>NC_134245.1:6823991-8073991 GCF_965152275.1 Natator depressus | reverse complement strand
GTTATGCCACATTCATACAATATACAAATGTGTAGGTTTGAACAGGATGTCAGATTTCTGGTGTAAATGGTCTAACATTGTAGTCTCCGAACATAACTTTGTGATCAATTCAGCATGTGATTAGTCCTTACGTGAAAGGGACATGCTAGACTTCAGGCTCCACTTCAACAAAGCATAAAAACATAAGAATGGCCATACTGGGTCAGACCAAAGGTCCATCCAGCCCAGTATCCTGTCTACCGACTGTGGCCAATGCCAGGTGCCCCAGAGGGAGTGAACCTAACAGGTAATGATCTAGTGATCTCTCTCCTGCCATCCATCTCCACCCTCTGACCAACAGAGGCTAGGGACACCATTCCTTACCCATCCTGGCTAATAGCCATTAATGGACTTAACCTCCATGAATTTACCCAGTTCTCTTTTAAACCCTGTTATAGTCCTAGCCTTCACAACCCCCTCAGGCAAGGAGTTCCACAGGTTGACTGTGCGCTGAGTGAAGAAGAACTTCCTTTTATTTGTTTTAAACCTGCTGCCCATTAATTTCATTTGGTGGCCCCTAGTTCTTGTGTTATGGGAACAAGTAAATAACTTTTCCTTATTCACTTTCTCCACCCCACTCATGATTTTATAGACCTCGATCATATCCCCCCTTAGTCTCCTCTCTTCCAAACTGAAAAGTCCCAGCCTCTTTAATCTCTCCTCATATGAGACCCGTTCCAAACCCCTGATCATTTTAGTTGCCCTTTTCTGAACCTTTTCTCGTGCCAGCATATCTTAAGCACTTAAGCTTGTGCTTAAATGCTCTGCTAGATTTTTGTCCTATCTTCCTTCTATACTCATTAATTTACCCTGGCTGTGCAGTTTTACCTCGCACAGTGTTTAAAATACACATAGTAAAAATCACTTCCTGCTATGTATAAACTGTGAAGTTAATTGAAGAAAAATGATCTTAATTAAAATTGGTGTCTTGGCACAAATGAGGTCACTTTTAAACATTGGCCGTGTAGAAGCACTTTGCAAGCAATTGTAAAGCCTGAAGTGATTGCTCTCTTCTCTCCTTGGCAGCATCCTTCATAGTAAGGAAGTATTTTTATTGAGATTAAGAGATGTTGGAGTGGCCTGGCAATTCCCCGATTTCTGAACAGCTTAAGACCTCTTTTGGCTTAATTTATGCTCAACTTCTATTTGGATAAAATCAGCATAAATTTTGCATTTCTGCAAAAAGGAAAAAAAATTCAATTCTAACTTTAGGTAATCAGTAAAAGTGTGATGCAGTGCAGGAGAGCACAGTGCTGGGAACCAGTGGCCCTGCTTTGCCACTAACTCACCATGTAATCTGGGGCAAAACCCAAATTTTTAAACTTTGGTGCCTAAAGATAGTTAGTGTGATGGGGCCACTCACCTCTCATGAGCACTCCCTAGCTGGTGTGCCTGTGCCTGCACTTTTTCCAGCTTTGCACCTGCTACCACCCTCGCCAGGTGGATCTTGGGTGATGCAGCCCTCCAGCCGAATCCCACAGTCTGCATGTGTACAACCAAACCCCTTCTGGGGTACACAATTCAACAGGGCCTATCACAGTGCCCTGAAGACCCTTCGCCTTCTGGCGAGTCCCAACTGATCCCCGCTCTCTAGCTGAGCTGCGCTCTCAGTTCAGTTCACTCCCCTTCTGGGGGGGTATCGAAAGTCCCACAAATGCTGAGAGTGGGTGAATAAAATCATCAAGGGACTGAACCTCCATTGGTACCGTCTATCCCAGATCCACACAGAGTTCCACTGAATTCACGGGAGTGCAGAGTGCTAGTAGCCCCATTGCAGAAGCAGGGCTGACCTTTTATCATTTCTTGGATATTGAAAGGAATTCTTTGCTTTCATCAGTGAAAGTTCTGATGCTTTTTCTCAGGCACCTTTCCATATTAACGTTGGTGACTGTTAGTGTTTAGAGACGTTGCTGCACTGTTTACCCTACACTTTTTGACTGTTTCCTTATTTCGGCCTCCTCCCTGTGTTCATTCAAAACTTATCAAGAAAATTACATACTAAATCACCTCTTATTTTTAATCATATGTAGAGGGGCCCTCCAACTACTTAGCATTAGTTGCTCTTTAGAAGAATTGCACTGTCACTTTTTCCATCGATTTTTCTCAACTGAAATTCCTTGGTATTGGTGTCACTTGAGAAGACAGCTCTAATTCTAATGTTAGAATCCAAACATATGGAGTAAAGTTTTGGTTAACTCGGTTCCTTGGACGTTTCCTTTATACTAACACACCATACATTCCCCTCTCCATCCTAGCCTTTGCTCCTGTTCCTGTGTTGGTTGATAAGTTGGATTGTTGTCCCTCTCTTGTATCTGTTCTTGTAAACAGTTTTACAGTATTGTATGGTTTCTGAGACTTTGCATATTGAGAATTTTTTTAAAAAACATTCCTATTATACGAGTGTATATATCAAACTAAATCATAAGAGGTTTGTTTCTTAAAGTGTTCCACTTTGGAAGTCATAGGAAATGGAGATGGGGGAAAAAAGATGTATTGAGTCATCTAGTCTAGCCACCTCTTCCAACCGTCCCCACAGCGTAGCTAGAATAGGGTTGTTAGACTGTCCCAAATAATTTTACATTTGTTTAGGAATATTTTTACTGTTTTTAATTGTCAATTAAAAACAAAAGAATTTGTGTATTGGCCTGGATCCATCACTCAGGTGTGTAGTTTAGTGATAAATGTTTTTCTCGTACATCTATTTCAGACATCGACGTCTGGCTTTGTTGAAGCAAGTGAGTATCCGAGAGAACTGCTGCACGCTGTGCTGTGATGAGGTAGCAGACACAGAACTCAGACCCTGTGGACACAGGTAAATTAAACACACAGACCTTGTCTGTTTGCACCGCGTTGTGTGAAAATGCGGTCAAAGTAGGACTTCTGCTCATCTCTAGTGACTACCCAACCTGCACGAAAAGATCCATCCCTTTAAAGATTTGAAAAAGAGTACAGGATAAACAAACACTAGTCATCTGACCATCTCCCTCAACAAAACAGATGTAATATCCAAGGTGGTGGGTGTGTGCAGTTGCTAAGCGTAGACCTGCTTGTGTGTCTCTTCACAGTGCCTGCTCTACCAAATTTAACTCCTTGATCTGGAAAGTGTCTTGAGATAAGTATAGTATAAAAGCTCTACATAAAATGCAATACTGTTTAGAGAAAATCAAGAATGGGACTGGATTTTTAATGCAATCTGGATCCTTTTACCAAGTTACCAGTTCAAATTCAGTTAAGTACTGATAATGTCATTGCCATGATGGTTTTTGAATTGCCTTTATGAAATGAGTTTGCAGCTAAGTGTCCAGCTCTTAGTGACCTGTGGGCACCACTATAATATGCCTGTTGGAATTGACATTCTTGTTGGCAGTTAGCAGAAAGACAAAGGATTGAGTGGGTGTGCAGAATATACCCCCCCATCGCCTCTAGTGATTGGCATTCTAGGTCAAGAGTCAGGCAAATCAGTGTGGGGAGACTTGCACTGCCATTGTCCAAACCCTACCTGGTCTGTGGGTTAATGAAAGGGTGACTGCACTAGAAATTGCTCAGCAGCATTAAGGACCTAAATCCTGCAAGATTCTGATTGCTTCCTGCAAGGAAGGGCTTGAGACTCATGAGCTTCCATTGACTCTAGTGGGAGCTGAGGACACAGAACCGAACCTTCACATTGAGGAAAATCCATCTTGCTGACCCTTTTTCCACAGTGGTTGAATGAAATTTTTGTATGGAGTGAATTTATTAGCATCTGGATTCTACTCCTTTTTTGTTTTGTTTTTTTTTTGTGTTTTTTAAATAAATCAGCATAAATTCAGATTTGTAACTGATCTTCTCTCCTTTAGTGACCTGTGCATGGAGTGTGCCTTGCAACTGGAGACCTGCCCATTGTGTCGACAGGAAATACAGACTAGAGTCAGACAGATCTCCCACATTTCATGACACGTGGAGAATATCATGGACTTATTTCTAATCAATTCCAGCCAATACTGCAAGGGACAAGCATCTCTTATCAAACTATACGCACATCAAAACCATAGCCGTGACCAGATTTCATGCTACGCCATAGTCTGTTTATCTTAGAAATGAAATCTTAAATAAACTAACCCAACTTGCCAGTGCTGGAGAACTGGCTTCAACAATAGCTAATACTTTGACATTTTATGGCTGTTGGTTATCTCCAAGCAAGACCACAGGAGAGTGTCTTTTTTTCCTTTTCTTTCTTTCTTTCTTTTTCTTCTTTCTCTCTCACTTATCACAAGTGCTGAAAAAGAATTTGCACTGGAAATATACACATGAAGTACATAAAATCTCCTAAAACAGGGACATTCTGTCTCATGCTCTAAAGTCCTTATTTTTGGCAGAAGTCGTCATGAATAAAGTATGCCAATATTTCTTTAATGTAGCCTCCTGCTGGTCAGAGACTGTTTTCCAACAGTGGATATTAAACTGCTCAAAGACTTGAAATCTGTACACAAACAGACTGGTTTGAAAAGAAGGTGCAGAGACTGTAGAAAAATCCAAATTTTTGATAACTCAGTGATTCCAAAGAACGTTCTGATTTCTTTTTTTAAACTGCAGAAAGTTGGTGGTATTCACATTCGTAGTGTTTCTAATTACTTCAATTTCAGTACCCATGTTTAGTGAAAAGAATAATTTTCAGGAGGAATTCTTACAGTAATTGTAATGCTGGACAGGAGACAGTTTGAAATTTTGGGTATTTTTTTTTAGGTACCATCAATCATCTTTTTTTAATCAGTATTGTTTTTTGAAAGTTATGTACATTTTGAAAATACTGAGCTGTGTTCTCAAAAGGTCTAGAAAGAATTCTGAGCAAATGTATTAATTGTTTTAAACGAATACATGTTATTTGAATAGCACATTCAGTCCTGCTCTGTTTAACTCTTTAACCAAAAATCCACATCACCTACACTTAGAGCCTCACACACGGTCCCCTGCACCAGGTGCAGGATTTGGGTCACATTTTCTTTTTGGTTGCGATCATCAAGTGGTGATTCCTTTTTACTCCCTGTTATCATAAATTTGTGAAACTTAGTTGATAAGGATGCACTTCAGCAGGCAACTGTGGATGGATGGGTTGTTTCGAGATCAAGTATAAATTTAGTAGAACAGAGCCATATCCTCAGTTGGTGCAAACTGGTGTAACGCCATGGAAGTCAATGGTACTTTACCAGCTCGTGCCAGTTTGAGAACCTGACCCAGAATCTCCAAGTTTTTCCACTTTTCTTTGAAGGTACAATAGCCTGGCTAATCCACACACAATAACTTAGACCAAAAACATCCCCACTTCTTGCAAAGATTTAATAGCAGAGATTGCTGTAGTGAGCTCTTGTGCTGCAAGATTTATTTTATTTAAATAAAAATTAAATATAATTTACTCGTACAGTAAATTTTTATAAATACTAAGTATAGTTGGGGCCTGACTGTATGGGCTGAGCACCTTCAACTCCTGTTTGTCAATGGGAACAGAGAGCCATGAGCCCCTCACAGATTCAGACCCTTGAACTTATTCTTTCACTTGTTGGCGTGAGTAATTCAAAAGGTGGTGAAAGTAGTCACCCCTGTGCAGATGGCCAGCAAATGGCCTATTCACCACTTGAGGGCTTGGACTTAAGTGCTGCGTAGCTCTTTGTGCTCGTCCTGTGCCCAAGGGTGACTTTCACCCCCAAAATGCAGATATTCAACGAGTCTCTCAATCACTTGCACAAATTAAGAAATGTGTTTGTAAACCCTTCTTCCTCCTGAATTTTCCAAATAGTTACTACTTACTAGACTGAATACAGATTAGTGTAACTTAGTCATCTTATTAAAGTTAGTGACGTGACTTCTCTTCCACCTCAAAGCTAGTTCCTTCAGAGCCCTGTATCCTGATTTATAGGTTGGAACAGTCACATGTATTCTGAGGATTTACATTCTTCCCCATGGATTTTCTTGTATCTTCCAAAATTTGTTTTTATTATGATAGTACTGAGAGGTCCCAGCCAGAGCTGAGTCTCCTTGTGCTGAGTGCTCTACAAACATAGAAGTAGACCCAATCGTTGCCCCAAAGAGCCTAGAATTTAAGACTTAATTTTGAAACTAAGCTTCTAATGCTTCTGATTGCAAAAATAGTTTTTACAGCAAAAACAGAGGTTCTATAAGTCCAAGACACTGTGGATGCTACAAGGAACGTGTGTGAGCCAGAACCATATAGATCTGCCTTTATGGAAAGGTGCTGATAGTTTCCATGGTTTTTTCCCTGTTCAGGGTAGATTAGGGGTAGAATTTTCAAAAACACCTAAGTGACTTAGGCTCCTAACTCCCATTGACTTTCAAGGAGACTTAGGCTCCCAAGTGCCTAAGTTGCTTTTGAAAATAGATGTGCTTGGAAACTTTTACCCATGACATTTTATCAGCAGTATTTTATTGGCTTCCTCCTCTTTCTGTACAGCACACGAGCTTAAGAGTAGGAACCACTATTTACCTTAAGGTAGCCTGTGCAATTTTGTTCCATATTAAACTTCATGATGTGTATGTAAAGAGAGGCTGAATATATAGGTTTTTTTTAAAAGTTTTGGGTGGCGCAGTTCAGCTTGGCTCTTACACTACACATTCAGCTCTGTCTACTGTTTAGTCTTTGAAGACCTGTAGGGTATCTACACTGCAACGTAAGCCCACGTTTGAGCCTAACCCCCCCTTGCATCTACGCTGCAATTGTGCTAGCCCAGGGCTCAAACCCAGGGTCCCAGGACTCTGGAGGGTCCGAGCTCGAGTCAAGCCGGGACCCAGAATCCAAGCCCTATTGCTTTCTAGTGTAGCTGACTCCTGTGACCCCAGTCAAGCAGGACTGCATCTGGAAGTATTCCACAGTTCCATGGGACAACTTCCTTAGTCCTCTATCTCCCAACAATCTGCAATCCACTCTATTGAAATGCTTGCCAAATGGCAGCAGCTCAGGTCCACGTTAACCTCTTCTGTTCCAATCGCTGATCTGCAAGCACGCTTACAACAGAGCCTCCTGTGTTTGCAATGGCAAGCAAACTGATCAAGCCTTTTGCAAAGTGAGCTGTTTCCTGGTATTTTGCAGGGTGGGCAGTGAAGTTTTCCCACTGCACCATAAGCTAGAGAAGCCACATTGGTGGGCAGGGGGCAGCACTGAGAGGGGCTCTGGGTTATGGTTACTTTGATTCAGGTCTGTGCACTATAGTGTGGACACCAGAGCCTGAGGTTTGAACATGGGTCAGAAAATTCTTTAGGTAAAGTTACAATAGAGTGTAGATGCTGAAGCCCAGGGTTCCCTAACATGGGTCAGCTAACTGACTTGAGTCCCACTAACCCGGGGCTTATGTTGAAGTGTAGACATACCCTTAAGGACATGCTAGGAAAGGTTGTGGCTTCACAGGTAACAAGGAAGTGAAACCTGTGGGGAAAGCGATTTTTGTAGTGAAATTGTTTCAAAGCTTTGGAGGTTTGTTTGTTTGTTAAGGAGTTAAACAGCTGAGATAAGAGCTCAAAGGTTTAATGCTCCCCTCCCCATCAAGTGCTAAGAGAGCCTCCCCCCCCCTTCCCCCACTCCCTCCTTCCCATTTCTCTAGTCCTCCAAGGAAACCTTTAACCAAAACTGGGAAGGTCAGCCTTGCAGCTGTGATATTTCTAAGGTGAAAAATGAGCAGAAAACCAAAGAAAAGCTTTCACACCTGTATATATGTTACAAAGAAGCAAGAAGGACAAAAACATTTTCCCCACCCATAAAGGTGGGGAATCATGAGTGCTTCTCTAAATCCAAATAATCTCCTTTTGCTAACAGTTAATTATTTTCCTGCTCCTCTTAACCAGACTTATCCCACTAATGAGCTGGTTCAGTCTGGCTTGGACAGTTGTTCTGAACCTATCCTCTGCCCATCACTATGATATTCATGGGTCTTCAGTGATCGACAGAGCCCTTTCTCTTGTCTGTAGATGAAATATTTGAGTATTAAGGCAGTGAGATGATTGGGGTGAAAGATCGTTCTCTTACAGGCGGAAAGTGGAGAGAATCAGAACCAATTACTGGATAGGTCTATCAGTGCGGTGTTGCATCAAGTAAAATGGAAGTTCCATGGTGGGGAAGGTGGTTAAGCTTTGAATATACAAAAAATAGAATGGCCTTTGAGTTATTTGGATAATCTAGCATGTGCTATTGTCGGGTTTTTTTTTTTGTTTTTTTTTTTTTACAATTATGAAAAGATGTTTACAGGGCCGTTCACTCAAGTGTTCCACAATGCTGTAAGGTTTCTATGAAATTTGATCCAGCAGCAAAGATTGTTCAGTTAATAGTGTTTTTGAACAGCTGACCTTGTGAATATCTGGTTTTGCCTTCCAAGTGGCATGGAGCAGCTTTTGGCTGAATCCCTGCTGGTTTTCATCTGGAGGGATGAGGAAAAGGCAGCTCCAAGGGGATCTTAGCTCCAGTCTGTAGAAGGCTTTGAAGAGCAGGACCAAGATTTTGAATTCAATCCAGAATTCTCTAGGAAGTTTGTCCAGCACCAGCATGCTGCATTTGCATCATCTGGTTATATAGCAGGTAGGCTGCCCTGTTCTGCACCATCACAACCTTAAGTGGTTTTGTTCATTTCTAGGCAAATGTCAGTAAGTGAGGCCAGAGACAGCATGGCCAGGCTTGGAGTCCCATAGCCAAAATAAATGGAAGGGGATTTAATTTCAGAAGACCACCAAGTTTATACCATGAAACAACTACAGACAAATTGAGCAGTTATGGTTAATCTTAATTGGTTAATTAGACCATGTCTATTGAAAATCAGATTTGACATTGTTACTTCAAAGTTAGGTACCCTTCTATGATCACTGTAGCGGTAAGAAAATAGATTTTTTTTTTCTCATTCATGTTGTGCATCTGACAGCACTTTGTGCAGTTAGTTTCATTATTTCACCATAGTTAATGTTTACAAAGGTCTTCACAAGAAAAATTAACAGGGTAACAGAAAATTTGTATTTTTAAAAACAGTTGGGATATACTATTGAAAGGATTCTCTCTCAGAAAATAGATTTTTTTTAAAAAAAATTATTCAACTTAATGCTGCATGTTGCCAGCAGTTAGTAGAATACATTATCTGTTTATCTACAAGTTTCACAGCCTTGAAGGTGAGATGTTGACAGAGTGGGAGTGTCATCCAGTGCACCAGTTCTATTGCCTATTCCCTCCTGAAAGCATCCTGGCAGTATGTTAATGGAATTGCAGCTCCTGGCTTTATTAAAACTTGGGGAGAGTTAGAATGCATTCCATTTTTGAACAGGAACCAACCCTCCCATGTCTCCTCTGTACAAGAGGAATTTCAAGTGGCAGTTGACATTATCTGCTAATTAAAATACTGATTAGAATTCTGGGACCCACTTGGCAGAACTAGTAGGAAAGATTCATTTTAAAATGATTACACCTAACTTTGTGACACTTCATCTGTTCAATTTGTTTACTGTAGTGAACTAGTACTTAATAAGCACATGTAAAAGGTAATTAAAGTTACTTAAAGTGCTTCTTAATGATGGCTGAAAAAGGGCATCTTGAGACTTGTATCTTATGGGACATCATGCCCATAGCAAGCTACTTGGTGTTCTGCTTAAAAAGGTTATTTTGAAAAATATCTATTTTGATATTCCTTCGTATCCTGCAAGGGCATGCTGCTTGCCTTGGGGCTGCAAAAAACCTGCTCCCATAATATGTCCCTGTCATCGCCAGTGTTGCGAAGGGCTAGTCTGCACGAGAAGTGCTACATCAGGGCAGCTCTCCTGGCAGCGTAATAAATCCACCTCCCTGAGAAGTAGCTATGGCGCCAGCAGAAGTTATACTAAAGTAAGTGGCAGTGGAGACCTAGCCTCACCTTGGTGATTTTACTGAGTCTCGTGTGTTTTTTTCCCCTAAAGCCTGAGCTCCTGGAGTCGTGGGATTAGGTGAGTATCTGATTCCCCCTCACCCCCAGGAAAGTATGAGCAGTAACTTCCTTATTCTTATCCGGGCGATCGCTGTAGGAGGGGGAAGAGCTGACTCAGGAGCGTGGAAAGGCTGGGCCCAGCGACCCCAGCTCCGCGGGACCCCTCGGCAGCCCTGGGGCCACCCGCTCCCTTGTCGTGGTCTTTGCCTGGGGGTTGGCGCAGCAGCGGGGGGCGCTGCCTGGGCCCGGGGGGTAGGAAACGGGGGGAGGGCGCCGGGGGCCCGGGCCCGCACGTGACCCTCTCCCCGAGCTCCGGCTCCCCGGCAGCCCCAGCGCTGAACGGGGAGAGCCGGTTCGGGGCTCCCCCACGCCGGCCTCTAGGGGGCAGCGCGCTGCAGGGACTCGCGCGCTCCCTCCCCGGCCGGGCCGGGCGTCTCGCGCAGCCCCAGCCTCGCGCTCTCATTGGCTCCGGGCTGGCGCGTGGCGGAAGGGAGTGTTGCCGAGGCGACGGGAGGGCGGGGCGTGGGTAACGGACTCTATGGGGAGGCCTCGCCAGCTCCAGCGAGCGCGGCGGCCCCCGGCAGCCAGGTACCGGGGGGGGTGGGCTGCGCCGCGCCGCGCCCGCGCGGGGAGGGGCTGATACCCCGGGCCTCGGCCTCCCCCTCCCCCAGGACTGACAGCAGCGGGAGCGTCTCTAACCGGGCGGCAGCCAGTCTGGTTCGTGCAGCGCCGAGCCCACACTGAGCCCGGGCTCGGCTGGGTACCCCCCGGCCCGCACAGGTCGGAGAGACCCCAGCGCAGCGAGCCCGGGCGCGGCCCCTGCCCCGCACAACCCCAGGACCCCCAGCCTAGCGAGCCCGGGCTCGGCTGGGTCCTCCCCTGGCCCGCACAGCGAGCCCAGGCTCGGCCCCTGCCCCGCACAACCCCAGGACCCCCAGCCCAGCGAGCCCGGGCTCGGCTGGGTCCCCCCTCCGCTTGCCAGGCCTGCCAGGGACAGGAATTGGGTTTGAAAAGACCTCGTCCATTCAGCACCGGGGTAGGGCTCGCTGTGTGCTTTGGGGTACACCAGGCCTGGGGCATCTGGCCAGACCTCAACGCCCTGGATTTATTGAACAGTAAACACGTAAAAACAACGAGGGGTCCTTATGGCACCTTAGAGACTAACAAACTTATTTGGGCATAAGCTTTCATGAGCTAAAAACCCACTTCATCAGATGCATGGAAAATACAGGAGCAGGTATAAATACATGAAAAGATGGGAGTTGCCTTACCGGGGGGGGGGGGGAGCAGTGAGAATAGCCCACTTTAATTGAATTGTCTCGTTAGCACTGACCCCCACTTGGTAAGGCAACTCCGATCTTTTCATGTATTTATACCTCCTCCTGTATTTTCTATTCCATGCATCTGATGAAGTGGATTTTAGCCCATGAAAGCTAATGCCAAAACAAATTTGTTCGTTTCTAAGGTGCCCCAAGGACTCCTCGTTGTTTTTGCTGATACAGCCTAACACGGCTACCACTCTGAAACCTGTCAGAATGCATGTAGGTACTATCACGGGCTTCTGCTGATATCGTGAGACTTGGCCCTCGGCTGATCTCTGGTGGAATCTACATGAGAACATTGAAATTTCCCGACTGGATCATACCGAAGATCCATCTAGTTCCCATATCCTGGCTTTGACAGTGGCCAGTGGTATATGCTTTGGGTGGAGGTGCCAGGTATCAACTGAAACTGTTTTCCTGGGTTAAGCAAATTTCTGTAGGCCTGTTCTCCCATGGTCAGCGAAGGTGACTACAGGATTCAGAGTATTAGAGGAGAAGCAGAGAAGTCAGTAGTCGTGGAAGAATGCCTAAGTGAGATCACAAAATCCTTCAAGATGCAGGTCTTGTATTTAATGATTGTCTTATGGCTAACTAGTCAATGTTCATAGACAACTTTGAAGATTTACGCTGTATATGTGCTAAAAGTAATCTATTGTTTAAAAAATAAACACATTGCTGATATAGGAAACATTTTAATTCTTATCTAAAAGTTTGTTTGGTGCAACAGGTGATGCAGAAATGATGGAGACTTTAGAAGAAGAAAACTTTGGTGTGTCCATGTAAGTATAATCCAGATTACACATCAGCATTTGAATAACATTTTTACTAGTTAAAAATAGTTCCACTGTAGCCTCTTTTTGGAAAAAGAATAACAGCCCAACTTTAGAGGAATGGTTCAAAAAAATATGGGAGGTTGTGGTTATGGAAAAATTAACATGCCAATTATATGCCTGGCAAAATAGACAGAAGACAGATATATGCTTATATATTTGATTACCTTTTATTCAAAATTCAAAGTGTATTCACCTGCAAAAAAACTCAGCATACCTGTTCAGTTTTTTTAATATTCAAATTTATGTACACACCAGGCTGGTCCATCAAAGATTTAATTCAGTTTAATAAAATCACTAGAAATGACAGAGTGGTTGTAAAGATTCTCACTTTGTAATCTTGTATCACCTTGTTAAATAGAAAGATCTGATGACTAAATTCCTGTATGATGTTTCTTGAAACAAAAGCTAATTGTTTAATGATTGTTTTGTTTCTGATATTTACATGGTAAGGATTTGTAAACTTGTTAAATCTTCCTAAATAAATTAAATAAAAATAGAAAAGGGGGAAAAAACAAAATGATGTTAGATGATTTTGATGAGAAGATAGAGACTCATGTAAGAACAAAGTGGACTTCAGAACAATATGATGTACTAGAGAGGGAAGAACAACAAGTGAGAGTTTAGGCAATATTGAACTCAAAATTGCTTGAACCTTCCCTTGATACCCAGAAAGCTAACCCCTCCTTGATCATGCTGTTCTCCCAGACATTCCCCTCACTGAAGGACCAAAATAAGCATTGTGGCCCAGATCCACAAAGGCATTTAGGTACCTAACTCCCCATGGATTTCAATGGAAGTTAGAAGCCTAATAACTTTGAGGATCCCTTTAATTGTAGGGATGTCTGTATCTTCAAAATTTCTCTTCCTGCCCCCCCCCCCACCATATAATGTCTCACTTTCTCTATTACCCTGTTTACCGTTGTTGGAAGTTGTATTTGAATGTGTTCCTTGAAGAGCGTGATGTATATAGAGATGTATTCTTACACAGCACTACGGGCCCTGGTATTATTAATTGTTGTGTGCTGTGGTTGGAATGAGTAGAAAATACAGATATTATTTTCTGGACAAAATATTATTAGAATTCCCCTACTCACTACCACACCAAATCTGAAACTAATGTTTAAACTGTTAGTTTAAATTCAACAATGTTAGAACAAGCTATAAAAAAATGACAAAGATGTTTCTTCTTTCATCAGTGTAGCCATCACTCGCATTAAAGAAAAGAATGGGAGTTAGGTCTGAACGGCTCCTGCTTTTGTGCATAAGTGAGAAACAATTACCCCATTGTCTTGAACCATAAATATGATGCTAATGCTTTAGCTACGTTGTTTATAAGCTACTCTTGTTGTGGCACTATGCCCTCTGGTGTTGTATCATGTACTCTGCCATTCATTTGTGTTATCTTTGTCTGGGCTGCAAAGGCATAACAATGGCCACTTTTGATCAGTAAATGAGGATGGTAGTATTCTAAATTCTCCTAAAACAAGATGAATCCCAATGCCCAAATAATGGAATTACTGGTGGATAAAGTTACTGAACTGTTGCTAAGAGCAATATCATTTTAAAGGCTTTTTTGTAAATAGACAGTCTAAAGCAGAGGTGGGCAAACTACAGCCCACGGGCCACATCCGGCACACGGGACTGTCCTGCCCAGCCCTTGAGCTCCTGGCCGGGGAGGCTAGCCCCCGGCCCTTCCCCTGCTGTCCCCCCTGCCCCGCAGCTATGCTGTCATGCGGGCAGCAGGGCTGCAAGCTCCTGCTGCTCTGAGCAGTATGGTAAGAGGGGGGTGGGGGGTGTTGGATAAGGGGCAGAGGGTCCCGGGGGGGCAGTCAGGGGGTGGTTGGATGGGGTGGAGGTTCGGGGGGGGGCAGTCAGGGAGCAGGGGGGGTTGGATAGGGGGTGGGTTCCCGGGGGGGGGGGCGGTTTGGAGCAGGGGGTCCTGGGAGAGGGCGGTCAGGGGACAAGGAGCGGGCGGTTTGGAGCCGGGGGTCCTGGGAGAGGGCGGTCAGGGGACAAGGAGGCGGGGGGCTTGGATGGGTTGGAGGTTCTGAGGGGAACAGTCAGGGGGTGGGAAGTGGGAGGGGGCAAATAGGGGGCAGAGGCTAGGCTGTTTGGGGAGGCATAGCCTTCCCTACCCAGCCCTCCATACAGTTTCACACCCCAATGTGGCCCTGGGGCCAAAAAGTTTGCCCACCCCTGGTCTAAAGCAATATCCTTCTTCACATGAGAGAGACAGAGGGGAATTTGTATATTAATTAAGTGGGGCCTTCATTGAATGGGTGAAGATAAATATGTTGAAGAAGAATGTGCAGCAAGGCTTGCATTCCTGATATTGGAGAAAAGCCTGTTGGGCACTTAATACCCTAGAGAATTTATTTAAGTAAAGTTCATCCTAAAATGCCAAGGTCAGGGAGACTTTGGTATCTATGAACAAATTGCACAATATAACATTGCCAGAGGGACCCCGATTTTGAAGTGCTGCTAATGTGCTTCTCCATTTAAAGGAGTCCATTTGAAAGAGAGCATATCTTTTTGTTATAAAACAGAAGCACCATGTTTTTTAGATTAAGGGATTACAAAATTTAGTTCTAAACCCCCAGTGTGGTACACTGCATTAGAGAAATATTTAACAATTCCTATAAATTACATCATTTACCTTTGCTACACTATATACTCAGCAGGGCAGGTGCAACCACTAGGTGAACTAGGCGCTCACCTAGGGTGCCAAGTGGTTGGGGGTGGCCAAACGTGCGCTCTGGGGAGGCGGAGGTGAGCTGGGGCAGAGGGGCGCAGGGAGGGCCACCTGCAGCAAGTAACGGGGGTGGGGTGGGTCACACAGGGGAACCACTCCCCGCCCCAGCTCACCTATGCTCCGCCGCCTCCTCCTCTGAGCACGTTGCCCCGCTCTGCTTCTCTCCCTCCCAGGCTTGCAGCACCAAATAGCTGATTGGCGCCGCAAGCCTGGGAGGTGGGGGCGGCGTGCTTGGGGAGGAGGCGGAGCAGAGATGAGCTGGGGCGGGGAGTTGCCGTACAGCTCCCCGGGTCGAGGGGAGTTGCTGCACGGCTCCCCGAAGGGAAAGAGGGCGGCGGGGAGCTGCTGCAGGGGGGGCGCCTCAAGGTGGCAGGGAGCTGCCGCAGGGGGGCGCTTCAGGGCGGCGGGGGGTGCAAGGTGGAAGTTTCGCCTAGGGCGCAAAACATCCTTGCAGTGCCCTGATACTCACTCAGTCTGGTAATATATGACTGGGTGCTCCAAATGGTCCTCTACGGATGGGTCTTGAACAGTTCCAGTAGAGTTACAACCACCTTTTATGGCTAGATGAGAGGTGGGTACTGAAACTTCGTTGTGACATCGGGTCACGGTATGGAAAAGGTGGAGAACCGTTGCTCTGAACAAACCTTTTAAACATCATCTGCACCAAGAGGTTAATTACACTATCAAAGATACCCAGTAAAACAGTTCTTTCCAATAAGTAACTACCCCCTTTAGTATACAGTGGAGACCGAGTAAGATTAATGTCTGTTACAGGAATAAACTTTTTATTATTAAGTAAAGTTTTCTGTGCAATGACCTTTTTTTTTTATAATGTGAAGTTGGAAGATAATTCCCTTCTCTGATGTGCAGGCTGGGTTTTTGTGCTAATTTGTCTTTAGGCTTTCATTAAAAAATTAATCTTTCCTTTCTTTGTTATCAGCTCCTCTCCTTCAGATGCAGAATTTGATGCGGTTGTTGGGTATTTAGAAGATATTATAATGGGTAAGCTCCTGAATTTAGATGTGCTTAAAAATGAGCAGTAAAAATATTGAGAGGCAAAATAAGGATTGAACGTCACTGACAGAGGTGTGTGGAGAAACCAGTGCCTCTGCCTTCTTCGTGTGTCCTATGAGTTGGAATTTTTAATTCCTTGCTTTCATTAGCACAAAACTTGCATTACAGTATAAAATCTCCAGCAAACCCTTTTGGTTTCTGTTCTCCCAACAGTGTATTCATGGGTTCTAAGCATGTGTCTTTTCCCCTGTGCGCTACTGGGAGACTAGAAACCCTCTCTTCATTGATAAAGTTGTGGTAAATAAAGATCCTGATAAATTCTCACGTGAAAACCAAGGCTTTCCATCCTCTCTGCTGTCTGTCCCTCCGTGTCATATGACATCCCACTTATCCTCTGGGTAAATGAATTGGTTTTCCTTTTTGTTGCCAGTAACTTACACACATACAACCTAAGGTGACAGGATCTATTGGAGGAAAGAATGCCACAAGCAGTCAACCATTTTTCCCTGTGGGCTTGGGAGGATAAAAGATTCTAAATCGTCAAGTGAGAAGTTTGAAGTAAGAGGTCAGGGTTGAATAAAGAGGATTTACAAGATGCCAAGAGAAAAAGAGAACTCATTGTGTTAACTTGAAGAGGTTGATGACTGGTTAACATCTTCCTCCTTATTCACACACCTTTCTAAGGGATCACAAAGTTTTTTATTCTTTTCACTCTCAGCAGCTCACCTTGTGATGTGTATAGCTGAATCTGGAGAAATGGTCACAAATGCACCAGTTTTGAGTGGGTTAATTAGTAAAAGATTAGATTTGTGCAGATTTATTTTAACACTGTGTCAGTGTGTAATTTATATTTGCACTTGTTACGATACGTTAAGTTCCACTTCCTGCCCTTTTGCCTTCCTCCAATTTCACTCATTGATGACTCAAAAATTGTCCTTTAAGGGTTATAGCTTTCTGCACTCATTTTCAGAGATAAGAAAAATCCATTGTCTTTTAACTAATGGAGGGAAGAAAAATATACTTCTAAAAAAAAAAGTTCACTGATAACTCACATACCTGAACAAAAAACCTGATTGTTTGAAAACTAACAGCCTCTTTATTAAAAGTAAATTTTAAAGAACTGCCTTAATATTGAGAACATGTGAAAATCTTTACTTGAAAATAGAAAAGTAGATTGTTTGAGTACGTGCCCTAGCAGTTTTGCTGCCTTTTGCAAATTCTGTCCTTTTCCATCATTAAATGTACAGCACTCGCAACATAGATCAACATGCTGCTATCCTGGTAATCCCAGCTGACTTGGCTGAAGCAGAATTTGAATCTGTAGCACTCTTTGCTTCACCACCACCTACTCTGCTAGCAGCCTCCATATATTCTCATAGATTGGTCAGAAATTAAAGCTGGCCCAGCGAACAGCTTTGCTGTTATTGTGACTAAGTGCGTATGTGCGGGGTTCCATGCTCCAGCAGTAGGAGCTATTAGAACAGGCTATTAGTGAATGTGATTACTGTCTTGCAATGAGTGGATAAATTGAATGTAACTGTATGCAATTTACTTATTGTGGCTCAGATGACGATTTCCAGTTAATACAAAGAAGCTTTATGGATAAACACTACCGGGAATTTGAAGATACAGAAGAAAACAAGCTCATCTACACTTCTATTTTTAATGAATATGTAAGATTTTTTTTTTGGTGGTTTTTCTCATCGAGTGCTTAGCTTTTCTTTTACGGTCATTGTTAGGTTCTTTTCTCCCCTCTGTTTTTAAAATACAAGTTTGATCAGAATCAAATACATGTAAAATATTATCTATGGTGTCTTTGAAGTATAGCAATAGCCTGCAAGCAACCAAAAATATTCTGGAGTTCCAAAATACTTTTTTCTGTTTCGCCAAGGAATCGTCTACAAGTGTTTGAGAACAGCTTAAGCCTTTTGAATGGAAGGTTGGTTTAGGCAGCCACTGTGTGGGGTATAGTTGTATTTAGATTAGTACAATAGGAACATAGGAATTGTCGTACTGGATTCAACATCTAGTCCTGTCTCGTGTCTCTGGCAGTGCGAAGCCATAGATGCTTCAGAGGAAGGTGCAAGAAGCCCACCAGTAGGCAGATTTGGGAATATCTGTCCCCCATGAAGGTCTCCTCCTAATCTCTAATAGTGACTCTGAAGCATGAGACTTTATATCCCCCTCATTTGGAGTCTGGTTGTAGTTTGACTGATACGTTAGCTAGCAATTAAGGGAAAAATTATTTGATACATTCTGCATTCTTCCCTAGTGAATTGGTAGAAGTTCCATTACATAGAGGTCAGTAAAGGAAGTGGGACAAAACACTATAAAAATTAAGACTTGTGTAGTATTTGTTTCTGCTACTATACAGTATAATCCGAACCAATCATCATTAAAGGGATGCTGTCAAGTTGAAGATCACTTCAGGCTATAATTTTTTGTACCTACTATTGTAAATAACACACAAGATTACTATAACTGAGTTTAAAGGAAAATAATAGCTTCTGGGTTTTTTTTTTCTGTTTGCTTAACGTATTTGACAGCACCATGTAAAATCAGTTTCACGATTTCCTCTGTATAGTTAGTTTTTCCTTGTTGTATGGTTTCTGTACAAACTGGAGAAACAAAATATCTTTAAAAGGGTCAGAAAAAAGTGGTTGAAGGCCACAAAAATTGTTTAGAGGAGCTCAGTTGTCAGTTCCTTAAAATTAATTAACATTAGTTTCAGGTACTGGTTTCAAGTAGAGGTTGTTTACTGCTACAACCTGTTCTTGCAAACATGCTTAACGATGGCTCTTTGGTGGTATTGCAAAGCATTGGAACTTTCTGCACTTTCAGTGGGATTTGTGATGCATTTTACCTAATGAAGACAAGCCTATGGAGAATAAGATGTAGGAATGTGAGAACACCACACTCCTTTATCAAGTCAGCATGTGGAATTTATGATGATGTCCTCTCTTTTAGATCTGCTTAGTAGAGAAATACATAGAAGAAAAACTACTTGACAGGATTCCTGGTTTTAGTATGGCTGCTTTCACCATGTCATTACAGTAAGTCTTGGTTTGGGGTATTTTTCTTGTGATTTTCTCTGTATTAACCATTTTGTACCTGGGACCAAACTAGGATTTTATTTTTTTTATTATTTTTTTTCCCCTTTGTGGAAGGGATTCTTGTTTAAAAAAGGGAAATGTGAGTTTGTCTATACAATTCTGCTAATTCACCTCCATCCTCACCTCCACCATCCCCTGCTATTCTAGGCCTCTGACTTGAAATGTTGTGCCAAAATGTATGGAAGATTTGTGATATGCAGAAATGGGGACCAGAACGAGATCATTAAACTTGATTTCTCTTATTCCCCAATTCAGGACTCGAAGCCAGTTCCCTGGGGATTAAAAGGCCACTTGCATTAAGCCCACTAGGTTTTCTGTACTTAGGCTTTCAGAAACAGCCTCAGTAAATGGCTTTACCCCAATCCCTATTTTATAAAAGAATGCAAAGAGTAATTCAGTTTTGGTGAAAAGTTTCTGTTTGACATTGTTGGAGGGTTACTCTCAATTTAAAATAATTTCTGCTGTTCAGCTTTAGCTTAATTAATTATGGAGAATGAAGTTGTTAAAGGAACATATTTTCTTCTGCTGAATAAGAAAATCAAATGCTATTAGAAATGGACTCCTAAAAAGGACTAAAACTGCTTCAAATATTTGAATAAAGCATCAAGAAATTTGCATGAAAGTACAGTAGTATGGTTAGACCATCCATCAATGTAAGGAACAGGGCTTTTCAATAATATTAGGAGAATCTTAATTGCTTAGAATAAGTCCTATGAAAGTGGATGTGTACTGACAATCTACTTAAAGTTCAGTTAAAGTGAATAACTCCTTTGTTACTTGCGATGCCTGAAATAATTAAAAGGACTAAAACTCTAAGATTTTTCACTTGGTTTTTTTTAGCATTTCTCTTATTTCAGGCAATGAAAATGTGGACGAGTCAAGTTTTACTCCTTTTAAATTACCAATCTTTCACTGTCTGGTTTCTTTCGACTGGTGCAATAGTCAGGTCCCTCTGGATTTAGGGGATAAACTTAACTGTATGAAAACCATAGGTAGATAGAACGTTGCGATGTTTGTATTGCAGACACTACAGGGGATTGGTTTTGTTTAATAAAGTTGTTTTACATTAGAATTTTAAATACCTTCCTATTGGTCTTGTTTAAACCTTGATTTTGCACTACTTACATTGTGTACTAAATTTGACCTCCGAGTGCCTTTAAAATCTGATGTCATGTCTCACAACTATGTTAAACCTACAAATCTCCCACTTTACAGACAGCACAAAGACGAGATGGCAGGTGATATATTTGACATGCTTCTCACATTTACTGATTTTCTGGCATTCAAAGAAATGTTCTTGGATTACAGAGCTGTAAGTATTTTGGGTTGTTCTGTTTTAACTAGCACAGTGGTAGCTGCTTTTGTATGGCTCCTGCATTACAGCATTGAAGGCAGTGTTAGCTCATCGGGTGACCACATGCGTTCAAGAGATATAGGATCAAAAGGCAAATGGCCCTCATGGTGTAGCTGTTTAATAGGCTTGAAAAGCCGATCTGATAACTCTTGCAGAAAACCTGCATGAAGCGGCTACCTGGTGAAATTCCTGTGATGTACATTTCTGCATTGTTGAATACAGAATCTTTCTAGTACCCTTTCATTGTTTGGGGTTTTTTAAAGTCCCATCCATTGGCTCTTGCAGTGGTTGTACTGCAGTTTCCCTTTTTCTCCGGGCTGGTTGGGTCTGGGGATTTTCTACCCACCTTCCCACCCCCAAAGTGGTAAGTAGGAGAGAGAAGGCATCCTGACTGGGTTTCTTTCCTAGGCCAGACCAGCAGAGAGCACACTGATTTTAGCTATGCCTAAGTCTACCCACAGCTGGGAAAACATCAGCCAAGGTACTTACACAGCAGCAGCCCCCATATTCCCTTGTTAGTTTCTGGATTCATCCACAAATAAGAGTGGGAGAAAAGGGAGGCTCAGCTGTAGATTTTACAGATCCCAGAAGCCAATTATGTGCACTTGTGGAATTATGCTGCAAGGTGCGGTACTGTATTTGGTATAGTAAGCAGAATGCTAATAATACCAATTATAATGTGCCTCCTTAATCTGTTAAGATTGAAAGCCTGCTTGTTTTGAAACTTTACTGAGCTGAGGGTTGTTTTCCCCCCCACTTTTTAGGAAAAAGAAGGTCGAGGTCTGGATTTAAGCAGCGGGTTTGTGGTAACATCTTTAAGCAAGTCCTCAATGTCGTCTTCTCAGAACAGTTTACGACACTAGTTCACAGCTGCAGATGAGGGCTGCTTCTTTCATTTGGACATTCCAAACACTACAGGCAGTGGAGGATTACAGTGGTAATGGAAGCTGATTGCCTCGCTACATTTCACTAGGCCTGATCCTCTAAACTGCTCTTGTGAATTACTGTCAGTATTGAAACCTGTTAGTATTGAGTGATCATAAAAGAAAATAACTCCAGCCATTCCAGAATAATGGATTTCAATACACCGATAATATATACGCATCGACCAATTTGGACTCTGTACCAAGGAGTTCAGTAAATGGGACTATATATGTGTTTCCTATTGGTTAAAATTACAACCCAGATATGTCACTCTCCAGAAATGTAAACTTAAAGAAAAAACCCACAAGACTGTAATAACATGGATGATCATTTAACCTTTTTTTGGGTAGGATGGTTACAGCTCCACCACCTCTGATTTTCCACGCTCACAATACCTTTCATTTTTTGAAAAATAACTTTTCAGTATGCTTGGAAGGTCATCTATGGGGAAGAATAAGTTGTGACATATGCAGAATATATTTTGCACACATTTTAGCTTGAGAATTTCTCGGTTCTGTGGTAATTGTTGGGGGGGCAAGGAGAGGAACCACCAATGGGCAGATACCCAGTCTCACTCTGATGAACTTGCAGAGCTCTGATATTCAGCTTTGCATGTAGGCGCCAACTAAATTAGAGAACTAACCAGGTTAAATATGTCTGTAAAACATAAGCTTTGCCTACATTAGGAACTTTCTTACCTTGTTTTTCCACAGCGGTGCAGCATGGGTGCTACCAAGGTATAAGGTGTTATGTAGATCAAGCACAGGAATTTTTACTACCACATCATATAACTCCCCAGATGATACGCTGATGAAAGTGCTTGTGCCCAGTGTATACTGGAGCTTTCACCATTGGTAGCAGCTGAGCAGCTGCACTGATAACTGAAAAACACATTAGAAATTTGCTAGTGGAGATGTACTCATTAACTGTCTACAATAGACTTCTTTACAAAACCTCCCACTGTTGCACCACTGTGGATGCTGCCACACTAGCCAGTAGTGTCAAGGAGAGCGCTAATGTAGACAGAGCTCAGGTCCTGATGTTCTTAGCACCATGTCATCTATCTTCTGTGAGCAGTAGGAGAAATCCCATCGTTGGTACCAGTGCAGCCATACCACTAGGAGGCTTCTAAGACGAGCCTAGTAGACAGACCAAAGCTGTGGCAGATCAATGTTGTTATAATGTGCTAGTGTTTCGGCTGTGCCGATGGAAAACTTGTTAATCTCTTTACGTGTGAAATCCTGGCTGTATTACAGTGAATGGGAGTTTTGCCATTAATTACAAAAGGGCTGGGATTTCACCCTGAAGTTAAAACACAGTTTTCTGACATGGTTACAAAACAATTCCTATCCACACAGGCAAGCATAAACCATGTTTATATGATAATGTGGTCTGGCCACAAACCTTTTCAAACTCCTCTACTTTTGTAGAGTAGACACTTTCAGTACTATGGAACCACTGTAGCGTCTTAGCCTGTTCTAACTCTAAAAATACAGTAGTAAATAACTTCATTGAGCTTAAATTTCCAGTGTGGTGTTATACGTCTGCAGTTCAGCTCTTGGAGGTTGTCCTAGTATTTCTGTTAGAAACCTCCCACACATTCACTTTTTAAAAGCCTTCCCCTTCAGGGTTTTGTAACTCTTCCAATAAACTATTTACTGATCTCAGATTTGATTTGGAAAATCCGCACCCTGAAGCAATCATAAAATCACAAAAGGAATCCTTTGTTGTTTTCACAGTAGTTTTTACTTAGAAATCTCTGTGAATGTGCTGTAGAGAAGGAACTGCATTAGCCCAAATGCTTCTTTTGAATGCTTTTTTGATTAAAAGTAATTGTACTGGCTTTCTACTTTATTGAACATCAAACAAACTAAACTTAATTCTCTTTGCAATGAAAGGCTAAATTGAATCACTTTTTAATACTATGCTAGTGTAACGTGTGGACATTTGTTAAAGATATTAGTTGCAGTATAATAGTTTTAAAGATAAATTCCTAATCCTGCAGACAGAGCCCTGTGGTGAAGCTCAATATAATGAAGTCAGTGGGACTGCGTGTAGGCTTGGTGTCTGCCCACGTAGATCCAATTGCAGGATCAGAGTAAAGATGTGAGGGCAGAGCATCATCTGGTGTAAATTGTCATAGCTCCATTGATAACAATGACAGCTTACACCAGCCTACGCTCTGCCCTCAAAAGATGTCTGCGTTTCCCATTTTGTTACAAGGTATTGCCTTGTACCATCTCTGCCATAAAGATTAGTGTTTCCCAGGGGTACATCCTCCACCACTCAAGACCACACAGGTACTTTGGGAAGAGATGAGAGAGGTTCTGTTAGGTTAAATGTTTGGTCCAGGCTGAATGCAGTTCTCCCAGCTATCCTAAAAATCTATTGGACCAACTGCTGGGAAAGCTTGTACAGTCTCTAAAGAAAATACTTATTGTCTAAAGACAGTGCTTGTAGAAGATTTGATTCGGACTATTCTTTTCATTTCAGTGTATGGGCTAGAATTCTTTTGTCAGTATCCTCTTTTTACACATGTATTATATTGAAATTGTTTTTGTACTGGGAGTAGATTTTGTCAAATTTTAAAAGAATCATACTGAAACATTTTTAACAATTCATTGTTCAGTGTTGAATTGAAATAATTGATTAAAGTTACAAATGTGAATGCTCTTGAAGTTGAACTTGGGATGAGGGGGAAAAGTATTTATTCCTTTATTGTTACCACTGCTCAGATTATTCGTCATTTGCAATGATGGAAATGAGCATCTCAAAACAATTCTCCAAATATAGTGATTTTATAGCTCGGTAACTTGTAATGTCAGAGCCTATAAGGTACAGCTTAAGGTAGTTATCTGGATGTGGAATTTTATAGTGTTCACTGTATGCCAGAGTAGCTAAATTCATTGTCTGTAACGCAACTTGTGTGGGCTTCCTTTCCCTCCTCCTTTCTGGTACATCTGTACTGTGAACTTTACACTCGAATCTCGCCCAATCCATTTTTCAGCTAGCCTTTGCAATTAGTGCATTGGGTAAAAGGGCAATAGAAAACTAACTAGTGTTTATATCTGCAGTTTTGCTGGTTTAGTTGTATGCAGAGAACTATGGTTGTA
Source organism: Natator depressus (assembly GCF_965152275.1). Lineage (NCBI taxonomy): Eukaryota > Metazoa > Chordata > Testudines > Cheloniidae > Natator > Natator depressus. The sequence goes on along the minus strand of NC_134245.1, from coordinate 8,049,610 downwards.
GTCATGAGCGCTGATTAGTCTATATGTATTACTTGTGTGCGTATTAGTCTATACATATTACTTCTGTTGATTTAAACAGTCTTCATGTGGTATTCATATATAAATGCTGAGCTAAACCTATGTTAAAGTTTAGTATGTTTGTGATCCAAGCCTTTTTTTATAGTTCAGCTGTTAAATTCCAAATCCTGTTGTCACATTTTTTAAGGGGAAAACCCCACAGACTTCAGTGGGGGCACCACTGGGATCTAATACTTTTTATTTTTACTCCCTGTTCCCATGAGTACAGTTTCTGCCCAGTGTGTTTGCCTGTTTCTGCCCTGCATGTTTCCTACACTCTAGCATCTTCATTATTGTCCATCTCTACAACATGCATGTAACTAGACTTTCTGATTTTATCTCGCATGCAGAGCTTTTTAAAAACAAATTAAATTTTTACATACAAATGCAATATCTCTGTGCAAGTCTGATTTTACTTTTCAGAGTTTAGAATTTCTTTCCTCAAACAAATGCATAGTTATTTGTCTCTAAAGAGTTTTTATCTTTTTTTGAGGGGTTTTTTGGTATTTTTATCCTGAAACTTGGAATTAGTTTAGAGCCGGAGTCAACTGCATAAAGAAGAACGACAAGAGCTTGGTCTAAACAGGTAGGAAAAGAACGTTTAGCTATTTTCCCTGTAAGTGAGAAAGTAGCCCAAACTATATTTAGGCTTTTAACAAACCCTGAACAAGCAAAGTATATCAAAGGAAAGCCAGGATGATGTTTCTATCTGATTGGGTACCAGAAAATTTTCTGGATTTTCTTCTCCCCACCTCCACAAATCCCTTAAAGATCATAAATTGGATTTGACTGGCCACATCTCCTGCTGGTGTGAATTAGCATAGCTCCATTTAAATCAATGGAACTACTGCAGTTTCCCCCCACTGGAGCTCTGGTCTCATGTCTTCATCTCCAGATCACCCACAATGTTATCTTTTTGGAGATCACCTGCAGCTGGGGGGGGGCTTAATGATTTGACTCTTCTCCCCCGTTCCGTGGGACCAGGATTTCACCCAAAATATTGAAATCAATGGCAAAACTCCCACTGACTTCATTGGGGCCAGGATTTCATCATCTCTGTCTAAGGTAGGAAGCATGATAAACCTGTGACTTAACTCTAAATATTAAAGCAGCATTGGGCAAACCCAATACATTTGATAGCTATACATGTGGGACCAGATTCTGTGCGGGTGCAGGGTGGTCTTGGTGGCCTGTCACATACAGGAGGTCAACAAGCTGATCTAGGGGGCCCCTCTGGACTTAAACTCTATGATGTTATTACTCATGGTGAGTACTACTTTACTGTGCAAGTGAATCTCTCTGCTTTCTATATGGCAAGAAGTTTTACCTTACAATGGCTTTTTCAGGAGGGAAGAAAGTTTCTACTAAAAACTTCCTTGACCAACTGTTGGATTTAGAAAGATTTTTATTTATAACATACAACTTGTACTTCAAATTTTAGAAATCAATAAAATAACGGTTGCAATCTCGTACCATCGCCTAGCTTCCATTCCCACAACTCTGCCATTGCTTCAACCAAAGAGTTAATTTTTCATTATTTACATTAGAGCTGCAAGTGGCTGGGGGAGGAGTCTTGGTTTGATTTTCAGTGAATTTAGTGCCAGTGAAATGTGCTGGATTGACCAGTCCTGGTGACTGAAGTCTTGCGCCATAGGCAGGGCACGGATACACTTCCCCTAAGCCAGTGGTTCTCAGCCAGGGGTCTGGAGCCCCCTGGGGGGGCTGCAAGCGGATTTCAGGTGGTCTGCCAAGCAGGACTAATGTTACTCACTGGGGTCCAGGGCAGAAAGCCAAAGCCCTGCTGTGCAGGGCTGAAGCCCGGGGCCCACCTGGGGCTGAAGCCAAAGCCTGAGCAGCTTAGGGGCCCTGGGCAATTGCCTGGCGTGGGGACCCGGGCAATTGCCGTTTGCTGCCTTCTAATGCCGGCCTGGGCTTTTATATGCAGAAAAACAGTTATTGGGGCACTGGTGGGCCGTGACATTGGTGAGAACCCCTGCCCTAAGCTACTTTGACATGAAGACACCAATTCCAGAGACTTCAGTCTCTCACCATACAAGGATGCCAGTTGTGGGTTTTGTGCTGTGGACACTTATCCACTGTACGCTGCATTAAAAGACCACGTGTCAGCCCTCACGTAGGCCACCAAACAGCTATTGGCCAGTAATGATTTTCAGCCACTACTGATTTGAATGAGAGGCTCCCTTGCTCAATGCAAATCCAGCAAGCCCTCCCGCCCCTACCCCGTCAACGGTAAACTGCCTTCAAGAGACCCAGCGCGGGGGGAGGGGGGGGTTAGTTAGTCACTTGACTGGTTGCTGCATTGCTGCCAAATCCTTTCCATTCCTGGAAGCTGAAGAAAGTGCTGGCCCCATAGGCTATCATCACAATGCAGGCAAAGAACTGAAAGAGAGAGCAACACAACAAAGCTCTGTTAGTTTCTCTGCAGCAGAGTGTTGTTAACGCTGACGCTAACGCTCCCCAGCACGGTGCTTAGAATCCGTGGCACTCAGCTAGGTAGCAGAGCAGCAGCTGCCCCACTAAATGCCTGGTCTGACGGATGCCTGATTTAGTGCATCTTGCCTCGGCACAAAAGGCAAGGATGGGCTCTATCAATGGGTCCTATTCCTGCCTCTGCCACTGACTCACTGTAGGAGCCCAGGCCAAGTTACTTAATGCTGTGCCAACTCCCCCCGCCCCCCCGCCATGAAAGGGGGATCGTGTGTGTCAAATGTCACCTAAAGAAGTCGGGAGTCTCCATCCATTCCTATCCGTAAAGTGCAGGGATGCTGTCCAGTTTAAACATGCAAAGAATTTTTAAAAGTCAATCTTATGATGCAAGATCCTTTGAAAGAGCAGGAACCTGTGTCCCTCTACCAGACTTCATCTCGTGGCACCGCCTACGTGCGTGGCACAAGTAAGAAACAGGAGCCACTGAGTGTGACTGAAAGCTGCTTATTTTGATACTGGATCCACATGGGGCCCATCAATGAGAATTAGGCACCTAAATACCTTTGCGGGTCTGGGCCAAAGTTCTCAAACACAAGTGAGACCCCCTTGAGAAATGGCCATTCCTGGAGCTGAGATTTCTAGATGGGTGGGGCTAAAAAGCCCTTCTGAAGAGTGCCTCAGGATGCCCATCTAACCGGCTATAACAACGTGGTTTAAAGCCTTTCATAATATCATGCATGATGGCCAAGCAGGGTCTACCAGCGTTTTGGCTGCCCATGGCAATGAGACCTATCAGTTAGGAGGAGGATGGTCTTTCCCAAGATGGGGACCTAAACTAGACAGTAGTGTTGCCTAGGCTTATAGCTAGGCTAAAGCCTGATTTTCGATCATGTTTTGGCCCCCTGCATGCTGAGTAACCCCATTTTTTCCCCAAGAGTAAAATGGGGAAGGAGAAAGAGTGGCAGCTGTGGGAGAAGCAGGAGGTCATGAGGCTGAGCCTGGTACAGGAGGACCCAGAGTGACAGGCCAGCTGTGCTTCCTGGCTGCAGATGGGTGACCCAGCCAAAGAGGTGAGGGCCTGGCAGGCGGGCCTCCTTGTTATTTATGTAGCAGTAAGTGCCTGCCTGGTGAGCTAGGCATGGTCCAAACACGAGACAACCTGGTCACTGCCCTGAAGAGCTTAGTCTTTAAGACAACAGATGAAGGATGGGGAAAGGAAAACCCATAGCAGCATGATGGGGAAGGTGTGTGTGTGGGGGGGTCTTTGTTTGGATTTATTTTATCATATTTTTTGCATGAACTCTTCCTCAGCTGCTCTCCTAGTGAACCAACATTAGCCGACAAATTTCTTGTAGGTATCAGAGCAGAAGTTGGGCTTGAGCAGGAATTTGCAGGAGAGGCTAGTGACCTGGTGTATCAGCCCAGGGAGATGGGGCTGTGGGTGGGCAGCAGAATGCAGGACAGCCCAGAGACAGCCATGGGAGAATTGGACAAACAGGGCAAGAAGGCTGGCATTTTGCAGAGGAGTGGGTGGGGAACAGCACTGTGTGAGGAAGCTGTGTTTTGCCAGCAGAGTAGAGGATTGACCAGCAGGAGGAGATGCTGCAGAGCTGGGGTAGAGGGTCATCTCTGTGTGCTCAGGGGAAACTGAAAGCCTTTGTTCTTTGAGCTGATTCTGAGACCCCACTAAAATGGAACAAAAGGTTTCACCTGGTTCATTAACTCATTGGTGACACCAGCAGCATGGGTGGGACCTCATGTCCCCACCTACACCGCACAGATCCTGTGTTGATACTAAAATCGCTCTGAGGAAGCATGTCTTGCTAGAAAGGTGCTAACAGTTTCCCTGGCTTGCCTAGAGGGGATTTTACACGGACTGCTCTCCTTTGCCTTGGCTCTGTACCTTGAAAACAGAGCCTCTCAGTGGGAGACCCAAGCGTGCTGGCAACAGACTGTGGAGGGAACACACCAGCCAGGTAACACATCGCTGAACCGACAGTCCTGTCCACCTGGGTCACTTTCACTCATCTTCCTAAAAGCCTCGCTCCTTTTTCCTGCTTGGTTTGGATCTCGGGCAGGTACAAGTCATTAGGCTCAAGGGCCAGGTCGACACTCCAGAGTTAGGTCTATGTAAGGCAACTTACATCCACCTAACTCTGTGTCTACATTACAGTGTTGTTCCTGTCGATGTCAGTCGCACACTACACCGACCTAATAACTCCACCTTCATGAGAGGTGTACATAAGAACGACCCTACTGAGTCAGACCAAGGGTCCATCTAGCCCAGTGTCCTGTCTTCTGCCAGTGCCAGGTGCCCCAGAGGGAATGAACAGAACAGGGAATCATCAAGTGATCCATCCCCTGTCTCCCATTCCCAGCTTCTGGCAAACAGAGGCTAGGAACACCTATCGCTTAGGTCAATGTAGTTAGGGCAATACGGTGTCCCCAGCACCGGGCAGTCGGGCTCCCAGGTGGGAGCTCCCCCCTAATGCCCCTCTTAAGTCGGTGTGAGTGCTCCAGGTGAGGACGCACTCCAGCGGCAGAAGAAGGGCAGTGTGGACATGAGAAAACACAGTAATTACTGCGGTGGCTGCAAGTTGACCTAATGTAGGACGACTTAACTGTGTAGTGCAGACAAGGCCTAGGTGAACACAGCACAGTCCAGAAGGGTCCCATAGCAGAGAGAAATAGGAAAAGCAAGGGCTGCATTCGATACTTACTGATGCAGCTGCTCTTTTATTGTAGTCCCCGGGTAGCCGGATGTGATCCTGAACGGCGGCGGAGCACGTAATAAACGCAGTCACGTACAGGACAGTCGCAGCCGTGTTGAATATCACTAACTAGGGAAAGAAAAGGATGTTTTCTGTCAAAGGGACCACTCTGTTTCCTTTTCTTCCTGTTACTTGTTGATCTATCACGCTGATTTGCCCAGACCTGTCTGAAAACCAGGCCCCTTTCAGATGTCTCAAATGGGGCACCCACCATGACTGGTCACTTCTGAAAATGTAAGACACACACACACACAAAATATATTCACCTGGCTCCACCCCAGCAGTATCCCCTGGCCGAGAGGAATTTAGCAAAGATCTCCGGTTGGAAAAACCCGTTCTCATGAAGAGGGGCAAGGCCAGGTTTCCCCACCTCTTGCCCCTGTGAATTTGCAAATGGTATCAGAAAACCCATGTCCAGCACAAGGAGCACTGTGTTATAGCACAGGTAAGTGAGCACTGCTAACGGCTTCACTTCTGATTGCCCTACCAGAAACATCCTGCGCATGCTTGAAAGCTGAGGAAGAAGCATTACGTTTTGAATAGGCCCATAGAATATGCATTAGATAATAAATATATAATAATATGGAGATATACTTATCTCATAGAACTGGGAGGGACCTTGAAAGGTCAGTGAGTCCAGTCCCCTGCCTTCACAGCAGGACCAAGTACTGTCCCTTATTTTTGCCCCAGATCCCTAAATGGCCCCCTCAAGGATTGAACTCACAACCCTGAGTGTAGCAGGTCAATGCACGTAAACATCTGAAGTGTGCTGTTTTCTTTGAACAGTAGGTGTCAGGTTGGTTGTATGCACAACTCAGGTTACTGCATGCAACTGCATCCAGCACTTGTGTTCACCCTGCTGATTTGCAACAGCAAATAAAGCATGCACTAAATCAGCCGTTCTCAACCAGGGGTACGAGGCCCCCTCGGGGGGGGGGGGGCCGCCAAGCAGGGCCGGCATTAGACTTACTGGGGCCTAGGGCAGCAAGCCAAAGCCCTGCCATCCCGAGCGCTATCACCTGGAGCTGAAGCCAAAGCCTGAGCAACTTAGCTTCATGGAGGCCCCTGTGGCATGTAGCCCCGGGCAATTGCCCTGCTTGCTACCCCCAATACAGGCCCTGACTTTTATATGCAGAAAAACAAGGTGTGGCCCAGGTGGGCCGTGGAGTTTCTGTAGCACGTTGGAGGGGGCTCAGAAAGAAGAAGGTTGAGAACGCTGGCACTAAATCATGCCAAAAGTGTTTGAAAAATCTGCTTGGAGGGTTAAAGTAATATTTACAATCGCGGCTGGACTTTCGCAGTGTGATCTGTGGAATCCCGTGGACATATTGCAGCTTCGGGGGAGCTCTGAAAAGCCCCGTGGCTCAGGGACCCGGACAGAGGAAAACTAAACCGCTAGTGAAGAGAGAAGGTGTGCAGTGACGAATACGCTGCGTCGCTGGCACTAACAGCACCCCTTTGGAGGGAGTAGCGACTATGCAGGTAGTTAACAGGACAGCGTATCTTTCCCACTTCGCTTAGGGACTGGGGGCACTAAAATGGGGGGTTTGTTAAAGAGCAGGAATTGCCCTGGACATAAAACACCCTAGCATTGCCCAGGGAACCAACCTGGCGTTCTGAAGAGAGGAGCACTCACCCCATGCAGCCTTATATGGGCCAGTCCAATTCTCTCCCGGGCCTTGAGCCAAAGGGCTCTGCAGCCCTTTGTTTTACTATCGCAAGGCCGTGTTCTTTTGCCTTTGTTGTTTCTGGGGCCCAATCCTGCATTCCGTGCAGCATCAAACCTCCCACTCCAACTCAAGGGTGATTTCATTACGCCAGGAACGTAGACGCAAACTGTTAGTGGGTTACTTCCTTCCTTTAAAAAGCCTGTCCAGACATGGACTAAATGCTGTGGAGTCAGGCCCTTCCTGTGTCAGGACACCACCACCTGTGCCTCCACGCTGGGGTCTAGTTCCCTGGTATATCTGCCTTCAACTCCTGCAACCATAGGCGCCAACTTCACCCCTTCCATGAGGCCCTGCCTCTTCCAACCCCTTCCCCAAAATCCCTGCCCCAACTCCGCCCCCTCCCTGCCCCTATTCCAACTCCTTCCCCAAATCCCCGTGCCGGCCCCGACTCTGCCCCACCTCCTCCCCTGAGTGCACCACATTCCCGCTCCTCCCCCGGCCCTTCCAGAGTGTGCTAATGCTGCCAAACAGCTGTTTGGCGGCAGCCAGGCGGGAAGCGCTGGGAGGTAGGCAGAGGGCGGGGGCTGAGGGGAGCGTGGGTGCAGAGTACCCACTAATTTTTCCCCTCCAGCCCCAGAGCACCCACAGAGTCGGCACCTATGCCTACAACTAAGAGGGCTGCAATACTGAAACAGAGTCAGGTCCCCTGCTCTCGCCTAGATTCTATAGGTACTGGGACGAGGGGTGCTGGCTTGAAGTGGTTTCCGTCATATACAGGGTTTACAGTTTGGGTCAGTGACTCTCAGCCCCCCCACTGTACAAATAGTTCCAGTACGCCGACTAGATTGAAAGCTGGATGCAGTGTTGGTTGAAGGTTAATCCCTAATATTGCTCTGAGGCCTAAATCACTACCTATTTAGGCCAAAATTCAAAGAACTGCAGTCACGCTGGTGTAAACCCAGAGTCGTCCCATTAAAACCAGCTGAGTTATTTAATGTTCATTGACGCATCACCCATCACATCGTGCCCTTTACTTTCAACTGTCAAAGGCTTTTTAGAAGCCGAGTGAAATGTGTCTATTCCCTGCAAAATGTTATCCTTTCCGAGGCCTGGTTTACATCTAGAAAAGGTGCACTGGTGTAACTGAATTCACTATAGTTTCACCAGTACAAACCATTAAAGATGCATTTCTGCGAGCTGAGCTTAAGCTAAACTGCTACACGTGTGACTTAAACCTCTTTAAGTGCAGCTCCATTCGAGGGTGGAGTGGGGTGACGAGATTGATTTAATTGCACTTGTGCAAGTTTTCTAATATACCCAAGCCCCTGTTTGATAACTTTGTGCCAGATCCCCCTCCGTGGTATAAAGGGATATAAAGCAGGTGTGACTTCAGCACAGTTGCCCCCGATTTCTATTAATGGCATTACACAAGTGTGAAACTGGCATATGAGAGGACAGGGAAGCCTATTGTGTTTTGAAGGAAGCTGAACGTCGCGTTCATTTCAATGCAAGTTAGAGTGCACGGAGGCCAGGTTTATACTCAAAATTTAAGGCAACCCAGCAGTGTCACTCAGGGGTGTGAAAAATCCACATGGTGAGCGATGTAGTTAAGCTGACCCTCAGTGTAGGCAGCCTCAGTGTAGGCAGCCACAGGTGGACGGGACAATTCTTCCATCAACCTAGCTACCATCTCTTGGGGAAGTGGATTATTGATTACACAGATGGGAGAACTCCTCTCATCTCTGCAGTGAATGGCTAGAGTGGCACTTTTCAGATGGCTTTTTAAAAGCAATTTCTCAGTAACTGATGGGTCGAGTTAAAATCAAATAACAGGACAAGATACAGGTATGCTGGATGCAGATGACGTTCTGTCGGAATCAATCTTAGGGTACATCTAATCATCAGCCCCATAAAACCATTTAGCGTGGAATGATTTCCCCTGTGAAATACACCATTTATCTACAGCTCCAGGGGCTTACCACAACAGGCCAGGGGATCATGTAGAGCTTCATCTGAAGCTGCAGTAGATACATCGCAAACAGAATGATTGTTACCAGCCAGAAAAAGATGGCTACAAACATCACCCAGCCGTATGCTGGAATGGGTTGGTAAAACGTACTGGCAATGAGAGCCCACACCAGCAAGCCGAGCACCTGTGGAAGGGAAAGGAAAAAGTGGTTAAAAGGAAGGAATCAAATATATCTTTACAATTCTTCTTTCAGGGAGATTTGCCATTGATGTCAATGGGAGCAGGATCCAGCCCTCAGTTAGTGAGCTCTGTCATTCATTGTTTGCAAGTGCTTCCTGCTTAAGTTTTGTAGATATATATATCTGGAATGTCAAGCCTCCACTTTCCCTGGCTTTGCTGGAAAACTCTTTCGAGACCTCAGATATGGCTTGTGAGCTTTCTTAAGGCTTATTTGATAGGGTGGGGATGTTGACTCTTTAACAAAGAGATCTTTTCTCCCAACTGTTTAAGCATTTGAGTTAAATGACATGTTAACAAAAAACAAACTAGACCAATGGCTTTCAGCAGTCTGAATGTAAATCCCTTCTTTTCTCAATTAATCAGGTTTAATTGCCTGGTAACTGTGATATCATAATCCTACAAGTTGTCCATAGAGTTTTTCAAGAAGACCTCAATTTCTAATGTAAAAATCAAGCACGAAAGAAAACCATTTGAGCCCTTATTCAAATATCACAATGAAGCTAAAATGGCACAAAACTCACAATTTATCCCCCTTTCCAGGTTACTGTTAACATTTCTTTCAGGGGGATGGAATCTGTTGTCTTGCTTTAGAGAGGATGGAATCTCCGGTGACGTGCATTGGGTTGATCTGACCCCAGGGAAGGTAGGTGGCACGATCAGGGTGTGAAATCAAGCCCTGTAATCGGCATGGCACTTTCCCATACTGTCTTCCCCACTTGGGTTTCTCATAACTATTTATAAACAGTGACAGTGATTACTTTAAACCTGCGGGCGTTGGCTGGTTCTTTAATGAAACGAGTTCCCTCCACCCCTGTAGGGCTGGCCTCTCTGTTTTTTTCTGTCAATGACCTTGAGATTCCCTGGTGTGTGTTACTGATCACTGTTAATCAGCAGAATAATGACTAGGTCAATATCAGCCGTTATGACTAACACTTCATAGCCAGTGATCTCAACCTACCCTCACCAAGCTGGTCCCACGTAATCATGCCTCACCTGCTCTCATTTTCCCCTCTCAATCCCTCTGGTCTTCCCAATCCTGTCCTGGCTCTTTCCCCCAGTCTCAGCTTCACGCTGTCCCATGAGGCCTAGAACAGTCCCTCTCCCCTCAACAACCCTCTCTCCCCTCCTCCAAATTCCTCCTTAACACCAGCTTCTCCTCCATATCCTTCGTTTGTCTCATCATGAGGAATCCCCACCTCCTCCCTCTCCTTGTCCGGCTGTCTTGTGCGTGTAGCTTGTCTGACTTGGCTTGGAAGCTCCTTGGGGCAGGGAGTGTATCTTACACTATCGCACCATGTAAACACAGGACGCATCGGCACTTGGGCGGGGAAGGGTGAGCCAAAGGCACTGCAGGAATCCCCTCTGAAGTGCCAGGAGGCAGGCCGGATCTTGTCTGAGAGTCTTGCACAGTAAACGGTGTGGATGTCATTAAGATGGGGGAAAGGGCTCGGAAGACTATGAAAACACTGGCTGAATAAGGAAAGGGCCCTGAGGTGGGGTGAGCTCCTCCCACTAGTCCTGCAAGGGCTGGGTGGGGCCAAACAACTAAATAGGCTGCAAACAGGGGAGCGTTAGACCAGAGGCAGCTGGTTGGAGAGAGACTCACCTGTACAGGAAGAGGCCGGACCTATAAAGCCAAGGAACAGGCCCCAGCCAGGGCTGCTGAGAAAGGGCAATTGCTCCCTGGGAAGAGGGAGGGTGTTTGAGTGCTGCAAGGCGCTAGTCTACAGTTCCTCCTGGGAGGAGGATTTGGAGCTGGAGCATCCAGACAGAGAAGGGGAACCAGAGTGTAGGACACAGTCCAGAGAAGGGGCCCGTGAGGGCAGAAAGAGGAAAGCTCAGAACTGCTGAGCTGAGGGTCTCTGGAATGGAACCTGGAAAAGGGGGCAGACCCGGTTTCCCCTACCAGCTACCGAGGACGTGGCATAGCCTGGAGGCAGCGAATGGCAAGACTGCCTAGGACTGCTGATGGACTGTACCCCGGAAGGGGGCACGCTGAGTGGCCTGGCTGGAGGGCTAAGTCATGGAGGAGACGCTGAGGGTCCTGGAGTCAGAGAGGCGCTGCAGACCAGAGGATGAGACAGAGGGATGGCGTGCAAATCGCAGAAGGGGGTGTCTACCTTGAGAGCTACTCCCCCGAGTGACCAGGAGGAGGCGCCAGACCAGCAGTGAGCGGAGCACCCTCTGACAGGCCCTCAAACAAATCACTCTTTACATGGGCCTTCCCCACACCCTGCCTCCCCACAGTAAGAGAGCAGGCCAGGATCCTGCCCCTGGGAGCGGAGAGGGATGAGACCGTACCTGTGCGAGGCAGTAATTTACTGGCTGAATCTGCATTGTTTATAAGCAAAGGGTGAACTGGCTTAAACGCGTCTCTGGCCGGGGGCTACACCTGTCCAACTAGAGCTGATGTTGAAGTCAATTTAGTTAAAACTGGTGCAAATTTTTCTGAGAATGGCTCTGCTGGGGAAGTGGCCTCATACGAGGAAGGGGCCGGGAGATCTCCGCTCAGCCTTTATTCCCAGAGCGATGTCTCCTGCCTCCCCGCCGCAGTGAAAGGCGCGTTAGAAATGCAGAAGGGAAGGAATCGTGGGTCTTTGGCAGAAAGCTGGGGGTGGGGTGAGGGGCTGAGGGGGACGCTGGCTGAGAAAACACCCCCGTCTGCAGTTACCCACATCTTGGGAGAAACCGACTCTTTCCTTACCTAGCAATGCTGCAGCCCGTGGCAGGAGCCATTGGCGCAGCATCACTGTGTTCATCCAGTGGGGTCCTAGGGGTTTCCATCACACCCCCGGGAACGTTGTATTTGTCATTTTGTCTGTGCCTGCAGCCGTCGCTTATTGCGGCCCAGTTCCCTTCTAGATCTCTTCTCTCCTCATGGCTGCTGCTTTCCCTTTGCTGGGGCCCCGTGCCCCAAGGTCCCTGCAGACCCTTTGCCACCCTTTGGTTGTGGCGGGAGGGGGGTGTGGGGGAGGAGCTGGAAAGATGTACCAAAATCAGGTTACAGACACATTTAGAAGGGGGATGAAATGATGAATCTGCCGGGCCTTTGCAAACGCATCTCTCAACCCCAAAGGTGCAACCCCATGGGGAAGGTTGGGGAGAGGGGTCAGGGGAGGGACCACAGACAAAAATGCATCTGTCCTGTAGCTGGGCTGGTGGAAAGATCAACAGGAAGGTAAAATGCTCGGGTGGGGGGGAGGCAGGGGGATGTTCTCTTAACCCCCAAATGCCTGGTGATTAGTTACCATTAATAGTCACTCCAGGCCCCACTGAAACCATAGGAATGGGCAGCCAAAATTTTGTGTCGCTGGGCACTAAGCGATCGATTTGCCAGAAGCCCGAGGGCCTCCCCTCTCTTACTGACTTCAGCAAGACACAGGGTTGGCCCAGTGTGCAGCTAAGATGACACCGGTTTAGCCCAAATAACGAATACCCAAGAGTCTGCCTAATGGAAATCACTGCTTGGCCGAGAGTGTCAGCACTCGACATCCTGCAGGGGCATGGAAGACGGGTGTGGGCCATGTAACTTGGGTTGCCAACTTTCTAATCGCACAAAAATGAACACCCTAGCCCCGCCCCTTCCCCGAGGCCATGTCCCCTGCTCCGCCCCTTCCCCAAGACCATGCCCCCTGCTCGCTACATTCCCCCACCCACACTCCCTTTCCCTGGGCTGGGGCAAGGGTGCGGGAGGGGGTGCAGGCTCCGGCTGGGGGTGTGGGCTCTGGGGTGAGGCCAGAAACGAGGGGTTCAGGGTGCAGGAGGGGGCTCCAGGCTGGGGGATGGGGCAGAGGGGTTCAAGGTGTGGGAGGGGGCTTTGGGCTGGGGTAGGGGGGTAGGGTGTAGGGAGGGTGAGGGCTCTCTCTGGGGGTGCAGGCTCTGGGGATGAGGGGTTTGGGATGCAGGAGGGGGCTCCAGGCTGGGGGGTGAGGCAGAGGGGTTCAGGATGTGGGAGGGGGCTTTGGGCTGGGGCAGGGGGTTGGGGTGTGGGAGGTATGAGGGCTCTGGGGTGGGGCTGGGGATGAGGGGTTTGGGGGGGCTCGGGGTTGGGGTGCGGGCTTACCTCCGGTCGCTCCCGGTCAGCGGCGCAGTGCGGGGGCTAAGGCAGGCTCCCCGCCTGTCCTGACTCCGTGCTGTACCCCGGAAGCGGCCAGCAGCAGGTCCAGCTCCTGGGTGGAGGTGTGGCAGGCAGCTCTGTGCGCTGCTCTCAGCCACAGGCACCGCCCCTGCAGCTCCCATTGGCCGCAGTTCCCTGCCAATGGGAGTGCGGAGCCGGTGCTCAGGGCAGGGAAGCGCATGGAACCCCGTGGGGGCCTCCCATCCTCAGCCTAGGAACCGGACCTGCTGGCCCCTTCCGGGGCGCAGCGCGGAGCCAGGACAGGTAGGAACTAGCCAGACTTCTAACGGCCCGGTCGGTGGTGCTGACCGGAGCCGCCGAGGTCCCTTTTCGACCGGGTGTTCCAGTCAAAAACCGGACACCTGGTCACCCTCCATGTACTCAGACCTGCCTTGGTGAGTAACCAGAGCAGGAATGAGCAATACAGACAGCAAAGCCCATGACAATAAAACGGCCTGTTGGAAGCCAGAGGTACAACAGAGAGGGGGGCTGGAGAGTCTGCCCAGGATAGGGAGATCGTGTTGTCTAGTGGTGAGGGCATCAGCCTAGGCCTCAGGAGACTAGGGTTCTTCTCCCATCTCTGCCACTGACTCAATGGGACCCTAACAAGTCAGTCACTTCACTTCTCTGTGCCTCAATTTGCCCCCCTCCCCGTAAAATGGAGCTAGTCGGGCTGGGCCACCCTGAGATCTATGGGTGCCAAGTGCTCAGAATTGTTTTGATTTCATTAGAGCCATGGGGCCCTGCCTTCCCACCAACTTCGCTCTTCTATCTTGGGGAAGGCAGCCGCTCTGCTCCAGCTGAGCTCAGTGACAGGACACAGGGCAGAAGCTGGTTCCCCCCCCCCCCCCGACTTTTATTTAGGGCTTTATACACTAAACTGTACTATACCTTGCAACATATTTTGTTTAAATGACACTCTTGAGCCCCCCGTAAATCTAGTCATGAAGCAATGAACGGCAGGTAGGACACAAAGGAGCTATCATCATCAGTCAAATATTAGTCACGCTCGTTGCCCCCTGAACAATAAAGCAAATAAAGAAGGAGGAACAGAAGGGGGGAGGGGAGAATAAGAACTGGGTTGAAGAAGAGGTGAGTAAAACATACATGGTAGAGGACCAGCCCTCCGTGCACAGTTAAAAGCTCTTCATTAGCTTGTAGCCTAGACACACCTGCCTGAGAGGCTGTTTCACTGACGGGCCTGATCCAAGCTTTCAAGCGAGATTGTGAATCTACTTGCCAGTGAGTTATGATTCTGTCTGCAGGCGCCATACTTCCTGGGTTCTATTCCTGGCTCTGCCACCGACCTGCTGAGGGACCTTGGGTGAGTCACGTTGCAGCTCTGTGCCTCAGTTTCCCCTTCCACTTTTTTTTTTAATTTAGATGGCAACCTCTGTGGGACAGGGACTGTCTCTTATGTATGTACAGCGCCTTGCACTGTTATGATGATTTGTATTACCACAGTGCCTAAGAGCCCTAATCATGGACCAAGAGCCCATTGTGCGAGGTGCTGTACAAACAGAACAAAAACCAATGGATTCTCTAGGCATTACCATAAAACAAATAATAGCTTCTACTTATCCACCTTTGCCATGCCTTGGGGAGCCCTCATTTACCTCCCTCCCATAACATACACGGCTGAGCACCCCTCCCTGTTGGTCAGTGTGCTGACAGCCTCCTAATTGTTTAATTGATCACGGCCTCTCTGTGCACTGCCTTCCTCTGCGAAGCTGTGAGTTGTACTCACTCACCCTGCTCGCAGCCCCCTCTGTAGTGTGGGCAACCCCAGCTCTCAAGGATGAAAGTAAGTTACTCAGGACATTTGCTTTCTGGCCTTACTGAGCAACTCAGTCGAAATCGAAGTAGTAAGAGAATTAGAGCCCTGATTCTCTTCTCACACCAGTTTTACACCGTTCAGCTTCAGTGGAGTTACTCTCGGTTTACACCAGTGTGGGAGACAGGAGAATCAGGCTTTGTGTTGGCAGAAGAAATCCTGGTTGATTTGACTCAATTTCTGAATTAAAACTCCAAATTTGTAAAACAAAGCGGGGTTGTGCCAGCCCAGTACTTGACCAGGAGACCTCCTTGGGGGGTGGGTGGAGACAGTCCTAGAAATGGCATGCTTCCCTCTGCGCCAGGACTGAACCAATGCCAGCATGGGGCGGTAGGGCACTGCTTCTGGAGTGCCCTACCGCCCCATGCTGGGGCACTGGTTCCGTACCAACCAGTCTTCAGGAGAAATGCCAAACCAAGGTCCTGGATCTTCAATGAGCACAAGCAGCCCACAGCACTCTTTCTGCAAGAGTAGGGGGTGCCAATCATGGTGCCCTAGCTAAGTCACAGTGTGAGGAAATCAATGATGTTCCCTCTTTCTAAATTCCAACACTCCCCCATCCCCGCTGTTTCACACAGAGAAATTATTTAGCCCTTCTCCTTCCTTTAAACTTATAAAATCCACTGTCCTGACTCAAACCGGTTGCTGTGTTTCCACCCCAGAAGTAGCTGCCTTTCTCACTTGCACCATCTGTAAAGCTCATGGGATTCCTGCAGGAGGACGGGCAATATAGAGATCTAAGGAATATGTTTGAAGGAGATGCTGTTGATAATCTAATGACCCAGCAGGTCCCCGATGGGATGGTGAGCTATTCTACACCCTTGATGTCACTGGGAGCGCTGCAGCTGGGAGCCAAATCAGGCCCTGTAGCTCTTTGCTGTGAGACATGACACTTGACAGATGAGCCCAAGCTTCAGATCTGAACTCTCCTAAACTCTAGGATGGCTCTGCCCTTCCCTGGGAGGCTCGCGGTTAAGACATTATGCCTAATAGTCAGCCTAAAATTTCCTTTTCACATTTCATCCCATCGCTCGCCCTAATTACAGCCCCAGACATCAGCCTGAAGAATCCCCCCTCCCCTCCCCTTCCCCCCCCCCCCCCCACAGCGGGCCTGTGACTCTGTTACGATGGTGAGGTTGCGGTTGCCATGCCCCTGTATCTGCCTCGTCACTGGGGAACGTCTCAGTGCATCAGCCCCAGCTGCAGTGATTTCTGTCCTTATTTCCCTGCAGGGCTCTGGCCTGCGCGCCTGCCGGACTCAGCAATACCCCACCAGCCACCTTGGGACCTGCAGCCTGGGCCCAGCTGTTTCCAGGGTTATCCCTGCGCCAGCTGGCTCTGCCCCTCCCCTGCCAAACCCTCCCCGGGGACTCAGGTCCCATTGTCTTCCCCCCGCCCCCTCCTGCACACCTGGAGAAGCAGCAGGAGCTGCCTGGGAGCACACCTGCTGTCTCCTGCTCCTTCGTCCAAGTCCCATTGTGCCTTCCTCCAGCTTTCTAAAGAGCGAGTGAGCGAGCAACCCCCCCTGCCTTACTGGAGAACCCCACCGCTTATCCTCACACCCAGCTCTTGCATGCATGTCCACGTGCCTACAGGTGTGTTCATGCACCCGCAGGAACTCATACATATGTTCACATGCACCCACACTCACTCGCAGCTCGGCAGGTGCTGGAGCTATTTACGAGGGCGGAGGACCCCAAAAGCGGAGGCTGGGGAGCAGTAAAGTAGCGGGCCCCTCTTTTCTCCTCCCCCTTCTCTTTGCAGGAGGCTCTCAGGGAGATGTAGCGTAGCAGAGACCGGGAGGTGGTAGGGCGGAGAAGAGACCAGCAGCTTGGGTGGGAGCGGAGCTTCCCGTTTATCTGACCCCTGCTAGCTAGGAGCTAATCCTGAAGATGGTGCCCCAAAGCAAAGCAGTGGAATTTCCAGCACGCTCCCTGCTCTCCGCTCCAGGCACTGGTTGGGCCATTGGGCATCCAACCTGGCCATTGTTCCCGGGTCTCCCTGGTGGCAGCTAGGGTTGCCAACCCTCCAGGGTTGTCCGGGAGGCTCCAGGAATTAAAGATTAATTTTAAAGATTGCATCATGGGATGAAACCTCCAGGAATACGTCCAACCAAAACTTTCCCAGCATTAGGCCCGGCAGGGTCCTGATTCAGACTCGTCTCTGGTTCGGAGATAAATGGATCTGATGGACAACTCTACGTCCATTAAGCCTCCATTGACATAGAGGAGAATGATCCTTTGAAAGCAGCTGGCTGGGGCCTTGATTTGCCACCATGGACTTTACGTAAGTCTTCATTGCTTATTGTCAGGAAAGAAACACTAGAACACACAAGTCATTGTCCTTCTGGAGTACAAAGGCCCTGGTTCCCAGAGGCCCTGCTCTCGCCTCAGTCTAGACAATGCCTTCTTTTTTTCACATCAATTTCCAACACTCGTGATTGCAAAATACGCATTAGAAAAAATTCCTAACAAGGAGCTCAGCGAGCAGGAGACGCTACAGAACAGTTGCCTTGATTCATCTAACCTACCTTCTTCGCAATGGCTCAGTGCCGTGGCCCCTGTGGCTGCTGCCTTTTAAACACTGGCCGCTGGAACCAAGCCGCAATTGGCACGCTTTTTGTGTTACAGCATCTTGGCACAGTGCCGATGTGATGTCACTGCAGGACGACGTTCCGTGGGCACCAAGATGGGTTTGGGGACCTGATGTTCTAAAACATGTCTGTGCAATTGGCATGGAAAAAGAACGGCATGAAGCAAGCGCCTGATTTAACAGAGGAGCACCAGGACTGGGCCTGCACGCTGAGTGTTGGCATGCACAGTTTCTGGGATTGCACACATTAGACCTGGGAGTAACCTGCGGTTTGTGTGTGATCCTTCTTCCTGATTTTGACCGAACTTCACTTTGAGATCAGGGGTGAGGAGAACAAATCCCCCATGGATACAATACAAATAAAATACTCCTGAATATAAGCCTTGTGGTACTTACGGCCCAGTCATGCTCCCGCTGACTTCACTGGGGCAGGATCTGACCTTTGTTTCTTAATCACATGCTGTTCGGGGTGTTGGTGCTTAGTACAATCTTTGTATCTCAGTTCTGGTTTTGTTTGGGCCTCCCTTGAATGTTTTCCGTGGCTAAAGGGCTTTTATCCTACACTGGTCACTCCTCCACCTTGGGCTGGGATCATAAACTAGGCAGCATGGGGCACGGTGAGTGGTTTGATAGGAGACTGACAAGGAAAGCAGGGAGAGGTGTTAATAGGTTGGCAAATCTCTTCCCCTCTAATGCAGCACTGAAGCAATGCCCCTAACTGGTGCGAAGGGCTGTGTGCTGCTGAAGGTGGTGTTTTGTGACGTAGCCCTGGTCTACACTATGGGGTTAGGTCGAATTTAGCCACGTTAGGTCAATTTTAAAATTAATGCATCTACACAACCAACCCCATTCTGTCGACCTAAAGGGCTCTTAAAATCGACTTCTGTACTCCTCCCCGGTGAGGTGAGTAGCGCTAAAATCAACCTTGCTGGGTCGAATTTGGGGTAGTGCAGATGCAATTCGACGGTATTGGCCTCCAGGAGCTAACCCAGAGTGCTCCAATGTGACCGCTCTGGACAGCACTTTGAACTCCGATGCACTAGCCAGGTACACAGGAAAAGCCCCGGGAAATTTTGAATTTCATTTCCTGTTTGGTCAGCGTGGCGAACTCGGCATTACAGGTGACCATGCAGCCCCCCCCAGAATCGCAAACGAGCCCCAGCATGGAGCGAACGGGAGACGCTGGATCCGATTGCTGTATGGGGAGAAGCCTCTGTGCAGGCAGAACGCCGATCAAAAAGAAGAAATGCTAATATATTTGCCAAAAATCGCACAGGGCATGGTGGAGAGAGGCTACAACAGGGGCACACAGCAGTGCTGCGTGAAAGCTAAGGAGCTCAGGCAAGCCAAACAAAAGACAGAGGCGGCAAACAGTCGCTCCGGGTCAGAGCCCCATACATGCCGCTTCTATGATCAGCTGCATGGCATTCTAGGGGGGGACCCTACCACTACCCCCACCACTGTCCGTGGACGCCTGCAAGGGGGGAATCTCACACAACAGGGAGGAGGATTTTGTGGATGAGGAGGAGAAGAAGAAAGCACAGCAGGAAAGCCGTGAATCCATTCTCCCCGGCAGCCAGACCTTTTCATCACCCTGGAGCCAATACCCTCCGAAGGCACGATCCCCGACCCTGAAGCCGAAGAAGGCAGCTCTGGTGAGTGCACATTTGTAACTACTGTACAGGGTTTAAAAGCAATAGTGTTTAAGGTTTGATTTGCCCTGACGAATTGGGGTGCATTCGCGGCCAGTACAGCTACTGGAAAAGTCTGTTAACGTGTCCGGGGATGGAGCGAGAATCCTCCAGCGACATCTCCATGAAACTCTCCTGGAGGTACTCTTTGCAGAAGGTTTCTGGGGAGGGCTGCCTTATTTCATCCTCCACAGTAGGACACTTTACCATGCCAAACTGGTAGCAAGTAGTCTGGAATCATTGCAGCACAAAACATGGCAGCGAATGGTCCTGGGTTTTGGTTGCATTCAAGCAACGTTCGGTCTATATCTTTCTGTGTTAGCCTCAGGAGAATGATATCATTCATGGTCACCTGGTTGAAATAGGGGAATTTCTGTAAGAGACCAGTAAAAGGACCCCATTCATGCTGGGTTGTTTGTGCTTGGCTAAAAGGGATTATCCCGGAGAATAGCCACGCAGTGGGGTGAGGGGTGGTGTGTGCTGCACATCCACCCGAAAACCACAGCCCCTTCTTCTAAATGTGAAACCCAACCGGCATTGCTTGCTATGAGAAAGGATGGCGCTGCAGTTTGAAACCATTCCCACGTGTTATGAAGGTGTAAGAGGCCAACCCCGCATACCAAAAGGCTTACCATGACTGCCTGGAAACTGAATTCTGTTGTCCAGCCGTTTGTGATGTGTCACCATACCAGCAGGCGCTCAATATAAAAGGCAAAACGCGACCTTGTACCTAAAGCACATGTGCTGTCTGCTGTGAATTGCTTGATTCACTGTGAAAGAGTCTCCCTTTTGTTCTCAGAAATGTATCATCTTAAATATTATTCTCCCTTTTTATCTCTCTCCAGGTGCAAATGTTTCTATGCTCCCCCTATCATCTCCGTCCCTGAGATTATCGCAGATTAGAAGGTGAAAAAATGCACTCGCGATGACATGTTTTCCGAGCTCATGCAGTCCTCCCACACTGATAGGGCACAGCTGAATGCATGGAGGCATTCAGTGGCAGAGGCCAGGAAAGCATTAAGTGAGCGCGAAGAGCAGAGGCAGGAGGCAATGCTGGGGCTAATGTGGGAGCAAACGGACATGATGAAGCGTCTGTTGGAGCCGCAGAAAAGCCAACAAGAGCCCAGACCCCCGCTACATCCATTGTATAACCGCCTGCCCTCCTCCCCAAGTTCCATATCCTCCTCACCCAGACGCCCAAGAACGTGGGTGGGGAGGCTCCGGCCACCCAGCCACTCCACTCCAGAGGATGGCCCAAGCAACAGAAGGCTGGCATTCAAACAATTTTGATTTGTAGTGTGGCTACAGTAAGCAATGTGGCCTTGTCCTTCCCTCCTCCTGCACCCCACCCCACCCGGGCTACCTTGTCAGTTATCTCACTTTTTTTTTAAAATTAATAAAGAAAGATTGCGTGGTTTCAAAACAATAGTGACTTTATTTCCTTTGTCAGCAGTGATCGAAGGGCGGAGGGTGATTGGCTTACAGGGAACTAACATCAACAAAGGGGGTGGGTTTGCAGCAAGGAGAAACACACACAACTGTCACACTGTAGCCTGGCCAGTCATGAAACTGGTTTTCAAAGCCTCTTTGATGTGCAGTGCACCTAGCTGTGCTCTTCTAATCACCCTGGCGTCTGGCTGCTCAAAATCAGCCACCAGGCAATTTGCCTCAACCTCCCACCCCGCCATAAACGTCTCCCCCTTACTCTCACAGATATTATGGAGCACACAGCAAGCAGCGATAACAATGGGAATGTTGGTTGTGCTGAGGTCTAACCTAGTCAGCAAACAGCACCAGCGAGCTTTTAAACGTCCAAAGGCACATTCCACCACCATTCTGCACTTGCTCAGCCTATAGTTGAACTGCTCCTTACTACTATCCAGGCTGCCGGTGTACGGCTTCATGAGCTGTGGGAGCAAGGGGTAGGCTGGGTCCCCAAGGCTAACTATGGGCATTTCAACATCCCCAACAGTAATTTTCTGGTCTTGGAAGTAAGTCCCTTCTTGCAACTGCTCGAACAGCCGGAGTTCCTAAAGATGCGAGCGTCATGCACCTTTCCCGGCCATCCCACGTTGATGTCAGTGAAACGTCCCTTGTGATCCACCAGTGCTTGCAGCACCATTGAGAAGTACCCCTTGTGGTTTACGTACTGGTTGGCAAGGTGGTCCGGTGCCAAGATAGGGATATGGGTTCCGTCTATCCCCCCACCACAGTTAGGGAATCCCATTGCAGCAAAGCCATCCACTATGACCTGCACATTTCCCAGAGTCACTACCCTTGATAGCAGAACATCAGTGATTGCGTGGGCTATTTGGATCAGAGCAGTCCCCATAGTAGACTTGCCCACTCCAAACTGATTCCTGACTGACCGGTAGCAGTCAGGCATTGCAAGCTTCCACAGGGCTATTGCCACTTGCTTCTCAACTGTCAGAGCAGCTCTCATCTTGGTATTCCTGAACTTCAGGGCGGGAGAAAGCAATTCACAACATTCAAGGAAAGTGGCCATACGCATGCGAAAGTTTCGCAGCCACTGGGAATCATCCCATACCTGCAACACTATGCCGTCCCACAAGTCTGTGCTTGTTTGCCAGGCCCAGAATTGGCATTCCACTGTATCAACCAGCCCCACTGCCGTCATGATGTCCCAATTGCCACAGCCCGTGCTTTCAGGAACTTCTGTGTCCTTGTCCTCATCAAAATCATCTTCGTGCTGGCATCTCTTAGCCCAGTTCTGCACATATCTCGCGCTTTATCCTGGGGTGTTTACAATGCTCACAACAGCAGCGGTGAGCTGAGCGGGCTCCATGCTTGCCATGGTATGGTGTCTGCACGGGTAACCCAGGAAAAAGGGCGCGAAATGACTGTCTGCAGTTGCTTTCATGGAGGGAAGGAAGGAGGGAGGGGCGACTGACAACATGTACCCCAAACCACCTGCAACAATGTTTTTGCCCCATCAGGCACTGGGAGCTTAACCCAGAATTCCAATGGGCAGCAGAGACTGCGGGAACTGTGGGATAGCTACCCACAGTGCAATGCTCCGTAAGTCGATGCTAGCCACGGTATTGAGGAAACACTCCGCCGACTTAATGAGCTTATTGGAGACATACACAATCGACAGTATAAAATTGATTTCTAAAAATCAAATTCTATAAAATCGACCTAATCGACCTGTAGACATACCCTGAGATAGAAGACTGAGACCCTGACCGCTTGTGCTGATTAAAGATCACGTGGCATTTTTGTTACTCTAATGGGGCTAATGACAGAAACACCTAGATTTGATTAAAGTCCGAGCCAACTTCCAGTTTACCTAATTTCATTTTGCCTACTGAAAATTCCCCTTCTCCTATCAATTGGATAACCACTGCTTCTTTACTTCCTATCCTAAACTACTGTGTAGAATTCCTGCACGCTATTACACAGCTGCCACATTCCATTGCAGACAGGGAGGAAGGGGCATTGGCAGAGGTATTAGAATGAATGGGGGTGTGATGTGACCTCTAAACATTACAGCCCTCTTTCAAATTAAGAGAAGCTCATACTTCCTCTCACAAAGATCTTCCAAAGGTGTTTCTTGATCTAACTCCATGTCAGATTGTCAAGGGACTGAGTGTAATTTCGCACCTATTTTAGGGAGTTTCTTATGCCATTTAGAGTGATCTTCATGGCTATAGGAGGTGAATATTATCTGCATGAAATCTCTTTAAAGCTTTACCTTTTATTCCTCATGATATGCTTTTCTTCTGCCTGCTGATCTTTCAGTACAAAATGCACGAATGATTTGCTGATGATGTAGGGAGCAAACACGCTCTTTTGTCCTATCATATTATGAGATTGTACACTTTTTTAAAAGGGTCCTTCTTGTTTGTCTCTAATTTGGTCACAGTGGCTGGTACTTTATAAAGACTCCAGTGTCTATTTTCCATGGGAAGCCAAACGGAGCAATTCTCTGTTCCAAGGTTCTCCAGCTACCACCATATTCTGGCTACAGCTCTCCCCATGAAGAGACGCTGAACACTGAAATGTGCTTTAAAGCACGGGGCAGCTAAAGTCCGATTGGAGGTGCTGTTACCCTTTCCCCCCTCCTCCACGACAGAGGCCGCAGAGTGTGTTACTAGGATAACTGTTCCACTGCTTTGCAACAGGCCATGTGTGGTTAATTTTGGCTAATCAAGTGACCTGATTGACTAAACAACCCTTCATGCTTTACAATCAGAATGCAAACCAGAGGCGGTGCATGAAAATAACCAGTTCATAGCACAGTGGATCACTATGTAACACAATGATAATATGCGGCCAAGTTTTCCTCTGTTACACTGTTGCAACTCTGGCCTGGAGCAGTGGAATCTTGGTTCTGTTTCCCTTGCACAGGTGTAAACCAGCTGTAACTTGCTGAAGTCAGTGGAGTTACCTTAGAGTAAAACAAGCAGGGATTAGATCTGCATCAGGCCCACAATTTTTCTATGGCATTCAGATGTCCTCACTTTGATTTTGCTACAGTGCAATGCCACTGACTTTGCTGGACTTACTCCGGATTCACACCATGAGCTGAGAATCAAGCCATTAATAAGTTTATAGACTTTTCTCCCATAATTATGTGTCAAACCATACATCTAATTCTGTCAAGTTTTAAAAATATCCTTATTACACTGCCCTCTAACTAGCTATTACCTATTTAAAAAACAGGATAATGGCCCAGCCTGTGCACTGACCTTGCTGTAACTCAGGGGTTCTCAAACAGGGGGTCAGGACCCCTCAGGGGGTCACAAGGTTCTTACATGGGGAGTTGCAAGCTGCCATCCTCCACCCCAAACCCCCCTTTGCCTCCAGCATTTATAATGGTGTTAAATATATAAAAAGTGTTTTTAATTTATAAGGAGGGGTGTCACTCAGAGGCTTTCTATGTGAAAGGGGTCACCAGTACAAAAGTTTGAGAACCACTCCTGTAACTGGTAGTGGTTGGGGCCATTATTGTGGACTAGGCAGGGAAACCTGCCTTTGATCATTTCCCTAATGCAACCATGGAGCGCTGTAAAATTCTCCAGTGCTCAGAATTTGTGTCCTCACCTCCAGGCGTTTGTTCAAACTTTGTTGTGAAATTAGGGCACTGGCAGAAAAGTTCAATTTTTGGAATGCTCGCCAGAAAAGGGGAATCTGTGTAAAGTGACACCCCGGGGGGCTGGTGCCCCCTGAGACCCCCCGAGTCACAAAGGCTGCAGCCCGGAGAGGGGCAGAGGCTCTCAGGTGAACTTCACCATCGAAACCCTGGCTGCGGGCAAAGGGGGAGGACGCGGTGAAAGTGTCCGGCCAAGCGGGCCGGGGGCTGAGAGAGACGCGTGGGCCAGGCGCCCGTGTGCGCCCTGTCTCCTCCAGCGGGGAGGGGGAGGCCCCGGTTATAATCGGAGCTCCCCAGCCACGGTAACCACCCGCAGGTGCCTGGGATCTGTTTACAGCCCCGGCTCCCTGCACACCACTCGAGCTGGAAGGGGGGCGCTCCGGGCGTTTGCACAAAGGTTGGAGGGAAGGAGGTGGGGTTTGGCCCCCAAACACCAGGTGCCTCTTACCTGTGTCTGGCGCGGGGGGGCTCAGAGCTGCTCAGCGAGCCTGCTGCAGCCTCTACCTGTCCCCCTCCTCGCCAGCCCCTGCCCAGCCCGGTGCCGGGAGCTTGTACTCACCAGCTCCACGATCATGAGCAGCCCGAGGAAGGAGCGGAGGAAGCCGAGATCCAGGCCGAGGGAGCGCAGCACCGGGAACGAGCTCCCGGCCGGGCCGTGCGCCCCAGCCGGGGTGCTGGTCTGGGTGCGGACTTTGGCCGGGAACTCGGACATGGCGCTGCGGGCAGGAGGGGCGGCCCCGATCCGCAGAGAGCCGCCGGCTCAGGCTCTCTCCATGGTGCCGGGCGGGCAGGGCGCCCCCTCGCCGGCCGCGGGCAGGCACCCGGGGACAGGAGCCAACCAGCCGCCTCGCCGCCGGCCCAAAGGTCCCGGCGCTCCAGGCAATGAGCCTCCCTCCCGCCGGCAGGGCGACGAACCCCTTCGCTGCCGCCGGAGACGGGACTGCCCGGAGGCTTCGCAACCGCAACCCGCGTGTCCGGGCCGGGCTTGTAGGGCGGGCCCCAGCCGTCACTTCGGGCGGGGTTGTGCTGGAAATAAGGTAGCAGCTCTAGCTAGCCAAGCTTATCCCTTCAGGTACCTAGTTACCTGCTCCAGAGAGGTAGCCGTGTTAAACAAGGAGGAGTCCTTGTGGCACCTTCCAGACTAACACATTTATTTGGGCATAAGCTTTCCTGGGCTAAAACCCACTTCATCGGATGCATGCAGTGGAAAATACAGTAGGAAGATCTCTCTCTCTCTCTCTCTATATATATATATATGCACAGAGAGAGAGAGAGAGAGAGTGTACATGAAAAGATGGGGGTTGCCTTACCAATCCTAAGGAGACAATTCAATTAAAGTGGGCTATTATCAGCAGGAAGAAAAACCACTTTTGTAGTGGTGATCAGGGTGGCCCATTTCAAACAGTTGACAAGAAGGGGTGAGTAACACTGGGGGGGGGGGGGGGGATTAGCATGGGGAAATAGTTTTTAGTTTGTGTAATGACCATTCCACTCCTAGTCTTAACTCAGGCCTAATTTCATAGAATATCAGGATTGGAAGGGACCTCAGGAGTTCATCTAGTCCAACCCTCTGCTCAAAGCAGGATTAATCCCCAGTTTTTGCCCCAGATCTCTGAATGGTCCCCTCAAGGATTGAACTCTCAACCCTGGGTTTAGCAGGCCAATGCTCAAACCACTCAGCTATCCCTCCTGTCCAGTTTGCAAATTAATTCCAGTTCTGCAGTTTCTCCTTGGAATCTGTTTTTGAAGTTCTTTTGTCGAAGAATTGCCACTTTTAAGTCTGTAATTGAGTGTCCAGGGAGGTTGAAGTGTTCTCCGACTGGTTTTTGAATGTTATAATTCTTGACATCTGATTTGTGTCCATTTATTCTTTTGCATAGCGACTGTCCGGTTTGGCCAGTGTACATGGCAGAGGGGCATTGCTGGCACATAATGGCATATAGCACATTGGTAGATGTGCAAGTGAATAAGCCCCTGATGGTGTGGCTGATGTGGTTGGGTCCTATGATGATGTCCCTTGAATAGATCTGTGGACAGAGTTGGCAATGAGGTTTGTTGCAGGGATAGGTTCCTGGGTTAGTGTTTTTGTTGTGTGATGTGTAGTTGCTGGTGAGTATTTGCTTCAGGTTGGGGGGCTGTCTGTAAGCAAGGACTGGCTTGTCTCCCAAGGTCTGTGAAAGTGAGGGATCGTCCTTCAGGAGAGGTTGTAGATCCTTGATGATGCGCTGGAGAGGTTTTAGTTGGGGGCTGAAGGTGACGGCTAGTGGCGTTCTGTTACTTTCTTTGTTGGGCCTGTCCTGTAGTAAGTGACTTCTGGGTACTCTTCTGGCTCTGTCAATCTGGTTCTGTCTCTCTAAATGGATCCAGTAGGCTTGTCTATCTAATCTATCCCCATCCACCCTATCTCTCTATCTATCCCTCCATCTCTCTATCCCTCCCTTCCAGCCATTCTCTCCTATTGCACTCTAATCCCCTGTTTTATTCCAATCCCTGTTCATGGTGATTGTTTTTGTCAGTGTCACAAGTTCCTGTTCTGTCTGGAGTGACTTAGAGCAGTGGCTCTCAACCTTTCCAGACAGCTGTACCCCTTTCAGGAGTCTGATTTGTCTTGTGTACCCCCAAGTTTCACCTCACTTCAAAACTACTTGCTTACAAAATCAGACCTAAAAATACAGAAGTGTCATAACACATGGTTAGTGACAAATTGATGACTTTCTCATTGTTACCATATAATGGTAACATAAATCAATTGGAATATAACTATTGTACTTACATCTCAGTGTATCGCATATAGAGCAGTATAAACAAGTCATCGTCTTTATGAAATTTTAGTTTGTACTGTCTTTGCTCGTGCTTTTTATGTAGCCTGTTGTAAAGCTAGGCAAATCTCTAGATGAACTGATGTACCCCCGGAAGAGATCTGCGTACCCCCAGGGGTATGTGTGCTCCTGGTTGAGAATCACTGTCTGACTTAGAGGAGGAGTAAAGGGCCTGTGAGAAAGCAGGAATCCTTATTAAAGCCCAGAGCTGCTGACACTGAAGTGGCTGGCAGTTTTTTCATTGACTTCAATGGGCGCAGGATCAGGCCCATAAATACTTGGCACAATAGTGTAAATAACAAGTAGCATGAAGAACTTTTGTGGGGGGGAAGCATATGCAAGGCAGTTGCGGTTTACACCATATTTACAAAGTTTTCCTGGGTATCAGAATCCTTCTCTGGTCAATGTGAAATGACAATTTTCAGATATGGGGGTCTGCTTCTGATTTCAGGCAGGCTGGTGTAAATCGGGAGTCACTGGGGTAAATCAGTGGAGTCACACCAGTCTCCAACTGGCTTAAGCAAGAGCAGAATAAGGGTGTTTGTATAAAGCCCACTGGCACCATATCTAAGCAAGGTTTGCAAGAGAGCTGCGCACTGCAAGAGAGACGGATAGTACTGATAAGAGAGGACGAAATCCTTTTGCCTTCTGCTCTGAAGGCACGGGTACATTTAAACATC
This sequence comes from Natator depressus, assembly GCF_965152275.1. Taxonomy (NCBI): domain Eukaryota; kingdom Metazoa; phylum Chordata; order Testudines; family Cheloniidae; genus Natator; species Natator depressus. Next base: position 8,021,606 of record NC_134245.1, on the reverse strand, counting down.
TCATTCCAAACGTTTTCCCGGGAGCACTGGGAAGTCAAAGCATGTACGGGGACTGTGTCATCGAGACGTTCTTGAAGGGCCCCATGCTGCTTCCACTAAAGTCAATGGAAGAATTCCCACTGGCCTCCCTTGACTGCTATAAAACTGTGAAAAGGTTTGCTCCAAATTAGCAGTTTGCTGGTGCCAGCTACAAACGGCAACATTGACAGGCAATCGCTGCAAAATTACAGAGCACGTGGTGTTAGTTAATTAGTTATATGGTGTCCAAAGTGTGCTACAAAGAATAGAACGATCCACCAGTTGCCAGTCGTTTGTCTCCAGTTGAAATCATCATACCTCATGCTCACTTGGTGTAAAACTATGTAGTTCCCTGTAAATCAATTATAACAATATGCACCAGCTGGCACAGTGGGACTTCAGAGTGGCAAGATCATTGCAAGTCTTCACGTTGCTTCCATATGGAAATATTTGAATTGCTTACCTATTGCTAGCTAGTTAGCTGTCTCTGTCTCTAATGTACGCAATCCTAGTATCTCCGTACGACATATCACCATCTGTCATTTCTGCAGAAATACAGATATGATTGCAGCTGACAGTGTCTTTGGTGCCAGGCTGTGCCACAGACTCACAACAGAAAGGCCAGTGGGTTGGGGTTATCACTGTTTGCAGTATCCTTCTGTCCTTCCAATTGCTTATCTCAACAGGGTAGGAGTCCAAACGGCACCCTTAGGCCTTACAGCCTTTTTAACGACTGTGGCCAGAAGGGTGCTATATGTTATAGACCTGCAAAATATTATTATTATTACTTTGTTATAATTATTGGGACCCAAATCCAGCTCTCTTTACACAACCCTGTAGGCAATCAATGCTCCTACTAACTCCTACAGGAGTATTGTTTAATTAAGAACAGAATCAATGCAATGGGGTTTGGTTATAGAATCATAGAATATCAGGGTTGGAAGGGACCTCAGGAGGTCGTCTAGTCCAACCCCCTGCTCAAAGCAGGACCAATTGTTGGTCCATTGTTATCACCATGCCTCTAGGTTCCTCCGGGGCACTCCTTAGGAGGACATACCTGCATCTCCAACTCCGGCTTCAAGCCCCGATGCCCACGGTCTCTATTTTCCCTTGGCAAGCTCACCCTGGAGAGCCAGCTCCCGAAGTCCTTACTCAGCCAGAACTCCTGTTGAAGTCAGCCTCAAGAAACCTACAGGAACTGTATTGTTAGTGAAGACGCTTCTGTGCTGATGAGAGAGTGCGAGAAGCTCTCCTGCCGACATGGTGCCGTCAGCACTGGGGGTAAAACGCTACAGGTGCAGGGCCGCTGTAGCGTTGTATGTGAAAACAAGCCCTTACAAATCCAGGGTAGCAGAAGTCTTTGCTGAATGGGGAAGGCCAGAAAGAAGACAAGGTGCCCTTTGATGTAGCATTCTCCTCATGGGCCTGACCCCAACCTCTCTCTCCCCAGGGCTCTTCTTCCCTTCCCCTCCCCATGGAGGATTCTTAGATCCTAATCTAGAAAAGAGAAAACGTCTCTAAAGCCAAATGCTCAGGACACTGTAGGCCAAGGTGTGGCTTGTATCGTCAAGCTTCCTGATGGCTCTGTTGTTTCTCTTGCTGATGAGCTCCCAGGAGGCGAGAGGTAATGGATTCCTCTGCCTTTCTGTCCATTAAGGGGTTTGCTGATTAATGGTTCTCAGTTCTCTGCCTAATAAAGTCACTGGGTCTGATTCTGCTTTGACACCAGTTGTAATTCCATGGGCTGCAGTGGCATTACCCCTTAACACCAAGTGACAGCACAATCCGGTCCATTGTCTTTCTGTGGCCTTGCCTGGGGATCTGATGGGGTAAATCTAACATGGCAATGGTAGGCCTGCTCACAGATAGAAACACGGAGACTGCTCCCCCTGCTACTTACAAGTTGGCAAAACAGGAATAATTCCATTGAAGTCACTGATGGAGAAGTGCAAGTGAATTCAGAGTCATACCCATACATTCCAATCATAGAGACTTGAACCCTCGCTGCAAAGTTCAGATCTGTATCCAAGTTGGAGGGATTTTGATCTGGGGTTCTTGTTCAAACCTATCACTATTTATACCCATTAGCACAGCCCAGTGATGAGTGCAAAGGCAGAAAGCATTTAGCCCAAAGGCCGTTTGACCTGAGCACCTGTCTGTTCTCCGCACTGCTCACTGCTCTGTGGACTGTGGGCTCAGGCCCCCCAGCCCCTGGGATCCTGGACTCAATGGAAGCCATTTCAGCCCTGGATGGAATTTACAGCAGCTTCAGAGGCTGCAAAGGTCAAGAATCTGGTGGTGCACTCTGCCCACCCCCCACCTGAGGGAGGGCGTGGGAAACTGGTGTCGTAGAGCCAGTTATGCTGGTTTTGCACCACTTGAGAATTCCCCTGAGTGAGGGGGAGTCCTTGGCTGCCCCTTTAGGGCAGCTTTCCCACTCCTGGTGATGCTGCCGTGGTGCAAAGCAGATGGCACAATGGCTGAGGATTGGACCCCGTGGGCTCAAATCTCTTCTGATTTACACCAGTGTGACTCAGGAATAACTCCACTGCAGCCAGTGGAGTGACATCACAGTGTTAAACCTGTGTGAATGAGGCCTGAACCAAGTACCAGGGGCCAGCACTTTATCCCACTGGGAGCAGGCTGGGGATGTGTAAGAGCAGAAAACCCATTTCCCAGAGAAGTGAGCTCAGTCAAGTGTGTCAGTTCGCATTCGTTACCAAGGCTGAACAATCCCAGCAAGTAAGGGAGGTAAAGGCAGAACGAAATATTGGTTATGGGCTCGAGTCTCTAAAGGCTGCTCCTGTGGAAACAAACAGGCATTTAGCCCTTGATTCAAAGGGAGCAAGATTGGACCCTTTCACTGGTGTCAAGCTGCTGTGACTCCATCAATGGCAGGTCACACTGGGGTCAAGCTGCAGTGACTCCATTGATCTCAGGGGGAGGTCACACTGGGGTCAAGCTGCAGTGACTCCATTGATCTCAGGGGGAGGTCACACTGGGGTCAAGCTGCAGTGTCTCCATTGATCTCTGGGGGAGGCCACGCTGGGGTCAAGTTGCAGTGACTCCATTGATCTGAATGGCAGGTCACACTGGGGTCAAGCTGCAGTTACTCCATTGACCTCAGGGGGAGGTCACACTGGGGTCAAGCTGCAGTGACTCCATTGATCTGAATGGCAGGTCAGACTGGGGTCAAGCGGGAGTAAGTGGCAGGGGAATTAGGCCCAACAGCGACTATAGGGCCAAAGTAAGATTTTTTTAAAAGTGGTTGGGAGAAATGTTGATCCTCAGGATGCAGGCTCTCTTCCTGCCTTGTATTCTAGCCACGTCCTCCCGAACAGGCCCCATTAGAACAGAAATGTGTTTAAAAGCAAAACATGCATCATTTTTGATATCCGTAACTTCCTGTAGCCCCTTCCACTTTCCTCGATCTGATTTTTTTAAAGCCTTTACATCCAGTATTATTACTCTCCACCATTTCTTGTTGGCTGTCGCTGCAAAGGTAGCTCTTACTTGGCAGCTTGACGGGCTAGCATGAGTTGTTCTGAGCCTGGCTTTATTGGGTGAGGCTCCTTCCCCATCCCCCCCGCTGAGAGATTGATATTGGCTCACTGGTGTTCGTGTGTTTACATTCCTAACTCAGTTCTTTTCTCACGGAAGGGCGAGGCGAGTGGCCCCAGGGTTCTGCATTGTTCATATCACCGTGACAGAGAGCTAGTTGTAGCGCACAGGTCAATGAGGTTGCTGCGGGAAGACTGCACGTTTGAGTGAAGTTAATTAATCTGTTTCTGTTGAGGGGATTACTGATACCTGGATGACAGGTTTCAGAGGGGCAGCCGTGTTAGTCTGTGTCAGCAAAAACAACGAGAAGTCCTCGTGGCACCTTAGAGACTAACATGTTTATTTGGGCATAAGCTTTTGTGGGCTAAAATCCACTTCATCCGATGCAGTGGGTTTTAGCCCACAAAAGCTTATGCCCAAATACATTTGTTATTCTCAAAGGTGCCACAAGGACTCCTTGTTGTTTTTGCTGATACCTGGATGGTAATTGCTGGGTTCATGAGACAACTGGCTCAGTAACTGGGAGGGTATGTCATTGGGATTAGGAACAGGAAGCAAAGGGAGGAGAGAAATCTGAGGAAGGCTCCTCCTCCTGCTGTGCGCCTGTATTGTGTCCTGCCCTTCTTGGATACCGAGGGATTAAAGGTACCTGTGGTAAAAAAGAAACAGACTGTGTGTGTTTGTGAGTAGGAGACCACGTAAACAGGCTAGGCAGCGCTGCTTAGTGGGTAGCTGCAGACGCACCCATGTGACAAGTACCAACGACGGGAAATTGGAAGGGGTCTTTAATAGTGATTGTGCAAATAGAGAGGCTTCTTCATTCACAGAAATAAAATGGCAAGATACACTCCTGAAGTCCTTTCTTAGGTAAACATCCCAATGACTTCAAGGGGAGGTTTGCCTGAAGAAGGACTAAGTAAAGTCTAAAGAAGGACCTTAGGATTGGGTCTCCAGGCCTCAAGGCAACTGTAGCTATAGTTGTTTTCTTATTTGATTACACATTTTCAGATGAAGATAATGAATATCCACACCCACAAAACTCCTAGACTATAGGGTGTAACTGTCCAAAGAGCAACTAAGTCTGCTTCAGTCTGGCAACTTGTTAATAAAGGATCTTATCTTGCAAATGTTACTCACATGAGTAGGATTGTTCATGCCACAAAACCAGCCAAATTAAAATGAGGAATTAGATGTGCATTTTTAACCGGGAGTGTGATTAATCATTGGAACACACTGCCTCGGGAAGTGGTGGATTCTCCAGCACTTGATGTCCTCAGAGACAGAATGGTGTCTTTCTGGAAGAACTGCTTTAGCTAAAGACAAGTTACTGAGGCCAATGCAGGGGTAAGTGGGTGAAAGTTAATGGTTGGTGATAGACAGGAGCTCAGACTAGGTGGGCTAAAAGTTGTTTCTGGCCTTAAATCCAATCAATCTGTGACAGTATCTCCTGGCTGGCTCCCCATTAAGTATTGAGTCCAGTTCAAGGTCTCTGTCCTGATATTCAAAACCTTCCATTGGATTGACCCCAGAAGCCTGTGAGATCACCTCCCCCTCCACAGCTATGACCTCCCTCAGAAGCTCCATTCTACTAGAACAATGAAAGTATCAGCCAGTAGCTGAAGGCTCATGAGTATGTCAGACTGTGGAAATTCCTTCCTGTGAGAGAGGAGTACGATCACAGGCTTGACCATTTTCAGAACAAATTGCAACCCCTTTCCCCACCTTCAACATAGCTTTCCCTAAGTAGCTCTTCACACGCTTAGGGCTTGGTCTGAACCATACTGAAGTCAATGGAAAGACTCCCAGAGATACCAGTGGGCTTTGGATCAATCTTTTACTCTTTTACTGGTTTACGGCTTAAAAGTTCAGTCGATGTAGCTACGGTGCTCAGGGTGTGAAAAATTCACACCACTGAGCGCCGTAGTTATGCTGACCTCACTCCCAGTGTAAACGGGGCTAGGTCTGTGGAAGAATTCTGCTGTCAGCCTCGCTAACATTGCTCAGGGAGGTGGATTATTTACAGTGACGGAAAACCCCCTTCCATCATTGTAGGAAGTGTCTACACTACAGCAGGAGAACTCCAGCATTATAGCCGTGCTGCTGTCGCACCGGTTGTATAGACGTGGTCTTAGTCAATCTCACCCTCTGAAATTCACTCCTAAAAAAATATTTCTGGCTAATTAGATTTTCTCCCACATGATAAAGCTGGTTGAGATACAAGCAAATATTCACTGTACGTGATATAATGGTGTTTCTAATATCCGTGGCCACAAGGAGGCCTAAAAAGCAACAGGTCCGTTTGATGCTTGAATGGGCCTTAAGTAAATATTATACAAAACTATGGCGAATGGCCAAATTCTGTCCTGTGGGAGCCTCACGTGTCTTGTGTTCCGAAGATCCTGTCACCAGGGGCAGGAGTTCAGGTGGCAGCTGGAGGTACAGCACGCAGAAGTGCTTGTATTGGGAGGAGCAGGCTGGCCATGTCCCTAGCCAGCAGACCATGATCCACTGTAGCCGTGGTGCACCAGCCAGCATGGAAGAAGCCGTTCCCCTTCTCTAGTGCTCTACAGGGAGCTGTTCTATGGCTATGTGAAGAGAGAAGTATCCCCTCACCCTCTTCCCGCTCCACCTCACCCAGGCAGCACATGGGATTGCACCCTAAAATTCACCTTGGGGCGCTGGAGGCTTGCGTGTCACTCTGGAGGGGACATGCTGGCCATGGGACCCCCTCAGTGGAATTGCAGCCCTTTAACGGACTGACGGATGACACGTTCTGGACATTTTAGATCACGCCTTTCCCTCCTCTTTAGAATTGTCTTGGAATCATTGAGCACCCCAAAAGGTTCCTTCCATCCTTTGGAGAGAGGTGTTTACTTGTAAAAGCCCTAAAGGAAGAGAGAAGCCACACAAAGGTCTTGCTGCTGTAGCTAAAGAGCATACGGTATAGAGTTAGCAAATACCATATTGCAAAGCACAGGAACATATCCTAGAGGAGAGGGGGAAATAGCCCTTGGCTGGGGTGTTGCTGAATGCTTAGAGTTGGGGATCAGACAGTGAAGAGTGGGATGGATGGGATTTTCCCTGCTAACTTCGCCAAAACAAATAAATGACTGCTTGGGGACGAGTGATGTGTCATAATCCAGAGCCAATTGGCTTGTGTTCGGAGTGGGTAGCCTGGCTCTCTCGTTTCCACAGTCTCCACTCTCTGATCCTGCCAGCCTTCTGTGCACACGTCACCGTGGAGTTACTCCTGGTTTAACTCACTGGCCCTGATGAGGTCCCACCAGCATGAAGCGGGTGTAAGTGAGCTAAGAACCAGGCTCACTGTTTGTACAGCACTCCGTGAGCCAGGTCCCGCTGAACCTCAGCCCACAAAGCCAGCCTGTTGGTGACCTAGTTGTGGAATTATGCCCCCATATTCTTCATAGAGGTATGATTATGGCAGAACAATGATGTATTTTATGCAAGATAAGGTATGTGAGAGGTCATTGGAAAGGTTAAAAGAATGAGGAGTCCTTGTGGCACTTTAGAGATTAACAAATTTATTTGGGCATAAGCTTTCGTGGGCTAAACCCACGTACTCAGATGCATGGAGTGGAAAATACAGTAGGAAGATATATATATACACACAGAGAACATGAAAAAAATGGGGGTTGCCATACCAACTCTAATGAGACTAATCAATTAAGGTGGGCTATTATCAGCAGGAGAAAAATATTGGAAAGGTTATGATTTATGGAATATGATTATCCTATTTGTATGCGTGTATCATTTTTGTATCTGAAGTTAGGAATATTGTCTATGCATCTATTACAAAAGTGTTTACACCTGGGGAATGCCCACTAGAAGAATGCAATTAGTTTAGACGGCTCACTGGGAAGGGTCATTAAGGAGAACAATAGACCTTAGATTAGAAGATGCTAATCTCCCACCAGGAAGCCTTCCTGGGGACTTTGCAAACAGGCTTTGTGTTATGGCTGCAGAGACATGTGACCAAGACACGTGGTACGGGACTCCATGATAATACTGGTTTTTTCCCATTTACCGGGGTGGGAATCACACTGGGAGACAAAGGATTCCCGCCGTATGCAAAGACTATTTAAGGCAGGGGAGTGACATCATCGTGGTTCGTTCTTCATTGACTCCCCGCCCAAGAAAGAGGAAACACCTTAGAACAAAAAAGACTGGACTAGGGGAGAAGGGCTGAGCCCAGGCTAGAGGGTTGTCTGGCCTGTGAAAGGAATATCTGGAGTTTTAAGCTGCAAGCAAGTGCAGTTTGCCTTCAAGAATCTCTGCAATCTGCCTAAACCAACATTTAGGGTGAGAATTTGCTACTTATAGCCAGTTTCTTTAGTATCATAGAATCATAGAATCATAGAATATCAGGGTTGGAAGGGACCCCAGAAGGTCATCTAGTCCAACCCCCTGCTCGAAGCAGGACCAATTCCCAGTTAAATCATCCCAGCCAGGGCTTTGTCAAGCCTGACCTTAAAAACCTCTAAGGAAGGAGATTCTACCACCTCCCTAGGTAACGCATTCCAGTGTTTCACCACCCTCTTAGTGAAAAAGTTTTTCCTAATATCCAATCTAAACCTCCCCCATTGCAACTTGAGACCATTACTCCTCGTTCTGTCATCTGCTACCATTGAGAACAGTCTAGAGCCATCCTCTTTGGAACCCCCTTTCAGGTAGTTGAAAGCAGCTATCAAATCCCCCCTCGTTCTTCTCTTCTACAGACTAAACAATCCCAGTTCCCTCAGCCTCTCCTCATAAGTCATGTACTCTAGACCCCTAATCATTTTTGTTGCCCTTCGCTGGACTCTCTCCAATTTATCCACATCCTTCTTGTAGTGTGGGGCCCAAAACTGGACACAGTACTCCAGATGAGGCCTCACCAGTGTCGAATAGAGGGGAACGATCACGTCCCTCGATCTGCTCGCTATGCCCCTACTTATACATCCCAAAATGCCATTGGCCTTCTTGGCAACAAAGGCACACTGCTGACTCATATCCAGCTTCTCGTCCACTGTCACCCCTAGGTCCTTTTCCGCAGAACTGCTGCCTAGCCATTCGGTCCCTAGTCTGTAGCGGTGCATTGGATTCTTCCATCCTAAGTGTAGGACCCTGCACTTATCCTTATTGAACCTCATCAGATTTCTTTTGGCCCAATCCTCCAATTTGTCTAGGTCCTTCTGTATCCTATCCCTCCCCTCCAGCGTATCTACCACTCCTCCCAGTTTAGTATCATCCGCAAATTTGAGGCACCTCTCACCCAGCCCTGAGATGCTGCGGTGAGAGAGAGCTGGGGGGAGTCCTCTCTCCCCACCATAGCCCCAGGGCAGCCTGCACCCAAAACCTCTCATCCCTGGCCCCACTGAGAGCCTGCAACCCCCTGCACCCCAACCCTCTTCTCCAGCCCTGAGCCCCCTCCTACATCCCACACCCCAAACTGCTCATCCTCAGCCCCAGCCCAGAGCCCTCACCCCCCTGCACCCCAACCCTCTGCCCCAGCCCTGAGCCCCCCTCCCACATTCCGAACCCCTTGGCCCCACCCCCGCCACACATCACCTCCATATTGGTGCACATAACAAAATTCATTCCACCCGTGGATGTGAAAAAAGAGAGGGGACACTGGGCTGCTGGGTCACAGATGGCCTATTTCTAATTGCTCATCAACACAGTCCAAAAGGTGAGGCAAAACCTAATTGTCAACAAACTCTTTCCCACCATTTGTTCTTTCAACCACAGTGGGTGCGGGTCTGCTCCAGGGGAAACCCCCGGTCTCAGACTGCAAGCTCTTTAGGGCAGGAACTGTCTTTTTGTCCTGTGTTTGCACAGTGCCTGGTCTGTGACTAGTGCTCCTATGAATTAGCACAATACTGCTATCCACAGCCCGCTGCTCCTTATAAGCAAAGTCCTGTACACAAATGATTGTCAGCTGGTTTGGATTTGCTGAAATTGCGCATTATGGCCCTGGTGCAACAAGATACTTTAGCAAGTACATAATGTTAAGCAGATGAGTAGTCCCATTAACTTTAGTAGGATCACTCAGTCCCGCACTTGTTTAAGTACCTTCCTGAATCAGGGCCTCATTACATTCAAGTGGTACTAGATGGCCATACCTCTCCATCCCATCCCAAATGTCTGTGCTCTTCTATACAGCATATGCACATCTGACCCTCTCCCATATATTCTTTGTTGTCTGATCTTTGTCCTCTCCGACACATAGATAGTCAACATGTTCCATACGCTCTGTGCAGCCTTGTATATTAAGATCATTGTTATTAAAAATATTTAAAGGTGCCCATGATGCAGTGGCAGGGAAAATATTCTTTTAATACCAAATACACGACCATGCTATACCACTATTCAGGTCAATGGGAATATGCACAACAGTAAACCCTACATCTGGGAGAACATGTCCATAAGCCTGTATGCCACAAACAATAGCTAACGAGCACCCACATATGGATAAGTCAGGCATGTGCATGTTTGGGCCAGGGCCTTAATGAACAAGAATCAATACCAAATAAAAGTCACTGCCAAACAAATGAATTAATAAAAATCAATGTTGATTTAAGAGAACTATTAAATACTGAATAAATAAGTGAACACTCCATGCAACGCACAACCTGTGCAACTTGTTGCCAGGGGATGTGAAGGCCAAAAGTATAACTGGGTTCAAAAAAGAATTAGATAAGTTTATGGAGGATAGGTCCATTAATGGCTATTAGCCAAGATGGCCCAAGACCATCCAGCCAAGATGGCCCGAGACCCTCCACCCTATGCTCCAGATGTTCCTAAAGCTCCTCCTGGCAGAAGCTGGGACTGGACGACAGGAGATGGATCATTTGATAATTACCCTGTTCTATTCGGTCCCTCTGAAGCATCTGGCACTGGCCACTGTTGGAAGAGAGGACATTGAACAAGGACCGTTAGTCTGACCCAGTATGGCTGTTCTTATGTTTAATAAAAAGGGCAGCCCCTGGGCCAGCAGCAGAAGTTTGGGTGTGTGGGAGGGGGCTCAGGGTTAGGGGCAGAGGGGTTGAGGGGTGCAGGAAGGCCTCTTACCTCGGGGTTGGGGGCTCCCAGGCTCCCACTGGCATGGCACTGCAGCTCCTAGGAGGAGTGACCAGCGGGCTCCGCGCGCTGCCCGCGCCCACAGGCCCCGCCCCTGCAGCTCTCATTAGCTGCAGTTCCCGGCCAATGGGAGCTGCGCAGCCAGCGCTTGCGGCGGGAGCAGCTCGCAGAGCCCCCTGGCCCCTCCGCCGCCTAGGAGCTGCAGAGACACGCGGAGCCGGGTAGGGAGCCCCTGTCAGCCCCGCCAACCCTCCCCCCCCAGCACCCGCAGGGGTCCCAGGCTGTGCACCGCTGCCCCCCCTCCCACACCCGCGGGGGCCCGGGCCCCATCCCCCAGAACACCTGCGGCCCCTGCCCAAGGGTCAGTTAGGGGTACAGAGTAAAAGTCACGGACGGGGCACGGGCCGTGAATTTTTATTTACTGCCCGTGACTTTTACCAAAAAGACCCGTGACTGGACCGTAGCCTTAGTGATAAGGCCCCAGACACCGGGGTGAAATACAAAGGAATACAGACTAAAGAGGAAGGCTGGGGAGGGTCTCCTCCGGCCTCCTCAGCCGCCCCTCCCTGGCTCAGAGGAGAAGGAAGCTGCTGCTTCCCAGGAGCCGTGGGAAAGACCCCAGACACCTGTTGCGTGTGAATATGACAGAAGGCGGAGTGCCCCTTTGCACTGAAGTCAGGATGGCCGAGCGGTCTAAGGCGCTGCGTTCAGGTCGCAGTCTCCCCTGGAGGCGTGGGTTCGAATCCCACTTCTGACAGAGCTTTTTCTCTTTTCTCCCCCCCCCCCCCCTTTGAAAAGCCCTCTGTATTTCAGAGCGGTGCCTGTGCCCGTAACCGGGCAGCGCGGGGCACAAACGAAACAGCAGCGGTCTCAGCCCCGGTTCTCTGCGCTCTGGGAGCCGGGGCACCCGCAGCATAAAAACAAAAGAAGCTCGCTTTGTCAGAAGTGGGATTCGAACCCACGCCTCCAGGGGAGACTGCGACCTGAACGCAGCGCCTTAGACCGCTCGGCCATCCTGACAGCCCTGACCGTCGGCGACCACCCGTGAGTAGAAAAGCGCCTTAGCCTCCGCGCAGCCGCACTTTGGCTTTTAAGCCCCCAGGGAAAGTCTGCGCAGCCGCGCTACGCTCGGGCCCGGACTCCGCGCAGCCGCAGTCCGACACCCTCCCCGCGAGTGCAGGCGGGGTCGCCCGAGGCCCCGGGTCCTCACGGGCCCCCGGGGGCGATGCCGGTGGGGTCTGACCATGTGACCGGCCCCGGCCCCGGCCCCGGGCTCCCCCTTCCCCGGTCCGGCCCCGCCTCGTCCCTCCGGCCGGCCCCCCCGGCTCCGTTCCCCCCCCCCCCCGTCCCGGACACCCCCCCCCGACTCCCTTCGCCCCCCCCCCGTCCGGACACCCCCCCCCGGCTCCTGACACCCCCCCCGGCTCCCTTCGCCCCCCTTTGTCTCCCTCCGTCCGGGCTCCCTCCGGATTCTCTTCGCCCCCCACCCCCGGCTCCCTTCGCCCCCTCCGGCCAGCCCCCCCGGCTCCCTTTTCCTCCCCCCGGCCCAGACACCTCCCCCCGGCTCCCTTTGCCCCCCCCCCCGGTCTGGACACCCCCCAGCTCCCTTCGCCCCCCCCTCCCCGGCCCGGACACCCCCCAGGCTCCCTTTGCCCGGGCCAGGCCGCCCCCCCCCCGGCTCCGTTCACACACCCACCCACTCCCACCGGCTTCGGCATGGCCTGGACCCGTTTCCCCCCCTCCCGCCTGTCTGCATGAGCCGGCTGCAGCGTGGGGGTAGAGTGGGGTCTAGCCCAGGTGTGGACACGCTTTACAGGTGTCGCTACGTTATCAGCGCGTGGCTGCCCCTGCCCGGCTGATGAACTGTGTGAGGCCTGGGCTGAACGGCGGTGAAAAATCCCCCTGACCTCGCCCCCGGGGCGGGCCCAGCTGGTTGGGGGATGAATGAGTCCATTGGCTTGGCGCCTGGCTGTGGGGAGGTGGGTTTCCTACAGCAATGGACAAACCCCTTCCGTCGCTGTAGTCTGCACTGCAGTTACTGCTGCGTAGCTATGGTACTAGCTTTGCAGCTATTGGCCACGTAGTGTAGACGGGCCTAAGGCACCTTTATCCCAATATGACTGTGTTCACGCCAGGTGCTCTGTCGGTATCACTAGATCGGTAAAAATCACCCCCGTAACCAACATAGTCGTATTGGTACCAAATCTGTGTGTTGAGCAGGCCTCACTGCATTGCCCCTCACTGCCTACCGCACTGCAAAGTGATGAAAACGCCAAACCAGGTCTACACTAGGCAGAGATTTGTCAGTCAGGGGGGTGAAAAAACCACACCCCTCCAGCCAACGTTGCTATGCCAGTAACACCCCGAGTGTAGACGCAGCTATGCCGGCAGAAGAGAGCTTCTGTGGGCAGAGTTAAAGTGATTTGGGGAGGTGGTGGTGTTGTACCAACACAAGACCCCCCTCTGTGGGCACAGGCTGTGTCTACACTAGGTGGCTATGTCTGTGTAGGTGTACTGGTATAGCTGTAGCAGAAGAGCATGTGTAGTGTAAACTAGCCCACAGTCTTTAAAGCTATCCTTTTCTGTTTCAGGTGGCTGTTTCCCAGGCCGGGCATCCATTTCCCCTTACAGATCAGTTGATCTTTCCTTGCTGAAGGTATTATTTGTTGCCTGAACACTTTGGATCTATAGTTGTATTGTTTAATCTGTCCGTCCCCTTTCAAAAGTTTGTCTTCCTGCTTCTTCCCTCACATTCCACTGATGATAATATGGCTGGCCTAGTTGAGCTACACCTTCACTAGCCTCATAATCACTTGTGCAAGTACTTTTTTATCCGCTGTTTATTTTAAGGCATTTTTGTATTCAAACACAAGAGCAACGTGCTGGAACAAGACTAAGGAGAGTGTTACATTTCTGTGCTGCAGTGGGACTAACGTACCCAGTGGGAACATGATATACAGCACAATCAGTCCTCTTGTTTGGCAGTTTTGGGCCAAAGAGACATGTACAATTCTAAGAGAGACAATGAGAGCTCTGTGAAGCTCGAAAGCTTGTCTCTTCCCCCAACAGAAGTTTGTTCGATAAAATACATTGCCTTGGACACCTTGTCTCTCATATCCTGAGACCAACACAGCTACAACAACACTGCAGATGTATTACACTTCACATCAGACATGCTGTAGAAATATTAATTACTTAATTATGATTATCCCTATTTTTATAGCTGGGGAAAATGAAGTATAGAGAAGTTGACTTGCGTAAAAACCACACAGGGAGTCAGTATCAGAACTGAGAAAGGAACCCGGATCTGTTAACTGTGCCAGCCTTTTGATCATTCTTACGCTGTCTCTGTTGTTCGCGGCCTCTGGAATATTTGTTAGCAGTTGTATAGTGTGTCAAGCTTCCAGAGATTTATGGGAGCATCTAAATGTTCTGTATTTTTGTGGGCAACCTTCCTGTGGTCTGGTCTACACTTAAAAGTTTTGCTGGCATAGCTATGTCGGTTAGTAATGTGGAAGAAATCACACCTGTAACGGACATAGCTATTCTGGCAAGAGACCTAGTGTAGTTATTGGGGGGGGGGGGGGAGTCCTTTTGCCAGTACAGTATAGCTTATTTCTTTTGGGGAGCTGGTATAAGCTTTAAGCTATAATGGCAAACCCTGTCTATTGTGAAGACAAGGCCTCAGTGTCCCTCTGTGGCACAAATTATTCTGTCTCTGTTCCCCCTTAGGAGTCAAAATCAGAATGGAGGTACTTGGGCTTGATCGCTGGTGACGAGTGGTCTCTGTCTGCAGCTCAGGAAAGAGCAGCTGTACAGTAAGGGCTTTGTCTGCCTTTTGTTTGCACTGCAGCACCAGATTTTGTTGTGTTAACTTTCCCAGGACAACTAGGTTCCAGATGTTACTGAATCATGAAGCTTGTGTGGGGAGGTTGCCAGCAGCTCTGCGATAAGGGTGTCGTGTGAACTGATGTGCTAAGTGGGGAAATCATCCACTGAAAAACCCAGCTGTAGGACCAAGGCATTGCCTCTCCAGCAACTTGGGAGCACGTCTTGGCTCAGAATTCTCATACAGTTGGGCATGTCCACTGAATCTGATGACTTCATAGTTGCTCTAGCACAGGAGGTCCCGGATTTGGCTTCTCGTCTTTGTGATTGCAAAAACCTACATTTGCACACACAGTTGGAGTAATTGCAAGAATTAATGAGTGTCAGGGTTCCTTCCCCACTCTGAAGTCTAGGGTACAGATGTGGGGACCCCCTAAGCTTATTTCTACAATCTTAGGTTAAAAATTCCCCAAGGCACAAAGTCTTTGCCCTTGGATTAGGTAAACGCTGCCACCACCAAGTGATTTAACAAAATATTCAGGGAAAGGACCACTTGGAGTTCCTATTTCGCCAAAATATCCCCCCAAGCCCTTACACCCCCTTTCCTGGGGAGGCTTGAGAATAAACAAGATGAGCACAGACCAGCCTTGGATTTTTAAGACCCAAAAAACCCAATCAGATTCTTAAAAAACAGAACTTTATTTGAAGAACAAAAAAAAAAAAAAAAAAAGAACAACTCTGTAAGAGCAGAATGGAAGATAATCTTCCAGGCAGTCAGATTCAAAACATAGAGAATCCCTCTAGGCAAAACCTTAAGTTACAAAAAGACACAAAAACAGGAATACACATTTCCTCCAGCACAACGAATTTCACAAACCAAAACAAAGAAAACCTAATGCATTGTCTAGCTGGGTTACTAGAGGCTTGTGCGTACAAATGCTCTGCATGTATAACTTTGCAGTTTTGAGGCTGCATCTTTTGCCCCTGCTTTTGAACATTTAACCTAGAGCATATAGGGTGAAAACGGTAAAGGATCCAATTCTGAAGCTCTTGCTCGCATAAGTAACCCTGCTGAAGTCATCAAGGATGTTGAGGGGAGCAAGGAGCACAGGATCAGGTCCCAAGGTTTGGGTTTTAGGGAGAGGGTGGCTATGAAAGTGCCTTAGATTGTGATGTACAGGGAGGAAGAGATGCTGGCGTCATTTAGGCTGTAATGACGAACCAAGCAGAAGTATAAACTGTGTTGTGCCAGTTGCCACTCACTATAATACTTAATTAGCTTTAGGAAACCAAATAAACTCCCCTGAGCAGAAGGTGCTTGAGTCTCATTTAGATTCCCTGAGAACTCCGGGCCACCGAAGGAGTCTCCTCGGACTCATTCTGAGCAGGGTGGAGCTGGGCTTGGCATACATTTGACCACGTAGCCTGGTAATTGCTGAGCTGAGCCCATTGTCCGGTTTTCTCTTGGAGTCTCATAAAATGCACATGGGGCCCAGTGAAGTTCTGTTGTTGCAAAAACTGAATCCATCGTATTTCGGCTCAACATTCAAGCAAAAGGTCCATTGTAATGAGTCAGGTTGGCTCCGCGACTCCCTGTCACAGCCCACCGGTAGTGGAGAGGGCACGAATGCTGCTCTGCAGGCCAGAGACAAAATAGCGAGGCACAACACAGAGCAGCCCTCAAGTATCGAGGAGTAGCACTTGTTCCCCTCTCCTGAGAGCGGGGCCAGGGTTGTACCGCTGGTAGACAAGGAGTGGAATTGCAGTGGAGCTCCGGTGGCCAGCAAGAAACAGGCCATAGAGCTCAGGTTGGGAGCAGTAAGGCTGATTGGCAATCCTTGAGTAGCTTCTTGGCTAGGTTCATACCTGGAGCCCACCCATCCCCTGCCCTTCCCAGTGATTTAAAGAGTTTGATAGGTAACAATGCAGAAGTGGCCGCAGCCTTTGAAAGGGGACCCTGAGACAAAAAGGGTTTCAAAGTGCCCCAGGCCCTCTCTGAGTATCTCAGCCTCATCAGGAGGGTGTCCCGTGTCGGAGCAGCTCAAAGTATTTCAGAGGGCAAAGATTGCAACATCTTAGGACACGCCCTTGTCAGGTTCTCCGGGCTGAGAGATGAGTAACAGCCTCGCTGGAATTTCCCCTCCCTGGGCTGTGTTTTCCTAGCTGTCAGGTGAACAGATCCATTGTCACGCCTATCTCCATGCTAATGCGGCGAGCTGGCAGCTCACCCGTTTAGGTAGCACAGGTGGGGCAGGCAGAGGTCAGAATTCATTTTAAGAGCTGATTATTTTTCTTACAGGACAGAAAGTGACATATTACTCGAATTGGGGGTCAATCCAATTTGTCTGGAGCAGGTAAAGCTCAGATCATCAGAGAGCCAAGATATGTGTTCCCTCCCCACTCCAGCAGGTGTTACCCTCAGCCGCCTAACCAGGATGTGCTCCCCACTGCAGCTGGCCTAGTCGTCCACAGCTCTGCCTCTGTGGTACCTCTCCCCTCCACAGCTGTCATAACAGCCTGCTCCCCTCTTTAGTAGCAGAAGCACTAGCAAGACATATGGGGTCACATTCTTGGCCCCAGCATGACTAGTCTACGTTGGCTTGCCTGGCTAGTGCTGGGATCCCCAGGCGGCATAGAGCCAGCATAGCAGGGCGGGGCAGTGGCCAAAGGACGTTATGCCAGCTCTGTGCTCCAAAGGGATCACCGTACCCTGGGGTAAACCTCTCAGCTGGTTCTAAGGCCAGATCCTGCTGGAAGTGTGGGGAAAGCAGCCCCACTACCCCTGCAAATCTGGTGCTATATGTTTAGAGCAGAGGTTCCCAAATGGCTTTTGCTGTGCCCCTGTGACATATCCAGGGAAGAACCCAGACTTATGAGTAGCTGCCCTCTAACCTGGGGAGCCCTTTACACTGCTTTGAGGTTGTAGCCTCCACTCTGGGCTATTCACAAACAGCATCCAGCCTGCGAGTCCCAGCCAGCCACACCTTGTTCTCTTACCAGCATTGGTTATACTGCAGGGTGACCCCAACACACCCCCAGTCCTAGATTTCCCCCCAGAAATGTGTGTCTTGTGCTGCCCAGCCCTCTTCTGGACAATACAGATTCATCTAAAGTCTGTGTTTCTTTCATGGAAATAATATCTGCATTTTGTAACCCAAATGGCGTTTCCCAGACACTTCCATTTAAACACGCTGGATTAGATAAAACAATAAACCAAGTTTTTTAACTACAATTAAGTGAGTACAAGTAATGAGGCATAAAAGTCAGAAATGGTACAGGAAAGATAAAGATGAAATGCAACTAGTGCCTAACTTAAACTCTTAAATTCAAAGCAAAGTTTTTCTCACCACATGCTCTGAACAGTCTTCCCAAACTTCTTAGCTCAGGACCCCTTCTTCTGTTTAATGGCTGCTTCCTTCGTCCCTTCTCGTGCAATGAATTGATGGGCAGACAGAGAGAAGGGAGTTCCTGGGGGTGTCCCCCTTTTTATAGTGTCGTCATTTCCCCCCTGGGAAAACATTTCCAGCTGAGATTCAGGAGACAGACGGTCTCCTGCTGCTCTTCCTCATTTGTAGGCCTTCTTTTGTTTCCCTTCCTGCTTAATGACCTTGTTTGCTGCTTACATGCAAATTAAGCAGAGTCCACCATGGGTGGCTGGTATCATAGGCAGGGGGAAGCTGTGCCTCCCCAAATGCCCATGCTCCTCCCCCAGGCCCTCCTCTACGGTTCCCCCTGTGTGGTGGCCAAGGCTCGGGCTGGGGCTGCGCAGCCCATCCTCCTGGTGCTCCGGGCCTGGGGCCGCGCAGCCCACCCTCCCGGCGCTCTGGGGGGTGGGGCTAGCCTGGGGCAGGGGCTGGTGGGCGCGATGCATGGCCTCTGGGCTCTGGCGGGGGGGCTGGGGGCTAGCCTCCCCCAGATGGCGGTTCACGCGCTGTCCATGGAGCCCACGTTCCTTTGGTTGAGCCAGACCTGTTTGCCAAGCTCCGTTTGGAGCGTGTGTTAAGAGCACTTGACAGTGGAATCCTATTGCCTCTCATACTATGTTGCTACACATATTTTATCAGGACAAAGTGGACCAGCTGAATGATGACTTTTCAGCTGATACCTTACAAGGCATACTCTGTACAAAGATTATTACAACCGGATCGGGTGTGGACACGGGTACAGTCTATCATAGCCCCCTCCTCCACGGGAGTCACATAGGAGGGCTGCCCCTCACCCATCCAGCCAGAAAGTGACTCACTGAGGGGAGTGGGCAGCTCACGTCCATGGTGGTGGCAGGACCTGGCTAGCTCCATCCCCACAGTGTGGCGTGAGTGGACCAGGCCTTCTCGCCCTCTCCCCCTGAGCCTCTCACTTACACAGGCTCTAGGGCTTTAAAATACGTTGGGCTGTGGCCAGCTATGTGTTTGGGCCGGGGCAGGGCAGCTGTGTGTTTGGGGCAGGGCAGGGCAGCAGCCAGGAGTGTGCACAAGGAGTCCCCAGCAGCCATTGGGGGTGTGTGTGTGTGTGTGTGTGTGTGTGCGTGCGCGCGCCTCTCCACAGTTTGAAAACCGATGGTTTAGAAGAGAAATGTTCTTCCTTTGTTGTTAATGCTCTTTGACATCAACAAAGTTTTCCAACGTAATTTATTTTGCACTAGTCACTTGTAGCTTGGATGATGCCACAAAATGAATCAGTTTCACTTTTGGGGATAGTCCCTTTCCCTGTCTGCTTTTCAGGCATTGGTACAATGGGGCGTCTGTGTTGCCAGTATTTCAGAGAAATGTGTAGAACAAAAGGAAAAATCCCCCAGCTTCCACCAGTATTTAGGCAGCGGTGGTGGTTAAATCCTACACTCATTTCTATAGCTGTTAGGTTCTATAGACCAGGGGTGGCCAAACTTACTGACCCTCCGAGCCACATACAATAATCTTCAGAAGTTTGAGAGCCACAAGGCACTCACAGTGTTCCCCGAGCCGCCTCCCTCCTTGCAGGGCAGAAGCCCCTAACCCCATCAGCCTGCCACAGGGCAGAAGCCCCAAGCTCCCTCCCCCACTCTGGTAGGTGGAAAATGGAGGGAGAGTTGTGGGGGGGTGGGTGGGCTCCGTGAGCTGCACTTTAACTGTAAAAGAGCCTCATGCGAGCCGCGGTTTGGCCACCCCTGCTATAGATGCTTGTTTTTGACAAGTCTGAATTTGGGACCTACTTTGACCTGATGGTGTCCCCTTAACTAGTCATGGAAAATACTCTTTGGAAACTCTCTGGACGTCTTGGGAAGTTCCAGAACTTGTGCTTTCCTCTTTGGTGGGGGGGGGGGGGCGATGGGGGTAAAATGAGCCTTGCAATGCCTGACATCAGTATCCTGAGAGAGGAAATGAGTGCAGTAGGATCTGTTCCAAAGCACGCCATGGATGGAAATAGGAGTCACCGCGCTCCAGAGTCCAGTGCACATTCACAATGCACCTTAGAAGGGATTCTGTTACTTCCCACCTCTGCCACCTGACCTGATGTACAGTCTCAACCCCAGTGGGTCTATTCTAAAGGTCCCTGTGAGGCCCAAGTGGGATAGGATATAAAATGTTTTGGTGATGCAAAATTGAGACAGGAGGGGATAGAGGGGCGGCTCAGAGATGATGTTATAAGGCTGAAAGATTTGATGGTGCTGCATATAAAAGTTGAGTGGTAGTGTGCAAACTGATGTGAGATGACAGTGATAGACGGTTCAAATAGTTTGGAAACTCAGCTTGTTAATAATTATACTCCTCGCTGCCAGGGGTGATTTAGATGTGATTTGAGTCCGTGACTGCTCCTGCTCTTTTCAGTGCCCACATCCCCTTTGAAAGTGAGACATTTGGATTCAGGAAGGGAATTGCTTCCTATTATTCTTGTTCAGCATTAATTAAAGGGTGGCCCTGGGAAGTTTCTTCATCTATCTGCTCCTTGCACTTTGTTATCTGGCACCTCATTGTCATTCCAGAGCTTGCGTGGAATGTGGCATGTGTTGTTTTTAAGAGACCTTAGAAATAGAAAGTCTCATGTTTGGTAAGGGCGGAAAAATGGCTCTACTGATAAACTGTAGATGATTGAAACTGGAGGAAATGAAAACCCTAAATGGAACTTTCCTCCTATTGATGCAGTTTGTTTACCTATTTCACTTTCTAACCTGTTGTTACACTCAGTTTCACTTTCTCTTTCTGCTCAGATTCACTTCCTGGTTCCCGTGCAGGTTGTGGGCTCTGCGGTATTTGCAAATCAAACACTGGGGGCCGGGGGGGGCAGTGTTAAATCCACAAATTTACTTGCATCCCTTGAATTTTTTTTCCCAAAAAACATCAGGAAAATGTTCCTAGGAATATTACTTTGTAAAGTTAATTTTTGCAGAACAACATTTGGGCCAGAAATACTCAGTGCTGCCCCCTGAAGGCTGTGGTGGAAGCTGATTCAGCATGTGGCATGGTTGTGTTACAGAGTCATGCAGTAACATGGAGCTCTTGGTCAAGCTGGTGTGCAATTGTGAGCTAGTTAATTCTCCCAACACCAGTGAGGTCAGTCAACACCGTCGCCTTTTTTAACGGGTGGAGAAGCAGAGGCCTATGGACATTGCTTGAGCTGTGCAGCAAGTCACTGTGGCTGAGTTGGGATACAAACCTGAGATCATTTTGTTTGTAATTCCATGCACCGTCCACTAGATCCGTTGCCTTCTAAGAGGCTATTGTTACCGCGGATGAAGATAGTAATGCATACCATGCACGGGATCCAGTTTTGTCCTTTAGGGTGACCGTCTGTCCCTTATTTTAAGATGTCGTGAAATGTATTAAAAGTGATCATAAGTACCATTTTAAACAGTACAATTAAGCTGATGATAATTGCACTGTATCCCTGAGGGCAGTAGAAATGTACAGGTGAGAGAAAAATGCCTGATATGCTAAAGGAAATGGGATCTCCCCAAAATGTCCCTTAAAACGAGACATTGCTCCTTATTTTCCTTGTGGTTTTTCCCCTTATTTCCATCCAGCAAAGATGGTCACTCAGGGGTCCTCCTGAACCCATTTTCACTCTCTGGAAGGGATGAAAGGCAGAGCATGGCTTTCTCTCTCACCTTGTCAGTTTCACAGCATTCCAGGTCCTCTGGGGACATGGAGGGCGCAGGGCAAGATTTTCCTGTTAGTTGTTGGAATGGCTGTATTCCTTAGAAAGGCAGTTTTGTTGGGTTCTTCCATTTACTACTTCATTAGCTCCCCCCCGCCCCCCCACAGCCTTTGTTACTAATCAGAGGAGTCGCTCAGTGCTCTGTGAAGGGTGGCTATGCTCATTCAGAGATCTCCTCTGGACAGACTAGCTCCCTTCCTTCAGAAGTGACGTGGTTAATAGAAATGCTTCTGGAGTGATGTACATTTCAGTGCACGTACTATCAGCACGTCAGACTTTCCCAGCGCATGGAAAGAGCACTGGGGGTCCATTTCTTTGCAGACCACTGAAGCTCAGTGTTTATATACAAGTTCCAACCGAAAATATAAGTAAGCAAAACCCTTTCCCTTTGCCTTCCATTCTGTGACCATCCGGTGTCATAGTCAAGCTGTTAGGGAATGGGTCATTTGCTAAGAGGGCCCAGGACCGGAACGTCTTACCTGAAATGCCACCATCCTCACACACTTTGGGGGTTCAGATAAAATGAGACCTGGATCCAAATCCGTCCTGGATCTGGTTTTATAAAATCCATGATGGGGATTTTTGCAAACCCAAGCCCACTTTTGGCCATTGCCGATCAGTTCCTTGGGTGTAGTAATATATGTATGCTCCCAATAGCAAGGCTGAGAGGGGAAGTCAGCACATGGTTAGCTTATTCTACCAGCCAGATTTAAAGAGGAGGCCTATTCATGAGGTAGCACCAGCCACCATCAACTATTATTGACCTCATGATGCTTCTACCGATAGCATGCACTGATACTGCCAAGTGGGGAACTGTCTGATCAGCTGCTGAACATTATCCTTGGACTAAAATGTCAATACACTTCTCTTGCTGGTGGTAATTATGCAAATGAAGAAGCAACCAGATCTGGTGAGAAAGAGGTGAGAGGGAATGCCCCACTGTAAGAAGTTGAAATCCCACTGCATTAACACCATTACCAAAGCAATGCTTGGAGATGATAGCAAATGCAAACAATAAATCTAACATTGTTAATCTAATCTAATAAATCTAACACCAGGGCCTGATGAAATGCATCCTAGAATACTCAAGGAGCTGACTGAGGAGCTATCTTAACCATTAGCGATTATCTTTGAAAAGTCATGGAAGACGCGCGAGATTCCAGAGGACGGGAAGAGAGCAAATATAGTGCCCATCTATAAAAAGGGAAATAAGATCAACCCAGGGAATTACAGACCAGTAATCTACAGTATTGGCCAAAGCTTTGCCCAGATCTCTGCTACTGAGGAATGGACCCCAAACACACTCAGCCTCAGACATCCCTAAAAATCCCCTATCTGGTTTGTGGGAATTTCCCGAAGATTTTTGTCGGCGGGAATCTCTCACAGTCCTCCTGGGTGTCCCCATGTGAGCAATTCAAACACGCTTCTCAGCTGGTGTACATATCCAATTATTTTACCTGAACTATGTCAATTCATGAGAGATGGGGGTCCGGCTGCAGTTTTCAAGGAACAAGGCTTAACAAGGAACAACGCCTTGTAAATATTACTGGGGAGACAGAGTTTGAAAGCATGAGTGTAACTGGGACTTTCCTCTCATAAAAGCGGGGGGATAACCAGACTCAGTGACTCTCCATGGCCACCCCCTTATTTCCGCAGAGCATGGAACCCATTCTCATGTCCACACCCTGCCTTCCTTCCTTTCTGAGCATTCAAAGGTAGCCTGCCAACTAAGCTGCACACATCCCACCAGTGCTGCTAATGGGAGCCGAATGCCCCTTGTGACGCTGGCAGACCAGGTGCCAGTTCGTGCCAAGGTCCTCATGACTTAACGGAACATTGACCAACACTCAGCTGCAACCAGTCCAGTTCCCTTGTATGCTAGTATCGTTAAAATGGGTATTAGAGTTAGAAGAACGTATTTAGGGTTTAGACTCTGTTGAACACATGGGAGTTGCTACCTGCATGTGTCCCACCCTGTAAGGGATTTGAGCATTTGTACTGTGAGCCCCTGTGACCATGTAAATCACCAGACAGGAGAGAGACACTGACTAGTGTGAAGTGCTGGTCTCCAACCAAAGGTGTTAGGTCCTGCCCCACAGGAAATGTCTTTTAACACCAGACGGGCTATTTGTGGGACATAAAAGAGGACAAAAGACCGTTGTTCTGCTATTCCCCCCTCTCCCTCATGAAGGTGAGTCGTGCAAGTGGATTCCTCCTGTCAGCTGAATTTGCAGCTCTGGGGATGGGGTGGGGATTAAAAAACCCCTAACAAGAAGAAACTGTCTCTCTATGGTGCTTGGACTCAGGGGGGAGGGGAGGGCAGACAAGGTTTTCTAGGCAGAAGCAAGAGTCCTCAGCTATTTAGCCTGGGGTAGCCCTAAAGGACACACAGAACTTGCTTATTAAAGCTTCCATTACCTTTTGAAACTGAAGATCAGAACTCATTTGTGTGTGTATGTTTACTTCCTTCAGCTCTCTTGTTTCCTTTTCATAGTATTTAATAAATCTGTACATAGTTTACTGTAGGTTTGGCTACAAGCATTCTCTTTGGTGTGACATTTGATGTGCAATTGACCTGGCATAGGTGGCTGGTCCTTTGGGACTGGGAGTAAGCTGAATATTGCTGTGATTCTTGGTTTAAGCAACCACCTATCACAAAGGCAGGCTCACTGGATGGAGAGACAGATCAGAGCACCCAAGGAGACTGACTGTGACTCCATGTTACGGCTGTTTTAGTGCTGGAAGAACTTACACTTGCTAATTGGTGGGTGAAATCTAAGCATAGATCGCACAGCCATTTGGGGTAGGTGCCCTGCTTCCTAACAGTGTGCTCTGAGGTTGCTTCTCATGCTCGAGTCACGGCAAACAGCTTGACAGCCTCGCAGCTAGCCTCGGTGGAATTCAGCCTGGGCCCAAACCAAAACTGAAACGAGGACTGACCCCCTCAAACTCAATACTCAGATCCAAACATCCCTGAACTCCAGAGAGGCTCAGTCCTAGATCTGATTATCGTAGCTTGCTTCTGTATGTATCTGTAATGGTCTGAACCAAATCCCTTGTTCTGAACACTCCTGAATACATAGGAGAAGGTTGAATCTGCCCTGGGCTCATCTCTAGAATAGAGTACCAGCCCCAACCCATTCTGGGCACTAAGGGGAAACCCATCAGCTAGAAAAATGTCATTGATCTCACATGTTAGGCACATATCTGGTGGATGGAGATGCTGGAAGCCCTTTTTCTGTATCACGTAGTGTTTAAACATCAGGCATCCAATCTGAAAAAAATCATAACAATTACAAAAATGACCACAACTCCTAAACACATAATTTAATTTGGACCAAAACTGGCAAAAAGCTTCTAAATACTATTGATAATGCAACTATGTACTCAAAAGAGTAGTGTTTGGGGAAATATTTAGCCCCAGGTGATATATTTTATGCATTTTCGTTTACCTTTTTGTCTTCGGTTAAAGCAAAAGTCTGCAGTCACACGACAGTATGAATTTGTTTGTACTATGTAATCCATCCAGATATTTGTCATTATCTGTAGAAAGGACTGATATGAGAAAAGTTTTTCCGTCTGCTCTTTGACATTTTATTAATATTGGCTACTCTCCAGTGATTCCCTCACTGACAACTGATGTTAATACGGTGTAGACCAGGGTGAAATATTTTCAGGATATGTTCCACTTTCTGGGCCAAGACTGGTCCGGTGTTGTGTATGATGAAGCAATTTACTGCAAAGCACAGTTGATGAAATGGAGGAATCAAAATGAATTTGACAATGACCACCTTGAGATGGGAGGCATGTATTGTGCAGCAAATGCCATGGGTGATAGAGGCAGTGTGATGCAGGAAAGTGGGTTGGAAGACATCTGTGTGAAGCCAACATCTTTGGTGCTTCTGTCATCAGCCATGCTCTAAGAGGAAAAGCATGTATCTGTGGTGTTAGAATCCACAAACTGATGAATGAGGCAATGAATCACTTGAAGTGGATGGCACTTGGCGATTCCATGAACAAGGATGTTCTCCCAGATGTGATGAGAAGCATCTTGGAGAAAGCTTGACCATGCATTGAAGCGTGTGAAGATGCAGAAAAGGCATACAGAGAAAACAGACTGGAAGCACAGAATGCACTGAACGGCACCCAGTCACGCCACCAGCTCCTGGATGCCTTTGTTACCCAAGGAAAAACCTGTTCAGATACATTTCTGTTCTGGGAAAACTCTGTCACTGATTTCTCCCAGCTCCTGGTGGATGACATAGCAAAAAGAGATGATAAGTCCCTGGAGCTTGAGACATTTGCAGAGATGACTCCACTTGACTTCCAGTGTGGTCATGTGAATTGTGCTGGATGGAGTAAATGTAGATGTGTAAATGTAGCAGAAGCCAGACCTCTGGAGGAGGAGAAGCCAGCTATATATCATGCCCTAGCTCAGGGATCAGCAACCTGCGGCACGCGTACCAAAGGCAG
Organism: Natator depressus; assembly: GCF_965152275.1. NCBI lineage: Eukaryota > Metazoa > Chordata > Testudines > Cheloniidae > Natator > Natator depressus. The sequence goes on along the minus strand of NC_134245.1, from coordinate 7,995,515 downwards.
CATGCGAGCCGATTTTTACTGACACCCTGCTGCCAGCTGGGGTCCCGGCCGCCAGCCCCACTCAGCCCGCCGCTGGTCTGGGGTTCTGTCTGCCAGCCCCGCTCAGCCCGCTGATGGTCTGGAGTTCCGGCCACCGGCCCCTTGCCAGCCAGGGTCCTGGCCATTGGCCCTGCTCAGCCTGCTGCCAGCCTGGGATACCAGCCGCCGGCCCCGCTCACCTCGCTGCTGGTCTGGGGTTCCAGCCGCCCAGCCCCCTGCCAGCTGGGGTCCTGGCCACCAGCCCGCTCAGCCCACTGCCAGTCTGGGGTTCCATCAGGGGGCCCCTGTAAATGTAAAATTTATTACTGGCATGCGAAACCTTAAATTAATGAAGACTTGGCACACCACTTCTCCAAGGTTGCCGACCCTTGCCTTGGCTGATAGTCAGGGAGCAGTCTACCAGACTGCCAGACCTTTGCTGGTGTATGGATAACAAAACAGATGTGTGGCCGTCAGCCACAAAGCTCCGCAAAGCAGCTACCACAAAGTGCATGGCTTCAGATGAAACTGGAATTATAAAAATGGTGACTGAAGGAATGACGAATCCTTTTAGCACAGCAACTGGAACAAGGCCAGAGAACAGCCAGCCGTTTATGAACATTGCAGTGTCTACTTGGGCCTCACCTGAAACTGAGGCAACTTTGTGCATGATAAGAAAGAATGGAACACAAGAAATCAAGCAGTTTGGAACCGGTAGGCTGCAAGGGGTGAGATAGACCACTTTGATCCCATGAAAGGCATAATGTCAAATCCATAAGCACCATCTCCATGGGTGCTTCAGGGCTGGGGTCCATGAAATGTTACAGGAGGTTCTCGGGGGGAAAAAATTCTCTAATGGTGGACAGAGCTGTCCCTCGGGACCCCAGGCAGCATGGGCCAGCAGCCCGGAGCCTCTGGACTTCCAAGAGCTAAGCAGATCAAAGCAAGCATATCTATCACACTGAGGAGATTTAAACTTCAAGACTCCGTATAAGAAATGGAAAGGGAGGTGGATATTTTTTGCTGTTTTTAAAATTAAATAGGCAGCTAGTGTTGTTTTCAAAATTATTATGAAGAACAAGTTTAAGCTTTGTTGTAACGTGCATTGTTTGCTTGGACTGCTCAAGACCTGAATGTTTGTGCAGGAGGATCTTTTTGAGTTGGCTTCTTAAATACCTTCATGCTGTTTCACATCTGATATTCCTTGAGGAAACATAGGAGCCTTGTCTTATAACAGGCTTATTCAAAGTGATACAAGCTACGAAAGTGAGATTTTGGAAGAGTGTTGCCAGTTTCATAATGTAATAAAAATACTGTAATGATAAATAATAATAATAAATAGTGTGTAATAAGCATGTCATAAAAACAAATTTTATATTTCCAAGATCACTGCTTTTATTTTATGTTCAGGTAAAGGAGAAAATCCTGGAAATATTCCTTCATTTTTAGGAGGGGGTTCGCGAGACTTGACATTTTAGTGAAGGGGGTTCACAGGTTGTTAAAGTTTGGGAACCACTGAGTTAGGGTAACCCGCAAGCTAGAAAAATTTCATTGCATATCTGGATGGATGTAGCTGCTGGAATTGGTGCCGTTTTTTTCATATCATGTAATGTTTAAATGTTATCTGGCATCCAAGCTGGAAAAACAAATAAACTTCCCCAAAGGGCCATGACTCATAGAAACACAATTTAATGTTGACCAAAACTGGCAGAAAGCTTCTAAATACAGCTGATAATGCAACTATGTACTCAAAATAGCAGTGTTTTGTTAAGTTTGAGAAATACTGATTGGGTTTTGATTTGAGTGGAGTGGAAACATGGGCCTGATTGTCTGGGGAAAAACGGTGTACTTAGTTTTGGTCAGTTGTTTATTTTGCGTTAAATAGTCTGTGTGTTTTGTTTTTTTTGCATGTGAAAATGACTAATTTAAAAATATAATACTGTACAGTCTCTGATTTAAAGTAATTAGCTATTGATATTATTTAACTAGTAATTTTTGCCCAGAAGTTTGCATTTGCTTATATGTATGTATGTATGTATGTATGAATTGGCTTAGCTTTTTTCCCTATTGATTTTCTGTGAATAAATGTTGCCCCAGTGAGCTGCAAGAGACGGAGTTTAAAACCGATCTGTCTATATATATTTTCATTCTCCTTTTGAGGATAACAGAGATAAAACACACGTTTAAATGCGTATTGTTAAAAAAATAACTCCGTATGTGTGCCCACAAGATGGCTAGCGCAGCCCCCACCCTCAATTTTGTGTCTGCCCACTTCAGCCCCGACACCGGGAAGAAGCTGGAGCTGTCCCTGCCCTAAGGTGAGTGCCCATGCCACTCAACAATGGGCTGTTCTGTGAGGGGCTGTTGCACTTTTAATTAAATATGGATCGGGGCCAAAGAAAACGTGAATCGGTATTGTGTCCCCACTGGTTCAGATGGTCAACCAGGTGGTGGGATACCCCAGTTCAAACCCCTCCTTTGTAAAGGGGTTTGAACAGGGGTCTCCCCGCTCCCAGGGAGGGTCAGAGGTGGGTGATCCCTCTCCAAATCCCCTCTCTGTCCCAAGAAGGCAACGGCCTCCGGAGAGCAAGAGGGGATGTCCCATCTCGGAGGACAGCCACCTGGGAGAGAGGAAATCTCTGTTCAAACCGCTTCCTGACAGGCAGGAGGGAGATTTGAACAAGGCCCAAATAATATTTAATTCAGGTGGAACAGCTTCAGGAGGGACAGCTGAGGGATGCCCATGCCCAAGGAGTAGGGCACTCACCTGGGCATCGGGAGAGCCCTATTCAAATCCCTTCTCATCAGGGTGTGTGTGGGGGGTGAAGCACAGTGAGTGGGTACCCCAACCACTGGGTAAACGTAACACAGGACAGAGGCCTCTGCCTCCTTCCCCCTCTCCCCTAGGCTGTTCTGCAGGCATTAGGCAGGTACCTGACAATTGCACAATAAACGATTTCGGGGTTCCTGGCTGTGGATCGCAATCCGAGACAGGCACCGAACTCCGTGAAAGGGGCAGGGCTTAGCACAACCCCTCTTGTTGGCATCTCCCAGTGGCTGGCACAGGCGGTTCCCTGCTGGCTCTCGTGGATCCCATTCTCTGGTGCCTCTCTCTCCCCATGCCTTGACAAAGGAGCCTCAGTGCCTGATGCAGGCTTGGGGAACCCCCATTGGGGTGTTTAGATGTCTCGAAGCAGCTGAAAGTTAGGGATGGCGCCGCTGAATATTGTCAACCCTTTGTGGACCTGTGCCACGCTGCTGAGACAAGGGATGCCCGGTCCATATTACAGGCGAATAGCCCAGTGACTGTGAGGGAGCTGAGAATGGGCTTGCTTTGTGAACGTCACAGGTAGTGAGGTCAAGGTGGGGAATGCAGAACAGACCGCATTAATGCAGGCCACAGCCTCACACCCAAGCCCGGGGTGGGGAGTTGAGAACAAGCAGTCTCAGTGCATGCCCTAGACACAGAGCCTTGGGATTGGGCATTGCGGTGGGGTGTGACAGGCATTCCAGAGCTCTCCTTCCCGTCCCCCACTCCTGCTGCTCGGGGGGAGCAGTGCTTTAAACTCCTCCACCCACTGCTCTGGTGCTCAGCTGCTGTCTTCAGCCATCTCTTTTCCCCCATGCCACTGCAAGCGGAAGTAGAGTCACACCCACCGAGAGCATGAATGTTTGGCAGCATAAGACACCTGTCTGTTCCCAGCTCCATAGCCCCTTTGTGCACGGGACTGACTCTCTTCTTTTGGCCAACACCTGGTTTGAAATAACATTGATCTACCCCACAGATAGAGCAGTATCTTGGGCACCTCGATGCAGCAGCTGAGTCCAAAGTCCATGTGAGCACCCTGTTTACACTAAGGGCTTGCTTTGCATGAGCAACATGCAAGAACGTGTGAATCTGCTTCCTTGTGATCTGCTGCCTTGCTATTGCAGAATGGCTGCCAAGCGCTACTTTGACTGATCGTGTGATGTCGTGAAACCCGCCAGCACAGTGCTCTTCACAACCAGGGGACAATCTCTGTTCACACTTCACAATCCAGTCACTGAGGAGCATCTGTGCAATCATAGGACTGGAAGAGACCTCGAGAAGTCATCTAGTCCAGTCCTGTCATAAATATAAAGGGAAGGGTAAACACCTTTAAAATCCCTCCTGGCCAGAGGAAAAACACGTTCACCTGTAAAGGGTTAAAATACTTTCAAAAGCTGGGGGGAGGGAGAAACAAAGTCTCTCTCTCTGTCTGTGTGATGCTTTTGCTGGGAACAGAACAGGAATGGAGTCTTAGAACTTAGTAAGTAATCTAGCTAGAGATGCGTTAGATTCTGTTTTCTTTAAATGGCTGATAAAATAAGCTGCGCTGAATGGAATGTAGATTCCTGTTTTTGTGTCTTTTTGTAACTTAAGGTTTTGCCTAAAGGGATTCTCTATGTTTTGAATCTAATTACCCTGAAAGGTATTTACCATCCTGATTTTACAGAGGTGATTCTTTTACTTTTTCTTCTATTAAAATTCTTTTAAGAATCTGATTGTTTTTTCATTGTTCTTAAGATCCAAGGGTTTGGGTCTGTGTTCACCTATGCAAATTGGTGAGGATTTTTATCAAACCTTCCCCAGGAAAGGGGGTGTAGGGTTTGGGAGGATTTTGGGGGGAAAGACGTTTCCAAACAGGCTCTTTCCCGGTTATATATCTGTTAGACGTTTGGTGGTGGCAGCGATAAAGTCCAAGGGCAAAATGTAAAATAGTTTGTATCTTGGGGAAGTTTTAACCTAAGCTGGTAAAAATAAGCTTAGGAGGTTTTCATGCAGGTCCCCACATCTGTACCCTAGAGTTCAGAGTGGGGAAGAAACCTTGACAAGTCCCCTGCACTCATGGCAGGACTAAGTATTCTCTAGATCATTCCTGACATGTGTTTGTTTAACCTGCTCTTAAAGACCTCCAATGATGGAGAATCCACAACCTCCCTAGGCAATTTATTCCAGTGCTTAACCACCCTGACAGTTAGGAAGTTTTTTCTAATGTCCAACCTAAACCTCCCTTGCTGCAATTTAAGCCCATTGCTTCTTGTACTATCCTCAGAGGTTAAGAATTTTTTTCTCCTTCCTTCTCGTAACAACCTTTTACGTAATTGAAAACTGTTATCATGTCCCCCCTCAGTCTTCTCTTTTCCAGACGAAACAAACCCAATTTTTTCACTCTTCCCTCATAGGTCATGTTTTCTAGACCTTTATTCATTTTTGTTGCTCTTTTCTGGACTCTCCAGTTTGTCCACATCTTTCCTGAAATGTGGCACCCGGAACTGGACAGAGCACTTGCAACCCCTCCCAGCTTGTTATCATCCGCAGTGTACTTTCTATACCATTATCGAAATCATTGATGAAGATATTGAACAGAACTGGACCCAGAACCGATCCCTGTGGGACCCCACTCGTTATGCCCTTCCAGCATGACTGTGAACCACTGATAACTACTCCCTGGGAACGGTTTTCCAACCAGTTCTGCATCCACCTTATTGTAGCTCCATCTAGATTGCATTTCCCTAGTTTGTTTATGAGAAGGTCATGCAAGACAGTATCAAAAGCCTTACTAAAGTCAAGATATACCACATCTACCATTTCCCCCCTATCCACAAGGCTTGTTACCCTGTCAAAGAAAGCTATCTGGTTGGTTTGACACGATTTGTTCTTGACAAGTCCCTTTTTATAGATGGGCATTATATTTGCTCTCTTCCCGTCCTCTGGAATCTCTCGCATCTTCCCTGCTCCACCCCTTCCCCCCAAACCCCGAGCCCCTTCCCAACCCTGCTCCGCCCCCACCCTGCCTCTTCCCATCCCCACCCCACCTCTTCCTTCCCCCAATACTCCCCCTCGCCCCCAGCGCCTCCTGCACACTGCTGAACAGCTGATTGTGGTGGGCGGGAGGGCCTGGGGGGAAGGGGAAGGAGCTGATCCATGGGGGTGCTGAGCACCCACTATTTTTTTCCCATGGGTGCCCCAGCCCTGGAGCACCCATGGAGATGGTGCTTATGGATTTGAGATTATGCCTTTCATGGGATCAAAGCTGTTTATCTCACCCCTTTGCAGCCTACCGGTTCCAAACTGCTTGATTTCTTGTGTTCCATTCTCTCTTATCATGCACAAACTTGCCTCAGTTTCAGGTGAGGCTCCAGTAGACACTGCAATATTCATAAATGGCTGGCTGTTGTCTGGCCTTGTTCCAGTTGCCGTGCAAAAAGCATTTGTCATTCCTTCAGTCACCATTTTTATAATCCCAGTTTCATCTGCAGCCATGCACTTTGTGGTAGCTGCTTTGTGGCTGACGGCTGTATGCCACACATCTGTTTTGTCATCCATATACCATGAAAGGTCTGGCAGTCTGGTAGACCGCTCCCTGACTATCAGCTAGGGCATGATATATTGCTGGCTTCTCCTCCTCTTCCAGAGGTCTGGCTTCTGCTATATTTACACATCTCCATTTACTCCATCCAGCATAATTCACATGACCACACTGGAAGTCAAGTGGAGTCATCTCCGCAAATGTCCCAAGCTCCATGGACTTGTTATCATCTCTTTTTGCTATGTCATCCATCAGGAGTTGGGAGAAATCAGTGACAGTTTTCCCAGAACAGAAATGTATATGAACAGGTTTTTCCTTGGGTAACGAAGGCATCCAGGAGTTGGCAGAGTGACTGGGAATTCCCACACTGGGTAGAGGATTTTAGGGATGTCTGAGGCTGATTTGGGTAGCTTGGAATTTAGGATTTCTGTGCCAGCGACATTATGTTGCCAGTTTTCCAGTTTCAGGTTAACAGAGTGTGTTTGGGGTCCATTCCTCAGTAGCAAAGATCTGGGCAAAGCTTTGGCTAATACTGTAGCAAAGAGAGGAAGGGTGAATTACACAGGAAAAATGTTTAATGTATGGAAGCTTTCCATTAGTAAACAGAACTGGCCACATGATGGCACCATTAGCCAGAGCAGCAAAGAGGATCTGCTGTCCAGCCTTATGAAACAGGAATCTATTTTTACAGCGTCAGTCTCTAGTTTCATTTTCCCAAGGAATAGAATGGTGTCTGCTCATTTATTGAGATCAGCAGCAGCGTAGGGACTATTCCATGTATAAAATGTAATTTTAATTCATGGGATACATTGTGCGTGTGTGTGTGTGTATGTCTGCCCGTCCATACCCCCGTCCCAACAGGGACTGTATGCTGGGATCAGAGAGGGGGCTTAGCAGAACGTGGGCAGCATGGAGAGCGTGTCCTGGCGAGTGGAGATTTCTGGCACTGAAAAGGGTAGTTTTGTGGGGAGTGCTGAGCTTCCAGTCCCACAGGGGTTTTCCCATAATCCCTCCACGAATCTACATGGAAAACCCCTCATCTAGGGAGGCAATCCTCTTCTGACTAGGGCCTTCCCAGTTCACTGGCCACCTGGAGAAGGGCAAAAGGTGCTGCATACAAAGGGCTGCCTGAGGTCTCAGTGAAGTCAATGGAAATATGTCAATTTATGCCAGCTGAGATTCTGGCCCCATGTGAAGTAATCAGTGAGTGTAGTCCTTTTTGGTTTTGGTTGCTCTGGGGGGCTCTGATGCTGCTTTGAGTTGGTGTGTCTTGGTCTGTGGGGAGCTTGCTTCTGATGATGAGCTCAGAGAGCTTGGGGGCTTGTTTGAAGGCCAAAAGTGGGGTTCAGGAAAGATTTCTTTCAGGATGGGGTCCCCATCGAGTATGGGTCATAGTTGTTTGATGATACCCCAAGTGGGTTCCAGTGTGGGATGGTAGGTGACTGTGACAGGTTCGGTCACAAATACCCCTTGGTACTGTCACCTGACATGCTGAAATTACCTCTGAACCCATTTTCCCTGCCAGCTTGGGACTGAGCCCATTTTCCCTGCCTTGTTGAGCCAGACATGCTAGCCACCTGCAAACACAGACCCAGGTCTGGTCCACGCCCCCAAAGCTGCAGACTTAACTGAAAACAGCTCAGCAAGTACCTATCTCCAGCACCCAGACACCCAGCTCCCAATGGGAGCCAAACCCCAAATAAATTCGTTTGACTCATAAATTGTCTGCCCTCTATAACACTGATAGAGAGATATGCACAGCTGTTTGCCCCCCCCTCGAGTATTAATCACTTACTCTGGGTTCATTAATAAACAAAAGTGATTTTATTAAATATAAAAAGTAGGATTTAAGTGGTTTCAAGTAATAGACAGAACAAAGTAAGTCACCAAGCAAAATAAGACAAAACATGCAAGTCTAAGCCTAATACTGTACATTAAGAAACTGATTACTGGTAATATCACCCTCAGAGATGTTCCAATAAGCTTCTTTCACAGACTAGACTCCTTCCTAGTCTGGGCCCAATCCTTTCCCCGATACAGCCCTTGTTAGTTCCAGCTGACATCTTAGGTGTTAAACAGGAGCTTTCTCATGACTGGCCCCCTTTGTCCTGTTCCACCTATTATCTCTTTGACACAAGCCGGGAATCCTTTGTTTCTCTGGGTCCCCACCCCTCCTTCTGAATGGAAAAGCACCAGGTTTAAGATAGATTCCAGTATCAGGTGATATGGTCACATGTCACTGTAAGACCTCCTTCTTCATTACCCACTGGCTGGGCTACACTACACGGGAAGGCTTGCAGGTAAACAGAGCCATTTACAACTAATTGTCCTTGCAAGTAAACAGAGCCAACAGGATTCTAAACCACCATTAATGGCTCACACTTTGCATAATTACAATAGGACCTCAGAGTTATACTTCATATTTCTAGTTTCAGATACATGAATGATACATTCATACAAATAGGATGAATATATTCAGTAGATTATAAGCTTTGTAATGATACCTTACAAGAGACCTTTTGCACAAAGCATATTCCAGTTACATTATATTCACCCCTATAAACATATTTCCATAAAACATATGGAGTGCAACGTCACAGTGACAACTCGGAGTGTGCGGTCTGAGTGGGGTTTATTTCTGTATTGAAGCAAGTTCTCTTGGGGTGTTTGGGTAGCCCATTCCATGATGGGATCTACTTCTCTGGTAGAGCATCCTTGTTTGGTGAAGGTGATTTTGAGTGTGTTAAGGTGTGTATCCAGGACTTTCTCCTCAGAGCATATTCCGTGGTATCTGTTTGCCTGGCTGTAGATAACAATTTTCTTGGTGTGGTTGGGGTGGTTACTGGATCTATGAAGGTAGGACCAGCTTGGGAGTTTAAATTTGTAACTTTGCAAACCACTGAAAACCATGGACTGAACAAAGACACTGGATTTACGGTTTATTACAACAATCTGTAACCCACTAACCCCCTCTTTTATCCTATGACTGCAGAGGTATTAACTGGCCACTCTACCTTGATTGATCCGTTACCATACGTGCTAACTACTCATGCCAAACAATCTGTTCCACCTTTAGCTGTGACACTCAGAGTACCTTTCCCAGACCTGAGGAAGAGCTCTGGGTGGCTCGAAAGCCTGTCTCTCTCACCAGCAGGAATCGCTCCAAGAAAAGATATTTCCTCACCCAATTGTTTCTCTAAGGATTTGAAGGGTCATAGAGGTGAAGGCCTTGTTTACACTGGGGATTTGCTTCGATTCCAGCCACTGGTGTAGCTGCAAAGATGCAAACTTGTAGCTCTGGAAAACTATGATTTGCATGGGTGCAGCTTACCTCTCCTTGGAACCGGGAGTAGCTGCACTGTTGGGATCGGCCACTTTGCTTGTCTGCTCTAACGGTTTGCATTAGAGCAGCTGCAGCAGTTGCTGGCCACCGACGGCTGGAGCATGTCCTCAGCATAAACAAGGAATTGAGCTTCTCCCCTTCAGCTGTGAGGTGGCCTCTTTGATGGACATTGGCTGGGAAGCATGTGGGGGAATCTTGCGCTGCTGCTGCCCGCGGTGTCCTCATTTTGTGGGAAAACAGAGGATCTCAGTATTTAGCACTGTCTGTCTGGCACCTTTCACCAGCTCAAGATTCATTATAATTCATTAAAGGCAGTAACTCTGCACAGAAACTACAATTACACTGCACATCTGTGATGTTTTTCAGGCATTTATGGCTAAATGAAATAATTTCCTTTTGAAAGAAAGGATCCCACTTTTAGAAAACCTTTTAGAAGAGGCCTTGCACAATACTTAGAGGAGAGACTGATCTCAGCTGTAGCTCATTTCCTGCCTCTTTCTCAGATTGAGGCGTTGCAACTGTGCTGAATTAAAGAAGACAGTTCTGTTTCTGTGGGATCCTTCGCAGAATTTCTTCCCTCCTTTTCCCTCGAAAAGTCAATTGGTTTAAATCAAATAGAAATGGGGGGTAGGGGGGAGTTCGCCGAATGATGAGCTTGTGCACTGTTGTTCCACATTTCTAAAATTCATCTCTAGAAGCAGCTGCAGAAAAGTGCTGAGATGAGTGCTTGCTGATTTTGCAATAAAGGGGCCTCTGATTTTCAGGGTCATTTAGTGGTTTAAGTACAAATACACAAAACGGAACATGTACAAACAAGCAAGTATCCTAAGAAGCAAATGACATGAACTTGTTTCGATATTTTTGTAGAAGGGACGTGTGCTATCTTGCTAATTTGATACACCTGGAGTACAATTCAGCATTCATCTCTTATGAAATCAAATCCAACAGGAGATTATTTTCCTGGTGGAAGACATTGGACCCATCAAACCCTCCCCATCCCCCGATCTCTGACCGCTTTGTGTGTGGCAGACCCATCACGCCTAGCTCCTGAGTTCAAGTCAAGAATTCCCAGATAAAACGCTCGCTGCTCCCAGATGCTGATGCCCTGGTCATTCTAACACCGGCGCAAGTGGTTTCCAAAGGAACTTCTGCCTATTAAAACATACTTCAGGGCCAGGGCTCGACATGTCGGCTTGGATTCAAACAAGAATCATGCTATTTCAGAAACAAGCTAACGTTTGTCACAGGCTTCTAGAAACGGAACATACTCTAAGTTGTATGTAGCAGAGTCTCGTAATGAATGCACTCTGGTGCTTTAGGCTGACTTTAGGGACATTACAAGAAAAGGCTACGTAGCTCTCCTAGCTTTGTAAATTATTATTTATATTGCAGTAGCACCCAGAGGTGCCACTCAAAGATCAAGGCCCCGTTGTGCAAAGTGCGTTACACACATATGACAAACGAAGGCTCCCGTGTGTCCTTGGCAGGCCAGGTGCCAGCTCTTGCTCAGGCTGCAGGCATTAGCTAGGAACTGACAAACTCATAGCTGGCAATCAGGCCAGTTCACTTGTGTGGTGGTGTTGCTCAAAACAGGTATTAGTCTTCTAAGAATGTATTTAGGGTTTAGAGTCTCTGAAATGCTGGCATGTTGCTGCTTGGATTAATCTCACCTGTAATGTCTGTATTCCATGCTATAAGGCAATATGTAAGGTTTGCTTTATAACTTTGAAAATGTTTGCTCTGAACTTGTGAACTCAGATGGGAAGAGTGTTTCCCCCTGCCCGTCCAGAAGGACTATCAAAATCAGATTGTCCATCAAGGAATATCGCACTACAAAGGATTGGTTATAGGCCCTGTTGCACCTTGGAAATGCTACCTGCAAGGAAGTTGTCCTTGGGACTGGGAGGCTGAAAGAAGGAAATAAAAGACACAGGAAAATTTTCCATCTCTTTGCTGTTTGAACTCTCCTAGGGCCAGAGACACCAAACTGAAGCCAGCGATCTCCAGTGGTTACCTTCTGGGTCTGCCCTGAACGACACTTTGAATTGACAGATCGCTACAACTCTGTCTCTCTTAAGATTCAGACTGAAATTCATGTGTGTGTGTACATGTCTGCTTGCTTTAACCTGTAAATAATTCTCAGGTTTTTTCCTAGTTTATTACAGCATTGGCTACAGGCATTGTCTTTGCTGTGAGATCTAAGGTACACATTGATCTGGGGTAAGTGACTGGTCTCTTGGGACTGGAAACAACCTGAATATTGTACAACTTTTGTTGTGTGTCACCATTTATTACTCAGTCCAGCTTGCCTGGGTGGTAGGACAGACTGGACAGTCTTAGGGTATATCTACACAGCAATGGAAGCCCGGGCTCAAGCCTAACCCCCCCCCTTGCGTCCACACACCAATTGTGCTAACCTAGGGATTGGACCTAGGGTCCCAGGACCCTGCAGGGCTGGCGGGTCTGAGCCCATGTTAAGCTAGGACCTGGGGTCCAAGCCCTATTGCTTTTCTGTGTGCACATGGCCCCGGCTTGACTCTGGTCCCGGAAGTCCTCTGGCTGCATCCCAGAGATCCTGGCGACAGAGGAGCAGCACTGAAGGCAGTGGCTGGAGGTGCCATTACTGCGTGGCTGAGCGCACTCCCTATTCCTGTTCCTCTGGTGGTGGTGGCAGCTCCTGCTCCGGCTCTTCCTTGCTGCTGCGTGGCGCTTGCCCAGAGCAGGGAGCATAGCTGACAGGTGGGAGGAGGCGGGATCCCACTGCACCCCAAGCCCTGGGGATGCACGTCACTGCTCCACAGCCGGCAGCAGCCAGGCAAGGGTGTGTGTGTTCATATGAGGGTCTTGACACAAAAGGCCTTCAGAAATTATGCAAAAATAGGGGAACATCCCATAAAAAAGAGAGCCTTAAATCAAGAGCCGAGAGCTTTGCTCACAGACTTTGCCCCAGGAGCAGGCCGCAAAACAGCTGATTGCGGTGGGCAGGAGGCACAGGGAGGGAGGGGAAGGCGCTGATCTGTGGGGCCCACTGGCGGGCAGGAGATGCTGGGGGGGAGGTGTGTCGGGGGGGAGCTGATAGGGGGGCTGCCACGGAGTCGGCACCTATGGTACTGAAAAGGTTTAAGATTACCCCTGAGTCCCGTCAGCTGAAGTACAGAAATCTTAAAATGTTTGACAGCGTCACTCTTGTCAAATATGTGCATGACGTGTAATGTTATGGAAAAAATGGATAAGGGGGCAGGTGCTGAAGGTAACTATGAAAACCTGTTCCATCTGTTGGCACACGCACAGTTGTTGTGGACAGTCACTGATGAGGTAAAAGTGGCCATCCGTGACCAAAAGCCTTCCCCAGTTTCGGAGGCAGCAGACATTGCTGATGAGTCAAGGGCTCATGGGGGCACAAACCCCAAGGGAAGGGAAATCCTCTTGTTTCCCAGGTTAAGAAGAAGGAGGGTCTAGGAATAAACCTAATCCCAACTTTCTTAAACAACCTTAAGGGAGCCTGGATTTTAAAACCCCTTGCCCTAAGGGGAGGCAGGCAGCCTGCCCTCACTGTCTGGCTCCTGGCCATGTCAAACCAAATTGCCCCAAACTTAAGGTCGCCCCACAATCTGCACCCACAACCTCCCCCCCATGAGTGCCAAGGCTACCACTGTGATCCCAGAGGAAATTGTAGAGGAGGAGAATGGCCTCATAAACTATATTAGGACTGAGTCTTGGGAAGGTAGTGAAGAATTTAAGAATGCTGGAGTGAATAGCACCGAGTGTACAGGCTGGAGCGATGTGGCATCGCAAGTCACTTTGGTTAAGGAAAGTTTGGTAGGGGAAAAGGACAGACTTCCTGGCGAAAGTTGAAATATTCTAGCTTTGGATGAATTTTCTGTGATTGTGCCCCTGGCTAACATTCGCCCTGAGTGGGCGGATTTTAAGGGGCTGTTAATCGTAGGCATCAGAAATTTGCTGCCCGCTGATGTTTTAATCGGTAATAACATTTCAGCCAGGTCTAAGCAGCCTAATATCATAACGCAACCAGAGAGAGTATGGCTCTGATTCTCCTGCTTTGGCTGTGGACAGCAGGGAAAGCGGCAAAGGGGGGAGAGAAGGGGAGGGGAGCGGGAGGGCGATGGCTTCAACCCTTTGTCTGTTGAGAGTGGTAGCTTGGCTTCTGAGGAGGAATTTGAGGATTTTTGTGCAGTGCCAGAGTCTGCTCTAACCCTAGGTGAGGTTCAAAAGGAGTTTGTGATCGCAGCAAGATAGACCTAGTGTCTAGGGGGACTATCTGGGACTCCGTTATAAGACTATTGTAATACTTTGGTACTGTGCGGTCATGGTCGTGGTCATGACTCACTCCAGACAAAGGGAAAACAAGGTTGAGTTCTAAGAATGACCAGATTCAGCTTTCTGCAGAAATGCAGTCAGGGTTCTCCAAACTCCGGGGAAAGGGTGAATTGCACATCTTCACGGGCAGGTTTAAATTCCGCAGCTCTGTCCAAGGCTGTCAGTTCATCCCAGCCATCCAGGGAAACAGTCCAGGGCCAGAGCTCTCCAGCCGAGGAGAAACCTCCCAGAATCATGAACAGCCTGACCACAGCTCTTCTGGTGATTTTCCTTCTAGGGCTTTCCCTTCAGCGCACCCATGCAGGTCAGTGGGCATTGCCGGGCCTTTTCAGCAAAGAGCTGTGGGGAGTGCGGGGAGGTGCTGTTGGGGTCGTGGTGAGAGAGGGCCTCATCATACTTCCAGGGCCAGATTCGATAGCCCATTCTGTCTGCTTTGTGATGCAAAGAGCCTGGAAAATGGCCAGATCTCCCCAGTAGGTGTTGTAATGGCCTACAGGGCTCTTATGCCACCCTTCCTGCAGCCCCCAGGGTAGGGACGAAGGAGGAGCGTGTTCAGCATCATGGGTAGCAAAGCATGCTGGGTAAACACCTTCTACCAGGGAAGTTGAATTTGGCACTCCCTCACCAGCTGTTTTGGGGCTCCTTCTGTCTAGGAAGATGCTATGTAGTTGCAAGTCATCATTATTGTCTTTGAACGGAATTCGTAGTACGGGCTCTTTTCCGTCTACACCAAGGTGGGGACACTAGAGAGATGTAACGTGTGTGAAATTATTTCTCATTTGGTTTCCTTTCCCCCAAAAGCTCCAAGAGGTATCCCGGAAGACACAACCTGCTGCGCAAGCGTCACGAAGGGACCTATTCGTTTTGTTAACCTGAGGAGTTTCTACAGGACCTCTTCAGGGTGTAGGAGACCTGCTGTGGTGTAAGTAGCCTTCAGTCAGTCAGGCCTCGCTTTATGGTGAACAGAGGATAGAATAGGTGTGTGTCAGGGACATGCAGCTTGTGCAAGTGTGAGGGGGAAGGATCACATACTGTGGTCACTTAGCCAGGAAACTGCCCTCTTCACTAAGTAATGAGGAGCCTGATTCCGATCTCACGCTGGTTTTGCAGCCGTATGACTCCAATGGAGTTGCTCCTCATTTACACTGATTAATTTCAGCAGAGTCGTTCCGACTTGACACTGGTGTGACTGAGAGGCGAATCAGGCCCCAAGTGTAAATCAAATAATTATTTTATTAATTGTACTGTAAAAAAGGCAAATGTATGGAACAATTTCAAGGGCCGATATTGATTAATTCTTACCCTACAGAGGAAAAGAGGGATCTGATTTGCTGATGACCATTCTGCCCATGTGGCTAAGCAGTGGAACTGCTCAGGTCAAGACTCACTAGTTACCCGAATGAAACGGGACTTTATGGGAACGACATGACTTTCCAGGCAGTGCCGCGCTGGGTGCCTCATGCATTGTGATATACACTGAGCCCTGGAGGCATCTGCTATAACCACGCCTTGCCTTATCTTCCCTTCCTCTACCGTAAAGACACTGTTTAAGTAGCAGCGCACTAATTACAGCTACGTGAAAGCTTCACATAAAGCAGAGCAGGGAATTCAAGCCAGGCCGACTCCCTAATCGCCCCCTCCCCCCCATCCTCCTTGTCTATTTTTAAGGCACCGTCCCAGTACACAGGGCTGTGCAATAGGGGGTGTGACAAAGACGCCAGAGGCTCTTCAGAGGTGTTAAAGACACAGCGGCTACACTCCTGACCCAACCAGCGCAGAGTAAACGAAAAGGGCGCACGCTCATTAGAGCTGGGCCCAATTCAGCAGCAGCAGCCTTGTCAGAAGTAGCCATAGATTCTCCTTTATTCTGGCTTCCTGATAAGGGGGACATTTCAGATCAGACAGAAGGGCTTGAGGAGTGAAACCGAGGTGCGGACCCCTTATGGTCAATGGAGATCTCGTGGCACTTTGGCAAGATAAGGGTGTTAACCACTGGACCCCAGACAGACTTCAATCTGAGTTATTCCGTTCAGCCTGCCTAAACCAACTGGGTAATTTCACTCAGCCACAAAGGACCCGATTCTCCTTTCACATACACATGACTCTACAGACGTCAACGGAGTTACTCTCGATTGACACCAGTGTCTGTGAGAGGAGACTCAGCCCCTAAGACCAGGCTTTGCTTCCTTTCCTGAACCGCTGTGTGCTGGACTCAGCTGTTGCAATCCAGTGGCGGGAGCGTATGTGTCTGGGGTGAAGCGTGTTGGGATAGGAGGTGCTGCATGAGCTAGAGACTGTTATAACTACGAAGTTGTCAAAGCATTGCCTACTGGTTTGGGATGAAGAAACACTGCGCTAGCTGTGGGCAGGTCCCTTAACCTTTCCCTGCCTCAGTTTACCCATCTGTAACTACAGTACTTCACAGGGGTAGCATGAAGTCTGCTTTGAGATCCTCAGGTAAAAGGAGCCATAGAAATGTAAAGTATTTTAATGTTACCGCCTGGCAGCCAGGGAAATTCTCCTCCTTCAGTCCTCTGCAGACGCGAGCCAGCTGACAGCTGGTTAGTGCACCAGGTACATGAGGCAAAAGACCTCTCCCGGGCTGCCTTATAGCAATATGCCATGAGCAGCACAAATACGACAGCAGAGGCTGGCAGCGAAGCAGTAAAACCGATTTATTCAGACCCCGGTTTCCTTTCAGTGTATTTCTTGGGAGTCACACCCCTGACATCTGCACAACTCTTTGTAAAGTTGGCTCCAGGGTAGGACACTGCCCGATCTCGCTCACCAGTTAATAACCGAGCTCCCTAATGTTTCCCCATTGCAGGTTTGTGACTCTCCACAACAGGGAAGTCTGTGCTGATCCAGAGGCCAAGTGGGTACAAACTGCAATCCAGCGCCTGAGGAAAAAGAAGTAACTTCGCACAGCTGCCCCTGTACTCCCAGGGGCCCGCTGGCCCTGCTCTATTTATGTAAAATACCCGTGACTGTTACATATATTAAATCTTTAGTTTTTTGGAACCAGTTGTGTCGTGTGTCATTGTGGCCCTCTGCGTACAGAGAGTGCTGACCAATCGTTTTAAGCCCCGGGTTTGTCCTCACTGATGGATTGTTACAATTGGGTGGGTCATGTGGCCTCAGGGGCCTGTAAGACATTGAGAGGAACTGTTCAGCTGCCCCTCAGTGCTGGGGCCTCAGCCCTGGGGACACAGGACCCAGGGGTCCAGTTTTGGGGGCCCCCTTCTCCTCACGCTCCTCCCGTGGCTGGGCTCCAGCTGGGGCGCGTGCCCCACGGCCAACTGCCGCCTGTCACCCCATCACCGGCCCCCAGGACTTGGAGGTGTCTGTATCCCCGTCTCCCAGTGCTGGGAATGGGGCTGCGCCCCCATCCCCCTCACTGCATCCTTTCCGCCCCATCCCCCTCGCCCCATCCCCCTCACTGCATCCCTCCCCGCCCCAACTCCCCCACCCCATGCCCCTCACTGCATCCTTTCCCGCCCCAACCCCCCCGCACCTCCATTCCCCTCACTGCATCCCTCCCCGTCCCAACCCCCCCACCCCACCCCCTCACTGCACCCTCCCCGTCCCATCCCTCTCACTGCATTCCTCCCCGTTCCAACCCCCTGCACCCCATCCCTCGCCATCCCATCCCCCTCACTGCATTCCTTCCCGTCCCAACCCCCCTGCACCCCATCCCTCACACTGCATCCCTCCCCACCCCAACCCCCCCCGCACCTCCATCCCCCTCACTGCATTCCTCCCCATCCCAACCCCCCTGCACCTGCATCCCCGTCATTGCCTCCCTCCCCGTCCCATCCCCCTCACTGGATCCCTCCCCATCCCAACTCCCCCGCATCACCATTCCCACATCCCTCCCCGTCCCAATCCCCTCGCACCCTCATCCCCCTCACTGCATCCCTTCCCGTCCCATCCTGTCCTGCCTCCCACACCTACCCCTGCCCTGCCCCTGCCCACCTCTGCCCCGAGGCCCCACCCTCGCTCACTCCATTGCCCCTGCCTCCGTTAGGGCCACACATTATCACAGCTGTAGTGGGTCCATTAAAGGCCCACTCCTGAAGGCCAAAAACAAATCCATAGAGCACAACCTCAGAAATGCACACCTGTCCAGATACCTATATCAATCAATCTGTAGTAACTGACTCCCACACCTACATGCAGATACACACGGGTGTTCATGTGTACACATCTGGCTTGCACTAACACATATACTTCCACATTATTTATTATTGCAATTGTTGATGAGTGCCTAGAGACCCCAACTGAGATCAGGGCTCCAGGGTAGTGGGCGCTGGACATACACATAAAAAGCGAGAGTCTGCAACAAAGAGTTTATAACATAGCTAGACAAAGGCGGGGAGAAATGTATGATACTTTGGCTCTGACTGCGATTACTAGGCAACTAGTTCGATTTTCTGGTATTAGAAAGTTGGCAACCCTACAGGTACAGCATGCCTGGCAGCAAGCCAAGCTCCAGCATGGCCGATCTGGAAGGCCTATCGGTAGGGGGCAGAGAGGTTTGTTTAGTCCTCTTGCATCAGTAGATCCATGGCTTTTCCGCTGAGGCTGCCAGTCGGGAGGATAACTGGTTCCAGCTGTGCAGTGACATGGACACTGCTTCACATGACCTGGATCTGGATCTGGTCTTCCTGGCTCTTAGAACGCTGGATCTGAACGCTCCCGAATGCTGGTGCCTGAAATCAGGCGCCAAGCCAAATTTACCCATAATTCATGGTGTTTGGCAGGGGTGTTCAGCTGAGACTGAGCATACAAATAAAGCAGCAAACTCACATCTGAACCCTGGTTTCAGATCCAGGGGTTTGGTTAAGACCCAGCTTCTCACCTGAATAGAGCACGTCCCATTGCT
Source organism: Natator depressus (assembly GCF_965152275.1). Taxonomy (NCBI): domain Eukaryota; kingdom Metazoa; phylum Chordata; order Testudines; family Cheloniidae; genus Natator; species Natator depressus. The sequence goes on along the minus strand of NC_134245.1, from coordinate 7,976,599 downwards.
GAATGGGTCATGGGGGCCTCATAACACCCAGGTTCTAGGAGTCTAAATTAGGACAACAAGATAGACCCGAGGGGATGTACGCCACCAGGCTGTGCTGTAGGGAGAGCTGATAGAGCAGGCAGCTGGCAGATGGGGGTTTCACTGGAGCCCAGGGATACCTCCTGGCATGCATGGCCTGGTCTGTTGAGTTCCTGGTCACCGGGCTGGTACTAGGGGACCTGTGAGATGTTGATTTCTATCTTCTTCTTTGGCTATCCCTCAATGCGAGGATGATGACTGCCAAGGGGGTTCATTGGTGAGTTTTTAAGTGGCTGAAAAGCCCAATTCGTGCCCTGCAAATTTCCCCACAGAAGTGGCAGGTGTAATCTGGGAGGAGACATAGTTGTTGGCTGGAGTGTTGTGCCCTTTCTTTCCTCCTTTGTCGCTTCTCTGTCTCATGAGCACGTCTGTTCTCCTCAAAGTGAGCTGTGGCTTGGGGTATGGTGTGGCGCCACCGTGTTCTGTTCCATGCCGAGTCCTCCCCGTGTGTTGGGTTCATGCCTTCCTTTTTAAGATGTACTTTCAGTATGGCTTTGAAATGCTTCCGCTGCCCTCCACGAGCCCTTCTTCCCTGACTTAACTCAGAGAAGAGCACTTGCTTCAGGAGGCGAGTGTCGGGCATATGTACCTAGTGGCCACCCCAGCAGAGTTGGTATTTCATGACCTGCGCTTCTTTATACTGCTGATGTTGGGTGCAGAGAGAACGCTGATAGTGCGTCGGTCTTCCCAGCTGATCCTGAGAATCCTCCTGAGGCAGCGCTGCTGGATCCACGCCAGTCGCTTGAGATGTCGTCTGCAGGTTACCCAGGTCTCACACCCATTGACAACTGCCTTGTAAACCAAGATCTTGGTGCCTGTATGCAGATCCCGATCATTGAAGACTCGTTTAAGTAGTCTTCCAAAAGAGGTGTTGGCACAGCGGATCCTGTATTCAATTTCTGTGTCAATGCTGGCTGTTTGGGAGAAGTAGGTGCCAAGGTACAGAAAATGGTCCACATTTTCCAGGGGTTTTCCACTGATGGTGATTTGTAGAGTATGAAGAGTAGTTTGTGCAAGTGAGGGCTGGTAGAGTACCTTGGTTTTCCCGATGTTGAGAGAGAGACCAGGCTGCGATAGGCATCAGCAAAAAGATTTAGGGTGCTTTGCAGGTCGACCTCTGTGTGTGCAAGAATGACACAGTCATCTGCATATTGAAGGATGCAGTGATGGCAATTCTCGTGATCTTATATTTTGTTTGGAGACGTCGAAGATTGAGGAGTTGGCCATGCATACGATATTCAATCCCAATTCTGTCAGGAAGACAGTCACGGACGAGAATCAGGATTACGGCAAGGTAAATGGAGAAGAGTGTTGGAGCAATGACACAATCCTGCTTGACACTGGTACGAATGATGAGTGGTTTGGTCTCTGAGCCGTTGCACAGAATGGTGTCAGTCATCCCATCATGGAGCAGTCTGATGATGGAAATGAATTTCTGGGGACAGTCAAATCTACACAGCACCTTTCATAGGGCATCACGATTGACTGAGTCAAAGGCCTTGATTAGGTCGATGAATGCCATGAACAGTTCCTGGTGTTGCTCTCTGCACTTCCCCTGAATCTGTCTTGCCACGAAGATCATGTCCGTTGTGCCTCAGGATGGCCTGAAGCCACACTGTGATTTGGGGAGGAGTTCCTCGGCAAGGTGGAGGAGGTGGTTTAGTAGGATCTGGGCAGGAATCTTCCCTGCGAAGGAAAGGAGAGCAATACCTCTGTAATTTCTGCACAAAGATTTGTCCCCTTTCTTGAATATTGTAACAGTGTTGGCGTTCTTAAAGTCAGGTGGAATTTCTTCGTAGGTCCAGATTTTGTCGAGGAACTGGCAAAGTTTGTGCTGGAGCATTGTTCCACCAGCTTTAAAAACCTCAGCTGGGATGCTGTCTGGGCCTGGAGCCTTGTGATTTTTTGTCTGAGTGATGGCATGCTGGACTTCCTCAGGAGGTGGGGGGGATCAGCAAGGTGTTCCATTGCTGAGCGTTGTGGAATAAACTCGATGGTGTCTTCAGAAACCGTGGATTCGCGGTTTAGTAGGCTCTCAAAGAGCTCCTTCCAGCGTTGTTTAATGGTTGCATTGTCCTTGAGGAGGGTGGAGCCATCCTGAGAACGTAAGGGGGTTGCGCCTTTGGAGCTTGGCCCATGTATAGTTTTTGTTGTTTGAAAGAAGCTTCTTGTGTCATCCTAGTCTATGAAACCCTGCACCTCAGACGCCTTCTCTTGCCACCACTTGTTTTTGATGTCACATAGTCTCCTTTGGACATTGGCTTTAAGCAGGTGATTGGCCTCAAGTTTTCATTGGTTAGAGGAATCATTTTGCCAGATACAGAATGCATTTCTTTTCTGTTGAATTAATGCTAGGATTTCCTCGTTGTTTTCATCAAACCAGTCTTGGTGCCGATGCATGGAATACCCTATGGTTTCAGCACATGCATTGTGAATGGTGTTTTTAAGTTGATCCCAGTGCTCTCAAATGTCAATGATGATGTCAGGCAGGTTAGAGAGTTTCTCAGACAGATGGTGGTGGACTGTCTCACAGCTGGCTTGGTCTTGAAGTTGTACCGCTTTCACTTAGTCTTTGGGTGTCTGTGGTGTGGTGGAGCGAGCTGCAGGTACATGACTAAACTTACGAATCGACGGTCTGTCCAACAGAGATCGGTAACTCTCATAGCTCGTGTTTTATGGACGTCGGTATAGTCTCAGGCTCTGACTACAACAAAGTCAAGGAGGTGCCAGTGTTTGGACCAAGGATGTTTCCAGGTGGTCTTAAATTTGTGACTTTGCCTAAAGATGGAATTTGTGATGAGCAGGTCACGCTCCACACATTTGCTGAGGAGGAGAATACCATTGGGGTTTACATTTCCCACCCCTTCTTTGCCTATTGTCCCTCTCCAGAGTTGGGAATCCTGTCCGTCTCTAGCACTGAAATCTCCCAGGAGGGTGAGTTTGTCTGTCTTAGGTGTGGCTGTGAGGACTGCACTGAGAGTTCTATAAAACTGCTCCTGATTGTCTTCCTCATCATCGAGTGTTGGGGCGGATGCGCTGATGACTGTGGCATATAGGTTGTTGCTAAACTTGAGCCGAAGAGTCATGAGACGCTCGTTGATCCCCATGGGAAGCTCCATAAGCTGACTGGCGATCTCATTTTTGATGGCAAAGCCAGTCCCGTGACTGCTTCGCTCTTCGGTGGCTTTCCTTTCCAAAAGAAGGTGTAGCCACCTCCATCCTCTTTGAATTGGCCCTCATCAGCCCGGTGGGTCTCACTAAGAGCTGCAATGTCAATGTTGAGTCTTGCCAGTTCTCTGGCAATTATGGCAGTTCTTCTTTCTGGGCATTCACCGTGCTGAGAGTCCATAAGGGTGCGGACATTCCAGGTGATGAAACTCGCTGTCTTCTGTCTCTTGTTTCCGCCGCGGAGTTGAGTGATCCCACTGGATACGGCCATCCAGTCGGAAGAGTGTGAGACAGCCTATGTTTGGGGCACCTTTTCTAGCCATTTTGGACCACGGTTAGTCAGGAGCCTTGCCTCAGGCCTGCTCGCCAAGTGGGACCCTACCGGGAGTATAAAAGCTCCGGACAACGTAGCTCTGAGGGTCTTTAGCCCACACAAGCCTCTCCACCACGACAAGGTTGCAGTGCATCAGAGAGGGTTGATTTCTATAGCAGATATTAGATGGCAATTGAGCTTTTGTAAAACTAAAGTGCTCCACTTCCCCACCATCCCCAGTGGTAACCACATGTGAGTGGGTTAGTCAACCCCACACCAGACGTTAAAGTTTGCCGCTTGCCAGAGTAACAAACCACAGCAGCAGTGGTGCTGAGGTTTCCACTGCCATGTGGTGAGATTTCAGTGCACAGGTCTCAGTCTGACACCACAGCTGTCCAGCAAGTCTGACAAACCCCCCCGCCCTTTTCAGAATCTGCATCAAAGCTGCCCTTTCTTTGCTGGCCTGCAGGGAGGGAGGGAATAAGCACATGGGAACTGGAGCTGGGAATTCGCATGGGGGAAGGTGAGCGGGAAGAATCATGGAGAGAGAACTGGGAGAGGAGAACGTAAGAGCCACCGCTGGTGTAAATCAGCTTCGGTCCATTGGCTTCAGTGCAGCTAGGCTGCTTTACACCCCCTGAGGATGTGGGCCAATGGTTCACCTTAAAAGCTAACAACCCGTGTATCCAATAAGCCAGGCCTCTAATCTTTTTCATCCCATGGGTGGTATGTTCTATCCTTTTCCCCTGCCTTTGTGCCCTTAGGCTGTGAGCTCTCTGGCCGGGATTCGCAACCTTTCCCTTTCTGAGCCCCCGCCAACATGCTACAAAAACTCCACGGCCCACCTGTGCCGCAGCAACTGGTTTTCTGCATATAAAACCCAGGGCCGGCATTAGGCGGGTAGCAAGCAGGGCAGTTGCCTGGGGCCCCACGCCGCAGGGCCCCCCACAAAGCTTCATGGCTCAGATTTCAGTTTCAGCCCTGGGTGCCGGGGCTCAGGGCCCCAGGCTTCAGCCCCATGCGGTGGGGCTTTGGCTTTCTGCCCTGGGCCCCAGCGAGTCTAATGCTGGCCCTGCTTGGAGGACCCCCTGAAACAGGTGTTCGTCCAACCTCCAGTGATGGGGCTTCCACCCGCAACCTCCCTTGCAGAAAAAGGGGGAAGAGGGAGAAACACTCTGCTTTCTGCTGAAATTTGAAATGAGGATAGCGAGCAGAGAGCCAGGAAGAGCCGCCCGGCTTCACATTAATGACACTGGGCCACAGGGTCGGTGGTTATAAATTAACTCGTCTCCTTCGACTCCCTGTCAGTTTATACCAGCTATTTCTACCGCCCTCGGTCACCAGCTCCCGATTTGATAGTGCCCTGCTATAAGGAAAAGGGTTTACAGTTTATGTCATTGACACACTGGGAAATTCCCGGAGCCATCTGTTCTTCCACCGACCCACATTCCCAACCCTGGTTTTCCCCTCCTCACTTCGTCACGGGACAGGAGCGGGGGGGTGGTAAATCCAGCCTGCACACCCACGCAAAACCAAAATTGAAACCATATGTTCAATAAAGGCCGGGCACTGCACCCTGCCTCTCGTCTTTGGAGGTCTGCTGTTGCTGTGTCCAGATCTAAGAGGGAGCCGAGCGAAACGCTGTGAAATCACGACCTGCTGAACCGCCCCCCTCCTGCTGCCGCTGGCCCCTGAAGATGAAGGGCACGTCTATCGCGTCTTTCTTGCTGCTTGCACTGGTGGTGACCTGGACCGTGGAAAACCGAGTCGAAGGTGAGCTGCTTTGAAGTAGAAAGTGCTGAAGGAAAGGCCGGGTTTCCTGGGATGGGGGGAAAGAGCTGCGGTTGAAGCTGATTAATGGTACTGCTCTGTGGTGTTGTTGCAGAAAGCACAGATTCCTTTAAGGAAGGAACAGGCCCGGTGTTCTGGGCGTGAGGCATAGCCGGCCCAGCGAAGAAATCCAAACACGCCCGGGCTACAGTTCGTTTTCTGAGTCAGGCGAGGGAAAGAGAAAGTTTCAGGATTCGTCGGACGCACACACACACGCACACACACTGAGTGTCAGGGCTGCTGCACGGCGAGTCAGACACACAGCGTATCAGATCTACACCCAGAGGCAGACAAAACAGAAAGTTTAGGCAAGGCTTGTAATGTTAAACAGAAATTTTTTTAAAAAGTAGCTGAAAGATTGCCTAGATCCGTGCTTTTCACACTTTTTTTTCTGGGGACCCAGTTGAAGAAACTTGTTGATGCCCGCGACCCACCGGAGCTGGGGATGGGGGGTTTGGGGTGTGGGAGGGGCTCAGGGCTGGGGCAGAGGGTTGGGGTGCGGGGGTGAGAGCTCCGGGGTGGGGTCGGGGTTGAGGGGTTTGGGGGTGCAGGAGGGGGCTGTGGGTTGGGGGGGGCTCAGGGCTGGGGCAGAGGGTTGGGGTGCGGGGGTGAGAGCTGCGGGGTGGGGTCGGGGTTGAGGGGTTTGGGGGTGCAGGAGGGGGCTCTGGGTTTGGGGGAGGCTCAGGGCTGGGGCAGAGGGTTGGGGTGCGGGGGTGAGAGCTGTGGGGTGGGGTCGGGGTTGAGGGGTTTGGGGGTGCAGGAGGGGGCTCTGGGTTTGGGGGAGGCTCAGGGCTGGGGCAGAGGGTTGGCGTGTGGGAGGGGGTCAGGGCTCTGGGGTGGGGGTGCAGCTCTGGGGTGGGGCCAGGAATGAGGGGTTTGGGGGTGCGGGAGGGGGCTGTGGGTTTGGGGGGGCTCAGGGCTGGGGCAGAGGGTTGGTGTGTGGGAGGGGGTCAGGGCTCTGGGGTGGGGTCGGGGTTGAGGGGTTTGGGGGTGCAGGAGGGGGCTCTGGGTTTGGGGAGGGCTCAGGGCTGGGGCAAAGGGTTGGGGTGCGAGGGTGAGAGATGTGGGGTGGGGTCGGGGTTGAGGGGTTTGGGGGTGCAGGAGGGGGCTCTGGGTTTGGGGGAGGCTCAGGGCTGGGGCAGAGGGTTGGCGTGTGGGAGGGGGTCAGGGCTCTGGGCTGGGGGTGCAGCTCTGGAGTGGGGCCAGGAATGAGGGGTTTGGGGGTGCAGGAGGGGGCTGTGGGTTTGGGGGGGGCTCAGGGCTGGGGCAGAGGGTTGGTGTGTGGGAGGGGGTCAGGGCTCTGGGGTGGGGGTGCAGGCTCTGGGGTGGGGCCAGGAATGAGGGGTTTGGGGTGCAGGAAGGGGCCAGTGGCAGCAAGAGGGAGGCTGTTAAGCAGTGGGGCTCAGGGCTGGGGCAGGGGGTTGACGTGTGCGAGGGGGTCAGGGCTCTGGGGTGGGGGTACAGGCTCTGGGGTGGGGCCAGGAATGAGGGGTTTGGGGTGCAGGAAGGGGCCAGTGGCAGCAAGAGGGAGACTGTTAAGCAGTGGGGCTCAGGGCTGGGGCAGGGGGTTGACGTGTGCGAGGGGGTCAGGGCTCTGGGGTGGGGGTGCAGGCTCTGGGGTGGGGCCAGGAATGAGGGGTTTGGGGTGCAGGAAGGGGCCAGTGGCAGCAAGAGGGAGGCTGTTAAGCAGTGGGGCTCAGGGCTGGGGCAGGGGGTTGGGGTGCGGACTTACTTTGGGCGACTCCTGGTCAGCGGCACAGCCAGGGTTCAAGGCAGGCTTCCAGCCTGTCCTGGCACCGCAGACCGCGCTGCGCCCTGGAAGCGGCCAGCAGCCGATCCAGCTCCTCGGCAGAGGCGCACAAGTGGCTCTGTGCAGCTCTCGCCCGCAGGCACTGCCCCCCCCAGCTCCCAGTGGCCCCCCCGCCTAGGAGCCGGACCGGCTGTTGGCCGCTTCCAGGGCGCAGCGCGGGGGCAGAACTGGCAGGGACTAGCCTGCCTTCGCCGGGCAGCGCCCCCGCCGGGACTTTTAACGGCCCGGTCGGCGGTGCTGACCAGACCCGCCACGACCCAGTGCCTTCCATTCCGCCCCCCAGTACTGGGTCGTGACCCACAGTTTGAAAACCACTGGGCTGGCTATTCAGATCTACCCTAGGCAAGAACGGGTGTGCATCTGGGTGCCTAAAGAGCATGCACCTTGGCCCACACGTAATTAGGGATAACTGGTCCTCTGGGCATTCAGTTAGCACAGTGGTGTTCACAGGCTCATGGTAAAGGCTTGTATTTGTGCATCCCAGGGCCGGAAAATGTGGCCCATTATCTGCATAAGAATATTACAGGACAGTAAGGTGATATGTGACAGGGAGGCTGGTGACATCTGAATGTGGGTATGAGTCGAATCTATCGAACATACAAAAATTAACATGGACTGAGTGTGTATACACAGCCATATAACTGCCTGCCCCCCCTCCATGGTGGGAAACTCCAGTAGAAGTAAATCAGGCTGAAGCCAATAGGGATCTAAAGAAATGTAATCGGGTTTGAAGAGGCAGCGTCGTCTGCTGGGTTCAAGGCTGGTTTCCTTGAGGAACCTTCTTGAAGAAGTGCGTTGCTGCGTATCGCATGACAAGGGTGTCACTGAGTCCCCGGGCGATGCTCTGGAGCTGCTCCCTATGAAGCCAGTCAGGACTTTGGGGAAGTCACCTCTCTGGGAGCAGACTGTCTGCAGGACACACAGCTCACACGGCTTCCACATTCCTGAGTCTGACCTCGGAGCATTCAGCATCCTCTGGCCCTCCGTGCGCTTCCCACAGCGAGTCCGCCCAGGCAGGGTCCTGGAAAGCCAGAGGGTCCTGCCCCCCCGACTCCGCAGTCAGAGGTGACTCTCAGCCAGCCAGTAAAACAGAAGGTTTATTAGATGACAGGAACATGGTCTAACACAGAGCTTGTAGGTGCAGAGAACAGGACCCCTCAGCCGGGTCTATTTTGGGGAGGCAGTGAGCCAGACAACCCCGTCTGCACTTCACTCCATGTCCCCAGCCAGCCCCAAACTGAAACTCTCTCCAGCCCCTTCTCCTCTGGGCTTTGTCCCTTTCCCGGGCCAGGAAGTCACCTGATTCCTTTGTTCTCCAACCCTTTAGCTCTCACCTTGCAGGGGGGAAGGGCCAGGCCATCAGTTGCCAGGAAACAGGGTGTCGGCCATGCTCTGTGTCCAGACCCCTGCACACACCTGCCCTCTAGGGCTCTGCAATGATCATACACCCTTATCCCACCACCTAGATACTTAAGAACTGCATCGGGGAAACTGAGGCACCCCCACACTATTCAGAGGAAACACTATGAACAGTCCCGCTTTGTCACAAAGGGTAATCAGAGACAATCCTAGCTCAACAGGAATGGAGCCTAAACTTTTACCGGGGGCCCCCACAGAAGAGCTGGTGTAGAGACTGAGAAATAACAGGACCTTCAGAATCCTTGGCTGCATATAATGGTACATACCAGACTATTACTTTCGCTGTTCTTCTTAGGATTGCAAAAGCTGTGTCCCGCTAGAAGTAGCAGGGATCTCTGTGATATTCCTCATAGAGGCATTTCAATAAAGAGTCATTTTGTGGGCTCTATCTAGGATTTAACAGGGAGGTTTATCTAAACCAGTGATTCTGAGCTATTCTCTTTTCCATCCCAAGATCCCTCCACCCAACTAAGTGGGACCCCATCTAGCAATAGGGCCTGGGCAAGGCAGGGTGGTCATGACCTCCAGGTTGGGAATCTTATAGTTTGAACCATTCTACAGAGTTCTAGAGCAGGGGTAGATTTCTCTATTCAATCAATAAGATATTTCAAAACCCCTGTAGAAAGGTTCTCATGTTCTATTAAATTCTGCAGGACTATCCCATAGGGCTTTATCCAGTTCATGTGGGTGTGCATTTGATTTTGTTTTGCTTTAAATATTTTTAAACCTTCCATCATCTTGATCTCCTCCTTTTCTCACAATGCAACTTCTGTCCTTCTTGGCCATAATTATGCTGCCCAGGGCCAGTAGGCAGCTGCAGAAGACTGTAGTGTGTCTGACTTCCCTTGTGACGTCTCCAGTCAAGATGTTTATAAACAGAAAGAGGAGCAAACTGCCAAGTTGCGCTGTGGGCCAGAGTAAGAAAAGCTGGGGGATGTCAGAGCCAGGGTTTTCGCTTTGCAGCGACAGGGGCCAGTATAGAATCAGATCCGCACTTTCCCCAAAGTTCATGGAAGGGGAAGGTTCAGATCTGGGGCTTGGGTCAGGCCTGTTTCTACTTATGGTAAAAAGAATGGCTCAGATTCTGGTCCCCCACTGCTCAGGGGGTGCCACGAAAGGCTGCAATGGCCCCAGAGAGGATTCCACTGGCAAGGATTGGCATACCATCCTACACTGCCGCCTTGCAGCCCTCAGGAGGAGTTGGAAAGGGGTGGGGCTGTAGCACTTGGAATTGTGGGGGTCCTGGAGCAGCCCACTGGCTACTAACCCCTGGAGCAGGCACTATCCAGGCAGTTCAGCTTAAAGCCACCTTTCCTTCTCTTCTGTCGGCACAGCAGCTCCTGAGGGGCCAGCACAGACCCTAGCTCAGTGGGAGTAATTGTGAGTATCCCCACAAGTTTCAGAACATCCCCAGTAATGCTGGCTGGGAAGAGGGGGGACAGATTAATCTATACTCAGTGGGGCACAGCTGAGAATACTAGATTCAGGATAGACTGCTGAGCAATAGGACAGACTCACCCCAAACTGGTAGTTATTCTAGCATTAGATTACACCAAGCCAGTAGCAAAAGTGGACTTCTGTCTTAATGAATGGTTAAAGGAAACATATACATGCAAGTGATTGCAAAGGTCTTATATCAGGTTTGTAGCCATGATGGAATAAACTACTAGTCTGCAAAAGTCTCTCTGGAATCATTCAGCTCAATCCTAGTTAGACATCCAGTCCAGAGAAACGAAGCATAAAATGAAAACAAACCAGCAATGTCTCAGGTGTCTTTTCATATCCTCTGCCATGTGCATGGAAAAATTACTGTCCCAAACAAAGCCCCACACCCCTGTTGGTGGAAAGTTCCTGGCCCAAGATGGAGTCCAGGGTCACATGAACATATCACATGTCCTTACGTGGTTGGCTGACTCACAGGGCTTGGCCATTGGCCCCCTTGGTGTCTGAGGCATCCTCGGGAAGAGCTATCTGGACAGGATGAGTTTCTTTTATGGCCCGTTGTGAGAACTGAGTGTCCTTGATGGCCCACCAACACAGAGCTGTCTAGCCTTGATGTATATCTATTTGAGAGGTGTCACCCAGGAACAAACACATCTGAGATGCAAATACATTCATAACTTTAGATATAAAGACGATACATGGATTTAAGCAGGATCGTCATACTTAGCAAATAATAACTTTTCCACTGACACCTTACATGACGTACTTTGCACAAGATTTGTCGCAATTGTGTAACAGTAGTAGCACTGATGATACAAATGGTCATCTTTACTCATCCACGGTCACACCGAGAGCTAAACGCTGGGGTATATAGGCTGCAGAGTGCTTACAGAGCCAGGCTCAGCCAGACAGATACAACCTGTGGAGAGCAAACAGCCCAACCCCTTAGAGTCGTGTCCCAATTCGAATCACCTCCCCCCCGGCAAGCCATACTTTACTTTCCGGGCGTGCACGCAGGGGATGTATGCACAGCAATAAAAGAGCTGGCTCAGGTTGCAGAATTGCTGTGCAGATGTTCAGGCACAGGCTGGAGTCCGAGCTCTGGGACCCCACAAGGGGGGAGGGTCCAAGAACCCCGGCTCCAGTCCAAGCCAATTTTTAGCCCTGCAGCCCGAGCCTGAGTCGGCTGACACCAGGCCAGCCGCAGAGTCTTTCATTCCACTGCAGACGTACCTCACTGGCTAAGGGTCAGACCCTGCCCTCCCCCCGACCTTGCTCCTGTGGAGTAGCACGTTACTCTGTGAGCAATCCTCTCGCTTGCCAAAGGGTCCCTCCCTGCGGTCGCAGAATGTGGTCCTTGATGTTGAATGTTTGATGCCTCTGTTGCACTTACTACAGGAGATATTTGTATAACTTCCTTGAAATGGAATAAAACCAGACACCCCAGCCTAGCCGCCCCTTAGTGCTGATCGTGAAGGAAGACCCTTTGACTATTTGGCCTCGGCTTAACTAATTCACAGGAACGAACAGACAACTCAGGAACAAAAATGACCATGAGGAAGTTACTGGGTTGAAGCAAAGATTTTTAATTTACCTCAAGGGAGCGCGGAAGACATGCCAATCCAAACAAGCTCTAAGTCCAAGGCACACACAACACTTCATTGTGCAACCGCTGCTTCTGTTGCACGCAAGTAGCCTCAGTGAAGTCACTGGGCCCACTTGCAGGAGTAAAGTCTCCCCGGTGGGAGGAGGGACTGCACCGTTTGGCCCGTATTGAGCAAGCTGCTCTTTGTGCAGCGTTATGTTTTCAGTAGCCGTGTCTTAGAAAGGCGACGCGTGTGGTTTCTACGGCTAGCATGTTAATACCTCAGCATGGGCGATCGTTATGGGAAACCTCAGAGAAGGTCGCCAAAGGTGTGTGCTTTGCACCTTTCCCCAGATCCCAGGGAGTGCGCAGAGACTGAGCGTGTGCCTACAGACGGTGCTTGGCTCGAGCTAGTGTGCGAAAAATCACCGCATAGTCGGCACGGCACGAACACCTTCTCAGGCGAGCCACCCGAGTACCAGTCTGCCCAACCCCGGGGGCATGGACTCAGCCACTGCCATCACGCAGCTATTTTTAGCACGCTACCTGGAGCGGAGCTAGCGCCGGTACGGCGACCCCGTCTGGGCGGCACCCTTCCAGCGGCTTGGCAGACGTACGCGCTATGGCGCTAGGCACCTGTGTGAAAACCCTACGTTAAGAGACGAGGTGGGTGGGTTTGTCTGTAGGGGAGCCATTGCCGGGGAAAAGGCTATGGACAGGATTGGCAGCAATGGAGCACGTGTACCTCATGCTGCCCCGTCAATGATCGGGCCTCAACCCTGCCCTGTAGAGCCCCTCATCCTCCGCCACCTTTGTGCCGAGGGGGCCAACAAAGGGGCCACCCAACCGCCGCTGGAGCAGTTGCTTTTGTGACTAAGGCACGAGCTGCTAGGAACTGGACTGAGACCCTTTAATTTGTTTCACAAATGCCACCAAGAGAGACGAGGTGGGGGAGGTGATATCTTTTATTGGACCAGCTTCTGTTGTGCGAGAGACCAGCTTTGGAGCTACACAGAGCTCTTCTGCAGGGCTGGGAAAGGGACGTGTCACCCCTAAATACAAGGGGGAACAGAGTGTTTAGCGTAAGTAGTTACCGCTTATCTCAAGGGACCATTCACGGTGAAGTGGCCCGTTAACACCCCTCCAGTCAGAGGGAGGAAAGGGGGAGAGGCTTGTTAGTGAGCTATAGATTGTTGTAATAATCCATAAATCCAGTGTCTCTATTCCAGGGGTGCCTGCGTCCGGCCCGTCAGACCTTTTAATCCGGCCCCTCAAGCTCCACTGTCCCGCTCCGGCGCTCCAGCCAGGGAGTGGGGTCAGGGGCTTGCCTCGCTCTGCCCGCCCAGTGCTCCTGCATGATGGGCGTGAGGACACAGATGTTATTCCGGCAGCCCAACACAAACATTCCTCACGCACCATCAGAGCCTGGAAGGTGCAAGCCCAGGTGCCTGCTACTTGTCGGCTTAGGTGACTTTCCCAGCACCCAGAGGCGACTCAGTTGTGGGCTGTCAGGATCTACCTGGGAGGCGATTTCTGAGAGCAGTGAATTTCAGGTGAATGGTGAATTTCAGTGAGTTCCTATGACTGGACGCTGACGCCCGACAAATCCAGGCTAGAGAGAGGGCCCAGTTTTTTCACAGTGAGTCCAATCTTGTAAAACGGCAGTTTGATTTTGAAACAACCTTGTGTTGTCTCCGTTTGAACCTGGATTGTTAATTCCGTGAGCATTCATGGCCCCCCATACAATTTCCATACCCAGATGTGGCCCTCAGGGCAAAACGTTTGCCCAGCCCTGCTCTATTCGGTCCAAGATTTTTAGTGTCTCATGTAGTTATGAATTTAAACTCCCAGGCTAATCTTTTGACAGTGCTGTGCAGGTTTCCTTTGAGGCTGAGGACACGCTAGGTCTGACCTCTTTGTGAGAAGTATTCACACCCAGGTGATGCAATGTGTTTGTCTTTTATCATTTTCCTGTGTGAGTTCGTTTGGGAGTGTGGTGATTGTCTGGTTCTACCCACATAGTTGTTATTGGGGCATTTAGCGACGATGCCGTTCAGATTTGAACTGCGGACCCGCAAGCAAGCATCTCTGTGCGTTCCGCATCCATCCAGAGCCCACTGGGGGCTTTTATTTAATGATGGCTCAAGTATCTTTTGTTTTCACATGCTTTTGCTAGGGTCTTTCCCTCCATTCTTACAGCACTCACATAGCCCTGACGAGAACGTGCTTGCCAGGATTTGTTTTCACTGATGCAGCACACGTCATTTTAAGATTGCAAAATTTGATAGCAGGCTTTGGAATCCCTTCTCCAGGCAGGAGGAGAAAGGGGATGATTTGCAGCTTTCGTTACGTCCAGAGCACAAGCTGACACTAACCTTGATTTTTTTTTCTTCTTTTTTTTGCCTTAGGACAACCCAAAGCACCTGTGAAGTGCAAAAAATTATGCACCGAATTTTCAAGCAGAAAAATACCCCAGAAACTGTTGAAGACCTATAGGAAGACAGAACCATCATGTCCTAAAGCCGCTATCATGTAAGTACTTTTCTACCATGTGGTCCTCTTTTAATATTAAATTCAGAATCGATTAATTTAATTTGCAACTCTGAAAATAAATGGGTCAAAATCCTGCAAAGGGCCTCGTTTTGGCGCAAAACACATTCTGGAAACTGCCCACAGGCCCCAGCTGAACTCAGGGCCCCATCGTGCTCAGTGTTGTACACACACATAGTGAGGCAGGAGCGCTTATTGAAGACGCTCCCTATGTCGACAGGAGAGCTTCTCCCCCTCCTGGCGAGGTGGTAGCTATGTCGGCGGGAGAAGCCCTCCCGTCGACAGTGCTGTCTACACCAGGAGTTAGGTCGGTATCACTGCGTTGCTCAGGGGTGTGGATTTTCCCTGAGTAATGTAGTTATACTGACATGAATGGGTAGTGTGTAGACCAAGCCTAAGTGTTTTGGTCAAGGTTATACAGGAAGCCTGTGGCAGAATCAGGACCTGAAGAGTAGGCCTCTGCCGTAAGCACAAGTCCAGCCTTCCACTCTGGGAGCCCCTGGGAACTCATTAATTTGTTTTAAAAGCCTACAGAGTTATAGGTAGGTCGTATGGGACTCTCAACCCTTTGATGACAGGGGTGGGATCTGAAGGAGGTTTTGGAACCTGACAATTGCTACATGTGGTTCTAATTTATAAATCTTTCAGCTGAAAATATGAAAGTCTTGATTTAAAAATGATACCTTGGTGCCTCATGGTAACTGTAGTTTGGGTGCTTCAAGCTCCCATTTTTCTCAATGGCCTGGGCTCCCTGGATGGACTACATCTCCCATGTTGCACTGTTCTCCCCCTCTTGATGCCACACTCCATAGAAGTCCCTGGTTGTAGTGCCTCATGGGAGATGTCGTCTAGCTGGGGAATCTAGCCCCAGGGGGTGGAGGGAGGGGGAATGAGGCAGTCAGGCTACAACTCCCATGAGGCACCATGGCAGAATTTCCAAATCACAGCGTTTCCATTTCGGTTTCCAGCTGAAAGCTCTTCAGGTTTGGGGCATTCGTTTTGTTTTGTTTTGTTTTTTGGGGGAGGGGGGTGGTTTCTGCACAAAAAGTCAAACATTTCCCAGGAAAGGGGAAATTTCTTAAAAATTGCATTGAGTCAAAAACCCACCAGCTCTAGTCAGGAAAGCTGAGTTCTGTTCCCTGTCTGGCGAGTGACCTGCCTCTTTCCCCTCCTACTGTTTATCTGCTCTGTCTGTTTAGATGGTAAATGTTTTGGGCCAGGGACTGTCTCTAGTTCTGTGCATGAGCCCTGATCTCAGTAGGGGCCTGTAGGTGCTAAATAGTAAATAACAATCTGGCGTCAGTGAGGCACAAACGTGGAGCCCCATGATGCCATATTTGCAGCCACTTTACAGAGCAGAATTGTACTTTAATGTTACAGTCTGGCCATGCTCCCATTGCAGCGGGTGGCAAAATTCCCTTCGGTTTCAGTGGGAACAGGATCCGACCCTATATGTGATTACACAGTCAGCCCCTTTTAACTTCATTACAGCATCCTCAGGTGAAAATCGGGTCAACTGCCCCATTTCAAAATAGTTACTTTAACAATGAAAAGGAAAAAGAAAGTCTATCCTCAGGAAATTATTCATCACATCAAATCATGACTCAAATGCGAACTGATTAGATCTCTATCTCCTGTACACCAGAACATGGCTATATTTAACTTTCAGAAAGCATTGGGAAAATGGAATGTCTCTAGCTTCTGCCAAGGTAGCCTGAGCTTCCTCATGGCTGCTTTTATCCAGGCTTTGCATATTATCAGCTCTTCCTTTCTGTTTCTTGTGATTGTTGCTGTTTCTGGTCTCTCTTCAGATTTGTCACTCAGAAGAATAAAGAGTTCTGTGTAGATCCAGAGGCGAGATGGGTGAAGGAAGCAGTCCGACAGCTAAACCAAGCAAGTGCCCCTCTGAATCCGCCACTTTCAAGCACCGTCAAATCTGCCGTGGTGCAAGAAGGGGCAGGCGTTTTTCACAAATTAGTGGGCGATGCCGTCTCTAAACCAACACCGCCCAGTGTTCCGGCCAGGCCCACTCACGAGGCTGGCACACCCGTTTCACAAGCAATACATGTTCCTGTTGTGAGGACGGAGGAGCCCAACGTAGCCATATTGACTGGGCAAGAGGCCAAGAGGTCTTCTACAAAATCCTCCTCTGCATTACAAGCGACTGTTACTCCATCTACTATCCACCCTGAGCCGGTTGCCAATGGCAGAGAAGTTTCCATAAGATCTGTTACAACACCAGCAGCTGACGTACCAGACAGCACTTCCAGCAGATTTCATTCAGATCCCACCCCTGTCATGAAAAGCTCTGAGAGTTTCGTAGGATCTAGAAACAAGTCCACAGGATCTACTATCAGTCCAACAACTGATATACCTGGCACAGCTCCCAGCAGATTTCATTCAGATCCCACCCCTGTCATGAAAAGCTCTGAGAGTTTCGTAGGATCTAGAAACAAGTCCACAGGATCTCGTATCAGTCCACCAACTGATATACCTGGCACAGCTCCCAGCAGATTTCATTCAGATCCCACCCCTGTCATGAAAAGCTCTGAGAGTTTCGTAGGATCTAGAAACAAGTCCACAGGATCTCGTACCAGTCCACCAACTGATATACCTGGCACAGCTCCCAGCAGATTTCATTCAGATCCCACCCCTGTCATCAAAGAGTTTGAGAGTCCCATACGACCGACATATAATTCTGTAGGCTCTACTAGAAATCAAACAGCTGATGGACTTGCCAGTGCTCCCAGTAGACTTATTTCAGATGCTCCATCCATTGTAAATGGCCCTGAGACTGCCGAGTTATCACCTACGTTCCTGACAATACCTTCTCCACTAGAATCTGTTCCCAGCAAGCCTGTTATAGGCCTCACATCTATGGGGCAAGTGACTGAGAACTCTACCATGAAACCCACAGCTGTTCTAAAAGGAAGTGATACCACCAACCGATCCACTCCACACCCCACATCTCCTGGAGGAGAAAGTACTTCTGTCAGTCCAAACAGTGGTGATGAAAGAGATGCTGTCAGTGACTCTACGGCTGATGCTCACACAGGTAGCTACTTATCTCCTTTAGGAGAGAAAGATCCTTCTCGCGCTTTTCCTGAATCCATTTCACCTGCAGAAACGTCAGTCCTTTCCTTCAAAAGCTTCACACTTCAGAACAGAGCAGAGGGGCCTTCAGATGGTCCCTTGGCGTCCAGCATTTTGCCTACATCCCAAACCCACATCCTCAAACTTGCTTTGCTGGTGAGCATTCTGGGTATTTGCAGTGCCGCTGTATGGATGTATGTAAAGCCCAAAGACTGCCCTGAAGAGTCAGCTAAAGAAATGGTACAAGGCTTGCTCTTTAATCAGCAGCGCTCTCGAACTAATGAATATGCTATGGAAGCCGTCTGAATCCTTCATGGCGTGGACTTGGGTTTCTACTGCTAGTAGGTGGACTCTAGGACATTACTGTAAGTGAGAGCAGGGAGGCTAAACCTGGCACTAATCAGGTTTATACTGAACTAAGCCAAAAAACAATGCAAGGCAAATGGGCCGAGGTAGAGAGACACTAAGGAAACTTGAGTTACTTGTCTTTTATCTTGCATCATTATATGCAAAGGTAACAGCAGTTGTAGAGAACTCAGCCGCTGTTTGCCAGTCGGTGTCAAAGGCATGGTTCTGAGCTGGTATTGGAATAGCTCCATTCCGGCACGATCCAGCTAAAATCCCAACCAAGCTGCTCTCAAGCCGAATGTTACGCCCCCTCGATCCTCTCCCTGCCTTAAGAGTGTGGCCCCAAACGTTGCTCTTGCCACCTCTCTGCTGCTTCACTCCCTGCACTTTGGGTCCCCATGTGGTGCCATTCTGCTTCACTTCTGTTTGAGTGATACCTGAGTTGTCACTCAACTGGTTGCCGGCTGTTCCGGTCTTCAAGGGCCAGCCATGCCAATAACTGTTACCGGACCTGACCGCTTTGAGTCCAGTTTTCCAATGTGGCTGCCTACAGTTAGGCCTCTGGATCCAGATGTAGGCAGCTAAATACCCACGTTAGGCAACTAAGAATCAGCATGTAGTAGGGTGACCAGATGTCCTGATTTTATAGGGACAGTCCCAATGTTTGGGACTTTATCTTATATAGGTGCCTATTACCCCCCACTCCCTGTCCCGATTTTTCACACTTGCTGTCTGGTCACTCTAGCACTTAGTGACCTGATTTTCACAGAATGCTGAGCACCTGCAAGTTGGCACCTGTGAAAAATTGGCTAAAACAAGAATTAAGGTATCTAACTATGGATTCAGGGGATTAACTTTAAGCACCCACATTGAAAAACTGGACTCATTGCGAATCAAATCTCTCCTCCAGCTGTGGTCCCTGGACCTAACCAGTTCCTAGCACGGATGTGATCTTACAGAACAAAGACACGCTGTTGTATATATAAAAAAGAGCCATTGTGATACTTGGGAACCAAAGAAGCCACCAGACACCAAGCATCTAATGATTTTTCTTTTCACGTGGAACCGATGCGGAGTCTGATTGGTGAGCTGTTCTCGTTGACAGTTACAAAAGACAATGAATGGGTAGTTTACTTTCAGAGCACCTAGTAATTACCAGTAATACATTTGGACTTAGGAGCATAGAAACGAGTCTGCTGGAACAGACCACCGTCTATTTAGTCTAGTATTTTGTCTCTGGCAGTGGCCAACGCTGGCTGATCCAGAGGAAGGTGTAAAACTCCTACACTAATGCACCTCTGTATCTATCTGTCACAGGCTTATATATAGCATCTATCACCATGGTATTAAAGCACTGTAAAGCTACTAGGGAACAGATTTTTATGCAAATGGTTATTGATTTTCATACATCTAGACATTACAGAATCTAAGTCCGGTGGGCCAAATCCTGAAGGTCCCTGACTCAATTTTTATTGTCCTCACTCAGGACAAATTTCCATTGACCTCAGCAGGACTTTTGCCGGGGTAAGAAATCTTCAGGATATATGCCACTGTAGCTGCACATATATATCACGAATCCGGTGCTGCGCTTATTGACTTCAATGGGAACAGGATTGGACCTCCAAAATATAAATGTGCATGCAGAAAAAGAAAGTAAAACATGTTTATAACAAAAGCTAAGACACATAAAATGCGGCTGCTTTATCTGAGTAATACACTAAGTACGAACAAGCTAACCACAGCTGATTCTGTACTCAACTTCTGGGAAAGGAAAGATAGACAAGGCATAGGTGCTGATGTCACCCCAATTAGGAACCAGCAGACACCCTTGTAGGGGAACTCTGACCCAGAAGCTGGGCTGATGGGATTCATCCCAACAATATTTGTTTTTGGTTGTAATCCAGTTCCCTTCCCCTTGGTTGTTGGTTTTGTAGAGGGGGCTGGAGGTAACTTGGTTCAAGGGATTCAGAGTGTGATCAGATATGGTTTATACTTGAGTTTTATGTGTGAAATTCAACCCTGTGCAGAGGGCCAGTACCCAGTGACTAATGCATTACTTTAGCCCTATTTGGAAGTACATAGGCTTTCATGCACGGGGGGTGAATTTAGCCCCATGGGAAGAGGAACCCATCGGTTGTCAGAATGATGTACAAAGGATAGTCCTTTAAATACAAAATCGAGCCTATTGTTTTTATTGTCCATATTTTTAGAAATGTAATGCAAATGCAGAGTGCAGGCTACTGATCTCCGAACCCGCCCCTTTTTAGTGAACGTAAACGATGTCTGGGATTCATTGATGCCTTCAGTTCAAAACTGTGTCCTCTAGGTGTTCTAGCAAGGAGCGGCTTAACGCAATGATCACGGACTTCATCACAGAAGTCACTTGTATAAATACCTGATGAGGCTTGTGTTGGTTTTTTTTCCCCCTCAGCATCCAGTCTCATCACCTAAGGAGGGTTGAGTCAGCAATGAGACTAGCTGGAGTTAGATGCTGCAGGAAGGAGGACTGGTGACTGAGCAGCTATTGTCTTCCCTCTTCCCACTAAGCCAGTACTGGACTAATGACCCAGGAGGCTGTTAAGGGGCACTTTGATGTGAGACATGCAGACCTAAAACTGAGGTCTGGGCCACTGAAAGATCCCATGACACTTCTTGCGAGAGAAGGGGCTTTAGTTCCAGTGTCCTGGCCCAATGCTGTCTCAGATAGTTACATTCTGCCCCCGACATGCCTCCTGCAGCTGTTTGTATAGGGCATTCGTCTGCTGCAATGGCTAGTCCTCCTTTCTTGATCGAAACTGTTACGGTGCCTTGCGGTGTGTGGCGAAACAGCTGGCTCCTTCCATTTCAGGGGTGGGTGCAGTGACCCTTAGGTGTGGTCTGCACCGGGCAGGAGCAAGCCTAATACCTCTAGAAGTAGGGTAGTTGTCGAGCAGGTGTTGCTAGCATGTTTGCCCTCCCACACGGTGCTCTAGCCTCTTGGCCATGCCCCCTTATCCAGTCCACACTCACCCAGGCAGAGTTGATTACCCCTAGCTGTGCTAAGTGTCATTTTTACGCGCAGGGCTGCAAGCATCCATGTTGCACAGGATAAGGCAGCTAGGGAGTTCTTGGGACAGCTAACTGGCCAGCGTGTTGGCGGAACTTTTGAATTACTTTCAGCTAATAACAGGCTAGTAATTTTTTTAAACAGTTGCAGTTTCTTAGCACATGCAAGCTCACATTGGGCCCAATCCGCCACCACTGAAATCAGAGGGGAATTTTGCTGTTGATTTTTACTGGTGCAGGCTCAGGCTTATTATTTCTTTAAAAAATCCTGCACAATGGTCATTTTGGCAGGGTGCGGGTGGACCTTTGTTCTATTGGGGTGATGGAAACAATGGATTTCAGTTGCATTCTCTGTAGTGTTTAAAGTGTTATTTAATTTAAAGCACAAGGTGAAAAGGATTGGCGTGTGCTAAGATGTAGTCATGTGCCCGGTAAATGTATCCTATTATGTTTTGTATTTTCATAAGAAAAAAACAATAAAATTCTATGACAAAAGTCAATGTCTTCATCAAAGGATGTCGTCAGGCTGTTGCCAGCACCCAGTGCCAGAGGCGAACAACAGCAAGGTTCGTTGCCCGGTATGCGTCACCCAATAATCACAACGGGGTGGAGAAGCAGAAAAGTTTATTTGCATCTGCAAAGAAGGTACAGGGAGAACAAAATCTCAAATCCTGTACACAGAGCAGGAAGTTACACAGGCTTTTATACATCCTTTCTTCAGCATACTTATCCAATAGCAAACTGCCCTAAGTATCCATATAGCCAGTCAATCCAGTTCCCAGCTAGTTCCCCTGTTCTCTGTACCATCTGTTAAACCATAGATAAAGCTGCTTTATTCAGCATTGTTCTTCCATATCTGCCCTGTTTGGCCTTGTTTAGTTTCAGGCAGTCTGACTCTGCAACATATTGTTCCAGATCCTCAGCAGAACTGCTGTGAGTGCCTCCAGGCGGGGGGGGGGCCAAGGACACTTGGGCCTAGTGCGAGGGGGCTTCATCGACACTCGTGGTCTTCCATCCCCTCGAGTTACCTAGTGGCCATGCCCCAGTGTCCCCAACAACTACTCCCTCCTTTGAGAACACTCAACAGCCTTGGCTCTGAGTTTTCTCACTTGGGCTACTTATTTCTTTACAATAGGACTTTGCATAAGCACTTTGTGATAGCCCTGAAGAGAATGACTTATTAACTTTTGCAAAAGGGCCCTATCACATGATACTGCACAGCATAATACCAATAATACAAGCAATACAGGAAAGAGAAGTTTCAATCACAGGCTAAATAAACCACCAAGCCAAAACGACAAACCCCAGCCTGAAAACAAGGTTTGCAACCAATCGCTCTCGGGGGCAGTATAGGCAACCTGTGTTCCGGCTCGGGCATGGGCCTCAGCCTGTACCACCTTTTCATAGATCTCATAACTGCTATCATTTGCATATACACAACATCGGGGCCCGACAAGGGCACAAACCCCTCCTTGGGATGCCAAGAGATAGTCCAAAGCCAGCCTGTTTTGGAGGGAAAACGTCCTGAGCTGCTGTACCTCTTTATTTAATGTTTTTACTGCTGACCCTAAATCACTAACCGAGTCCTCTAACTCTAAGGCCACTTTCTCAAGTACCATTTGCAGCCTTACAGTATAGCGGCCTATGCATGCCATGGCTGGCCCAGAAAACAGTGGCGCTATTCCCAGTACAGAGCACCCTACAAGCTTCTCAGTTGTGAGGGAATTCTTTATATTGCCCCCGAATGCCGTAGTCAGTGGCCGCAGGGTCTTGTCTCAGGACTTAACAGAGGTATTTCGGGCATTTCTAATCTTTTTTCTTGGGCAGTGTGGCAGTTACTGACAGATGAGGAACTTCATGAGCTATATAACAGCTACCTGTCCAGTTGGCTGGCAGCACCTTGTAAGCCTTTTGGCCACATACAAAATAGTGACCCTGTAGGGGCCAGTAAAGACTGTTTCTTAAGGGGATTCCTGGGATATTTAAGGCTGCTTTGGCTGCTTTTCCAAACAATTCATATGCCCCTAAGGGGGCATCCCATCCTCCTGATTGGGTACAAGTGGGAGTGTTTCTAATTGTGCCATTCAAATTACACTCGCCATAAGGACCACTGCAAACCCACCATTGGCTTGCTACATTGGAGATATTAACTGGACGGCAAGTTATATTTCCAAACCCCTCTTCTGTGGTAAGATTATTCGTAAGAGTTTCCCTAAAAGGTTAGGAACCATTACACCCACACTGTTGGCCTCCCCTGTTGGTCTTTATCCAATACCCATCAGCCCACTGTGTAATAACACAGGAGCTCTTTCCCACAGGACGCCCATAGTGATCAGATTGGTTTCGGGTAAAACATAACACTCCCTCAGTGAGTACTGCAACTGAATACTCCTGGTCCTGATAGGTGGCTTGCTGGAAAGAGGTCTTGTTTCAGAACGGCGAGTCCGTTCTTTCCTGCTCTTTGGTGGCGGCTAATTCTGCTAGGGTCATGGCAGCATGTCAAGGGGCATTCCCGTTTTGGGGGACAGTGGAGTTGGAGCACTTACCCAGCAATCAGTCTGGTTTGTTAAAGTAGAAACATGGTGCGCAAGCGAAACAAAGGAGTTATGCTCCCGATACGCACAGTTTGGAAATACCAATACAGAGAATAACAATGTTACCCAATTAATTATTACCAGAGTCTTCCCAACCCAGGGTCTCCAGTACCTGGGTGGGCCCATTTTAGCGTTAAGGTGCCCGCTTTTTGTGTCTCTTAAACAGTTGCTTTAGCCCGAGATCGTCACTAGATGAGGAGTCAGCAGGTTGGACGGTCCACTGTTCTGCTGACGAGGGGGCGGGTACTGCCTTTAGACAAGAGTGATGGATCCAGTTCTTGTGTCCCTCGACCTTTGCCGCTGTATGGGAGATCAGCAGGACGGTATAGGGTCCTTTCCACTTTTCCTGGAGAGGTTCGTCTTTCCAGGTACGAACAAGCACGGAGTCACCGGGCTGTAAGGAGTGGACGGGAGAGTCCAAGGGGAGAGGCTGGGAATCCTTGGTATACCTGTGAAGAGACAAGAGAACAGCAGACAGGGAACACATATACTGTGACAAAAAAACCATTACCCAACTCCCATGCCCCTGGCAGAACCAGGGTGCCATTCATAGGCCATGCCCTTCCAAACATAATTTCAAAGGGACTAAGCCCTAATCTACCCTTTGGGAGAAAGCGGATACGGAGTAGGACGAGGGGCAAAGCATCAGGCCATCGCAGTGAGGCTTTTTGGCACACTTTTGAGAGATGCCGTTTAAGGGTCTGATTGGTCCGCTCCACTACCCCACTGGCTTGCGGTCTCCAGGGCGTATGGAGTTTCCAGGGGATCTGTAAGGCAAGTGAGATGCTTTGAATGATTTTTGACGTGAAATGTGTCCCATTGTCAGATTCCATCCACAGGGGGAGTCCAAAGCGGGGAATGATCTCCTTAACAAACTTGAGGGCCACTGTTCTGGCAGTGCAATTATGGCATGGGAAGGCTTCTGGCCATCCGCTGAACCGATCTACTAAGACAAGGAGATATTTGAACGCTTGGGTCCGGAGAAACTCAGTAAAATCTATTTGCCACACCCGTCTGGGGCCCGGAGTGGGTTCTAGGGCAGCTGGTGGCACAGGATGTCCCGGTCGGGGGTTATTTTTTTGGCAGACTAAGCAGTCCGCTTGTACCTGGGCAGCCAGGGGTCAGAGTCCGGAAGTGATAAAGTATTTTCCCATTAGCTGGATAAGTGCTTCCCTGCCAGCATGAGTGGTTTGATGTAGTTTCTGCAACACTGGCCGGATCAGGCCCTTTGGTAGGAGGACCTTCCCTTCCGGGGAATGGAGCCATCCCTCCTTTTCCCGGAGACCGAGTTTGTCAGTTAGCTGTCTCTCCTCCCCAGAGTACTGAGGGGTTGGAAGCTCCCCTACTGATGGGATAAGGGCATGCATATGGGCGTTCTCAGTCTGACGGTATGGCAGGGTGGCAGCATGCTTAGCCTCGCTATCTGCCCTAGCATTACCCCTGGCCACATCTTGATCCTCCCTCTGATGGGCTTTACAGTGTATCACCGCCACTTCCGAGGGAAGTTGTACGGCTTCTAGGAGCCGGAGGATTTGGGGCCCGTACTTGACTGGGGAGCCTTGGGCTGTCAGCATTCCCCTTTGCTTCCATAGGCCAGCATGAGCATGTAGCACCTCAAAAGCATACTTTGAATCGGTAAAAATGTTGACCCGCTTTCCTTTTGACAGTTCAAGTGCACGGGTCAGGGCTATTAGTTCGGCAAGCTGGGCAGAGGTCCCAGCAGGCAAACCTTCAGCTTCCACAATGTCATGGAGGGTCACAACAGCATAACCTGCCCTCCTTTGCCCATCTATTACAGTACTGCTACCATCAGTGTACCACTCATAATCTGCATTTGGGAGGGGTACATCCTTTAAATCCGGACTGCTGGAGTACTGGGCATCTATGATCTCTGAACAGTCATGTTCCTGTTCCTCTTTTTCTGGGAAGAGAGTGGCTGGGTTAAGGGAGGGGCAAGGCTGTAAGGTGACTTCAGAGTTCTCTAACAGCTTAGCCTGGTACCGAGCAATCCGAGCCTGGGTGAGCCAAAGCCCTCCCTTTGCATCCAAGAAGGCTCGGACCATATGGGGAGTATAGATTTGCACAACCCCTCCCAATGTTAGCTTCTCGGCTTCCTCAAGCACTAGGGCAGTAGCTGCGACCGCCCGTAAACATGCCGGCCAACCCTTTGCAACCTGATCCAGTTGCTTAGAAAAATAAGCCACGGGATGTCTCCATGCTCCTAACAGCTGTGTGAGCACTCCTAGGGCCACCTCCTTTCGTTCATGTACATACAACTCAAACGGCTTAGAGAGATCCGGCAGGCCCAGAGCCGGGGCTTCCATCAACTTCCTTTTCAAGATTTTAAATGCCCTGTCAGCCTCTGGGGTCCAGTGAAAGGGGACATGATCTGCTCCTTTTACACAGTCATACAGGGGTTTAGCCCATAGTCCAAACTCTGGGATTCAGATCCTGCAAAAGCCTGCCATACCCAGAAAAGCTCTGAGCCATTTACGAGTGCTTGGGGTAGGGACTTGACAGACAGCTTCCTTTCTTTCGCTTGAAAGCTGATGCTCCCCTTGCCTTAGCTGTAACCTGATTCCGCTCCACCTCAGACAACAGAGTTCTCAGGAGGATATTACAATTGTCCCAATCCGGCTTGTGACTACTGAGGCACCCCTCAAAGACTGAAATAAACCAGCTTGGGTTCATGGAGAATTCCCCAGCCTGTGTTTTAAAAGCTGCTAAGTCTATTGGATTGAATGGCACATCGGTGTAAACTTGCATAGTGGTAGCCTGACGTCTGTCTGCCCCTGGGCAAGCTACAACAGTCTCGGTAATCAAAGGATAGAGTCCCACCGAGGGGGCAATCTCTGTAACCCGAGGCATCCTACCCTTGTAAGGTGGGGGTGTGGGGGCCGAAGGGGACACTGGCTCTGCCATTACAGTGGGGGTAGGGGTCTGGGGACTAACATTAGCTGCTACCGAACCAGTCGGAGTCAAATTACAGCTCTGCAGAATTACAGCTCTATTCTATCTCTTAAAGCCATAAACGCTTGTGCATACAGATGTTCATTCCATTTACCCATTCACTGACAAAACAAAACTAATTGGAGGATCGTATTATAATTGATTGACCCTCCCGGTGGCCACCGTTCCTGGTCCTCTAGCCAATATTGAGGCCAGTCTGTTGTACAAAACCTTTTCAATTTGCTTTTTGTCATTGGATCTGATCCAAACACTTTCCAGTTTGCTAGAATGCATTCTAGGGGCATACACTGTGCCCTAACCCCCGAGCTCTGTCCCTGTCCCATACCTACAGGGTAACTCTGGTCGTCCCCAGGTTCCAACAGAGCATAAAATCCGGATTTCAAAAGGTTCCTACCTTATCCAAAGGACCGGTTCCTCACCGTCACCCGCAGCTGCTCCTCCCCTATGTCCAAGGGACCGGTTCCTCACCGTCGCCCACAGCTGCTTCTCCACTATATGAGTGCGTTGCTCGCCGCCATCCTCGACCTCCAGGAGGGGTCCGGGCAAGGCTAAATAGCAGCCTCGTCGCCCCACCCAGGGACGCCAAAAGCTGTGCCGGCACCCAGTGCCAGAGGCGAACAACAGCAAGGTTCGTTCCCCGGTGTGCGTCACCCAATAATCACAACGGGGTGGAGAAGCAGAAAAGTTTATTTGCAGCTGCAAAGAAGGTACAGGGAGAACAGAATCTCAAATCCTGCACACAGAGCAGGAAGTTACACAGGCTTTTATACATCCTTTCTTCAGCGTACTTATCCAATAGCAAGCTGCCCTAAGTATCCATATAGCCAGCCAATCCAGTTACCAGCTAGTTCCCCTGTTCTCTGTACCATCTGTTAAAACATATATAAAGTTGCTTTATTCAGCATTGTTCTTCCATATCTGCCCTGTTTGGCCTTGTTTAGTTTCAGGCAGTCTGACTCTGCAACATATTGTTCCAGATCCTCAGCAGAACTGCTGCGAGTGCCTCCAGGCGGGGGGGGGCCAAGGACACTTGGGCCTAGTGCGAGGGGGCTTCATCGACACTCGTGGTCTTCCATCCCCTCGAGTTACCTAGTGGCCATGCCCCAGTGTCCCCAACAAGATGAATAATTAATATCAAGGTCTCGAGGCAAATGCCAGAACGAAGGAGAAGTGAAGTTGGGACTTAAATAACATGGGTGAAATGGTGGCCCCATTGCGGTTAATGGCACAGCACCCATTGATTTCAATGGGGCTATGGTTGCACCCCATGTGTTTGCACTTTGTGGACCACATGCTGCCCAAGATCTTTGCACAGAACATGCTTTCTTGCGAGACACCAGCATTTCTGCTTCTGGCAAGGCAGAACTGAAGGTCGATAAACCATTTCTTCCTTCAGAAAAAGGTTCTGGCCCCATTTAGTTCCAGAAACGGATAACAGTCCAAGGAAATGTTCATTTACCCAAACTGGTTGCCCAGTCCCTATTCTGCAACCAGCCAGGCCCTGGACCTCTACTTGGGAGTCACGTTAACATCACCAAGGGCTCATTTAGCATGAGGTTGCACCTGCCTGAAGTTTGGATCATGCTGCAAAGCTTCAGAGTCCAGAAGGGTGGGTGCTCATCTGAACTTTTTGAGGTTCACTTCTCCTTCAGAAGAATGTGGTGCTAGGATAGTGTAGACAAGCATTCCCCTGCCTCGCCAGTGATTGTAATTCCTGGGCAAGGACTACAAACATGGCTGGCACCTTTGAACTCATGCGGAGGGCTCATGGCCTCGGGAAGGGCTGCACAGCTTCCTGCAGGGGTGTGAGGGGGGGGAAGGGTCACATGCCCCTCCCCAGTCGCCTGGGGCGGGGGGGGGGCAAGGGCGCTGCTAACAACTCCGCCCCTTGGTGCAGGGAGTTTGTTTATAAACAGAGCTAGGGTGATTATGATAACAAAAGGCTTGTCATTAAATTCAATTAAGGATCGTTAGCATTCCCAGGCACTCCAGTTAAAAGACAGGAAACAAAGGGTAGGAATAAATGGCCCATTTTGAGAATGGAGAGAAGTAAATAGAGGTGTCCCCCAGGGGTCTGTACTGGGATCAGGGCTGTTCAACATATTCATAAATGATCTGCAAAAAGGGGTAAACAGGGAGGTGGCAAAGTTTGCAGATGATACAAAATTACTCAAGATAGTTTAGCTAAGTCAAAACCAGATTGCAAAGGGTTACAAAGGGATCCCACAAAATTGGGTGACTTGGCAAGAAAATGGCTCGTGATATTCAACGTTGTTGCCGGCACAGAGTGCCTAAGGCAAGCAACAGTAGGGGTTTGTTGCCCAATGTGCGTTATTTAATAATTATAACGGGGTGGAGAAGCAGAGAGTTTATTTGCAGCTGCAAACAGGCCCAGGGAGACACAGCTGTTTTAGATTTTGCAGCTTTGACTGCAGATTATATTATATAATTTATATATATATTTTTTAATTTAGTTATAGAAGCATATATAATTAATTATTTATGGTTTTGTATAATAATATAGCGAAAGCGGCTAATGAGATGGTTTTTTATTAGTATTATGTAAGTTTTGGTTTATTTGGTTGTATTTGTTTTTGTGTTGCAGAAAGCTAGTGCAAAATGGTTTTTTTTAATTTATATGTTTATTTTGGCCGGAGCTGTTTCAAGGTTGTTTTTGAGAGCAGGCTGTTTGTTTTAAACTGGTTTTGCAGGTTTTTGTTTTTATATTCGTTTTTTTATAGTTTGGCAGGATTATAGAGAGTTTATGGAGTGGAGAGGCTTTGGTTTGTTTGGGCCTAGCGCGGGGGGGCTTCCTGGGCATTTGTGGCTTTTCATTTTTTTGAGTTATTTCGTATAATGTTTAGTGTTATTAATGATTTTTTTTGAGAATATTTAATAAGTTTGTGACTGAGTTTTTTTATATTTTGAGGATAATAATTGGTTAAGCGCTGAGGAATTAGAAACATTGATAAGAGGATAAAATGGGTCTTTTGTGGAGCGGGAGGTACAAATTTTCTGTAGTAGCATTCTGCAACAAGCAAGCAGGAAAAGAGCAATAATACACAACACTGCACCTACGAACAGGAGACGAACGATGTTTTTTTTTAGGGTAGGCATCCATCCCCAAAGTGAGTCAAAAACAGTGGGCTTTTTTTGGGGGGGGGCTTTTTATTGGTTAAAAGCCTGTTTGGCTGACAGGATGTGCTTGTTAATGGTTTGTGCATTTTTGGGGACATAAGTACAATATTTATTTTTAATAAGGGCACACATTTTGTCCTGAGAAGCCAGAAGATAGTTTAAGGCCTGACGGTTTTGCAGGGACAGCAACTGGAGTTGATAAAGCTTTGAGTTAAGATTTTTTTTTAATGGCTCAGGTATTATTCGCAAACTTGGTGAGGAATACAGAGAGCTGGCAATAGAGCTTGGTTAATTTATTTATTTTATATGCTGGGAGAAGGAATATATTAAATTTATTTTTTTTATTAATGGGCACGGGGGTGGCATACAGAGACTGCCGATGCCGGGGACGGCCAGACGGGAGTTGGGCCATGGCCCGAAGGGGAGGGGTAAGGTATTTTAGATAACAGCTTTTGTGCTAGTGATGGGGTAGCCATTTGTAGGCTGAGTTACTATAGATATAAAAGGACTGTTTATTAGCTAGTTTATTATTTTATTGTGGCCCAATTTGTCACCTGCGGCTACCAAGGGGGGATAATATTGAAGCTGTTTGCTTGTGTTTTGGCTAGAATTATTATACAGAGGAATAGTGGCATTTGCAGAAGGGGACAAATAGCATTGTTGCTGCTTAACTTTCTTTTTTTAGTACAGTTGGCCACTAGGGTGGGCCGCTCTAACCGAGTGGCGTTTGATTTTGACCACTGGTTGCAGAGATTAGACCCGTTGTGGGGGGTTGCTTTTTAAGGAAAGCTGCTTGCATGGTAGGGGATTTGGGAACATATTTAGCAGTTTGAAAGATTAAATTTTTGGGCAAAGGCTATTTTTGGAGCCTTATAGGTATTTATATTTTGGTTAACAGTTTTTATTTATTTTTTTTTTAGAGAGAGAGAGATGGGGAACACCAGGCAAATGACACTCACTATGAGGGCCTTTATGGTGTATATGCTTTTTTAGATAGGGCCCCCCCCTTTGTTTATGTTTTTTTAAATAATAACTTGAGTTTAAGATTGTTGGTGAGTAAAGTGGTGATGGGCTGGACGGTTCACCGTTCCGCTGACGAGGGAGTAGGCACTGCCTTCGGGCGAGAGTGATGGATTTAGTTTTTGTATTTTTTTATTTTTGCTGCTGTGTGGGAAACTAGCAGGACGGTGTGGGGTTTTTTTTAATTTTTTTTGGAGAGGCTCGTCTTTCCAGATGTGAACAAGCACAGAGTCTCCTGGCTGCAAGGAGTGGATAGGGGCATTTAATGGAAGAGGCTGGAAGTTTTTGGTGTACCTGTGGAGAGAAAAAAAAACAGCAGACAGAGAGCACATATATTGAGACAAAAAGCCACACCCCATTTTTTAATTTTTTTGCCAGAACCGGTGTTTTATTTATAGGCCATGCTTTTTTAAACATAATTTTAAAAGGACTAAGTTTTAATTTACTCCTTGGGAGAGCGCGGATGCGGAGCAGGACAAGGGGCAGAGCATCGGGCCATCCGCTGAAGAGATCCACCAAGACGAGGAGATATTTGAACCCTTGGGTCCGGGAAAACTTAGTAAAGTTTATTTGCCAAACCAGTTTGGGGCCTGGAGTGGGTTCCAGGGTAGCTGGTGGTACTGGATGTTTTGGTTGAGGGTTATTTTTTTGGCAGACTACACAGTTACCTGGGTAGCCAGGGGTCGGAGTCCAGAGGTCAAAAAGTATTTTTTTATTAGCAGGATAAGAGCTTTTTTGCCAGCATGAATGGTCTGGTGCAGTTTTTGCAGCACTGGCCGGATTGGGCCCTTTGGTAGAAGGATCTTCCCTTCCGGAGAATAGAGCCATTCCTTCTTTTCCTGAAGACCAAGTTTGTCAGCTAGTTTTTTTTTTTTTTTATTAGAGTACTGAGGAGTTGGAAGCTCCCCCACTGATGGGATAAGCCCATGCATATAAGCATTTTTAGTTTGTAGGGATTTCAGGGCAGCATGCTTAGCTTCCCTATCTGCCCTGGCGTTACCTCTGGCCACATCCTGATCTTTCCTTTGATGGGCTCCACAATGCACCACTGCCACTTCTGAGGGGAGTTGTACGGCTTCTAGAAGCCGGAGAATTTGGGGCCCGTACTTGACTGGGGAGCCTTGGGCTGTCAGCATTCCCCTTTGCTTCCACAGGCCAGCATGAGCATGCAGAACTCCAAAAGCATATTTTGAATCAGTAAAAATGTTGACCCGCTTTCCTTTTGACAGTTCGAGTGCACGGGTCAGGGCTCCTAGTTCGGCCAGCTGGGCAGAGGTCCCAGCAGGCAACCTCTCGGCCTCCACGGTAACTGGAGGGTCACGACAGCATAACCCGCCCTCCTTTGCCCATTTATTACAGTCCTGCTACCATCAGTGTACCACTTATGATTTGCATTTGGGAGGGGTACATTTTTTAAGTTTGGGAACTTTTTACCCACATCTTTACTTGGGGTTCCGGGGGAAGGGCGGTCTGTCTTTTTTGACACCCCTATTCCTGTTTTTTTGCCACCATCACAGGGGCACATTTCTTCTCTGGGCATTCATTTTTCCAGTGGTTTTGTTTTTTTTTTTTTGCAAAAGGCACACTGACTGCGGCCTAGCCGTTTTTTTTGCGAGCCCGAACATCTACGTCTACGGCCCCTTCCTTTCCGGCCACTTTTCTTTGTGCCAGCCTGCATGGCTGCTACTATTATCTTGCATTGTTTTTTTTTTTTTTAGGTTATAAGCTTGGTTTGTAGTTTTTAAGATTTGTGTCATAATTATGCCTATTAAGTTTTTTTTTTTTTTTTGCAACTTTCTCTTAAGATCGGGGGCTGCCCGGCTGGCAAAAATACTCTTTTTATGATTGCCTTGGTTTGCAGATTATTAGGGTCTGCATTGGTATTCTGCCGGATTGTGTCTCGAATATGGACTCTCCTTTGGTTATTTGAACCCTGTATTATTTTATATGGTTTGGCCCAATTGTTGTGTTGGACAGCCGAGTGTTGGAGTCCATGCAAAAGTAACTTTTTATAGGAGGTGAGACTGGCCATGTTTTTGCTATTATTAGGGTTTTATTTGGGGTCTGCCAGGGGGACCAGGGTGATACGGAGTCCCCCGGGGTTTTCTTTTAGCTTTATTTGTGCCCCCTCCCTTGCCTTAGCTATAACCTGATTCCATTCCACCTCAGACAATAGGGTCTTTAGGAGGATATTACAGTCGTTTCAGTCTGGCTTGTGGCTAGTGAGGCACCCCTCAAAGACTGAAATAAATCAGCTTGGTTTTGTTGAGAATTCCCCAGCCTGTGCTTTAAAAGCTGCCAAGTCTACTGGATTAAAAGGCACACGGGTGTAAACTTGCCTGGCGTCTGTCCGCTCCTGGGCGGGCCACAACAGTCTCGGTAATCAAAGGATAGAGTCCCTCCGAGGGGGCAATCTCTGGAGCCCGGGGCGTCCTATCTTTATAAGGTGGGGGTGTTGGGACCGAAGGCAACACCGGATCTGCCATTACAACTGCAGGAGGGGTCTGGGGACTAACACTGATTACTTCTAATCCTGTCGGAATTAAATTACACCTTTGTAAAATATTTATTTTATTTTTTAAAGCTATAAACAATTGCGCATATAGATGTTTATTTTATTTACCCGTTCGCTGACAAAACAGGAGTAATTGGAGGATCGTACTATAATTGATTGACCCTCCCGGTGGCCACCGTTCCTCGTCCTCTAGCTGATATTGAGGCCAGTTGACTGTACAGAACCTTTCTAGTCTGCTTTTAATTATTGGATTTGACCCAAACTCTTTTCAGTTTGCTAGAATGCATTCTAGGGGCATACACTGTACCCTGCCTGTGGTACTCTGTCCCTGTCCCGTACCTACAGGAAAACACTGGGCGTCCCCAGGTCTTAACAGGGAAAGTTCAAACCACTGGACTGTTCCTACCTTATCTACGGGATCGGTTTTTCACCTTCGCCCACACTTGCTTCTCCACTATAAGGGGTGCATTGCACCGTTGTGCCTTCCGGGGTCGATTAAATCGCGTCTCCTCCGAGGCCCCCGATGAACTCACCGGTGCGCACTGGGCGTCGGTTGTCACCGCCATCCTCGACCGCCAGGAGGGGTCCGGGCAAGGCTAAATAGCAGCCTCGTGGCCCACCCAGGGACGCCAAAAGCTGTTGCCAGCACAGAGTGCCCAAGGCAAGCAACAGTAGGGGTTTGTTGCCCGGTGTGCGTCACCTAATAATTATAACGGGGTGGAGAAGCAGAGAGTTTATTTGCAGCTGCAAACAGGCCCAGGGAGACACAGCTGTCTCAAATCCTGCAGCCCCGACTGCAGATTACATCATACAATTTATACCTGTTTTTCTAACTAAGCTACAGAAGCTTATACAACCAGTTACCTATTGCCCTGTACAATAATACAGCCAAAGCGGCCAATTAGATGTTTCCTCATTAGCATTATGTAAGCCCTGCCTTATTTGGTTGTATCTGTTCCTGTGGGTTGCAGGAAGCTAGTGCAAAACATTTCTTTTTTATTTATACGCTTTCCCTGGCCGGCGCTGTCTGAAGGCTGTCTCTGAGAGCAGGCTGTCTGCTCTAAACTGTTTTTGCAGCTTTCTGTCTCTGTTTTTATACTAGCTTCCTCATAGTCTGGCAGGATTACAGAAAGTTCACGGAATGGAGAGGCTTTGGTTTGTCTGGGCCTAGCGCGGGGGGGCTTCCTCGGCATTCGTGGCCTTCCACCCTCCCGAGTTACCTAGTATAATGCCCAGTGTCACCAACAATGTTACATGCAAAGTAATGCACGTGGCAAAATATCATCCCAACTCTGCATACAAAATGATAGTGCCTAAGTTAGCTGTTACCCATCAAGAAAGAGATCTTGGACTCATTTTCAGTACCCTGGAAGCGCTGGTTCCAGAGTACTGCGAATGTATAAGAATAAGAATGTAAAAAAATTAATCGCAATTAAACAATAATAGAATTCCATTTATTTAAATATTTTTGGATGTTTTCTACATTTTCAAATATATTGATTTCAATTACAACACAGAATACAAAGTGTACAGTGCTCACTTTATATTTATTGTTTATTACAAATATTTGCACTGTAAAAAAGAAAAGAAAACAGTATTTTTCAATTCACTTAATACAAGTGCTGTAGTGCAATCTCTTTATCAGGGAAGTTGAATTTGCAAATGTAGAATGATGTGCAAAAAATAACTGCATTCAAAAATAAAGCAATGTAAAACTTTAGAGCCTACAAGTCCACTCAGTCCTACTTCTCCTTCAGCCAGTTGCTCAGACAAACAAGTTTGTTTACATTTGCAGGAGATAATGCTGCCTGGTTCTTGTTTACAATGTCACCTGAGAGTGAGAACAGGTGTTTGCATGGCACTGTTGTAGCTGGTGTCGCAAGATATTTACGTGCAAGATGCGCTAAAGATTCATATGTCCCTTCATGCCTCAACCGCCATTCCAGTGGACATGCGTCCATGCCGATGACGGGTTCTGCTCGATGACGATCCAAAGCACAGCGGACCAACGCATGTTCGTTTTCATCATCTGAGTCAGATGTCCCCAGCAGAAGGTTGATTTTCTTTTTCGGTGCTTTGGGTTCTGTAGTTTCCGCATCGGCGTGTTGCTCTTTTAAGACTTCGGAAAGCATGCGCCGCACCTCGTCCCTCTCAGATTTTGGAAGGCACTTCAGATTCGTAAACCTTGAGTCGAGTGCTGTAACTATCTTTAGGAATCTCACATTGGTACCTTCTCTGTGTTTTGTCAAATCTGCAGCGAAAGTGTTCTTATATCAAACAACATGTCCTGGCATAGGCGCCAACTGTTCACGGCTCTGGTGGATGCTTGAGCCGCCCCCGCCCCCCGGCCCTGCTCTGACTCCACCCCTGTCCCGCCCCCTCCCACCCCTGCCCTGCTCCCTTTCCCTCCCTTCCCCAAAGCCCCCGCCCCAACTCCGCCCCCTCCCTGCCCCTATTGGACCCCTTCCCCAAATCCCCGCCCCGGCCCCGCCTCTTCCCCGCCTCCTCCCCTGAGAGTGCCACATTCCCGCTCCTCCCCAGTCCCTGCCAGTGCTTGCCACGCGGAACAGCTGTTTTGTGGCAGCAAGCGCTGGGAGGGAGGGGGGAGAAGTGGGAGGCAACGTGCTCAGGGGAGGAGGCGGAGGTACAGCGGAGGTGAGCTGCGGCGGGGGGGGGGGTGGGGAGCTGCCGGTGGGTGCAGAGCACCCACCAATTTTTCTCCATGGGTGCTCCAGCCCCGGAGCACCCACGGAGTTGGCGCCTATGTGTCCTGGGTCGTCATCCAAGACTGCCATAACACGAAATATAGAGCTGAATGCGGGTAAAACAGAGCAGGAGACGTACAATTCTCCCCCAAGGAGTTCAGTCACAAATTTAATTAACGCATCTTTTAACAAGCGTCATCAGCATGGAAGCATGTCCTCTGGAATGGTGGCCGAAGCATGAAGGGCCATACGAAGGTTTAGCATATCTGGCATGTAAATACCTTGCAATGCCGGCTACAACAGTGCCGTGTGAACGTCTGTTCTCACTTTCAGGTGACATTGTAAATAAGAAGAGGGCACCATTATCTCCAGTAAATGTAAACAAACTTGTTTGTCTTAGCGATTGGCTGAACAAGGAATAGGACTGAGTGGACTTGTAGGCTCTGAAGTTTTACACTGTTTTGTTTTTGAGCGCAATTATGTAACAAAAGTCTACATTTGTAAGTTGCACTTTCACAACAGAGATTGCACTTCAGTAATTGTATGAGGTGAAGTGAAAAAATACTGTTTCTTTCGTTTATCATTTTTACAGTGCAAATATTTGTAATAAAATAATAATATAAAGCGAGCACTGTGCACTTTGTAGTCTGCATTGTAAATTGAAATCAAATATTTGAAAATGTAGAAAAACATCCAAAATATTTAACACATTTCAATTGGTGTTCGATTGTTTAACAATGCAATTAAAACGGCGATTAATTTTTTTTTAGTTAATCGCGTGAGTTAACTGCGATTAATCGACAAGCCCTCATAAGAGTCCTTCTCACTGTGCCTGTATCATCCGGAACTTCAGAAGACTTAAAAATTATCTCCCATCATCAATGGGACAGACGCAACTGAATAATGTAATTGTACTTAACGTGCAGGCCACATGGGGGGGCACGTGCCCCCCTCTTTAGCTGGTGCCCCCCTTTGTGTCCCTCCAATGTGTCCTCCTGCCTTGCCTTGTGAGAGTATGAGGAAGCGAGAGCTGTTGATTACGTACTTCAACATTCTCTGAGGAAGCTAATACAGAGCTGAGGCTAGCCAAGGCTATGTGTGGCTCAGGTTTTGCTTCCCCATCTGTTTAACACACTTCTGGGTAGCACAACCCAGCCTAGAGGGATGGAAGTCAGAAAGAGGAAGTTTGCCATTGACCCGTGCAAATCCTTTCTGCACTGGCCTTCTTGCCTCCCGACTGCAAGTCTGAGGTGCAGCAGGGCTGCCTCTCACACCACTGGCCCTTGGGATCACTCGTGGGGGTTACACTGGGAAGAATGGGAGGCCTAAGCAGGCTCTCTTGGTATCCCTCGGCGGACAAGCCAGGTTATTCTGTGGAGAAGAGTCTGGCTTGGAAGAGGAAGTCGCTTGCATACTGTACCCGCAGGTGCTATTAGGGAAGGGGCAGAGGAGGGAGGGGAGAGCTCCATAAAAATGAAATAATCCAACTCATAACTGTTAGCCCTTCTATAGTGCTTTACATTGGGAATGGCAATGCATTTTGCTTAGTGACCGCAATGGCTTTGTTTGCGGTGTGCTGCCCCTTTAAATCTCTGTGGACTCGGCTGTTTCCAGAGAGGGGCAGCGATTTTGCGTGCAGCTTAGTGCAGACGGCTAGGGGATGCACTGTTCTTTACAATGTCTCGCTCATCTAAGACAAAGATCGGCCTGTCTGAGATGACCTCGTTGCGTGCGGCGTAGGGCAGCATAAAGCACTCTGCAAACCCTGGCTCCTTTCCTTTGGAGTTAGCAGGATTGCACAAGGGGCACTGAAAGACTTGGGCCCAGCAGCTAAGTCCTGCGTGTGTCCAAGCCTGTCAGCAGATGGAACAAACACTCCGTGGTCCTGCAGAAACAGGTGCCTGCCTTACCCTGCAAGCAGGACACATGTTCCAACCTGGCAATCCAATAGCCCCTCTGTCTCACTTGTCTAGCCCGGCTCTGCTCACTTCCCCGACCAGGCCCCAACATTTGCAAGGCATTCAGAATAAACGCCCCATGGATCAGGTTTCAATGGGGTGTTTCAATATCGCCAGTGTGTCCAATAGCAACTCCGCTTGCCAGACACTGTCTGCAATTCGGCGTGAAGGATGGGGTGAGTGTTCCCCACATGATGAGGACGCTATTGTTAAGCCACAAGGCTGTGGAAATAAGGAACTCTGTGGCACAATGAATAGTGCATTGGACTTCTAGATTGGAGGAGGGATAGCTCAGTGGTTTGAGCTTTGGCCTGCTAAATCCAGGGTTGTGAGTTCAATCCTTGACGGGGCCATTTAGGGATTCAGGCCAAAAATTGGGGATTGGTCCTGCTTTGAGCAGGGGGTTGGACTAGATGACCTCCTGAGGTCCCTTCCAACCCTGATATTCTAACCGGCATTTTTACTGAGCACTTCACATTGGGCTGGCTGCCCAGCGTCCTACCCTGGCTTACACTTGCTCTTGTGAGAAACCTGGGCTAACTTCATGGCCGTTGGGTTTATTCGGCTTGTTCCTGGAACACAGAGGGGGTCTGTGCTATGTGCTCCATATGCTATAGAGTGCAGAGGTCCCCTAGCAGAACTTCCCAAGCTCCTACCCGACCTACTGTCCTTCGCTTGGCTTCTCGTGTGACACTCACACTGCCCCTGCGAGCTGGACGAATGTCTGTGCATTCTCTTACGGTGGCAGTGGAGGACATTGGGATACTTCCCCTTTCTATGGATTATCCCCAGTGCCTCGAAATTTTGTTCTCTGGCCTCACTAAACAGCCTAGAAATCATTCCTTTTTTCATGCCTGTTTTGTCCTCCAGAGAAGAATGATCTCCTCCTCCCTCATGGTCCCACCTTGCAGTGACCTTCCTTGGGGAAAGGGTGATGAGCGCAGAAGCTCAGTTTGCAGAGCTGCTCTGGAGCCAGGAGAAATGCTGCTCCCCTGAGGGGGCTGAGTGTTCTTCTTCCACGGCACTTCCTGCCCCCACCAGCTCAGGGAGCCAAAGACAGAACCAAGCCCTGTCATGTGGCATGGCCAGAGAGAACCTCAGGCCCACTGAGACAGCCCTGTGACAGGCTAGACTTCCCATCTGTGTCCTACAAGTCCAGAGGTGGGCAAACTACGGCCCGCGGGCCACATCCAGCCCACGGGACCGTTCTGCCCGGCCCCTGAGCTCCTGGCCCAGGAGGCTAGTCCCCGGCCCTCCCCTGCTGTTCCCCCTCCCCTGCAGCCTCAGCTCACGGTGCCGCTGGCGCAATGCTCGGGGCGGTGGGGCTGGGAGCTCCTGGGGCAGTGCAGCTGCAGAGCCCGGCCTGACCCGGTCTCTGTGCTGTGCGGTGCGTGGCGGGCTCCAGCTGAGCGACGCGGCTGCCTGTCCTGGCGCAGCCGTGCCACCAGCCACCGGTGCTCCAGGAAGCGCAGTAAGGGGGCAGGGAGCGGGGGAGTTCGGGGTGGTGGTCAGGGGGTGGGGGTGTGGATAGGGGGCGGGGCAGTCAGAGGGCGGGGAACAGGGGGGTTGAATGGGGGCAGGGGTTCTGGGGGCAGTCAGGGAGCCGGGGGAGAGGGGGGGTGGATGGGGCGGCAGGGAGAAGTTAGGGGTGGAGGGTCCGGGGGCAGCCAGGGGACAGAGAGCAGGGGGTGTGGATGGGGCGGGGGTCCGGGGGGTGCCGTCAGGGGGCGAGAAGCAGGGGAGGTCAGATAGGGGGCGGAGGCTGGACCACGCCTGGGTGTTTGGGGAGGCACAGCCTCCCCTAACTGGCCCTCCATACAATTTCTGAAACCTGATGCAGCCCTTGGCCAAAAAGTTTGCTCGCCCCTGTACAAGTCCCTTGGGAAGTTGGAATGAGGCTGTCTGAGTAGAACAAAACCCCAAACCTTGGTATCCTCACTCAGTCCGCGAAGGTTTGCAATCAGACACGGAAGGGGTAAGTGGCTGGAGAGGAGATGCAGCTAGGCCCTTAAACTCTACTGGATTCAGCATGAAAGGTCAGAAGAAAGGAATAGCTTCTCCGGGAGGGAACAAGACCAGATTCCACCTAATGTCCTGTTTGGGACTCAGGATATGATTGTTATTTGGGGAAGGGTTTTTATTGGGACAGAGAAGCCTTGTTTTTCTGGTCTGTGAATGGAAAGGAATGGAGAGCGAGGAGGAACCCAACCGTGTGATGAGCCCCATAAGAATCCGTTTACATGTGTTGAAAGCTAGTGTCTGGTCATTGCACCCACTGTTCTGCCAGTGTCCCAGAACCGACCGTGCCGGTGTGCTGTCTGTCCCAATGGACCTCCAGTCTGAGTGGGAGCCTGAGAGAGAGGACACATGCAGGGCAGTTTGCCTAATGAGCAGCTGGAGCTGACCATGCATGTGTTTGCAAACTGCTCAGCTGCTGAGGTCTGGTTTTTGGGAACACAGCTTTGCATGCCACCAAAAGTTGTCTGGGCCCTTTGTTCTTGCTCCTCAACGCCGTTCCAGCTGTGTAATATCCTGGCCGGGCTCTGTCATAGTGTCCAACATGGCTTTTGATTTACACATCCCAGTCTTCTGGCATTCAAGCACCATCTCCTTTCTTTTATGCCCGAGCTGGAAGCTTTGTGTGCTTTTCCCATCCACCACCTGCCAAAGAGAAAGCAGGGCAACTCTGGTAATGACCAGCGCTGGGAGGACTGTGAAGGTAAACCTGTGGGGGAAGATAAGCAAGCAGGGGAATTCCTCTAATGTAGCAGGGGAGTAAAGCACTGCGAAGGATCTGAGGGGAGATATCACAGCAGGGGAACTCCACACCCAGCCCTGCCAAGCTAGGGAAGCTGATCGCAGGGGAGAGATGGGGAAGCGGGGAAACTCAACTCAGTCCCACTGGCCCAAGAAATTCCCAGAACTCCATACAGCTGATAGAAAGAGCAGCTGTATGATGAATGGAAGTGGAGCCAGAGGGCTTCAGGAGGGACCTAGTTCAGTGTGGCCCCTGGGGGCTAAGGAATGCAAGCTGAGTCCAGCCGAAGGGAGAGTGGGGTTATAGGAGATTCTAGGGGGTTGGGGAGAGGCAGAAAGCTGACCAAGAGAGAACTCAGTTGGGGCCCAGTCACGCTAGGTGCTGAAGGCAGGAGAGGCACGAACCAGCGATGGCTGGGTTGTTCGGGGGTAATGCTAAGCCTGAGCATTGCTGAGCACGCTGGACTCTCATTGGTGGCGGGAGGAGTGCAGGCCCCGACTACTTCTTGGGTTTGGGCCTCTGGATTCACCCTGGGGGTCCGGGAAAGAATTCCACAGCATGGCACCGCTGGCCAGGTGCATTGTGGGTGTTGCACCGTCATCTGAAGCAGCATGTACTGGTCACTGCTGAAGGCAGGTTACTGGGTTAGATGGGTCCCCGGGGCAGTTCCTATGACCGTACTGTACCGTAGGCTGTTAGTGGAACATAAGAGAGGAGGGCGTGCTCCCTCACGCAATGGTGAGGAGCTTAGGTAGGCTTGTCTCTTCAAAGCAGTGACACACACACAGTACACCACATGTCAGCAGTGGCCAGTCGCTCCATTCGTCAGCCAAGCAGCTCCCGAAAACAGAACAGCGCACTCATTGTCGCCTGTCCTCCTCCTCTCCCTCTGGCATTCTCTAGTGAGCATCGCAGCCCCTGCTTGCCTGGCTCCAGCGCTGGCCCCAAAGTCACGCTTTCGCTCGTGGGGAATCTTCCAGGCCACCCACTCGCTGCAGCGTCCCTGAGAAAGGTCTTGGCTCACGGGAGGTTTAAGCCCGCAGGTGGACGTGACCGAAGACGACTATTGGTCCTGCATGAACGCCTCCAGCAGAGATCCCTACCCAGGGGCAGCAAGTCTTTTGTGACCATATTGCCACATCAGGGCCAGCAAACTCTCCTGCTGTGCAGGCGACATGCGTGTGATCTCCAGGGTCTCCCTGCTAAGCCTGGATCCTCCCTCAGGTCACTGCTGTCCCCTTTGGACGCCATTCACATGCTCCAGCAGGGTTGCCGTTGCCGTGCGGGAGGCCGTAATGATGCCAGGGCCGTCTTAGCCCTGTGCCCTGTTCATGTACCAGGACACACAAATGTGTATGGTTAACCAAGGGATGGTCAGTTAACCGCAATTTAGGCACTTATTGATTTTTTCACGCTAATTGCTTTAGTAACTGGAAATGGCTTTCCAATTAGCTGGAAGCCATGCTGCCAGGCTGCGTGACGCCTTATTCCTGGAGCAATGGCATCCTCCAGTGGCCAACTGGCACATTGCACCTACACACAGTTCGGCAGTACTCTAAGCCTGGGTGTTTGTGGTCTCAGGTACAGCTACAGCCTAGGTTGGCAGCTACACAGAGGTCTCTGTGAAATTCCCCCCTGCGGAAGTAGCTGCAGCAGATCTCCTTCGGTGGGAACAGGCGTGTAGACCAGGTGGGGCTAACCCTGCTCAGCAGCCCAAACAGAGGCTCCCGTGCCTGGCAGGTTGTGGTCAGTGCAGGACATGAAGGGAGGGAGAGGGGAGGGTGAAAGGGTTGGAACAAGTGCTTTACATCAGTTGTGGCTCCATTATTCAGAGGCCACCTGAGAGTTAGCATGACCCCTGACATAAGTTACAGCAGCCCCAGGGCTGCTCTAACCTATGCCTGGCAGCCCCAGCCACTATTCCAGCAGCAAGAAAGACAAATTTTCACTCTTCTCCAGCCCCCACACTGTGGAGGCGTGGCATAAAGTTGCTATGTCAGTTCTACATTGCTCCAGCCTTTGCCCTACTCCAGGGGAGGAGTGGTTAAGTTGGAGTGGTACAAAGGGGCTGCAGTGGATCTGAGGACAGGGCCCAGGGAGTTCCAGACATGAGACCCACTGTCAGAGAACTGGGGATCTGGAAGGAGTTGGGGCTCAGAGGGTTTGAGAAAGAAAAGTGATGCA
Organism: Natator depressus; assembly: GCF_965152275.1. Taxonomy (NCBI): domain Eukaryota; kingdom Metazoa; phylum Chordata; order Testudines; family Cheloniidae; genus Natator; species Natator depressus. The sequence continues at coordinate 7,934,075 of NC_134245.1, read as the reverse complement.
GGGAGCAGGGGAATGGAGTCAGTTCACCTCAGGTAGACTGACCGTCTCATAAACAAACTAGGGGAAATGCAACCTTGATGGCGCTACTATAAGGTGGGTGCAAAACTGGTTGGAAACCCATTCCCAGATGGTAGTTATCAGTGGGTCACAGTCATGTTGGAAGGGCATAATGAGTGGGGTCCCGCAGGGATCGGTTCTGGGTCCAGTTCTGTTCAATATCTTTATCAGTGATTTAGATAACGGCATAGAGAGTACACTGATAAAGTTTGGGGACGATACCAAACTGGGAGGGGTTGCAAGTGCTTTGGAGGATAGGATTAAAATTCAAAATGATCTGGTCAAACTGGAGAAATGGTCTGAAGTAAACAGGATGAAATTGAATAAGGACAAATGCAAAGTACTCCACTTAGGAAGGAACAATCAGTTGCACACATACAAAATGGGAAATGACTGCCTAGGAAGGAGTACTGCAGAAAGGCATCTGGGGGACATAGTGGATCACAAGCTAAATATGAATAAACAGTGTAACACTGTTGTAGTAAAAGCAAACATCATTCTGGGATGTATTAGCAGGAGTGTTGTAAGCAAGACACGAGAAGTAATTCTTCTGTTCTACTCCCAGCCTGTTAGGTCTCAACTGGAGTATTGTGTCCAGTTCTGAGAGCCACATTTCAGGAAAGACGTGGACAAATTGCAGAAAGTCCAGAGAAGAGCAACCAAAATGATTATAGGTCTAGAAAACATGACCTATGAAGGAAGATTGAAAAAACTGGGTTTGTTTAGTCTGGAGAAGAGAAGACTGAGGGGGGACATGATAACAGTTTTCAAGGACATAAATGGTTGTTACAAGGAGCGGGGGGGGCAGGAAATAATTGTTCTTAATCTCTGAGGATAGGACAGGAAACAATGGGCTAAAATTGCAGCAAAGGTGGTTTAGGCTGGACATTAGGAAAAACTTCCTGTCAGGGTAGTTAAGCACTGGAATAAATTGCCTAGGGAGGTTGTGGAATCTCCATCATTGGAAGTTTTTAAGAGCAGGTTAGACAAACATCTGTCAGGGATGGTCTAGATAATACTTAGTCCTGCCATGAGTGCAGGGGACTGGACTAGATGACCTCTCGAGGTCCCTTCCAGTCCTATGATTCTATGAAGTGACAGAGGGAGGAAGAAGGTAATTCTGGGAAGGTTGGGAGAAGTATCAGGTGAGCGTCTAAACTCTCTTTTTTGGAGGGAGAGTCCTTCAGCTTGATGTGTGTGTGTGTTGATTCTCTGCCTGGCCATATTGCGGGTAACCTACAGCGAGGAGATACAAGTGTTCGCCAGGCTCTCCCCTACACTAGAACTAGTCAGGGAAGCCATGAGGTTGCAAACCCCACCAAAAGAGGTGGCTAGCATAACTCCTGGTGCACCACCCTCTTCTTCCTCGCTGCAATGCTTCCCGGACCCACTCCCTTTTCTGGGGCAGGAATAGAGGGGCCCACTGAACGGGGAACTCCCGAGCTGCACAAGATCTCTAGAGATTGCAGGCAGGACACGGAATATTGGGCAAAACACAGAGGGGGTGGATCAAAGAGCGAATGCTTGAACCAACTTCACTTTCAAACATAATTTCTCCTTCTTGGCCATTACTGCAGGATGCAAGACAGTCTGTTGCAGTATTTCATGAACAATCTATATGCAAACAGCAAGGCAAATTCTGCTCTCAGTTACCCAGACAACTCCCCATTAGCTTTGCTGGGGCTACACAGACAGAGCAGAATTCAGAGCAATGTATGCGAGATCAAGTAATGCTAAGGGATTTCTGATCTCATTTACATGGACTCAATAGGGCTGCTCTGGATTTATATCTGTTTAAATGAGATCAGGTTCTGGTCCCAGATATTCTCTTCCCCACCCCCAGGAAAGGAGAATAGGCTGCCTAGACATAACAGTGTGTCAGAAACAGATGCTGTTCTAATCACTTAGACCTGTGAAAGACCACTTTTGCTTTCAGCAAGTCTGGTTAATCTCTGTAGAAAATCCCTTCTGTTGTTTACCTTCCCTGACCTTTGTCTACCTGGCCAGCCTTAGCCTGTGAGCACCTTGGGGCAGGGACCAGTCCTTCTTGTGTGTCTGGAAAGCGCGTTGCTCACGGCTGCAAACAAAGGCATAATAACCATAGCAATGACTAGAAGTGTGGCACCACATGGACGCTCCCAGCCAAACTCTGCCCCCTGTCCCAGCTCTGCAGTCTCAGAAAGTTGACCCTTGTTTAAAATATAAGTGGGGGGGTCAAATCTTTCAACCCTTACTTGGAAGAGATTCTCAATGACTCCAGCTGACACCGGCAGGCATTTCCCCAGAGGGCTGCAAGTTTTAGACCTAATATTCAGCAAGGCCAATATCCTCAAAGGTATTTAGGCACTTAACTCCCACTGAAGTCTGTGGGAGTTAGGCACCTGAATACCTCTGAGGATCCAGGCCCAAGGGCCTTCAGCTTGTAAGTACTCACTTTAAGAGTGTAATTAGTCCCACAGGAATCAATGGGTAGCTCACGAAAGCTCGTGCTCAAATAAATTGGTTAGTCTCTAAGGTGCCACAAGTCCTCCTTTTCTTTTTGCGAATACAGACTAACACGGCTGTTACTCTGAAACCAATCAGGCCTGTGTGAGTGTACAAAGCAGAAAAAAAAAATCAGAACAAGGAAGTGTAAAAGATTAAAGTGTGGGGTTTTCTCTGCACTAAATGGAAACCCTGAACGCTCTGAGGCTGTTATTCAGGGGCATGTAAGGAGGGTGCTCATCTCTTGAGCCCCTCCTGCTGTTGTGTGCGAGACCGAAGTCTTTTCCCCACTCTTGGTGCCCCCTGTAGGTTATCAGCCTCCGTTGGCAGGTCACCAGTGGCTCAACCCTCCAGCCAGGCCGCTCAGTCAAAATGGCAAAGAGTCCACCAAGAACTGTCCATCTGCCCTCATCAGGGTCTTCAGCCCCAGCTCTGGGCCTTTTAAACTCAGCCCTTCTCTCAGGCTTCCAGAGGAGCCTTGTCCATTTCTCAGGATTTACACCACATTGTCGGTGGCTGTGCGGGAACCCAGGCCCACCCTCTACTCTGGGTTTGAACTCAGGGAGCCTATCTGCAGCTGCCCCATACCTCTCAATTCAATTCATTGCTGCTACTTCCCTGGGCCCCTTTTTCGCCACCATCTGACCCCTTTTTCGCCACCCCTGACTTTAGGGGTCAAGTTCTCAGGGTCTTTCTCTCCCAGCTTAAGAAATGCAGCTAGAGCCAAGCTCTGGTTGTCCCTTGAGCTCCTTGGGCCAGAGAGATGCTCCCTTCCTTATAAGCTCTGGTCCCAGCCAGGAACTGACCTGCTAAGGTCCTGCTGTGCCTTTTATCTAAGCCTGCTGTGCTCTGATTGACTGCTTCCATAAGGCCTCTCTTGGCAGGTCTGGAGAACTCACCTTTGCTGCTCCTTCCTGGGGGAGGGGGCAGAATAGTAGGGTCCCGGGGTCTCCCATAGGGAGCCACAACGGCCTGGTAGACCTTGTCACAGGGCACATGTTAACAAGGCGTTTGTTCCTAGAGAACACTCCAGCATGAAGGAAGACGGGGATAGACTCCTGTAGCGTCTCACTGGGAAAAGGGACATTGGCCCAGAAACTCAAAGCCGTTTAGGCTCCTAACTGCCATTGCAATCAATGGGCTCGAAGGGCTGCCTAAACTAGCCAATGGGAGACGACGACCAGTGGGGGCGGGAGTGTGCTAAGCCCCACCCCTCATGGAGATCAGCACCTGAATCCAGCCTGCAGGGGGGCCCGTGTGCTAGTGATTCCCAGCTGTGAACCCTCTCCTCACTCGCGGTTTGTGAATTGCAGTGATCTTCTAAGCACCTGAAAGGCAGGTGCTGTGACAGTCAGCGTCACAACACTTAACTCGTTTTGTGCATCCAGGCCCTCGCTCATTATTAGCTTAAGAACAAAGGTTCTTCACTAGCTCCCGTACATGTATTTTGTTGTCAGGAGTGTGACTGCTTGCTTCCCTGGGTTGGGTTCTGTTGACTGATTACTGATCTGCAGGTGAAACACTGCGAATCCGCCACGCACAGGAGGCGATTCCGCAGCGTTGCCAACTCTTGCGATTTGATTGCCAGCCTCGTGATATTTTCCTAAAGGCCACTTTTATGATTTCGTAAAATGTCATGATTTGCAAGCCAAGCTCATGGTTTTTGAACTCATGGGGTTGACAACCCCTGTTTTAAATAAGGGTCAATAAGATCGTTCCAAAAATACATGACTACACTTTGAGAGCCACAAACTACAAAAGCAGCAGCTCGGGACCCAGGTGAGTGGCCAGTGAGAACGAAGACAGAGGGACAGATGGACAAACGGAGGTGGAGAGAGGGTGAAATGCAGAGTGCCAGCATGAGGCCTAGGTACCATTTAATTCCCCATGAGGCTGGGCAAGTCACTTCATCACTCTGTGCCTCAGTTTCCCCATGTATACCTTGGGATTAGGAGACTGACCTCCTTTGTAAAGCACTGTGAGATCTACGAGGTATTATTACTTGAGCCAGGTCCTGGCTCTCAGTGGGGTTTAGACGCCCTGTAGGCAGGGGTGAATTAAACTCAGAGTCACTACTGAGAGAAGGGGAAAGCAGAAGTAAAACCCAGGTAGAAGGGAGTTGAATGGTTAGGGCTCTGTTACCTGCATATTTTGGGCTGGGCTCTTTTTGACCCTGTGCTGACCTGGCAGGTATCCTCCCTAAGGAAGTGTCTAGAGATCTGTATCTGTTCCCTGCTTTGTTTCAATCAGGACAGGGGATGAAACAATGGTCTGGTGTGCACATTCTTCCTGACCACTTCTTTCCACAGTGCATTTAAGGGTCAAGCCAGAACACGTTTCCCTTGAATTTCCCCTTCCCTATTTGCAGAATTAGGGTGTTTCTTTTTTTTTCTCCTGGTGCTTATGCACCGCAGAATTTCCATTCAGATGAAAAGGAAACCACAGCCAGGGCAGAGACTTTCTCAAGCTTCTAGAGGTTTAAGGTTGCAAATCAAGCCTCCCCTCCTGCCCTCCTTCCCCCCGGACACCCCGCCCCTGCAATGAAGAAATCTGTACGTGCTTGTGCAACCCAGGGAGAACAATGCTTATCGGGAGCTGCCAAGTTGCTAAACTGCACGGCAATGCTACAGCAGAAGCATCTTGGGAGTGTGCTGGTGGTGGGGAGGGAGAGTGGGGCCTGCTTCTGAGGGTCAATGGACCAGATCCTCAGCTGGTGTAAACTGATGTAGCTCTGTGGGCTTCAAGGGAGCTACACAGATTTACACCAGCAGAGGATCTGGCCCAAGGTGACCTGTTTATTCCCCACGTCATCTCACACCTCCCCCTCAACAGCCAAAATAGCCCCTGCCTCAATCTGTCCTGGGTTGATGGATGGTCTTGCTGCCCATGGGTCTGGGGCAGGTGTCAGTTCTTTCACATCATGGACCTCTCCATAGCACTCAGGAGGGTCTGTCACAACATGGCCTGAGGGAGGTGGGCTTGGGTTCAAGGAATCTCATGAACATGGTTTGAATTGTTCCTTGAAGGCCGGGGGTAGCGAAGGGAAACTGCACCTCAGCCCCTAGACCCATCCCGGCCTGAGTCCCGAAAGGCTCGGTTCTCTCCGTGACTCTATTCAGTATTTCCACAGGACTCCGTAGCTGAGTGGCCAGCATGATGCTGATGCTACACAACTCGATCTGCGCTTCACAATCTAAGGTAACACCACAGGCGTCCAGCTAGCACAGCAACTGACCGATAGCCGCACCGGGGGAGGAAGGGCTGCTAAAATCAAACAGAGATTGTGCTCGTAGGCAAACGGAGGCATTTCAAAGGGTCTGCAGCATGCAGGGTGATCACTGCTCTAGGATGTGTCCCCACAACCCCTACAATCAGCTCGCCGTCTAGGGGTTCCTCTGCAACCCCTCACAGAGGCAGAGCTCTCAGAGGGTCCAGTTCTCTACCAAAGTGTTGCACCATCTCTGGGTGGCTAGGAGAGTGCCTCCCAGCCTGGCGAGAAGACCTGGCCTTCATCACCACCCTCTGGATTACAGCAATGCAATCGCTCTGGGTTTCAAAGCATCAGTCCCCAGCAAACTGCAAGTGGTGAAAGAATTCAGCAGTTCACCACTCCAGCAACACAGTTTGATTGGGAGCAGGTCACCCCTGCCCTTTGCTCACTTCCTGTGGAACTGAGGGCCAAGTGTAGGGTCTCTGGCCCAGAGCTTCAAAGTTTTTTGGATTCCTAACAATACCTTTGAGGATCTGGGCTTCTGTCCATCCAGGAGACATCATACAATCCACTGTCTCCAGCCAAGCCTTAAGACACAACCATATTTGCTCCAATCCCTGAGACAGAGACAAACACCTACAAGATCTTTATCAAGCATTCTTAAAACTACAATACCCATCTGGGGAAGTGAGGAAACAGACTGACAGAGCGAGATGGGTACCCAGAAGTCACCTACTACAGGACAGGCCCAACAAGGAAAATAACAGAACACCACTGGCCATCACGTACAGCCCCCAGCTAAAATCTCTCCAGTATTATCAATGATCTACAACCTATCCTGGAAAAGGATCCCTCACTCTCACAGACCTTGGGAGGCAGGCCAGTCCTCGCTTACAGACAGCCCCCGAAACTGAAGCAAATAGTCACCAGCAACTACACACCACACCACAGAAACACTAACTCAGGAACCAATCCGTGTAACAAACCCTGTTGCCTACTCTGTCCCCATATCTACTCTAGTAACACCATCAGAGGACCCAACCACATCAGTTACACCATCAGGAGCTCATTCACCCGCACATCTACTAATGTGATATATGCCATCATGCTCCAGCAATGTCCCTCTGCCATGTACATTGGCCAAACCGGACAGCCTCTATGTAAAAGAATAAATGGACGCAAATCGGACGTCAGGAATGGTAACATACAAAAGCCAGTAGGAGAACACTTCAATCTCCCTGGACATTCAATAACAGATTTAAAAGTAGCCATCCTGCAGCAAAAAAACTTCAAAACCAGACTTCAAAGAGAAAATGCAGAGCTACAATTCATTTGCAAACTTAACACCATTAATTTGGGCTTGAATAGGGACTGGGAGTGGCTGGCTCACTACAAAAGCAATTTTCCCTCTTTTGGTATTGACACCTCCTACTCAATTATTGGGAGTGGACCACATCCACCCTGATTTATTTGGCCTTGTCATCACTGGTTCTCCACTTGTAAGGTAACTCCCTTCTCTTCATGTGCCAGTATATTTATGCTTGTATCTGTAATTTTCACTCCATGCATCTGACGAAGTGGTCTTTTTACCCACAAAAGCTTATGCCCAAATAAATCTGTTAGTCTTTAAGGTGCCACCAGACTCCTTGAAATGAATATATATATTTGTGCTTTATATTTGGTGTGAATACTCATTACATTCTTATTATTTACATCAACTGTGAGTGCGTGCAATCCACAGCAGAACCTAGGCCCAAGCTATCGTCCTTCTTCTCTGGGAAAGTCACCTGCATTTGGGAAGGGTTCCCAAGACACATGGATCAGGTTCCCCTAGGCCAACAACCAGGTCACCATCATCCACAACTTCATCTGCAGGACACTTTAGAGACATGACTCACTGCCTGCAATTCAGACCCCAGCCCTTCCTGGATCGTTAGGGAAAGCCAGGAGCAACTGGGTTCCTGCCAGGCAGAAACTGAGCCTCCTTGCCTTGGAAAAAAGCATGCACATCTCTGGCCAATGATGATGTAACCTTATTTGGATGCAATGTGCCACCCGATATCAAATCTTCCATTCCTGAGCTCGCTGCGAAGTTAGCAAAGAACCCTCTTCCAGCTCATCTCTCCACAGCTCCAGTACAAGAAGACAAGCCTTTGCATGCTATTTGCTGGTTTAATTCAGGATTTACTCCTGATTTCTATTTTGTCTTCAAGGTCCACTGGCTCACAAAACTTCACGGCCAGAAGAACTAAGAAGAAACGAAGGCAGAAGAGAGCAAAGGCTATGGTTCAGCAATGTCTGTAATCACAGGACTTGTGTTTGTATGGCCGGCTAGGCACAGCTAAGCACCACGGTTTTATTCCACACACAAAGGGCTTGTCTTCACGCACAGCGCTTCTCCCGTCCGCATAGTTAATCCACCTCCCCGAGAGGTGTCTATACCGGGGATTAGGTCGGGATAACAATGTTGCTCGGGAGGGTGAATATTTCACACCTCTGAGTGAGGTAGTTATACCAATATAGGTCTGTAGTGCAGACCTGGCCTAACTCTTAAACTCGTCCCAGCAACCACTGGGCTCCTTATAAAATCTGGGATGGATTCTCAGGACTGTTCTTTGACTGTTCCTAAAGCCTGGTCTGGTATTGGGAGGGGATAACCCCTGGACATTGCAAGGGTCCTTCCATAAAAGAGATCATCTCACATCCCACTCCCAGCCTCTTGCTTCCCTTGCCTTCCCCACTGCAGTTTGTAGTAGGTCATCAGGTCATTAGAGCAGGACATAAAGTGTTTTTTGGAACACGGTGATGTCCAGAGTTTGAAAAGCACTTGGATCAGACTGTCGAGCCACTAAGCCTAGCATCTGTGGTTACACAAGAGAGGACCCAAATTATACTTGCTATCAGTCCTCATCCTCCATGATATAAACTGGTCATCAGCTGAGCTCAGGAAGACCCTTCCACCTATTGTATAGGTTTGCGCAATTAACGGGGATGTGAAATGTGATCAGCCCTGTTGCTGGAAGCACGAGGTACCGATTTTATCTTGAACCAAGTCTAATTTAAGTTTTAGCACTAGAAAGCTTTTTATCTTTATTTCCCTTGTAACTATTTCTGGCTTCACTGCCTTGTACTTGGCACTCACTTAAAATCTCTCTCTTTGTAGTTAAATAAAACGGTTTTATTCTTTAATCAAAACTAATCCAGTGGTATGGTTCAACTGGGCAGGGTGGTAACTCCAATTAAAGTAGCAGACTGCTCGATATTATTTCCTTACGGGGTGACGGAGCTAAAATAGCTGAACTGCCCAAAAAAGGGCTGGATACACCTTTTTGTGCAGGAAATCCAGGACTGGGAGTCTGTGGAGGTCACCCTGCAAGTGGTAGCCAAAGCTGGCAGAAGCCAGGCTCTCAGAACAGTAGCTAGTTTACTCAGAATGGAGAAGTGAGGTGTTCTGGTTTCCAGGGCTGTTCTCAGGGTTTCCTTCCTCATGAGTTAAAATCAGACACATTTTGTGGAATCTCTCCACACTTTCCGGGTTGGTTTTTCTCCTGAACTCTGCCACATGGCTTGTGAAGGCAGCACAGACAGAATAAATTGCCTGCCTTTGCCTCCAAGATCTAACTTCACAGCTTCTTGGTGAAGAAAGGAACAGTTCTACAGCAGAAGACAACCCATTCCAAAGTCACCATGATCAGCCTGAGGACAGCTCTCCTAGCCGCCTTCATCCTGGGGGTTTCTTATCAATATGCAACAGGTAAGTAGGAACCTTGATACATGAGCAGAGGCCAGATCCTCAGCTGGTGTAGACAGGAGTAGTTCCATTGAAATCTGTGGACCTATATCCATTTACTTCAGCCAAGGTTCTAGCCCCAAGTGTCTGGAATTAGGGACTTGGTGGCCTGCAGCCATGGTTTTTGTGAGGGTTATAGAAACCACCTTAGAGAAGAATAGTAGAGAAAAATAGACTAGACATAATTCAGCCCTGAACTGAGCAGGTCCAGCTCTCAATGGAGTCAATGGAAATTGCTCCCACTTATGGCAGGGCTGAATATAACATTAAGATTTTATTCCTTCCTCTTTTATTAACGAGATTTGCATGTAAATAGGATTTGTGTTTAAGGGTTCATCTCCTCTTGCCGCTAGTCCCCCATTTGATTGCCATACTCCTCTTGTAACCTTATGATCATTCCCAGGGCAAGTAATTGTGACATGACAGACACAGGATTCTGACTTCAGGTTGGGGTTACGCAGCAGCAGAGAGCAAGCTTTTAGGAAACAAAAATCTGTTTTCATGGAAGTGTCCTTAAGTACTAGAGAATAAAGGGAGGGAAAGCCAAAATAATACATTTCAGCAAATTTGTTTCTAATGACTATAATGTACTGGCTACTGTGTATTTGAACCACTGCCCCCTACAGCATGGAATTAGTTTTATTCAACTGTGTGTCATGTGTCCTATATTGCTAACAGTTAATGGAGAGTTTCCTTTAGTTTAAGTGCTAAAGTAAAGGCTGGGCTTTTTTGAATCAGGAGAATCTGACCCACAGTTTCCAAAGTGCCAAGTTAGTTTGGGTACCTGAAGTTCTGGGTAAACAAAGGGAGACATTTTCCAGGGGTCTAGTTTTCAAATGTGGGGTGCTCAGCACTTTCTGAAAAGCAGGCCTCTTGAAGGCATCTCAAATTATGCACCCAAAACTGGAGACACTTGAAATCATTAGCCCGTTTGGAGAAAGATAGCCAGAGCTGAGCTCAAACCAGTGTAGCTGTGAAATTCATTGTAGCCATAGTGCGTCTCAGAATGACACCAGTGAAGTACCAGGTGGCCCAGGTGTGTTCCCATATGCAGCTTCGCCATTAACTTTAACTTGCGCTTTCAGATTCAGGTCTCCAATACAGTAGCCAAATGGACAGAGATTCTTAAACTTAACTGCCTTTGGTACCTGCATCTTAGCCTGGGAATTCCCACTCCTGTGGAGACTGTGTCTCAGCCACACTTTTCACCGGTTTAATGTAGTTTTTCTGAGGTGACTAAAAGGGAGAACAAAGACCCTGAGAAATCCCAATACCAGTCAGTTCTAATGCAATGGCTTTGGGATTAACTAACTCTCTCTTTCACAGCCAAATCGCCTACTCCCAAGGAATGTTGCTTTGATTACGTGACTGGAGCCATTCAGCTTGCTAAACTGGTGGATTTCTACAATACCCCCAGCGAGTGTCACTTACAAGCTGTTGTGTAAGTAAAGACCATTCCCTCCAAGGGCTGATTGTCCTCCGACCCTGTTACAGCGCACCTCACTGGCAAGCCAGAGAGGGTGTCAGCTTGAGATGCCAGCTGTCACATCCGGTTACAGAGACCACAGGGTCACATTAAGCTCTTGTATACGGGAGGTTTTCTTTATAAAAAGAGTAGTTTCAGAGTAGCAGCCGTGTTAGTCTGTATCCGCAAAAAGAACAGGAGGACTTAGAGACTCACCAATTTATTTAAGCATATGCTTTCGTGAGCTACAGCTCACACTGTGTAATCTCCAGAAGTGAGAAGTAATTTTGCTGCAGGGTTATTGAAAGAAACGGCCTAGCAAGAATCAAGAGGGTGACCTATCTGTATGAATGGCATAGCACTTATTAATACTAATTTGCATTATTATTGCATCTAAAGGCCCCAGTCTTGATCATGGCCACAATGTGCCAGGCGCTGTAGATACGTATATAAATTATAGTCCCTGCTCCAAAGAGTTTACAATCTAAATCTACAAGACAGACAAGGGTGTGGGAAACTGATGCAAGGAAAGGGAAGGGCAGGATGTTTCCAAATAAAAATAAAAAGGCGCCCCTTTAAAATGAGCTCTCTTGCTTTTCCATTTGCAGGTTGGAGACCCGTGCTGACCGCAAGGTCTGTGCTGACCCCTCAAAGCCTTGGGTGAAGAGGGCAATCAGAATCTTGCAGGCAAAGAGGAAACAAACCTCACGTTCTGAGAACCACCAATAAACGCTCCACCCCAGACCCTACTGCCTCCCCTTGTCTCTGAACATTTCCTGTCTTCATTCCACATACCTCACTGGACTGTTCTTGTTTCAGCACTGACAGACAGATAGCTCAGTCCTGAGAGAGCGAGCTCTGTGCACTTACAGAAGGACACACTGTGCAGTACAGCCAGATACGTTGTGTTTCAGACTGTAAGTGGCCTTGCAAGAACACCCACAAGCTGTAACAGACGCACAAATAATAAAGCTTCATTGCTACACTCCAAGCGTTTGTGGTTTTTCATGCTCCTCACAGGTTGGCATTAACGGCTGGTCGGGCTGATTCATTGAAAGAGCCACAATCAGGAAGCCTCATTGTGAGTGGGTGGAGGGGGGGGGCGGGGGGCTCCTTTCTGTCAAACTCCCAGCTCCAGCAGCAGGGGGCAGTGCTGCAGCTTATTGCCCTTGTGCACAGCAAATGAGGCCAGTAGGGGGCAGGCCAGGGGGTAGGAATTTAAAAAAAAAAAAAAGCCACCACCCAACCAAAGGTAATTCCTCATGGCACGATATGCATGTGCCCTGGGCAACTGGCTCCCTTGTCAAAGAGGTGTTTGATCAAGGGAAGCTACAGATCAGTGAAATGCTGCCCGGCCTCCAGCTTCTCATCTCTGGCACCTGCCTTCAAACAGGGTGATGCAGAGTTTAGCCCAGTGGTTCTCAAACTCTTGTACTGGTGCCTCTGAGTGAGACCCCCCCCCCGTGTTATAGATTATAAATTAAAAACACTTTTTATATATTTAACATGCTGGAGGCAAAGAGGGGTTTGGGGTGGAGACTGGCAGCTCACGACCCCCCACGTAATGACCTCGCGATCCCCTGAGGGGTCCTGGCCCCCAGTTTGAGAACCCCTGGTTTAGCCCAATCCTTCAACAGAGCCAGGGATATTCCCCATCTGTGACTACTTCACTGCCATTGCCGGACCATTTATTCTTATAGGTCCATCCTGCGTGTAGTCACAGGTTACCTCCATCCCCTTGGGAGTTACTGCTCTGCACTCATTTTGCACCCCCCAATATCTCTCCACTGTTGGCCTCCACACAAAAGGAGGGGCTGCCATTTCTCCACAGGAGCGGCCCATGGGATTAGGGGGCCAGCAAAGCAGGTGGAACCCCAGGTAGAGGTGCACCCTCACAGCTGTAAGGTAGCAGGAGCTGGCTTCCCTGTATAAGCCATGGGCCTGGGGTGGAGCCATAAAATCCTCTTAGTGCATTTCTGTGGCACGTGCCAAAAAGTTCATATAAACACACACACACACGGAAAAGGAGATTTTTGAATGCTCCAACACTCAGCTGGGCAGTGAGATCTTTGCTAGCACAGCTGCTAAGGGTTACAGGTTGTCCCAGGTCACACAGCGGATCAGAGGCAAAACCAGGACTGGACACTAAATCCCCTGACTCCCAGGCCAGCGCCCTATTCTTTGGGCCACACTGCCATCCTGTGGGCAAAGGGGGGAATTGAGCTCTTCCAGGAAGTGCTTAAGAATGAGGACACAGCCCCGTCGCTGACCCTCTTCCCCTCAGCTCCCTGGAAAGAGCCCTGCCCGTCAGCACCACATAGATAGAAACCCTGCCCCCACCTCAGCTTCATGGCTAAACCTGTCTCCCCCCAGCCCCTATTTGCTTGCTCTCACAACCTCAGTACATTTAGAAAGGATTTGGAGTGACAAAATGCGCGTGGAAAAAGAGACTCCCCAAGCCCCATAAGCACAGCAAGCTCACTGGGGCATGTAGCCCAGAGGGAACGGCCCCTGATGGCCTCTCCGGGGGAGGCAGGTAGCATGCACGAGGGAGCGGAGTTGATAATGGCGGGAAAAGCAGCCCACACATGCCAGGAGCGCTACAGTCCAGCAAACAGAGATACATGAAGAGAAAAGAGTGAGGCGGGATTTGATAGCAGCCATCAACTGCCTGAAAGGGGGTTCCAAAGAGGATGGATCTAGGCTGTTCTCGGTGGTGGCAGATGACAGAACAAGGAGCAAGGGTCTCCAGTTACAGTGGGGAAGGTCTACGTTGAATATTCGGAAACACTATTTCACTAGGCGGGTGGTGAAGCTCTGGAATGGGTTACCTAGGGAGATGGTGGAATGTCCCCCCTTAAAGGTTTTTAAGGCCTGGCTTGACAAAGCCCTGGCTGGGATGATTTAGTTGGTGTTGGTCCTGCTTTGAGCAGGGGGGGTTGGACTAGATGACCTCCTGAGGTCTCTTCCAAGCCTAATCTTCTATGATTCTATGTATTAAAATCTCAGCATCGGTCAGGGGGTCGGAGCCTTAGTCTCAGGCCCTAAGCGCTCTGGGTTTTTTATTGAGCCATTCGAAGATCTTGGGCTGTATTCTGCTCTCAGGAACTGAACTGTGCTTGAAGTGCCTCATTCCATCCAAACTAGGCCCCAGGGCGGGTGTCACATGGCAGAAGCATTCAGGGGTGTTGCGGGGGTGACCTTCTGTAAGTCATGATGGGCAGGGCTATGTCTGCATGCCACTCCCATTTTGCATGCCCCCCCCAGCCCAGGCCCCAGAATAGCCCTGAGTTTATCATTCCATGGACAGGAGTGCTCCATGGAAAGGCAGGCGACCAAACTAGACAGGGGTGCTGGTGGCAGGGACTGAAGGGCAAGCGATTTTGCTCGTGAGCTTCCGCACAGAGAGCAGCAAACGGCAGGACACCGGGTGATTGGATCAGGGCCAGGCTGTGCTCCCTGTATCCTCTCCGAAAAGGGGCCAGGATGCAGTGTACACGTCTGGGCGTGTCACCCTGGGAGGAGCTGCTGGTTTTGTTGCCTGAGCAATAGCCTCTACAGTGCTGCTTTGAAAACCCAGGACGACAACTCAGCAAATGAAGTCCACTGCCTGGGGCGGGAAGAAACCAGTGGGCTCACTTTGGGGGGGTTGGACTATTTGCCCTGCTGATGGTACAGTCGTAAGGTGGGCACCCACCCCCAGAGGCTGCTTCCACTCATTTTGGCCTGTAGCAATCAGTCTGCCATTCGTGAGCCTCTGCTGCCCACATCAGGCCCTTCTAAAGTACAGCAGCTCGTTCTCATGCCTCGGCCCCCCTGCAGTCATGCTGACACCAGCCCCTTTCACAGCTGTGACCCTCTGCTGCCCTCGTGCATCCACTTCTCTCCCCTGATGTAAAGCTACAGAACGTCTTTCCAAACTTCCTCCAGCAGCTCCTAACCGAAGTCACAGGGCTCTGTGCTGCTGGCTTTGCATGTGACGGTAGAGAGAAGACGCAGGAAACGTGAGCTGCTGAGAACAGGATTTCCCCAGGGTCAATACACCGCAGGGGCGGGGACTGCCTCTCTGGTCTTTAGTTCACTTTCACCGCTAACTTGGGGGCACCCTTTCTGCCCCAGCCACCTCCCACTCACCGCCTGTCCCCACTGAACTGTTTTATGACCCGGAGTGTTTACAGGCAGCTAGTTAAGCCCTGTTGACAAAGTGTATTTCAGACTGAGAAGCTACCTGACATTTAAGAATTCACAGGTCACTTGTTAACTTTCATTTTTACTTCAAAAACAAAGAAACAATCGGGCTCCACTGGAGTCAGATTTGTCCCTTTCCTGTTGGTAGGGCATGTCCAGTCTGAAAGGCACCTGTGCAAATACCTTTTAAGGGTCCATGTTTGCCATCTCAGGGACCCACTATTAAATGTGCTCAATTTACAATTAAAAACACGGGTTTGTTTCCCAGCTCCCAGGCCTGTAAACGGAGCCTGAGCTCTGAGAATGAAGCTGGGCCTTTTCCTCCTTATGCCTCATCGCCAGCACTAAAGGGCCCGCAGGCTCACTTATGCTCTCCCTGACACTTGTGCAGCAGTCCTATGGTCTTCTGTGCATTTGCACAAGTGTCACTGCTTGGAGCTTAGTAACCAATCTGGTAACTAGATGAGCTGGGTTTAGCAGGCACATGGAAGCTCACTGGCTGCTTGCCTTTTTGTCCTGGTTGCCATATTGTAACCCACACACCTCCGGGGTGTGGGGTTCTGTCCTATCTAGTGGTACAGAGACCCCTTAGAGAGAGATTAGGAGTCTGCTCTACAGCCGTAGCTAAGAGCCATATGGCTTTTGGCTCATGCACTAAGCTCCAGAGACTCCAGATTCGATCCTGCCCGCTGACGACCAGGGTCTGTCGGTGTTACATTATCATGCCTGTCTCTCCCGCGCTCAGGTTATTTCGAGCACTAGGAAGCCATAGAATGGTTTCGGGATAAGAGTGAAAAGGGAGGTAACTTTTCGGAAGTGCTGGTACTTTAGCCGAAAGGCACTGGCTGGGTTTTCTGATCAAAGCCAGTTCTTTCAGCCTTTCCCAGCACTGAGTCGCTAAAATGGGGATGATGCAATTTCCCACCATTCATTTTGCTGCTGTTGCAAAAAGCAGCCTCCAAGCACCTTGCGCTCCTCGGCCACAATTGGCCCGGCTGTAAGTGAGCACATGACGTGTCTCCAGTAGAGTTGCACTAGCTTATGCCAGGGCTGAATGTTTCGCGGGCCATTGTCCAGGCTGAAGCAGTTGTTACATCCCCTGAAAGCTGCTGTGGACTACAAGGCTCCTGCAGATTCCTAGGGTGTCAATCAGAGCAACCTCATGGTTGCTCTAACTCATGTTCTGCTTCCCATGGACCTTGGAAGTAGAGAATAAATTGCAGTGGGAATATGAATGGTGGGAATAATTGGGAATCAGGCCCCAAAAGCCTGCATTGTAACCCCATGCTCTTAAAAAGCAAGGAAAGACTGGCCAACATTTTCATTCCTGGGAGCCTCTAGTGTCCATATTCAGGCACGTAAATAAAGGCCTTTTCAGCAAGGGTGTGCAGGGAGGAAATGTAGAGCCATGCATGGAGCAGAAGGTGCTCACTTCCCTTAGCTCTTCCTAGATGAGGAAGGAAACGTGGACTGAATTTCTTGATTGGTGAATTTGCACAAAGGTTGATTTGCATCTAGCTCCTGTGGCAGACTGCAGGAAATGTAAAAATAGGCGAGAGCGATAGAGAGCGAGCGAGTGAGCGCATGCGCAAACTCAGGCCGGGCTAGGCAAGAACTTCCCCACAACATGGGCTAGTGGGCCTCAGGCTCACTGACTGGAGGGCGAACATGCAAGCACGAGTCTCCTCTTAGGGAAGCAGAGTTTATGCCCACAGCCACATGCCCCCACACCTGGGCCTCTCCTTCTTGATGACTGGGACCCCAGTGCCCAGCCTCGTTAGGCTCTAACTTGGCAGCATGGCTCTCTCCAGCCTGTCATCGAATAGAGGTGCAGGGAGGCCAAGACTCATCACAGTGTGACTTGCTGGCCAAGCACTGGGATGGTCATGTTGTGCCATCACGTCACCTTGGACATTGATATGACAGCCTGAAAGAGGCAGCCCAATGCTGCGTTAAGGCATCACGCCACGGAGGATTTGTGGCTCTCTCTGACCCAAAGTCACTTCTGTCTCTCCCCACCATCACCCTCCATCCCCTCCACCTTGCTGTCCTGGCTTCCCACCCTGCACCCATGAGCCCTGCCACCTGCTCTCCATGCCCCACCTCAGCATCCACCTGCTGATGCATCCTCTTGGTCTTGCAGATTTTCATCCACCCTCAACTTCTGTCTTCTGACGACACTCGCCCCCCACACATACCCCCATTCCCCCCTCCCTGCTCTGGGCTTGTCTGAGCTCCCCCGTAAGCCTGTCCATTAGAAAGCTTATGCCTACCGCATACTTTCCCCCTTACCTCCCGCTGTCTCCCAGCAACCCCGCTCCACCTCACTCCACTTCCACTTCTCCATGTTTCCTGCTCCCTGCCCTTTCTTCCCCACACTCCCCATCTCACTCAGCCTCTACAGCTGCTCCCTCCTCTCACCCACCCTGAACGAAGGTCTCAAGCTCCCATTCTCTGTTCCTGTTGCTTCTAGCCCTTTCCTGGCCAGCCTGCCCCAGTTTGCCCTTCTAAGTTCACTCCAACCATCACTTCTCTCTCTGTGGCTGTGATCAGGCGTCCCTGGGCTCTTCTTTCACATTTCGCTCCCTCGGTCTAGCTCATCAACACTTATGCCAGGCAACATCCTCTCCTGGGTTGCTGGCCCATCTGTCTCCACCCAGTCTCACTTCTTCTCTCTTACTTCCTTCTGTGTGTGCCGTAGGATTTCTAGAAAATGAGAAATCTCCAGTGGTGAGACTGAAGATAGAAAGTGGTCATGCTTTTCCCAGCTCCATGCACCAGACACTGCCCACGGCAGATTGCAGGTGTTCAAAATGTGATCACGTCTGTCTTTGTCTTCAGCTAGCTTTCTAGAAAACACAGGACACCCCCTTCCTGAGGGCCCTTCGGAGCCTTTGACAGACGCTAAACAGTCCTGCTTAAACAGCCAGACCAAACCAAAGACGGGATAGACTCTGCACAACACACATATACCCCTGCCCTCAGCTTCCCCTCCTTCCCCAGATGCCCAGGGAAAGTGAGGGGCTTTGGAGAATGACCTGAAGGTCAATAGATCTGGCTTATTTTGTGCCAAGGGAGCAGGGAGGGAGTTCCCAGGTCCTGGCCCGGTCACGGACAGCACCCTGCCAGCAGTCCCCTCTTTTAAATCCAGGAGGCTCTAGTTCAGTTTGAGATTCTTTCTTCACATCGTTTGCGCCCTGCCCTCTCTCCCCATGGTCTCACCAGCTTCCCCAAGGAGAACATGGAGGGTCTCTGGCGAGACTTTCCTTCTCCTCTCTACAATCCCCCTGAACTTGCCTCGTTTCCTCCCATTCCACCATGCTCATTTTTAACCTGGAGATGTCCCTCTTCTTCCGACTCCTTTTCCTGTCCCATTGTCCTTATCCCCGCCTCGTTGACTTCACTAGCTTCTTCTCTTGTGCCCTCCCTCATCCTCTCGATGATGTGCCTAGTACCAAAACTTTCCATCCCCCTTTAACAGCCACTGGTTCCCTCATAAAACCCTCTCTTGACCCCTTTCCCCTCTCCAAGGACTGGCCCATTGCCTCCCTCTCCTTTTACCCAACTCCCTCACCATGCAGCTCACACCCTCTGCTTTGATATCTTTTCCTGCATCGGCTGCAGTCTGGCTCAGCCCTTTCTGCTCCCGAGAGTCCAATGAGCCTCTCTTGGCCGAATCTAAAAGCCTTTCTCTGTCATGGTCCTTGCTCGATCTGCACCCTTTGCTATTGTTGGTCATTCCTTCATCCTCAGCTCCTCTGTGCTTTCCGGTTTCTCCTCTCTCCCCCTCCATCAGCAGCTGCTCCTGTGCTGCCAACAAGCCCCTTCCCCTCAGGGGTGGGCCTATGCCGCGCCACACAGCCCCCCGCCCAACACCTCCTGACTCCCTATGGCCAGAGCCCCCCCCAGACTCACTATGCCCAGCGCCCCTGCAGACCCACCCACAAATGCACAGCACCCTGCACAACACCACCCCTGCCCACAGCCCCACCACAACTGCCCAGCACCCCCCACAGAACCCCCACTCCCTAGTGCCCCAACACACCCAGATCCTCCCCGCCCCATCACAGCCCAGCAGCCCCCCAGACCCACTCCCCCAAGCCCTGCCTCCCAGCCGCACTCACTGGCCCCGCTGGGAGGCGACTGTGTCTGCCCAGCTGAGTCTGCAGCACAGCCAGGGCCGGTCCCAGGGCCGGGAATCACCCTGGCCCCTCGGGAGTGGCGTGATCAGCCAAGCCAGGGCAAGCCCGGCCAGGCTCCCTCAAGACACACTTGCCGGGAGGGTCCCAGCCAAGCCCTCCACCAACACACACACATGGCTGAGACTGACCAGTCTCCTGCACCAGTCCCAAGCGGCTCAGCTCCGGGGGGACAGGTGGGGGCCCACAGGTGGTGGGAAGCAGAGGCTGCCCAGAGCCAGAGGTGCACTGGGGTCCAGCCAGGGGGCAGAGAGGAGCAGGGGTGGGGGGCCAGAGAGGAGCCCTTGGCCAGCCAGCAGGCAGACTGAGAGGAGCAAGTGGTAGGCGGGGGGAAGCCAGCGGGGTCTTGGGGCGCAGGGCAAGCAGAGCACGCCGGGGCCCCTTCTGAGCATGGGCCCGGCTCCATGGCGCCACTGTAAACCCAGCACTGGCTCGCATCTCAACCTGTTGCTAAGACACCTCTCCCTGGATGTCCTGCCACCATCTCAAACTCACCTGATCTGAGAAACACCCTCACAGTCCATCCTTCCCTCTCAATACACACTGCCCACCCCCTCTTCCGAGCATCCCTTGTCTCGGACCTTCCCCTGTGCTCCTACCTTCTCCTCCTCTTGCTCCCCAGCCACCATCCTTCCTCCATCCTCTCAAAAGGCTGCTGCAGAAGTCCTCTTTCTCCCACTCATCCATCACGTTATTTCCGCCCTGTGGCAAGGCACCCCTTCTGCCTCGCCAGACTTAGCGCTCCCTCCTCTGGCAGGGCAGGGCCCGGGGAAAGTCAGCCACCCACTCTGGAGTGTGTCTGTCTTCCCTCTTCGGGGTTTGGTTCTCAGAGCCTTCCCAGCAGGCAGAGTGCTCCTCTGCCAAACAAAGGGGAAAAAGTCTATAATGCACCGAAACAAAAGGGGAATACCTTGCCTTGGCCCCCTCACTGGGGCAGGTGTTGTCCTGTCACTGGCCCCAGGGCACCAGTCCTTCCCCTAAACAGGTGCTGGGTTTTGGGTGTCTCTCCTATGGGGAGGGGTGCGGGCTCTACACTGGAGAAACCAATCCCCCTGCTGCCTTCAGCCTTGCAGCAGTTTGTCTCTCTCCAGCCCCGGCAGGAGAGATTTTAACAGGTTTCAGGCAGCCCTTAATTGGACTCAGGTGTCCCTAATTGACCTGAAGTAACCCCTTCCCAGCTTGTAGGGAAAAGGGCCTTTAGCATTCTAGGGCTAACGTAGCTGGTTCCTTAGCCCCTCCGGCAGCCGTCCGGCCTGACTGTGTCGTAATCCCTAAAGCCCAGACTCACACGGTTTTGTCTTCTACAAAAATTCAACACCTGCTGAATGTCTTGCCACCGACCCCAGTAGGAGCACAGATGGCGGGGTGGGCCTTCCAAGTGTCGAGAGGCAGCAGGCTCACTCAGGAAGTTGCCCTCAGTGCCGCCCAGAGGATTCGGGGGGCCTGGGGCAAAGCAATTTCGAGGGCCCCTTCCATAAAAAACAGTCGCAATACTCTAGTACTCTGCGGGACCCGGGGGCCTGGGGCAAATTGCCCCACTTGCCCCCTGCTCTGGGCAGCCCTGGCCCTCACTAGTAGATCCACACTTGTTTCGCTACATCTCCCTTTGACTTGTCACTCCAGATACTCCTGACGTCACAGTGAGTGGGGGCACTAGACGTCACTCGAATCGCTGGGTGCGGGTTTCTAGGAGACATTACAGTGACCTGTGAAAGCCACCGCTGAAAATAAAGTCCTCTTGGACAATTTTTTGGCTCTCTCTTTGACCAAGCATGAAACTGCATACAGAACCTAGCGACAAATAGAACTAACGTATGAAATCATATGTGATGGCAAGGAACCAGTACAAGAGGAAGCATGTGAGTAGAAAGGGGAACTAACTGCGAGAAAAGGGGGGAGCGGAGAGACAGAGCAATCTCCAGAATAGTGGCAGGAGAGAGAGGGCGCGTGAGCATTCGCTGACATCCCAGGCTCAAGAAGTGAATATTCTGGTAGAGAGAGAGAGAGAGACAGCAAACCTCAGACTCAGCGAGTGGCTCATAGAAGGCCCTGTTGTACGGTGGCGGCTGCAGAGTCCACGTCAAGGAAGGACTACATTGTACAAGCCAACATGAGCCTCAGGCTGGCAAACATCTTTCTGCCTTTGCTCTTCCACCTTTGTCTGCGTATGGGTGAGTTTCCCCTTTGAACGATGTGTTTTCATTGCGGTGTCAGAGTCAGGAGTCTCCATTGCTTGCAAAGTAAAAGCTTCTGAAAGAAAGAAACCCAATAAAACCCTTTCTCCCAGGGTACTCACAGAAGCTCTGTAAGCGGGTGATACCCAAAGCACATGGGAACTGGCAGAGTGAATGGTGTGAGCCAATGACATACAGATTTCTGATTGTCTTTGGATTTGGGGGTTTTTCTCTTTGGATTTTTGGTTTGGCCATTTCAAAGAGTGCAGGATTAGATGCTTGAGCCGCCCCAATGTTCCCAACTTCTTTTTATCCTAGTTAGTTTGCCATCAACTTAAAAAAAGGGGGTGGGGGTGGAATCACACATCTTTTTGAAAACTTTTGAACTTATTTTAGTCTGTACCAGCAACATAAATGAAAGAGATTTGAGATAAATATGACTATATATTTTTGAAAATTGGTTTTCTTGATGCATTTAACAACAACTTTTGTACGGTCAGTTTCACGGTTTCCCTTGCTTAGTTGTTTAGATCAATCAGATCCGCGCAGGCACAAGGGTCTGCTTGTGTGGCGGTGATTCAGGATCATGGCTTTAGCCAGCTACCCTTGCAATTTGCATGGGTCTTTCACTTGGAAAAAACAAGCTCATTTGACTATAACCACAAAAACTGGTAGGGGAGACTCAGAGGCATGGGTAGTGCCTAAAAATACTCACACTTTATTTGTTTGTTCATTGACTAGGTTTCAAGTTGACTGTGTCTCTGTAAATCCAAGCAGCTGGAAAGGTGGGAATTGGATTTTTGGTATAGTTTTGTTGTGCAGGAACCATCTAACTCATTCAATAAATACTATAAAGACATCTGAATATCATCTAAAATTGCAGAGCACATAATGTCTTTTTAGCTTTCTTCAATTCTGTTTCAAGACACTAAGCAATTCAAAGGTTAATTACTATGGAATGAGTGATTTTTATACCGCAAAACGGTGCTTAGCTTATCTGCGTATTTCTGCCTTGTGAAGTATCTGGTATCATGACACAAGTGGTGTCTGAACTTTCCTTTTCTGAGGGAAACTATCTGGGTTGTGAACTTACGTCATTTTATGCAGTCTGCACTCAAGAAGCTTTCCTCCCATTCCAAAACTCCCCTGGATGGGAAACGAGGGCGGCATGGCCTGGCTGCATTGCTCCTTCCACCCACAGAGCTTGCACTTGGGGGAAAGGAGTCGGAAGGTACTGGTAGAGAATCATAAAAGCATAGGGCTGGAGGGGACCTTGAGAATTCATCTAGTCCAGCTCCCTATGCTGACTCAGGGCCAAGTAAACCTCGACCATCCTTGATAAGTGTTTGTCTAACCAATTCTTAAAAACCTCCAGGCACAGAGATTCTAAAACCTCCCTTGGAAGCCAAGTCCAGAGCTTAACTACCCAGATAGTTAGAAAGTTTTCCCCGAGTATCTATCCTAATTCTCCCTTGCTGAGGATTAAGCCCACTAGGCCTTGTCCTACCTGCAGTGCCCACGGAGAGCAATTGATCTCAGTTCTCTTTAAAACAGTTCTTAATATTTGAAGACTGGAGGTGGGCCTGAAAACAGTCTTCTTTTCTCAAGACTAAAAATACCCAGTTTTTTCAACCTTTCCTCCAGGGTCAGGTTTTCGAAACCTTCTTTCATTTTTGTTGCTCTCCTCTGGACTCTGTCCACTTTGTCCATATCCTTCCGAAAGTGTGGTGCCCACTGCCCAGAACTGAACACAGAACTTCAGCTGGGGCCTCACCAGTGCTGAGTAGAGCGGGACAATTGCTCCTGTGGCTTACACACATCACTGCTGTTAATATACCCCAGACTGATATTAGCCTTTTTTGCAACTGTGCCACATTGTTGACTCATATTTAATTTGTGATCCACTGTAACCCCCAGATCCTTGTCACATTTTGCAGTTGTGCATTTGATTTTTCCTTCCTAAGCGTGGCGCTTGTCTCTATTGTGTGTATGCGCTAGTTTACTGATACGGCTACTGTCCAACTCTGCCCTGAACAGCTTAACATTTTACAGTTGATTGTATTTCCCTAAATATTTGGGCTAATTGAGGCCTAGGAAATTGAGGGGGGAAATTTCCAAACCGATTTTAGCTTTGGCAAACTGTCTCTTCTGTTTGCTTGTACAGGGAGGGCCTGGCAATATGTGGCCCAAATCCTCTGGGTGTCACTAGAAGACGCATAAGTCATCATCATCACAACCTCAAAAATAGGTCATTCCTCGACTTTCTTTGCTTCTGTCTCTTCATTCCTCACTCACTCATTCCTGGCCTGGGCCTCTCCTCGTGGCAGTCCTGTCTCAAGCTGCATGTGTGCAAACGTGACTGCTCTAGCGATAGAAAGAGCTGTTTTGCACATTACTTAGGGATTCAATCATCATCGCTAATCTGGTATTTCTGGACATGGTGTTCTTCCTCTCACGCAGGGCACATCTACCCTCACGGCAGTGTGGCGCGGACAGACATTACACGCCCAGGTAGCACGGCTATAAATACCAGTGCAGCCAGCGAGGCACACCTTGGGAAATAGCGCAGAGGGCCCGATCTGGCCAAACCCCCATGTTCTACTGTTTCAGAGTAGCAGCCGTGTTAGTCTGTGTTCGCAAAAAGAAAAGGAGGACTTGTGGCACCTTTGAGACTAACAAATTTATTTGAACATAAACTTTCGTGAGCTCAATTTCTTCATGTTCTACTGTGGCACTCTGTACCTCAAAATAGCACCCTGGAACGCCCATATTCACCACGGTGACACGATTCGATGCTTTGTCCAATGCATGCTTTGTGAGGTATCATTTAAGAAATCTTGATCGGTTGAACATTAATACCCCGATGAATTGTAGGCACTATCATTGTATCTGAAGTTACCAACTTTTGCCATGTGCACATTACTAAAATATGTAGTGAGGTTGGGAGCAACGAACACTGGCCAGAGAGGGGTTGATGGCCCAGGAAGGAGAATCCACTCTCCCAGTGGCCCTCTGAGAGACTCCTCAGGGAGGGCACATACGCAATGGGAACTGCCTAACCCCCATGTCACAGCAAGCATCGTTCTAGCACTTGGAGAGAAAGTATAAGTGAGGGCTGATGACTTCACCACGGGGCCTCTCTCCTCCCGCATCTCAACACCTGGAAGATCATTTGGAAGACCAAGACTTTGAACTGGGGAGACTGGTCCCCAGCTGAAAGGCAATTCAGCCTGTGTATTACGAGCTGCCTGTAACATCTACTAGAGTGAGAAACTGCTTGATTCAAATCTTGCTTATTCTGTAGAATTTAGACTGCAGATTAAATTTTTTTATTTCTTATGTAACCTACTCTGATCTCTATGCTTGCTACTTATAATCACTTAAAAACCTGTCTTTCTGTAGTTAATAAATCTGTTTTATATTTTATCTAAATCAGTGTGGTTTGGGGTGAAATGTTGGGGGAATCTCAGCTCAGGTTAACAAGGGCTGTTACATATCTACTCCCCTTTGTAGGAGTGGCAAACTAATTAATGAGCTTGCACTGTCTGAGGGATTGGAGTTGAGTGCAGGGGGAGTCCACAGTGCTGGACTGTGAGGGGGGAGGAGTGGAAGGCTGGGGGTAGAGACTGGAGCCAGGAGGTTGATAAGAGTGTGTTGGCGGTGTCTGGGGCGCGCATGGGAAAGAGCTTTGCGACAGCAGCTGCAGGGGAGGGTGGGCGTGGAGCTGCTCGGTTTGCAGTGCTCGTAGCGCCTGGAGCGTGTCCACGTGGCGCTCCATAACGTTTAAGAGCCGCTCCGTGGCTTCGTTCTGGCGCGCCGTGTTCTCCTTTCGGTCCCTCTTCTCACTGTCCCGCCGCTCCTTCAATTCCTGTTTCCTGGCGGCAGAAAGTCCTCCTTAGTTCTTCTTGGCCACTTTCTAATTCTGCGCAGCCGTTCTGCCGCCGATAACAAACAGGGACGCTGGGCTCCCAAGGTCATCTCTGTGAAGTTTACATGCAACATTTTATAGAAGCAGTATTCTTAGCAACACACAGACCGTGGATTCAGTGATTTAAAACACAGCCAGTCCTCAGACACCTGTCGCTATCTGGCTGACCCCAGGCAAGCACACAGGAGCCACAAGACCTCCAACAGGGTGAGTAGCCACAAGGGCAGGGGAAATCAGTGTTCCAGGACGCTGCTGTACACTGGGCACGTGGCTCTTGGGGCGAGCCAGCACTGTAGGGGGGGCCTGATAATCATTCTTGTCCCCACACTTTCCACAGGCTGTGTTCATTATGGAAGATCTCTCGCTGCTGAGGGGGAGCAGGGAATCCAGGGAGGGTCTTCTCCAAGCCTGCGGCTTCCACCCTGGCCCCTGTGTGGCTCGCCGGTGTGCAGCAGTGGTCCCCCCCACCCCGCCCTGTGACAGCACAGTGGTGTGGGAAAGTTAACGTTAATGGGGCAAGAAACAAAACAGC
This sequence comes from Natator depressus, assembly GCF_965152275.1. NCBI lineage: Eukaryota > Metazoa > Chordata > Testudines > Cheloniidae > Natator > Natator depressus. The sequence goes on along the minus strand of NC_134245.1, from coordinate 7,908,047 downwards.
TCTGCCAAGGAACCTGCGGCAGCAGATTGCCCAGTATCTCCATGAGAGTTTCCTGGAGATCTTGGAGGGAGATTCCCATGAAGTGAGGGAGTCAGTCAACACCCTGTTCCGCTGCTCAGACGAGGCATGCGGTGGGAAACAAGCCTGCTTCCTGCAACCCTCCTACCCCCAATAACTCACTTCAGTGATTCTCAAAATCAGATCCACTTACGAGGGGCCTCCTCTCCTGTTTGCACTTTGCCAGTCTCTGACAGCTGTGACTGGCTCGGCTCCTCTGGGGTAGAGGAGAGCTCCTGGCTGCATGCATCTCTGACCTCCGAGTTGTCCTCTGCCTCTGGGTCCCCCTCCCCCTCCACAGCCTCGTCCAAGATTTCCTCCTCCTGGCTCACTCCACTCTCGACTGGCACAGGAGCCAACGAAGTATCCACAGTGGCCTTTGCAGTGGAGGTGGGGTCGCCGCCGAGTATCGCGTCCAGCTCTTTGTAGAACAGGCAGCTCGTGGGCACGGCACCTGAGCTGCGGTTTGCCTCCCGCGCCTTGTGGCAGGAGCTCCGCAGCTCCTTCACTTTGACCCTACGCCGGTCATGGCCCCTTTCTATCATGCATCGTGAAATCTGTCCGTAGGTATCATAATTCCTACGGCGGGAGCTCAGCTGGGACTGGACAGCCTCCTCTCCCCAAATGCTGATGAGGTCCAGCAGCTCGGCATTGCTCCAAGCCGGGGATCGCCTGGTGCGTGGAGCAGGCCTGGTCACCTGGAAAGATGCACTGAGGCCACTGCACGCGTCACCGAGCAAACAGGAAGGGGACTTTCAAAATGCCAAAGGAATTTACAGTGTGGGGATGATGGTTGGTCACCTGAGGGCAGGGCAGGGAGTTCAAACCGATGTCCAGAGAGGCGAGAACAGGCATTGTGGGACACCTCCCAGAGGCCAATCAGTGCTGTACTCACCACGGTGTCTACACTAGACACGCCAGAAAGAAAGACACAGCGCAGAAAGCTGTACGTCTCTCATCGGGGTGGGTTTTTACAGCGCTGCAAGTGCGCCGTTTCTGCGCACGAAGGGGCTTGGCCGTGTGTGCCCCTCGGGAGTTACAGCGCAGGACGCTGCTTTACTGCGCAGAAATTTGCCTCTGTAGGCGAGGCCCAACTCTGATCTCTGTGCCTCCTACTTATAATCACTGAAAATCTACCTTTCTGTAGTTAATAAATCTGTTTTATATTTTGTCAAAAACAGTGTGGTTTTGGTTGCCCTCGCTCGCCAGGGCACACTGCCCAGGGCAGGTGGAGGGTTCAGAGCTCCCCTCAGCAGACCAGACTGACCTGCTCCAGCCCAGGCTCCTGGGCCCCGGCCCGCAGTCGCTGCTCCCCAAGGACTCTGCTGGCCCTGGCGTCAGATCCCCCCCCCACCTCGGCAGCTCTTACTGACTGTGAACAGCCAGCGCCCTGCACTGACCGATTCCTGCCTCTGACCTGGCCAGGAGGCAGGGCCATCGAAAGGGGTGGGGCCTTGTGGCAAAGGGGATCACAGCCCCCCAATTTTCTGTCTGGTCATCCACAGCCCCCACACCAGGAAGAGGCTGGCGGTGCCCCGGTGTATAGGGACTATGTAGACTCCCCCCTTGTGTCTTTCTTCTCCCACTCTTTGTTTAGAGAGTGAGCTCCTCAGGGCAGGGACGGTCTCTTACAGTACGTACGTACAGGGCCTAAAACAGTGGGGCTCTACTGGTGGTTGAGGACTCTAGGTGCAATGGGAATAAATAATAACATGAACTGTCCTTTCCTTCCATCTCATACTTCCTTCCTCACCTCATTTCCTTTTTCTTTGTCTATTTTACTTCCCCTTTCCTTAGGCCCCCTCCATCTTTCTATCCCTCTACCTTGCTTTGCACACATTCTCTTTTTTCTCTCCCATCTGCTCTTTTCCACTCCCAGCTCTCTCTTTCCCTCAGTCTTCTCCCCCTCCACCTTCCTTTTGTCTCCTCTCTCCCATCTCTATCTCCCTTCTTTGAACCCTCCCCCGCAAGTCTTTGTTTGGCCCATTGCTGTTGAGATTTGGCTCCCTGGAGCAGACATTCCACCTTGGGGCCTGCAGGCCCAATTCACTGCATCTGGGCTTCTCTCTAGATCCCTAGGAGCCACCCAGTGCTCTCTCGATGGCCCCATGGAGCCCGTACGGCAGGCTGGAGCCAGTGGGAAGGCCAGCTAACAGTGCCAGTAGGGCAGGCCTGTGCAAACTGCCCAGTCTGAGCCCTCCCCACTCACCGCTCTGAACTTCATGCCATGGCCTTCAGTAGAGAGTTCATGCTCGTGCACTTGGTTTCCTTATAGAGAAATGGAAACATTTTGCAGTGGATCATTTCCAAACAATTTTGTTTGATTTAATTCTGCCTTCAGTTGCAATAATTTCAAATAGTGACACTGAACTTTGTGTTTCAGGAGCTGCAGAAAATACTGCTGTTGTCTTTGTGGTGAATCAGACGCCCCCTTGTATCCGTGCAATGGAAGGGTCAGAGTTCACCATCGAGTGTACATTCACCACAAGCAATAATTCAGACAAGTGGTTTGCTGAATGGTATAAAACCAGAAACAATGTAACAGAAAAGGTGTCCAATGAAACAGATCGAATCATATTATCAGCAGATAAAGAAAAGCGACCTTTTTCCCTCACTGTGAAGAAAGCTGACGTCACAGATTCTGGAACCTACGTGTGTGAGGCTGGGAGCAAACATGGGACATCTCCTGGGAATGGAACCCAAGTGACCATCGATGGTAAATACCAGCATTTCCTTCTCTGTTCCACAAAACCCTTCCGGGGGAGCTCAGGACACTGGCCTGTCCCAGAGAGCTGGGGCAGGTGGTGAAAAGGGCAGAGCAGTGGGCAAAACTGGGGGACATTCTGTGGTACGTACAATGGTCCTGATCCTGCATTCCACTGATTTCTGTGGGGGTTTTGTCTGCACAAGGAATGCAGGGTCAAGCCCCATATATTAAAAAACTGTTTTGAGATCGGGTGTGGGGGGAGGTTTCTAATTGGCTAAGCCTGTGAGGCCTTACACGCAACTTGAGAAACAAGGTGGGTGAGGGAATATCTTCTATTGGACCAACTGCTCTTGGTGAGAGAGACAAGCTTTCAAGCTTACACAGAGCTCGTCTTCAGCTCTTGAAAACTTACGTCTGGTCTACACTACAAACCTATGTCAGAATAACTACGTTGCTCAGGGGTGTGAAAATCCACACCCCTGAGCGACGTCATTAGTTACACCGACCGAACCTCCTGTGTAGACAGTGGTGCAGCTGTGCTGATGAAGTGTTTTCAGTGTAGACGTGCCCTTACTCAGAGTGTCCCAGGTAAATACAAGGTTGAATGGCTGGTTTAGTATAAGTAGTTAACACATTTCAAGGGACCATTCAAGGCGGGGTGGCCCGTTAACACTTCTGGGGTCACAGGACAAAAAGAGGGGTTAGGGGGTTACAGATTCTTGTAATAAGCCATAAATCCAGTGTCTGTTCAGTCCATGATTTTTAGTGTCTAGCAGAGTTATGAATTTAAGCTCCCAGGCTCGTCTTTTGAAAGTGTTGTGTAGGCTCCCTTTGAGGACGAGGACTACCCTGTATCTGACCTGTGAGAAGTGTTCCCCACAGGAGACAGGGTGGTTTTGTCTTGTATCATTTTCCTGTGTGATTGTCTGGTTTCACCCACATAGTTGTTGGGGCATTTAGTGCGTGGGATGAGGTACCCCACAGGTTGTGATAGGCTTGTGTAGGATCTTGAAAGGTGTGTTGTGGGGGGTGTTGATCATTGTAGCAGTGGAGTTATGTCCGCAGATTTTGCAGCTGTTGTTCTGGCAGGATCTGGTGCTGCTTTGAGTCGTCTCTCCTGGTCTGTGGGGAGCTTGCTTCTGATGTTGCCCTTGGAGAGGCTGGGGGGTTGTTTGAAGGTCAGAAGTGGGGGTTCAGGAAAGACTTTTCAGGTTGTGGTCCCCATCTGGGTTATAGTTGTTTGAGGATACCCAGTATGGGTTCCAGCATAGCGTGGTAGGTAGCAACTGGTGTGCAGTCAGAGGGGGTTTTATTTCTTTCTTCAAGCATGTTCTCTCAGGGTACTTGGACAGCCCATTCTAGGATGCAATCTACTGCTCTAGTAGAATGCCCTGAGTTGGTGCAGGTGGTTTTGAATGCGTTAAGGTGTGTATCCCAGACTTTCTCCTAGGAGCGTATTCTGTGCTATCTGAATGCCTGGTTGTAGATTACAGATTTCTTGGTTGTTTGGGATGGTTATGGGGTTTATGAAGGGAGCGAGGTGTGGTGATCTGTGGGTTTCTTGTCTAGGGTTGTCTGTAGGGTTCCATTGTTGAACCTGATGGTGGTGTCCAGGAAGTTGATGCTAGTGTGGGAGTGTTCCACAGAGTTTAGTGTCTGGCTGTCCGGGTGGTGGTTGTTGAAGTTGTGGTGGAAATCTATGCAGGAGTTTAAGCATTGCATTTTGCTGTGATGCTGGGAGGACCTCTCCCAGACCTGAGGAACAGCTCTATGTAGCTCGGAAGCTCATCTCTCTCACCAACAGAAGTTGGTCCAATAATAGCTATTACCTCACCCACCTTGTCGCTCTAATATCCTGGGACTGACACAGCTACAGTGCACTCAACTTGTTGGCATTTCTCTTTGTCTGTGACGCAATAATTTGGAACACCGCAGCCCATCAATTCCAAAATTTCAGGGAGTGTTGAAGGCATCACTGGGCAGAACTCTGTTGATATTGGGGAAATCAGAAAACCCAAAGGGGAAAAGCGGGGGACACATAGAGTGCCTGCTCCCCGTTTAGCAGAGTAACAGCTTGGAGCAAATCCACCTCTGTAACTGTGTAAATCAAAGAACCAGTTTAAGGCACCAATTAACACTTTCCAGTAGAAAAACATTCCCATCTCATCTCTGCTCCTTTCCCCAGGAGAGTGTAACATGCTGACACTCTGGATGATATATGTCCTGGTCAGAAAGAGGAGAAATAACAATAGTGGGGAAGGGAGGAGGGGAAGGCACACAGAGCCCCTGACATGGGGAGGATGGGGGACCTGGTCTGGGAATAACACTGGAGTGAGGGTACATCCAAAGCTCCGAGCATGCAGGGAGAATGGGGGACTCTGGAATGGTGGTAAGGGAGAGAATTAGGACACAGAGCTCCTGGCTTGGAGCAGAATTGGGGACTGTAGCATAGGGTGGGGGCAGGGGAAGAAATGGGGGACACACAGAGCTCCTGGCATGAGGGTGGGGGCTAGGGAGTCCCTGAAATAGAGGGGAATGGGAGGGTGGTACCCAGGGACCTTGTGGGGGACAGAGGGATGCAAAGAGTCCCATGTAGTGTGCTTGACCTACAGATGTAACAAACTGTGGGCATCCCTCTAGTTTAGACCCCAAAGAGTCTAACCCAAACCCACAAATGGTTTAGCAGAGTCAGGATGAAGTTGTATGATCAGTAATAGTTTATTATTGAGCGTTTGCTTTGCAATAGTGCTTAGAGTCCCCAACCAGCATGTCAGGCCCACTGAGCTAGGCCCTGTACACTAGAGCTGGCGGGTTCAGTTTGTGAGCCCCTAGAGACCTGGTTCTGCCACAGAGTGGGGAGCCTATCTGCCCCGAGACTCAACTCCCTGACTCCCCAAGCTGGGGCTCGCAGGACATAAGAACAGCCCTATTGGGTGAGATCAAAGGTCCATCTAGCCCAGTTCCTGTCTTCTGACAGTGGCCAGTGCCAGGTGCCCCAGAGGGAATGAACAGAACACGCAATCATCCAGTGATCCATCCCCTGTCGCCCATTCCCAGCTTCTGGCATCCCCATTCCCGCCCATCCTGGCTCATAGCCATTGATGGACCTATCCTCCAGGAACTTATCTAGTTCTTTTTTGAACCCTGTGGAGCTTGGAACACCAACAGAAACCTCTGTGTGTTTTCACGAAAGTAGAGTCAAATCTGTAGAAGATTTGGTAAATCGGTTCCCTTCAGCGCATTGGCATGTTCAGTCTCAGCTAAGTTTTGCCAGAACATCTGCAATCAGTTCCACTGTACATGGACATAGTGAGAGAGCCCCTTTGCCAACAAATTTACGCTCTAAACAGACAAGAGTGGGGAGAACGGGCAGACATACTAACAGTGGATTGGGAAGTGGGACACAGAGAGATTAAAGGATTAAATCCACACAGGGCTTTAGACCCTTAAATCCAACATCTGGGTGCCATGGAGATCCTCAAAACCCCTGCTCAGCTGCCACCTAGCCCTGGAACTGCTGAAGTTTCCACCAGTGAAACCAGTGTAAAGACTTGCTGACACTCTCTCGCGAGGCTGTAAGCACAGCCCTGCCCAGAATAACGGTTGCACCCCGATCCTCACTCCCCTGCCATTTCCAGCAGAAGTGCGTCACCTCTCAGAACTGCCCATTCCACATCCTTAGGGAATCCCATTTTCCTGTAACGAAGGAGAATTGACCACTGTCTCTCTTGCCCTGCATTGGGCTGGTGGAGCGAAATAGGTCTCAAGAAGGTTTTGAATGTAAGGGATTTGGCAGGCATGTCAGGTGCACACAAGGTTTGGGTAAGAAGTCACATTGTTGGAAGGGTCTAGACTGAAGCCTCTGTGGTTACCTGCTTACTAAGCAGAGCAGAAAAGTCTTGACATGCACGATACAGCTCTATATGGGGCCAAATGAAAGAACATCCATTTAAACTCTAAACAAGCAAGGGAAACTGAATGTCAGGACTCGAGAGATTGATTTTATACATCTGCCCTTGTCTGCTGGCACAATGAACTATTTCTCAACGAAGGGGTCATCATCTGTGTTTCTCTTTCTGCAGAAATTACCGACCTGATGGTGAATCAAAGCCCAACCAATTTCAGTGATTTAGAAGGCTCAGAACTTACCATGAATTGTACATTCAAGACAGTCAATAACCACAGCACCATGTGTGTGCGATGGTATGAGACCGAGGGACTAAAGAAAGAGCTGGTGAATGAGAGCGATGTGATCACAACCCTGCATTTGGACAATGGGTTTGCCTCGCTCACTTTGAAGAATGCAAATTCATCTAACACAGGAACCTACGTCTGTGAGGTGGGGATCACCGCAAGGAACCTCTATAATAACGGATCAGGAACCCAAGTGACTATCGAGAGTAAGGGCCAGAATTTCCTACCTGATCTTCTTGGGGAAATGGGGGCGAGCACATGAGAACAAGAGCACACATCTCCTGGAAGGTGTTGAGTGTCTTCAGTTCCACCTTCCAGGGGAGCTGAGGGTGCTCCACGCCTGCCCACAAGCACTAAATTCCTTGCTAGATAGAGCCCTGTAGCACGATATTAAGGGGGAACAATGTTTCAATTTTAGATCTTTCACAGCCAAATGTTTCACATGGCCTCAAATTAGTCTCTAAACGTATGCTTGCCCATGTTGCATGCACACCCATTGGTACATTCAAAGCCTGCCTGCCTGCATGGAATCCGGAATTTGTGAGAGATAACAGGGTAGTTAGACATGAATTCATGTCTGATTTGTGGATAGGTGAAACCTGGGGCTGCTTCTTATGTCAGATCTGGTTCACATAATGATCCATATTGCAGGAGGGAACCTCTCCAGACTGAACATTCGGGGTGGGGGTGGGGCTGGGTATGAGGGGATGGTTTGCTGGTTCCGGGCCAGAAACAGAAGTTTTGCCATGCATCATAAAGCTATGAATCAAACTAAGTGAAAGCATCACTTTAACCTCTGATAAGCAGGGGATGTTAAATGGCGAGGCTGGGAAAAGAACACAAAATACTGGAGGGGGAGACATTTATTTCAATACATCCCCAGTCATCAGCCATTGCCACTGAAATTCTCCTACATCAAGGTGCAATCGTCTGTGTTTCTCTCCTGCAGATTTTCCCAAGCTGATGGTGAATCAGACCCCAGTCAATATCGATGCATCTGAAGGGTCAGATCTCACCATGGAGTGTAGATTCACGGCATTGAAAAAACACAACACCTTGTATGTGAAATGGTATAAACATAACGGAACTGGGGGAACGAAGAAGGAGCTGATGAGCGAAAGAGGCTGGGGCTCAGCAGCCCTGGCTTTGGAAAAGGGTTTTGTTTCTTTCGCTCTGAAGAACGTGAACGTAACCGATACAGGAACCTACGTGTGTGAGGTGGGGAGCACAGCAAGGAACTGGTCTGCGTCAGGAGCCGGAACCCAAGTGACCATCACTCGTAAGTACCAGGATTTTCCTATCTGATCTTCAAGGGGTGAGAGATAGCGAATGACAGCCGAAAGGACAGAGAGTGAACGACTGTTGCTGGCAAAAGCAGGTAAGATCCAGAGGCGAGCGACAAAGATGATCAGAGGGATGGAATGCAGCCATATGAGCAACGGCTGCGTATGTTTAGTTTGGAAAAGAGAAGATTAAGGTGCCGGACATGATAGCGGTCTTCAAATCCTTGAAAGGCTGCCATAAAAAAGATGGAGAAAAGTTGTTCTCTCTTGCCACGGAGGGCAGGACAAGAGTCGATGGGTTCAAACTACAGCACGGCAGATTTAGAGTAAATCTCAGGAAAAACTTCCTAACTGTGAGCTTGGAACAGAGGCCCAGGGAGGGGGTGGAAGGGCCTTCACTGGAGGTTTTCAAAAGGAGGCTGGAGAGCATCTGTCTTGGATGGTTTAGCGGTTGTCAAACTGTGGGACAGGACCCCAAAGTGGGTTGCAACTGCATTTTAATGGGGTCGCTAGGGCTGGCTTAGACTTGCTGGGGCCTGGGGCCAAAGCAAAAGCCCGAGCCCCAGTGCCTGGGGCCAAAACCTGAGGGCTTCAGCCCTGGGCGGCGGGGCTCAGGTTACGGGCCCTCTGCCTGAGACTGAAGCCCTTGGGCTTTGCCCCCCGCCCCCCCATGCCTGGGCCAATGGGCCTTGGGCAGGCTCAGGCTTCGGTACCCCCCTCCTGGCATTCTGTAGTAATTTTTGTGGTCAGAAGGGGGTCGCGGTGCAGTGAAGTGTCAGACGCCCTGGTTTAGACACAACAAATCCTGCATCTTGGTGGGGGGTGGCGGGAAGACTAGCTGACCCTTGCAGTCCCGTCTAACCCTGTGGCTCTAGGATTCTATGCCAAGGGGGCATCTGCAATGTGTGGGCATGGCAAGACGTACAGAGAGAGGTTCTGCTGTAACTCTCGATGGCCATCCACTGAGCAGGTTCTAGCTCTAAAGGATCCTTCCCATCTGCAAAGTGAAAAGGAAAAGCTCATTTGAAAACCCCACATCCCGGTCACGATAGACCCAACATTTCTACTGCCGATTGCTGCGTCTGAGCTCACAATTCTCACTACTGGCAACGGGGTGAGCATATGCTGCTGGGAAAAGGGAGCGGCGATACATATTGTGTGTGTATTGGTCTGATGATTTCTGGTGCAAGTGGAAGATGCTCAGTTGACACCCTGAGATTATGAACGGGAGAGTGTAACACGGGCAGCTCTCAAGCACCAACTTGTGGCCAGAGGCCACTTTTCAGCACCTTACCCATTTCCCCCTCTTCAGGACCCTTTAACAACTCACTCAGTTTAAAGTTAGTTCAAACCATCACCTCCTGCAGTCCAGTAACCTGAGTCCCCAGGGGCGTATTGGCCCTCTAGGCCCCAGTGCAGTGTGTTGCTCCTGGTAATCCAAAACAACACAGACAAAACTAGAACACAAACTCACCCTGTCTTCATCCAAACTTCAGCTGGGCACAGCCCTACCTCCCCAAGGGACTGTCTTCCTGCTTCCCAGCACCTCCTCTTTGTCCTCCTCCACAGGCCTTTCCCACTGGGCCTTGGCAGTCTCTCCCCTGCTTGGACTGGGTCTCTCCCAGGCTACCCCGCCTGGAGACCTTTCCTCACTTTTTCCTGCTTCTTGAGCTTTCCCCCTGCTGGCTCAGAACCTAGCAGGTGTTGTCTCACTCGCTGCAGTGTCCACAGACATGGCCACCATTTCCTGGGCTTGCCCCTTTCTCAGCAACTTCCTGCTTCTTTTGTACTGGAAGCACCTGATTCTGCTCAGGTGGGACTTATCCTGTAATCAGGGTTAGCTTAGCCCAGGCTCTCCAGCCCATGGGGCAGGCCACCCTGTTGCAGGTGGGTACAGCAGAGGCAGTGCGGAAAGGCAGTATATTGTAGTGGTTTGAGCAGGAGACTAGGAATTAGGAGGTTTGCATTTTATTTCTGACTGTCACAGACTCCCTGTATGACCTCAGGCAAGTTATTTGGTCTCCCTGAGCCTCCATCTGTAAAATGGAGATAATATTTCCTCTCCCAGCTCCCAGTCTTGTCTATTTCGATTTTAAACTCCTTGGGCAGGTACTGGCTCTCTACGTGTACGTACACAGCTAGCACAAGATCAGGGTGTGCTTGGCAAATGCTCTGAAGCCTGGCATGTCAGTATTCACCTGTGATCGTTCTGAGTCACAACTGGAAATGCCAGCATGGGGCAGGTTTAATGCATGAACAGAAATGATGATTTGTTTGTACATGCGAATTCGAGTTTGTTTCCAGACACATTAGTCTGAGGACAATTTGTCCGCAACTCTAAAACAAGAGAAATGGAGTTGGGTTCTCAATTCGCAGTTCCTTTGTCTCCTCCGTTCTACTGAAGCATCTGATAGAGTGTGCAAACCTCAAAGATCCAAAGACCCGAATCCCATCCCACACTCCAGGCTCGGTAACTGTTCTCAAGCATCTTTCCAACGTCAGCCAGTTTTAATTTCCTCATTGCCATTTGCCCCCTTGTGCTCTAACGCTCCTCAGTAACTATATTGAGCTCAAGTTTCCCTCTCACCCATATCTAAGTGTGTAACACAGGAATCCACTAATTTCTCTGAGCGTCACCATAATCATAGATAACACCGTTAATATTATGGTAGATTTTTTCACCTTTTGAGAGCGCGTGAGATGCGAGCTCAGGGGTGGTGGGCAAAGCTCGAAAGATTTGGCGTATTCCTTCACACTCGGGATGCTTATCTGAATATTATCTGATCTGAACTTTTAGGAGGTTGTTTTCAGTCTCTGCGGCTTATAGTTCCCCCTCACTGCCCTCCCACGCTGCAGGGCCCTAGAGCCTGGACCACAGCTCGAGCCCAGAAGTCTACACAGCAATGAAACCGCCCCGCAGCCTCATCCCCGAGAGCTCAAGTTGGCTGGCATGGACCAGCTGCGGGTTTTTCTTTGCTGTGTCAGCATACCCTAAGTTAGTCCTCTTCCTTCTTCCCTTTCTCCAAGTACACTCAGCTGTCTTTGCTAATCTCTTGGGATGGGTTTGGTGACACCTCCCATTTCTAAACCTCTCCTCCCATGTGAAGGGAAATTGAGCTTCAAAGCCACATGAATGGGAGCCTCATTTCCCCTTGTAGTGATCTGTAAGTGTAGCTGGAAGTGACATGTACCCAGAAGGGTTTTTTGTGGTTCTTCTTTTGTGGCACTAACAAGATAAATTCCTGTTGTTCTCTTCAAAGCACGTATGATTCTCAAAGTTCAGGAATACTCTCCAGAGGGAAAAAATGAAGTCTCCACTGAAATTAGAACACAAGACAGCAAAGAGATCAGATTCACTCATTGTGCGACTCAGAAGAGGAGTTATCATCCCAGCACATGACTAGAGGAATTCTACAGTACATACAGAGCTTGCTATGGCACTTTGCCTCATCTTCTGTGGAGTCCTGCTTATGACTTTGTATCAAAAGGCTTTATATGAAAAGACGTTTGAAGATGATGTTTAGGAAGCTGTAATTTTCCTGCTTTTTGTCAATGGCCAGAATTGTTTCTGGAAAACACAGAAATCTTGCTGTGGCTACAAACTGGAGAGCATCAGTTAACTTCTTAACACCTACAGGGGATATTTTAATGGCCAAGCTTCATAAAGGGGCCTGAAATGCTGGAGAGAAAAACTGTTTCTTTAAATATTTCAGCTGATTGGCAGGGGAGTGAGGATCGGGGTGCAACTGTTATTCTGGGCAGGGCTGTGCTTACAGCCTAGCGAGAGAGTGTCAGTGTATGGACTAGCTTACACCCTCACCCAGAATCAAACTGGAACCTGTGCTGAGGTTCAACAAGATTTCTCTTATTTTTTTAAAAAAAATACAGTATTCTACAGTTATGGTCCAAACCACGGCAGTTTACAATAGTGGTACTGCAGTGAGTGGGTTTTTAGGACTGTCCTCTGTCTAGACACTTCTTGTTTTTGTCCAAGAGTGAAAGCAGAACCAGCAATATACTGAGAGGCATTTCCATCCTGCTCAAAATGTGGAAACACTGGAAATCTTCTTACAAGAGAGCCTATCATGGTGAAATTGACTGTTCAACATGGGCGAGAAGAGCTTCTGAACCTGGAGGTGCTTCTCTGAACCTCTGAACCTTTTGTGATTCGCCTGTCACCACATGGCTCAGAGAATTCTGGTGGGCAGCAATGCTGTGCTGCTGTGCGAGGGGCATCAGGAAAAGGGGGAGGGTTGCAAGTACTTGGATGACAAAAAAAAAAAAAAAAAAGAAAAGAAAAAGAGATGGGCAGGATCTGGAAAGCCACCGGGAATCACTGACTTCTCACTGCAAATCTTTCCATAGCTTTGCCTTCTCCGTCTGTTTGCCAGCAACTCCTGTCCAATCAATATCACACCATGCAAAGTATTAGCATTAGCTCTTCCTTTCCTGGTCCTTATTCTTCCCTAGGAAATACAGTGAAGATCTGAGAGGACAATGCTGCTATTTACCCTGGATGGTCACTCTGGTTCCATTTCCAACACCATTTTTACCAAAGTCACATCTGTAGAGCCCAGAGTCGTTCCTATTGATTTTGATCAAGGTGAGAGGCCAGGCCCTTTGAGGAATCTAGGACTGTTGTGACAATGCCTGTTCCATTCTTCAGCTCATTCTCGTGTCCATCAGCCCCCTTCTTATACCACGTAACACTGTACATGGTGCTGGAGTCTTTCACCACCTTGAACCTACACTCTACAGTGAGCTTTTTTCCTTCCAATCCATTCATTACGGCAGGCATCTGATTCACCAGCAGGTCAACAGCTGCAAAGAGAGAAGCAGAAGTGACTGTACCTTGGTGCAGGAACATTTCAGTTGATTGGTGTGTGTATATATACACATATAATTTATATAAAATTATATATATACACATATATTTTAAATGTCATGGATAAAGATGACTGGGCAAGATCTCCAATGGGAGGAAGCAAGATTGCTACTGTGGGTGGAAGGTGTTTCTGCAGGGCTCTGCCAGTAATTTGTTCTCATTTGTTTGCTTTTGGTTCCTCTTTAATCAAGAAGCATGTTGAGATTCTTGGGTGCCTTGTGTTTCGGTGTGGCTAGAATTACAGGTCTTTCATAGAAAATAGGTTCTGTTCTTCACACTCAGAGGCTCGGGAGGAGTTCTTGCTACAGCCCTCGTACCTGGGGTGGGGGTAATTTTAAGAAACTCTCTGTGACAGCCTCATTCAGGGTTTCTTCCTATCCCGGTTGTGAAGTTCCAGAACAAGAGCCTTTTCTGCTGTAATTCAGCATCACTCCTTTGGTATCAGCTGAGGAGAAGGACACTCTTTGCAAGCAGGACTTATATTACATTACTGTTTTGGGCTGGTGGAGCGAAATAGGTCTCAAGAAGGTTTTGAATGTAAGGGATTTGGCAGGCATGTCAGGTGTACACAAGGTTTGGGTAAGAAGTCACATTGTTGGAAGGGTCTAGACTGAAGCCTCTGGGGTTACCTGCTCACTGAACAAAGCAGAAAAGTCTTGACATGCACGATACAGCTCTATATGGGGCCAAACGAAAAAAAATCCATTTAAACCCTAAACAAGCAAGGGAAACTGAACGTCAGGACTCGAGAGATTCATTTTATACATCTGCCCTTGTCTGCTGGCACACTGAACTATTTCTCAACGAAGGGGTCATCATCTGTGTTTCTCTTTCTGCAGAAATTACCGACCTGATGGTGAATCAAACCCCAACCAATTTCAGCGATTTAGAAGGCTCAGAACTTACCATGAATTGTACATTCAAGACAGTCAATAACCACAGCACCATGCGTGTGCGATGGTATAACTATGGGACCGAGAGACTAAAGAAAGAGCTGGTGAATGAGAGCGATGTGATCACAACCCTGCATTTGGACAATGGGTTTGCCTCGCTCACTTTGAAGAATGCAAATTCATCTAACACAGGAACCTACGTCTGTGAGGTGGGGATCACAGCAAGGAACCTCTATAATAACGGATCAGGAACCCAAGTGACTATCGAGAGTAAGGGCCAGAATTTCCTACCTGATCTTCTTGGGGAAATGGGGGCGAGCACTGAGAACAAGAGCACACATCTCCTGGAAGGTGTTGAGCGTCTTCAGTTCCACCTTCCAGGGGAGCTGAGGGTGCTCCACGCCTGCCCACAAGCACTAAATTCCTTGCTAGATAGAGCCCTGTAGCACGGTATTAAGGGGGAACAATGTTTCAATTTTAGATCTTTCACAGCCAAATGTTTCACATGGCTTCAAATTAGTCTCTAAACGTATGCTTGCCCATGTTGCATGCACACCCATTGGTACATTCAAAGCCTGCCTGCCTGCATGGAATCCGGAATTTGTGAGAGATAACAGGGTAGTTAGACATGAATTCATGTCTGATTTGTGGATAGGTGAAACCTGGGGCTGCTTCTTATGTCAGATCTGGTTCACATAATGATCCATATTGCAGGAGGGAACCTCTCCAGACTGAACATTCGGGGTGGGGGTGGGGCTGGGTATGAGGGGATGGTTTGCTGGTTCCTGGCCAGAAACAGAAGTCTTGCCATGCATCATAAAGCTATGAATTAAACTAAGTGAAAGCATCACTTTAACCTCTGATAAGGAGGGGATGTTAAATGGCCAGGCTGGGAAAAGAACACAAAATACTGGAGGGGGAGACATTTATTTTAATACATCCCCAGTCATCAGCCATTGCCACTGAAATTCTCCTACATCAAGGTGCAATCATCTGTGTTTCTCTCCTGCAGATTTTCCCAAGCTGACGGTGAATCAGACCCCAGTCTATATCGATACATCTGAAGGGTCAGATCTCACCATGGAGTGTAGATTCACGGTATTGAAAAAACACAACACCTTGTATGTGAAATGGTATAAACATAACGGAACTGGGGGAACGAAGAAGGAGCTGATGAGCGAAAGAGGCTGGGGCTCAGCAGCCCTGGCTTTGGAAAAGGGTTTTGTTTCTTTCGCTCTGAAGAACGTGAACGTAACCGATACAGGAACCTACGTGTGTGAGGTGGGGAGCACAGCAAGGAACTGGTCTGTGTCAGGAGCCGGAACCCAAGTGACCATCACTCGTAAGTACCAGGATTTTCCTATCTGATCTTCATGGGGTGAGAGATAGCGAATGACAGCCGAAAGGACAGAGAGTGAACGACCGTTGCTGGCAAAAGCAGGTATGTATTCTCAGATGTGTACAAGTAACCCATAGAAAATAGGGGCTTCAGCCTGTAAGGAATTGAAGGTAACATAGTTCAAAGTACCTAAGTGTTTTAGGAGCCTCCAAGTTTCAGAGGGGTCTTAGGCACTCAGGGCCACATTTTTAAAGGCATTTAGGCACCAAAAGTTGTCGTTCGGATTTTCAAAAGCATCTCAGCACCTAACTCCCATTGAAATCAGTCACTTTTGCCAACAGGACTTAGGCTTCTAAGCCACGTAGGGACTTTTGAAAATTTCCCCCAAATGCCCCGAAGAGGGGTGTTCAGAACCTCCCAGGACTCAGGCCTCTAATAAGAACATTAAGGAGGGTGATGAACCTAACTCACCACTGCACCACAATCGCACTGGATGGGATAAGAAGCAGCCCCCAATGTTCATCTGCACCTGGAGCTAAACTGATGTTATGGCTAAAGAGTTGCTTCTTATTCTGTGAGAACATCTTCATCCATGCATAGAATGCATCCCTGTATGGAAAGTAGGTAGAAAACCTGGAAAAGATCCAGAGATGAGTGACAAAGATGATCAGAGGGATGGAATGCAGCCATATGAGCAACGGCTGGGTATGTTTAGTTTGGAAAAAGTGAAGATTAAGGTGCCGGACATGATAGCGGTCTTCAAATCCTTGAAAGGCTGCCATAAAAAAGATGGAGAAAAGTTGTTCTCTCTTGCCATGGAGGGCAGGACAAGAGTCGATGGGTTCAAACTACAGCACAGCAGATTTAGAGTAAATCTCAGGAAAAACTTCCTAACTGTGAGCTTGGAACAGAGGCCCGGGGAGGGTGTGGAAGGGCCTTCACTGGAGGTTTTCAAAAGGAGGCTGGAGAGCATCTGTCTTGGATGGTTTAGCGGTTGTCAAACTGTGGGACAGGACTCCAAAGTGGGTCGCAACTGCATTTTAATGGGGTCACTAGGGCTGGCTTAGACTTGCTGGGGCCAAAACTTGCTGGGGCCTGGGGCCAAAACTTAAACTTGCTGGGGCCTGGGGCTGAAACCTGAGGGCTTCAGCCCTGGGCAGTGGGGCTCAGGTTACGGGCCCTCTGCCTGAGGCTGAAGCCCTTGGGCTTTGCCCCCCGCCCCTCCATGCCTGGGCCAATGGGGCTCAGGCAGGCTCAGGCTTCGGTACCCCCCTCCTGGCATTGTGTAGTAATTTTTGTGGTCAGAAGGGGGTCACGGTGCAGTGAAGTGTCAGATGCCCTGGTTTAGACACAACAAATCCTGCATCTGGGCGGGGGGAAGACTAGCTGACCCTTGCAGTCCCGTCTAACCCTGTGGCTCTAGGATTCTATGCCAAGGGGGCATCTGCAATGTGTGGGCATGGCAATACGTACAGAGAGAGGTTCTGCTGTAACTCTCGATGGCCATCCACCGAGCTGGTTCTAGCTCTAAAGGATCCTTCCCATCTGTCAAGTGAAAAAGAAAAGCTCATTTGAAAACCCCACATCCCGGTCACGATAGACCCAACATTTCTACTGCCGATTGCTGTGTCTGAGCTCACAATTCTCACTACCAGCAATGGGGTGAGCACATGCTGCTGGGAAAAGGGAGCGGCGATACATATTGTGTGTGTATTGGTCTGATGATTTTTGGTGCAAGTGGAAGATGCTCAGTTGACACCCTGAGATTATGAACAGGAGAGTGTAACACAGGCAGCTCTCAAGCACCAACTTGTGGCCAGAGGCCACTTTTCAGCACCTTACCCATTTCCCCCTCTTCAGGACCCTTTAACAACTCACTCAGTTTAAAGTTAGTTCAAACCATCACCTCCTGAAGTCCAGTAACTTGAGTCCCCAGGGGCATATTGGCCCTCTAGGCCCCAGTGCAGTGTGTTGCTCCTGAGAATCCAAAACAACACAGACAAAACTAGAATACAAACTCACCCTGTCTTCATCCCAAATTCAGCTGGGCACAGCCCTACCTCCCCAAGGGACTGTCTTCCTGCTTCCCAGCACCTCCTCTTTGTCCTCCTCCACAGGCCTTTCCCACTGGGCCTTGGCAGTCTCTCCCCTGCTTGGACTGGGTCTCTCCCAGGCTTCCCCACCTGGAGACCTTTCCTCACTTTCTCCTGCTTCTTGAGCTTTCCCCCTGCTGGCTCAGAACCTTGCAGGCGTTGTCTCACTCGCTGCAGTGTCCACAGACATGGCCACCATTTCCTGGGCTTGCCCCCTTCTCAGCAACTTCCTGCTTCTTTTGTACTGGAAGCACCTGATTCTGCTCAGGTGGGACTTATCCTGTAATCAGGGTTAGCTTAGCCCAGGCTCTCCAGCCCATGGGGCAGGCCACCCTGTTGCAGATGGGTACAGCAGAGGCAGTGCAGAAAGGCAGTATATTGTAGTGGTTCGAGCAGGAGACTAGGAATTAGGAGGTTTTCATTTTATTTCTGACTGTCACAGACTCCCTGTATGACCTCAGGCAAGTCATTTAGTCTCCCTGAGCCTCCATCTGTAAAATGGAGATAATATTTCCTCTCCCAGCTTCTGTCTGTCTTGTCTATTTAGATTTTAAACTCCTTGGGCAGGTACTGGCTCTCTACATGTATGTACACAGCTAGCACAAGATCAGGGTGCGCTTGGCAAATGCTCTGAAGCCTGGCATGTCGGTATTCACCTGTGATAGTTCTGAGTCACAACTGGAAATGCCAGCATGGGGCAGGTTTAATGCATGAACAGAAATGATGATTTGTTTGTACATGCGAATTCGAGTTTGTTTCCAGACAGATTAGTCTGAGGACAATTTGTCCGCAACTCTAAAACAAGAGAAATGGAGTTGGGTTCTCAATTCGCAGTTCCTTTGTCTCCTCCGTTCTACTGAAGCATCTGATAGAGTGTGCAAACCTCAAAGATCCAAAGACCCGAATCCCATCCCACACTCCAGGCTCGGTAACTGTTCTCAAGCATCTTTCCAACGTCAGCCAGTTTTAATTTCCTCATTGCCATTTGCCCCCTTGTGCTCTAACGCTCCTCAGTAACTATATTGAGCTCAAGTTTCCCTCTCACCCATATCTAAGTGTGTAACACAGGAATCCACTAATTTCTCTGAGCGTCACCATAACCATAGATAACACCATTAATATTATGGTAGGTTTTTTCACCTTTTGAGAGCGCGTGAGATGCGAGCTCAGGGGTGGTGGGCAAAGCTCGAAAGATTTGGCGTATTCCTTCACACTCGGGATGCTTATCTGAATATTATCTGATCTGAACTTTTAGGAGGTTGCTTTCAGTCTCTGCGGCTTATAGTTCCCCCTCACTGCCCTCCCACGCTGCAGGGCCCTAGAGCCTGGACCACAGCTCAAGCCCGGAAGTCTACGCAGCAATGAAACCACCCCGTAGCCTCATCCCCGAGAGCTCAAGTTGGCTGGCATGGGCCAGCTGTGGGTTTTTCTTTGCTGTGTCAGCATACCCTAAGTTAGTCCTCTTCCTGCTTCCCTTTCTCCAAGTACAGTCACCTGTCTTTGCTAATCTCTTGGGATGGGTTTGGTGACACCTCCCATTTCTAAACCTCTCCTCCCATGTGAAGGGAAATTGAGCTTCAAAGCCACATGAATGGGAGCCTCATTTCCCCTTGTAGTGATCTGTAAGTGTAGCTGGAAGTGACATGTACCCAGAAGGGTTTTTTGTGGTTCTTCTTTTGTGGCACTAACAAGATAAATTCCTGTTGTTCTCTTCAAAGCACGTGTGATTCTCAAAGTTCAGGAATACTCTCCAGAGGGAGAAAATGAAGTCTCCACTGAAATTAGAACACAAGACAGCAAAGAGATCAGATTCACTCATTGTGCGACTCAGAAGAGGAATTATCATCCCAGCACATGACTAGAGGAATTCTACAGTACATACAGAGCTTGCTATGGCACTTTGCCTCATCTTCTGTGGAGTCCTGCTTATGACTTTGTATCAAAAGGCTTTATATGACAAGATGTTTGAAGATGATGTTAGGAAGCTATAATTTTCCTGCTTTTTGTCAATGGCCAGAATTGTTTCTGGGAAACACAGAAATCTTGCTGTGGCTACAAACTGGAGAGCATCAGTTAACTTCTTAACACCTACAGGGGATATTTTAATGGCCAAGCTTCATAAAGGGGCCTGAAATGCTGGAGAGAAAAACTGTTTCTTTAAATACTTCAGCTGATTGACATGTTTCTGCATCAAGGTGAAGTCACTTGTGTTTCTCTCTCTCTGCAGCTGTTGACCTGCTGGTGAATCAGAGCCCTGTCTTTGTCAATGAGGAGGAAGGGAAACAGCTGAACATAGCATGTAGATGCAGGGCTCTGGAGAAACCCGGCACCAAGTACTCTGTTAAATGGTATAAAACAGGGGCTGGTGGACACGAGAAGGAGCTGAAAAACTAAGCTGGCTCAGTCACAATAACTCTAGATTTCTCAGCGGGCCTGGCTTCTCTCACCTTGACTAAAGCCAGCATGAGCGATTCTGGGTTCTACAGATGTGACTTCGGCAAAAATGGCCGTGGGAATGGAACCAGAGTTTACCAGGGTAAACAGCAGCATTATCTTCTCTGATCTGCACTGTCAGGATAATACACTGTGGTCACCACTGACTCACACTTCCCACATGGTAACTGAAACCCCACAGCTACTTCCTAGTCTAGGACAGGGAGATGCAGTGGTATCTCAGAGATAGGCTGTGCGTAAATTATGGAGTGTTCTTGTAGCTGTGTGGGTCCCTGGATATTAGAGAGACAATGTGGGTCAGTGTGAGGGAGTGCACCAGGCCCCAGAAAAGGAGCAGTGAAGGTGGGTCCTCCAGACCTGCCTAGAAAGGCTGCAGGGTAGCAGCCAATCAGAGCTCAGCAGGCTCAGTTAAAAGGAACTGCTGGGCCTGAGCAGGTCAGTTCCTGGCAGGGACCAGAGGAGTAAGGAAGGGTGCTCCTTGATGAAGCTCAAGGGAGAACGAGGAGGTGGGTTCTGGTGGCACTGGCATTTGGTATGGAAAAAGAGGAGTTAAGAACTTCAGCCCTGAGATAAGGGTGAAGCGGAAGGGACTACATGGGAAGCAGCCCAGGGAACAACAACAACAACAACAGCAGCAGCTTGACAGGAAGCAGCATGTGGCTGCTATTTGTAGAGTCCCTGGCTTGGGACCCGGAGTAGTGGGGGGGGGGGGCCTGGGTCAGGGTGGCCAAAGCCCTGAGAAGGGGACAAGTTTATTTAGAAGCCCAAGCACAGGGCTGGAATTTAAAAGGCTGAAGACCCTGCAGAGGGCCATTTGCTGGACTTTGTTACCCCAGAAGGGGACTGAACTTGAAGGCGTGACCTAGCTGGGGCAATAAGAACTGATAAGGCAAAGAGTCTCCAGGGAGAAAGCCCTGGGGGCACCGCCCTATACCAGAGCAGGCACTCCTAGTTCCACCACCTATCCTATGCCAATGAGCGCCGTTAGCTATGTCGGCAGGAGAAGCTCTCCTGCGGACATAGTGCGCTCCACACCTACACTTTTGCCGGTAAAATTTTTGTCAGTCACGGGTGTGAAAAAATACCCCCTTGATCGACATAAGTTTCATCAGCAAAAGTGGTAATGTAGACAAAGGCTAAGTTTCCCAAAGCTGAAGATGAGCTCTGAGTAAGTTCAAAAACCTTGTCTCTCTCAAGTTGTCCCAGTAAAAGACATTACCTCACCCACCTTATGGGTAAGTACTGACATTTTAATAGTGACCATGAGAAAATAGTTTATTCTATTACTGCCTATTCAGAATTCTCATGTTACTAGAATATTAAATTGTCTGGCTTCTCACCTGCCGCTGTTGAACAGACCCATAATCTACACAGTAATTTTGTCATTGTGGTGTTGGTGGGGGAATTCCTGACTCCAGCTCTGTTGAAGTATTTCTGAATATTTGCCACTGGCCTTCGTTAAATAAGGCTGTATAGATGTATTGGGCTTGGCATGCTGCCCTATTATTCTTACAAGTCTGTATATACCAGGGCTTCTGCTGCATTGGGTTACTATTGACTAACCAATGTCTCATCTGGAGGAATTGCCAATCCTGCAGCTCCTTAAAGGTCTTTAAATGATCATTGGGGGGTGGGGGGATTTGGGATGGGAATAGAGGACTCTTCTCTATCCCCTGCTTCCCCATCACTGATTTGACTCCAATTAGCAAGGCTGAATTGCCCAAGAGTATTGACTCGTCATATGTCAATGGATGACATTTTAGTCTGGCTGCTAGATTCTTTGCGTAACATCAATTGCCAGTGATCGTTCCTGTGAATATCTGTAATATATGGACCTTAAGCACCACAGTAGAGCGGGGGTTCCTGTTCTATATGGATCCATAATGGGGCATTATGAGCTATGCCCACGTACCACTGGGGCTGACTTAAGAGGAAGAATGTATTATAATGCCTAATACAATCCTTCTTTGCTTGCAGGAAGGTATTGTTTTTCCATGGATATCAGAGCTCCACGTTTAAATGTGAGGTCTAATTTTTTTTAAGTAAAAAGCATGAACAAGAAGGGATGGGGCCAGAGGGACATTGGCAGAGCTTCCCCTTCGTTCTGATCTCTTGATGCTGTAGGAAGCAAGGGGTCAGGATTTCTTTTGATCATGTGAGTCAGTAGCTTCCCTCTGCCCAAAAATCAAAACAAAACTTAGATCCACAACCAAAAACGGGAAGAATTTCCAGGGCAGTGCAGTTTGTTTTGGATGATGGTGAGTAAATTGGGTTGAAATAGCAAGACCAGAGCATTTGAGAACATTTCAATGAATGTGCTGTACTGGTAAGTCCTGCTTGCAAAGAGTGTCCTTCACATCAGATCTGTGAGCCAAATCCTCAGCTGATACTAAAGGAGTGATGCTGATTTACACCAGAAAAGGCTCTGGTTCTGGAACTTCACAACTGGGATAGGAAGAAACCCTGAATGAGGCTGTAACAGAGAGTTTCTTAAATTACCCCCACCCCAGGTACGAGGGCTGTAGCAAGAACTCCTCCCGAGCCTCTGAGTGTGAAGAACAGAACCTATTTTCTACGAAAGACCTGTAATTCTAGCCACACCGAAACACAAGGCACCCAAGAATCTCAACATGCTTCTTGATTAAAGAGGAACCAAAAGCAAACAAATGAGAACAAATTACTGGCAGAGCCCTGCAGAAACACCTTCCACCCACAGTAGCAATCTTGCTTCCTCCCATTGGAGATCTTGCCCAGTCATCTTTATCCATGACATTTAAAATATATGTGTATATATAATTTTATATAAATTATATGTGTATATATACACACACCAATCAACTGAAATGTTCCTGCACCAAGGTACAGTCACTTCTGCTTCTCTCTTTGCAGCTGTTGACCTGCTGGTGAATCAGATGCCTGCCGTAATGAATGGATTGGAAGGAAAAAAAGCTCACTGTAGAGTGTAGGTTCAAGGTGGTGAAAGACTCCAGCACCATGTACAGTGTTACGTGGTATAAGAAGGGGGCTGATGGACACGAGAACAAGCTGAAGAATGGAACAGGCATTGTCACAACAGTCCTAGATTCCTCAAAGGGCCTGGCCTCTCTCACCTTGATCAAAATCAATAGGAACGACTCCGGGCTGTACAGATGTGACTTTGGTAAAAATGGTGTTGGAAATGGAACCAGAGTGACCATCCAGGGTAAATAGCAGCATTGTCCTCTCAGATCTTCACTGTATTTCCTAGGGAAGAATAAGGACCAGGAAAGGAAGAGCTAATGCTAATACTTTGCATGGTGTGATATTGATTGGACAGGAGTTGCTGGCAAACAGAAGGAGAAGGCAAAGCTATGGAAAGATTTGCAGTGAGAAGTCAGTGATTCCCGGTGGCTTTCCAGATCCTGCCCATCTCTTTTTCTTTTCTTTTTTTTTTTTTTTGTCATCCAAGTACTTGCAACCCTCCCCTTTTCCTGATGTCCCTCGCACAGCATTGCTGCCCACCAGAATTCTCTGAGCCATGTGGTGACAGGCGAATCACAAAAGGTTCAGAGGTTCGGAGAAGCACCTCCAGGTTCAGAAGCTCTTCTTGCCCATGTTGAACAGTCAATTTCACCATGATAGGCTCTCTTGTAAGAAGATTTCCAGTGTTTCCACATTTTGAGCAGGATGGAAATGCCTCTCAGTATATTGCTGGTTCTGCTTTCAGTCTTGGACAAAAACAAGAAGTGTCTAGACAGAGGACAGTCCTAAAAACCCACTCACTGCAGTACCACTATTGTACACTGCCGTGGTTTGGACCATAACTGTAGAATACTGTATTTTTTTTTTTCAAATAAGAGAAATCTTGTTGAACCTCAGCACAGGTTCCAGTTTGATTCTGGGTGAGGGTGTAAGCTAGTCCGTACTTTATCCTAACTGATTAGCCCATTGCAAATCATCTTCTGACAAATGAATCTACCAGGTTGGTGTCAGGTATCATTCTTCCAGCAGTGGTGGAGCAGAGACCCGGTTTCCCTTTTCTCCTTTGGCTGTTCTGCTGCGGGATGCCTCAGGTAGTGGTAGTGGTGGTCTAGTGACCTAGCTCACAGCATCTTCCCCTGCCACTCTCCAGCAGGACTCCTGTAGAGGTGGTAATGCATGACCCAACCTGTGTTGTCTTTCCCTAGAACTAGTGGTGATGGGAGTGCAATAACTCAACTTGCCCTGCCTCTGTAGCGCCTGTCTAGTAGGACAGCAGCCAATGAATGTGTCTTTCAACAGCACGTGCCCAATGGCTAACGAGCTCTTACATTGTTGCTGGAGCTGCGGCTGGGACAATTCTCCTCTTGCTGGTGCTCGGTATCCTTTTGTGGAGATGGAGACAGTGCTCCAAAGGTAAGATTTACTTGGACAATAAATGCAAGCAATTTCTGTATGAAGGGAGCTCATAGGATGCCGATAGATTCTTCTTTGTGTCCTTCCTTTAGCTGAATAAGGAGTAATTTGGGGAATTTTTGGCAGTGAATGTACAGCAGCAGTGGTGAACGGGCAGCCCTAGTTAGTGAAGTCTCATACCTAAGCACAGATACCGCCTGGGCAATGGTAGGACTATTCTATGTCTCCTCCCTGACCTGAGGAAGCACCTCAAGGTGTGAGGGGTGGATTCAGTCTCCACGTCTATTCCACCTTTGGCTGGATTGCCAACAAAGCCGCCAATTATTGGCAATTGCTCGGGTGGGAATGTGTGGGACGTAGATACTGCTCCACTATGAACTAACTAGACTGACAACTACCTCCTTCATTGAAGTGACCCAAAGGTCATCAGAGAATTACCAGCTTGGCCACAACTTCATTTTTTTTTTTCCAGAACCACTTCAAAGCAGGTCAGAGGCAGAGATGACTCAGATGGAGACGGTGAGTTGGAGAGCTTATCGTAAGAGCTGCATTTAATTTTTCTCTCTAGCATAGGGGTGTTGAGCATCAACTCCAGGAATACAAGGTAATAAAGAAATCGGTTCTCCTTTTACAGACTGCTCCAAGAACTTCAGAGTAACAGAAAATGAGCACTAGTCCTGAATAGGATCAGGGGTGGTACGACATTTAAAAAGTTAGAGGGGAATCAAGAATTAATTAGCCTTAGAGCAAAGATAAAGAGGACATAAATTAGCGATTGCGCAGGATCTTCAGCGATAATAGAGAATGCAACATTGGTTCCAGGCAGTTGGACTGGGAAGTTCAAGGCAGGGGGAATCTTATGCAGCTCCGGAAACCTCAAAATACTGGAGAATGCTGCATTTGTTCCATGAACTTTAGAGGTATCTCATAATCAGAATACAGCTTCCTAAAAAGTCAGCACACCCTTTTATAGTGCCTGTGTCAGTGGAAGATGGTCTAGCATTATAACAGTATGATATGGGCATGAAAGGAACGAGCAGTCTTCACTCATTTTCCTCTTGCTTTGCAGTCTTCCCCTCCACCAGCCGATGAGGTGACTTACGTTGACTTGAACTTCCACAAAAGGGACGCAAAAGCGGAGGAAGAGGTTGTTTACACGGAAGTGAAGATACGGCCAAAACAGAGAGATGACAATGTCATCTATGCAAAAGTCAACCCTCATCATCACTAGGGGAAGAGCTAGTGGGAATTAACAGAGGGGTGACCAGTATTTCACGTCTGTTAAATGCAAGTCTCCATGAAACAACGAATTAGCTCTTAGTAAATGACGGTCCTTGGAGATCAAAGTCCTCTAGTTATGAACAGAACAGGCAGCAATGCAAGATTCCCTCGTTTCCTGCTCCACCAACATGCCTCAACTCTGATGTGGAGAGACCAATTCTGTGAGCAAACGGCGAGTTCTTCTAACCCATCTACTCTTGGCCTGTGTGCCGTGATTGTAGCCAGGAAATGGGCCGGGCTGTGGACAGTGGTTCACTAGGAACTGAGTCGAGACCCGAAATTCATTTAACGAACTCACCAGCCATCAGAGTGTTGCAACTTTTAGTTGCTATTTACCAGCACTGTATTTGAACAAGTGACCGAGAGCCAAGCCCTTGAGCCACCCAAGTATGGAAAATGTTGCCATCTTGTTGCGGGAAGCCCTGTCCTCCACTGAAGATGCCAAGTGTGCTGAAAGAGGAAGGAAAAGCCTCCGAAGAGCCATGCTCCCTACACTGAAGGATGTACAGTAATGCTGAAAATGCTCAAGAGCAATTTCCCATACTTTCATGAATAAGACTGACATGATTGTTTCATCTTTCTAAG
This sequence comes from Natator depressus, assembly GCF_965152275.1. Taxonomy (NCBI): domain Eukaryota; kingdom Metazoa; phylum Chordata; order Testudines; family Cheloniidae; genus Natator; species Natator depressus. Next base: position 7,881,902 of record NC_134245.1, on the reverse strand, counting down.
CACAAAGTAGGCTTCTCTGTTGGGAGTGAATTAAGCTTCCCTGGATTCCACCCACTTAAGAGCCAAACAACAACAATATGAATCGCTTTGCAAGCAGATTTTAAGTATTAACTAAAGCTTTTACAGCAAGTTTAGCTCAGGATTAAGTGTGTGCAATTGCACTGATTTAAATGGAGTTATACCTACTTACACCAGGAATGGATTTGTCCCCTTGTGTCTGCGTGGCTTTATTGTAAATTTAAAAAGGAAATGTGTAATTTTAAAAAAAAAACCAGCCATCATTTCTAGCGGTTTAAGTAGATTATGCTTTTGAAAATATCCCCAATAATTTTAGATAAACCCCCAGAAAAAATAACCAAAGGAGCTGTTGGGCTCCCAAAAATGCAGAGACCCCAAAAAATCAACAGGAGTGCCTTTGAAAGTCTCCCCATAATGCATTGATTTTTATGACTTCTGCAGATGAATGAGAGAGAACCCGTACAGACCACAACTCGTGGATGGCCATCAGGATACAACCAGAAGAAACAGCACAGCAGCCATGTGAACACCTGCAACATGTTCTGCTTATTATTAATACCCGTGTAAGCCTTCTGCCCGTCAGAGTTGGCAGCAACAAGGGCCGGGTTCAATATCTAGGGGATCCATTCCAATAACACAACGCAAAACCGGCTCGAGCCCCCACCCAGTGACCTGGGACAAATATATACCACCCCCGCTGGGCGCCTGTACTTCCCCTCTCGCAAGCACAGAGTCTGAGTGTGGCAAAAAAGCCTTTTAATAACAGAGAGAAACAATGTGGCATTATGTTGGGGAAACACCACCACCAGGATTCACAACACAACCCATGAGCAAAAACCCACCCCAAGCAAATTGGGTCGTGTCCTTTCCCTTTGGTTCTTGAGTCCAGCAACCTGAAATCACCCAAAGTCCCAAAAGTCCAATGACCCAAAAGTCTCTGTCCCTGGTCAGGGCAGCCCCAGAGTTTGAAAGTTTATCTGCAGAGCTTTACCTCCCAACCTGGGTGGAGATCGGGGGGTGGGGGGGGGGAGGGGAGGTAAGGGGGCACCTTACATGATCTGAAGCTGACTGCCCCACAGCTCCATAGGGCTCCGCTCCGCTCCACCAGCTCCGCATCCCATAAGCAGCTCCCACTGTCCCACGAAGTGCTCCACAATATATCTTCAGGCTCCCCCACTACTTAACACAACACCCAGTGATTTCAGCTCTTAGGTGAATTCAGCTTGTACTAGAGGAGCCTCAGTGCTGGTGCACCATTAGCCCAAAGTGAGCTCAGCAGCCTGTAACTAGACTCCTAATAGAATCAAAATTAGCTCTGATATTCCACAGTGAAGAGAAGAGGAAGTGCAATTAGCATATAAAGCCCTCACTAAGAGACCTATGCCACCAAATATTAATACTTGTCCCCAATCTTTCTCAATTCACAGAGTTTTGGAACCCATGACCCTTGCCTAGCGAGTGCTACTTAGTTGATGGTGAGTCCCTCCATCATAACAAAAGGCCAAGTACAGTTCCAAGCACAGTTCCCATAATCAGGGTAATAACAATTTATTCTTCCTGCCCCAATAACAGAGACACTGGGGATCCCACAGCAGCCAAAGTGACCATTTGGGCAGCTATGGCCTCATTCTAGGCAGGGTGGGTGTGCCTATGCAAATGAGATCGGCCCCTGAAGTTCTTTTCCACAACTTGCCACACCTCACCATCAGGTGTCAGGGTGGAGCTCATCCTGACTCTGCTTACACCTGCATCAATTCATTATTAACTAAGACATGGCATCAGCCATTTTCAATACTGAACTCCCAAAAGAAAAGGCAGCTATCAAATTGCATAAGGGGCTTGGGCCCCTTATGTGGGGTAGGTCTTTAGCCACATCAGTTTCATGAATGCGAATGATGGGTTATTCAGTGGTAACTGTTGTTCATTGGGTATATCACCTCTGCAGATCCACCCAGGGCAAATCTGCAGAGGCAGTCCTTCCAGAAGAAGAATTGGGTGACTAAATACCCATCACCAACACCACATATGCTGGGTGGAGACCAAATTCAAGCCTGGCTGAAGTCATTAAGGTTTTCACACATTTACACCAAGACTGTACATGTGCCTTACAATATAGATAAGAATGACCATGCTGGGTCAGATCAATGGTTCATCTAGCCCAGTGTCCTGTCTTTGACCAGTGCCAGATGCTTCAGAGGGAATGAACAATACAGGGCAATTTCAAGTGATCTATCCCCTGTTGTCTAGTCCCCCCTTATGACAGTTGGAGGTTGAGAGACACCACACTGAATGACTAAGCTGTATACAAAATATACAGCGGTTGCCCTAAACACTACAGCTTACAGTGGAATTACTGCTGGTGGTTTAGGCCATTACTGTGCAATACTGCATAGACTTCTTACCACACCAAATACTTCCACTTAAGGGCTTCTTAAAATGCCTCAAATGCCACAAGATTGGAAATAGCCTACTTCGGTTATGGACAAGACAGTGCGTCATTGTTATTTTTGCCATTAGCAAAAGCCAGATCCTGCCCAGCAAAGACTACTGCTGTTTGCTGTGGGAAAGTGAAGTTTATGAGTCACCGTGAAAGGGGGAAGTAAAGTCAAAGGGTAAATTCCTGCTGCTGCTAGGGCTTTTTTAGTCTTAACTGAACCAGAATCTGTATCAGCCTATCTGAAGAGGGAGAGTTTGGCAAGAAATCAGAAGTTGAGCAATGTTGATGAAAACAACTAACTAGAAAAAAAATTCTTTCATTCTTGGTCTTTCTTCTTTCCACTAGGAAATTAATTATGCCATTATTTTAAAAAGCAGCATATTTGAATAAAATGTAGGATTTCTAAAAAGTCCAGTGCGAGTTTTAGACACAACTCTCAGTGAAAGCCAAGGGAGCTGAGCACCGAGCTACATTATATCCCGTTGACATCCCCAGGCTAAGGCCAAAGGTACGTACATTGACTGTAGTGTGGGTCAGAGCCTCCATGGAGTCATAACTGACGAGGATCTGGTTCCATAACATTTAAAGAGGATTTTGTAAACAAGACGCTTTCTAAATGCTCTCGGACAGAGCTGCCCGTAACCATCATCCTGGATCTACTGGTGTAGCAGGATTTTTTGGCTTCCAAGGTCTCACATAAACTATGATCTGCCAACCTTTAAAAGTAACACAGAGTCAAATGAAAATGAACACACTGCAAGTGTGCAGAGATCTTGCTGCATATCCAGCTGATTGTCTAAAACAGGGGTGGGCAAACTACGGCCCGCAGGCCGTGTCCAGCCCATCAGAACTTCTAATCCATCCCTCGAGCTCCCACCAGGCAGCGGGGTTGGGGTCTTGCCCCGCTCTGGTGCTCCAACTGGGGAGCGGGGTCGGGGACTTTCTGCACGGCTCCTGGGCAAAAATCAAGGATATTCCTTTGATTGCAAGTTCCCCAGAGTGGGGAATCTCATCTGCATAGTCTCTGTCTGCGTGCCTGTAAAAGTTCCTGCCCTGGAGTCAATTCACAGGCTATCCCTGCTTCTCCCACACTGTGGGTGTTTCTGTTGCGGGCAGTAGACAGGTTGGTAGGAGACATCAGCTGGTTTCCTGTACCTTTACCTGCTCTTTGCCTCTGCTGCTGCCCTTACCTAGAGGATGAGGCTGCTCAAAAGTGAAACCAGAGGGAGGCGTTTTCACACCTTCTCCTGCCACCTGTGCTTTCTCCTCCTTTTGGGTTCTCCACCCTGTGCACCCCAACCCTCTCCCGAAGCACTGGCCCTGGCTGCTGCCTTTTTCACAAAGGCCTTGACTCCACCGAGCTGTATCAGGCTTTGCTCTGGCATCCGAGAGGGGGAGGGGAGAAGAAGAGTTAGAGGTTGGGCAGAGTCCCATGCACTGAACAGCAGGAACTCGCCAGGCCTTGGCATGCCCTCACCCTTATTCACAGGCAGAAATGACCCGGACCTGCCGACAGTGTGGGGGGGGCACAGAGTGAGGGCAGTGGCTTCAGCAGATGTTACTGAGCATGCTCAGTACAAACCAAGCAGCAAATCTGGGGGGCATGTGACCCCGTGTGCCACCCCCCCCCGCCATACGTCACCAGTGATAATGGAACAATTTGTATAGTGGGGGGGCTGAAAGCCGTCGAACAAAACTGTAAACCCCATATGTGATGGAAACCACTTCAAGCCAGGGGGTGTTGCCACACCCCCCCAGCACTCCTAGTTCCAGCACCCCTGCGCATGGCCTCTATTCTCAGGGTATAAAAGGAGCAGGGTGTGGGCAGATAGTCACATCGAGAACACACTCATTCCACATCATGTTAATGAGGCAGAGACTGGTAAGAGCTGGAATCAGCGCTCATTTCCGGTGAAGAACACCACCCTTATTGAAGTATACGTAGTACTGATCCTAAATGAATAGCTTATGTGCCAGTAGGTGGTGCTTTTTGCCTTGACTGTCTCCTAATACACATACAGGTGGGCGAGGTGATGTCTTTTCCTGGACCAACGTCTGCTGGTGAGAGAGAGAGACGAGCGTTCCAGCTGCACCAAGCTCTTCCTCGGGCCTGGGCAAGGTACTGAGAGTGTCACCGCAAACAACAAGAGCAAACCGATAGTTTAGCACAATCAGTTAGCACAGATTCTAAGGGACCGGTCAATTGTCTTTTATTGGACCAACTTCTGTTGGTGAGAGAGCGAGGGACAGTCCCCCCAGAATATGTGGTGAAGAAGAGCTCTGGGTAGTTCCAAAACTTTTGTCTCTCACCAACAGAAGCTGAGCCGATAAAAGATATGACCTCACCTGCCTTGTCTCGCTGATATCCTGGGACCCGCGTGGCTACACCAAGGCTGCCTACACATCGCGTTTGTATAGCGCTCTGGTAAAAGGGGAGCACGGAGCTAAATGTACAACTTGCTACTGCAGCTGGGTAGGAAGGGAGGAGGGATAGCTGAGTGGTTTGAGCATTGGCCTGCTAAACCCAGGGCTGTGAGTTCAATCCCTGAGGGGGCCATTTAGGGATCTGGGGCAAAAATTGGGGATTGGTCCTGCTTTGAGCAGGGGGTTGGACTAGATGACCTCCTGAGGTCCCTTCCAACCCTGATATTCTATGATTCTATGATTCTAAGGACTCGGCATCTACAGAGCAGCTCTTCCAATAAGGCAGGCTCAAGTTCTCCTGTCCCATTACTCATGCAGCGCCCTGCACCGGGAGGGCGTTAAGCACAGATCCTCCAAGGTGCTTAGGCACCTAATGCCCAGAGAAATCAATGGGCGTTAGGCACCTGCAACCTTGGAGGATCTGGGCCTGAACGCTTGCGAGCAGGCTTTGCCCTTCTGGCGCAGGTTCTCCTTTGGAGTGACACCGTTGCCGTGATATTACCGCTGTAATGAAGGATGGTTGGCTATTCGCGTTCTCGCTCTTACCGACATAGCTATGACCGTGTAGCCATTTTTTTCCTGATCCAGCAATTTTATGAAACTTCACTGACGTTATTTGTTCAATTGCACTTTTCTTTGTTAGAGAACAGACGTCAACGGGCTTTGAGAGCTAACTTGCTAATATTTCCTGTGTGCAAATAAACATTAAAAAACCAGCAGATACAGCAGTAGAAGTAAAAAGAAGAAATGTTTGTGATTGCCCCGAAAGGCTTCTTTCAAGCAGTAATCTATGGGGATTAGGAGGATGAGGATACAGGCCTCATAGGGGACTACAGCGGGATCCATTCTCCACCCCCCCACCCCGCCCCGGACCACGTTCTGAAAATGCCTAGGGCAAGTTGGCACCAGGGGCAGCAGGTTTGTGTAATTTTTGGTGGTGCCCAGAATGGGTCCCGCCCCCCCACACACCTGCCTTGTAAGCCGATATATATTTTTTAAAATAATGTAAAAATTTGAGGGCTCTGGGTGGACTGAGGATGACGGGTTTGGGCTGTGGGAGGGGGCTCAGAGCTAGGGCAGAGGGTTGAGGTGCGGGGCTGAGGACTGCGGGATGGGGCTGGGTACGAGGGGTTCATGGTGCAGGAGGGGGCTTAGGGTTGGGGCAGAGGGTTGGAGTGCGGGGGGGTGAGAGCTCTGGCTGCGGGTGCGGGGTGGGGGATGAGGAGTTTGGGGTGCAGGCAGGCTGCCCCTGGCTGGGGAAAGAGAGGAGGACACTCACCTTGCATCACTGTCACTGCATGTGCTCCTAGGGCCCCTCTCAGGTCCAGGAAGCCCCCTCGAATCCCCTATCATAGGTGCAGGGCCGGGGGCTGCCATCACATGTGTGTCTTCTCCCCTACTGTAGCCTCACTGGAGGGTGGGGGATGGGGCTGCCCCTTGCCCAGCGTAGGGCAGGAGCAGTGACTGTAGGCGCGGGTGGGGGGACTGTGCTGGTGGAAGGTCCTGCCGGAAAAGGGAAGGGTCCATCAGAGGGGGAAGGGCAGGGGCAGCCTGGGGCAGCCTGGGGCAGCCTGCCCTGGCACTAGTGTTGGGGGATGCTAGGACCCTGCGGCGGCAGTTGATGCCAGGAGCTGGCAGAGCAGAGCAGAGGGGCGGGGCAGGGGCAACTGATGATGGACGGACAAAACTGACTCAGAGCTGATGCTAAGAGTGAATTTGCAGCCAGGGTTGAAGCTTAGATATAGACGTTAGGGCAATGTCTAATTTGCCCTCTCTGAGCAGCCTCAGACCTGGATGCATAATGGGTGAAATCCTGACCTTATTGAAGTCAGTTGGAATTTATAAACTCCGGAGGTTGGAGATTTATAAACTCCGTACAGACAGCCGGATCCCACCCATGTGCAGACTGGTCCTGGTTCCCAGCATGCAAGGGAAATCAGGGATGCGATATACGCATGTATCTTGGCACAGCAGGGAGGCAAAGGATGACATCTGCCTGTGCCAAGGGACACCATCACACCCTGTCCAGCTGCTGGAAAAGCTCCTGAGGGAACATTGGCACACACCCAGGGGCTGAAGTAGGGGGATGGTGGGAGTGGTTCAGACAGGTGCAGTGGTTTCGCCCTTTTGGTTTACTCTGGCCCCAGCTGGGCCACAAAGTAGCTCAGTTCCCCTTCTGGGGGTTTCTCACTGTCTGATTGTAAGCCAATTCCACAGTGGCCTATTGGAGGGTTGGGGGAGACCCAGGCCCACCCACTACTCTGGGTCCCAGTCCAGGGATCTTAAGAATAGCAGCCACATGCCACCGTGTCCCTTTAACTACACTGCTTTCAGTTCCCTGGGCCACTTTCCCATGGCCCCAGCCTTTGCCAAAGCTTCACCCTTACCTCAGGGCTCACCTGAGTTCAGGCCCAGCAGCCAGCCAGGAGCCCTTTCTCACTCCCCCAGTCCCTGCCAGCACTGAGCTCTCTGTGGTGCTGCAGTTCCCTCTGGCCAGCCAGGAGCATCCTGTGCCCTCCTCTAGCTCCAGCAATCCTGCCTCTGTGCCTGCCTAACAACAGGGGAAAGCACAGGGAAAGAAAGAGACACTGCCCCTTTATTTGGTTCCCTGGAGCTTCGGAGCAGCACCACAGGCCCCTCACCTCTCCAGAGCAAAGGGACATCGCACTGTGTTTATCCAACTGCCAGACCGGCTTCCTTACGCACCCTCATTTCCGAACTTGTGCAGCATGGCTCAGTGCGGGGAGAAGCCAGACACCGGGGACAGGGGTAGCAGGATTTCGTAATCTTCCAAGGGAGAAAGGACGGCTGGGACTAACGTTTTCTCAGATAACCAGTGTCCACTTTCCCTCCCTGGACCTAACCCCCAAGCTCCACCTCTGTTCTGTGCAGCTCCTCGTTGTAAGTGGATAGAAAGAGTGCAGCGGGGGGGCGGGGAGGGAGAAGTGAAACACCGAAACTGAAAGGACAAAGGAAACGGCTATTAGACAAACAACTGTACGTTTTCTACAACGGTCCCACCCTCAACGGGAACTCTTCTAAACCCGCCCCCTCCCTTCGCCCAGTCTGTGCAGCCCCAGGATGTCACCGCCAGCGTTCTGGCCAAGAAATGCCCAGACAGCCGGGCACGATTGATCATTAATAATCTGCTTTATAGCTTCTGCGAAAGGTATAATAATGGTTGATTGGAAATCAATAAAATCATTGATCTATAGCCGCGTCTTGCTCAGGGGCCATTTAAGGACTGAAGTGAAGTCGGGCTTAGAATCAGGAATGTAGCACCAGAGCAAGAGGGATATTGGTGTGGGGGTGGGGGGTCCATTGAAACTTACCAGTTCTAGGTTCTCCTTGGGCTTGTTGCGGGGGGGGCTTCCTCATCCACCTTCTCTGGGTAGAGGTGCAGAATCACATGGTCCTCATCCTCCGGCTCTTCCGGTCCTCTCCTCTGCAGCTCCTGCTGCCTCCTTGCCCTGGCCCTCATCAGCATCCCGTCAGCCAATGAGGCCGCAGGGCTGAGGAAGGGGTCGTGAGCTGTGGACTGGGAGCCCTTGACAGCACCGGGTCCAGGTCATCATAGAAGGGGCATGGACGATGACGAGCCCTCCCGCAGCAACTGCTGGAGCCTTTTACTCTCCGCTGCAGGAGCCTCAAGTGTTTGACGTGTTCCACAACCCGCTCAAAGCCCACTTGCTCCAGCCTTCCTGGAGAGTCCTGATACAGGCGAATGTTCCTGCTGCTCCGGGCAACGTCGGGGAGGATGGTGTACTCCGACCGCACACTGATCAGCAACACCCACGTGTGGTCGGTGAGCCAGGTGGCTGCTCTTGGAGATCCAGGTTCACCTGTACTGATCAAAAGAGTGCAGCGGAAAGCTGATGTGATCAGCACAGTTCATGCCTACGGGTGAAAACGGGGGACGCGGCCCTTTATAGATTGGGTAAGGACCAGGCAGAAAAGGATTCAGTGCATTGTGGGGCTGGCGGTGGAGGACGATTGAAACGCGAGATCTGGTATACTCCCTTCCCGCCCCCACACCTCCCGTCCATGCTGCCAGTTGGCATGGGGACGGGGCCAGGCCACAGCCGGAGGCATGTACACCACACCCCTCAGGTGGCCTAGCTCCCTCGCTCTCTGTTCCCTGCAGACACTTGGTTCTGGGCGACAATGGGGGGTGATTGCACAACCACAGGCCTAGACACGGAAGACAGCCCCTAGTGTAGATCTCGCCTTAGTCTGTCTGAAGTAACGTGAGATTTCCTTTTGCCCATCTGCACTGCCTTCCTCTTGACAGGTGTGGCATACTTCATGGCCTCCGTCGTGACAGCTGACACCTGTTGCATTGCTCACATCTACACACACATGGCCAACGGTGCTGCCTTCTTCCCAAACTCTATCACCAGGGACATTCCCTGTCACGTCAGGTACAGCTGCTCTCCTCTTCCCTTCACAGCTGTGACCCCTTGCTTTGCTTACCCTCCACTGGGGCATTGCTTATTTACCAGTGGATGCTGCTCTTCTTGTTAAGTAAAACATACTCTTCATTTTAAACTTAGATTGCCAGGTCTGTGTCATTTCCTATGCAGAGTTAAGTTGCATCATTTTGTATGAAGGGACCTCACATCTGTGCACCTGGGTCTGCCATCTCCTGGACGTGGTGGCATGTATTAGGCATCAGGGATTTCCATTCTTAATCATGGATTTAATACCGCAGCTACCAAGGCCTTCCATATGCAGGCAGCATGTCAGTCTGAGGGACTGATGGGCCAACAGCAGAACTGCCCACCCAAACCCTTCATGATCTTTGGGGGCTCAGATAAGATAGGATTCAGGTGTGACCCATGGCTGGGTTTGGGGTTTAGTTTTGCAGAAGGGAATAGAACCTGATGAGATTTTCAAAAGCAAAGTTAAACCTGCCCCTCCATTTTGCTCGTTCTTTGTACTACAGCCCCTCTGCACCACTCTTTGGGAATGACACCTGTATTTTAAATGGTATATTTTTTATTCGGGACCCCGATCCACGCCCCGTCTGAGAGGATACAACTGGAATAGAAATTACTCAGACCTTGCAGAGGGAGATTCAGGGCCACGGGCATTGCTGGTCTGATACTTTCAAACTTTGGGAAGACTGGGTTAGATGCATCCGATGAAGTGAGCTGTAGCTCACGAAAGCTTATGCTCAAATAAATTGGTTAGTCTCTAAGGTGCCACAAGTACTCCTTTTCTTTTTGGGTTAGTAAAGAGCTTTCTAGAGAAGAAAGGAAGTTTAAAAAATTTATTCAACTGCAATATTTTTAAATTCACCGTGTGATTGAGAACGTTCAGTGTGACAGAATAGGGAAGTGGGCAGGGGATACTGGCAGGAAACTCACACGTGGAACAAAGAATCAGCAGAAAAAAATACCATAGAGCAGAGGAGAGTTCCCAAGAGCCAGCGCGGAAAGGGGACGGGGAGAAAGAGTGCAACAACGGCTCTGGTGTTAACTCAGACAATGAGCTGCAAGAAATAAGAGCACCGGCTGTTTTAGCAGCAGATCTGACACCTCCTCAATTAGGGACCCTGACAGTGCTGCCCAGGGAAAGGTTCTCTAAGGAACATGAGAGCCCAGCTGGAAAGGCTCTCTCTGCTTTGGCCACTTTTCCTGTCTCTGAGGATGGGTGAGTTTGTGGGGTTTGACGCTTTCAGAGGAGCGAGTGTTTGGAGGGGAAGGAGGGATGAACTGTAACAAATATTTCTGTGGCATTAAAGGGCGTAGAGAGGTAACGACTGTGGTATTGGTTTTGGTCTGAGCATCACCATTAAAAAAATCAATTGACAGCATTTTCTTCTTATGCCAGGTCTACACTAGAAACTCTTGCCAGGACAGCACTGTCAATGAGAGGTGTGATTTTTATGAAGATGCTCTGTATCAGCAAAAGCCCCAGTGTAGATGTGATACCAGCCGGAAAGTGCTGTTCCCAGTGTAGCTTATTTTGATGAAGGAACTGGTGGGAGCTGGACTTAGCAAGAGCACTTCCCCCCCTGCCATAAGCCGTGTCTCCTCGAGGAGGGTTTGCCGGTATAGTTAGAGTCGCAAAGCTTTTCTCGCACAGACCAGGTCATAGCTTAAAAAACAACGTACTGATCTGAATTCCCGGCTGGCAGAACTCCACTGACGTCTGTGGACGCAAATCAGTGGCCGCTGTGTCAGAAAAGCTGGTAAAGAAGCTGTTTTATGATCACCCTAGATTCTGCCACCCCTGCTCGTGCTGAGGAGCCCCATTGTGAACGATTCCACCTTGCCCCAGTCCCCTTTTGCAGCTAACTCCAGGGTTCCCATCCCACTTCCCCTGCCAGCACCCTAAGGCAGGGTCCCCAAACTTTTTCCATTGCACCCCCCATACCCATGATAGAATGTGTCTGGGTCCTCTCCGGGAATCGTGGTTGGGAGCCGCAGCTGGGAGCGGAGAGCTGAGCTGCAATCGGGGCCAGGAGCCGAGGCCGGGGTCGGAGCTGCAGCTGGGGCTGGGGCTGGGAGTGGAGTCATGGTTGTGGCCCAGGCTGCAGGGCTGGGAGTTGGGGGCTGAAGCCGGGACTGCGGCTGGGGATGAGGCTCAGAGTGGACCTGCCCCTGGGGCCAGGAGTGGGGCCGCAGCCAGGGCCCTAGCTGTGGTTGGGGAGCGCCCCCTCCCTGACCCCCATGGGGGCTGGCCTTGGCCCCACCTAGCCCCTCCCGCCGAACATTCCTGTACAGTTTGGGGCCCACTGCCCTAAGGATCCCACGACAGGCTCCCTGGCCTCAGTACCGCCCTGCTTGGGACCACTTTATATCACAGACACAGTGCATTGACCTGTAACAAACCTCCCTCACTCCCCCCGTTCCTCTCAGACAGGCCAGCAGCGAGGCCCTGCTGCCGCTCCACGGGCCCTCAGCAGACACGGCGGCAGAAATGTCCCAGGCGCCGGCTCCAGTTCTGGCGCTTGCTGTGATGCGGGACCTGCAGTGCCCTGCTCCCCACGGCCGTCCCCAGGCAGCCCCTCCGAGTATGGACCCAGGAGGTGCTGTAGCTCTCTGGCAGCATCGCCTCTTTCCGGTACCGGCCTCACCCCCAGGGTCACCTCTTGCCCTTCACCCAGTAGCTGGGTCTCCTCCTGATGCGGGGAGTGCCAGTCCCCACTCTGCAGATCATCGTGCAGGGGGGTGAGCTCTGCACTCGCTACGGTTCCCACCATCTGGTCAAATTCCTCGTAAGAGAAGCAGGGAGGTGGGGCGTCCCCGGAGGTGCAGTTAGAATCCTTGACTTTGCAGTAGTCTGTCTTGAGCCTCTTGGTTCGCTCTCCGCATGGTTCTGCGGCCCAGTGCTGTCAGCTGCTCACGGTTTTGTAGACACCATCGTTTCTCGCGCTCTTGCTGACGTCGAACCTCTTGCTCACCTTGCACCAGAAGTGAACCAGAATCGGGCTCTGTTCCTTTGGCCAGCCAGCAGCGAGCTTGATGTGGTGCTCCTTAGTACTGGCCATAGCCAATGCACATTGGGGTTGATTGTGTCTCCAGGTGAGCAGTCCAGGTAGAAATGAAGGGTTAAACGCCAGGCAGCTGCATTTGGACCAGGAGGTTGCTTCTGGTTCCCTGGAAGCAAAAGGGAAGTTTGGGGATGGAAGGGCTGAGAAGCACACCCCATGGGATTGTGGGATAGTGTTGGTGGATCCTCCAGACCAGAGTCTGGTGACCCAGCCTTCAGCTGCATCCAGACTGCAACACTCCTGGGCTTTGACCTGTGTCACAGTGGGACTCAGGCTCTGACTCACCCCCTAGCAGGGTCTGTGAGCCAGAGTCAGACATATTTCTGTGGGGATGGAAGAAGGGCTTGGGCTTAAACCTGAGTCAGAGCCCGGGCTTGGTGTGCTGTGTAGACATGACCTGGGGTACAATTGGTGTTAAGATCTCAATCAGGCCTGTGCTTCTTTGGGCAGACACTGTGAACCTGACACCGCCCCTCCCTCCCCCACCCCGCGTCTAAGCCTGCATCTTGTGTCATCATTTGCACCTGTGCAAAGGAAACAAAGCAGAATTGCTGTATTTTACACACACTTTGCACAGTAGAACTGACTGCACAAGGTGCAGCAGAATAATGGCCTGTGTTTCAGGCTTTCATAGTTTCATAGATTTTTAAGGTCAGGGAGGGACCATTATGAACATCTGGGATGACTTAACTGGGAATTGGTCCTGCTTCGAGCAGGGGGTTGGACTAGATGACCTTCTGGGGTCCCTTCCAACCCTGATATTCTATGATTCTATGATCTACACTGACCTCCTGCATAACACAGGTCATAGAATCTCACTTCGTAATTCCTGCATCAAGCCCAGAACTTCTTTGAGCTAAATCACATTAGAAGCAAGAAGACCAAGGGCAGGGCAGGCCCATTACTCAATGGGGGAGAAGGAGGGGTGGGGAGAACAGTAACAGAAAGTGTGGAAATGGCAGAAGTGCTAAACAACCTTTTTGTTTCAGTTTTCACCAAAAAGGTTAGTAGTGATTGGACGTCTAACATAGTGAATGCCAGTGAACATGAAGTAGGATCTAAGGCTAAAATAGGGACAGAACAAGTTAAAAATTACTAAGACAAGTTAGATGTCTTCAGGTCACCAGGGCCTGATGAAATACATCCCAGAATACTCAAGGAGCTGACTCAGGAGGTATCTGAGCCATTAGCGATTATCTTTGAGATGTCATGGAAGACGGGAGAGATTCCAGAGGACTGGAAGAGAGCAAATATAGTGCCATTCTATAAAAAGGGAAATAAGGACAACTTGGGGAATTACAGGCCAATCAGCTTAACTTCAGTACCCAGAAAGATAATGGAGCAAATAATTAAGCAATCAATTTGCAAATACCTAGAAGATAATAAGATGATAAGTAACAGTCAGCATGGATTTGTCAAGAACAAATCATGTCAAACCCACCTAATAGCTTTCTTTGACAGGTTAGCAAGCCTTGTGAATGGGGAGAAGCAATAGATGTGGTATATCTGGACTTTAGTAAGGCTTTTGATATCGTCTCCCATGACTCTCTCATAAACAAACTAGGGAAATACAACCTAGATGAAGCTACTATAAGGCGGGCGCATAACTAATTGGAAAAGCATTCCCAGAGAGTAGTTATTATCAGTGGTTCATAGTCATGGTGCAAGGGCATATCGAGTGGGGTCTGTAGCAGGGCAGTTACCCCACTCTGGTGGAAAGAGGCTAGGCTGATTGGGGAAGCAGCCACAACTGGGGACACACCCAATCAGGCCACACCTAGCCCTGTTATAGGTTGACCAGACAGCAAGTGTGAAAAATCAGGACGGGGGTAGGGGATAATAGGCACCCATATAAGAAAAAGCCCTGAATATCGGGACTGTCCCTGTAGAATCGGGACTTCTGGTCACCCTACCTAGGTTAAGGGAGGAGCTGGGTCAGAGTTTCTCTCCAGCCTTAGAGAGAGGAGGACTTAGCTGCCTGGGAATAGGATCCTTGATGCAGAGCAGGGCTGGGGAAAGGCAGGAGGAGCTGGGGATCTCCAGCCTGGCAACTCCCCAGGCTGAGGCCTTGACAGAGGTCAAGTACTGCAGGTACTGGGGCTCGGGGGTGCAGCCCAGGGTTAGGCAGAGGCAGCTGGTCCAACCCCCTTGCCAATGATGAGTGGCCATGACAGACTGCAGTTTGCCCTAGTGAGCGGGGGCTAGATGATGACTGGCAGTAACCACTGAGGCAACAGGGGCGTAGTGGGTTGGGGGTTCCCCTGGGAGGGAAGACCCAGAGCGTGGGGACTATCGGGGCATGCAGAACCCCAGGGTAAGGGGCACCAGGGTCCAGAAGGGACACAGGGGCCTGGTAAGTGAGACACCGGCCACCAGGAGGCGTGTCGACTGCTGGATGAGGCAATTCCCGAACGACCAGAAGGAGGTGCCACACCGGCGAGTCTCAACCCTGTTACAGGTCCCACAGGGATCAATTCTGGGTCCAGTGATATTCAATATGTTCTTAAATGATTTAAATAATGGCATCGAGGGTACACTTATAAAGTTTGCAGATGATACCACTCATCGTCCTGCTCTTTGTTCTGCAGAGTGCTGTGCTCATTAGCAGTACTTCTTAATAATAAATAATAATAATTAGGAGGAGGCGGTATGGTTTAGTGCATAGGCGGGGCAGCACTGGGGCAGGCTTTCAGGGGCTGTAGCCATCCCCAAAATTTGCCTTAGTTCCCCAGTAGCTTCTGCTGCTCTCCAGCTGCCCAGCTCTGAAGGCAGAGTGGGGAGAGCAGTGGCTGCTGGCCAGGCACCCAGCTCCAGCAGCAGCAGAGAAGTAAGCCTGAGTGAGGGACCGGGGGGCCTGAAAGCAGCCCCCGCCCCGTGTCCTCACTCACCAGGGGGCACTGCCCAGGGCAGGTGGAGGGTTCAGGGCTCCCCTCAGCAGACCAGACTGACCTGCTCCAGCCCAGACTCCTGGGCCGCGGCCCCACAATCGCTGCTCCCCAAGGACTCTGCTGGCCCTGGAGTCAGATCCCCCCCACCTGGGCAGCTCTTACTGACTGTGAACAGCCAGCGCCCCGCACTGCCCGATCCTTGCCTCTGACCTGGCCAGGAGGCAGGGCCATCGAGAGGGATGGGTCCTTGTGGCAAGGGGGGGCACAGCTCCCCAATTTTCTGTCTGGTCATCCACAGCCCCCACACCAGGAACAGGCTGGCGGTGCCCTAGTGCATAGGGACTATGTAGACTACCCCCTTGTGTCTTTCTTCTCCCACTCTTTGTTTAGACAGTGAGCTCCTCAGGGCAGGGACGGTCTCTTACAGTACGTACGTACAGGGCCTACAACAGTGGGGCTCTACTGGTGGTTGAGGACTCTAGGTGCAATGGGAATAAATAATAACATGAACTGTCCTTTCCTTCCATCTCATACTTCCTTCCTCACCACAATTCCTTTCTCTTTGTCTATTTTACTTCCCCTTTCCTTAGGCCCCCTCCATCTTTCTATCCCTCTCCCCTGCTTTGCACACATTCTCTTTTTTCTCTCCCATCTGCTCTTCTCCACTCCCAGCTCTCTCTTTCCCTCAGTCTTCTCCCCCCTCCACCTTCCTTTTGTCTCCTGTCTCCCATCTCTATCTCCCTTCTTTGAACTCTCACCCCCAAGTCTTTGTTTGGCCCATTGTTGTTGAGATTTGCCTCCCTGGAGCAGACACTCCACCCTGGGGCCTGCAGGCCCAATTCTCTGCATCTGGGCTTCTCTCTAGATCCCTAGGAGCCACCCAGTGCTCTCTCGATGGCCCCATGGAGCCCGTACGGCAGGCTGTAGCAAGAGGGGCAGGCCGGCTAACAGTGCCAGTAGGGCAGGCCTGTGCAAACTGCCCAGTCTGAGCCCTCCCCACTCACCGCTCTGAACTTCATGCCATGGCCTTCAGTAGAGAGTCCATGCTCGTGCACTTGGTTTCCTTATAGAGAAATGGAAACATTTTGCAGTGGATCATTTCCAAACAATTTTGTTTGATTTAATTCTTCCTTCGGTTGCAATAATTTAATCTAGTGACACTGAACTTTGTGTTTCAGGAGCTGCAGAAAATACTGCTGTTGTCCTTGGGGTGTATCAGACACCCCCTTGTATCCGTGCAATGGAAGGGTCAGAGTTCACCATCGAGTGTACATTCACCACAGACAATAATTCAGCCAAGTGGTTTGCTGAATGGAATAAAACCAGAAACAATGTAACAGAAAAGGTGTACAATGGAACAGATCGAATCATATTATCAGCAGATAAAGAAAAGCGATCTCTTTCCCTCACTGTGAAGAAAGCCGACGTCACAGATTCTGGAACCTACGTGTGTGGGGTTGGGAGCAAACATGGGACATCTCCTGGGAATGGAACCCAAGTGACCATCGATGGTAAATACCAGCATTTCCTTCTCTGTTCCACAAAACCCTTCTGCGGGAGCTCAGGACACTGGCCTTGTCCCAGAGAGCTGGGGCAGGTGGTGAAAAGGGCAGAGCAGTGGGCAAAACTGGGGGACATTCTGTGGTACGTACAATGGTCCTAATCCTGCATTCCACTGATTTCTGTGGGGGTTTTGTCTGCACAAGGAACGCAGGTCAAGCCCCATATATTCAAAAACTGTTTTGAGATGGGGTATGAGGGGAGGTTTCTAATTGGCTAAGCCTGTGAGGCCTTACACGTAACTTGAGAGACAAGGTGGGTGAGGGAATATCTTCTAATCAGACCAACTTCTGTCGGTGAGAGAGACAAGCTTTCGAGTTTACACAGAGCTCGTCTTCAGCTCTTGGAAATGTAGGTCTGGTCTACACTCAGACCTATGTTGCCATAACTATGTTGCTCAGGGGTGTGAAAAATCCACACCCCTGAGAGATGTAGTTAGTTACACTGACCGAACCTCCTGTGTAAACAGTGGTGCAGCTGTGCCGATGCAGTGTTTTCAGCAAAGATGTGCCCTCACTCAGAGTGTCCCAGGTAAATAGAAGGTAGAACGGCCAGTTTAGCAGAACTAGTTAACACATATTTCAAGGGACCATTCAAGGCAGGGTGGCCCGTTAACACTTCTGCAGTCATAGGACAAAAAGAGGGGTTGGGGGTTACAGATTCTTGTAATAAGCCATAAATCCAGTGTCTGTTCAGTCCATGATTTTTACTGTCTAGCAGAGTTATGAATTTAAGCTCCCAGGCTCGTCTTTTGAAAGTGTTGTGCAAGCTTCCTTTGAGGATGAAGACCACTCTGTATCTGACCTGTGAGAAGTGTTCCCCACAGGAGACAGGGTGGTTTTGTCTTGTATCATTTTCCTGTGTGATTGTCTGCTTTCACCCACATAGTTGTTATTGGGGCATTTAGTGCGTGGGATGAGGTACCCCACAGGTTGTGATAGGCTTGCGTAGGATCTGTGGATCTTGAAAGGTGTGTTGTGGGGGGTGTTGATCATTGTAGCAGTGGAGATACGTCTGCAGATTTTGCATCTGTTGTTCTGGCAGGATCTGGTGCTGCTTTGAGTTGGGGTGTCCTGATCTGTGGGGAGCTTGCTTCTGATTATGCCCTTGTAGAGGCTGGGGGTTCTTTGAAGGCCAGAAGTGAGGGTTCAGGAAAGACTTCTTTCAGGATGTGGTCCCCATTGAGTGTGGGTTATAGTTGTTTGTTGATACCCCGTACGGGTTCCAGTGTAGTGTGGTAGGTAGCAACTGGTGTGCAGTCAGAAAAGGTTTTATTTCTGTATTCAGACATGTTCTCTCAGGGCATTTGGACAGCGCGCTCCCTGGTACAATCTCTGCTCTAGTAGAATGTCCTTGTTTGGTGATGGTATTAAGGGGGAACAATGTTTCCTTCAGCGCTGGGCAGTGGGGCTCAGGTTATGTGCCCTCTGCCTGGGGCTGAAGCCCTTGGACTTTGGCTTTGCCCCCCACCCGCCCAGGCCAGTGGGGCTCAGGCAGGCTCAGGCTTTGGTCCCCCCTCCTGGGGTTGTCTAGTAATTTTTGTTGTCAGAAGGGGGTCGTGGTGCAATGAAGTTTGAGACCCCCTGATTTAGATACAACAAATCCTGCATCTTGGCAGGGGGAGACTAGCTGACCCTTGCGGTTCCATCTAACTCTGTGGCTCTAGGATTCTATGCCTAGGGGGCACCTGCAATGTGTGGGCATGGCAAGACGTACAGAGAGAGGTTTTGCTGTAACTCTTGATGGCCGTTCACCAAGCTGGTTCTAGAGGTAAAGGATCCTTCCCGTCTTCCAAGTGAAGAGGAAAAGCACAGTGGAAACTTATTTGAAAACCCCACATCTCGGTCACAACAGACCCAACACAAGGAATGCAGGGTCAAGTCCCAATATTCAAAAACTGTTTTGAGATGGGGTGTGGGGGGAGGTTCCTATCTGGCTGATCCTGTGAGACCTTCACTCAAGTTGATG
Organism: Natator depressus; assembly: GCF_965152275.1. Taxonomy (NCBI): domain Eukaryota; kingdom Metazoa; phylum Chordata; order Testudines; family Cheloniidae; genus Natator; species Natator depressus. The sequence continues at coordinate 7,863,106 of NC_134245.1, read as the reverse complement.
GCATCTCTCTCTTTGTCTGTAATGCAACAACTTTTGCACAGGACATGCAATCAATTCCAAAATTTCAGGAACTATTGTAGGTATCAGTGGGCAGAACTCTATTGATATTGGGGAAAATCAGAAAACGCAAAGGGGAATAGTGGGGGACACATGGAGCCCCTGCTCTCCATTTAGCAGACCAACATTTCCAGCAAAGCCACCTCTGTAACTGTCTAGATCAAAGAGCCAGTTGATGTAGAGTGACCAGATAGCAAGTGTGAACAATCGGGACTGGGTGGGGTAGGAGTGTAACATATTGACACCCAGAATGATTGATCTCCCAGTCAGAAAGAGGAGAAATAAACAGCCAGTTTAGCAGGGCATCGAGAGAGGTGGGGCCTTGTGGCAAGGGGGGGGCACAGCCCCCTCAATTTTCTGTCTAGTCCACCAAAGCCCCCACACCAGGAACAGGCTGGCGGTGCCTCGGTGCATAGAGACTATGTAGACTCCCCCCTTGTGTCTTTCTTCTCCCACTCTTTGTTTAGACAGTGAGTTCCTCAGGGCAGGGACGGTCTCTTACAGTATGTACATACAGGGCCTAAAACAGTGGGGCTCTACTGGTGGTTGAGGACTCTAGGTGCAATGGGAATAAATAATAACATGAACTGTCCTTTCCTTCCATCTCATACTTCCTTCCTCACCTCATTTCCTTTCTCTTTGTCTATTTTACTTCCCCTTTCCTTAGGCCCCCTCCATCTTTCTACCCCTCTCCCCTGCTTTGCACACATTCTCTTTTTTCTCTCCCATCTGCTCTTCTCCACTCCCAGCTCTCTCTTTCCCTCAGTCTTCTCCCCCTCCACCTTCCTTTTGTCTCCTGTCTCCCATCTCTATCTCCCTTCTTTGAACCCTTCTCCCCAAGTCTTTGTTTGGCCCATTGTTGTTGAGATTTGCCTCCACCCTGGAGCAGACATTCCACCCTGGGGCCTGCAGGCCCAATTCTCTGCGTCTGGGCTTCTCTCTAGATCCCTAGGAGCCACCCAGTGCTCTCTCGATGGCCCCATGGAGCCCGTACGGCAGGCTGTAGCGAGAGGGGCAGGCCAGCTAACAGTGCCAGTAGGGCAGGCCTGTGCAAACTGCCCAGTCTGAGCCCTCCCCACTCACCGCTCTGAACTTCATGCCATGGCCTTCAGTAGAGAGTTCATGCTCGTGCACTTGGTTTCCTTATAGAGAAATGGAAACATTTTGCAGTGGATCATTTCCAAACAATTTTGTTTGATTTAATTCTTCCTTCGGTTGCAATAACTTCATCTAGTGACACTGAACTTTGTGTTTCAGGAGCTGCAGAAAATACTGCTGTTGTCCTTGGGGTGTATCAGACGCCCCCTTGTATCCGTGCAATGGAAGGGTCAGAGTTCACCATCGAGTGTACATTCACCACAGACAATAATTCAGCCAAGTGGTTTGCTGTATGGAATAAAACCAGAAACAATGTAACAGAAGAGGTATGCCATGGAACAGATCGAATCATATTATCAGCAGATAAAGAAAAGCGATCTCTTTCCCTCACTGTGAAGAAAGCCGACGTCACAGATTCTGGAACCTACGTGTGTGGGGTTGGGAGCAAACATGGGACATTTCCTGGGAAAGGAACCCAAGTGACCATCGATGGTAAATACCAGCATTTCCTTCTCTGTTCCACAAAACCCTTCTGGGGGCGCTCAGGACACTGGCCTTGTCCCAGAGAGCTGGGGCAGGTGGTGAAAAGGGCAGAGTAGTGGGCAAAACTGGGGGACATTCTGTGGTACGTACAATGGTCCTAATCCTGCATTCCACTGATTTCTGTGGGGGTTTTGTCTGCACAAGGAACGCAGGGTCAAGCCCCATATATTCATAAACTGTTTTGAGATGGGGTATGAGGGGAGGTTTCTAATGGGCTACGCCTGTGAGGCCTTACATGCAACTTGAGAGACAAGGTGGGTGAGGGAATATCTTCTAATCGGACCAACTTCTGTCGGTGAGAGAGACAAGGTTTCGAGTTTACACAGAGCTCGTCTTCAGCTCTTGGAAATGTAGGTCTGGTCTACACTCAGACCTATGTTGCCATAACTATGTTGCTCAGGGGTGTGAAAAATCCACACCCCTGAGCGATGTAGTTAGTTACACCGACTGAACCTCCTGTGTAGACAGTGGTGCAGCTGTGCCGATGCAGTGTTTTCAGCAGAGATGTGCCTCACTCAGAGTGTCCCAGGTAAATAGAAGGTAGAACGGCCGGTTTAGCAGAAGTAGTTAACACATATTTCAAGGGACCATTCAAGGCAGGGTGGCCCGTTAACATTTCTGGGGTCATAGGACAAAAAGAGGGGTTACGGGGTTACAGATTGTTGTAATAAGCCATAAATCCAGTGTCTGTTCAGTCCATGATTTTTACTGTCTAGCAGAGTTATGAATTTAAGCTCCCAGGCTCGTCTTTTGAAAGTGTTGTGCAAGCTTCCTTTGAGGATGAAGACCACTCTGTATCTGACCTGTGAGAAGTGTTCCCCACAGGAGACAGGGTGGTTTTGTCTTGTTTCACTTTCCTGTGTGAGTTCATTCAACAACATAGTGATTGTCTGCTTTCACCCACATAGTTGTTATTGGGGCATTTAGTGCGCGGGATGAGGTACCCCACAGGTTGTGATAGGCTTGCGTAGGATCTGTGGATCTTGAAAGGTGTGTTGTGGGGGGTGTTGATCATTGTAGCAGTGGAGATATGTCTGCAGATTTTGCATCTGTTGTTCTGGCAGGATCTGGTGCTGCTTTGAGTTGGGGTGTCCTGATCTGTGGGGAGCTTGCTTCTGATTATGCCCTTGTAGAGGCTGGGGGTTCTTTGAAGGTCAGAAGTGGGGGTTCAGGAAAGACTTCTTTCAGGATGTGGTCCCCATTGAGTGTGGGTTATAGTTGTTTGTTGATACCCCGTACGGGTTCCAGTGTAGTGTGGTAGGTAGCAACTGGTGTGCAGTCAGAAAAGGTTTTATTTCTGTATTCAGACATGTTCTCTCAGGGCATTTGGACAGCGCGCTCCCTGGTGCAATCTACTGCTCTAGTAGAATGTCCTTGTTTGGTGATGGTATTAAGGGGGAACAATGTTTCCTTCAGCCCTGGGCAGTGGGGCTCAGGTTATGTGCCCTCTGCCTGGGGCTGAAGCCCTTGGACTTTGGCTTTGCCCCCCACCCGCCCAGGCCAGTGGGGCTCAGGCAGGCTCAGGCTTTGGTCCCCCCTCCTGGGGTTGTCTAGTAATTTTTGTTGTCAGAAGGGGGTCGTGGTGCAATGAAGTTTGAGACCCCCTGGTTTAGATACAACAAATCCTGCATCTTGGCAGGGGGAGACTAGCTGACCCTTGCGGTTCCATCTAACTCTGTGGCTCTAGGATTCTATGCCTAGGGGGCACCTGCAATGTGTGGGCATGGCAAGACGTACAGAGAGAGGTTTTGCTGTAACTCTTGATGGCCGTTCACCAAGCTGGTTCTAGAGGTAAAGGATCCTTCCCGTCTTCCAAGTGAAGAGGAAAAGCACAGTGGAAACTTATTTGAAAACCCCACATCTCGGTCACAACAGACCCAACACAAGGAATGCAGGGTCAAGTCCCAATATTCAAAAACTGTTTTGAGATGGGGTGTGGGGGGAGGTTCCTATCTGGCTGATCCTGTGAGACCTTCACTCAAGTTGATGGCATCTCTCTCTTTGTCTGTAATGCAACAACTTTTGCACAGGACATGCAATCAATTCCAAAATTTCAGGAACTATTGTAGGCATCAGTGGGCAGAACTCTATTGATATTGGGGAAAATCAGAAAACGCAAAGGGGAATAGTGGGGGACACATGGAGCCCCTGCTCTCCATTTAGCAGACCAACATTTCCAGCAAAGCCACCTCTGTAACTGTCTAGATCAAAGAGCCAGTTGATGTAGAGTGACCAGATAGCAAGTGTGAAAAATCGGGACGGGGTGGGGTGGGAGGTAATAGGCATGGGGGTGCACACAGAGCACAGTGAACATTTAGTTGAATTTGTAATAGATTCAGTGAAACCTTTTGCTTCAGTGCGCCTTGGCTTTTCCCAACAAATCTAAGTTTTGCTAGAAAATTTGCCATCAGCTCTGCTGTGCATAGTGAGAGTCCCCGTGCCAAAGAATTTACAATCTAAATAGACAGGACAACAGACAAAGGGTGGGAGAAATGGGCAGACGTACTAACAGTAGATTGGGAAGTGAGACAGAGAGATAAAAGACTACATCCACAAAGGGGTTTAGGCCCTAGTCCATCGGTTAGGTGCCACTATGATCCTCAAAACTCCTGCTCAGCTGCCAACTAGCCCTGGAGGTACTTCGGTTTCCACTGGTAAAATCTGGCTAAAGAATGGTTGAAATACTCGCACTATCCTATAAGCAGAGTATAGAAACACTAGTATAATCAGGAATGGCTCGCTCAAGGAGGCACCTAACAGATGGGCAATACCACCCCTAGGAAGGGCAGATTCCACCTCTGATAAAAACGGAGAAACCCAGCGAACAGAATGAAAACTGAGCTTGGCAGCCAAGATATCCATGAGACCCAGCTAAAATTAGCTGCCTGATCATGTACTTTCGGTTCCAAAGGAGGTATGTGATTGACCAGTCAGTTCATAACTCAGGTGTTCATAATTCTGAGGTTCTACTGTACCTTAATGCAGGAGACAGACGTGGGCCCAAAACCAAAAGCACAAAGGATATGAAACAAATATCCACGATCTACATGATCAAAAGCCTTCTCTTGACCAAGGGAAATCAACCCAATGTGCAAATCATACATTTTTGAGGCTGAAATTACATCCGGCAATAGGAAAAGTTTATCAAAAATGGACCTGCTGGCAATGCAAGATATCTGATAAGGTTGCATGACCGAACCAATCACAGTTTTCTATTATTTGTCAAGGCCTTTGAAAAAAGTTTGTCCCTGCTTTGCTTAGACCATACAGGTCCACAGTTATTCCATCTCTCCAAGGTCCCCCTTCTTAGGCAACAGGGTAAGAACCACTCGATGAGAACTGAGTGGCAGAATCTTCTCTTTGATGCTCTCCTGAAACACCTGGAGTAAGTCAGGCCCAAGAAGGGTCCAAAAGGCCTTAAAAAACTCAACAAGCAAACCATCAATACCAGATGCCTTCCCTGGAACAAAGCCATTTAGGGCAGAAGTCAATTGTGAGAGTGTCAGGTTGTGCTCAAGTCTGTTCACATCCAACGTTGAGACCCTAGGTAGAGCCTTGAGGAACCATCAAGTCTCAGATGGACACTGGCTCTCCTGCATACAGGTCTGAGGAAAAAAATTCACAGCAAAGTTCCTAATCTCTGCAGGATCTGAAAGCTCTCTGCCCGTTGACGTCTTGAGGTGGCCAGTCATCTTCTGCTCCACATGTTCCTTTTCCAGGCTGAAGAAAAACCGAGTAGGTGCATCCATTTGGAAAGGCCCTGATATCGGGCTCCTTACCAGTGCACCCTGAACTTTGCTATCAAACAGGTCCCACAAGCGCTGGTTTTCATATTTCAAGCTTTCGTGCAACCCAGCGTCATTACTGCCATGAAAGGCTTTTTCCAGTTCCATGATCCCCAACTCTAACTTCTCCATACTCCGGCAAAGGTCCAGGGAGGTCTGCTTCATGTTTTGCTGACAAAAACATTGAAATATTAACTTTACCCACCTCCCGCCATTGCCACAAGGAGGGAAAACATTCTTTGAGGCAACCCAGGCTGCTAAAAGTGCACATCTTGTAAAAGGCGAGTGTTAAAATGTAAGTATGGACAGTGGTCTGGCACAGAAGGAAGAGGCAACATAAATAAGACCAAACCATGATCTGAAATCCCAGTAGGGACAATACAACTAGCCAGCAAATGAGACAAGTGATGAGTAAAAACAGAAAAACGGTCCAAACAGGCCATAGAGAATCCCTGAGCACTCAGTGGATGTGGTTCCAGATAATGAGAGATTAGGTAGGAATTAAGAGTAAAATTAAAATCAACCCCCCCCCCCTCAAAAATTAAAATATCACTTGTCAAACAATTTGTCAAAAGAGCATCCAAGCTCTGGAAAAAAAATACACCCGGTCTTTTCCTACAGTTGGAGAATAGACATTAATCAAAAAAAGACGAGATTGCTCTAAAATAGCTCAAACCATCAACAAACAGCCTGGAACAACTTCCTGCACAGCCATCGAATGAGGTTTCGCCATATCCGCAAACAGAATGGCAACCCCGGTGTTTCTGGAACCATGAATCCGAAAAACCTCCTCTCTCCAAGCAGCAAGACATCGGTTTGGTTGCCGCATCTGTGTGAGTCTCTTGAAAAAATGAAACGTCCCCCCTTTTTCTGGGATAGGTATTCAAAGAGCCATACATTTTTAAAAATGTCTCTGCACCCATTCACATTCAGAGAGCCCCATATAAAATTATCCATCAGACCAGTACTCATCAGAAAAAGCAAGAAAAAGACAAAACACCCCCTCCGCCCCCAACCTCAAACAAAACCACCAAATTCTCCTATATACTTTAATTCCCAACATTTCCATTGGTGAAAGAGACATGCACTTTGGTCATCAGTTTTTTCAATCTACACTGCTTCCATCTGTCAAACTCAGATACAGGGACACATCTCATCCTATACTGAGCAGACAACAAAAACGGATTAAGGTCAGGAAACCAATCTGCCACCTCTACTCCACGTTTCTCCTTAGTCTCATCCAGAAACCTACCCATAGTGTCTGGGTATATCCCCCCGCAGGGGGTTCAGAATCTGCGAGTTCATCATCCCCCATCTCTCAGACTCAGAGTCACGACCGACCTCTAAGGGGGAACCTCAGAGAGACTAGAGGGAGGTGCTGGGACTGAGGGGACAATACTAGTACCTGAGAAGTCTCCATGCCTACAACCAAAGAACCACCCTCAGCAGCCCCGGCCAGTTTCAGTGATTTAGAAGGCTCAGAACTTACCATGTACATTCAAGACAGTCAACCACAGCACCATGCGTGTGCGATGGTATAACTATGGGACCGAGGGACTAAAGAAAGAGCTGGTGAATGAGAGCGATGTAATCACAACCCTGCATTTGGACAATGGGTTTGCCTCGCTCACTTTGAAGAATGAGAATTCATCTAATACAGGAACCTACGTCTGTGAGGTGGGGAACACAGCAAGGAACCTGTCTGTCAGGAGCCGGAGCGCAGGTGACCATCAGTAAGTGTCAGCAGTCCCCTACGTGTTTCCTACTATGAGATCCAGATACTATCAGTTTCCTACAGAGAGATGGAGCAGGAGCAGGGAAAGCAGTGCTGAGAGCAGTGCTTAATCTGTGCCAGGGCTTGCCAGGCTTGGAAATCCATAGCCCCGGCACTCCTGGGCTTGCTGCATCAGTTATGAATGTAAAAACAAAAGAATTGCTTGAGCCCTGGCACCTCTTTCATGACAAATTAAGCCCTGCCTGAGAGACCCAGAGACAGACACTGGCAAGGATTCCTTTAAGCTGCTCTAAGTTATGCCCAGGACTAAGCTTCTTTATGACAGCCCCCCAAAGACTGGGCAGGGCAGGGCATAAAGGCATCTGGAGCAACCCTCGGTGCACCTGAGAATCTGTTCCTCTTCTCTACATAGGTTCTTTTACTGCCCTTATCATCCCAGTATCTGAGGCCCAGATTTGCGAAGGTATTGAGGCATTGCTACACTCAGCACTGGAAGGCCTAAGTGACTTAGGAGCCTCTCTCACTGGAAGAGAACGGGGCACTAAGTCACTTTTGAAAATGGAATGTGGGCTGCTACGTCACGTAGACTTTGCTCCACTCTCACTGCCATGCGTAAATACCTCTAAAAAAAATCGGGGCTTGATCAGCTTCCAGCCATGGATCAAGCAATGTGCAGAGCATCTGCCTGGTGTGGTCCAGTCTCGCTCATCCTCTCCCAAGAGGGGGAAGTGTGTGCACAGTGGAGCTTTTAGAGTGGGGTTTTTTTAATGCATTTAACCGACGCCCACAGCTGAACCTGATGCTTGTGTAAAGACACACGTTCAGCAGTTGTCAACAGAATTACTGTTTTGTGGAGGAGGTGAAGGGTCTAGTTAGTGCTGCAATCTGGTGCCAGTTCCAAGCATCAGGAAGCAGAGTGGCATCTCAGCACTGCTGTGTGCTGACTGGGGTAAATGCTGATTTTGTAATGGCGACCACTGGCAAGGAGCTTTAGATAATGTGTACATTCAGAATCCCCCTGTTATTCTATTGTTCTGTTAAGAGATATAAACCTTGTAGGGTTTCTGGTTTCTCTCCTCCCCTACTGAGCCAGTCCCTGCCCAGTGACAGATCCATCCCCCTAGCCTAGGTATGGAGTCATGTTTATCCTTTGGATTGGCAGGTGCAGAGTTAATGAAGCCATTTCCCCTTGGGATCAGGGGAATTGGTAGAGTTTTTGTGAGTCTAGGGTGGAAACCATAGATGGGGTCAGCCAGGGGAGCGTTGCTCTTGGTAAGGGCTCTGGCCAGGTCTCTAGTGTCTTGCTCTGCCAGGGATTTCCTACTCCTGCGGCAGAGTCAGCATGCTGGCTGGTCTCATGGAAAGGTTCCCCTAGGCGGAGGGCTGAACCCCTCCCGACGACCCCACAGGTCCCAGCAGCTGGCATATGAAGAGGAACCTGCTGGCAAAAAGGGAGGCCAAGCAAACTGGCTGTGACACAGAAGGGGGATGGGAAATTAAGTGGGCGGGGGAAGAGAGAGAGTTTTTCATCTTTAAACTGTCCCTGCTGTCTCTATTTATCCATCCGACTCTATCCCTCCTTTAGAGGCAAATCTGTCCCTCTCTCAGTCCCTGCATCCCACATTGACAGGTTTTTCTTGATTTCAGATAAAAGGAGCAATGCCTCCCACGTTGTTCTCATCATCCGGATGGTTCTCGGGGCCCTTGTTATAACCTTGGCTGTGATTATTGTTACAGAGTGTGCGATTTCAGAAAAGAGGGGTGAGTGAAATGTCTTCAACGCAGTCACTGTGCAGAGTCAGCCACAGAGCTTGAGTTAGACACGAGGTCCTTCTGCCTTTCCCTTCTGGACATCTTCCCAGTCCCACTGTGTTGAAATCTAAAAGCTGTTTCAGACCTGGCTGGGACTGTTTTCTCAGCCTGTCTGTTCTAGTTTGTGCCTAACGTTAAATCTGTGTCTCTCAGAATTAGAAGCACAGAGTTTAGGTCTCCTTCTTGTGAATGTTCCTGAAGGCCTTTAGCTCGCAGATCTCCCTTTCACAGCACCGACGATCTTTCCCTATCGCTGCGTCTGTCCAACGGGCCATGTTTATTTCTGGCTGGCTAGTGCCACCACTTGGCCTAATGTGATGCACGTACTGCAGGAGTATTCTTTAGGTTCTAACTTACCGAGTCTCATTTTTCCACAGCTGCTGTCAGCCAGACAATATGATGATCAGCTGTTGCAGCGTACACCTGGAGATGGAGCTCTCAGACACCGGTTACCCAGTCATTCCCCCAAACACCGTGTTGACCAACCAGCCTGCCAGATTCTGCACCTGCAAATAAACCTTGAACTGCATGGAAGGGAGGGGAAGGGATGCTGGATAACTGGAAAGGGAGTTCACAGGGGTTCAGAATAAAAAGACTCCTCTCTGACACCCCTCTGTGAGGCAGTAGAACCCGGTGATTGCTGATGGCCTGAGCCCCCTGCGGCACCCTGCACCCCCTTCCTGCACACTGCACCCCCTCCCACACCCTGCACTCCCTCCTGCACCTCACCATTCATGGCCCTGCATACAATTTCCCCACCCAAATGTGGCCCTCGGGCCAAAAGGTTTGCCCGCCCCTGCTTTAGAGGCTCATGGAACCCTTGAAGTGAAGATGCTCAGAACAAGGGCGAAAAACTCTTCCCTATAATTGGTTCAGCTCCTTGTCCGTCAAAGAGGAAATGGAAACACATTCGCTGGGAACTGCTGTTCCATGGGTTCAGATGGCCCCCTTGCTGAAGTCAACTATTTATTAGTGTACCTTAAGCATGTGCTTAACTGGTTTGCAGGACTGAAGCCTGTATAAAAGGACCATGATTTTACAACAGGTTTTGTTAATTGTTTTACACATGCTGCTCTAATAGTTAGATTGTCTTACACCCGAGGCCTAAGGCTATGAACTTCCAACGTGTTTTAATAAAATTCTGATAACTCTGGCTATTCTTGATGTCCCTATAAATATGCAATCCTTTTTTGAATCTTTCTATGCTCTTGCCTGCACTGATTTCTTGTGGCAGTGAGTTCCACAGTTTAATCACTCATTTTGTTATAGTATTTCCTTTTATCAGTTTGAATTTCCCACCTTCTAATTTAGTTGAATTTCCTCTTGTTCTCATGTTGCATGACAGGGAGAATAGAAGTTTCCAATCTACCTTCACTAGACCAGTTAGTATTTTACATGTCCCCTCCTATTCAATCACCTTTCAAAGGAAAACAATCTCAGTCTTTTCAACTTCTCCTCCTAGTAGAGTTTTTCAGTGACCTGGATCTCCCTCACCGCTGTTCTCTGAACTCCCCCCCAATATCGTTTTTGAGAGCAGGTGACAGACTGAAAATGATATTCCAGATGAGGCTGCACCATGGATGCATATAAAAGCATTATAATTTTGTTTGCATTATTCATCATCCTCTTCTTTCTGCATCCTAACCAGAAATATTTCTGCTGGGTCACTCTTTGAACAGTGGCAAGTGGCTTCACAGATGGCAGGTCCCATGGCACAAGGATTGTATTGACTTGTACTCAGTACAAATATTGGGCCAGATCCTGCTCCCATTAATTTCAATCCCTCCCCAGACCAAAAAACAAACAAACAACCCACCTCTCTCAACACCCCTCCCTTCAAGGTTACCATGGCTATGACCGGGTCCCTGTGTATTCAGTGTTTCTATATTCACAGACTCCAGCCCCTGCCCTCACCTTGCTGCAGAACTGTGCTCCAGCCTCTACATTTCCACTAAAAAAGCATCACACCATTCCCCCCTTCACCCTGAATTCAGTAAAACATGAATGAAGCAGCTGAGGGATTACCAACCTGCTACACCTGAGCACTGCATAATCCAGGGACCGTCTCATAGCATTTAGATACATCAGGCCATGGGGTAACAAGAGTCCTGGGTTAGCCTGAGGCCACTTATCACTTGATAATATAACCACTATTTTTCTCCCTTCCCAAGTTTGACCCCCTTGCATTCCAGGGGCATTGCTCATCTACCAATGGGTGTGCGGCGCTGTTCCTGTTAAACAGAGCAAACTCTTTCCTAAACCTATCCTGAAGGACGATCCCTAACTCTCACAGACCTTGGGAGACAAACCAGTCCTCACAGCCCCCGAACCTGAAGCAAATAGTCACCAGCAACTACACCCCTCTGCCATGTACATTGGCCAAACTGGACAGTCTCTATGCAAAAGAATAAATGGACACAAATCTGACATCAAGAATTATAACATTCATAAACCAGGAGGAGAACACTTCAATCTCCCTGGACACTCAATAACAGACTTAAAAGTGGCCATTCTTCAACAAAAAAAACTTCAAAAACAGAGTCCAACGAGAAAGGTGCAGAACTGAAATTAATTTGCAAACTGGACACCATCAAATTAGGCCTGAATAAAGACTGGGATTGGATGGGGGTCACTACAAAACTAATTTCCCCCTGCTGATACTCACCCCTTCTTGTCAACTGTTTGAAATGGGCCACCTTGATTGCATTGAACTCATTAGCACTACAAAAGTAATTTTCCTCCCTTCTTGTCAACTGTTGAGAATAGCCCACTTCCACCTCAACTGAATTGACTTGTTAGCACTGACCCTCCCCCCCCCCACACACTTGGTAAGGCAACTCCCATCTTTTCATGTGCTGTGTATTTATACCTGCCTCTGTATTTTTCCCTCCATGCATCTGATGAAGTGGGTTTTAGACCATGAAAGCTTATGCCCAAATAAATGTGTTAGTCTCTAAGGTGCCAGATAAAATGGGAGAAAGAGCCCAGCCAACTCTGAGTTTACAAAACAGACCGTAAACTGATGAGACTTTCGAAACCCTGAACTAGGGCTGTGCATCATTTTGCTCTTCTTTAGCATTCAGATCCCCCCTCTCCCCGCACCCTAAGCGGTTTGTAGTTTAAGTGTCATCGTTACCATCTGGGGGGCTATTTCCCCACATGCCCTGGGACACAAGTTGAATGGGGTTACTCGTAATGTGGGGGGAGAGAATGAGGGCCCTGCGCAGGGATGGCTTGATACCATTAAGCTTTGGCAAGGCTGGATTCATGCAGGATTCCCCCGAGAAGAAAGGAAGCGGTAGAAGTTGAGCAACAAAAGTTTTTGCTCTTCCCCATGATCTGGGTTCAATTTTTCTCAGTATACAGCCCTGCAGAGAGACACAGGATGCTGTAAAAGACAACAGGAAACCAAGATGCAGAAGAGAGAATCAGCCTGCAAAAATGCCCCAAAGAGAAGAATTAGCAAGACACAGCACGGATGGGGAAGTGAGGAGAGAGTGGGATTCAGCCTGGGGTTACTTTACTCCTGAGAACAAAAACATCTGCACAGGCACAGTTCAGGCAACTGCACCTAGACTTCAGTGGCCCAGCAAGGGCACCTGTTCCCCAGCTGTCACCTCTTGGGTGGAGACTGCAGCCTTCTCCCCTCTGACCAGGGTATTTCCAGGCTGTGCAATTTCCTGCCTTCACTATATTTCCCAGCACAGACAGGTCGGCCAAGGAGATCTGCTTGCCTCCTTTCAGAGGAAGATAATAGGTGTAATTGCTATATTTATAAGATACCAAACAGCACTGCTTGCGTGTGAGACCCTGTACCCCATGTTCACCACTTTTATAGGGTTATGATAGATTTTGTACAAAGTAGGCCTTGTGAGGTATCAGTTGAAAACTCATAATCTGCTGAGCATCATTGTCCTGTTAAGATGTGTGTATCAACAATGTATATGGCATTATACAACTTTTGTTCTGTTGGTTACTGAAACATGTTGTAATTCTGGAGAATGCCCACAGACTAGCTCCCCAGTGTCAACAAAGGACTGACCACGGGTGTTAGAAAACTATTACCTATTGAAGCAACCATTTGCTAGCAGTGGGGAGTGGGGACTGTAAACAAAAGATTTGCATGTCATCCCTCATGTACAAAGACAGTGTGAACAAAAGATTTACAGTTCACCTGGAAGATGCTTCAAATCTCCCATAAACCACAGATGGATTGTCTGCACCCCAGCAAGAGGTGGAGGTAATCCTCGCAGAGAGGGGGAGGGTATAAAAAAAGACCTTCCACTCCCTCCCCCCCAGACACACTTCAGTGATGGTCCTTTGTCTTTCACATGCTCTTGCTGCCATGTGTTGAGATGGGGAGGACAGCATCTAGGAAAGCCATTGTCTCTTATTTTATACCATCTTAGCTAAGATGTTGAACTGCAGCCAGCAGCTCTTAGCCTTTACAGGTTGACACCTAGCACAAGAGCTAGAACCAAAATCTGTTCCAGTTCTGAATAGATTTTATTGTTTTCCAAGAGTTTAAATTGAGTCACTATTCTTTTCCCTCCTTTTATCCACCCCTTCCTTTGTCCATTCTTCTCTCTTCCTTTCTGGAGTTTGTTCATGCAACAGTCATCCCCAGCTAGGTAAATACCAGTGCACCCCATTATCAATTATTTCTTCATCTTCAACCTAGTTCTTCTCTCTCCCTTTTCACCTCTGTCCCTTTATTCAGCCAGTGTCTCTACCCCCCACTGTTCCATGGGGAAAACCCAGTTGTGGGTTTGGAAGGACTGACTGCTACCAGAGCCCAAGACTGAAGTTGGGATGACCTCTGGTAAGCGTCTTAGCATGGGTGTTGGTTCCTTTAGTGTTGTTAATGTTTTTTGTAATGCTTTCGACTTAGGAATATCGGTGCTTGCTTAGAAAGAGCTGTTTGGTAACTTGTAATTGTGGGAAATACACTGGACATAGCCTAGTGAGAGGAAGAAGGCTGGGTTGTGAAGAATATCAAAGTGTAAATCAGGGGGGCTCTTCAGTCTTAACATGCCAGTCAAGGGAGAGTGTGTGTGGGGGGTTGTAGTGGGGTGGCTGCCCCACTCCCACAGAATGTTTTTTTTTAAAGCAGAAAAGAATTTTATTTGTGTAACACTTACAAAGAATCACCAAAGAGGATAAAGCAAAACTATGCAACAAAACAAAAGCAAACAGAAGGTATGACACAGCAGCCTTCAGGAGGGAGAAGTGTTCAGGCTAGCCTGGGCCCAGAGCGGGGGGGCTTCCTCGACACTTGTGGTCTTCTACCCTCCTGAGTTACCTGGTGGCCTAGAGCGGGGGGGCTTCCTCGACACTCGTGGTCTTCCACCCCCTGGAGTTACCTAGTGCCACTCCCAGTGTCACCCATTATTCCTCTCCTGAGAGTGCCCAACACACAGAATGGTTTTTTTTTTTTTTGAAACAGAAAAGAATTTTATTGTGACAGTTACAAGAAATTACCAAAGAAATAAACCATAGTATGCAACAAAACAACGCAAACAGAAGGTATAACACAGCAGCTTTCAGGAGGGAGAAGTGTTCAGGCTAGCCTGGGCCCAGAGCGGGGGGGCTTCCTCGACACTCGTGGTCTTCCACCCCCTGGAGTTACCTAGTGCCACGCCCAGTGTCACCAATTATTCCTCTCCTGAGAGTGCCCAATACACAGAATGGGGGTTAAAAGCAGCCTTGGAGAAGGCTGTAGCTGGGAAAAGGAGTGAAAGCACCTGCGTAGCTGACCACAGGTGTGGCCAGCTCAGTCAGGGCCCAGCTGGCCCTGATAAGAGGGCTGTGGGCCAGGAGCTGAAGGAATCTCTCTCTAGCAGTGGAAGGAGAAGGACCTAGCTGCCTGGGAGTAGGGTACTTGTGACAGAGCAGTGCTGGGGAAAGGGAGGAGCAGCTGGGGAGCTCCAGCCTGGCAATGCCCCAGGCTGCAGGCCTTGACAGAGGCCTATGCAGGTACGGAGGCTGGGAGGAGCAGCCTGGGGTTAGGCAGAGGCAGCTGGTCCAACCTCCTTGACAATGATAAGTAGCCATGACAGACTACAGTTTGCCCCAGTGAGCAGGGGCTAGATGATGACTGGCAGTAGCCACTGAGGCAAGGTGGGTGAGAGGGTTGGGGGTTCCCCTGGGAGGTGAGACCCAGAGTAAGGGGGTACTGCTAGGGCAGAACCCTGAGGAAAGGGGCAGAACCCTGAGGAAAGGGGCACCGGGGTCTGGGAGGGACATGGGGGCCAGCATCAGGTGAGACACTGGCCTGCAGAGGGCACTCCATATGCTGGAGAGCTAATTCCTGAGAGGACCGGCAGGAGGTTCCGTCCCCGTGAGTCTCAACTTTGCTGCAGGGGGGGAAATAGTCTCCCCAACAGCAGTGATGGCTGGGAGCTTGGAGCCTAGAGCAGGTGCCCTTGGTGGACCAGGGGAGGGGAATACTGGTACAGTTACCCTGACCTGTTCTCCTTGTGCTTTGGACAAACACAGGACCAGATCGTGCCTCTTCAAGGTTATTATGGTTATGACCAGGGCTCTGTTTCTTGGCCCAGAGCCAAGGGTGGGGGTTCAGGGTGCTGTTTAGTAGCCTGTGATCTACAGGAGGTCAGATTAGATGATCTATGGTCCCTTCTGGCCTTAAACTCTAGGCCTACAGCTCTAAATAGGACAATATAAGTGTCCACACTGCTACCTATTTGACTCGATTGTTCTAGCAGAAAACAGCTGGCTGATGTGCTTACCCTCCAGCTTCTTGCCTGCGGTTACATATTGTCAAGAGTCTTCGGTAGACTGAAGCTGAAAACACAAGGGCAGGGTGAGATATATGGAATGGAAAACCTGACCCGGGCAGGGGCTGCTGCTCTGATTCTATTATGCTCCTATTCAATTCACTCAAAATATTAATTGTTAATAGGGTGAATGAAGCTGCTGCAAAATTTTCCAACCCGCTTGACCCACGCAGAGCGCAAGGATTTTTGTCACAGAATAGACCCAGCTGGCCCTGGAGTAACCAGGGCCCTAATTAGTTCTAAAGACCTTATCCATAATGGTTAGTTTGGTTTCAAAGTCTTTATGTCTTCCACAGTTACCAAAATCCTTCACACTGAAAAACAACGAGTAAGGATATAAATATGCCCCATGCATCAACCTCATAGTGTCGAATATTTCCATAAATTGCTCATAAGGAACACTGGGGAACATCCTGAACTGGTAGAAGTGGCATTTTGCTTGCTTCTATCTTCTTTCCTGCTTGTGTTTTATGGATTTAGGTTTCTGAGTGAGATAATCAGAGACCATTGAGAGATCTGTCTTTCCCTCTCCCTCCCCTTCAGTTCTAGCTCTTATTAAGATCCCCTCTACAATATAGTTGAACAACTCTATTTCATCTCCACTTCCTGTTGACACTCAATAGCCTCTGACCACATCTCTAATTCTCACAGACATTGTCCTTTCACCATCACAGACTGAACCCAAACCACACAGTGAAGTACAAATGGTTGTGATAGAATTAGTTTGCAGAGCTGACTCTTTGCTCACTTGCAAACTCTATAAGCCCAACCTTCTGAGAGGTTCAGGCCAGCAATGCTGGGGCTTGATGCTGTCTGGAGGGTAAGAGTATCTTCAAGCGGAAATCAATGGGGGTTGCTCCTGCCCGGGGCATCAGGGTGAACAACAGATCTGGGAGTTCAAGGCAACCCAAGTTACAGGGGGGTCACTCACAGACAAGGCTGGAGAGGCCCTAACACTAAAGAGCAAGAGGGGAGATGGTTTGGGGCTTGGTTTTGCAAACTCATCGGCCGGAAAAACCAAAGCCAAACATGGGATGGTTGAGATATGGGTGTTGTAGTAGAAAGAGCCTGAAACACAGGGCCTGGTACAAGATGAGGCCTGAACCAAAAATCAGCCAGAGTCAGACTATGAGCAAGACCCAGGCCATGCTACAAAGCAAATGACTGCTTACACCTTCACTGTCCAGTACATGAACTTGGTAAAGATGTAGTTGGTGTTGCTAAAACACAGACACTCCTAATAAATACTAGGCACTAGCTGGTCAGTAAAAACCTTGGAGAAGGGTAGAACAGGAATACCCCGCTACAGAGTTATAGAATAAATACACTCCCCAAAGATGGTACAGGGACACACTGACCCCTCCTAGGGTTTTAACCAACAGCTACAGGGTGTAGGGTGGTAAGTAACCACGTGAGAGGGGTAATACACAACTTGTCTGTATCAGTGTATAAAAGGGATCACGGAAGGTACATCTGGCCAAGGGGGCAGTGGAAAGTCCCACTGCTGACTGAGCTGGTCCATTCTCATGGGCGTCCGTGTCCCAGTGTCCACGCAGAGTCTATGGGGTGCGAGTACAAGTGCTTTGTTGACAACGGTGCCAAAGGCGCTTAGCCAGCTTTGAACAAGTCTGTGGTCTTTTGGGCAGTTTGACTGAGGTCTGCTGGGCCAGCTACCTGGCCAGAGCCACGACAACGTATGGGCCCACACAGCCAACAACAGGTGCCCTTTTATCAGAGCCCCCAGCGATCATGGAAGGGTGGAGTGATGGGTCTGGTATCTGCCCATCTCCAGCTAACACTGAAACCCCTGCCTGGTTCCCCGGTACAGGAGGCGCTGGCTGTCAGTCCCCTGGTGGGTCTGCAGCGATCGACCTAGACCACAAGATGGATGGCACAGCACGGTGCCATGAAATGCAGCTAACAGGGTTAGTCCTGAGAGGGGCTGGGCACCTGCAGCTCCCACTAGTTCCCGAGGGAGATGCAGGAACTCAGCCCTGCTCAGAATTGGCCCATTGTGATGGAAGTGGAACATTCCACCGTAGGGGTGGTGACCGAGACAAACCCAGAGGTGGAGACAGGCAGGGGAAGGGAACTATGACGTAAGCTTTCAAAGGTGAGGGCTGCGTAAGTCCCACTCCATCCATGTCACAGGGAAAGGAGCCGTTCTTGACCCTGAAACTCACTGTCACAGACAGAGCCCCAGCTGGTGACTCTAGATCTAACGTGTAATTTGACTCATTTGAGAGTTCAGAGCCAGCCAGAGCCTTCCCCCTACAACTCCCCTGGTGGGATGTGGGGCAGGTCACTTTGCCCAGATGAGGAGGTGGTGACAATGAAATGCGACTGTTGTGATGCAGTGATTGTTGGGTTGGTCACCAGGGGCTGCAGCATTTCACACCAGGACGTCGCCCAGAGCACATGGCTGCTGCCTGTGGGTCTGAGTACAGGGACCAGGGTGATGGAGTAGGGCCTTCTGCAACCAACCTGCTTCCATTGCTAAAGAAGGGAACGTTACATACAGAAGGATGAAGGAAAGAATTCTTGTAAGGAGGAAGGAAACAAGGCAGGGACAAGGCATCAGATAACTGGTGGGGGGGGGCAGGGAAATGAAGACGTTAGTGAGAAAAAACAGCCGGGAACTGAGGAAAGGACAGAGAAGAAAGAGGGAAGGGAAGTGGATGAAGAGAGAGAAATGAAAAAGGAATGGGCAAAGAGGCTACAAGAGAAGAGAAAGGAGAAGCCCAGAGGAAGTGGATGGGGGTAAGAATCTGGATGGATTTCTTAAGCTTCAGGTAGAATCCTGATTGCTTTTGTCAAGACGTAGGCAAAGCAGCCAGGTGTAACGACTAGGGGGTAATAATGGAGGCATTTGTACAATTCAGAAAGGAAAGGGTACAAGTGGCCGTAGCTGTGAGGTGGCATCAGCTTGGTTTTCACCTTTCAAGAGACGACATTGCACTTGGTCCGATTTCCTTTGATTGGATCATTGCAGCTTGTCTGTCAGAAGTTCTTATTGTACCACTTCAGTAGTCAGAGAAACTGTTCCTCTCAAGAGGTAAGGGAAACACCTTCTCCTAGCAATGGAGTGGAAATAAATCAATCTGAGTGTACTTTCAGGTGAAGGAAGTGAATCTATCCTTTGCTGTCAAAGGCTACCAGCAGTTTCGTCAGAAAAAAACAATATACAGAACCAAAGCTTCTGAGAGGTTACAGAAATATCTACTTCTGCTAGTCAAGAATAAGGAAGCCACTTGTACCGACTAGATTGGTAAGAAAACAGCTGATTGTAAGGAGAGAAAAAGGATAAACCAATACAGCCATTCATCCCACAGGTGGTGTGCATTTATACTCACCGTTACAAAATGAATCCGAGGACAAATCATTGACATTTGTTGCCTGACTAAAATACTCTGTCAAACATTGATCTTTGCAGCAGGTCATATTTTGAGATGCAAGGATGACAGATGGCTGTAGGATACCGGAAGGAATCAGCGGATCCATCCCTTTAAGGAGGTAAGAAATACAACACGCCATTGCCCAAAAAAACAGTCAATGGTTCTGGTCATACTTTCAGGTGGAAGAAATGTAACGGATGAAATCGTCACCTCTCAAAAGAGCACAAGAAGTTGCTGTCCTGAATAACGCAATAAAAAAGTGGGAGTTACCTGTTCAGAGGCAAGAAAAGTTGGTAATTATAACTGATGATCATGACATCTGCTCCTTTCCCCTTCCCGGCTAATGGTTGGTTGTTCCTACAAGGATGTATCAGAGAAAATGTGAAACTAACCAGCGTGTGAAGATGAGCATTTAAGCTCTTACATTTGCAGAGATGAGTTGTCCAGCTGATTCTCTTTGTGCAGAATTGATCATTGTTGCTTATTTCTCAAATGTGAAGAAGAAGTCAGTGGAATTGATCATTTCTATCAAGAGGTCAGGAACGCACCTCCTCTCAGCACAGGGGCAGGAATAAATGGCTCTATTTCTATTTTTAGGTGAAATGAAGGTCTGACCATTAAGGGGGCGGGGGAAGATAAGAGGTTGCTGAATTTAATAATAGTCAGACAGGTAACAATATCTGGCCGGGGGAAGAAAAGCATCTTTTACTTCTAGCTCAGAAAGAGGAAAGCAGCCCATTATACGCTTCAAGTTGTAACCAGTGTAGCTGGCTGTACCTCGAAGAATCAAAGCCTTGTGGTGGAACATCACTGACAAATAGGTGAGCACTGGAAAGTCTGCAGAAGCCTAATGATCTGGATGCTATGGAACCGTTTCTATTCATGACTCTTCATAACTGGTAATGAGTAATAATAAATAATTGTCAGGTTTGCTAATTGGAGATGTGAACAGACCAGGTGGCCATTCCTACCAGAGAGAAGTGAGGGTAAGTGGCTGTCCCGGGCAAGGAGGTAAGAAATACCAGTCCCCAAACATCCATGTGTATATCAAGTGGTGTGGAGTTTACTTTCAGGGAGAAGAACTGTGGTGGACCTTACTTCTCATGGGGAGAGTGTGAAAAGCAGAGGCAAGACAAAGCAACATGGACTTGCCAGCTGCTGAATCCATGGAGGACTCCAATGAGAAGACGCTGTTATTTCAAGGAACAACAAGCAGAATACAAACAGTCACTTCAAATAGTTCAGCTAGTTGCAAATCTGAATAAGAAGCAAGTCAGCAGAACACAGACATGGAGGTAAGCACTGACGTTTCCCTGGTTGTCAAATGAACCTCATGCCAAAGCAACACTTACAGACCAAATAAATAGGTCACACGTCGCACATCTCCAGAGGGAAGAAGACCAGGGGGCTGTTGTGCTCTTGTAGGGATTAATGCAAATGCAACTAGCTGAACCAGCCATGTCAGTTGGGAAGGAAAAAAGCACATTTCTTTAACATGCAAGTGGAAATGAATAGATCCTGTTATACTTTCAGATGAGAGAAATGCAGCTGATTTGAACTTTGAGGGTGTGAAAACTACAGGAAGTTGCGAGAAGATCTGTGATATCTACAGGAAGGAAACAAGTGAAACTCATCACTGCTGTCAAGAGGTAAGGAACTCACCTCATAATGGAGAAATTAATGGATCTGGTTTCTCTTCAGGTGAAAGAAATGCAGCTGATATGATCTCCGAGGGATTGAGGACTATAAGCAGTCATGTTACTGAAGAATAAAGGAACACATGTTCCCAGACCTGCAGAGAGGGAAAAAAGTTGCCTTCCTTGACTAGAATGGGTAGACAATCCCTTATCACCGTCAAGTTTCAAACCCACAATGCAGGAGACCGTCCCTGACAGAGGTGAGTGCTTAGGATTCTCTTATTGCTAAATGGAGCAGATCATGACATATCGTGTACATTTATGGGCCTGTAAAACTGATAATAAGCAAACAAGTTACCTGTCAAATGCTGCTCTCTACAGCCACAGCTGTGCTCTGCAGGAACTAGTTTGTGAAGCTGATTTGTCTTTTCAGGAGAAGAGTTACAGACGCTCAGGATTTGAGCACAAAGGAATAGGAATGGAGCTGAACAGATCCAACACCTGAAAGGACAATTGGATGTCATAAGATATGAAACCATGAAAAAGACCCTTCATTCAATAAAGCAACAGAATTGGCTCTGAGGAGAGGTAAGAAGCATTTGGTAAGTCTACCAAATGGTCATACAATCAACTCTACAAAATTACTAACTTATGTTGTGTCAAAGAGTTTGTTACAGCTGATCACACATCTCAGGATCGAAGAGGAGCTCAGGGGCATGCCAGACCTCAGGGGATTCATCTTTATGAGGAGATGATGAACCTGCTTGTCAGTGGCTTTGGCTAGACTTTCAGATGAAGGAAACACAGCCAGTGTGGTCAGTATTCAAGAAATAATGTTCAAAAGTTGCTTGGGGTCACCTCTTTCTCTAAGGGGAGCAGCTGGTCCCATCTGCTGAGATGGAAGCAAAGAAGAAAGAACTGGCCACTGGTTAGTACTGGGACACAGACAATACCCTGGAGGGGTTTGGGACAGGGTGTGTAACCATAGTGACCGGTTGGTCCTTTCCCCACTGTGGTCCTGGCTCGCATGCACAGGGTGAAACTGATCGCCATGTTTGGGGTCAGGAAGGAATTTTCCTCCAGGGCAGATTGGCCAGAGACCCTGGAGGTTTTTCGCCTTCCTCTGGGGCATCGAGCAGGGACCAGCCCTTTGGGCTTTTTAGAAACTGACAATAAAATCCATTCGAGAGATCTTGCCTCCCTTCATTTTTTGCATTTTCTATAAACCCATCCTGTGCTCCTCTGCCAGGCCCCTGCTCTCAGCCACACAGCAGAGCAGAGTCCCTCCCTGTTAGGCTGCTCCTCCCATCAGAGCCAGCATGGCCCCCCGTGTCGCTCTTCCACCCCAGCAGGGCCCCAGCACAGGGGAGACCAGCCTGCCATCCCAGAGAGGGAACAGCCATGTGCTCGGCCCCCCAGGGATAGGGAGGGGAAATGGCCGGGTGCACCGGTCGAGGGGAACGCAGGAAGCACAGCGGCACTGTTACCACGTTCCTCTCCCAGGATGCCCCGAGGGGCTAGGACAAGGCCTTTGGTCGGCCACATCCAAGTGCTCTGCCCCTCTGCTGTAGTCATAAGAGCCCCTCTGGCCAAGCCACTGATGAGCGGCTCTGAAAGGGATGGTCAATGACCCCAAAGCAGTTCTTCCATTGGCAAGGTGGAGCCACCGCTTCCTGAGTGTCTGAACGGGGTTCACAGGCTAGCAGCAAAAAATAGTCCCCCAGGGTTGGTTCAGCTCAGGGAACCATGAGGTATCCACGAAGCTCTTGCCTTCAGCCAGCCCTTTCCCCGGATCTGGGGGCTGGAAGCCTCTTTCCTCTGCAGTCTGCTCCAGCTGTGCTGTCTTCTCCTTTCGCCCCCGCTCCAAGTCTGGCACCTCTCAGGGCAGTGCTGGGTTGGCCCACATGAGCTCATTCCCCCTGTATTGCCCAGCGTGGGGTCTGTAGATCTCCTTGCAGGCATTCTGGGAAATCAGAACTCCATCATCTGCCCCAGGGGGACTGGGAGCACGACCCGGGGACACGGGACAGGGTCAGTTAGTATTAGTAGCACACGGCTGGCGGGGATGGAAAAGGGAGAGGGGCCAGCAACACGTTACTTCAGTTGTGCACTTCTGTTTAACCTCCAGTTCCTGCTGCCTGCCTATCACCCCCCCTGCGTCCACTTCCTGCCCCCCCAATCAGATCTGCAGCCGCACGCTGAACCCAAACCACAGGGTAACGGACAAAACGTTCTTGTGGGGCCTGAAACCTCTATGAACCCGTCTCCTGGAAGCCATTGGAGCCCGATTCTCCCTGCAGGGAGACAGCGTCTCCAAGGTGAAGTCAATAGGAATGACTCGTACCTTGGGAAGGCGGTTGGGGGGAGAATGCGATATCCTGTGCTAAGATACCATGGGAATTGTAGGCGTGGCTCCCAAACTGCAGTGCAGGAAGGGACCTAACAGTAGAGAAGAGGAAAATGGGGGCAGGCCGTGGTCTTGGTTTTCAGCTTCTATTTGGTAAAATGAACCCAAACCTAAGGTGGTGGAGGAAGGTCAGATCAGGGTTTTATTTTATTGTAATCCCCCAGAGATCATGGAGCGGTGGAGTGATGGTTCCGGCCCGTCTCAGCCTGGCCCTCTTACGGCACCACGGTCTGTACACGCCCTGCCTAGGAGGAGCTGGCTGCAGGGCTATAAAACCACCAGTTAAAACCCCAGAGCCCAACAAGTGAGATATTCTGCAGTGTTGGTGATCACAGCCCCACCGACAACACAAAGAGCTGCTCCCTCCCTCCATGGAGAAGGGCAGAGCTTAACTGTGCATCAGGCTGCCACACAAACTGCAGGCCCAAGCGTTAGCCAGGGTCAAACACCCCAAGACACAAAGCAGAGAGGGGCTGACGGCACAAAGGCACAGGGCAGACACAGAGGCCTGACACCTGCAGCTCCATATTGGTTTCAGAGGGAGGAGCTCAATATGTGGCCAGGGACAGAGACACACGAGTGGGGAGAGTGAGGGAGACCCTGGCAGGGGAGGGGAGATCGGATTGAAGGCAGTGTCTGTCACAGCCTAGGGCTACAGGAGACTCCTTGCAAAGGGCGCAATGGGAACCATGGCACGGCCGGGCTTCTCCCCAGCTTGCCAAGGGCTCACTACCACACCCAGGCTCTGACACAGTTTGGTCCCAAACTGGAACAAATCAAGACAGTTTCTCAGCTCATTTTCTGCATCTCCGGGGACTCTGGCAGATGCTTCCTGCCATCTCCTACCTCAGTCTCCCTCAGCCAGTTCCTCCTCACAGCCCCTCCCTCTCAGAAATGCCCTCTGCCCTTTATAGGCCCAGGTGCTGCCTTGCCCCCTTCAGTAACACTCCTTAACACCAGTCTTCGTCTCAGTCAGTCTATAGAGTTTCATCTTCTGCAGGGTTTCGAGGTCTCTGCAACGCAGTGTCTCCAGCTCTGGCTCAAGCTCCTAACTGTCAGGTTCAGGCCACCCCTCTCCTTCCCAGTGGCCTGATGTCCTGCAGACAGCTGCTCCTTCTGTCGCTGAACCATCGGTACCTCCATTCTGCAGCCTCCAGTCCTCCTGGGGCACCTCCCGACCTCACTACGGGAACCATAAAATGTGTGTCCCATTTTCCCTTCTGCAAGGGATCACTGCTTTCCCTTGGCCCTGGAGGCTCCACCTGGGTCCCCATGCCCCACCCCCCCCCCGCCACACACACAGAGCCCTGAGTTCTGTCTGGGTCCGGGAACCCCTTTTCATGGACCCAAAAAACTTCAAAAGTATTAAGCAGTGTCCTCTGCAGACAGGATGGAGCTGGTTTTTCAGACATTATTTTGGGAAATTCAGCAAAGAGCCCTTTTTATTGGGCACTCACTGCTCCTTCCTGAATTAGCACAGGGAAAGCCCATCACTTCTCTGCCTCTCCCCCCACAAGAGGCACCACCAGCCGTGGCTACAAATGCCATTTGTGCTGCCGAGTCCTCCAGGGTCTCCCCTCCACAGCCTGCTTGTGGCTACAGCTCCCCTGCTGCATGGGCTGTGTCAGCACTCCCTTTCCCCGCTTCAGGAGAGTCACTCCCCAAAGATGGTACAGGGACACACTGACCCCTTCTAGGGTTCAAACCCACAGCTAGAAGCTGGTAACTAATGTTAGGGGGCTTATTCCTACACCCACTTACTTTCCTGGTCTTCCTTGCATGAACAGAGAGCAACCATACCCCAAGTCCAAAGGTGCAAACAATTTGATGTTTATTGGGGTGAACTTCCAGCAAGCATGATTCCAGTTTCCTTCCTTAGTGTCCCCCTTCCCAGCTCTGACACCACAGAGCCTGACACCTGTGTCCCTGTTCCCATTCCTGCCCTTAGCCAAACATGATTCCAATTTCCTTACCCCCATTCCCTGTTCCCATTTCCCCTCCCAACACACCCCCACTTCCTGATTGACTGCAGACTATATAGTAAAACTTGAGTTCCGCTTAGCTATACTTTAACCAATCATTTTCCTGAAATTTAACTAACCAATCCTAACGTATTGTAACATGACTATGTAACGAATTATATCCTACCACCTTAATTAGTTTACACCCAGGAAAATTAATTATACAGCAGACAGCAACAATCACAGAACCAGACAGAGATTATACAGACAAACAATAGCAAAGTGACAGGTGTCAGAGTAGCAGCCGTGTTAGTCTGTATTTGCAAAAAGAAAAGTGGGAACTATAATGACAAAACAATACAGAAGTGAGGATTTCACATCCCAGCTATTGATAAGTGAGTTCTTGCCAGACAGGATGCTATCAAACTAAGTTTCCTTTTACATCTTCTAGGCACTTCCCTTTCTCTGGAGGTGATAGGAATACAATCCTGTCCTGATAGTATCTAAGAGCCCAGTAGCACCTTCTTTCAATGGGACTAGTTTGGAATGGGAGGAGGTGACCGGTCGCTGCCCAGCTTATGGCTGCCTCTTCTGCTTAGCCAAAGGCCTTAGCCTAAGCACAGGGCCTCAGACTGTCACTGTAAGAGAAAGCCCTTACACCAGCAGACAGTGATTTTGATTCTTTTATATCTCTATAACTAGCTAAGTGATAAGAATGCACCTAAATTCTTAAAGTACAGGCCTTTGCAGACAGGCCTGAATATCTATATCCTAACACTCCACCCCTTTTTTCCTTTTTCTTTTGGGATCCTCCTGCCCAGGTATCCCTGGAAAAGCATAGGACATATGGCGACACATTTCCTGATAGGGCCAGGCATCAAGGTGGAAGGTGTCGATATTCCATTTGTCCCACTGCCCCCTGTGTAGTCTAGTGCCCTGCACCTTCTCTCATACGGGCAT
Organism: Natator depressus; assembly: GCF_965152275.1. NCBI lineage: Eukaryota > Metazoa > Chordata > Testudines > Cheloniidae > Natator > Natator depressus. Next base: position 7,836,919 of record NC_134245.1, on the reverse strand, counting down.
ACCACACCTATTCCAATTAGTGTTCCAGACTTCCCATTATATGGGCCCGAGAAGGTTGAGTCCGGGTTGTCTAGTACACTGTAGGGTTTGGAGGGCTTACTACATTACTTAGAGATTATCTCCATATGCAACGTAACACAAGTACAGTTAACAATACAAAATCCACAGCAACATTGAGAACCTGACCACTGCAGTATGGTCCAACATCCGAGACACCCCCAAAACACTGCCTCTCCTCCTTCGACGGGGTCACGATCTTATGTGTCCAGTTGCTGGCAGTTGCAACAAGCTGCCCCTGCAGGTTTTGCTTGCTTTTGTCCATATCATAAGTCCATTGAATGTTCACAGAGAAATGGGATATTGTCCAAACCAGCTTGAACACTTGGTATGGAATCAGGCAGTAGGCCCTGGTTTGATTATTCACAGCAATAAGATTCACAGATCCATTTGTGCACCAAAGTCCAGATAGCAGCATGTAGATGTGTGTAGTTTGGTTATGGGCTGGTGTAATTGTGCCCCCAGTAATATGTACATTCCCAGCAAAACACCTTATACACAGTACACCCAACTGTCCACCCCTTGCATAGACCATTGATCCTGCTCCTCCATAGTCACAGGAGAGGGGCACATCCAAACATCTTCTGTTGATTTACACTACTTTACACACCCCTCCATTGATTCCCAGTGAGCTCCTCCCCTTCTCATTATTTCCATAGGGCTTGTGGGGGCCACCTTAGCTGCCATTCCATTTCCAGGTACCACGGTAGCTATTACACAGGTGCTGGCCTCCTAGTGGAGCATTTTGCATTCCCATACACATCTCCCCCCCAAGGTCAGCCTTTTGAAGCCATCCCCCACTCATGTCATGAGGTTTTCTGTTCATTAAAACACAACAATGCTCGCAACAAGGCAAACACCACAGACAAACACAGATCCATGGTATTGTGGGTTATTTTTCCCACTGGTGCCAGCTTGCTTGTAGAGTGTCTGAAAAACAAAAGAAACAATTTCCACCCTCCTGGTGGGGACAGATTATTGCTTAATAATAAATAATAATAATACCACTTTCTTTTACAAATCTCCTTGTGTGAAAGTAGAATGAATTATATTGAAATTATAATTCATTAAAGAAATGCTACTTGAAGGGTTTGTTGAAATATAGTTGTCAGGAAGAGAAACATTAAGGTGTGTGAGACAATGGGTCCTCAAACTAATTTACTTTGAGCTCCTACTGAGCTAGGAGATTGGTAAACGTGAGTATGCAAATAAGATATGTATGTATATTTGTCAGTTTCTGCTTTCTTTTGTCTCTTATGTTAAATTGGCTTTGGCTTAGCTGTATAAATAAGTTATCCTGAGCCTCAGAGAGGGGCTCACATCTGGGTGCATTAGCAAAGCGCTTTGCTAATAAACAGAGTGGTCTGACAAATTATGTGAGTCCTGAATCTGACTTTGACACTTGCTAATTGCAGGAAAAACAGAAGAATTACCTCCAGGCTGTCCTTATTTTGTTCTATAGTCAGGCTAGTGAATTACCCCACTCACTGGTCATTTATGAAATTCATGAGGTGGTGTACCTCAGTTTCCCCTCTTGTACAACAGACCAAGTTTGCAATAGTTTCTCTGCTGTACCAAGCTTTAAGTTTATTCTCAGGTAATAGCTGAGACACAGCTTCAGATTTTAGTACTGCACACGCATGCACACACACACACACACACACACACACACACACACACACACACACACACACACACACACACACCCCTTAAAGTTAACCTGTCCCCCTTATTTTCAGGCTTGACTTGTTTTTTCACCTCCCTTTCTTTGGAGGGCCATAATCAGAGTCTTCTAGTAGCCTGTTTGCTGATCAGATGTATTCATTATTTGCAGCTCCTTTGTGCCCATCAGCTAGGTAATTTGCATTTACACAGAGGCTTACTAGCTTGCTTCTGGATCCAAAGCTGTTAGCAGCTCAGACACTGTCTTAAAAGGGAAACATTTTACTTCCACCAGAGTTCTGATTACTTTCCACTTTCATCTCCTGCTCCAAAACACACACAGATCTGAAAAAGAAAGCACAACCTATTGTGGCCCCTTTTGGAGCCCTAATAGGATTTTAATTAAGTACCAAGTTTTATTTGCATTTCTTTTACCCCTTCTCCAATATACATTGCACACGTCCTGGGAAAATGCACATTCCTTCCATACAGTTTAACCTCCATAACATTATATTAGCCATATTAATTTTACACAAGGTGTAACTGCCTCCCCCATGCCCACAGAGTTTTCATGCACACCCACCAAAGCAACAATCTGATCCCCCAGAGCCACCCCAAGGCTCAGTGTTCCCATCATTCCTCCCCTTTTCCTTTTACCTGTGCACACACAAAATTCTCTTTTGCCTAACATCCCTTGCACTGTGATTACTCTTTTACACAACTGTACCCCGATTACACTTCCATCTTGTACAGCAAGACACAACTAGGGGCAGCCAAGTTAAGTTCCAATAGAAACCCCTTACATCCTTTAGTGATTTTGATTACATTACCCAATAGTCAAATAATTTTGATCAGATTCTCTCTCTGCCTGCAGCAGTCCCTTATAGACCATTTCTGTAGGAAAAGGGCCCATTTTCGCTCAGAAGAGCTGTAGAGGCTTCTGGGGACAGAAGCCTAGTGGTGGTAGTAGCCACTCGACCTGACCCCCTTGGATAATTTAATTACCAAGCTTCCATCCAATGTGACTGCACAGAGTTGCACATACAGTTACGTTTATATAACTGGGTTTTATCATTAAACAAAAACTTCCTTCTTGACATCTCACAAAAGGATCCAAAGTACCCTCCATTAAAACTTCAGAAAAACAAAAGAGTGTGGAAAGGCCGGTTGCACTTTGAAACTTCCCCCCCCCCCCCCGCCCTTCTTTCTCTCCACTCCCCCAGGACCAAGTCCCAGCTCCAGTCTCTAAAGGTCGTCTGTTAACTCTGCTTTTGACTATAAACGCTTTTGGGCCACATCATCTTCCACTACCCCTAACTAATTTACAACCCTTCAGCAGCCCTTGCTGAAGCAGTACCAAACTTGAAAGATTCCTGGCAGCTTCCCATAATGCTGCCCTTACTTCAAACTTCTCACAAGCAGACTGAAGTGCCTCCTTTCCCTGGAAGGCATTCAGTCCCCATGGGCAGGGACTTTCTTCCACTACCCACATATCAAGGAGGGTGGGCTCCTCAGCCACCCCCCATCCCTCTGGGTCCCCTAACACTTCCTCCATTTCCTTTTTAATCTCATCCCAGGTTGACCCCTGCACCTGGTATGGGCCCTGGTTCTTCCTCATCCATTTATCCAAAAAATCCTTTACGCTTGCTTGCCAGAACCCGCAACTACCATCACAAGAGTTCGCGATACCCCCTCCAAGCAGCTGCGCGGCCTGTTGGGGAGGGGGACTTACAGGCTGCCACTCACCTATCCAGTGCGATGCATCTGAGTCAGTCACCGGCACCAATATGTTAGGGGGCTTATTCCTTCACCCACTTACTTCCCTGGTCCTTCTCGCATGAAGAGAGAGCAACAATACCCCAAGTCCAAAGGCGCAAACAATTCGATGTTTATTGTCGTAAACTTCCAGCAAGCATGATTCCAGTTTCCTTCCTTAGTGTCCCCCTTTCCAGCTCTGACACCACAGAGCCTTACACCTGTGTCCCTGTTCCCATTCCTGCCCTTAGCCAAACATGATTCCAGTTTCCCCATCCCCATTCCCTGTTCCCATTTCCCCTCCCCACACACCACCACTTCCTGATTGACTGCAGACTATTTAGTAAAACTTGAGTTCCGCTTAGCTATACCTTAACCAATCATTTTCCTGAAATTTAACGAACCAATCCTAACGTATTGTAACATGACTACGTAACCAATTAGATCCCACCACCTTAATTAGTTTACACCCAGCAAAATTAATTATACAGCAGACAGCAACAATCACAGAACCAGACAGAGATTATACAGAGAAACAATAGCAAAGTGGGAACTATAATGACAAAACAATACAGAAGTGAGGATTTCACATCCCAGTATTGATAAGTGAGTTCTTGCCAGACAGGATGCTATCAAACTAAGTTTCCTTTTACATCTTCTAGGCACTTCCCTTTCTCTGGAGGTGATAGGCACTCTCAGGACAGGATTGTATTCCTAAGAGCCCAGTAGCACCTTCTTTCAATGGGACTAGTTTGGAATGGGAGGAGGGGACCGGTCGCTTCGCAGCTTATGGCCGCCTCTGCTGCTTAGCCAAAGGCCTTAGCCTAAGAACAGGGCCTCAGACTGTCACGGTAAGAGAAGGTCCTTACACCGGCAAACAGTGATTTTGATTCTTTTACATCTCTATAACTAGCCAAGTGATAAGGATACACCTAAATTCTTGAAATACAGGCCTTTGCAGACAGGCCTGAATATCTATATCCGAAGAACTAACCACGTGAGGGGGTAATACACAACTTGTCTGTATCAGTGTATAAAAGAGGGGTCACGGAAGGTACATCTGGTCAAGGGGGCAGTGGAAAGTCCCACTGCTGACTGAGCTGGTCCATTCTCATGGGCGTCCGTGTCCCAGTGTCCACGCAGAGTACGGGTGGGAGTACAAGTGCTTTGTTGACAACGGTGGCAAAGGGGCTTAGCCAGTTTTGAACGAGTCTGTGGTCTTTCAGGCAGTTTGACTGAGGTCTGCTGGGCCAGCTACCTGGCCAGAGCCAGGACAACGTATGGGCCCACAAAGCCAACAATGCTGGGGGCTCTGATAAAAGGACACCTGATCATGGAAGGGGGGAGTGATGGGTCTGGTATCTGCCCATCTCCAGCTAACACTGAAACCCCTGCCTGGATTCCCGGGTACAGGAGGCGCTGGCTTTCAGTCCCCTGGTGGGTCGGCAGCGATCGGCCTAGACCCCAAGATGGAGGGCACAGCACGGTGCCATGAAATGCAGCCAACAGGGTTAGTCCTGAGAGGGGCTGATCACCTGCAGCTCCCACTGGTTCCCGAGGAAGATGCAGGAACTCAGCTCTGCTCAGCATTGGCCCATTCTGATGGAAGTGGAACATTCCACCGTAGGGGTGGTGACCAAGTCAAACCCAGAGGTGGAGACAGGCAGGGGAAGGGAACTATGACGTAAGCTTTCATAGGTGAGGGCTGCGTAAGTCCCACTCCATTCATGTCACAGGGAAAGGAGCCGTTCTTGACCCTGAAACTCACTGTCACAGACAGAGCCCCAGCTGGTGACTCTAGATCTAAAGTGTAATTTGACTCATTTGAGAGTTCAGAGCCAGCCAGAGCCTTCCCCCTACATCTCCCCTGGTGGGATGGGGGGCAGATCACTTTGCCCAGATAAGAAGGTGGTGACAATGACCTACGACTGTTGTGATGCAGTGATTGTTGGGTTGGCCACTAGGGGCTGCAGCATTTCACACCAGGACATCGCCCAGAGCACATGGCAGCTGCCTGTGGGTCTGAGTACGGAGACCAGGGTGATGGAGCAGGAAATTCTCTTACCAACCTGCTTCCATTGCTAAAGAAGGGAACGTGACTAAGGAAGCCACTTACACCTACTAGATTGGTAAGAAAACAGCTGATTGTAAGGAGAGAAAAAGGATAAACCAATACAGCCATTCATCCCACAGAAGGTGTGCATTTATACGAACTGTTACAAAACCAATCCAAGGACAAATCATTTATATTTGTTGCCTGACAAAAATACTCTATCAAACATTGCTCTTTGCAGCAGGTCATATTTTGAGAGGCAAGGATGACAGATGGCTGTAAGATACCGGAAGGAATGAGCAGATCCGGCCCTTTAAGGAGGTAAATAATACAACACGCCATTGCCCAAACAGTCAATGGTTCTGGTCATACTTTCAGGGGGAAGAAATGTAATGGATGAAATCGTCACCTCTCGAAAGAGCACAAGAAGTTGCTGTACTGAATAAAGCAGTAAAAAAGTAGGAGTTACCTGTTCAGATGTAAGGAAAGTTGGTAATTCTAACTGATGATCATGACATCCGCTCCTTTCCCCTGTCCGGCTATTGGTTGGTTGTTCCGACAAGGATGTATCACAGAAAATGTGCAACTAACCAGAGTGTGAAGATGAGCATTTAACCTGCTCTTATATTTGCAGAGATGAGTTGTCCAGCTGATTCTCTTTGTGCAGAATGGATCATTGTTGCTTATTTATCAAATGTCAAGAAGTAGTCAGTGGAATTGATCATTTCTATCAAGAGGTAAGGAACCCACCTCCTCTCAGCACAGAGGCAGGAATAACTGGCTCTATTTCTATTTTCAGGTGAAATGAAGGTCTGACCATTAAGGGGGCGTGGGAAGATAAGAGGCTGCTGAATTTAATAATAGTCAGACAGGTAACGATATCTGGCCAGGGGGAAGAAAAGCATCTTTTCTTCTAGCTCAGAAAGAGGAAAGAAGCCAGTTTTATGCTTCAAGTTGTAACCAGTGTAGCTGGCTGTACCTCTAAGAATCAAAGCCTTGTGGTGAACATCACTGACAAGTAGGTGAGAACTGGAAAGTCTGTAGAAGCCTAATGATTTGGATGCTAAGTTTCTATTCGTGACTCTTCATAACTGGTAATGAGTAATAAATAATTGTCAGGTTTGCTAATTGGAGATGTGAACAGACCAGGTGGCCATTCCTACCAAGGAGAAGTGAGGGTAAGTGGCTGTCCCGGGCAAGGAGGTAAGAAATACCAGTCTCCAAACATCCATGTGTATATCAAGTGGTGTGGAGTTTACTTTCAGGGAGAAGAACTGTGGTGGACCTTACTTCTCATGGGGAGAGTGTGAAAAGCAGAGGCAAGAGAAAGCAACATGGACTAGCCAGCTGCTCAATCCATGGAGGACTCCAATGAGAAGACGCTGTTATTTCAAGGAACAACAAACAGTCACTTCAAATAGTTCAGCTAGTTGCAAATCTGAATAAGAAGCAAGTCAGCAGAACACAGACATGGAGGTAAGCACTGAAGTTTCCCTGGTTGTCAAATGAACCTCATGCTAAAGCAACACTTACAGACCATATAAATAGGTCACACATCGCACATCTCCAGAGGAAAGACGAGCAGAGGGCTGTTGTGCTCTTGTAGGGATTAATGCAAATGCAACTAGCTGAACCAGGCATCTCAGTTGGGAGGGGGAAAAGCACATGTCTTTAACATTCAGGTGGAAATGAATAGATCCTGTTATACTTTCAGATGAGAGAAATGCAGCTGATTTGAACCTTGAGGGTGGAAAACTTCAGGAAGTTGCGAGAAGATCTGAGATATCTGCAGGAAGGAAACCAGTGAAACTGATCACTGCTGCCAAGAGGTAAGGAACTCACCTCATAATGGAGAAATTAATGGATCTGGTTTCCCTTCAGGTGACAGAAATGCAGCTGATCTGATCTCCCAGGGATTGAGGACTATAAGCAGTCATGTTACTTAAGAATACAGGAACACATGTTCCCAGACCTGCAGAGAGGGGGAAAAGTTGCCTTCCTTGACTAGAATGGGAAGACCATCCCTTATCACTGTCAAGTTTCAAACCCACAATGCAGGAGACAATCCCTGACAGAGGTGAGCGTTTAGGACTCTCTTATTGCCAAATGGAGCAGATCATGACACATCGTGTACATTTATGGGCCTGTAAAACTGATAATAAGCAAACAAGTTACCTGTCAAATGCTGCTCTCTACAGCCACAGCTGTGCTCTGCAGGAACTAGTTTGTGAAGCTGATTTGTCTTTTCAGGAGAAGAGTTACAGACGCTCAGGATTTGAGCACAAAGGAATAGGAATGGAGCTGAACAGATCCAACACCTGAAAGGACAATAGGATCTCATAAGATATGAGACCATGAAAAAGACCCTTCATTCAATAAAGCAACAGAATTGGCTCTGAGGAGAGGTAAGAAGCATTTGGTAAGTCTACCAAATGAGCATATAATCAACTCTACAAAATTACTAACTTAAGTTGTGTCAAAGAGTTTGTTACAGCTGATCACACATCTCAGGATCAAAGAGGAGCTCAGGGGCATGGCAGACCTCAGGGGATTCAACTTTATCAGGAGGTGTTGAGCCTGCTTGTCACTTCTGAGTGACAGCAGTGGCTTTGGTAAGACTTTCAGATAAAGGAAACACAGCCAGTGTGGTCAGTATTCAAAAAACAATGTTCAAAAGTTTCCTGGGGTCACCTCTTGGGCTAAGGGGAGCAGCTGGTCCCATCTGCTGGGATGGAAGCAAAGAAGAAAGCACTGGCCACTGGTTAGTATTGGGACAGAGACAATACCCTGGAGGGGCCCAGGACAGGGTGTGTAACCATAGTGACCAGTGGGTCGTTTCCCCACTGTGGTCCTGGCTCGCATGCACAGGGTGAAACTGATCGCCATGTTTGGGGTCAGGAAGGAATTTTCCTCCAGGGCAGATTGGCCAGAGACCCTGGAGGTTTTTCGCCTTCCTCTGGGGCATCGAGCAGGGACCAGCCCTTTGGGCGATTTAGAAACTGACAATAAAATCCATTAGAGAGAACTTGTCTCCCTTCGTTTTTGGCATTTTCTATAAACCGGTCTTATGCCCGTCTGCCAGGCCCCTGCTTCCAGACACACAGCAGGGCAGAGTCCCTCCCCGGTGCACTGCTCCTCCCCCTCAGAGCCAGCCTGGCCCAGCCCCATGTCCCTCTTCCACTCCAGCAGTGCCCCAGCACAGGGGAGACCAGCTTGCCATCCCAGAGAGGGAACAGCCGTGTGCATAGCCCCCCAGGGATAGGGAGGGGAAATGGCCGGGTGCACCGGTCAAGGGGAAAGCAGGAAGCACAGCGGCACTGTTACCACGTTCCTCTCCAGGATACCCCGAGGGGCCAGGGCAAGGCCTTTGGTTGGCCACATCCAAGCGCTCTGCCCCTCTGCTGTGGTCAAAAGAGCCCCTCTGGCCAAGCCACTGATGAGCGGCTCTGAAAGGGGTGGTCAACGACCCCAAAGCAGATCTTCCATTGGCAAGATGGAGCCACCGCTTCCTGAGCGTCCGAACGGGGCTCACAGTCTAGCAGGAAATAATAGTCCCCCAGGGCTGGTTCAGCTCAGGGAGCCATCGGGCATCCACGAAGCTCTTGCCTTCAGCCAGCCCTTTCCCAGGAGCTGGGGGCCGGAAGTTTCTATCCTCTGCAGTCTGCTCCAGCTGTCCTGTCTTCTCCTTAAACCCCCCGCTCCAAGTCTGGCACCTCTCAGGGCAGTGCTGGGTTGGCCCACACGAGCTCATTCCCCCCGTATTGCCCAGCGTGGGGTCTGTAGATCTCCTTGCAGGCATTCTGGGAAATCAGAACTCCATCCTCTGCCCCAGGGGGACTGGGAGCACGACCCGGGGACACGGGACAGGGTCAGTTAGTATTAGTAGCACACGGCTGGCGGGGATGGAGAAGGGAGAGGGGCCAGCAACACGTTACTTCAGTTCTGCATTTCTGTTTAACCTCCAGTTCCTGCTGCCGGCCTATCACCCCCCCAGCGTCCACGTCCTGCCCCCCGAATCAGCTTCGCAGCCGCACGCTGAGCCCAAACCACAGGGCAATCCCCACAACGTTGTTGTGGGGCCTGAAACCTCTATAACCCGTCTCCCGAAAGCCATTGGGGCCTGATTCTCCCCGCAGGGAGACAGCGTCTCCAAGGTGAAGTCAATGGAAGTGACTCGTACCTTGGGAAGGCGGTTGCGGGGAGAATGCGATATCCTGGGCTAAGATACCATGGGAATTGGGAACCTAACAGTAGAGGAGAGCAAAATGGGGTCAGGCTGTGGTCTTGGTTTTCCGCTTCTATTTGGCAAAATGAACCCAAACCTAGGGTGAGGGGAAGAAGGTCAGATCAGGGTTTTATTTTATTGTAACCCCCCAGAGATCATGGAGCGGTGGAGTGATGGTTCCGGCCCGTCTCAGCCTGGCCCTCTCACGGCACCACGGTCTGTACTCGCCCTGCCTAGGAGGAACTGGCTGCAGGGCTATAAAACCACCAGTTAAAACCCCAGAGCCCAACACGTGACACATTCTGCACATTGGTGATCACAGCCCCACCAACAACACAAAGAGCTGCTCCCTCCCTCCATGGAGAAGGGCAGAGCTTAACTGTGCATCCGGCTGCCACACACACTGCAGCCCCAAGCGTTAGCCAGGGTCAAACACCCCAAGACACAAAGCAGAGAGGGGCTGACGGCACAAAGGCACAGGGCAGACACAGAGGCTGAACACCTGCAGCTCCGTATTGATTTCAGAGGGAGATGCAGGAGCTCAGCATGTGGCCACGGGCAGAGACACATGAGTGGGGAGAGTGACAGAGACCCCGGCATGGGAGGGGAGATCGGATTGAAGGCAGAGTCTGTCACAGCCTAGGGCTACAGGACACTCCTTCCAAAGGACGGTATAGGAACCGTCCCAGGGCTGGGCTTCTCCCCAGCTTGCCGAGGGATCGCTGCCACACCCAGGCTCTGACACAGTTTAGTCCCAATCTGGAACAAATCAAGACAGTTTCTCAGCTCACTTTCTGAATCTCCGGGGACTCTGGCAGATGCTTCCTGCCATTTCCTACCTCAGTCTCCCTCAGCCAGTTCCTCCTCACAGCCCCTCCCTCTCGGGAATGCCCTCTGCCCTTTATAGGCCCAGGTGCTGCCTTGCCCCCTTCAGTAACACTCCTTAACGCCAGTCTTCCTCTCAGTCAGTCTATAGAGTTTCATCTTCTCCAGGGTTTCGAGGTCTCTGCACGCAGTGTCTCCAGCTCTGCCTCAAGCTCCTGACCATCAGGATCAGGCCACCCCTCTCCTCCCCCGTGGCCTGATGTCCTGCAGACAGCTGCTCCTTCTGTCGCTGAACCATCCGTACCTCCATCCTGCAGCCTCCAGTCCTCCTGCGGCACCTCCCACCCTCACTATGGGAACCATAAAGTGGGTGTCCCATTTCCCCTTCTGCACAGGATCACTGTTTTTACCTTGGCCCTGGAGGCTCCACCTGGGTCCCCATGCCCCCCCCCCCGCACCCCTCCCCCTACACAGAGCCCTGAGCTCTGCCTGGGTCAGGGAACCCCTTTTCATGAACCCAAAAATCTTCAAAAGTATTAAGCAGTGTCCTCTGGAGACAGGACAGAGCTGGTTTTTCAGAGACATGATTTTGGGAAATTCAGCGAAGAGCCCTTTTTACTGGGCACTCACTGCTCCTTCCTGAATTAGCACAGGGAAAGCCCGTCACTTCTCTGCCTCTCCCCCCACAAGAGGCACCACCAGCCGTGGCTACAAATGCCGTTTGTCCTGCCGAGTCCTCCAGGGTCTCCCCTCCACAGCCTGCTTGTGGCTACAGCTCCCCTGCTGCATGGGCTGTGTCAGCACTCCCTTCCCCCGCTTCAGGAGAGTCACTCCCCAAAGATGGTACAGGGACACACTGACCCCTCCTAGGGTTCAAACCCACAGCTACAGAATGGTAACTAATGTTAGGGGGCTGATTCCTTCACCCACTTACTTCCCTGGTCCTTCTCGCTTGACCAGAGAGCAACAATACCCCAAGTCCAAAGGTGCAAACAATTCGATGTTTATTGGGGTGAACTTCCAGCAAGCATGATTCCAGTTTCCTTCCTTAGTGTCCCCCTTCCCAGCTCTGACACCACGGAGCCTTACACCTGTGTCCCTGTTCCCATTCCTGCCCTTAGCCAAACATGATTCCAGTTTCCCCATCCCCATTCCCTGTTCCCATTTCCCCTCCCCACACCCACCCCCCCCCACTTCCTGATTGACTGCAGACTATATAGTAAAACTTGAGTTCCGCTTAGCTATACCTTAACCAATCATTTTCCTGAAATTTAACGAACCAATCCTAACGTATTGTAACATGACTATGTAACCAATTAGATCCCACCACCTTAATTAGTTTACACCCAGCAAAATTAATTATACAGCAGACAGCAACAATCACAGAACCAGACAGAGATTATACAGACAAACAATAGCAAAGTGACAGGTTTCAGAGTAGCAGCCGTGTTAGTCTGTATTCGCAAAAAGAAAAGTGGGAACTATAATGATAAAACAGTACAGAAGTGAGGATTTCACATCCCAGCTATTGATCAGTGAGTTGTTGCAGGACAGGATGCTATCAAACTAAGTTTCCTTTTACATCTTCTAGGCACTTCCCTTTCTCTGGAGGTGATAGGAATACAATCGTGTCCTGATAGTGCCTCAGGGTATGTCTACACTACGGAATAAGGTCGAATTTATAGAAGTCGGTTTTTTAGAAATCGGTTTTATATATTCGAGTGTGTGTGTCCCCACAGAAAATGCTCTAAGTGCGTTAAGTGCATTAACTCGGCGGAGTGCTTCCACAGTACCGAGGCTAGAGTCGACTTCCGGAGCGTTGCACTGGGGATAGCTATCCCACAGTTCCAGCAGTCTCCGCTGCCCATTGGAATTCTGGGTTGAGATCCCAATGCCTGATGGGGCTAAAACATTGTCGCGCGTAGTTCTGGGTACATATCGTCAGGCCCCCCTTCCCTCCCTCCCTCCGTGAAAGCAAGGGCAGACAATCATTTCACGCCTTTTTTCTGAGTTACCTGTGGAGACGCCATACCACGGCAAGCATGGAGCCCACTCAGGTAACCGTCACCGTATGTCTCCTGGGTGCTGGCAGACGCGGTACGGCATTGCTACACAGTAGCAGCAACCCATTGCCTTGTGGCAGCAGACGGTGCAATACGACTGGTAGCCGTCCTCGTCATGTCCGAGGTGCTCCTGGCCACGTTGGCTGGGAGCGCCTGGGCAGACATGGGCGCAGGGACTAAATTTGGAGTGACTTGACCAGGTCATTCTCTTTAGTCCTGCAGTCAGTCCTATTGAACCGTCTTATGGTGAGCAGGCAGGCGATATGGACTGCTAGCAGTCCTACTGCACCATCTTCTGCCGGGCAGGCAAGAGATGAGGATGGCATGCAGTCCTACTGCACCATCTTCTGCCGAGCAGCCATGAGATGTGGATGGCATGCAGTCCTTCTGCACCGTCTGCTGCCAGCCAAAGATGTAAAAGATAGATGGAGTGGATCAAAACAAGAAACAGACCAGATTTGTTTTGTACTCATTTGCCTCCTCCCCCGTCTAGGGGACTCATTCCTCTAGGTCACACTGTAGTCACTCAGAGAGAAGGTGCAGGTTTCAGAGTAACAGCCGTGTTAGTCTGTATTCGCAAAAAGAAAAGGAGTACTTGTGGCACCTTGGAGACGAACCAATTTATTTGAGCATGAGCTTTTGTGAGCTACAGCTCACTTCACGAAAGCTCATGCTCAAATAAATTGGTTAGTCTCTAAGGTGCCACAAGTACTCCTTTTCTTTTAGAGAAGGTGCAGCGAGCTAAATCTAGCCATGTATCAATCAGAGGCCAGACTAATCTCCTTGTTCCAATAAGAACAATAACTTAGGTGCACCATTTCTTATTGGAACCCTCCGTGAAGTCCTGCCTGAAATACTCCTTGATGTAAAGCCACCCCCTTTGTTGATTTTAGCTCCCTGAAGCCAACCCTGTAAGCCGTGTCGTCAGTCGCCCCTCCCTCCATCAGAGCAACGGCAGACAATCGTTCCGCGCCTTTTTTCTGTGCGGATGCCATACCAAGGCAAGCATGGAGGCCGCTCAGCTCACTTTGGCAATTAAGAGCACATTAAACACCACACGCACTATCCAGCAGTATATGCAGCACCAGAACCTGACAAAGCGATACCGGGCGAGGAGGCGACGTCAGCGCGGTCACGTGAGTGATCAGGACATGGACACAGATTTCTCTGAAAGCATGGGCCCTGCCAATGCATGCATAATGGTGCTAATGGGGCAGGTTCATGCTGTGGAACGCCGATTCTGGGCTCGGGAAACAAGCACAGACTGGTGGGACCGCCTAGTGTTGCAGGTCTGGGACGATTCCCAGTGGCTGCCAAACTTTCGCATGCGTAAGGGCACTTTCATGGAACTTTGTGACTTGCTTTCCCCTGCCCTGAAGCGCATGAATACCAAGATGAGAGCAGCTCTCACAGTTGAGAAGTGAGTGGAGATAGCCCTGTGGAAGCTTGCAACGCCAGACAGCTACCGGTCAGTTGGGAATCAATTTGGAGTGGGCAAATCTACTGTTGGGGCTGCTGTGATGCAAGTAGCCCACGCAATCAGAGATCTGCTGATATCAAGGGTAGTGACCCTGGGAAATGTGCAGGTCATAGTGGATGGCTTTGCTGCAATGGGATTCCCTACTGTGGTGGGGCCATAGACGGAACCCATATCCCTATCTTGGCACCAGAGCACCAAGCCGCCGAGTACATAAACCGCAAGGGGTACTTTTCAATAGTGCTGCAAGCTCTGGTGGATCACAAGGGACGTTTCACCAACATCAACGTGGGATGGCCGGGAAAGGTACACGACACTCGCATCTTCAGGAACTCTGGTCTGTTTCAAAAGCTGCAGGAAGGGACTTTATTCCCAGACCAGAAAATAACTGTTGGGGATGTTGAAATGCCTATATGTATCCTTGGGGACCCAGCCTACCCCTTAAGCTGTACACAGGCAGCCTAGACAGTGGTCAGGAGCTGTTCAACTACAGGCTGAGCAAGTGCAGAATGGTGGTAGAATGTGCATTTGGATGTTTAAAGGCGCGCTGGCGCAGTTTACTGACTCACTTAGACCTCAGTGAAACCAATATTCCCACTGTTATTACTGCTTGCTGTGTGCTCCACAATATCTGTGAGAGTAAGGGGGAGACGTTTATGGCGGGGTGGGAGGTTGAGGCAAATCGCCTGGCTGCTGGTTACGCGCAGCCGGACACCAGGGCGGTTAGAAGAGCACAGGAGGGCGTGGTACGCATCAGAAAAGCTTTGAAAACCAGTTTCATGACTGGCCAGGCTACGGTGTGAAAGTTCTGTTTGTTTCTCCCTGATGAAACCCCCCGCCCCTTGGTTCACTCTACTTCCCTGTAAGCTAACTACCCTCCCCTCCTCCCTTCGATCACAGCTTGCAGAGGCAATAAAGTCATTGTTGCTTCACATTCATGCATTCTTTATTCATTCATCACACAAATAGGGGGATGAGTACCAAGGTAGCCCAGGAGGGGTGGTGGAGGAGGGAAAGAAAATGCCACACAACACTTTAAAAGTTTACAACTTTAAAATTTATTGAATGACAACCTTCTTTTTTTTTTGGGCAATCCTCTGTGGTGGAGTGGCTGATTGGCCAGTGGCCCCCCCCCCCACCGCGTTCTTGGGCGTCTGGGTGTGGAGGCTATGGAACTTGGGGAGGAGGGCGGTTGGTTACACAGGGGCTGTAGTGGCAGTCTGTGCTCCAGCTGCCTTTGCTGCAGCTCAACCATACATTGGAGCATACTGGTTTGGTCCTCCAGCAGCCTCAGCATTGAATCCTGCCTCCTCTCATCACGCTGCCGCCACATTTGAGCTTCAGCCCTGTCTTCAGCCCGCCACTTACTCTCTTCAGCCCGCCACCTCTCCTCCCGGTCATTTTGTGCTTTCCTGCACTCTGACATTATTTGCCTCCACGCATTCGTCTGTGCTCTGTCAGTGTGGGAGGATAGCATGAGCTCGGAGAACATTTCATCTCGAGTGCGTTTTTTTTTCTTTCTAATCTTCACTAGCCTCTGGGAAGGAGAAGATCCTGTGATCATTGAAACACATGCAGCTGGTGGAGAAAAAAAAAGGGACAGCGGTATTTAAAAAGACACATTTTATAAAACACTGGCTACACTCTTTCAGGGTAAACCTTGCTGTTAACTTTACATACATAGCACATGTGCTTTCGTTACAAGGTCGCATTTTGCCTCCCCCCACCGCGTGGCTACCCCCTCAACCCTCCCCCCTCCCCGTGGCTAACAGTGGGGAACATTTCTGTTTAGCCACAGGCAAACAGCCCAGCAGGAACGGGCTCCTCTGAGTGTCCCCTGAAGAAAAGCACCCTATTTCAACCAGGTGACCATGGATTATATCTCACTCTCCTGAGGATAACACAGAGAAGATAACACAGATAAAGAATGGATGTTGTTTGAATGCCAGCAAACATACACTGCAATGCTTTGTTGTACAATGATTCCCGAGTATGTGTTACTGGCCTCGAGTGGTAAAGTGTCCTACCATGAAGGACGCAATAAAGCTGCCCTCCCCAGAAACCTTTTGCAAAGGCTTTGGGAGTACATCCAGGAGAGCCGCGAATGCCAGGGCAAATTAGTCCTTTCACATGCTTGCTTTTAAACCATGTATAGTATTTTAAAAGGTACACTCACTGGAGGTCCCTTCTCCGCCTGCCGGGTCCAGGAGGCAGCCTTGGGTGGGTTCGGGGGGTACTGGCTCCAGGTCCAGGGTGAGAAACAGTTTCTGGCTGTCGGGAAAACCGGTTTCTCCGCTTGCTTGCTGTGAGCTATCTACAACCTCCTCCTCATCATCATCATCTTCTTTGTCCCCAAAACCTGCTTCCGTATTGCCTCCATCTCCATTGAAGGAGTCAAACAACACGGCTGGGGTAGTGGTGGCTGAACCCCCTAAAATGGCATGCAGCTCATCATAGAAGCGGCATGTTTGGGGCTCTGACCCGGAGCGGCCGTTCGCCTCTCTGGTTTGCTGGTAGGCTTGCCTCAGCTCCTTAAGTTTCACGCGGCACTGCTTCGGGTCCCTGTTATGGCCTCTGTCTTTCATGCCCTGGGAGATTTTGACAAAGGTTTTGGCATTTCGAAAACTGGAACGGAGTTCTGATAGCACGGATTCCTCTCCCCATACAGCGATCAGATCCCATACCTCCCGTTCGGTCCATGCTGGAGCTCTTTTGCGTTTCTGGGACTCCATCATGGTCACCTGTGCTGATGAGCTCTCCATGGTCACCTGCAGCTTGCCACGCTGGCCAAACAGGAAATGAGATTCAAAAGTTCGCGGTTCTTTTCCTGTCTACCTGGCCAGTGCATCTGAGTTGAGAGTGTTGTCCAGAGCGGTCACAATGGAGCACTCTGGGATAGCTCCCAGAGGCCAATACCGTCGAACTGTGTCCACAGTACCCCAAATTCGAGCCGGCAAGGCAGATTTAAGCCCTAATCCACTTGTCAGGGGTGGAGTAAGGAAATCGATTTTAAGAGCCCTTTAAGTCGAAATAAAGGGCTTCATCGTGTGGACGGGTGCAGGTTTACATGGATTTAACACTGCTAAATTTGACCTAAAGTCCTAGTGTAGACCAGGGCTCAGAGCCCAGTAGCACCTTCTTTCAATGGGACTAGTTTGGAATGGGAGGAGGTGACCAGTCGCTTCCCAGCTTATGGCCGCCTCTGCTGCTTAGGCAAAGGCCTTAGCCTAAGAACAGGGCCTCAGACTGTCACGGTAAGAGAAGGTCCTTACACCGGCAAACAGTGATTTTGATTCTTTTACATCTCTATAACTAGCCAAGTGATAAGAATAAACCTAAATTCTTGAAATACAGGCCTTTGCAGACAGGCCTGAATAATTATATCCTAACACTCCACCCCTTTTTTTTCTTTTGGGATCCTCCTGCCCAGGTATCCCTGGAAAAGCATAGGACATATGGCGACACATTTCCTGATAGGGCCAGGCATCAAGGTGGAAGGTGTCGATATTCCATTTGTCCCACTGCCCCTTGTGTAGTCTAGTGCCCTGCACCTTCTCTCATACGGGCATACCACACCTATTCCAATTAGTGTTCCAGACTTCCCATTACAGTGGGCCCGAGAAGGTTGAGTCCGGGTTGTCTAGTACACTGTAGGGTTTGGAGGGCTTACTACATTACTTAGAGGTTATCTCCATATGCAACGTAACACAAGTACAGTTAACGGTACAAAACCCACAGCAACATCGAGAACCTGACCACTGCAGTATGGTCCAACATCCGAGACACCCCCAAAACACTGCCTCCCCTTCTTCGACGGGGTCACGATTTTATGTGTCCAGTTGCTGGCAGTTGCAACAAGCTGCCCCTGCAGGTTTTGCTTGCTTTTGTCCATATCATAAGTCCATTGAATGTTCACAGAGAAATGGGATATTGTCCAAACCAGCTTGACCACTTGGTATGGAATCAGGCAGTAGGCCCTGGTTTGATTATTTACAGCAATAAGATTCACAGATCCATTTGTGCACCAAAGTCCAGATAGCAGCATGTAGATGTGTGTAGTTGTCCACCCCTTGCATAGGCCATTGATCCTGCTCCTCCATAGTCACAGGAGAGGGGCACATCCAAACATCTTCTGTTGATTTACACTATTTTACACACCCCTCCATTGATTCCCAGTGAGCTCTTCCCCTTCTCATTATTTCTATAGGGCTTGTGGGGGCCACCTTAGCTGCCATTCCACTTCCAGGTACCACGGTAGCTATTACACAGGTGCTGGCCTCCTAGTGGAGCATTTTGCATTCCCATACACACCTTCCCCCCCAAGGTCAGCCTTTTGAAGCCATCCCCCACCCATGTCATGAGGTTTTCTGTTCATTAAAACACAACAATGCTAGCAACAAGACAAACACAAAACACAGATCCATGGTATTGTGGGTTATTTTTCCCACTGGCGCGAGCTTGCTTGTAGAGTGTCTGAAAAACAAAAGAAACAATTTCCACCCCCCTGGTAGGGACACATTATTGCTTAATAATAATAATAATAATCATACCACTTTCTTTTACAAATTTCCTTGCTAATTGCAGGAAAAACAGGAGAATTACCTCCAGGCTGTCCTTATTTTGTTCTATAGTCAGGCTAGTGAATTACCCCACTCACTGGTCATTTATGAAATTCATGAGGTGGTGTACCTCAGTTTCCCCTCTTGTACAACAGACCAAGTTTGCAATAGTTTCTCTGCTGTACCAAGCTTTAGTTTATTCTCAGGTAATAGCTGAGACACAGCTTCAGATTTTAGCACTGCACACGCGCACACACACACACACACCTTAAAGTTAACCTGTCCCCCTTATTTTCAGGCTTGACTTGTTTTTTCACCTCCCTTTCCTGGAGGGCCATAATCTGAGTCTTCTAGTAGCTTGTTTGCTGATCAGATGTATTCATTATTTGCAGCTCCTTTGTGCCCATCAGCTAGGTAATTTGCATTTACACTGAGGCTTACTAGCTTGCTTCTGGATCCAAAGCTGTTAGCAGCTCAGACACTGTCTTAAAAGGGAAACATTTTACTTCCACCAGAGTTCTGATTACTTTCCACTTTCATCTCCTGCTCCAAACCACACACAGATCTGATAGGCACTCTAAGGACAGGATTGTATTCCTAACAGCCCAGTAGCACCTTCTTTCAGTGTGACTAGTTTGGAATGTGAGGAGGTGACCGGTCGCTTCCCAGGTTATGGCTGCCTCTGCTGCTTAGCCAAAGGCCTTAGCCTAAGCACAGGGCCTCAGACTGTCGCAGTAAGAGAAGGTCCTTACACTGGCAGACAGTGATTTTGATTCTTTTATATCTCTATAACTAGCCAAGTGATAAGAATACACCTAAATTCTTGAAATACAGGCCTTTGCAGAAAGGCCTGAATAACTATATCCGAACAACTAACCACGTGGGAGGGGTAATACACATCTTGTCTGTATCAGTGTATAAAAGGGGTCACGGAAGCCACATCTGGCCAAGGGGGCAGTGGAAAGTCCCACTGCTGACTGAGCTGGTCCATTCTCATGGGCGTCCGTGTCCCAGTGTCCACCCAGAGTCTATGGGGTGCAAGTACAAGTGCTTTGTCGACAAACCTGGCCAAGCACCTTTGCCACCGAATGAGTCTGTGGTCTTTCGGGCAGTTTGACTGAGGTCTGCTGAGCCAGCTACCTGGCCAGAGCCAGGACAACGTCTGGGCCCGCACAGCCAATAACAGGTGCCCTTTTATCGGAGCCCCCAGCGATCATGGAAGGCTGGAGTGATGGGTCTGGTATCAGCCCATCTCCAGCTAACACTGAAACCCCTGCCTGGATTCCCCGGTACAGGAGGCGCTGGCTGTCAGTCCCCTGGTGGGTCTGCAGCGATCGGCCTAGACCCCAAGATGGAGGGCACTGCACGGTGCCATGAAATGCAGCCAACAGGGTTAGTCCTGAGAGGGGCTGGGCACCTGCAGCTCCCACTGGTTCCCGAGGGAGATGCAGGAACTCAGCCCTGCTCAGCATTGGCCCACTGTGATGGGGGTGGAACATTCCACCGTAGGGGTGGTGACCGAGACAAACCCAGAGGTGGAGACAGGCAGGGGAAGGGAACTATGACGTAAGCTTTCATAGGTGAGGGCTGCATAAGTCCCACTCCATCCAAGTCACAGGGAAAGGAGCCGTTCGTGACCCTGGAACTCACTGTCAAAGACAGAGCCCCAGCTAGTGACTCTAGATCTGAAGTGTCATTTGACTCATTTGAGAGTTCAGAGCCATCCAGAGCTTTCCCCCTACACCTCCACTGGGAGGACGTGGGGCAGGTCTCTTTGCCCAGATGAGGAGATGATGATGATGACCTGGTACTCTGTTGTGATGCAGTGATTGTTGGGTTGGCCACCAGGGACTGCAGCATTTCACACCAGGATGTCACCCAGATCACATGTCTGCTGCCTGTGGGTCTGAGTACAGGGACCAGGGTGATGGAGTAGGGCCTTCTGCGACCAACCTGCTCCCATTGCTAAAGAAGGGAAAGTGAGACACAGAAGGATGAAGGAAAGAATTCTTGTAAAGAGGAAGGAAACAAGGCAGAGACAAGGCATCAGATAACTGGCGGGGGAGGGAGGGAGTATGAAGTTAGTGAGGAAAAACACCAGGGAACTGAGGAAGGGAGGAAGAAGAAAGAGGGAAAGGAAATGGGTGAGGAGAGAGACATGAAAAAGGAATGGGCAAAGAGGCTGCAAGAGAAGAGAAAGGAGAAGCACAGAGGAAGTGGGTGCGGGTAAGAACCTGGACGGATTTCTTTAGCTTCAGATAGAATCCTGATTGCCTTTGTCAAGATGTAGGCAAAGCAGCCAGGTGTAACCACTAGGGGGTAATAATGGAGGCATTTGTACAATTCAGAAAGGAAAGGGTACAAGTGGCCGTAGCTGAGAGGTGGCATCAGCTTGGTTTTCACCTTTCAAGAGACGACATTGCACTTGGTCCAATTTCCATTGATTGGATCATTGCAGCTTGTCTGTCAGAAGTTCTTATTGTACCACTTCAGCAGTCAGAAAAACTGTTCCTCTCAAGAGGTAAGGCATGCACCTTCTCCTAGCAATGGAGTGGAAACAAATCAATCTGAGTGTACTTTCAGGTGAAGGAAGTGACTCTATCCTTTGCTGTCAAAGGCTACCAGCAGTTTCGTCAGAATAAAACAATATACAGAACCAAAACTTCTGAGAGGTTACAGAAATATCTACTTCTTCTAGTCAAGAATAAGGAAGCCACTTATACCTACTAGATTGGTAAGAAAACAGCTGACTGTAAGTAGAGAAACAAGATAAACCCATACAGCCATTCATCCCACAGAAGGTGTGCATTTATACGAACTGTTACAAAACGAATCCGAGGACAAATCATTGACATTTGTTGCCTGACTAAAATACTCTGTCGAACATTGATCTTTGCAGCAGGTCATATTTTGAGATGCAAGGATGACAGATGGCTGTAGGATACAGGAAGGAATGAGCGGATCCATCCTTTTAAGGAGATAAGAAATACAATACACCATTGCCCAAACAAACAGTCAATGGTTCTGGTCATACTGTCAGGTGGAAGAAATGTAACGGATGAAGTCATCACCTCTCGAAAGGGCACAAGAAGTTGCTGTCCCGAATAAAGCAATAAAAAAGTGGGAGTTACCTGTTCAGAGGTAAGGAAAGAAGGTCATTCTAACCGATGATCATGACATCTGCTCCTTTCCCCTTCCCGGCTAATGGTTGCTTGTTCCTACAAGGATGTATCAAAGAAAACGTGCAACTAACCAGAGTGTGAAGAGGAGCATTTAACCTGCTTTTATATTTGCAGAGATGAGTTGTTCAGCGGATTCTGTTTGTGCAGAATGCATCATTGTTGCTTAATTATCAAATGTGAAGAAGTCAGTGAAACTGATAATTTCTATCAAGAGGTAAGGAATGCACCTCCTCTCAGCACAGGGGCAGGAACAACAGGCTCTATTTCTATTTTCAGGTGGAATGAAGGTCTGAGCATTAAGGGGGGAGGAGAGAAGACAAGAGGTTGCTGAATTTAAATAGACAGGTAACAATACCTGGCCAGGGGGAAGAAAAGTATCTTTTACTTCTAGCTCAGAAAGAGGAAAGCAGCCCATTATACGCTTCAAGTTGTAACCAGTGTTGCTGGCTGTACCTCGAAGAATCAAAGCCTTGTGGTGGAACGTCACTGACAAGTAGGTGAGCACTGGAAAGTCTGTAGAAGCCTAATGATCTGGATGCTATGAAATCGTTTCTATTGATGACGCTTCATAACTGGTAATGAGTAATAAATAATCATCAGGTTTTGCTAATTGGAGATGTGAACAGACCAGGTGGCCATTCCTACCAGGGAGAAGTGAGGGTAAGTGGCTGTCCCGGGCAAGGAGGTAAGCAATACCAGTCTCCAAACATCCATGTGTATATCAAGTGGTGTGGAGTTTTCTTTCAGGGAGAAGAACTGTGGTGGACCTTACTTGTCATGGGGAGAGTGTGAAAAGCAGAGCAAGAGAAAGCAACATGGACTTGCCAGCTGCTCAATCCATGGAGGACTCCAAAGAGAAGACGCTGTTATTTGAAGGAACAACAAACAGAAAACAAACAAACAGTCACTTCAAATAGATCAGCTAGTTGCAAATCTGAATAAGAAGCAAGTCAGCAGAACACAGACATGGAGGTAAGCACTGACGTTTCCCTGGTTGTCAAATGAACCTCATGCTAAAGCAATACTTACAGACCAAATAAATAGGTCACACGTCGCACATCTCCAGAGGGAAGAAGACCAGGGGGCTGTTGTGCTCTTGTAGGGATTAATGCAAATACAACTAGCTGAACCGGGCATGTCAGTTGGGAAGGATAAAAGCACGTTTCTTTAACATGCAAGTGGAAATGAATAGATCCTGTTATACTTTCAGATGAGAGAAATGCAGCTGATTTGAACTTTGAGGGTGTGAAAACTTCAGGAAGTTACGAGAAGATCTGTGATAACTACAGGAAGGAAACCAGTGAAACGCATCACTGCTGCCAAGAGGTAAGGAACTCACCTCATAATGGAGAAATTAATGGATCTGGTTTCCCTTCAGGTGAAAGAAATGCAGCTGATCTGATCTCCCAGGGATTGAGGACAATAAGCAGTCACGTTACATAAGAATACAAGAACACACGTTCCCAGACCCGCAGAGAGGGAAAAAAGTTGCCTTCCTTGACTAGAATGGGAAGACAATCCCTTATCACCGTCAAGTTGCAAACCCACAATTCAGGAGACCGTCACTGACAGAGGTGAGCGGTTAGGATTCTCTTATTGCAAATGGAGAAGATCATGACACATCGTGTACATTTATAGGCCTGTAAAACTGATAATAAGCAAACAAGTTACCTGTCAAATGCTGATCTCTACAGCCACAGCTGTGCTCTGCAGGAACTAGTTTGTGAAGCTGATTTGTCTTTTCAGGAGAAGAGTTACAGATGCTCATGATTTGAGCACAAAGGAATAGGAATGGAGCTGAACAGATCCAACACTGAAAGGACAATTGGATCTCATAAGATATGAGACCATGAAAAAGACCCTTCATTCAATAAAGCAACAGAATTGGCTCTGAGGAGAGGTAAGAAGCATTTGGTAAGTCTACCAAATGAGCATATAATCAACTCTACAAAGTTGCTAACTTATGTTGTGTCAAAGAGTTTGTTAAAGCTGGTCACACATCTCAGGATCTAAGAGGAGCTCAGGGGCATGGCAGACCTCAGGGGATTCATCGTTATCAGGAGGTGATGAGCCTGCCTGTCACTTCTGAGTGACATCAGTGGCTTTGGTTAGACTTTCAGATGAAGGAAACACAGCAAGTGTGGTCAGTATTCAAGAAACAATGTTCAAAAGTTGCCTGGGGTCACCTCTTGGGCTAAGGGGAGCAGCTGGTCCCATCTGCTGGGATGGAAGCAAAGAAGAAAGCACAGGCCACTGGTTAGTACTGGGACACAGACAATCCCCCGGAGGGGTCTGGGACAGGGTATGTAACCTTAGTGACCAGTGGGTCGTTTCCCCACTGTGGTCCTGGCTCACATGCACAGGGTGAAACTGATCGCCATGTTTGGGGTCAGGAAGGAATTTTCCTCCAGGGCAGATTGGCCAGAGACCCTGGAGGTTTTTCGCCTTCCTCTGGGGCATCGAGCAGGGAACAGCCCGTTGGGCCATTTAGAAACTGACAATAAAATCCATTAGAGAGAACTTGTCTCCCTTCGTTTTTGGCATTTTCTATAAACCCGTCTTGTGCCCCTGTGCCAGGCCCCTGCTCCCAGCCGGGCAGAGTCACTCCCTGGTGCATTGCTCCTCCCACTCAGAGCCAGCCTGGCCCAGCCCCATGTTGTTCTTCCACCCCAGCTGGGCTCCAGCACAGGGGAGACCATCCCATCCCAGAGAAGGAACAGCCGTCTGCACAGCCCCCCAAGGATAGGGAGGGGAAATGGCCGGGTGCACCGGTCAAGGGGAAAGCAGGAAGCACAGCGGCACTGTTACCACGTTCCTCTCCCAGGATACCCCGAGGGGCCAGGGCAAGGCCTTTGCTCGGCCACATCCAAGTGCTCTGCCCCGCTGCTGTGGTCATAAGAGCCCCTCTGGCCAAGCTACTGATGAGCGGCTCTGAAAGGGGTGGTCAATGACCCCAAAGCAGCTCTTCCATTGGCAAGGTGGAGCCACCGCTTCCTGAGCGCCCTAACTGGGTCCACAGGCTAGCAGCAAATAATAGTCCCCCAGGGCTGGTTCAGCTCAGGGAGCCATCGGGCATCCACGAAGCTCTTGCCTTCAGCCAGCCCTTTCCCAGGAGCTGGGGGCCGGAAGCTTCTGTCCTTTGCAGTCTGCTCCAGCTGTGCTGTCTTCTCCTTTAACCCCCGCTCCAAGTCTGGCACCTCTCAGGGCAGTGCTGGGTTGGCCCACACGAGCTCATTCCCCCTGTATTGCCCAGCATGGGGTCTGTAGATCTCCTTGCAGGCATTCTGGGAAATCAGAACTCCATCATCTGCCCCAGGGGGACTGGGAGCACGACCCGGGGACACGGGACAGGGTCAGTTAGTATTAGTAGCACACGGCTGGCGGGGATGGAAAAGGGAGAGGGGCCAGCAACACGTTACTTCAGTTCTGCACTTCTGTTTAACCTCCAGTTCCTGCTGCCGGCCTATCACCCCCCCTGCGTCCACTTCCTGCCCCCCAATCAGCTTCACAGCCGCACGCTGAACCCAAACCACAGGGCAATGCCCAAAACGTTGTTGTGGGGCCTGAATCCTCTATAAACCCATCTACTGAAAGCCATTGGGGCCCAATTCTCCCTGCAGGGAGACAGCGTCTCCAAGGTGAAGTCAATAGGAGTGACTCGTACCTTGGGAAGGCGGTTCGGGGGAGAATGCGATATCCTGTGCTAAGATACCATGGGAATTGTAGGAGTGGTTCACAAACTGCAGTGCAGGAGGGAACCTAACAGTAGAGAAGAGCAAAATGGGGGCAAGCCGTGGTCTTGGTTTTCAGCTTCTATTTGGCAAAATGAACCCAAACCTAGGGTGAGGGGAAGAAGGTTAGATCAGGGTTTTATTTTATTGTAACCCCCCAGAGATCATGGAGCGGTGGAGTGATGGTTCCGGCCCGTCTCAGCCTGGCCCTCTCACGGCACCACGGTCTGTACACGCCCTGCCCAGGAGGAGCTGGCTGCAGGGCTATAAAACCACCAGTTAAAACCCCAGAGCCCAACACATGACACATTCTGCAGCGTTGGAGATCATAGCCCCACCGACAACACAAAAAGCTGCTCCCTCCCTCCATAGAGAAGGGCAGAGCTTAATTGTGCATCAGGCTGCCACACACACTGCAGCCCCAAGCGTTAGCCAGGGTCAAACACCCCAAGACACAAAGCAGAGAGGGGCTGAGGGCACAAAGGCACAGGGGAGACACAGAGGCTGGACACCTGCAGCTCTGTATCGATTTCAGAGGGAGATGCTGGAGCTCAGCATGTGGCCACGGGCAGAGACACATGAGTGGGGAGAGAGTGATGGAGACCCCGGCAGGGGAGGGGAGATCGGATTGAAGGCAGAGTCTGTCACAGCCTAGGGCTACAGGACACTCCTTCCAAAGGATGGAATGGGAACCATCGCAGGGCTGGGCTTCTCCCCAGCTTGCCGAGGGATCGCTGCCACACCCAGGCTCTGACGCAGTTTAGTCCCAATCTGGAACAAATCAAGACAGTTTCTCAGCTTCCTTTCTGCATCTCCGGGGACTCTGGCAGATGCTTCCTGCCATTTCCTACCTCAGTCTCCCTCAGCCAGTTCCTCCTCACAGCCCCTCCCTCTCGGGAATGCCCTCTGCCCTTTAGAGGCCCAGCTGCTGCCTTGCCCCCTTCATTAACACTCCTTAACGCCAGTCTTCTTCTCAGTCAGTCTATAGAGTTTCATCTTCTCCAGGGTTGCGAGGTATCTGCACGCAGTGTCTCCAGCTCTGCCTCAAGCTCCTGACCGTCAGGATCAGGCCACCCCTCTCCTCTCCCATGGCCTGATGTCTTGCAGACAGCTGCTCCTTCTGTCGCTGAACCATCCATACCTCCATCCTGCAGCCTCCAGTCCTCCTGCGGCACCTCCCACCCTCACTATGGGAACCATAAAACGGGTGTCCCATTTCCCCTTCTGCACAGGATCACTGCGTTTTCCTTGGCCCTGGAGGCTCCACCTGGGTCCCCATTTCCCCCCCCCCCCCGCACCACTCCCCCCAAACAGAGCCCTGAGCTCTGCCTGGGTCAGGGAACCCCTTTTCATGAACCCTAAAACTTCCAAAGTATTCAGCAGTGTCCTCTGGAGACAGGACAGAGCTGGTTTTTCAGAGACATGAATTTGGGAAATTCAGCAAAGAGCCCTTTTTATTGGGCACTCACTGCTTCTTCCTGAATTAGCACAGGGAAGGCCCATCACTTCTCTGCCTCTCCCCCCACAAGAGGCAGCACCAGCTGTGGCTACAAATGCCATTTGTGCTGCCGAGTCCTCCAGGGTCTCCCCTCCGCAGCCTGCTTGTAGGTACAGCTCCCCTGCTGAATGGTCTGTGTCAGCACTCCCTTCCCCTGCTTCACGAGAGTCACTCCCCAAAGATGGTACAGGGACATACTGACCCCTCCTATGGGTCAAACCCACAGCTAGAGGCTGGTAACTAATGTTTGGGTGAAGGAATAAGCCCTCACTTACTTCCCTGGTCCTTCTCGCATGAACAGAGAGCAACCATACCCCAAGTCCAAAGGTGCAAACAATTTGATGTTTATTGGGATGAACTTCCAGCAAGCATGATTCCAGTTTCCTTCCTTAGTGTCCCCCTTCCCAGCTCTGACACCACAGAGCCTTACACCTGTGTCCCTGTTCCCATTCCTGCCCTTAGCCAAACATGATTCCAGTTTCCCCATCCCCTGTTCCCATTTCCCCTCCCCACACACCACCACTTCCTGATTGACTGCAGACTATATAGTAAAACGTGAGTTCTGCTTAGCTGTACCTTAAGCTATCATTTTCCTGAAATTTAACCACCTTAGTTTACACCCAGCAAAATTAAATTATACAGCAGACAGGAACAATCAGAACCAGACACAGATTACACAGACAAACAATAGCAAAGTGGGAACTATAATGACAAAACAATACAGAAGGGAGGATTTCACATCCCAGCTATTGATAAGTGAGTTCTTGCCAGACAGGATGCTACCAAACTAAGTTTCCTTTTACATCTTCTAGGCACTTCCCTTTCTCTGGAGGTGATAGGCACTATCAGGACAGGATTGTATTCCTAAGAGCCCAGTAGCACCTTCTTTCAATGGGACTAGTTTGGAACGGAAGGAGGTGACCAGTCGCTTCCCAGCTTATGGCTGCCTCTGCTGCTTAGCCAAAGGCCTTAGCCTAAGCACAGGGCCTCAGACTGTCACTGTAAGAGAAGGCCCTTACACCGGCAGACAGTGATTTTGATTCTTTTATCTCTCTATAACTAGCCAAGTGATAAGAATACACCTAAATTCTTAAAGTACAGGCCTTTGCAGACAGGCCTGAATATCTATATCCGAACAACTAACCACGTGAGAGGGGTAATACACATCTTGTCTGTATCAGTGTATAAAAGAGGGGTCACGGAAGGCACATCTGGCCAAGGGGGCAGTGGAAAGTCCCACTGCTGACTGAGCCGGTCCATTCTCATGGGCATCCGTGTCCCAGTGTCCACCCAGAGTCTATGGGGTGCAAGTACAAGTGCTTTGTTGACAACAAATCTGGCCCAGCGCATTTGCCACCGAAGGAGTCTGTGGTCTTTCGGGCAGTTTGACTGAGGTCTGCTGGGCCAGCTACCTGGCCAGAGCCAGGACAACATATGGGCCCACACAGCCAACAACAGGTGCCCTTTTATCAGAGCCCCCAGCAATCATGGAAGGGGGGAGTGATGGGTCTGGTATCTGCCCATCTCCAGCTAACACTGAAACCCCTGCCTGGATTCCCCTGAACAGGAGGCGCTGGCTGTCAGTCCCCTGGTGGGTCTGCAGCGATCGGCCTAGACCACAAGATGGAGGGCACAGCCCAGTGCCATGAAATGCAGCTGACAGGCTTAGTCTTGAGGGGCTGGGCACCTGCAGCTCCCACCGGTTCTTGAGGGAGATGTAGGAACTCAGCCCTGCTCCGCATTGGCCCACTGTGATGGAAGTGGAACATTCCACCGTAGGGGTGGTGACCGAGACAAACCCAGAGGTGGAGACAGGCAGGGGAAGGGAACTATGACGTAAGCTTTCATAGGTGAGGGCTGCGTAAGTCCCACTCCATCCAAGTCACAGGGAAAGGAGCCGTTCGTGACCCTGAAACTCACTGTCACAGACAGAGCCCCAGCTGGTGACTCTAGATCTAAAGTGTCATTTGAGAGTTCAGAGCCAGCCAGAGCTTTCCCCCTACACATCCCCTGGGAGGATGGGGGCAGATCACTTATGACCATCTCATCTGGGCTGACAATGAGCTGTGACTGTTGTGATGCAGTGATTGTTGGGTAGGCCACCAGGGGCTGCAGGATTTCACACTAGGATGTTGCCCAGAGCACATGGCTGCTGCCTGTGGGTCTGAGTACAGGGGCCAGGGTGATGGAGCAGGGCCTTCTGTAACCAACCTGCTTCCATTGCTAAAGAAGGGAACATGAGACACAGAAGGATGAAGAAAAGAATTCTTGTAAGGAGGAAGGAAACAAGGCAGGGACAAGGCATCAGATAACTGGAGGGGGGCAGGGAGGGAGTGAGTGAGTATGAAGTTAGTGAGGAAAAACACTAGGGAACTGAGGAAGGGAGGGAGAAGAAAGAGGGAAGGGAAATGGGTGAGGAGAGAGACATGAAAAAGGAATGGGCAAAGAGGCTGCAAGAGAAAGGAGACGCACAGAGGAAGTGGGTGGGGGTAAGAACTGGATGGATTTCTTTAGCTTCAGAATAAGGAAGCCACTTGTACCAACTAGATTTGGAACAAAACAGCTGATTGTATGGAGAGAAACAAGATAAACCCATACAGCCATTCATCCCACAGACGGTGTGCATTTATACTCACTGTTACAAAATGAATCCGAGGACAAATCATTGACATTTGTTGCCTGACAAAAATACTCTGTCCAACACTGATCTTTGCAGCAGGTCAGATTTTGAAAGGAAAGTATGACAGATGGCTGTAGGATACCGGAAGGAATAAGCGGACCCATCCCTTTAAGGAGGTAAGTAATACAACACGCCATTGCCCAAACAGTCAATGGTTCTGGTCATACTTTCAGATGGAAGAAAGGTAACGGATGAAATCGTCACCTCTCAAAACAGCACACCAAGTTGCTGTACTGAATAAAACAATAAAAAAGTGGGAGTTACCTGTTCAGAGGTAAGGAAAGTTGGTAATTTAACCAATGATCATGACATCTGCTCCTTTCCCCTTCCCGGCTAATGGTTGGTTGTTCCAACAAGGATGTATCACAGAAAAAGTGCAACTAACCAGAGTGTGAAGATGAGCTTTTAACCTGCCCCTACATTTGCAGAGGTGAGTTGTCCAGCTGATTCTCTTTGTGCAGAATTGATCATTGTTGCTTATTTCTCAAATGTGAAGAAGTCGTCAGTGGAATTGATCATTTCTATCAAGAGGTAAGGAACCCACCTCCTCTCAGCACAGGGGCAGGAATAACTGGCTCTATTTCTATTTTCAGGTGGAATGAAGGTCTGACTATTAAGGGGGCAGGGGAAGATAAGAGGTTGCTGAATTTGACAGGTAACGATATCTTTTACTTCTAGTTCAGAAAGAGGAAAGCAGACAATTATATGCTTCAAGTTGTAACCAGTGTAGCTGGCTGTACCTCGAAGAATCAAAGCCTTGTGGTGGAACATCACTGACAAATAGGTGAGCACTGGAAAGTCTGTAGAAGCCAAATGGTTTGGATGGTAAGGAACCATTTCTGTTGATGACTCTTCATAACTGGTAATGAGTAATAATAATAAATCATTGTCAGGTTTTGCTAATTGGAGATGCGAATAGACCAGGTGGCCATTCCTACCAGGGAGAAGTGAGGGAAAGTGGCTGTCCCGGGCAAGGAGGTAAGCGATACCAGTCTCCAAACATCCATGTGTATATCAAGTGGTGTGGAGTTTCCTTTCAGGGAGAAGAACTGTGGTGGACCTGACTTGTCATGGGGAGAGTGTGAAAAGCAGAGGCAAGACAAAGCAACATGGACTTGCCAGCTGCTCAATCCAAGGAGGACTCCAATGAGAAGACGCTGTTATTTCAAGGAACAAACAGAAAAAACAGTCACTTCAAATAGTTCAGCTAGTTGCAAATCTGAATATGAAGGAAGTCAGCAGAACAGAGACATGGAGGTAAGCATTGAAGTTTCCCTGGTTGTCAAATGAACCTCATGATAAAGCAACACTTACAGACCAAATAAATAGGTCACACATCGCACATCTCCAGAGGGAAGACGACCAGAGGGCATGTCAGTTGGGAAGGAAAAAAGCACGTTTCTTTAACATTCAGGTGGAAATGAATAGATCCTGTTATACTTTCAGATGAGAGAAATGCAGCTGATTTGAACCTTGAGGGTGGAAAACTTCAGGAAGTTGCGAGAAGATCTGAGATATCTGCAGGAAGGAAACCAGTGAAACTGATCACTGCTGCCAAGAGGTAAGGAACTCACCTCATAATGGAGAAATTAATGGATCTGGTTTCTCTTCAGGTGACAGAAATGCAGCTGATCTGATCTCCCAGGGATTGAGGACTATAAGCAGTCATGTTACTGAAGAATACAGGAACCCATGTTCCCAGACCTGCAGAGAGGAAAAAAAGTTGCCTTCCTTGACTAGAATGGGAAGACAATCCCTTATCACTGTCAAGTTGCAAACCCACAAGGCAGGAGACCGTCACTGACAGAGGTGAGTGCTTAGGATTCTCTTATTGCTAAAGGGAGCAGATCATGACGCATCGTGTACATCTATGGGCCTGTAAAACTGATAATAAGCAAACAAGTTACCTGTGAAATGCTGATCTCTACAGCCACAGCTGTGCTCTGCAGGAACTAGTTTGTGAAGCTGATTTGTCTTTTCAGGAGAAGAGTTACAGACGCTCAGGATTTGAGCACAAAGGAATAGGAATGGAGTTGAACAGATCCAACACCTGAAAGGACAATTGGATCTCAGGCTATGAGACCATGAAAAAGACCCTTCATTCAATAAAGCAACAGAATTGGCTCTGAGGAACGGTAAGCAGCATTTGGTAAGTCCACCAAATGAGCATACAATCAACTCTACAAAATTGCTAACTTCCATTGTGTCAAAGAGTTTGTTACAGGTGATCACACATCTCAGGATCTAAGAGGAGCTCAGGGGCATGGCAGGCCTCAGGGGATTCATCTTTATGAGGAGGTGATGAGCCTGCCTGTCACTTCTGAGTGACATCAGTGGCTTTGGTTAGACTTTCAGATGAAGGAGAAACAGCCAGTGTGGTCAGTATTCAAGAAACAATGTTCAAGAGGTGCCTGGGGTCACCTCTTGGGCTAAGGGGAGCAGCTGGTCCCATCTGCTGGGATGGAAGCAAAGAAGAGAGCACTGGCCACTGGTTAGTACTGGGACACAGACAATCCCCTGGAGGGGCTTGGGACAGGGTATGTAACCTTAGTGACCAGTGGGTCCTTTCCCCACTGTGGTCCTGGCTCGCATGTACAGGGTGAAACTGATTGCCATGTTTGGGGTCAGGAAGGAATTTTCCTCCAGGGCAGATTGGCCAGAGACCCTGGAGGTTTTTCGCCTTCCTCTGGGGCATCGAGCAGGGACCAGCCCTTTGGGCCATTTAGAAACTGACAATAAAATCCATTAGAGAGAACTTGTCTCCCTTCGTTTTTTGCATTTTCTATAAAGCCATCCTGTGCCAGGCCCCTGCTCCCAGCCACACAGCAGAGCAGAGTCCCTCCCTGGTGCACTGCTCCTCCCACTCAGAGCCAGCCTGGCCCAGCCCCATGTCGCTCTTCCACCCCAGCAGGGCCCCAGCACAGGGGAGACCAGCCTGCCATCCCAGAGAGGGAACAGCCGTGTGCATGGCTCCCCAGTGACAGGGAGGGGAAATGGCCGGGTGCACCGGTCGAGGGAAAAGCAGGAAGCAGAGTGGCACTGTTACCACGTTCCTCTCCCAGGATGCCCCTAGGGGCCAGGGCAAGGCCTTTGGTCTGCCACAGCCAAGTGCTCTGCCCTCCTGCTGTGGTCGTAAGAGCCCCTCTGGCCAAGCCACTGATGAGCGGCTCTGAAAGGGGTGGTGAATGACCCCAAAGCATCTCTTCCATCGGCAAGGTGGAGCCACCGCTTCCTGAGCGTCCGAACGGGGCTCACAGGCTAGCCGCAAATAATAGTCCCCCAGGGCTGGTTCAGCTCAGGGAGCCATCGGGCATCCACAAAGCTCTTGCCTTCAGCCAGCCCTTTCCCAGGAGCTGGGGGCCGGAAGCTTCTGTCCTCTGCAGTCTGCTCCAGCTGTGCTGTCTTCTCCTTTAACCCCCGCTCCAAGTCTGGCACCTCTCAGGGCAGTGCTGGGTTGGCCCACACGAGCTCATTCCCCCTGTATTGCCCAGCGTGGGGTCTGTAGATCTCCTTGCAGGCATTCTGGGAAATCAGAACTCCATCATCTGCCCCAGGGGGACTGGGAGCACGACCCGGGGACACGGGACAGGGTCAGTTAGTATTAGTAGCACACGGCTGGAGGGGATGGAGAAGGGGGAGGGGCCAGCAACACGTTACTTCAGTTCTGCACTTCTGTTTAACCTCCAGTTCCTGCTGCCGGCCTATCACCCCCCCTGCGTCCACTTCCTGCCCCCCCAAATTAGCTTCACAGCCGCACGCTGAGCCCAAACCACAGGGCAATGCCCAAAATGTTGCTGTGGGGCCTGAAACCTCTATAAACCCATCTCCTGGAAGCCATTGGGGCCCGATTCTCCCTGCAGGGAGACAGTGTCTCCAAGGTGAAGTCAATAGGAGTGACTCGTACCTTGGGAAGGCGGTTGGGGGGAGAATGCGATATCCTGTGCTAAGATACCATGGGAATTGTAGGAGTGGTTCACAAACTGCAGTGCAGGAGGGAACCTAACAGTAGAGAAGAGCAAAATGGGGGCAGGCCATGGTCTTGGTTTTCAACTTCTATTTGGCAAAATGAACCCAAACCTAGGGTCGGGGAGGAAGGTCTGATCAGGGTTTTGCTTTATTGTAATCCCCCAGAGATCATGGAGCGGTGGAGTGATGGTTCCAGCCTCTCAGCCTGGCCTTAACATGGCACCATGGTCTGTACATGCCCTGCCTAGGAGGAGCTGGCTGCAGGGCTACAAAACCACCAGTTAAAACCCCAGAGCCCAACACGTGACACATTCTGCACATTGGTGATCACAGTCCCACCGACAACACAAAGACCTGCTCCCTCCCTCCACGGAAGAGGGCAGAGCTTAACTGTGCATCCGGCTTCCACACAAACTGCAGCCCCAAGCGTTAGCCAGGGTCAAACACCCCAAGACACAAAGCAGAGAGGGGCTGACGGCACAAAGGCACAGGGCAGACAGAGGCTGGGCACCTGCAGCTCCATATTGGTTTCAGAGGGAGATGCAGGAGCTCAGGATGTGGCCAGGGACAGAGACATGAGTGGGGAGAGTGGTGGAGACCCCAGCATGGGAGGGGAGATTGGATTGAAGACAGCGTCTGTCATAGCCTAGGACTACATGAGACTCCTTCCAAAGGGTGCAATGGGAACGATGGCACGGCTGGGCTTCTCCCCAGCTTGCCAAGGTCTCACTGCCACACCCAGGCTCTGATGCAGTTTAGTCCCAAACTGGAACAAATCAAGACAGTTTCTCAGCTCACTTTCTGCATCTCTGTGGACTCTGGCAGATGCTTCCTGCCATTTCCTACCTCAGTCTCCCTCAGCCAGTTCCTCCTCACAGCCCCTCCCTCTCAGGAATGCCCTCTGCCCTTTAGAGGCCCAGGTGCTGCTTTGCCCCCTTCATTAACACTCCTTAACGCCAGTCTTCCTCTCAGTCAGTCTATAGAGTTTCATCTTCTCCAGGGTTTCGAGGTGTCTGCACGCAGTGTCTCCAGCTCTGCCTCAAGCTCCTGACCATCAGGATCAGGCCACCCCTCTCCTCCCCCGTGGCTTGATGTCCTGCAGACAGCTGCTCCTTCTGTCGCTGAACCATCGGTACCTCCATCCTGCAGCTTCCAGGGGCTCCTCCTGCCCTCAGTACAGGAACAATAAAGCGGGTGTCCCATTTCCCTGTCTGCAAAGGATCACTGCTTTCACCTTGGAAGCTCCACCTGGGTCCCCATGCCCCCACCACACACACCCAGTCAGAGCTCAGGGCTGGGTGTCAGGGAACCCCCTTTCATGAACCCTAAAACTTCAAAAGTATTAAGCAGTGTCCTCTGGAGACAGGACAGAGCTGGTTTTTCAGAGACATGATTTTGGGAAATTCAGCAAAGAGCCCTTTTTACTGGGCACTCACTGCTCCTTCCTGAATTAGCACAGGGAAAGCCCATCACTTCTCTGCCTCTCCCCCCACAAGAGGCAGCACCAGCCGTGGCTTCAAATGCCATTTGTGCTGCCCAGTGCTCCAGGGTCTCCCCTCCACAGCCTGCTTGTGGCTACAGCTCCCCTGTTGCATGGGCTGTGTCAGCACTCCCTTCCCCTGCTTCAGGAGAGCGTCGCCACACTCTCCTTGCAGCCCGTGTCAGGTAACCCCTTTGCTGTGATTGCTGCTGGGATGTAACACTACCACGGGAGGGGAGCAGTTTCCAGGTTCAAAGTGGTGACACTTCAGCCCGTAATGTCACTGGGCATTTAATAGCCATCTGCTTTGACCACAGGCAGAATTATTGCTGGCCGATCACTACCTCCCATGACTGACACTGGAACCAGTCTCCTGCATCTTAAGATACTGATAAGTTACTCGAGATACAATGTCCTTTTCTCCCATCAGCCTTAACGTTTTATCCATTTTCCAGCCTGTTACCTAGGATTAACTGTACTTTTCAAGTGAGCTCACAATGCCCCAGTGATCTAGGAAAGGGAACATAATAGGGGTTGTGACCTGGGACAAGGTTTTTCTTGCTTGCATTTCACTCTCGAAACAGCAGATTTCTCCTACCCTGGGTTTGGTAGAGGAATGAAGAATTGGAATGGGTCAGTCTGTATCCTCAAAAGGCATTTAGGCCCTGAACTCACTGGGAATTAGGAGTCTGAACGTCTTGGCAGATCTGGTCCAGTAACCTCACGATAGACCGAGCACCAAGCTGCAAGTGGTCCAGTGCTCAAATGAGGCAGGAGAGAATGCTGATCAACAGTGGAAGGGGTTTCATTAAACAAAATTGTAGGAGAGCCAAAAAATTCAGTTTTTGAAAAGTTTAGGGAAATATTTTGTGTTTTTAAAGAAAAACCCAACGAATTCACAGAAACATTCATTTGTTCCTTTCCAAAGTTTGTGGGAAATATTTAACAGTTTCTGACCAGGTCTAGCCCAAGAGTCCCTGTACAATTTTCCTTCAGGCTGCATGCACCAATCCATCCACTGGAACAGAATGTAACTTATCCAGTTCAGGAGTGGTGTTATAGCTCTGCTGGTCCCAGGAGGAGTCAGACAAGATGTGAGGTAATCTCTTTTACTGGACCAAGTTCTGATGGTGGAGGAGACAAGCTTTCCAGCTTCTTGTGACCTGAAGAGCTCTGTGGAGCTTGAAAGGCAGCAAAAGTTGGTTCAGTAAGAGATTACCTGCCTCACCCACCTTGTCTCTGTTTTACGAGTGTCAGTCACCAGGGTACCTGGGACTCTGTGGAGCTGGTAGCAGAGATCACAGCTACCAGTCCATGCAGCCTGTGTGTCTGGCAGCCTGAAACACAGCTCATTACCACCATCCATTGATGGAGAGAGGAAAGAGCAGCCAACAGCTGCTCCATCAGCTCTTTACCCGGAACTGCATAGACAGGAACCGTCCCGAGAAGGAACTCGGCCACCCTCTGTCAGCAAACAGGGGAAAGTACAGCTGAAGAACTCATTTCCTAAGCTTTCTACCTGAAATCCTCCATGACATTTTGGGTCCTCAGCAGGACTGTACATGAGCTCCAAGTTTGTCAGGTAATGGGACTGAACTGAGAGAGGGGAACAAGGCTCCTTCCTTGTGGCAAGAACTCCACTCAGGGATCCTGTCACCCTCTCCACTGAGGACTTTGCAAAGAGATGGCACTGAGGAGACTTCCCAGGAAGAGGCAGCATTGAGGGGGATCTTGGCTGAAGCTGCAGTAGAGGGAAGTGAACTCTGGTGAGGGACCCCTATGCAGCACCAGATTAGTGAGGACAGGTGGGGGTGGGGAGTTTAAAAGAATTGACTAGACCCTTCCCCGAGGGAAGCCTGGAAGCTGAAAGTTTCTGCTCTGGTTCTACCCAAACTGAACTTCCTTGAAATCCCTCTCCAGGAAAGTTCTTAAGTGCAAGGGTGGTGTGGCCAAGACCACAGCTTGATCGGCCATTGACGACTCCTTAAAGGCAGCTCGGTGGGTCACTGCTCTTCCAGCAGGGTCTCCATTGATTTTAAAGTGGCCATGGGGTGGGGCTTCCTGCCCATTTGTGAGGTCATCTGAAGTGAAAATGGGGTCATAGCACAGTGAGGTCCCAGCGCAGGGGAACCCTGTTAGGAACACTCCCACCAGCACCACGCCCTATCACAGAAGCGGAAAGCAGTGTACTAAGGGGGCACAGAGGGGTCACTAGTATTAGCTCCATTTTACAGAGATGGGAGAATCTGAGACACAGAAAGGAGAAGTGACTTGCCCAGAGCGACACAGTCTAGCAGAGAGCCAGGAACGGGATCCCGGAGTCCTGACCATTAGAAAGCCCTGCCTCACTTGATTCTTGTGTTTCTTGTTCTGACGTCAGTCACCTGTTGAGACCTGGTATTTCAGAGGGAGGCCTCCTGCCCAAGGTCTACCGTGTCCCAAGAAATAATGACTCATTACTGGGATGGCAGCAGCTTGTACCCCCAATATTGGGTCACTGGAGATTCAACAGTGGAATGACAGCAACACATTCTGGTCCCAGGGAGAAGCAGCAATGGTGAGCCTGAGAAACCCAGGCTAGTTACACTCAGAAACCACATTGGCATGTGTGGAGAGAAAAGCAAAGGAGGAGCCACCATGGGGAATGGGAATAAGTTCTGGGAGCATGACAGCCACCTCCTGTTTGTTCCACAGCTCTAGGATTTACTTTGGCCCAGTTGCTGACTTCACTGCAATTTCACTTCTGAAGCAGACAGCACTGAACACTGCCACCATCACAGTGACACAGATGGCATTTGGTCACAGTTCTCCTGGGACCCTTTAACAACCCCAGCCTCAGATTCTAGCCTTTGGTGTCAGAAAAAGCCCTTCCTACTGCTAATCAAGTGCAACTTATGCAGAGCTGTCCTCCTGAGCCTGCAGGCAGGCAGAAATAGCTCAGAGATGTGAATTGCTCAGTGCATCTTAACAGAAGTGTTAATTCTGTACCAAATTGGTAATGTCTATTTTCACTTTCATTGGCTGTTAAAATGATCAGCAACCAGCGTGTTTCTCACAAATGGGAACTAGTGAGGAAAAAATGCAAGTGAAAGCTGTCTGGGGAATGAATACCAAACTCTGCTGGACAATCACAATTATAAATTGAGATACAGCATAAAAATAGTAAAATGCAGAGGGTATGCTGTACTGATCATATTAATCATTGACATAATTAAAGGCATCTACTGTTTAAAATATAGCCATGACTACTGCGAGCTCTTCAGCTTGTAGCATTTAAGCAACATAGAAAGGTCAAATCACATTTCCCCATCAAAACATTTCATACAGAACATTGCTTGTCTGACATCATGGAAACTTTTTCAGACTGTCCATTTAAAAAAGTTTCAAACAGAAATCTGAGCAAGAACTGTTAGTTTTCAGGAGAGTTTTTTGTGGGGAAAAATTCCCAGCATCAGTGATTGCCTGGTGGGCCAGGGTGACTTGACCACCACAGGATTTGTTTACTGGGGGGGACAGGGGGAGGAGGAAAGAGGGTGTCAGGGGAGCCAGAGAATGTAGCAATTCTTTTAAAGAGGACTGCTGTAGTATTTATTTTATCATCTACACCTGCTTATAGTCCCATTTCCCCATGAGTTCACCAAGTTCTAGAAACCTAAAGTTTCTTTTCCTGTCTGTTTGAAGTCTTTATATGGAGGTAGGCCTCAGCCTGTACCTAAACTCCCCTAAAGTCAGGACTTTCTTTTCCAAGGGGTCACGTCACCAGACAGAGATCTGATGCGGTCTTTAGTACAGCCCCTGCCACTTCATAAGCAGTCTGTTGCTCTTTAGCATGGCTTTTCCTTCCAGCAGTGGAGTGAGCTGGGTCTGACATAGGTCCCAGACCTCTCCCACCAGCAGCCTCTGAGAAGATTGGTGGTTAATTGGAGCCACAGGACCATGCCCCACTTTTCATGTTCAGGGGTAGTCTATCAACAGCTGCTTGGGTTGTTGGGCTTTTCACTGCCTTCCACTCATTAAAACTCACTCAGTCACATCCAGCCAACTCTCCACAGAGGTCCTGCTGCAACATTGAGGTCAAGCCTGCTGTCCAATATAGAATGCCTTGTTTATAGCCAATGGGAACATTATAGGGAAGAGAATCTGGGCAGGAAGGCAATGGGGAATTGGTGACAAACAGCTAGGAGGAGAATGGGTAGAGTCTGCCTGTGAACCTTTATGGGAACAGGTAGACACCATTACCCAGCAGGCAGGACAAATGGCGGTGGGATTTGGACATGATCCAACCTAGTCAAATAAAACACCTGGAGCTCAGTCCAATGAGCATTAAAATTAGTGGAGGTACTCCCAATGATGGGTTTTCAATCAGCTCTCAGTTAAAGAGGAGACCTGTCTCTGAGCAACCAATGCACATCTGTCATTTGCATAAATTAACAGCTTTATTTCTCCCCAGTGTGATGCACAGATTAAACCCAAATAAAACACTACATAG
The DNA here is from genome assembly GCF_965152275.1 of Natator depressus. Taxonomy (NCBI): domain Eukaryota; kingdom Metazoa; phylum Chordata; order Testudines; family Cheloniidae; genus Natator; species Natator depressus. The sequence goes on along the minus strand of NC_134245.1, from coordinate 7,797,217 downwards.
AACCCAGAAATCTGCCCCTTCTCTGCCACACATGATGAGATTAGATAATAGCCCAGGTGGCAGCTGCATGTGGGGCATGCATGGTACCAGCAGCTACCACTTCGATTGCCTCTTGATGGAGCACTTTTGCCCCGGCACCTGGTCAGGAACAGCAGTGCCTGCTGTTATTTGTGTGGTCAGATTTATTGTTTAACCCTTAGAGCACCAAGCACAAGTCAACTCAGTCCTCGGATCCTCACAGGTCCCCAGAACAAGTAAAGTCACTTCTGGTGCCAACTGGTCATTCCTTCTCCTAAAGGAGATCAACCCTCTGGTAATGCCTAATCCTTCTGTCCCTTCCTACCTCCCACCATGCTACCTAGCCCCTAGATATGCACCCAGCTCAATCTCCCTCTGCCCCCCTGTTCAGTCTCCATAACTGCTCTCTCCAAGCACCTGCACTCATGTGTTCATGGCTGATCCCCCATCCAGTCCCCCAGTTGGACTTTGCCAGCATTCCCAGTTGCAGGTCATTCCGACAGCAGTTCATCTCTTGGTTAACACCCCCTATGTGCATTGAACCGAGAGGAGTGTCCATGCTTCTGGGGGGAGGGATAGCTCAGTGGTTTGAGCATTGGCCTGCTAAACCCAGGGTTGAGAGTTCAATCCTTGAGGGGGCCATTTGGGATCTGGGGCAAAAATTGGGGATTGGTCCTGCTTTGAGTAGGGGGTTGGACTAGATGACCTCCTGAGGTCCCTTCCAACCCTGATATTCTATGATTCTGTTTTACCTGTGATCAGCAAGGCTATGGGTGAAATCCCAGCACTATGGGAGTCAATGGCAAAATCCCCAATGACTTCAGTGGGGCTAGAACTTTACCCTGTGCTCCTTCCCCATCACAGCTAGGAACATTCACACAGCTTTCCTCTGAAGGGGTACAAAGGACATGGCTGTGTTTTACTGCAATAGGGTGTTAGAGGGTGACAGAGGACCCAGGGGAAATGCCACTCTCCTGCATTACAGTGGAGTGCACAACTCTGAGCTTGTGTATGAATGGTGGTAAGCTAACCCCTGGTTTGCAAGTTTACCTGGGGCACAGGCCTTGGCCTACCTCTCTGCACCATGGGGAATTTCACCTGATAGGGGAGCTTGTCAATATCTCTTTACTACAGGTATAGTCAGAAGACTCCTTCATATAGTATCTGAATCTAATTTTGCTTTTTTGTTAACAGCTGGAGCCAATTAGGAACAGCCAGGGAGCAGGGCAGGAGATTGGGAAGCACTGGGCCAGAAGGGGAAGCAACCAGAGAACAGCAAGGGAAAGAGGGAAGGGGAAGTATAACAGGGTGGCACCCACCTCTCAGGAGCACCCTGGTCAAGTGCATCTGCAGTCTTCAAATAGTATCAGGCCATACCCCCAGGAAGTCCTACCTCCCTGGAGACAGTCATTGTCACCCACTGGGCCTCCAAGCAGTTCAGTTCCCCTTCTGGGATGCATCACAGTTCAACTATAGGCCACTGGGGAAGTGGGCTTATGGGAGGGGACCCACTTGACTACTCCAAGTCCCAACCCAGGAATCCTAAGAATAGCAGCCATACCCCACAGATACTTCCCTAGGCCACTTCCCCACAGCCCCAGCCTTCAACAATACTTCACCCTTACCTCATGACCCTTCAACATTCAGTCCCAGTAGCCAACCAGGAGCTCCACCATGGTGCTGCCATTCCCTTTGGCCAGCCAAAGGCCCTCTACACTTCTCTAGGTCCAACAAGGAACTGACTGGCTCAGCCGCTGCAGCTCCTTTTATATGACCCTCCTGAGCCCTGATTGGCTGCTTTCTGCAGCCTTTCCCTGATTGGTCACTTCCTGCACAGTCTCTCTAGGCTGCTCAGAGGACTTCGCTCCACTGCTCCTTTCCTGGGAGGGATGTGGCAGGACCCTAAGGCCTCCAGCTGGGGGCCTCTGGGCCTAGTTCACCCCGTTGCAGGAAGTAAATGGAGAGAAAAGATAGAAAACAAAAGACAGCAGAAAAAAGAAAAACACAAAAGACAAGAAAAGATCTGATGAAAATAGCCCCAGAAAAGGGGGGATGGAAGAGGAAATAGAATAAATACAGGGAGAGAAAATGAAGGAAACAAGTGGGGAGAGGTGCGATGACTGGGGTGGGGGAGGGTGACACACTGCTCATGGAGGGAAGGTCCCACGTGCAGAGAGATGGGGAAGGGTCATGTGTATGGGGGAGGGGAAGGACAGCTTTTTTTTTTTTTAAAGAAGCACAGAGGCAATGATGAAAGGGGACAGATTTCGCTTTCTATTATTTTTTATTGTCTGTTTCTAAATGGCCCTAAGGGCTGGTCCCTGCTCGATGCCCCAGAGGAAGGCAAAAAACCTCCAGGGTCTCTGGCCAATCTGCCCTGGAGGAAAATTCCTTCCTGACCCCAAACATGGCGATCAGTTTGACCCTGTGCATGTGAGCCAGGACCACAATGGGAAAGGAGCCACTGGTTGCTGTGGTTACACACCCTGACCCAGTCGCACCCTGAGATACATTCTGTGTCCCAATATACACCAGTCTCCAGTGCTTTCCTCTTGTCAGGCACAACTCACTTATCTCTACAAGGATGGAAGCAATGAACAAGCTGCTCTCCTTATCCTGGCAGGCGACCTGATCCATTTCTGAAGTTCTCCAAAAGGGTTGTCAAGGGGAAGGTTGTTTCTTCACCAGTACTGTCAGCAACTTCATCATTTCCCTACTGGCTGCTCTGAACAGCTGCACTGCTCTATCGTTGGTGGGTCCAACAGACTTCCTCCGGAGACAGGCATCAGTAAGCTCCTTCGTTAACAGTCACAGATACAACCAGATAGTTCTGACCTGGGACTCTCATGCCCAGCTCCACTCTTCAGGTCTGACAGACCCAACCTCCTGCATTGCTTTCCTCTTCCACTGCACTAACTTCTCCTTCCAGTCCCTCCCTCTACATCCATAACCAGCTCCTTGGCTTCTCTCTTGCCAGACAGATTTCAACACCATTCACAGCAGAAGCAGATGCACTGCGAACCATTGCACATACAACCAGCTGCACTCCTCACTGACAGAGACAGCTACACTGCTTCCCCCTTAGAACAGCCAACCTTCTCTGATTCATAACCTGACAAGAGGTAGACTGAGTGGTGCTGTTTATCATTCAGAAGCCGCAAATAGCAGTATTTTCTTACACTTCTGTGTTACTGCCATCCTGTGACAACTGTGTGACCGTCATCTTGAAAATTTACAGACAACTCAATTGCTTATCCACTAACAGATAAACCTAGATCCCTTTCCTTCAGGTACACAGCCAACTTCTTTGCTGTGCAGGCCAAGGTAACAGGTTACTTTACTCCCAATCCAGTCCCAGGTCTGATCAGTTGCAATTTCTTTTTTCTCCTAAATTTGCTCAGTTACGAAGCTTGTCAGCTGCTTAGAGCTTTCTTCTCTCAGTAGGTAAAACCAGCTGCATTTCTTGTACCTGTAAGTATGATCACATCAATTCATGTCCACTGGAACACTGTGAGGTGGGGCAGCTATGTCACTCAGGGGTGTGAGAAATCCACACCCCCAAGCGATGCAGGTAAGCCAACCTAACCCCTGCGTAGACGGTGCTAGGCTTGACGGAAGAATTCTTCCATCAACCTAGCTCCCCCTCTCAGGGAGGTGGATTAACTACAGTGATGGGAGAATCCCTGTACAGCTGTACCACTGTAGTGTTGGAAGTGTAGAAAAGCCCGGAGTACCTTTCCTAGACCTGAGGAAGAGCTCGAAAACTTATTTCTCTCACCAACAGAAGTTGGTCCAATAAAAGATATTCCCTCACCCACCTGGTCTCTCAGCTAAGATCAATGGCAGTTCTTCTACCTGCAAGTAAAACCAGACGTGTTAATAGCCACTTGGTTGCTATCACATTGGGTACCTCTTGCCCAGGACAGTTACTTTCACTCATTTCTTCCCAGTAGGAAAGGCCACCTCTGGTCTCCTCCCATTTTGCATTAGGATCACCTGCAATAGTCAATGTTTGAAAAAAATGTCATTTATAATTCTTGCTTTTGAGTTATACAGAGACATAAAGGGAAATGGCCTTTTACTAAGTATCATTTGACTTCCAGAAGCTCCAACTTGCTCACCTCCTACTCAGTGATGTTCTGCTGAATTCATGGCACTGATTTGGAAGCTTGATGTGTATACGTGGTTGCCTTCCTTTTTCCCGAACTAGAACTAGAAGATGCTCTCCTGCCTGCTGGACAGGCATTGTTCCATGTCTGACTTTACTTTTGAAGTCAGGCACATCTCGAAAGGCAAGAACTGCATTTCTTTCAACTGAAAGAAGAAACAGATCCACTGCTTTTCACTCCGGTGCTATACACGGGTATATCCCTTACCTCTTGATGGAAATGAACAGTTTCACTTACTCCTTTTTGCCAGGTACAACCATCTCTTCATGCATCTCCAGTAAATAAGCAGAAATGATCCATAATCCTTGGCAGAAATTTAACCAGTTGCACAACTGATCTGTGGAAATGTACGAGTGCTTTAAATGCTCACCTTCAAACTGTGCCTAGTTGCACTTTTTTGCTGGTGAGAGATCTTCATATCTTCATTGTTACATCCTTGTAGGAACAGCCAATGGCATTACCCTGGACAGGGGAAATTAGCAGGTTTCATGATCATTGGCTAGAATTGCAACCTCCTTTCTTAACCTCTGAGCAGGTAAAACCAGTTTGGTTTCTTTACTCTGTTCAACAATTTATGTCTTTGATGACACAAAGACTTGAAGATCAGTTACATTTCTTCCCTCTGAAAGTATGACCAGATCCATCCATTACCACTTGAACATGATGGGAAGGTGCATTTCTTCCTCCTTACAAAGATGGATGAGTTTCGTTCCTTCCTTTCTGTAAATTACAGCCATCTGGTGTCCTTCCATCTGGAGAAGTGTGATCTTCTACAGTGAGCAATATTTGAGAGACATTTATTTATTATCAGTTTTATCAAGTAATAAATATAAAAGGTTTTTAGTCGTCCCACGCAGTTATCACCAGTGAGTGTAAAGACTCCCCTGCTCGTGAGTGATGATTTCCTGCATTGCTTTATTACTGACTAAATTGTTTAAATCTCACAGGGTAAAAGTGGCTGTTTCCTTTTTCTTGACAAGAAGGACAAGATGCTTTTCCTACTGCTCAGCAGCTTTGGCAACATGGTTGCATTATTCTTATATACAGCATCTGCTTCCAGCCTTTCCTGACAGATGAGAACAGATGTACATCTCTCACCCGAAGGCAGAGCCAGATCCATTGTCACTAAAAAGAGGCAAGGAACAAACCTCACAGCATTGGAGTGGAAAACAATCAGCATCTCTTCTTTCTTTGACTGGTCCAAACATCTTTGCAAAGTACAAGTAAAAAATGGGCTACAGTAATCAATTGCAAAGCAATCTCTTGAAAGGTAAGAGCCAGGCTAATGCCACCTCCCAGCCAGTTGCTCTCTTTCATTTTGAAATGTACAAATGCCTGCATTATTAGCAGGGCTGCCATGTCAGATTTGGAGGAGGCAACTTTAATCGTGATTCCAGGGGCTACTTAGGCACCTGAAAAAACTAGTTTTTTTGCAGATAGTAACAGGAGCACTATATCTAATTCCCATATAAAGAAAGAAAATGAAATAAATATTAGACCTGACCTCTGTGCTGCTTTTCATGCAGTCAACCATGGCATCCTTCCCAGCTACCTGGGACCATTTGCTGGAGTCTCAGAGAACTGGCCTTTCTGGTTTTGCTGCCATTATCAGACTCCTCCTTTTTGTTGCAGCATGCGCCAGAGATATAGATAGCCCTCAGAGACCTGGATTCTACTTCATAGAATCATAGAATCATAGAATATCAGGGTTGGAGGGGACCTCAGGAGGCCATCTAGTCCAACCCCCTGCTCAAAGCAGGACCGATCCCCAACTAAATCATCCCAGCCAAGGCTTTGTCAAGCCTGACCTTAAAAACTTCTAAGGAAGGAGATTCCACCACCTCCCTAGGTAACGCATTCCAGTGCTTCACCACGCTCCTAGTGAAAAAGTTTTTCCTAATATCCAACCTAAACCTCCCCCACTGCAACTTGAGACCATTACTCCTTGTTCTGTCATCTGCTACCACTGAGAACAGTCTAGAGCCATCCTCTTTGGAACCCCCTTTCAGGTAGTTGAAAGCAGCTATCAAATCCCCCCTCGTTCTTCTCTTCCGTAGACTAAACATCCCCAGTTCCCTCAGACTCTCCTCATAAGTCATGTGTTCCAGTCCCTTAATCATTTTTGTTGCCCTCCGCTGGACTCTTTCCAATTTTTCCACATCCTTCTTGTAGTGTGGGGCCCAAAACTGGACACAGTACTCCAGATGAGGCCTCACCAATGTCGAATAGAGGGGAACGATCACATCCCTCAATCTGCTGGTAATGCACCTACTTATACATCCCAAAATGCCATAGGCCTTCTTGGCAACAAGGGCACACTGTTGACTCATATCCAGCTTCTCGTCCACTGTAACCCCTAGGTCCTTTTCTGCAGAACTGCTGCCGAGCCATTCGGTCCCTAGTCTGTAGCAGTGCATTGGATTCTTCCGTCCTAAGTGCAGGACTCTGCACTTGTCCTTGTTGAACCTCATCAGATTTCCTTTGGCCCAATCCTCCAATTTGTCTAGGTCCCTCTGTATCCTATCCCTACCCTCCAGCATATCTACCTCTCCTCCCAGTTTAGTGTCATCTGCAAACTTGCTGAGGGTGCAATCCACACCATCCTCCAGATCATTTATGAAGATATTGAACAAAACCGGCCCGAGGACTGACCCTTGAGGCACTCCACTTGATACCGGCTGCCAACTAGACATGGAGCCATTGATCACTACCCGTTGAGCCCGACAATCTAGCCAGCTTTCTATCCACCTTATAGTCCATTCATCCAGCCCATACTTCTTTAACTTGCTGGCGAGAATACTGTGGGAGACAGTGTCAAAAGCTTTGCTAAAGTCAAGGAACAACACGTCCACTGCTTTCCCTTCATCCACAGAACCAGTTATCTCGTCATAGAAGGCAATTAGATTAGTGAGGCATGACTTGCCCTTGGTGAATCCATGCTGACTGATCCTGATCACTTTCCTCTCCTCTAAGTGCTTCAGAATTGATTCCTTGAGGACCTGCTCCATGATTTTTCCAGGGACTGAGGTGAGGCTGACTGGCCTGTAGTTCCCCGGATCCTCCTCCTTCCCTTTTTTAAAGATGGACACTACATTAGCCTTTTTCCAGTCATCTGGGACTTCCCCCGATCACCATGATTTTTCAAAGATAATGGCCAATGGCTCTGCAATCACATCCGCCAGCTCCTTTAGCACTCTCAGATGCAGCGCATCCAGCCCCATGGACTTGTGCTCGTCCAGCTTTTCTAAATAGTCCCGAACCACTTCTTTCTCCACAGAGGGCTGGTCACCTCCTCCCCATGCTGTGCTGCCCAGTGGAGTAGTCTGGGAGCTGACCTTGTTTGTGAAGACAGAGGCAAAAAAAGCATTGAGTACATTAGTTTTTTCCACATCCTCTGTCACTAGGTTGCCTCCCTCATTCAGTAAGGGGCCCACACTTCCCTTGACTTTCTTCTTGTTGCTAACATACCTGAAGAAACCCTTCTTCTTACTCTTAACATCTCTTGCTAGCTGCAACTCCAGGTGTGATTTGGCCTTCCTGATTTCACTCCTGCATGCCCGAGCAATATTTTTATACTCCTCCCTGGTCATTTGTCCAATCTTCCACTTCTTGTAAGCTTCTTTTTTGTATTTAAGATCAGCAAGGATTTCACTGTTAAGCCAAGCTGGTCGCCTGCCATATTTACTATTCTTTCTACACATCGGGATGGTTTGTCCCTGTAACCTCAATAAGGATTCTTTAAAATACAGCCAGCTCTCCTGGACTCCTTTCCCCTTCATGTTATTCTCCCAGGGAATCTTGCCCATCAGTTCCATGAGGGAGTCAAAGTCTGCTTTTCTGAAGTCCAGGGTCAGTATTTTGCTCTTTTTCTTTCTTCCTTGTGTCAGGATCCTGAACTCGACCATCTCATGGTCACTGCCTCCCAGGTTCCCATCCACTTTTGCTTCCCCTACTAATTCTTCCCGGTTTGTGAGCAGCAGGTCAAGAAGAGCTCTGCCCCTAGTTGGTTCCTCCAGCACTTGCACCAGGAAAGTGTCCCCTATATTTTCCAAAAACTTCCTGGATTGTCTGTGCACCACTGTATTGCTCTCCCGGCAGATATCAGGGTGATTGAAGTCTCCCATGAGAACCAGGGCGTGCAATCTAGTAACTTCTGCGAGTTGCTGGAAGAAAGCCTCGTCCACCTCATCCCCCTGGTCCGGTGGTCTATAGCAGACTCCCACCACGACATCACCCTTGTTGCTCACACTTCTAAACTTAATCCAGAGACTCTCAGGTTTTTCTGCATTTTCATACTTGAGCTCTGAGCAGTCATACTGCTCCCTTACATACAGTGCAACTCCCCCACCTTTTCTGCCCTGCCTGTCCTTCCTGAACAGTTTATATCCATCCATGACAGTACTCCAGTCATGTGAGTTATCCCACCAAGTCTCTGTTATTCCAATCACATCATAATTCCTTGACTTTGCCAGGACTTCCCCCATGGACTTCCTGTATGACCTCAGGCCAGTGCCTTAGAGACAGGGTTTTAAAGGTTTTTAGGCACCCAAAGATGCAGCTAGGCATTTAGTGGGGTTTACAAAGCACCTAACCTTCTAGGCACCTTTTGAAAATCTCACCAGGTGTCCTTTCTTTTACATAGTCACCTTGAAAATCTGGCCATTAGTGTCTCTGTGCCTGAGTACCCCATCTGTACAATGGGATAACAGCACTGCCCTGCCTCACAGAAGGGCTGTGAGGAGAAATAGGTCAGCCATTGTGAAGCACTCAGATACCACGGTGACGGGGCCACATGCTGTCCCTTCCCTTGGTTTTGTCCCCTTCTTTTCACCAATCCCCTTCACATCTCCCTCTTTCCTGAGTGTAACCTTGGCTGTATTTCTCCTGAGGCCCCTGCGTTCTGTCTTCTGATACCCCCTCCCCAACAGAGAGACCCTGTTTTACAGGCTCATCTAACAACTTCCAGATCCTTAATTTGATCACCAGCCCTTTCTTATCTTAATCACCCTGCCTCTGTTTGCAAACACACTGGGGCACAAGCTGGGAGCAGCACTACCCCTCCGCACAACTCACATTCCACACACATCCCATGCAGTGAGCTGTAGCTCACGAAAGCTTATGCTCAAATAAATTGGTTCGTCTCTAAGGTGCCACAAGTCCTCCTGTTCTTATTCCACACACAGCCTGTACTGCAGTTGAGAGCTCTGCCTGGGGCTAGGGCCTGTGCCCCAAGGAGACCTCCTGTATGAAACTTGGGGGGTGGGGGGGAAGCCCCTCGCCCCTTTAAATGGGTCCCAGATTTGGAGCTCTTACGAGTTACAGCGGCTGCTTTGGTCACATCCCGACAATGACAGTCATCTGACTTCTGTAGCATCTGCCAGAATCCTGAGGAGCTCACCACCCACCTGCCTCTCCTATGCTTCTCCTTTCTCTTTTTTCGCTTCTTTTTCTTATCTTCTCCTGATCTCCCGCTCCTCTTCCACTCTCTTCTCCTTTCCCATGCTCTTCTCGCTCTCTTCTCCCTCCCTTCCTCAGGTCCCCGTGTTTCTTCTCATTAATTTCCTCCACTTCTCCTCTCTTCCCTTCTCAACCCCTTTTTATCCAATCTGCCTTTCCTTCCACTTATCACAATTCCATCTCCTTAGGAAATTCTCCTTTCCCATGCTCTCCTTCTTTCTGCTCCCTCTCGGCCCCTTCTTTAGCAGCAGAAGCAGGGTGCTCCCCTAACACCGTGCCCCTTCCCCGTGCGTCCACACTTGGACCCACTGGCAACAGACATGTGCTGTGGGCAACACCCTGATTTGAAATGCTGTAGCCCCACAGTGGCCAGCCCAACAATCGCTGCATCATAAGAGAGTCACGAATCATCATCACCACCTCCTCATTTGGGCCGGGTGAGCAAAGTCACCTTCCCCAAATCCTCCCAAGGAGCTGTAGAACAAGGGCCTCTTTGATCCCAATTAGTTGGCAGATCTAGGGCTTGTCTACATGAACACTTCGTATGCAGAAAGCAGGGGTGTACATTTTCCCAGCGCTAGCCTGCTACACGCTAATTGTCTGTGTGGACCCTGTTGCTGGATACTGAAAGCTCTGTAGTGCGCTTTGATTTACCCCGCTGTGAAAAAGGAGTAATGTGTAGGCAAGCCCCTGCAATCGTCAAACAGGGTTGTGTCTAGAAGAGTTACTTCATCACTAACACCCCCTTTCTATGTTATTCGGATGGAGTGACACTCATACAGCTCTTCCCTGAGATAGAAAGAACTCACCCTAAATCAGATCTCCCCTCCTCGACTGTCTCCATGTGTCTCCATCCCTTTGTCTGTGCTGTCAAAGGCTTTCTGGTTGAATACTCTGCTATCCACATAGCGAGACAAATCCTGTGTGGTGCTAAGCACATGCTTTGAAACTCCCAGTGGTGAGCTGCCGGTGCTCAGCCCTTCTCAGGATTTGCCCCCTCGCATCTAGCCCATGACTCTATGCCATCAGCACTGGGGAGACAAGTTTTAACAAATACTGGCCCTAATGAAGTTAATGGCAAAATAACAAAGGGGCAAGGATTCATAGAATCATAGAATCATAGAATCTCAGGGTTGGAAGGGACCTCAGGAGGTCATCTAGTCCAACCCCCTGCTCAAAGCAGGACCAATCCCCAACTAAATCATCCCAGCCAGGGCTTTGTCAAGCCTGACCTTAAAAATATCTAAGGAAGGAGATTCCACCACCTCCCTAGGTAACACATTCCAGTGTTTCACCACCCTCCTAGTGAAAATGTTTTTCCTAATATCCAACCTAAACCTCCCCCACTGCAACTTGAGACCATTACTCCTTGTTCTGTCATCTGCTACCACAGAGAACAGTCTAGAGCCATCTTCTTTGGAACCCCCTTTCAGGTAGTTGAAAGCAGCTATCAAATCCCCCCTCGTTCTTCTCTTCCGCAGACTAAACATCCCCAGTTCCCTCAGACTCTCCTCATAAGTCATGTGTTCCAGTCCCCTAATCATTTTTGTTGCCCTCCGCTGGACTCTTTCCAATTTTTCCACATCCTTCTTGTAGTGTGGGGCCCAAAACTGGACACAGTACTCCAGATGAGGCCTCACCAATGTCAAATAGAGGGGAACGATCACGTCCCTCGATCTGCTGGCAATGCCCCTACATATACATCCCAAAATACCATTGGCCTTCTTGGTCTTCCAGGTACCAGAGTGGATCAGAATATGTTGGAGGAGGAAATTAGACCCATCTACTCACACTGCAGACTCTGGGGTCACATTCCAAGTACCACGCTCTGTGCTGGGTCTTACGTTGTGTAACCCCGTGTGGTGTTTGGAGATGCAGTTTGTATGGCATCCCCGATGCACAGCTGAGCTCTTTCAAGCTGTAGGAAGGGACCAGCTCTTTGTCTGTGCCCAGGCGGCTGTGATCCCAGGAACACCGCAGAATGTGTCCCGTTCAGGGGACCTGCATTCTTGATCTTGTGGTTTATACTTTTCTACTCAAAAATGTATCACTCGGCCCAGTCTGAAGGGAATTTCAGGCAAAAGGCAAATCCCTAGTCCCAGGGCTTTGTCCCTTTCCCCACATTCCAAAGGCCTGCTGCAAACAATGGAGGAGTTACAGATCCTCAGAAATGGCTGCAAGAACTTTCTGTAATGGAAGTATTAGGCAAGATAAATATGGGAGCCACTGCTAGCCACCTCAGACAGCAACTCAGGACTGAAATGGATTAGAGAGGATTCACAGTGTATCATGCACTGGTTTAATTAAAGTGTGATTTTTAAAAGCAGTTTAACTAAAATGGTGCAGGGCAGTAGGGTAGCTGAGGGTAAAGGTGATTAGCAGGTTTACCCACTTCCGGTTTGAGGAATATGGCATTTACTCACCTGGCGTTTACACCCTTCGTGCTTACCCTGCCACTCCCTGGCCTGGAATACCAAAACACTTTGTTTTCCAACTTTTTTTTTCTCACCACTACGTAATTGGTGCAACATTGAATATAGAACAGGCCTTGGAATCTGGAGCACCATTCTATTGTATGGGGGGAGGGCTCTGGCTGGCTGTTGCCATCGGCAATATAGGGCAGTGAATGTAAAGTCTCGGGTTTGTCTAAGCGCCTGACCTCTGTGGGTCACGCGCTATTAGGCCTGACCCATCAGGAAGAAACTCTGGGCTTCTCCAGCAAGGTGAAAGCCAGGGATAAACGTTTTAGGATTTGGGGCATTGTGGGATGTTAAGTGATGTTTCTCCTGGTGTTTCTTGAAATCATAGCTCAATGCTGGGACATGTTTGGGATGCTAATGACACAGCCAGGCCGTGCAGAGGCAATCTGCTTTGGGAGAGTGTGCTGTTGAGCCAGAGATCCCCATTCAGCTGGGGACCATAGCCGGGTGTTTTCTGATCCTGAAAGCAATAGATCGGTCAGGTTTATGTCACCTCCATCTGCCCAGCTGGCTTTTGGCTGCTTGTTCCTTGATCCCTACTTTCCTGCATCACACTTCTCAGCCCTCAGCCTGTCTCCTCAGAGTTGATTTTATACAGTGTCTCCAGGATGGTGGAGGGTTTTCTAGGGACCCAGCCCCACTACTTCTCCCTGTCCCCACCTCTGGCATGGGGAGCCAAGGAGAAGAGAGATGGGGAAGCAAATGGAGAAAAAAAGACAGAAAACAGGACAGAGCAGTAAAAGAGAGGAATGCAAGACAGACAGGAAAAAGCAGGATAAAATAGGCCCAGAAAAGAAGAGAGAAAGAAGAAATAAAGCCAAAGAAAAGAAGAAACAGATGTGGAGAGCTGCAGTGATTGCACTGTGAGAGGGAGGGTCCTGCCTGCTGAGAGTTGGAGGGAGAGTCCGGTCCATGGGGGAGTGAGGTACAGAGTGTGCTTTTCTGGTTAAAACAAAAAAATTATGAAAGGAGACAGATTTCACTTTCTAATTTTTTATTGTCTGTTTCTAGATGGCCCAAAGGGCTGGTCCCTGCTCGATGCCCCAGAGGAAGGCAAAAAACCTCCAGGGTCTCTGGCCAATCTGCCCTGGAGGAAAATTCCTTCCTGACCCCAAACATGGCGATCAGTTTCACCCTGTGCATGCGAGCCAGGACCACAATGGGAAAGGATCCACTGGTCACTATGGTTATATACCCTGGTTACATACATTCACAGCAGAAGCAGATGCCCTGTGACCCTAACTGACAGAGACAGCTACACCGTTTCCCCCTTAGAACAGCCAATTTTCTCGGCTCCATAACCTGACGGAGTTAGACCCAACTGCATAGTTCAGCACCCAGTCAGAGTGTAAAAACCAGAGTATTTTCTTACTTTTCATGGCCAGCTGTGCCACTATCATCTGGAAAATTACAAACAGCTCAATTACTCATCCACTAACAGCTAATCCTAGATCCCTTCTCTTCATATATAACACCAGCTTCATTGTACTACAGGCGAAAGTCCCGGTTTTCCTTACTCCCCATCTGGTCATTGTTCCAATCAGCTGAGCTGATTTCTTCTCAGAAGTTTGCTGAGCTGTGCAGTTTGTCAACTGCTTGTAGATTTCTTCTCTCCAAAGGGAAAATAAGCTGCATTTCTTGTACCTGAAAGTATGGTCTCATCCATTTATTTCCAAAGGCAGTGGTTCCCGAACTTGTTCTGCCACTTGTGCAGGGAAAGCCCCTGCCGGGTCGGGCCGGTTTGTTTACCTGCCGCGTCCGCAGGTTTGGCCGATCATGGCTCCCAGTGGCCGCGGTTCGCTGCTCCAGGCCAATGGGGGCTGCTGGAAGTGGCGGCCAGTACATCTCTCGGCCTGCGCCGCTTCCTGCAGCCCCCAAGTTTAGGAAGCACAAGTTTGGGAACCACTGTCCAAAGGAATGCTGCAAGGCATTTCTTACCTCTCAACAGGAACAATCCCCTCTCGTATATCTTCCTGGCGTAAATCGTCCTACTGTTCCCACAGCTTGAAGCCCAGTCAGCTGTAATGATCAGGATTTGAAAGATACTTTGTTAGTACTAAGTATTTTCAGATTTTGGGGGTCTTACATTGAAATGTTGGTTTGCATCCGATTTATTTAGCAAGAAGAGAACATTGAATGCTCATCTCTTTGTCAGTGATGGTCTGAGCATTGCTCTCCTTTTGAGAGGTAACATCTTCTGCAATGTTTAAATCTCGATAGGTGGTCCCTCAACTAGAGAGAGGAGATGCTTTTCTTACATCTCAGCAAGAATGGCTGTCATCAGTTTTGTGGTATTCCCCTCTGAATGGCTGAAGAATCTGAAAATGTACCCAGAATAATTGACTTCTAGATTATTGCCAGGACACTGAGCATGTCTTACCTCAGAACAGGAATGATCCACTTCATGTATCTTCTTCCTGCACTTCTAAAGGACAATAAAGTGCAATGAACAATTCTGCACAAATATAACCAGTAGCACAGCTAATCTCTTGCAAGAGCAGTTCAAATGCTCACCTCTTAACTGTGGTCAGTTGCCCTCTTATTTACTGAGATGTCTAAATACCCGTGTTACCGACCTGTAGCCAGCACCCAGCTCCATTTTCCCTTTGGTCAACAAAAATGGTTCACTATCATGATTGTTTGCAACTTCCAAGCCTTCCTGTCCGGGAAGATCAGATCAGCTGCATTTCTTCCATCTGAAAGACTGACCAGATCCATTAGTGTCACTTGAACTCTCTGAGAATGTGTATTTCTCACCTCACGAAAGGGGATGATCAGCTTCCCTAATTGCTTCTTGAAAAGCACAGCCCTCTGCTCTCCTGACATCTGGAGAAGTGCGATGTGCTGGAACGATCAATATCTGACAGATTTGTTTGGTGTCTGGAGGGCTCTTCACTGAAATCATCATTTTTCATTTAATTTAGGTGGCAATATAGAACTTTAGATGCTCACCTCCTTGCCAGGAACGGTCTGAGCGTGGCTGTGTTTGGAGAGATGCAACCAGCTGAGTGGTTTAACACTTGCTGGGGATAAGTGGCTACTCTCCTTTTCCATGAATAGACTCACAGGATGCTTCTCTTGCGTCTTAGTAGCTCTGGCTGCGTACATTGCTTTGTTCTGAGTTAGCTGGCAGCCTTCGCCTCTTGACATATAACATAGGTTCTGAAAGAAAAAACAAAGTCTTGAATTTGCACTGGGATGCTATTAGCAGGTATATTGCTTACCTCATGATAAAGAGGAATCCCTGTTGTCTGCGATGGCCCTCGACTCTTCACGTATCTTGGGATGTGTGATCAGCTGTAACAATCTATTTCTGACACAGCATTACTTATAATCAGTCTTGTAGTGTCCTACATTTTTATGGTGCTTTCCCCAACCTTATTCCCTTGGCAAATAACCAATATAGAAATATTCACCGAGGCTGTGGTGAGTTGACCAGAGGTACGTTCAGCTGCAATCTTTCAAACAGATTTCGTAGGTTCCTGAACTATTCCTTACCTACAAGCTAAAAATGCTTTCTTCACTTCGCAACGGGCCGCTCAGCTGGCTAGTCAGTATTCCTTTCCTGGCATGCAAGATGAGTTTCATTTCTTTCATCTGAAAGAATAACCAGATCCAGGAACTTAACCTTGAAAGTCAAGAGAAGGTGAGTTCTTGACCTCTTGGCAGCAGTGATTAATTTCACTTTTTTCCTTCCGTAAGAACTGTCACAGCTCTTCTAGGAGCTTCCTGAAATTTTTTATATCCTCACTATTCAGATGCGCCTCTCCCATCTGAAGGTAGGAGAGGATCCCTTCGTTTCCACTTGAAATGTACAGAAATGGTGTTTCTCACCTACAGACATGGACATAGCTTCATTAATTCCTTCTAGAGCACAACAGCTTCTGCTCTCCTATCAGGAGAGGTACGATCTGCTGCTGGAACTATCAATATTTGGTATTTATTCCTGACTAGGTTTGCAACTGCTGCTTTGGCACAAGATTCATTTGGGAATAAGAGAAACTTGAAACTCACCTCCTTGGTCCGTGATCTGCAGGGATGTTTACAGCTGGAAAGTGCAACTCACTGCACTGTCTCAGGTGGCTGCTCTCCATTACCAGGACTATAGTTTCCGAATGCTCTTCTGTCCCCTCTGTGGATTGAGCAGCTGGCCAGACACAGTGCATGAGCAAAGTCTGCACGTGCTTCTCACATTCTTCCCTTGACAAGTGAGAACAGCAGCAGTTCTTCTACCTGCAAGTTAATAAGATCCATTAATATCCACTTGGGTGCTATGAGTTTGGGCATTTCTTACCTCTTCCCCAGGACAGTCGCTTTCAATCATTTCCTCCTGGCATGGGTGGTCACCTGGTCCCCTCACATCTTGAATGATGATCACCTGCAAACATCAATGTTTCAGAGAATTTTTATTTGTTTTTCTAGCCAGGCAGAGCCATCAGTCAAAATGTGCTTCATTTAGCTTCCAGATGCTCTTCTATGCTCACCTCCTTGTCAGTGATTTTCCATTGCCTGGCTGTGAGTTTCAGAGGTGCAACCATAGAATCATAGAATCACTTTAAGGTCAGAAGGGACCATTATGATCGTCTGGTCTGACCTCCTGCACAACGCAGGTCACGGAATCTCACCCACCAACTCCTGTAACAAACCCCTAACTTATGTCTGAGCTATTGAGTCCTCAAATCGTGCTTTAAAGACTTCAAGGTGCAGAGAATCCTCCAGCAAGTGACCCGTGCCCCATGCTACAGAGGAAGGCGGAAAAACCCCAGGGCCTCTGCCAATCTGTCCTGGAGGAAAATTCCTTCCTGACCCCAAATATGGTGATCAGCTAAACCCTGAGCATGTGGGCAAGACTCACCAGCCAGAGACACAGGAAAGAATTCTCTGTAGTAACTCAGATCCCACCCCATCTAACATCCCATCACAGGCCATTGGACATATCTACTGCTAGTAGTCGAAGATCAATTAATTGCCAAAATTAGGCTATCCCATCATATCATCTCCTCCATAAACTTATCAAGCTTTGTTTTGAAGCCAGATATGTTTTTGCCCCTACTGCTTCCCTTGGAAGGCAGTTCCAGAACTTCACTCCCCTATGATTCTATGAATCCCTTGCAAGGAGAGAGCTCTCAGCTATGGCCACTTGCACCATTTCCTTTTGAAATGTACAAACATCAGCCTCCCGCAAGGCTCAGTTTTATCTCCAACATTCAGGTTTCAGAGTAGCAGCCGTGTTAGTCTGTATCCGCAAAAAGAACAGGAGGACTTGTGGCACCTTAGAGACTAACAAATCTTTCGTGGGCTACAGCCCACTTCGTCGGATGCATAGAATGGAACATATAGTAAGAAGATATATATATCTTCATACATACATACAGAGAACATGTAAACGTGGAGTAAGAGGCTAATTAATTAAGCTGCGCTATTAGCAGAGAAAAAAACTTTTGTAGTGATAATCAAGATGGCCCATTTAGACAGTTGACAAGAAGGTGTGAGGATACTTAACATGGGGAAATAGATTCAATATGTGTATTGACCCAGCCACTCCCAGTCTCTATTCAAACCCAAGTTAATGGGATCTAGTTTGCATATTAATTCAAGCTCAGCAGTTTCTCCTTGGGGTCTGTTCTTGAAGCTTTTCTGTTGCAAAACTGCCACCCTTAAGTCTTTTACTGAGTGGCCAGAGAGGTTGAAGTGTTCTCCTACTGGTTTTTGAATGTTATGATTCCTGATGTCAGATTTGTGTCCATTTATTCTTTTGCGTAGAGACTGTCTGGTTTGGCCAATGTACATGGCAGAGGGGCATTGCTGGCACATGATTCAACTTATATTCGAATGACCTAGCATACGCCTCGGCACTCAGTCACACTCCTTTGACACACTTGAGAGCGTTCAGAACACAAACCTGGCGGCTATGGCCAATTATTGTCACCAGTGATGCCTGATACCAAATGGAAGTAAGACTGCATCTAGTGTCTTCCACTTACATCATGCACAAGTGGACAGAAAGCTGACCATAGTTCTCAGCGGCCAGCGAATAAAGCATGATCCACACCCTGTCTATCTAGGTGTCACATTCAACAGAACTCTCATACACCCTGATCATCTTATAAAGACAATGACTAATGTCGAAATGTGCAACAGGCTGCTTGGAAAACTGGCCAGAACAACAGGGGGCGCTGACGCCCAAACATTATGCACTTCAGCCTTGGTACTCTGTTACTCAGCAGTGGAGTATTGAGCTGCAGTGGGGGATCACTCATCTCGCACAAACATGACTGATGTACCACTTAATTCCACCATGTGCATTGTGCCAGGCACACTTAAATCTACTCCTCCACCCTGGGTACCAGTTCTCTGCAGTATTACTCCGTCCAGTGTTTGCAGAGAGGAAAGCACAGCAAAGCTCGTGACGAAATTGCATGCTATGCCACATCTACCATTAATTAAAGGCTTGTTTAATCCACCAAATGGTTGTCTGCCCTCACGTCGCCTGCTGTGGATACGTTTACCAGGAGAGGGATTTGCAGTAGAGGACTCGTGGCACGCTTCATGGTCCACAGAGAAAGTGACAAATAATTATCTTGCCTTAGACCCCACTCAGCATGAACGTGGGTTTGATTTACCAGGAAGGAAATGGAGCCTTCTGAACTGGTTTCATCCCAGACATGGAATTTGTGCTGCAGTAGAATTTTGGTGGCTTTTTAGAGACAGTCCCTATGTCAATGTGGGCAGCCACAAACCATGACACATATTGTAGAGGACGGCAAAATGACTCAGCTTCCTGGAGGTCTTTGTGCCTTGAACATCGTTGATAAGAATGCTGTGGCTTGGCTTGACTGGATTGCATCTGCATTTTCAGCTCCTAATAGTCCCAATTGGCTGCTTAGTTCACATCTTAACAAGGACAATCAGCTGATTTCATTAGCATTAGCCAGGGCTGAATCCCAAAATGCTCAAACCCCTCTTCTGTGCTCCTCCAGTCTCTTCTTGTCTTTCTGCACTTTTTTCTTATCTACACCTTCTCTTCTGCCCTGCCACTTTTCTCCTTCTCCTCTCCCTTCCTCTTCTCTTTTATTTCTCTGTCCCTTTCTCAACTCCCTGGTGTTTCTTTTCATTAATTCCTTCCACTTCTCCCCTCCCCTCCCTTAACTATCCTTCTCTTACCCAATCTGCCTTTCCTTCCACTTACCTCAGTTCCATCACCTTATTAAATTCTCCTTCCTCTCTCCCTTTCGTTCCCTTCTTTAGCAGTGGAAGCAGGTTGGTGCCAGAAGACTCTACTCCTTCCCCCTGGTCCCCATACTCAGACCCACAGGTCTGTGCTCTGGGCAACATCCTGGTGTGAAACGCTGCAGCCCCTGGTGGCTGACCCAACAATCACTGCATCACAAGAGAGAGTCGCGGGTCAGAGTAATCATCTCCTCATTTGGGCAGAGGGAGCAAAGTGGCCTGCCCCATGTCCTCCCAGGGGAGCTGTAGGGGGATGGGTCTGGCTGGCTGTGGAACTAAAAAATAGCTGAGCAGAGAACACTTAAGTGGCTCCATTATGCTGCGGATCTACAGACACCCAGTGGGGCTGTAAATGAGGAAATGAGTTATTATCCCCATGTCCATGTATTTGGGAGGAGAGAGTCTCATGTGGCCCTACTCGGTGGGAGAAAGAGCTGCCTTCAATCAGATCTCCCCTCCCCTGCCTGTGCCTCGTAATTACTCTCCTGGCTCCATGTGTCTCTGTCCCTCTGTCTGTCACTGGCCACATGCTGAGCTCCTGCATCTTCCTCTGAAACCAGTCGGAGCGGCTGGTGCCCAGGCTCTCGGATTGTCTTTACCTCATGGCTTTACCCCATCAGCACCATGCCCGGCTTCCCCATAGAGCATTTGGGGATGCCATGTGTAGGGAAGCCCTGATACACAGTTCAGCTCTATTATTCCATATGCAGAGACCTGCTCTTTCTTTTGAACAGGTGGCTCTCGCATGAGCACTTGGTCCAGAGGAGGCTCAGCTGTCTGGGCTTTCACAGACTCCCTTTGGAGTCTCACTGAAGCCCCGAGCCCCCAGCGTTTCCAAATTCCTCCTCAGGAGGCAAGCTGCTCCCGAAGGCATTTCCCTCTGTCCGCATCCGCCCTGATGACTCCAGCTAGAGCAGGTGAATCAGATCCATATCTGCTCTGGGATCGGGGTATAACGTTACTATACTTAGACCTGGCGAAAATGTTACTACCTATTAAAATATCCATGTCAACAAGTTTCCGATGCCTACAATAACATCACCCTTAAAATCCGTTAGCCAGGGGCACAATCACAGAAAATTCATCCAAAGCTAGAATATTTAGACTTTCGCCAGGAAGTCTGTCCTCTTCCCTTCCCAAAGTTTCCTTAACTAAAGTGACTTGCGATGCCACATCACTCCAGCCTGTACATTCAGTGCTATTCACTCCAGCACTCTTAATAAATTCTTCTCTACCTTCTCAAGACTCAGTCCTAATATAGTTTGAGGCCATTCTCCTCCTCTACAACTTACTCTAGGATCACAGTGGTACATTAGCACTCACAGTGGAGGTTGTGGGTGCAGATTGTGGGGTGACCTTAAATTTTGGGCAATTTGGCTTGATATGGCCAGGAGCTCCACAATGATGGCAGACTGCCTGCCTTCCCTTAGGGCAAGGGGTTTTAAAATCTGAGTTCCCTTGAGGTTTTTTATACAAAGTTGGGGGCAGGTTTATTCCTAGAATCCTCCTCCCTCTTAACATGAGGAACTGGAGGGTTTCCCTTCCCCTGGGGTTTTAACAGCAACAAAAGATTGAACAAGAGTAAGGAACACTTCATTTCTATTTTTCCCCTCTTTATAAATGTTCTTACTAAATGAATATGGGTCCTATCATTCAAGCTGAGCTCCATCCACCCACTGAAGGACACATCACTTCAACAGCTACACAAATAGGTTTTAAAGAAGAACCCGAAATGGCCTCTTAGCTGCACAGTTTGGAAGCTGGGTTCCTGTGTTTCTCCTGCATGTTCCACTCCCCTGCCCCAACCCCTGATTGTGTTCCAGGCACTGTTGCCTCTGTGATCATTGTGTCTGTGGATGGGACACTCTATAAATCTGAAGTGATTGGAATTTCCTCACCTCCTGTTCAATGAAAGCTCAGACGCTTAGCACCATAACTGCAAGCCTGGAGTCAGCGTAAACTCTCCAAGCACTTTGCTGAAACCCATGTCACAGTTAAAGCCTTGGGTCAGCTCCTCGGCTGCTGTAAATCTATGTATTTTTATTGTCTGGAATGGAGTCATGCTGATTTACACCAGGGGAGGATATGGCCCCTTGTCTTAGTTTTACTGTCCAAATACGTGGGGCCCTAAAAGTGTATTTGAATAGCAGGGATGTCGGAAAACAGGCCAACCCTTTGGAAATGGCTAAAGGCCTCTGTAAATGGCCAGATGCTGGTGGCAATACAAAAGACGGACAATATACAAGTGAGATCAAGCCCTTGCCTCCCCGAGGGAGATGTTAAGTGAGGTTATAGCTCAGCTGAGAAAAAACTATGACGACCAGTCAGCACTCATACCGAGAGATCTATTAAAGGGGTTTGCAGCCAGGGTTGAGCAGAATCCGGGCTGCAGGGCATCAAGTCAAAGAGTCACAGCCTCAGAGACACCAATGGTTACGTGAGTATCGAGCATCAGAAAACACAAACAAGAGTCTCCCTCAGGGGAGCAGGGGAAAGAGCTGCACAGCGGCTGCAGCAAGAGGCAGGAAAGCGACACTGCAGCCATGGTGAGAAGGGCTCAGAGGAGATCTTTCCTTCGCACAGGCAAGAGGCTGCCCTGGTTTCCTCCTCAGTGTAACCCTGTGTCAGGGGCTTCAGCTGTTTAGGTTGCAAGGTTCCTTCCGAATCATTGCGTGTATGAGATGGGCAGTGGTGCAAGTAGAAATCGTTTCTTGCCGGTACTACACACATGGGAGGGGCACAAGGGGGGGCACATGACCTCCCCACGTGACCCTCCGTGTGACTCATCCCTGCCCCCAGCCTGGGGCTCCCATGCTCTCCCTGTCCCTTCCAACACTCCCCTTATGGGTCTAAAATGATGCTTTGGGCCCCTGGTGCCGCCTGTACTTCCAGGTGTCATTGAGGATCCACCAGCACCCCAAATTGAAAACTTCTTAAATGACAGAAGGACAGGAAGGACAATCACCTCACTTTCCCTTAACACGCTATCAGCGCCTCCCTTATTTCCAGACGAAGCGTCTGCCAGCTTGCCTTTATCTAAGTCTTGCTCTCCGCCAGGCAGTAGGAAAGCAAAGATGCGGCGCCATCTGGGTTTGATGGAAAAGAAGCACAGAACTGTGTGTGCCATGGACATCTTGACAGAACTACAGCCCACATTGTTTTATTATTTTCCTCCGCATGACATACAGGAGGGGCAATCAAAACCAGCCTGGCAGAACATGCATGAGAACTGTCTCTGGACAAATAAGCAATTGATCAAAACCACATTCTCTGATCTCTTGGGAGATCAACTCCTATTCCCTATTCCCAACTCCTATTCCCATTGAAATCAAAATGAGTTTTGCTATTGAGTTCAGTGGGAACAGGCTTTGACATTTGGAGAGGAAAGAACAAAACCATCCAAGCAAGGGCTACGTTGCTTATACCACAGGTATCAAAGGCTGCTGACTCATGTGAGAAAATCAGCAAACATCTGAACTTTGTGCATTGCAAGGGTGAAATCAGCAATCAATGAGGCTAGAACAGTCTCTGTACCATATGCAACTCATAAGTCCATCTGCAAAGGATCAAGGAAATATGAAGGCTCCAGATCACCTTAAAGTCCTCAGTCCCCTGGTTAGAATGCTTCCATTAGTAGATGTTCATAGGCCAGAGGCTAGAGCAGGAAAGAGGCAAAATGGAGATGTTTCCAGGCCAGGGCCTTTTAGCTTCTGCCAAGTGCCAAGTAAAGGGAAATCTGTTCTCACTGTGAAAGATGGTGTTTGGAGTCACACAGGCAAGTTACATGTCCATCACCCCCACCCATCTTCTAGTTAGAGTTCACAAAAAGTCCATTAAGTGTAGACAGGCGTTTTCCATTGTGAGCTAAGTGTTCCTTAATGGGCCATTCAATTTGACTTGTCCCTTCATGTGCTGGCTAAATACCTTGAGGGCGTTACCACAGGAGCAAACGTAGTAAACATTGCTAATATCCATAACTTCAGATACCAAGATGAATACACATGCATAGAAATAGCGTAATCATAAGTACCAGTTATTTCATGTACATGACTATTCCCAAAAGAGATTCTGAAAAATCACACCACGTACCTGCGACCCTGTGTGCCAGCACCAGGCCCCCCCTGGAGTTTTGTTATCTGTTATGTAACAACAGAGATGAAGCCAGTGACATGACTCCATTTAGCCTAAAAGGGCAAGGTTAATTTTGAGCTGTTCAGGTGTGACTGCACCTTTCGTCAGTGAGGGCAGACTGGCTGGCCCACTCAGGTTAATGGGCTTCAGCGTTCCTTTGCAGTTAACTTTTTAATGTTCATAAACCTGGCATGTGCTGAGGTGGTTTAAAGCATAACACAGGTTTTTAGGTTTGCAAATCTGTGAACCTCTGCCTCTTTGCGATGTGTGATAACTCTTAGCTCCGTTGCTAAAATGAGCAATATATTTTCAGCAAAGTTCTTGGCAGAATCCTGAAGCAGCTGGTTTAAGGTCATCAGTGTCCGGCATTACAATCTTCACTAATAGTTCTCTCATCCACAAAGCTGGAAAATGAGGCACTTGTTTTCTTTGTTTTGCTACTCCAGTTCCAGTTAGCAAAATGCATGTTAGACTAATTTGGCTGCAAAGAAGAATTCTAGGCACACTGGGGACAACACCTGATTCCTGTCAGGCTGCGGAACTGGGCTGACATCAGAATCCAAACATCCTCTGGTCAGTGCAAGCAGGGGCATTCATCTAAAGATTTGGACTTGAGGTGATGCAGTATGAATGTCATGGACAATTCAGACCAATGGGGAGAAATAGAATCAAAAACACTGTTTAAACACCTTCCATCCCATCCCCCCAACCCCTCCCCTCTTGAGGACTCCTGACCAACTTAACAGCACAATACATATGCTCGCAAACTTAAACAAAGCCTTTGTGTAAGTTTGTAAGCACATGCACCGTGCTGTTAAAGCCATATAAAGAATGAATGCCCTCCCTAGCCATGTTCTGCTCCTTTAAGGAATAGAGCACAGCCCCACCCACGCCCTGGAGGGCGGGGGGCTAGCCCCAAGTCTTTCCGGTACCCCATACGCACTAAAAATCTCTTCCCGGTACTGCGTACTGGACAGTACCACCCTACTTGCACTACTGGTCCTCTGTGGAGAGGATGACAGGACCCCTGAGCGGAGTTCTTGCCACGATGTAGGAGCCTAGTTCCCCTCAGTCTTGCTCTCTCCATTCAGTCCCATCATCTGACCGACTGGGAGCTCGTCTACAGTCCCGGTGAGGACCCAAAATGTCATGGAGGATTTCAGGTAGAAAGCTTAGGAAATGAGTTCTTCAGCTGTACTTTCCCCTGTTTGCTGACAGAGGGTGGCCGAGTTCCTTCTCGGGACGGTTCCTGTCTGTGCAGTTCTGGGTAAAGAGCTGATGGAGCAGCTGTTGGCTGCTCTTTCCTCTCTCCATCAATGGATGGTGGTAATGAGCTGTGTTTCAGGCTGCCAGACACTCGCTGCATGGACTGGTAGCTGTGATCTCTGCTACCAGCTCCACAGAGTCCCAGGTACCCTGGTGACTGACACTCGTAAAACAGAGACAAGGTGGGTGAGGCAGGTAATCTCTTACTGAACCAACTTTTGCTGCCTTTCAAGCTCCACAGAGCTCTTCAGGTCACAAGAAGCTGGAAAGCTTGTCTCCTCCACCATCAGAACTTGGTCCAGTAAAAGAGATTACCTCACATCTTGTCTGACTCCTCCTGGGACCAGCAGAGCTATAACACCACTCCTGAACTGGATAAGTTACATTCTGTTCCAGTGGATGGATTGGTGCATGCAGCCTGAAAGAAAATTGTACAGGGACTCTTGGGCTAGACCTGGTCAGAAACTGTTAAATATTTCCCACAAACTTTGGAAAGGAACAAATGAATGTTTCTGTGAATTCGTTGGGTTTTTCTTTAAAAACACAAAATATTTCCCTAAACTTTTCAGTTTTCAAAAGCTGAATTTTTTGGCTCCCCTACAATTTTGTTTAATGAAACCCCTTCCACTGTCGATCAGCATTCTCTCCTGCCTCATTTGAGCACTGGACCACTTGCAGTTTGGTGCTCGGTCTATCGTGAGGTTACTGGACCAGATCCGCCAAGATGTTTAGACTCCTAATTCCCAGTGAGTTCAGGGCCTAAATGCCTTTTGAGGATACAGACGACTGACCCATTCCAATTCTTCATTCCTCTACCAAACCCAGGGTAGGAAAAATGTGCTGTTTCAAGAGTGAAATGCAAGCAAGAAAAACCTTGTCCCAGGTCACTACCCCTATTATGTTCCCTTTTCAAGTGAGCTCACAATGCCCCAGTGATCTAGGAAAGTACAGTTAATCCTAGGTAACAGGCTGGAAAATGGATGAAATGTTAAGGCTGATGGGAGAAAAGGACATTGTATCTCTAGTAACTTATCAGTATCTTAAGATGCAGGAGACTGGTTCCAGGGTCCGTCATGGGAGGTAGTGATCAGCTGGCAATAATTCTGCCTGTGGTCAAAGCAGACGGCTATTAAATCCCCAGTGACATTACGGGCTGAAGTGTCACCACTTTGAACCTGGAAACTGCTCCCCTCCCGTGGTAGTGTTACATCCCAGCAGCAATCACAGCAAAGGGGTTACCTGACACGGGCTGCAAGGAGAGTGCGGTGACTCTCTCCTGAAGCGGGGGCAGGGAGTGCTGACACAGCCCATGCAGCAGGGGAGCTGTAGCCACAAGCAGGCTGTGGAGGGGAGACCCTGGAGGACTCGGCAGCACAAACGGCATTTGTAGCCACGGCTGGTGGTGCTTCTTGTGGGGGGGAGAGGCAGAGAAGTGACGGGCTTTCCCTGTGCTAATTCAGGAAGGAGCAATGAGTGCCCAATAAAAAGAGCTGTTCGCTGAATTTCCCGAAATAAAGTCTCTGAAAAACCAGCTCTGTCCTGTCTCCAGAGGACACTGCTTAATACTTTTGAAGTTTTTTGGGTTCATGAAAAGGGGTTCAATGACCCAGGCAGAGCTCAGGGCTCTGTGTGTGTGGCGGAGGGAAAGGGGGGCATAGGGACCGAGGTGGAGCCTCCAGGGCCAAGGCGAAAGCAGTGATCCCTTGCAGAAGGGGAAATGGGACACGCATTTTATGGTTCCCGTAGTGAGGGCGGGAGGTGCCCCAGGAGGACTGGAGGCTGCAGGATGGAGGTACCGATCGTTCAGTGACAGAAGGAGCAGCTGTCTGCAGGACATCAGGGCACTGGGGAGGAGAGGGGTGGCCTGATCCTGACGGCAGAGGGCATTCCCGAGAGGGAGGGGCTGTGAAGAGGAACTGGCTGAGGGAGACTGGGGTAGGAAATGGCAGGAAGTATCTGCCAGAGTCCCCGGAGATGCAGAAAGTGAGCTGAGAAACTGTCTTGATTTGTTCCAATTTGGGACTAAACTGCATCAGAGCCTGGGTGTGGCAGTGAGCCCTTGGCAAGCTGGGGAGAAGCCCGGCCGTGCCACGGTTCCCATTGTGTCCTTTGGAAGGAGTCTCCTGTAGCCCTAGGCTGTGACAGACGCTGCCTTCAATCCGATCTCCCCTCCCCTGCCGGGGTCTCCATCACTCTCCCCACTCATGTGCCTCTGTCCCTGGCCACACGCTGAGCTCCTGCATCTCCCTCTGAATCCAATATGGAGCTGCAGGTGCCCAACCTCTGTGTCTGCCCTGTGCCTTTGTGCCCTCAGCCCCTCTCTGCTTTGTGTCTTGGGGTGTTTGACCCTGGCTAACGCTTGGGGCTGCAGTTTGTGTGGCAGCCGGATGCACAGTTAAGCTCTGCCCTTCTCCATGGAGGGAGGGAGCAGCTCTTTGTGTTGTCGGTGGGGCTGTGATCACCAACGCGCAGAATGTGTCACGTGTTGGGCTCTGGGGTTTTAACTGGTGGTTTTACAGCCCTGCAGCGAGCTCCTCCTACGCAGGGCGTGTACAGACTGTGGTGCCGTGATCGGGCAAGGCTGAGACGGGCCGGAACCATCACTCCACCGCTCCATGATCTCTGGGGGGTTACAATAAAGTAAAACCCTGATCTGAGCTTCCTCCCTCCACCCTAGGTTTGGGTTAATTTTGCCAAATAGAAGCTGAAAACGAAGACCATGGCCTGCCCCCATTTTCCTCTTCTCTACTGTTAGGTTCCCTCCTGCACTGCAGTTTGTGAGCCACGCCTACAATTCCCATGGTATCTTAGCACAGGATATCGCATTCTCCCCCCAACCGCCTTCCCAAGGTACGAGTCACTCCTATTGACTTCACCTTGGAGACACTGTCTCCCTGCGGGGAGAATCGGGCCCCAATACTTTCAGAAGATGGGTTTATAGAGGTTTTCAGCCCCACAAGAACGTTTTGGGCATTGCCCTGTGGTTTGGGCTCAGCGTGCGGCTGTGAAGCTGATTGGGGGGCAGGAAGTGGACGCAGGGGGGGTGATAGGCCGGCAGCAGGAACTGGAGGTTAAAGAGAAGTGCACAACTGAAGTAACGTGTTGCTGGCCCCTCTCCCTTTTCCATCCCCTCCAGCCGTGTGCTACTAATACTAACTGACCCTGTCCCGTGTCCCCGGGTCGTGCTCCCAGTCCCCCTGGGGCAGATGATGGAGTTCTGATTTCCCAGAATGCCTGCAAGGAGATCTACAGACCCCACGCTGGGCAATACAGGGGGAATGAGCTCGTGTGGGCCAACCCAGCACTGCCCTGAGAGGTGCCAGACTTGGAGCGGGGGTTAAAGGAGAAGACAGCACAGCTGGAGCAGACTGCAGAGGACAGAGGCTTCCAGCCCCCAGATCTGGGGAAAGGGCTGGCTGACGGCAAGAGCTTCGTGGATGTCCGATGGCTCCCTGAGCTGAACCAGCCCTAGGGGAGAATTATTCGCTGCTAGCCTGTGTGCCCAGTTCAGATGCTCAGGAAGCGGTAGCACCACCTTGCCAATGGAACAACTTCTTTGGGGTCGTTGACCACCCCTTTCAGAGCCGCTCATCAGTTGCTTGGCCAGAGGGGCTCTTACGACCACAGCAGCGGGGCAGAGCATGTGGATGTGGCCGACAAAAGGCCTTGCCCTGGCCCCTCGGGGCATCCTGGGAGAGGAACGTGGTAACAGTGCCGCTGTGCTTCCTGCTTTCCCCTCGAACGGTGCACCCGACCATTTCCCCTCCCTATCCCTGGGGGGCTGCGCACATGGCTGTTCCCTCTCTGGGATGGCAGGTTGGTCTCCCCTGTGCTGGGGCGTTGCTGGGGTGGAAGAGCGACATGGGGGGCCATGCTGACTCTAATGGGATGAGCAGTGCAACAGGGAGGGACTCTGCCCTGCTGTGTGGCTGGGAGCAGGGGCCTTGCAGAGGGGCACAGGATGGGTTTATAGAAAATGCAAAAAACGAAGGTAGGCAAGATCTCTCGAATGGATTTTATTGTCAGTTTCTAAATAGCCCAAAGGGCTGGTCCCTGCTCGATGCCCCAGAGGAAGGCGAAAAACCTCCAGGGTCTCTGGCCAATCTGCCCTGAAGGAAAATTCCTTCCTGACCCCAAACATGGCGATCAGTTTCACCCTGTGCATGCGAGCCAGGACCACAGTGGGGAAAGGACCCACTGGGCACTATGGTTACACACCCTGTCCCATGCCCCTCCAGGGGATTGTCTGTGTCCCAGTACTAACCAGTGGCCAGTTCTTTTTTCTTTGCTTCCATCCCGGTAAATGGGACCAGCTGCTCCCCTTAGCCCAACAGGTGACCCCAGGCAACTTTTGAAAATTATTTCTTGAATACTGACCACACTGGCTGTGTTTCCTTCATCTGAAAGTCTAAGCAAAGCCACTGACAAGCAGGTTCATCATCTCCTCATAAAGATGAATCCCCTGAGGTCTGCCATGCCCCTGAGCTCCTCTTCGATCCTGAGATGTGTGATCAGCTGTAACAAACTCTTTGACACAACATAAGTTAGTAATTTTGTAGAGTTGATTGTATGACCATTTGGTAGACTTACCAAATGCTTCTTACCTCTCTTCAGAGCCAATTCTGTTGCTTTATTGAATGAAGGGTCTTTTCCATGGTCTCATATCTTATGAGATCCAATTGTCCTTTCAGGTGTTGGATCGTTCAGCTCCATTCCTATTCCTTTGTGCTCAAATCCTGAGCGTCTGTAACTCTTCTCCTGAAAAGACAAATCAGCTTCACAAACTAGTTCCTGCAAAGCACAGCTGTGGCTGTAGAGATCAGCATTTGACAGGTAACTTGTTTGCTTATTATCAGTTTTACAGGCCGATAAATGTACATGATGCATCATGATCTGCTCCATTTGGTAATAAGAGAATCCTAAGCGCTCACCTCTGTCAGGGACGGTCTCCTGCATTGTGGGTTTGCAACTTGACGGTGATAAGGGATTGTCTTCCCATTCCCTCCCTCTCTGCAGGTCTGGGAATATGTGTTCCTGTATTCTTAAGTAATATGACTGCTTATCGTCCTCAACCCCTGGGAGATCAGATCAGCTGCATTTCTTTCACCTGAAGGGAAACTAGATCCATTAATTTCTCCATTATGAGGTGAGTTCCTTACCTCTTGGCAGCAGTGATGAGTTTCACTGGTTTCCTTCCTGTAGATATCTCAGATCTTCTCGCAACTTCCTGAAGTTTTCACACCCTCAAAGTTCAAATCAGCTGCATTTTTCCCATCTGAAAGTATAACAGGATCTATTCATTTCCACCTGAATGTTAAAGAAATGTGCTTTTTTCCTTCCCAACTGACATGGCTGGTTCAGCAAGTTGCATTTGCATTAATCCCTACAAGAGCACAACAGCCCCCTGGTCGTCTTCCCTCTGGAGATGTGCGACGTGTGACCTATTTATTTGGTCTGTAAGTGTTGCTTTAGCATGAGGTTCATTTGACAACCAGGGAAACGTCAGTGCCTACCTCCATGTCTGTGTTCTGCTGACTTGCTTCCTGTTCAGATTTGCAACTAGCTGAACTATTTGAAGTGACTGTTTGTTTTCTGTTTGTTGTTCCTTGAAATTACAGCGTCTTCTCATTGGAGTCCTCCTTGGATTGAGCAGCTGGCTAGTCCATGTTGCTTTGTCTTGCCTCTGCTTTTCACACTCTCCCCGTGACAAGTAAGGTCCACCACAGTTCTTCTCCCTGAAAGGAAACTCCACACCACTTGATATACACATGGATGTTTGGAGACTGGTATCGCTTACCTCCTTGCCTGGGACAGTCACTTACCCTCACTTCTCCCTGGTAGGAATGCCCACCTGGTCTGTTCACATCTCCAGTTAGGAAAACCTGACAATTATTTATTATTATTACTCATTACTAGTTATGAAGAGTCATCAATAGAAATGGTTCCTTACCATCCAGATCGTTAGGCTTCTACAGAATTTTTCGTGCTCACCTACTTGTCAGTGATGTTCCACGACAAGGCTTTGATTCTTCGAGGTACAGCCAGCTACACTGGTTACAACCTGAAGCGTATAATTGGCTGCTTTCTTCTTTCTGAGCTAGAAGTAAAAGATGCTTTTCTTCCCCCTGGCCAGATATCGTTACCTGTCTGACTATTATTAAATTCAGCAGCCTCTTATCTTCCCCCGCCCCCTTAATGGTAAGACCTTCATTTCACCTGAAAATAGAAATAGAGCCAGTTATTCCTGCCCCTGTGCTGAGAGGAGGTGCGTTCCTTACCTCTTGATAGAAATGATCAATTCCACTGACTTCTTCTTGAGATTTGATAAATAAGCAACAATGATCCATTCTGCACAAAGAGAATCAGCTGGACAACTCCTCTCTGCAAATGTAAGAGCAGGTTAAATGCTCATCTTCACACTCTGGTTAGTTGCACTTCTTCTGTGAAACATCCTTGTCGGAACAACCAACCATTAGCCGGGAAGGAGAAAGGAGCAGATGTCATGATCATCAGTTAGAATGACCGACTTTCCTTACCTCTGAACAGGTAACTCCCTCTTTTTTATTGCTTTATTCAGGACAGCAACTTCTTGTGCTCTTTCGAGAGGTGACGATTTCATCCGTTACATTTCTTCCACCTGAAAGTGTGACCAGAACCATTGACTGTTACGGCAATGGCGTGTTGTATTTCTTACCTCCTTAAAGGGCCAGATCCGCTAATTCCTTCCTGTATCCTACAGCCATCTGTCATCCTTGCCTCTCAAAATATGACCTGCTGCAAAGATCAATGTTTGACAGATTATTTTTGTCAGGGAAGAAATGTCAATGATTTGTCACTGGATTCGTTTTGTAACGGTGAGTATAAATGCACACCTTCTGTGGGATGAATGGCTGTCTTGGTTTATCTTGTTTCTCTCCATACAATCAGCTGTTTTCTTACCAATCTAGTTGGTACAAGTGGCTTCCTTATTTTTGACTAGAAGAAGTAGATATTTCTGTAACCTCTCAGAAGCTTTGGTTCTGTATATTGCTTTATTCTGACGAAACTACTGGTAGCCTTTGACAGCAAAGTATAGATTCACTTCCTTCACCTGAAAGTACATTCACATTGGTTCATTTCCACTCCATTTCTAGGAGAAGGTGCATCCCTTACCTCTTGATAGGAACAGTTTCTCTGACTACTGAAGTGGTACAATAAGAACTTCTAACAGAAAAGCTGCAATGATCCAATCAACAGAATCCGGACCAAGTGCAATGTCATCTCTTGAAAGGTGAGAACCCAACTTATGCCACCTCTCAGCTCCAGCCACTTGTACCCTTTCCTTTCTGAATTGTACAAATGCCTCCATTATTACCCCTAGTCATTACACCTGGCTACTTTGCCTATGTCTTGACAAAGGCAATTGGGATTCTACCTGAAGCTAAAGAAATCCATCCAGGTTCTTACCCCCATCCACTTCCTCTGTGCTTCTCCTTTCTCTTCTCTTGTAGCCTCTTTACCCATTGCTTTTTCTTGTGTGTCTCCCTCTCCTCTCCCAGTCCCCTTCCCTCTTTCTTCTCTGTCCCTTCCTCAGTTCCCTGGTGTTTTTCTCACTAACTTCTTCATTCCCCCGTGCCCCTCTCCGCCATCTGATGCCTCATTTCCCTTCCCCCCAGTCTTTTCCCTGCCTTGTTTCCTTCCTCTTTACAAGAATGCTTTCCTTCATCCTTCTGTGTGTCACGTTCCCTTCTTTAGCAATGGAAGCAGGTTGGTCCCACAAGGCACTGCTCCATCACCCTGGTCCCTGTACTCAGACCCACAGGAAGCAGCCTTGTACTCTGGGCGACATCCTGGTGTGAAATGCTGCAGCCCCTGGTGACCGACCCAACAATCCCTGCATCACAAGAGAGTCACGGGTCATCGTCACCACCTCCTCATCTGGGCAAAGAGACCTGCCCTACGTCCTCCCAGGGGAGCTGTAGAAGGAAGGCCCTGGCTGGCTCTGAACTCTCAAATGAGTCAAATTACATTTCAGATCTAGAGTCACCAGCTGGGGCTCTGTCTGTGACAGTGAGTTACAGGGTCACAACCGGCTCCTTTCCCTGTGACTTGGATGGAGTGGGACTTACGCAGCCCTCACCTATGAAAGCTTACGTCATAGTTCCCTTCCCCTGCCTGTCTCCACCTCTGGGTTTGTCTCGGTCACCACCCCTACGGTGGAATGTTCCACTCCCATCACAGTGGGCCAATGCTGAGCAGGGCTGAGTTCCTGCATCTCCCTCGGGAACCAGTGGGAGCTGCAGGTGCCCAGCCCCTCAGGACTAACCCTGTTGGCTTCATTTCATGGCACTGTGCTGTGCCCTCCATCTTGTGGTCTAGGCCGATCGCTGCAGACCCACCAGGGGACTGACAGCCAGCGCCTCCTGTACCGGGGAATCCAGGCAGGGGTTTCAGTGTTAGCTGGAGATGGGCAGATACCAGACCCATCACTCCACCCTTCCATGATGACTGGGGGCTCTGATAAAAGGACACCTGTTATTGGCTGTGTGGGCCCAGACGTTGTCCTGGCTCTGGGCAGGTAGCTGGCCCAGCAGACCTCAGTCAAACTGCCCGAAAGACCACAGACTCGTTCGGTGGCAAAGGCGCTTGGCCAGGTTTGTTGTCGACAAAGCACTTGTCGCACCCCCTAGACTCTGGGTGGACACTGGGACACGGACACCCCTGAGAATGGACCAGCTCAGTCAGCAGTGGGACTTTCCACCTCTCTCAGGTGGTTAGGTACTATCCTGTAGCTGTGGGTTTGAACCCTAGGAGGGGTCAGTGTGTCCCTGTACCATCTTTGGGGAGTGACTCTCCTGAAGCGGGGGCAGGGAGTGCTGACACAGCCCATGCACCAGGGGAGTTGTAGCAACAAGCAGGCTGTGGAGGGGAGACCCTGGAGGACTCGGCAGCACAAACGGCATTTGTAGCCATGGCTGGTGGTGCCTCTTGTGGGGGGAGAGGCAGAGAAGTGATGGGCTTTCCCTGTGCTAATTCAGGAAGGAGCAGTGAGTGCCCAGTAAAAAGGGCTCTTCGCTGAATTTCCCAAAATTATGTCTCTGGAAAAAACAGCTCTTTCCTGTCTCCAGAGGACACTGCTGAATACTTTTGCAGTTTTAGAGTTCATGAAAAGGGGTTCCCTGACCAAGGCAGAGCTCAGGACTCTGTGTGTGGGGGGGTGGATGGGGCATGGGGACCCAGGTGGAGCCTCCAGGGCCAAGGCGAAAGCAGTGATCCTTTGCAGAAGGGGAAATGGGATATGCGTTTTATGGTTCCCGTAGAGAGGGCGGGAGGTGCCCCAGAAGGACTGGAGGCTGCAGGATGGAGGTACCGATGGTTCAGCAACAGAAGGAGCAGCTGTCTGCAGGACATCAGGCCATGGGGGAGGAGAGGGGTGGCCTGATCCTGACGGTCAGGAGCTTGAGCCAGAGCTGGAGACACTGCATGCAGAGACCTCAAAACCCTGGAGAAGATGAAACTCTATAGACTGACTGAGACGAAGACTGGCGTTAAGGAGCATGGTGAACCTGGGGAATATGGCTACATGTGACTCTCTATGGAGTATGTTCTGGGATGCGGGAAGAGCAGCCCAGTGGGGGCCTCACAAGTAAGGGAAAAAGCAGGTTTTTCTGAAGGGGGGGTATGTCAGTCGGTGGCTGGCACCTGGAACTGAAGTAGGTCCTGAACCCCTGTTGGGCCAGTAAAGGGGACAAGGCAGCACCTGGGGCTATTAGGGCAGAGGGCATTCCCGAGAGGGAGGGGCTGTGAGAAGGAACTTGTTGAGGGAGACTGCGGTAGGAAAGGGGAGGAAGTATTTGCCAGAGTTCCCGGAGATGCAGAAAGTGAGCTGAGAAACTGTCTTGATTTGTTCTACTTTGGGACTAAACTGCATCAGAGCCTGGGTGTGGCAGTGAGCCTTTGGCAAGCTGGGGAGAAGCCCGGCCTGGCTACGGTTCCCATTACGTACTTTGGAAGGAGTCTCCTGTAGCCCTAGGCTGTGACAGACGCTGCCTTCAATCCGATCTCCCCTCCCCTGCCGGGGTCTCCATCACTTTCTCCACTCATGTGCCTCTGTTCCTCTGTCACTGGCCACTCACTGAGCTCCTGCATCTCCCTCTGAAACCAATATGGAGCTGCAGGTGTCCAGCCTCTGTGTCTGCCCTGTGCCTTTGTGCCCTCAGCCCCTCTCTGCTTTGTGTCTTGGGGTGTTTGACCCTGGCTAACGCTTGGGGCTGCACTTTGTGTGGAAGCCTGATGCACAGTTAAGCTCTGCCCTTCTCCATGAAGGGAGGGAGCAGCTCTTTGTGTTGTCGGTGGGGCTGTGATCACCAACGCGCAGAATGTGTCACGTGTTGGGCTCTGGGGTTTTAACTGGTGGTTTTATAGCCCTGCAGCCAGCTCCTCCTGGGCAGGGCATGTACAGATCATGGTGCCGTGTTGGCCAGGCTGAGACGGGCCGGAACCATCACTCCACCACTCCATGATCTCTGGGGGGTTACAATAAAATAAAACCCTGATCTGACCTTCTTCCCCTCACCCTAGGTTTGGGTTCATTTTGCCAAATAGAAGCTGAAAACCAAGACCACGGCCTGCCCCCATTTTGCTCTTCTCTACTGTTAGGTCCCCTCCTGCACTGCAGTTTGTGAGCCACGCCTACAATTCCCATGGTATCTTAGCCCAGGATATCGCATTCTCCCCCCAACCGCCTTCCCAAGGTACGAGTCAGTCCTATTGACTTCACCTTGGAGACGCTGTCTCCCTGCAGGGAGAATCGGGCCCCAATGGCTTCCAGGAGATGGGTTTATAGAGGATTTAAACCGCATAACGTTTTGGGCATTGCCCTGTGGTTTGGGCTCAGCGTGCGGCTGTGAAGCTAATTTGGGGGGGCAGGAAGTGGACGCAGGGGGGGTGATAGGCCGGCAGCAGGAACTGGAGGTTAAACAGAAGTGCACAACTGAAGTAACGTGTTGCTGGCCCCTCTCCCTTCTCCATCCCCTCCAGCCGTGTGCTACTAATACTAACTGACCCTGTCCCGTGTCCCCGGGTCGTGCTCCCAGTCCCCCTGGGGCAGATGATGGAGTTCTGATTTCCCAGAATGCCTGCAAGGAGATCTACAGACCCCACGCTGGGCAATACAGGGGGAATGAGCTCGTGTGGGCCAACCCAGCACTGCCCTGAGAGGTGCCAGACTTGGAGCGGGGGTTAAAGGAGAAGACAGCACAGCTGGAGCAGACTGCAGAGGACAGAAGCTTCCGGCCCCCAGCTCCTGGGAAAGGGCTGGCTGAAGGCAAGAGCTTCGTGGATGCCCGATGGCTCCCTAAGCTGAACCAGCCCTGGGGGACTATTATTCGCTGCTAGCCTGTGAGCCCAGTTAGGGTGCTCAGGAAGCGGTGGCTCCACCTTGCCAATGGAAGAGCTGCTTTGGGGTCGTTGACCACCCCTTTCAGAGCCGCTCATCAGTGGCTTGGCCAGAGGGGCTCTTACGACCACTGCAGCAGGGAAGAGCACTTGGCTGTGGCAGACCAAAGGCCTTGCCCTGGCCCCTCGGGGCATCCTGGGAGAGGAACGTGGTAACACTGCCGCTGTGCTTCCTTCTTTCCCCTCGACCGGTGCACCTGGCCATTTCCCCTCCCCATCCCGCGGGGGCCATGGAAAGGGCTGTTCCCTCTTTGGGATGGCAGGCTGGTCTCCCCGGTGATGGGGCCCTGCTGGGGTGGAAGAGCGACACAGGGGGCCATGCTGGCTGTGATGGGGAGGAGCAGTGCACCAGGGAAGGACTCTGCTCTGCTTTGTGGCTGGGAGCAGGAGCCTGGCAGAGGGGCACAGGATGGGTTTATAGAAAATGCAAAAAACGAAGGGAGGCAAGATCTCTCGAATGGATTTTATTGTCAGTTTCTAAATGGCCCAAAGGGCTGGTCCCTGCTCGATGCCCCAGAGGAAGGCGAAAAACCTCCAGGGTCTCTGGCCAATCTGCCCTGGAGGAAAATTCCTTCCTGACCCCAAACATGGCGATCAGTTTCACCCTGTGCATGCGAGCCAGGACCACAGTGGGGAAAGGTCCCACTGGGCACTGTGGTTACTCACCCTGTCCCACGCCCCTCCAGGGGATTGTCTGTGTCCCAATACTAACCAGGGGCCAGTTCTTTCTTCTTTGCTACCATCCCGGTAGATGGGACCAGCTGCTCCCCTTAGCCCAAAAGGTGACCCTAGGCACCTTTTGAACATTATTTCTTGAATACTGACCACACTGGCTGTGTTTCCTTCATCTGAAAGTCTAACCAAAGCCACTGACAAGCAGGTTCATCTTCTCCTCATAAAGATGAATCCGCTGACGTCTGCCATACCCCTGAGCTCCTCTTCAATCCTGAGATGTGTGATCAGCTGTAACAAACTCTTTGACACAACTTAAGTTAGTATTTTGTAGAGTTGATTATATGCTCATTTGGTAGACTTACCAAATGCTTCTTACCTCTCCTCAGAGCCAATTCTGTTGCTTTATTGAATGAAGGGTCTTTTTCATGGTCTCATATCTCACGAGATCCAATTGTCCTTTCAGGTGTTGGATCTGTTCAGCTCCATTCCTATTCCTTTGTGCTCAAATCCTGAGCGTCTGTAACTCTTCTCCTGAAAAGACAAATCAGCTTCACAAACTAGTTCCTGCAGAGCACAGCTTTGGCTGTAGAGATCAGCATTTGACAGGTAACTTGTTTGCTTATTATCAGTTTAACAGGCCCATAAATGTACACGATGTGTCATGATCTGCTCCATTTAGCAGTAAGAGAATCCTAAGCGCTAACCTCTGTCAGTGACGGTCTCCTGCATTGTAGGTTTGAAACTTGATGGTGATAAGGGATTGTCTTCCCATTCTAGTCAAGGAAGGCAAGTTTTTTCCCCCTCTGCAGGTCTGGGAACATGTGTTCCTGTATTCTTATGTAATATGACTGCTTATCGTCCTCAACCCCGAGGAGATCAGATCAGCTGCATTTCTTTCACCTGAAGGGAAACCAGATCCATTCATTTCTCCATTATCAGGTGAGTTCCTTACCTCTTGGCAGCAGTGATGAGTTTCACTGGTTTCCTTCCTGTAGATATCTCAGATCTTCTCGGAACTTCCTGAAGTTTTTCACCCTCAAAGTTCAAATCAGCTGCATTTCTCTCATCTGAAAGTATAACAGGATCTATTCATTTCCACTTGCATGTTAAAGAAATGTGCTTTTATCCTTCCCAACTGACATGGCTGGTTCAGCTAGTTGCATTTGCATTAATCCCTACAAGAGCACAACAGCCCTCTGGTCGTCTTCCCTCTGGAGATATGCAATGTGTGACTTATTTATTTGGTCTCTAAGTCTTGCTTTAGCATGAGATTCATTTGACAACCAGGGAAACTTCAATGCTTACCTCCATGTCTGTGTTCTGCTGACTTGAAGTGACTGTTTGTTTTCTGTTTGTTTTTCCTTGAAATAACAGCGTCTTCTCATTGGATTCCTCCATGGATTCAGCAGCTGGCAAGTCCATGTTGCTTTCTCTTACCTCTGCTTTTCACACTCTCCCCATGACAAGTAAGGTCCAGCACAGTTCTTCTCCCTGAAAGAAAACTCCACACCACTTGATATACACATGGATGTTTGGAGACTGGTATTTCTTACCTCATTGCCCGGGACAGCCACTTACCCTCACTTCTCCCTGGTAGGAATGGCCACCTGGTCTCTTCACATCTCCAGTTAGCAAACCTGACAATTATTTATTATTACTCATTACCAGTTATGAAGAATCATCAATAGAAACGGTTCCATAGCATCCAGATCATTAGGGTTCTACAGACTTTCCAGTGCTCACCTATTTCTCAGTGATGTTCCACGACAAGACTTTGATTCTTCGAGGTACAGCCAGCTACACTGGTTACAACTTGAAGCATATAATTGGCTGCTTTCCTCTTTTTGAAAAAGAAGTAAAAGATGCTTTTCTTCCCCCTGGCCAGATATCGTTACCTGTCTATTATTAAATTCAGCAGCCTCTTATCTTCCCCCGCCCCCTTAATGGTCAGACCTTCATTCCACCTGAAAATAGAAATAGAGCCAGTTATTCCTGCCCCTGTGCTGAGAGGAGGTGCGTTCCTTACCTCTTGATAGAAATGATCAGTTCCACTGATTTCTTCTTGACATTTGATAAATAAGCAACAATGATCCATTCTGCACAAAGAGAATCCGCTGGACAACTCATCTCTGTAAATATAAGAGCAGGTTAAATGCTCATCTTCACACTCTGGTTAGTTGCACTTTTTCTGTGATACATCCTTGTCGGAACAACCAACCATTAGCCAGGAAGGGGAAAGGAGCAGATGTCATGATCATCGGTTAGAATTACCCACTTTCCTTACCTCTGAACAGGTAACTCCCTCTTTTTTACTGCTTTATTCAGGACAGCAACTTCTTGTGCTCTTTCGAGAGGTGACGATTTCATCCGTTACGTTTCTTCCACCTGAAAGTATGACCAGAACCATTGACTGTTTGTTTGGGCAATGGCGTATTGTATTTCTTGCCTCCTTAAAAGGATGGATCTGCTAATTCCTTCCTGTATCCTACAGCCATCTGTCATCCTTGCCTCTCAAAATATGACCTGCTGCAAAGATCAATGTTTGACAGATTATTTTTGTCAGGCAACAAATGTAAATGATTTGTCACTGGATTCGTTTTGTAACGGTGAGTATAAATGCACACTTTCTGTGGGATGAATGGCTGTCTTGGTTTATCCTTTTTCTCTCCTTCAGGCAGCTGTTTTCATACCAGTGTAGTAGGTATAAGTGGCTTCCTTAGTCACGTTCCCTTCTTTAGGAATGGAAGCAGGTTGGTCCGAGAAGTTCCTACTCCATCACCCTGGTCCCTGTACTCAGACACAAAGGCAGCAGCCATGTGCTCTGGGCGACGTCCTGGTTTGAAATGCTGCAGCCCCTGGTGACCGACCCAACAATCACTGCATCACAACAGTCGCAGGTCATTGTCACCACCTCCTCATCTGGGCAAAGTGACCTGCCCCACATCCCACCAGGGGAGATGTAGGGGGAAGGCTCTGGCTGGCTCTGAACTCTCAAATGAGTCAAATTACACTTTAGATCTAGAATCACCAGCTGGGGCTCTGTCTGTGACAGTGAGTTCCAGGGTTACGAACGGCTCCTTTCCCTGTGACTTGGATGGAGTGGACTTACGCAGCCCTCACCTATGAAAGCTTACATCATAGTTCCCCTCCCCTGCCTGTCTCCACCTCTGGGTTTCTCTTGGTCACCACCCCTACGGTGGAATGTTCCACTTCCATCACAGTGGGCCAATGCTGAGCAGGGCTGAGTTCCTGCATCTCCCTCAGGAACTAGTGGGAGCTGCAGGTGCCCAGCCCCTCTCAGGACTAACCCTTTTGGCTGCATTTCATGGCACCATGCTGTGCCCTCCATCTTGTGGTCTAGGCCGATCGCTGCAGATCCACCAGGGTGTTGCCGGCACCCACTGTCAGAGGCGAACAACAGCAAGGTTCATTGCCCGGTGTGCGTCACCCAATAATCACAATGGGGTGGAGAAGCAGAAAAGTTTATTTGCAGCTGGAAACAAGGTACAGGGAGAATAAAATCTCAAATCCTGCACACAGAGCAGGAAGTTACACAGCCTTTTATACATCCTTTCTTCAGCATACTTATCCAATAGCAAGCTGCCCTAAGTAGCCATAAAGCCAGCCAATCCAGTTACCAGCTAGTTCCCCTGTTCTCTGTACCATCTGTTAAACCATACATAAAGCTGCTTTATTCAGCATTGTTCTTCCATATCTGCCCTGTTTGGCCTTGTTTAGTTTCAGGCAGTCCGACTTTGCAACATATTGTTGCAGATCCTCAGCAGAACTCCTGCGAGTGCCTCCAGGCGGGGGGGCCAAGGACACTTGGGCCTAGTGCGAGGGGGCTTCATCAACACTCGTGGTCCTCCATCCCCTCGAGTTACCTAGTGGCCATGCCCCAGTGTCCCCAACAACTCCCTCCTTTGAGAACACTCAACAGCCTTGGCTCTGAGTTTTCTCACTTGGGCTCCTTATTTCTTTACAATAGGACTTTGCATAAGCACTTTGTGATAGCCTTGAAGAGAATGACTTATTAACTTTTGCAAAAGGGCCCTATCACATGATACTGCACAGAATAATACCAATAATACAAGCAATACAGGAAAGAGAAGTTTCAATCACAGGCTAAATAAACCACCAAGCCAAAACGACAAACCCCAGCCTGAAAACAAGGTTTGCAACCAATCGCTCTCGGGGGCAGTATAGGCAACCTGTGCTCCGGGTCGGGCATGGGCCTCAGTCTGTACCACCTTTACATAGATCTCATAACTGCTATCATTTACATATACACAACATCGGGGCCCGACGAGGGCACAAACGCCTCCTTGGGATGCCAAGAGATAGTCCAAAGCCAGCCTGTTTTGGAGGGAAAACGTCCTGAGCTGCTGTACCTCTTTATTTAATGTTTTTACTGCTGACCCTAAATCACTAACCGAGTCCTCTAACTCTAAAGCAACTTTCTCAAGTACCTTTTGCAGCCTTACAGTATAGCAGCCTATGCATGCCATGGCTGGCCCGGAAAACAGTGGCGCTATTCCCAGTACAGAGCACCCTACAAGCTCCTCGGTTGTGAGGGAATTCTTTATATTGGCCCCCAATGCTGTAATCAGTAGCCGCAGGGTCTTTTCTTGTGACTCAATAGAGGTGTCTTGGGCATTTCTAATCTTTCCTTTGGGCAGTGTGGCAGCTATTGACAGATGAGGAACTCCATGAGCTATATAACAGCTACCTGTCCAGTTGGCTGGCAGCACCTTGTAAGCCTTTCGGCCACATACAAAATAGTGACCCTGTAGGGCCCAGTAAGGACTGTTTCTTGAGGGGATTCCTGGGATATTTAGGCTGCTTTTCCAAACAGTTCATATGCCCCTAAGGGGGCATCCCATCCTCCTGATTCGGTACAAGTGGGAGTGTTTCTAATTGTGCCATTCAAATTACACTCGCCATAAGGACCACTGCAAACCCACCATTGGCTTGCTACATTGGAGATATTAACTGGACGGCAAGTTATATTTCCAAACCCTTCTTTTGTGGTAAGATTATTCGTAAGAGTTTCCCTAAAAGGTTAGGAACCATTACACCCACACTGCTGGCCTCCCCTCTTGGACTTTATCCAATACCCATCAGCCCACTGTGTAATAACACAGGAGCTCTTTCCCACAGGACGCCCATAGTGATCAGATTGGTTTCGGGTAAAACATAATACGCCCTCAGTGAGTACTGCAACTGAATACTCCTGGCCCTGATAGGTGGCTTGCTGTAAAGAGGTCTTGTTCCAGAACGGCGAGTCCATTCTTTCCTGCTCTTTGGTGGCGGCTAATTCTGCTAGGGTCAAGGGCAGCATGTCAAGGGGCATTCCCGTTTTGGGGGACAGTGGAGTTGGAGCACGTACCCAGCAATCAGTCTGGTTTGTTAAAGTAGCAACATGGTGCGCAAGCGAAACAAAGGAGTTATGCTCCCGATATGCACAGTTTGGAAATACCAATACAGAGAATAACAATTGTATCCAATTAATTATTACTAGAGTCTTCCCAACCCAGGGTCTCCAATACCTGGGTGGGCCCATTTTAGCGTTAAGGTGCCCGCTATTTGTGTCTCTTAAACAGTAGCTTTAGCCCGAGATCGTCACTAGATGAGGAGTCAGCATGCTTGACGGTCCACTGTTCTGCTGACGAGGGGGCGGGTACTGCCTTTAGACGAAAGTGATGGATCCAGTTCTTGTGTCCCTCGACCTTTGCCGCTGTATGGGAGATCAGCAGGACGGTATAGGGTCCTTTCCACTTTTCCTGGAGAGGCTCGTCTTTCCAGGTACGAACAAGCATGGAGTCGCCGGGCTGTAAGGAGTGGACGGGAGAGTCCAAGGGGAGAGGCTGGGAATCCTTGGTATACCTGTGAAGAGACAAGAGAACAGCAGACAGGGAACAAATATACTGAGACAAAAAAGCCATTACCCAGCTCCCATTCCCCTGACAGAACCGGGGTGCCATTCATAGGCCATGCCCTTCCAAACATAATTTCAAAGGGACTAAGCCCTAATCTACCCTTTGGGAGAACGCGGATACGGAGTAGGATGAGGGGCAAAGCATCAGGCCATCGCAGTGAGGCTTCTTGGCACACTTTTGAGAGATGCCGTTTAAGGGTCTGATTGGTCCGTTCCACTACCCCACTGGCTTGCGGTCTCCAGGGTGTATGGAGTTTCCAGGGGATCTGTAAGGCAAGTGAGATGCTTTGAATGATTTTTGACGTGAAGTGTGTCCCATTGTCAAATTCCATCCACTGGGGGAGTCCAAAGCGGGGAATGATCTCCCTAACAAACTTGAGGGCTAC
Source organism: Natator depressus (assembly GCF_965152275.1). NCBI lineage: Eukaryota > Metazoa > Chordata > Testudines > Cheloniidae > Natator > Natator depressus. The sequence continues at coordinate 7,754,031 of NC_134245.1, read as the reverse complement.
TATTCTGGCAGTACAATTACGACATGGGAAGGCTTCTGGCCATCCGCTGAACCGATCCACTATGACAAGGAGATATTTGAACCCTTGGGGCTGGAGGAACTCAGTATAATCTATTTGCCACACCCGTCCGGGGCCCGGAGTGGGTTCTAGGGCAGCTGGTGGCACAGGATGTCCCGGTCGGGGGTTATTCTTTTGGCAGACTAAGCAGTCCGCTTGTACCTGGGCAGCCAGGGGTCGGAGTCCGGATATGATAAAGTATTTTCCCATTAGTTGGATAAGTGCTTCCCTGCCAGCATGAGTGGTTTGATGTAGTTTCTGCAGCACTGGCCGGATCAGGCCCTTTGGTAGGAGGACCTTCCCTTCCGGGGAATGGAGCCATCCCTCCTTTTCCTGGAGACCAAGTCTGTCAGTTAGCTGTCTCTCCTTCCCAGAGTACTGAGGGGTTGGAAGCTCCCCTACTGATGGGATAAGGGCATGCATATGGGCGTTCTCAGTCTGAGGGGATGGCAGGGTGGCAGCATGCTTAGCCTCTCTATCTGCCCGGGCGTTACCTCTGGCCACATCTTGATCTTCCCTTTGATGGGCTTTACAGTGTACCACCACCACTTCCGAGGGAAGCTGTACGGCTTCTAGGAGCCGGAGGATTTGGGGCCCGTACTTGACTGGGGAGCCTTGGGCTGTCAGCATTCCCCTTTGCTTCCATAGGCCAGCATGAGCATGTAGCACCTCAAAAGCATACTTTGAATCGGTAAAAATGTTGACCGGCTTTCCTTTTGACAGTTCAAGTGCACGGGTCACGGCTATTAGTTCGGCAAGCTGGGCAGAGGTCCCAGCAGGCAAACCTTCAGCTTCCACAGTGTCATGGAGGGTCACAACAGCATAACCCGCCCTCCTTTGCCCATCCATTACAGTACTGCTACCATCAGTGTACCACTCATAATCTGCATTTGGGAGGGGTACACATCCTTTAAATCCAGATGGCTGCAGTACTGGGCATCTATGATCTCTGAACAGTCATGTTCCTGTTCCTCTGTTTCTGGCAAGAGAGTGGCTGGGTTAAGGGAGGGGCAAGGCTGTAAGGTGACTTCAGAGTTCTCTAACAGCTTAGCCTGGTACCGAGCAATCCGAGCCTGGGTGAGCCAAAGCCCTCCCTTTGCATCCAATAAGGCTCGGACCATATAGGGAGTATAGATTTGCATAACCCCTCCCAATGTTAGCTTCTCGGCTTCCTCAAGCACTAGGGCAGTAGCTGCGACTGCCCGTAAACATGCCGGCCAACCCTTTGCAACCTGATCCAGTTGCTTAGAAAAATAAGCCACGGGATGTCTCCATGCTCCTAACAGCTGTGTCAGCACTTCTAGGGCCACCCCCCTTCGTTCATGTACACACAACTCAAGCGGCTTAGAGAGATCCGGCAGGCCCAGAGCCGGGGCTTCCATCAACTTCCTTTTCAAGATTTTAAATACCCTGTCAGCCTCTGGGGTCCAATAGAAGGGGTCATGATCTGCTCCTTTTACACAGTCGTACAGGGGTTTAGCCCATAGTCCAAACTTTGGGATCCATATCCTGCAAAAGCCTGCCATACCCAGAAAAGCTCTGAGCCGTTTACGAATGCTTGGGGTAGGGACTTGACAGACAGCTTCCTTTCTTTCGCTTGAAAGCTGATGCTCCCTTGCCTTAGCTGTAACCTGATTCCGCTCCACCTCAGACAACAGAGTTCTCAGGAGGATATTACAATTGTCCCAATCCGGCTTGTGACTACTGAGGCACCCCTCAAAGACTGAAATAAACCAGCTTGGGTTCATGGAGAATTCCCAAGCCTGTGTTTTAAAAGCTGCTAAGTCTATTCGATTGAATGGCACATGGGTGTAAACTTGCATAATGGTAGCCTGACGTCTGTCTGCCCCTGGGCAAGCTACAACAGTCTCGGTAATCAAAGGATAGAGTCCCACCGAGGGGGCAATCTCTGTAACCCGAGGCATCCTACCCTTGTAAGGTGGGGATGTGGGGGCCGAATCTGCCATTACAACATTGGGGGGGTTCTGGGGGCTAACATTAGCTACTACCGAACCAGTCGGAGTCAAATTACAGCTCTGCACAATTACAGCTCTGTTCTATCTCTTAAAGCCATAAACGCTTGTGCATACAAATGTTCATTCCATTTACCCGTTCGCTGACAAAACAAAACTAATTGGAGGATCGTATTATAATTGATTGACCCTCCCGGTGGCCACCGTTCCTGGTCCTCTAGCCGATATTGAGGCCAGTTTATTGTACAAAACCTTTTCAATTTGCTTTTTGTTATTGGATCTGATCCAAACACTTTCCAGTTTGCTAGAATGCATTCTAGGGGCGTACACTGTGCCCTGACCCCCAAGCTCTGTCCCTGTCCGATACCTACAGGGTAACTCTGGGGGTCCCCAGGTTCCAACAGAGGATACAATCTGGATTTCAAAAGTTTCCTACCTTATCCAAGGGATCGGTTCCCCACCGTCGCCCGCAGCTGCTCCTCCCCTTATCCAAGGGACCAGTTCCTCACCGTCGCCCACAGCTGCTTCTCCACTATATGAGTGCGTTGCACCATTGTGCCCTCCGGGGTCGATGAAATCGCGTCTCCTCCGAGGCCCCCGATGAACTCACTGGTCTGCGCTGGGCGTCGGTTCTCGAAGCAATTCTTGACCTCCAGCAGGGGTCTGGACAAGGCTAAATAGAGGCCTCGTTGCCCACCCAGGGACGCCAAGAGCTGTTGCGGCACCCAGTCCCAGAGGCGAACAACAGCAAGGTTCGTTGCCCGGTGTGCGTCTCCCAATAATCACAACGGGGCAGAGAAGCAGAAAAGTTTATTTGCAGCTGCAAAGAACGTACAGGGAGAACAGAATCTCAAATCCTGCACACAGAGCAGGAAGTTACACAGGCTTTTATACATCCTTTCTTCAGCGTACTTATCCAATAGCAAGCTGCCCTAAGTAGCCATATAGCCAGCCAATCCAGTTACCAGCTAGTTCCCCTGTTCTCTGTACCATCTGTTAAACCATACATAAAGCTGCTTTATTCAGCATTGTTCTTCCATATCTGCCCTGTTTGGCCTTGTTTCGTTTCAGGCTGTCTGACTCTGCAACATATTGTTGCAGATCCTCAGCAGAACTGCTGCGAGTGCCTCCGGGGGGGGGGGGGGGGCAAGGACACTTGGGCCTAGTGCGAGGGGGCTTTATCGACACTCGTGGTCGTCAATCCCCGCGAGTTACCTAGTGGCCATGCCCCAGTGTCCCCAACAAGGGGACAGCCAGCCAGCACCTCCTGTACAGGGGAATCCAGGCAGGGGTTTCAGTGTTAGCTGGAGATGGGCAGATACCAGACCCAACACTTCACCCTTCCATGGTCGATGGGGGCTCTGATAAAAGGACACCTGTTATTGGCTGTGCGGGCCCATAGGTTGTCCTGACTCTGGCCAGGTAGCTGGCCCAGCAGACCTCAGTCAAACTGCCCGAAAGACAACAGACTTGTTTGGTGGCAACGGCGCTTGGCCAGGTTTGTTGTCAACAAAGCACTTGTACTCGCACCCCATAGACTCTGCGTGGACACTGGGACACGGACGCCCCTGAGAATGGACCAGCTCAGTCAGCAGTGAGACTTTCCACCCCTCTCACGTGGTTAGTTACCATCCTCTAGCTGTCGGTTTGAACCCTAGGAGGCCTCAGTGTGTCCCTGTATCATCTTTGGGGAGTGACTCTCCTGAAGCGGGGGCAGGGAGTGCTGACACAGCCCATGCAGCAGAGGAGCTGTAGCCACAAGCAGGCTGTGGAGGGGAGACCCTGGAGGACTCGGCAGCACAAACGGCATTTGTAGCCAGGGCTCGTGGTGCTTCTTGTGGGGGGAGAGGCAGAGAAGTGATGGGCTTTCCCTGTGCTAATTCAGGAAGGAGCAGTGACTGCCCAGTAAAAAGGGCTCTTAGCTGAATTTCCCAAAATAAAGTCTCTGAAAAACGAGCTCTGTCCTGTCTCCAGAGGACACTGCTTCATACTTTTGAAGTTTTAGGGTTCATGAAAAGGGGTTCCCTGACCCAGGCAGAGCTCAGGGCTCTCTGTGTGTGTGGGAGGGGTGGGGGGCATGGGGACCCAGGTGGAGCCTCCAGGGCCAAGGTGAAAGCAGTGATCCTTTGCAGAAGGGGAAATGGGACACCCGTTTTATGGTTCCCTTAGTGAAGGCGGGAGGTACCCAGGAGCACTGGAGGCTGCAGGATGGAGGTACGGATGGTTCAGCGACAGAAGGAGCAGCTGTCTGCAGGATATCAGGCCACTGGGGAAGAGAGGGGTGGCCTGATCCTGGTGGTCAGGAGCTTGAGGCAGAGCTGGAGACACTGCATGCAGAGACCTGGAAACCCTGGAGAAGATGAAAATCTATAGACTGTGACTGAGAGGAAGACTGGCATTAAGGAGCGTGGGAAACTTGGGGAATACGGCTACATGTGACTCTCTATGGACTCTGTTCTGCGTTGCGGGGAGAGCAGCCCAGAGGGGCCCTCACAAGTAAGGGAAAAGGCAGGTTTTCCTGAAGGGGGGTATGTCAGTCGGTGGCTGGCACCTGGAACTGAAGTAGGTCCTGCACCCTGTTGGGCCAATGAAGGGGGCAAGGCAGCACCTGGGCCTTTAAAGGGCAGAGGGCATTCCTGAGAGGGAGGGGCTGTGAGGAGGAACTGGTTGAGGGAGACTGAGGTAGGAAATGGCAGGAAGTATTTGACAGAGTCCCTGGAGATGAAGAAAGTGGGCTGAGAAACTGTCTTGATTTGTTCCACTTTGGGACTAAACTGTGTCAGAGCCTGGGTGTGGCAGTGAGCCCTTGGCAAGCTGGGGAGAAGCCCGGCCGTGCGACGGTTCCCATTGCGTCCTTTGGAAGATGTCTCCTGTAGCCCTCGGCTGTGACAGACGCTGCCTTCAATACAATCTCCCCTCCCCTGCCGGGGTCTCCATCACTCTCCCCACACATGTGCCTCTGTCCCTGGCCACATGCTGAGCTCCTGCATCTCCCTCTGAAACCAGTGGAAGCTGCAGGTGTCCAGCCTCTGTGTCTGCCCTGTGCGTTTGTGCCGTCAGCCCCTCTCTGCTTTGTGTCTTGGGGTGTTTGACCCTGGCTAACGCTTAGGGCTGCAGTCCGTGTGGCAGCCTGATGCACAGTTAAGCTCTGCCCTTCTCCACGAAGGGAGGGAGCAGCTCCTTGTGTTGTCGGTGGGGCTGTGATCACCAACGCGCAGAATGTGTCACGTGTTGGGCTCTGGGGTTTTAACTGGTGGTTTTATAGCCCTGCAGCCAGCTCCTCCTAGGCAGGGCGTGTACAGACCGTGGTGCCGTGACAGGGCCAGGCTGAGAGGGGCCAGAACCATCACTCCACCGCTCCATGATCTCTGGGGGGTTACAATAAAATAAAACCCTGATCTGACCTTCTTCCCCTCACCCTAGGTTTGGGTTCATTTTGCCAAATAGAAGCTGAAAACCAAGACCACGGCCTGCCCCCATTTTGCTCTTCTCTACTGTTAGGTCCCCTCCTGCACTGCAGTTTGTGAGCCACGCCTACAATTCCCATGGTATCTTAGCCCAGGATATCGCATTCTCCCCCCAACCGCCTTCCCAAGGTACGAGTCAGTCCTATTGACTTCACCTTGGAGACGCTGTCTCCCTGCAGGGAGAATCGGGCCCCAATGGCTTTCAGGAGACTGGATTTATAGAGGATTTAAACCGCATAACGTTTTGGGCATTGCCCTGTGGTTTGGGCTCAGCGTGCGGCTGCGAAGCTGACTGGGGGGGCAGGAAGTGGACGCAGGGGGGGTGATGGGCAGGCAGCAGGAACTGGAGGTTAAACAGAAGTGCAGAACTGAAGTAACGTGTTGCTGGCCCCATTCCCTTCTCCATCCCCGCCAGCCGTGTGCTACTAATACTAACTGACCCTGTCCCGTGTCCCTGGGTCGTGCTCCCAGTCCCCCTGGGGCAGATGATGGAGTTCTGATTTCCCAGAATGCCTGCAAGGATATCTACAGACCCCACGCTGGGCAATACAGGGGGAATGAGCACACGAGCTGGAGCAGACTGCAGAGGACAGAAGCTAACGGCCCTCAGCTCCTGGGAAAGGGCTGGCTGAAGGCAACAGCTTCGTGGATGCCCGATGGCTCCCTGAGCTGAACCAGCCCTGGGGGAGAATTATTCTCTGCTAGCCTGTGAGCCCAGTTCAGACACTCAGGAAGCGGTGGCTCCACCTTGCCAATGGAAGAACTGCTTTGGGGTCATTGACCACCCTTTCAGAGCCGCTCATCAGTGGCTTGGCCAGAGGGGCTCTTTTGACCACAGCAGCGGGGTAGATCATTTGGATGTGGCCGACCAAAGGCCTTTCCCTGGCCCCTCAGGGCATCCTGGGAGAGGAACGTGGTAACAGTGCCGCTGTGCTTCCTGCTTTCCCCTCAACCAGTGCACCCAGCCATTTCCCCTCCCTATCCCTGGGGGGCTGTGCAGACGGCTGTTCTCTCTCTGGGATGGCAGGCTGGTCTCCCCTGTGCTGGGGTCTTACTGGGGTGGAGGAGCGACATGGGGGGCCATGCTGGCTCTGATGGGGAGGAGCAGTGCACCATGGAGGGACTCTGCTCTGCTGTGTGGCTGGGAGCAGGGGCCTGGCACAGGACGGGTTTATAGAAAATGCAAAAAACGAAGGGAGACAAGTTCTCTCTAATGGATTTTATTGTCAGTTTCTAAAAAGCCCAAGGGGCTGGTCCCTGCTCAATGCCCCAGAGGAAGGCGAAAAACCTCCAGGGTCTCTGGCCAATCTGCCCTGGAGGAAAATTCCTTCCTGACCCCAAACGTGGCGATCAGTTTCACCCTGTGCATGCAAGCCAGGACCACAGTGGGGAAAGGACACACTGGTCACTAAGGTTACACACCCTGTCCCAAGCCCCTCCAGGGGATTGTCTGTGTCCCAGTACTAACCAGTGGCCAGTGCTTTTTTCTTTGCTTCCATCCCAGCAGATGGGACCAGCTGCTCCCCTTAGCCCAAGAGGTGACCCCAGGGACCTCTTGAACATTATTTCTTGAATACTGACCACACTGGCTGTGTTTCCTTCATCTGAAAGTCTTACCAAAGCAACTGATGTCACTCAGAAGTGACAAGCAGGCTCATCACCTCCTGATAAAGATGAAACCCCTGAGGTCTGCCATGCCCCTGAGCTCCTCTTCAATCTTGAGATGTGTGATCAGCTGTAACAAACCCTTTGACACAATGGAAGTTAGCAATTTTGTAGAGTTGATTGTATGCTCATTTGGTAGACTTACCAAATGCTGCTTACCGTTCCTCAGAGCCAATTCTGTTGCTTTATTGAATGAAGGGTCTTTTTCATGGTTTCATAGCTTGAGATCCAATTGTTCTTTCAGGTGTTGGATCTGTTCAGCTCCATTCCTATTCCTTTGTGCTCAAATCCTGAGTGTCTGTAACTCTTCTCCTGAAAAGACAAATCAGCTTCACAAACTAGTTCCTGCAAAGCACAGCTGTGGCTGTAGAGAGCAGCATTTGACAGGTAACTTGTTTGCTTATTATCAGATTTACAGGCCCATAGATGTACTCGATGCGTCATGATCTGCTCCATTTAGCAATAAGAGAATCCTAAGCGCTCACCTCTGTCAGTGATGGTCTCCTGCCTTGTGGGTTTGAAACATGACAGTGATAAGGGATTGTCTTCCCATTCTAGTCAAGGAAGGCAACTTTTTTCCCTCTCTGCAGGTCTGGGAACGTGTGTTCTTGTATTCTTTAGTAATATGACTGCTTATCGTCCTCAACCCCTCGGAGATCAGATCAGCTGCATTTCTTTCACCTGAAGGGAAACCAGATCCATTAATTTCTCCATTATGAGGTGAGTTCCTTACCTCTTGGCAGCAGTGATGAGTTTCACTGGTTTCCTTCCTGTAGATATCTCAGATCTTCTCGGAACTTCCTGAAGTTTTCACACCCTCAAAGTTCAAATCAGCTGCATTTCTCTCATCTGAAAGTATAACAGGATCTATTCATTTCCACCTGAACATTAAAGAAATGTGCTTTTTTCCTTCCCAACTGACATGCCTGGTTCAGCAAGTTGCATTTGCATTAATCCCTACAAGAGCACAACAGCCCTCTGGTCTTCTTCCATCTGGAGACGTGTGATGTGTGACCTATTTATTTGGTCTGTAAGTGTTGCTTTGGCATGAGGTTCATTTGACAACCAGGGAAACGTCAGTGCTTACCTCCATGTCTGTGTTCTGCTGACTTGCTTCATATTAAGATTTGCAACTAGCTGAACAATTTGAAGTGACTGTTTGTTTTCTGTTTGTTGTTCCTTGAAATTACAGTGTCTTCTCATTGGAGTCCTCCATGGATTGAGCAGCTGGAAAGTCCATGTTGCTTTGTCTTGCCTCTGCTTTTCACACTCTCCCCATGACAAGTAAGGTCCACCACAGATCTTCTCCCTGAAAGGAAACTCCACACCACTTGATATACACATGCATGTTTGGAGACTGGTATTGCTTACCTCCTTGCCCGGGACAGCCACTTACCCTCACTTCTCCCTGGTAGGAATGGCCACCTGGTCTATTTGCATCTCCAATTAGCAAAACCTGACAATGATTTATTATTATTACTCATTACCAGTTATGAAGAGTCATCAACAGAAATGGTTCCTTACCATCCAAACCATTCGGCTTCTACAGACTTTCCAGTGCTCACTTACTTGTCAGTGATGTTCCACCACAAGGCTTTGATTCTTCGAGGTACAGCCAGCTACACTGGTTACAACTTGAAGCATATAATTGTCTGCTTTCCTCTTTCTGAACTAGAAGTAAAAGATATCGTTACCTGTCTATTATTAAATTCAGCAACCTCTTATCTTCCCCTGCCCCCTTAATGGTCAGACCTTCATTCCACCTGAAAATAGAAATAGAGCCAGTTATTCCTGCCCCTGTGCTGAGAGGAGGTGGGTTCCTTACCTCTTGATAGAAATGATCAATTCCACTGACTTCTTCTTCACATTTGATAAATAAGCAACAATGATCAATTCTGCAGAAAGAGAATCAGCTGGACAACTCATCTCTGCAAATGGAAGAGCAGGTTAAATGCTCATCTTCACACGCTGGTTAGTTGCACTTTTTCTGTGATACGTCCTTGTTGGAACAACCAACCATTAGCCGGGAAGGGGAAAGGAGCAGATGTCATGATCATTGGTTAGAATTACCAACTTTTCTTACCTCTTAACAGGTAACTCCCACCTTTTTATTGCTTTATTCAGGACAGCAACTTCTTGTGCGCTTTTGAGAGGTGACGATTTCATCTGTTACATTTCTTCCACCTGAAAGTATGACCAGAACCATTGACTGTTTGGGCAATGGCGTATTGTATTTCTTACCTCCTTAAAGGGCCGGATCCGCTAATTACTTCCAGTATCCTACAGACATCTGTCATCCTTGCCTCTCAAAATATGACCTGCTGCAAAGATCAATGTTTGACAGAGTATTTTTGTCAGGCAACAAATGTCAATGATTTGTCCTTGGATTCATTTTGTAACAGTGAGTATAAATGCACATCTTCTGTGGGATGGTTTATCTTGTTTCTCTCCATACAATCAGCTGTTTTGTTCCAAATCTAGTTGGTACAAGTGGCTTCCTTATTCTGAAGCTAAAGAAATCCGTCCAGTTCTTACCCCCACCCACTTCCTCCCCCGCAAGTTATCTGATGCCTTGTCCCTGCCTTGTTTCTTTCATCCTTCTGTCTCACGTTCCCTTCTTTAGCAATGGAAGCAGGTTGGTTGCAGAAGGCCCTACTCCATCACCCTGGTGCCTGTACTCAGACCCACAGGCAGCAGCCATGTGCTCTGGGTGACATCCTGGTGTGAAATCCTGCAGCCCCTGGTGGCCGACCCAACAATCACTGCATCACAACAGAGTCACGGGTCATCCTCATCACCTCCTCATCTGGGCAGAGTGATCTGCCCCCCATCCTCTCAGGGGAGGTGTAGGGGGAAAGCTCTGGCTGGCTCTGAACTCTCAAATGACACTTGAGATCTAGAGTCACCAGCTGTGGCTCTGTCTGTGACAGTGAGTTACAGGCTCACGAACGGCTCCTTTCCCTGTGACTTGGATGGAGTGGGACTTACGCAGCCCTCACCTATGAAAGCTTACGTCACAGTTCCCTTCCCCTGCCTGTCTCCACCTCTGGGTTTCTCTCGGTCACCACCCCTACGGTGGAATGTTCCACTTCCATCACAATGGGCCAATGCTGAGCAGGGCTGAGTTCCTGCATCTCCCTCGGGAACCAGTGGGAGCTGCAGGTGCCCAGCCCCTCTCAGGACTAACCCCGTTGGCTTCATTTCATGGCACCGTGCTGTGCCCTCCATCTTGGGGTCTAGGCCGATCGCTGCAGACCCACCAGGGGTCTGACAGCCAGCGCCTCCTGTACAGGGGAATCCAGGCAGGGGTTTCAGTGTTAGCTGGAGATGGGCAGATACCAGACCCATCACTCCCCCCTTCCATGATCGCTGGGGGCTCTGATAAAAGGGCACCTGTTGTTGGCTGTGTTGGCCCATACGTTGTCCTGGTTCTGGCCAGGTAGCTGGCCCAGCAGACCTCAGTCAAACTGCCCGATTTGCTTGGCCAGATTTGTTGTCAACAAAGGACTTGTACTCGCACCCCATAGACTCTGCGTGGACACTGGGACACGGACGCCCATGAGAATGAACCAGCTCAGTCAGCAGTGAGTCTTTCCACTGCCCCCTTCGCCAGATGTACCTTCCTTGACCCCTTTTATACACTGATACAGACAAGTTGTGTATTACCCCTCTCACGTGGTTAGTTGTTCAGATATAGATATTCAGGCCTGTCTACAAAGGCCTGTACTTTAAGAATTTAGGTGTATTCTTATCACTTGGCTAGTTATAGAGATATAAAAGAATCAAAATCACTGTCTGCCGGTGTAAGGGCCTTCTCTCACTGTGACAGTCTGAGGCCCTGTGCTTAGGCTAAGGCCTTTGGCTAAGCAGCAGAGGCAGCCATAACCTGGGAAGCGACCGGTCACCTCCTCCCATTCCAAACTAGTCCCATTGAAAGAAGGTGCTACTGGGCTCTTAGGCACTCTTAGGACAGGATTGTATTCCTATCACCTCCAGAGAAAGGGAAGTGCCTAGAAGATGTAAAAGGAAACTTAGTTTGAGAGCATCCTGTCTGGCAAGAACTCACTTATCAATAGCTGGGATGTGAAATCCTCACTTCTGTATTGTTTTGTCATTATAGTTCCCACTTTGCTATTGTTTGTCTGTATAATCTCCGTCTGGTTCTGTGATTGTTGCTGTCTGCTGTATAATTAATTTTGTGGAGTGTAAACTAATTAAGGTGGTGGGATATAATTGTTACAATACGTTAGGATTGGTTAGTTAAATTTCAGGAAGATGATAGCTTAAGGTATAGCTAAGCGGAACTCACGTTTTCCTATATAGTCTGCAGTCAATCCGGAAGTGGGGGTGTGGGTTGGTGCGTGTGGGGAGGGGAAATGGGAACAGGGAATGGGGATGGGGAAACTGGAATCATGTGTGGCTAAGGGCAGGAATGGGAACAGGGACACAGGTGTAAGGCTCTGGTGTCAGAGCTGGGAAGGGGGACACTAAGGAAGGAAACTGGAATCATGCTTGCTGGAAGTTTACAACAATAAACATCGAATTGTTTGCACCTTTGGACTTGGGGTATTGTTGCTCTCTGTTCATGCGAGAAGGACCAGGGAAGTGAGTGGGTGAAGGAATAAGCCCCCTAACATCTTGGTGCCGGTGACTGACTCGGATGCATCGCACTGGATAGGTGAGTGGCAGCCTGTAAGTCCCCCTCCCCAACAGTCCGTGCAGCTGCTTGGAGGGGGTATCGCGAACTCTCGTGATGGTAGTTGCGGGTTCTGGCAAGCCAGAGTAAAGGATTTTTTGGATAAATGGATGAGGAAGAACCAGGGCCCATACCAGGTGCAGGGGTCAACCTGGGATGAGATTAAAAAGGAAATGGAGGAAGTGTTAGGGGACCCGGAGGGATGGGGGGTGGCTGAGGAGCCCACCCTCCTTGGTATGTGGGTAGTGGAAGAAAGTCCCTGCACATGGGGACTGAATGCCTTCCAGGGAAAGGAGGCACTTCAGTCTGCTTGTGAGAGGGTTGAAGTAAGGGCAGCATTATGGGAAGCTGCCAGGAATCTTTCAAGTTTGGTGCTGCTTCAGCAAGGGCTGCTGAAGGGTTGTAAATTAGTTAGGGGTAGTGAAAGATGATGTGGCCCAAAAGGGTTTCTAGTCAAAAGCAGAGTTAACAGACTACCTTTAGAGACTGGAGCTGGGACTTGGTCCTGGGGGAGTAGAGAGAAAGAAGGGGTGGGAAAAAAGTTTCAAAGTGCAACCTGCCTTTCCAAACTCATTTGTTTTTCTGATGTTTTAATGGAGGGTACTTTGGATACTTATGTGAGATGTCAAGAAGGAAGTTTTTGTTTAATGATAAAACCTAGTTATATAAAGGTAACTGTATGTGCAACTCTGTGCAGTCACATTGGATGGAAGCTTGGCAATTAAATTATCCAAGGGGGTCAGGTCGAGTGGCTACTACCAACACTATGCTTCTGTCCCCAGAAGCCTTTACAGCTCTTCTGAGGGAAAATGGGCCCTTTTCCTACAGAAATGGTCTATAAGGGACTGCTGCAGGCAGAGAGAGAATCTGATCAAAATTATTTGACTATTGGGTAATGTAATCAAAATCATTAAAGGATGTAAGGAGTTTCTATTGGAACTTAACTGCCCCTGGTTGTGTCTAGTTGTACAAGATGGAAGTGTAATCGGGGTACAGTTGTGTAAAAGTAATCACAGTGCAGGGGATGTTAGGTAAAAGAGAATTTTGTGTGTTTGCACTGGTAAAAGAAAAGGAAAAGGGGAGGAATGATGGGAACACTGAGCCTTGGGGTGGCTCTGGGGGATCAGATTGTTGCTTTGGTGGGTGTGCATGAAAACTCTGTGGGCATGGGGGAGGCAGTTACACCTTGTGTAAAATTAATATGGCTAATATAGTGTTATGGAGGTTAAACTGTATGGAAGGAATGTGCATTTTCCCAGGACGTGTGCAATGTATATTGGAGAAGGGGTAAAAGAAATGCAAATAAAACATGGTACTTAATTAAAATCCTATTAGGGCTCCAAAAGGGGTCACAATAGGTTGTGCTTTCTTTTTCAGATCTCTGTGTGTTTTGGAGCAGGAGATGAAAGTGGAAAGTAATCAGAACTCTGGTGGAAGTAAAATGTTTCCCTTTTAAGACAGTGTCTGAGCTGCTAACAGCTTTGGATCCAGAAGCAAGCTAGTAAGCCTCTGTGTAAATGCAAATTACCTAGCTGATGGGCACAAAGGAGCTGCAAATAATGAATACATCTGATCAGCAAACAGGCTACTAGAAGACTCATATTATGGCCCTCCAAAGAAAGGGAGGTGAAAAAACAAGTCAAGCCTGAAAATAAGGGGGACAGGTTAACTTTGTGTGTGTGTGCGTGTGTGTGTGTGTGTGTGTGTGCGCGCGCACGCGCAGTACTAAAATCTGAAGCTGTGTCTCAGCTATTACCTGAGAATAAACTTAAAGCTTGGTACAGCAGAGAAACTATTGCAAACTTGGTCTGTTGTACAAGAGGGGAAACTGAGGTACACCACCTCATGAATTTCATAAATGACCAGTGAGTGGGGTAATTCACTAGCTTGACTATAGAACAAAATAAGGACAGCCTGGAGGTAATTCTTCTGTTTTTTCTGCAATTAGCAAGGAAATTTGTAAAAGAAAGTGGTATTATTATTATTTATTATTAAGCAATAATCTGTCCCCACCAAGGGGGTGGAAATTGTTTCTTTTGTTTTTCAGACACTACAAGCAAGCTGGCGCCAGTGGGAAAAATAACCCACAATACCATGGATCTGTGTTTTGTGTTTGTCTTGTTGCTAGCATTGTTGTGTTTTAATGAACAGAAAACCTCATGACACGGGTGGGGGATGGCTTCAAAAGGCTGACCTTGGGGGGGAAGATGTGTATGGGAATGCAAAATGCTCCACTAGGAGGCCAGCACCTGTGTAATAGCTACCGTGGTACCTGGAAATGGAATGGCAGCTAAGGTGGCCCCCACAAGCCCTATGGAAATAATGAGAAGGGGAGGAGCTCACTGGGAATCAATGGAGGGGTGTGTAAAATAGTGGAAATCAACAGAAGATGTTTGGATGTGCCCCTCTCCTGTGACTATGTAGGAGCAGGTTCAATGGCCTATGCAAGGGGTGGACAGTTGGGTGTACTGTGTATAAGGTGTTTTGCTGGGAATGTACATATTACTGGGGGCACAATTACACCAGCCTATAATCAAACTACACACATCTACATGCTGCTATCTGGACTTTGGTGCACAAATGGATCTGTGAGTCTTATTGCTGTGAATAATCAAACCAGGGCCTACTGCCTGATTCCATACCAAGTGTTCAAGCTGGTTTGGACAATATCCCATTTCTCTGTGAACATTCAATGGACTTATGATATGGACAAAAGCAAGCAAAACCTGCAGGGGCAGCTTGTTGCAACTGCCAACAACTGGACACATCAGATCGTGACCCCGTCGAAGGAGGAGAGGCAGTGATTTGGGGGTGTCTCGGATGTTGGACCATTCTGCAGTGGTCAGGACTCGATGTTGCTGTGGATTTTGTACCGTTAACTGTACTTGTGTTACGTTGCATATGGAGATAATCTCTAAGTAATGTAGTAAGCCCTCCAAACCCTACAGTGTACTAGACAACCCGGACTCAACCTTCTCGGGCCCACTGTAATAGGAAGTCTGGAACACTAATTGGAATAGGTGTGGTATGCCCGTACGAGAGAAGGTGCAGGGCACTAGACTACACAAGGGGCAGTGGGAGAAATGGAATATCGACACCTTCCACCTTGATGCCTGGCCCTATCAGGAAGTGTGTCGCCATATGTCCTATGCTTTTCCAGGGATACCTGGGCAGGAGGATCCCAAAAGAAAAAGAAAAAAAAGGGGTGGAGTGTTAGGATATAGATATTCAGGCCTGTCTGCAAAGGCCTGTATTTCAAGAATTTAGGTGTATTCTTATCACTTGGCTAGTTATAGAGATGTAAAAGAATCAAAATCACTGTCTGCCGGTGTAAGGGCCTTCTCTTACTGTGACAGTCTGAGGCCCTGTTCTTAGGCTAAGGCCTTTGGCTAAGCAGCAGAGGCGGCCATAAGCTGGGAAGCGACCGGTCACCTCCTCCCATTCCAAACTAGTCCCATTGAAAGAAGGTGCTACTGGGCTCTGAGCCCTGGTCTACACTAGGACTTTAGGTCGAATTTAGCAGCGTTAAATCGATGTAAACCTGTGTAAGCAGAGTCAGGATGGGCTCCACCCTGACATCTGGTGATGAGGTGTGGCAAGTAGTGGAAAAGAACTTCAGGGGCTGATCTCAATTTGCATAGGCACACCCACCCCGCCTAGAATGAGGCCATCGCTGCCCAAATGGTCACTTTGGCTGTTGTGGGATCCCCAGTGTCTTTGTTATTGGGGCGGGAAGAGTAACTTGTTATTACCCTAATTATGGGAACTGTGCTTGGAACTGTACTTGGCCTTTTGTTATGATGGAGGGACTCACCATCAACTGAGTAGCACTCGCTAGGCAAGGGACATGGGTTCCAAAACTCTATGAAGGGAGAGAGACTTGAGACAGGTATTAGTACCTGGTGGTGTGGGCCCCTTTGTGAGGGCCTGATGCACCAATTGCACCTCTGTCTCTCTCCCCTGTGGAATGTCAGAGCTAATTTTGGGTCTATTAAGAGTCTTGCTACAGGTACTGTGCTGCATTCACTTTGGCCTTATGGTGCACCAGCACTAAGGCCCCCACTACTATGAGCTGAAGTCACTGCGCACTATGTCAAGTAGTGGGGAGCCGGAAGATCTAGAGTGCAGTGGTGCTGTTCGTGGATAGGCTGGCAGAGCGGAGCTGTTCGTGAGACGGCGAGCTGAGCAGAGCAGAGCCGGTCGTGGTGGAGCGGAGCCGTTCGTGAGACAGCGGTGTGTTCGTGAGATGGCGAGCTGTGCAGAGTGGAGCCGTTCATGAGACAGCGAGCTGAGCAGAGCAGAGCCGGTCGTGGTGGAGCAGAGCCCTGTGGGGCAGCCAGCTTCAGGACACGTAAGGTGCCCCTTACCCCTTTCCCCCACACACAGGCACATTTTAGCCAGACTGGGGAGTAACACTATGCAGATGAACTTTTGAACTCTGGGGCTGGACTTTTTGGACTTTGGGTGATTTGTGGATTGCTGGACTCAAGAGACGTTTGGGTGCTGGGATTAAAGAACCTGAGGGAAAGGGGCATGCCCCAGTTTGCTTGGGGTGGGTTTTTTTTTTGCTCATGGGTTGTGTTATGAATCCTGTTGGTGGTGTCTCCCCAACATAATGCCACATTGTTTCTCTCTGTTATTAAAAGGCTTTTTGCTACACTCAGACTATGTGCTTGCGAGAGGGGAAGTATTGCCTCTTGAAGGCGCCCAGCGGGGATGGTATATATTTGTCCCAGGTCACTGGGTGGGGGCTCGAGCCGGTTTGCATTGTGTTATTGGAATGGATCCCCTAGATATTGAACCCGGCCCTTGTTGCTGCCAACTCTGACGGGCAGAAGGGTTACACCTGCACCCGTCCACACGATGAAGCCCTTTATTTCGACTTAAAGGGCTCTTAAAATCGATTTCTTTACTCCACCCCTGACAAGTGGATTAGGGCTTAAATCGGCCTTGCCGACTCGAATTTGGGGTACTGTGGACACAATTCGACGGTATTGGCCTCCGGGAGCTATCCCAGAGTGCTCCATTGTGACCGCTCTGGACAGCACTCTCAACTCAGATGCACTGGCCAGGTAGACAGGAAAAGAACCGCAAACTTTTGAATCTCATTTCCTGTTTGGCCAGCGTGGCAAGCTGCAGGTGACCATGCAGAGCTCATCAGCACAGGTGACCATGATGGAGTCCCAGAATCGCAAAAGAGCTCCAGCATGGACCGAACGGGAGGTACGGGATCTGATCACTGTATGGGGAGAGGAATCCGTGCCATCAGAACTCCATTCCAGTTTTCGAAATGCCAAAACCTTTGTCAAAATCTCCCAGGGCATGAAGGACAGAGGCCATAACAGGGACCCGAAGCAGTGCCGCGTGAAACTTAAGGAGCTGAGGCAAGCCTACCAGAAAACCAGAGAGGCGAACGGCCGCTCCGGGTCAGAGCCCCAAACATGCCGCTTCTATGATGAGCTGCATGCCATTTTAGGGGGTTCAGCCACCACTATCCCAGCCGTGTTGTTTGACTCCTTCAATGGAGATGGAGGCAACACGGAAGCAGGTTTTGGGGACGAAGAAGATGATGATGATGAGGTTGTAGATAGCTCACAGCAAGCAAGCGGAGAAACCGGTTTTCCCGACAGCCAGGAACTGTTTCTCACCCTGGATCTGGAGCCAGTACCCCCTGAACCCACCTAAGGCTGCTTCCTGGACCCGGCAGGCGGAGAAGGGACCTCCAGTGAGTGTACCTTTTAAAATACTATACATGGTTTAAAAGCAAGCATGTGAAAGGATTACTTTGCCCTGGCATTCGCGGCTCTCCTGGATGTACTCCCAAAGCCTTTGCAAAAGGTTTCTGGGGAGGGCAGCCTTATTGCGTCCTTCATGGTAGGACACTTTACTACTCCAGGCCAGTAACACGTACTCGGGAATCATTGTACAAACAAAGCATTGCAGTGTATGTTTGCTGGCGTTCAAACAACATCCGTTCTTTATCTCTCTGTGTCATCCTCAGGAGAGTGAGATATAATTCATGGTCACCTGGTTGAAATAGAGTGCTTTTCTTCAGGGGACACTCAGAGGAGCCCGTTCCTGCTGGGCTGTTTGCCTGTGGCTAAACAGAAATGTTCCCCGCTGTTAGCCACGGGGAGGGGGGAGGGTTGAGGGGGTAGCCACGCGGTGGGGGGAGGCAAAATGCGACCTTGTAACGAAAGCATATGTGCTATGTATGTAATGTTAACAGCAAGGTTTACCCTGAAAGAGTGCAGCCACTGTTTTATAAAATGTGTCTTTTTAAATACCGCTGTCCCTTTTTTTTTCTCCACCAGCTGCATGTGTTTCAATGATCACAGGATCTTCTCCTTCCCAGAGGCTAGTGAAGATTAGAAAGAAAAAAAAACGTACTCGAGATGAAATGTTCTCCGAGCTCATGCTATCCTCCCACACTGACAGAGCACAGACGAATGCGTGGAGGCAAATAATGTCAGAGTGCAGGAAAGCACAAAATGACTGGGAGGAGAGGTGGCGGGCTGAAGAGAGTAAGTGGAGGGCTGAAGACAGGGCTGAAGCTCAAATGTGGCGGCAGCGTGATGAGAGGAGGCAGGATTCTATGCTGAGGCTGCTGGAGGACCAAACCAGTATGCTCCAGTGTATGGCTGAGCTGCAGCAAAGGCAGCTGGAGCACAGACTGCCACTGCAGCCCCTGTGTAACCAACCGCCCTCCTCCCCAAGTTCCATAGCCTCCACACCCAGACGCCCAAGAACGCGGTGGGGGGGCCACCGACCAACCAGCCACTCCGCCACAGAGGATTGCCCCCAAAAAAAAGAAGGCTGGCATTCAATAAATTTTAAAGTTGTAAACTTTTAAAGTGCTGTGTGGCATTTTCCTTCCCTCCTCCACCACCCTTCCTGGGCTACCTTGGTAGTCATCCCCCTATTTGTGTGATGAATGAATAAAGAATGCATGAATGTGAAGCAACAATGACTTTATTGCCTCTGCAATCGGTGATCGAAGGGAGGAGGGGAGGGTGGTTAGCTTACAGGGAAGTAGAGTGAACCAAGGGGCGGGGGGTTTCATCAAGGAGAAACAAACAGAACTTTCACACCGTAGCCTGGCCAGTCATGAAACTGGTTTTCAAAGCCTCTCTGATGCGTACCGCGCCCTCCTGTGCTCTTCTAACTGCCCTGGTGTCTGGCTGCGCGTAACCAGCATCCAGGTGATTTGCCTCAACCTCCCACCCCGCCATAAACGTCTCCCCCTTACTCTCACAGATATTGTGGAGCACACAGCAAGCAGTAATAACAGTGGGAATATTGGTTTCGCTGAGGTCTAAGCGAGTCAGTAAACTGCGCCAGCGCGCCTTTAAACGTCCAAATGCACATTCTACCACCATTCTGCACTTGCTCAGCCTGTAGTTGAACAGCTCCTGACCACTGTCCAGGCTGCCTGTGTACGGCTTCATGAGCCATGGCATTAAGGGGTAGGCTGGGTCCCCAAGGATACATATAGGCATTTCAACATCCCCAACAGTTATTTTCTGGTCTGGGAATAAAGTCCCTTCCTGCAGCTTTTGAAACAGACCAGAGTTCCTGAAGATGTGAGTGTCGTGTACCTTTCCCGGCCATCCCACGTTGATGTTGGTGAAACGTCCCTTATGATCCACCAGAGCTTGCAGCACTACTGAAAAGTACCCCTTGCGGTTTATGTACTCGGCGGCTTGGTGCTCCGGTGCCAAGATAGGGATATGGGTTCCGTCTATGGCCCCACCACAGTTAGGGAATCCCATTGCAGCAAAGCCATCCACTATGACCTGCACATTTCCCAGGGTCACTATCAGCAGATCTCTGATTGCGTGGGCTACTTGCATCACAGCAGCCCCAACAGTAGATTTACCCACTCCAAATTGATTCCCAACTGACCGGTAGCTGTCTGGTGTTGCAAGCTTCCACAGGGCTATCGCCACTCGCTTCTCAACTGTGAGGGCTGCTCTCATCTTGGTATTCATGCGCTTCAGGGCAGGGGAAAGCAAGTCACAAAGTTCCATGAAAGTGCCCTTACGCATGCGAAAGTTTGGCAGCCACTGGGAATCGTCCCAGACCTGCAACACTATGCGGTCCCACCAGTCTGTGCTTGTTTCCCGAGCCCAGAATCGGCGTTCCACAGCATGAACCTGCCCCATTAGCACCATGATGCATGCATTGGCAGGGCCCATGCTTTCAGAGAAATCTGTGTCCATGTCCTGATCCCTCACGTGACCGCGCTGACGTCGCCTCCTCGCCCGGTATCGCTTTGCCAGGTTCTGGTGCTGCATATACTGCTGGATAATGCGTGTGGTGTTTAATGTGCTCCTAATTGCCAAAGTGAGCTGAGCGGCCTCCATGCTTGCCTTGGTATGGCGTCCGCACAGAAAAAAGGCGCGGAACGATTGTCTGCCGTTGCTCTGACGGAGGGAGGGGCGACTGACGACACGGCTTACAGGGTTGGCTTCAGGGAGCTAAAATCAACAAAGGGGGTGGCTTTACATCAAGGAGTATTTCAGGCAGGACTTCACGGAGGGTTCCAATAAGAAATGGTGCACCTAAGTTATTGTTCTTATAAGATCAAGGAGGTTAGTCTGGCCTCTGATTGATACATGGCTAGATTTACCTCGCTGCACCTTCTCTATGAGTGACTGCAGTGTGACCTAGAGGAATGAGTCCCCTAGACGGGGGAGGAGGCAAATGAGTACAAAACATATCTGGTCTATTTCTTGTTTTGATCCACTCCATCTATCTTTTACATCTTTGGCTGGCAGCAGACGGTGCAGAAGGACTGCATGCCATCCACATCTCATGGCTGCCCGGCAGAAGATGGTGCAGTAGGACTGCTAGCCATCCTCATCTCTTGCCTGCCCGCCAGAAGATGATGCAATAGGACTGCTAGCAATCCATATCGCCTGCCTGCTCACCATAAGACGGTTCAATAGGACTGACTGCAGGACTAAAGAGAATGACCTGGTCAAGTCACTCCAAATTTAGTCCCTGCGCCCATGTCTGCCCAGGCGCTCCCAGCTGACGTGGCCAGGAGCACCTCGGACACGACGATGACGGCTACCAGTCGTATTGCACCATCTGCTGCCACAAGGGAATGGGTTGCTGCTGCTGTGTAGCAATGCCGTACCGCGTCTGCCAGCACCCAGGAGACATACGGTGACGGTTACCTGAGCGGGCTCCATGCTTGCCGTGGTATGGCATCTGCACAGGTAACTCAGGAAAAAAGGCGCGAAACGATTGTCTGCCCTTGTTTCACGGAGGGAGGGAGGGAAGGAGGGCCTGACGATATGTACCCAGAACTACGCGCGACAATGTTTTAGCCCCATCAGGCATTGGGATCTCAGCCCAGAATTCCAATGGGCAGCGGAGACTGCGGGAACTGTGGGATAGCTACCCCCAGTGCAACACTCCGGAAGTCGACTCTAGCCTCAGTACTGTGGAAGCACTCCGCCGAGTTAATGCACTTAATGCATTTTCTGTGGGGACACACACACTCGAATATATAAAACCGATTTCTAAAAAACCGACCTTATTCCGTAGTGTAGACATACCCTGAGGCACTATCAGGACAGGATTGTATTCCTATCACCTCCAGAGAAAGGGAAGTGCCTAGAAGATGTAAAAGGAAACTTAGTTTGATAGCATCCTGTCTGGCAAGAACTCACTTATCAATAGCTGGGATGTGAAATCCTCACTTCTGTACTGTTTTGTCATTATAGTTCCCACTTTTCTTTTTGCGAATACAGACTAACACGGCTGCTACTCTGAAACCTGTCACTTTGCTATTGTTTGTCTGTATAATCTCTGTCTGGTTCTGTGATTGTTTCTGTCTGCTGTATAATTAATTTTCCTGGGGGTAAACTAATTAAGGTGGTGGGATATAATTGGTTACATAGTCATGTTACAATATGTTAGGATTGGTTAGTTAAATTTCAGGAAAATGATTGGTTAAGGTATAGCTAAGCGGAACTCACGTTTTACTATATAGTCTGCAGTCAATCAGGAAGTGGGGTGGGGGGTGTGGGGAGGAGAAATGGGAACAGGGAATGGGGGTAAGGATACTGGAATCATGTTTGGCTGAGGGCAGGAATGGGAACAGGGACACAGGTGTCAGGCTCTGTGGTGTCAGAGCTGGGAAGGAGGACACTAAGGAAGGAAACTGGAATCATATGGTGAAATCCTAGCGGATCTTAAACATAAAAAAGAAGCTTACAAGAAGTGGAAGGTTGGACATATGACCAGGGAAGAGTATAAAAATATTGCTCGGGCATGTAGGAAAGATATAAGGAGGGCCAAATCGCACCTGGAGCTGCAGCTAGCAAGAGATGTCAAGAGTAACAAGAAGGGTTTCTTCAGGTATGTTGGCAACAAGAAGAAAGCCAAGGAAAGTGTGGGCCCCTTACTGAATGAGGGAGGCAACCTAGTGACAGAGGATGTGGAAAAAGCTAATGTACTCAATGCTTTTTTTGCCTCTGTTTTCACTAACAAGGTCAGCTCCCAGACTGCTGCGCTGGGCATCACAGAATGGGGAAGAGATGGCCAGCCCTCTGTGGAGATAGAGGTGGTTAGGGACTATTTAGAAAAGCTGGTCGTGCACAAGTCCATGGGGCCGGACGAGTTACATCCGAGAGTGCTGAAGGAATTGGCGGCTGTGATTGCAGAGCCGTTGGCCATTATCTTTGAAAACTCGTGGCGAACGGGGGAAGTCCCGGATGACTGGAAAAAGGCTAATGTAGTGCCAATCTTTAAAAAAGGGAAGAAGGAGGATCCTGGGAACTACAGGCCAGTCAGCCTCACCTCAGTCCCTGGAAAAATCATGGAGCAGGTCCTCAAAGAATCAATCCTGAAGCACTTACATGAGAGGAAAGTGATCAGGAACAGTCAGCATGGATTCACCAAGGGAAGGTCATGCCTGACTAATCTAATCGCCTTTTATGATGAGATTACTGGTTCTGTGGATGAAGGGAAAGCAGTGAATGTATTGTTTCTTGACTTTAGCAAAGCTTTTGACACGGTCTCCCACAGTATTCTTGTCAGCAAGTTAAGGAAGTATGGACTAGATGAATGCACTATAAGGTGGGTAGAAAGCTGGCTAGATTGTCGGGCTCAACGAGTAGTGATCAATGGCTCCATGTCTAGTTGGCAGCCGGTGTCAAGTGGAGTGCCCCAGGGGTCGGTCCTGGGGCCGGTTTTGTTCAATATCTTCATAAATGATCTGGAGGATGGTGTGGATTGCACCCTCAGAAAATTTGCGGATGATACTAAACTGGGAGGAGTGGTAGATACGCTGGAGGGGAGGGATAGGATACAGAAGGACCTAGACAAATTGGAGGATTGGGCCAAAAGAAATCTGATGAGGTTCAATAAGGATAAGTGCAGGGTCCTGCACTTAGGATGGAAGAATCCAATGCACCGCTACAGACTAGGGACCGAAGGGCTCGGCAGCAGTTCTGCAGAAAAGGACCTAGGGGTGACAGTGGACGAGAAGCTGGATATGAGTCAACAGTGTGCCCTTGCTGCCAAGAAGGCCAATGGCATTTTGGGATGTATAAGTAGGGGCATAGCGAGCAGATCGAGGGATGTGATCGTTCCCCTCTATTCGACACTGGTGAGGCCTCATCTGGAGTACTGTGTCCAGTTTTGGGCCCCCCACTACAAGAAGGATGTGGATAAATTGGAGAGAGTCCAGCGAAGGGCAACAAAAATGATTAGGGG
Source organism: Natator depressus (assembly GCF_965152275.1). NCBI lineage: Eukaryota > Metazoa > Chordata > Testudines > Cheloniidae > Natator > Natator depressus. The sequence goes on along the minus strand of NC_134245.1, from coordinate 7,730,440 downwards.
TCTAGAGCACATGACTTATGAAGAGAGGCTGAGGGAGCTGGGATTGTTTAGTCTGCAGAAGAGAAGAATGAGGGGGGATTTGATAGCTGCTTTCAACTACCTGAAAGGGGGTTCCAAAGAGGATGGCTCTAGACTGTTCTCAATGGTAGCAGATGACAGAACGAGGAGTAATGGTCTCAAGTTGCAATGGGGGAGGTTTAGATTGGATATTAGGAAAAACTTTTTCACTAAGAGGGTGGTGAAACACTGGAATGCGTTACCTAGGGAGGTGGTAGAATCTCCTTCCTTAGAGGTTTTTAAGGTCAGGCTTGACAAAGCCCTGGCTGGGATGATTTAACTGGGAATTGGTCCTGCTTTGAGCAGGGGGTTGGACTAGATGACCTTCTGGGGTCCCTTCCAACCCTGATATTCTATGATTCTATGATTCTATGATTCATGCTTGCTGGAAGTTCACCCCAATAAACATCGAATTGTTTGCACCTTTGGACTTGGGGTATTGTTGCTCTCTGTTCATGCGAGAAGGACCAGGGAAGTAAGTGGGTGAAGGAATAAGCCCCCTAATGTTACTTGCTATCCTGTAGCTGTGGGTTTGAACCCTAGGAGGGGTCAGTGTGTCCCTGTACCATCTTTGGGGAGTGACTCTCCTGAAGCTGGGTGTTAGGGGGCTTATTCCTTCACCCACTTACTTCCCTGGTCCTTCTCGCATGAACAGAGAGCAACAATACCCCAAGTCCAAAGGCGCAAACAATTCGATGTTTATTGGGGTGAACTTCCAGCAAGCATGATTCCAGTTTCCTTCCTTAGTATCCTCCTTCCCAGCTCTGACACCACAGAGCCTGACACCTGTGTCCCTGTTCCCATTCCTGCCCTTAGCAAAACATGATTCCAATTTCCTAACCCCCATTCCCTGTTCCCATTTCCCCCTTTAGCAAAACATGGTTCCAATTTCCTTACCCCCATTCCCTGTTCCCATCTACCCCACCCACACACCCATCCCCTCCCACCCACGCCCACTCACTTCCTCATTGACTACAGATTATATAGTAAAACTTGAGTTCCGCTTAGCTATACCTTAACCAATCATTTTCCTGAAATTTAACTAACCAATCCTCACATATTGTAACATGATTATGTAACCAATTATATCCCACCACCTTAATTAGTTTACACCAAGCAAAATTAATTATACAGCAGACAGGAACAATCACAGAACCAGACAGAGATTATACAGATAAAACAATAGAAAAGTGGGAACTATAATGACAAAACAATACAGAAGTGAGGATTTCACATCCCAGTATTGATAAGTGAGTTCTTGCCAGACAGGATGCTGTTTTCTTTACATTTTCTAGGCACTTCCCTTTCTCTGGAGGTGATAGGCATGATCAGGACAGGATTGTATTCCTAACAGCCCAATAGCACCTTCTTTCAATGTGACTAGTTTGGAATGGGAGGAGGTGACCGGTCACTTCCTAGCTTATGGCTGCCTCTGCTGCTTAGCCAAAGGCCTTAGCCTAAGCACAGGGCCTCAGACTGTCACAGTAAGAAAAGGCCCTTACACCGGCAGACAGTGATTTTGTTTCTCTTTTGTACCTCTCTAACTAGCCAAGTGATAAGAATACACCTAAATTCTTAGAGTATAGGCCTTTACAGACAGGCCTGAATATCTATATCCTAATACTGGGGAAGGGAGTGCTGACACAGCCCATGCAGCAGGGGAGCTGTAGCCACAAGCAGGCTGTGGAGGGGAGACCCTGGAGGACTCGGCAGCACAAATGGCATTTGTAGCCACGCCTGGTGGTGCCTCTTGTGGGGGGAGAGGCAGAGAAGTGATGGGCCTTCCCTGTGCTAATTCAGGAAGGAGCAGTGACTGCCCAATAAAAAGGGATCTTTGCTGAATTTCCCAAAATCATGTCTCTGAAAAATCAACTCTGTCCTGTCTCCATAGGACACTGCTTAATACTTTTGAAGTTTTTTGGGTTCATGAAAAGGGGTTCCCGGACCCAGGCAGAGCTCAGGGCTCTGTGTGGGGGGAGGGGTGCGGGGGGGCATGGGGACCCAGGTGGAGCCTCCAGAGCCAAGGCGAAAGCAGTGATCCCTTGCAGAAGGGGAAATGGGACACCCGCTTTATAGTTCCCATAGTGAGGGCGGGAGGTGCCCCAGGAGGACTGAAGGCTGCAGGATGGAGGTACGGATGGTTCAGCGACAGAAGGAGCAGCTGTCTGCAGGACATCAGGCCACGGGGGAGGAGTGGGGTGGCCTGATCCTGATGGTCAGGAGCTTGTGGCAGAGCTGAAGACACTGCGTGCAGAGACCTCGAAACAATGGAGAAGATGAAACTCTATAGACTGACTGAGACGAAGACTGGCGTTAAGGAGTGTTAATGAAGGGGGCAAGGCAGCACCTGGGCCTCTAAAGGGCAGAGGGCATTCCCGAGAGGGAGGGGCTGTGAGGAGGAACTGGCTGAGGGAGACTGAGGTAGGAAATGGCAGGAAGCATCTGCCAGAGTCCCCGGAGATGCAGAAAGTGAGCTGAGAAACTGTCTTGATTTGTTCCAGTTTGGGACTAAATTGTGTCAGAGCCTGGGTGTGGTAGTGAGTCCTTGGCAAGCTGGGGAGAAGCCTGGCCGTGGGATGGTTCCCATTGCGTCCTCTGGAAGGAGTCTCCTGTAGCCCTAGGCTGTGACAGACGCTGACTTCAATCCGATCTCCCCTCCCCTGCTGGGCTCTCCATCACGCTCTCTTCTCATGTGTCTCTGTCCCTGGCCACACGCTGAGCTCCTGCATCTCCCTCTGAAACCAATATGGAGCTGCAGGTGCCCAGCCTCTGTGTCTGCCCTGTGCCTTTGTGCCCTCAGCCCCTCTCTGCTCTGTGTCTTGGGGTGTTTGACCCTGGCTAACGCTTGGGGCTGCAGTGTGTGTGGCAGCCGGATGCACAGTTAAGCTCTGCCCTTCTCCATGAAGGGAGGAAGCAGCTCTTTGTGTTGTCAGTGGGGCTGTGATCACCAACTCGCAGAATGTGTCACGCGCTGGGCTCTGGGGTTTTAACTGGTGGTTTTATAGCCCTGCAGCCAGCTCCTCCTCAGCAGAGCGTGTACAGACCATGGTGCCGTGAGAGGGCCAGGCTGAGACGGGCTGGAACCATCACTCCACCGCTCCATGATCTCTGGGGGGTTACAATAAAATAAAACCCTGATCTGACTTTCTTCCCCTCACCCTAGTTTTGGGTTCATTTTGCCAAATAGAAGCGGAAAACCAAGAACACAGCCTGACCCCATTTTGCTCTCCTCTACTGTTAGGTTCCCAATTCCCATGGTATCTTAGCCCAGGATATCGCATTCTCCCCGCAACCGCCTTCCCAAGGTACGAGTCACTCCTATTGACTTCACCTTGGAGACGCTGTCTCCCTGCAGGGAGAATCGGGCCCCAATGGCTTTCAGTAGATGGGTTTATAGAGGATTCAGGCCCCACAACAACGTTTTGGGCATTGCCCTGTGGTTTGGGCTCAGCGTGCGGCTGCGAAGCTGATTGGGGGGACAGGAAGTGGACGCTGGGGGGGTGATAGGCAGGCAGCAGGAACTGGAGGTTAAACAGAAGTGCACAACTGAAGTAACGTGTTTCTGGCCCCTCTCCCTTCTCCATCCCCGCCAGCCGTGTGCTACTAATACTAACTGACCCTGTCCCGTGTCCCCGGGTCGTGCTCCCAGTCCCCCTGGGGCAGATGATGGAGTTCTGATTTCCCAGAATGCCTGCAAGGAGATCTACAGACCCCATGCTGGGCAATACGGGGGGAATGAGCTCGTGTGGGCCAACCCAGCACTGCCCTGAGAGGTGCCAGACTTGGAGCGGGGGCGAAAGGAGAAGACAGCACAGCTGGAGCAGACTGCAGAGGACAGAGGTTTCCGGCCCCCAGATCCTGGGAAAGGGCTGGCTGACGGCAAGAGCTTCGTGGATGCCCGATGGCTCCCTGAGTTGAACCAGCCCTGGGGGACTATTATTTGCGGCTAGCCTGTGGGCCCCGTTCGGATGCTCAGGAAGCGTGGTCCCACCATGCCAATGGAAGAACTGCTTTGGGGTCATTGACCACCCCTTTCAGAGCCGCTCATCAGTGGCTTGGCCAGAGGGGCTCTTACGACCACAGCAGCAGGGCAGAGCACTTGGCTGTGGCAGACCAAAGGCCTTGCCCTGGCCCCTCGGGGCATCCTGGGAGAGGAACGTGGTAACAGTGCTGCTGTACTTCTTGCTTTCCCCTCGACCGGTGCACCTGTCCATTTCCCCTCCCTATCCCTGGGGGGCTGTGCACATGGCTGTTCCCTCTCTGGGATGGCAGGCTGGTCTCCCCTGTGATGGGGCCCTGCTGGGGTGGAAGAGCGACACGGGGGGCCATGCTGGTTCTGATGGGGAGGAGCAGTGCACCATGGAGGGACTCTGCTCTGCTGTGTGGCTGGGAGCAGGGGCCTGGCAGAGGGGCACAGGACGGGTTTATAGAAAATGCAAAAAACGAAGGGAGGCAAGATCTCTCGAATGGATTTTATTGTCAGTTTCTAAATGGCCCAAAGGGCTGGTCCCTGCTCCATGCCCCAGAAGAAGGCGAAAAACCTCCAGGGTCTCTGGCCAATCTGCCCTGGAGGAAAATTCCTTCCTGACCCCAAACATGGCGATCAGTTTCACCCTGTGCATGCGAGCCAGGACCACAGTGGGGAAAGGACCCACTGGGCACTATGGTTACACACCCTGTCCCACGCCCCTCCAGGGGATTGTCTCTGTCCCAGTACTAACCAGTGGCCAGTTCTTTCTTCTTTGCTTCTACCCCAGCAGATGGGACCAGCTGCTCCCCTTAGCCCAACAGGTGACCCCAGGCACCTTTTGAACATTATTTCTTGACTACTGACCACACTGGCTGTGTTTCCTTCATCTGAAAGTCTAACCAAAGCCACTGACAAGCAGGTTCATCATCTCCTGATAAAGATGAATCACCTGAGGTCTGCCATGACCCTGAGCTCCTCTTCGATCCTGAGATGTGTGATCAGCTGTAACAAACTCTTTGACACAACATAAGTTAGTAATTTTGTAGAGTTGATTGTATGCCCATTTGGTAGACTTACCAAATGCTTCTTACCTCTCCTCAGAGCCAATTCTGTTGCTTTATTGAATGAAGGGTCTTTTTCATGGTTTCATATCTTGAGATCCAATTGTCCTTTCAGGTGTTGGATCTGTTCAGCTCCATTCCTATTCCTTTGTGCTCAAATCCTGAGCGTCTGTAACTCTTCTCCTGAAAAGACATATTAGGTTCACAAACTAGTTCCTGCAAAGCACAGCTGTGGCTGAAGAGATCAGCATTTGACAGGTAACTTGTTTGCTTATTATCAGTTTTACAGGCCCATAAATGTAAACGATGCGTCACGATCTGGTCCATTTAGCAATAAGAGAATCCTAAGCGCTCACCTCTGTCAGGGACGGTCTCCTGCATTGTGGGTTTGTAACTTGACGGTGATAAGGGATTGTCTTCCCATTCTAGTCAAGGAAGGCAACTTTTTCCCCTCTCTGCAGGTCTGGGAACATGTGTTCCTGTATTCTTCAGTAACATGACTGCTTATGGTCCTCAACCCCTGGGAGATCAGATCAGCCGCATTTCTTTCACCTGAACGGAAACCAGATCCATTAATTTCTCCATTATGAGGTGAATTCCTTACCTCTCGGCAGCCGTGATGACTTTCAGTGGTTTCCTTCCTGCAGATATCTCAGATCTTCTCGCAACTTCCTGAAGTTTTCACACCCTCAAAGTTCAAAGCTTCTGCGTTTTTCTCATCTGAAAGTATAACAGGATCTATTCATTTCCACCTCATTGTTAAAGAAATGTGCTTTTTTCCTTCCCAACTGACATGCCCGGTTCAGCTAGTTGCATTTCCATTAATCCCTACAAGAGCACAACAGCCCCCTGGTCGTCTTCCATCTGGAGATGTGCGACATGTGACCTATTTATTTGGTCTGTAAGTGTTGCTTTAGCATGAGGTTCATTTGACAACCAGGGAAACGTCAGTGCTTACCTCCATGTCTGTGTTCTGCTGACTTGCTTCCTATTCAGATTTGCAACTAGCTGAACTATTTGAAGTGACTGTTTTCTGTTTGTTGTTCCTTGAAATTACAGCGTCTTCTCATTGGAGTCCTCCATGGATTGAGCGGCTGGCAAGTCCATGTTGCTTTGTCTTGCCTCTCCTTTTCACACTCTCCCCATGACAAGTAAGGTCCACCACAGTTCTTCTCCCTGAAAGAAAACTCCACACCACTTGATATACACATGGATGTTTGGAGACTGGTATTTCTTACCTCCTTGCCCGGGATAGCCACTTACCCTCACTTCTCCTCATTCCTCATTCTGGTAGGAATCGCGACCTGGTCTGTTCACGTCTCCAGTTAGCAAAACCTGACAATTTATTATTACTCATTACCAGTTATGAAGAGTCATCAATGGAAACGGTTCCATAGCATCTAGATCATTAGGCTTCTACAGACTTTTCCATGCTCACCTACTTGTCAATGATGTTCCACCACAAGGCTTTGATTCTTAGAGTTACAGCCAGCTACACTGGTTACAACTTTAAGGGTATAATTGCCTGCTTTCCTCTTTCTGAGCTAGAAATAAAAGATATCGTTACCTGTCTGACTGTTATTAAATTCAGCAACCTCTTATCTTCCCCCGCCCCCTTAATGGTCAGACCTTCATTCACCTGAAAATAAAAATAGAGCCAGTTATTCCTGCCCCTGTGCTGAGAGGAGGTGCGTTCCTTACCTCTTGATAGAAATGATCAATTCCACTGACTTCTTCTTCACATTTGATAAATAAGCAACAATGATCCATTCTGCACAAAGAGAATCAGCTGGACAATTCTTCTCTGCAAATATAAGAGCAGGTTAAATGGTCATCTTCACACTCTGGTTAGTTGCACTTTTTCTGTGATACATCCTTGTCGGAACAACCCACCATTAGCCAGGAAGGGAAAAGGAGCAGATGTCATGATCATCGGTTAGAATTACCCACTTTCCTTACCTCTGAACAGGTATCTCCCACTTTTTTACTACTTTATTCAGTACAGCAACTTCTTGTGCCCTTTCGAGAGGTGACAATTTCATCCGTTACATTTCTTCCACCTGAAAGTATGACCAGAACCATTGACTGTTTGTTTGGGCAATGGCGTATTGTATTTCTTACCTCCTTAAAAGGATGGATCCGCTAATTCCTTCCTGTATCCTACAGCCATCTGTCATCCTTGCCTCTCAAAATATGACCTGCTGCAAAGATCAATGTTTGACAGAGTATTTTTGTCAGGCAACAAATATAAATTATTTGTGACTGGATTCGTTTTGTAACGGTGAGTATAAATGCACACCTTCTGTGGGATGAATGACTGTATGTGGTTTCCTTATTTTTGACTAGAAGTAGTAGATATTTCTGTAACCTCTCAGAAGCTTTGGTTCTGTATATTGCTTTATTCTGACGAAACTGCTGGTAGCCTTTGACAGCAAAGGATAGATTCACTTCCTTCACCTGAAAGTACACTCAAATTGGTTAGTTTCTGCTCCATTGCTAGGAGAAGGTGCATTCCTTACCTCTTGATAGGAACAGTTTCTCTGACTACTGAAGTGGTACAATAAGAACTTCTGACAGACAAGCTGCAATGATCCAATCAATGGAAATTGGACCAAGTGCGATGTCGTCTCTTGAAAGGTGAAAAACAAGCTGATGCCACCACTCAGCTACGGCCACTTGTACCCTTTCCTTTCTGAATTGTACAAATGCCTCCATTATTAACCCCTTGTTGTTACACCTGGCTGCTTTGCCTACATCTTGACAAAGGCAATCAGGATTCTATCTGAAACTAAAGAAATCCATCCAGGTTCTTACCCCCATCCACTTCCTCTGTGCTTCTCCTTTCTCTTCTCTTGCAGCCTCTTTGCCCATTCCTTTTTCATGTCTCTCTCCTCACCCATTTCCCTTCCCTCTTTCTTCTCTATCCCTTCCTCAGTTCCCTGGTGTTTTTCCTCCCTAACTTCATACTCCCTCCCTGCCCCCCGCCAGTTATCTGATGCCTTGTCCCTGCCTTGTTTCCTTCCTCTTTACAAGAATTCTTTCCTTCATCCTTCTGTGTCTCACATTCCCTTCTTTAGCAATGGAAGCAGGTTGGTCCGAGAAGTTCCTACTCCATCTCCTTGGTCTCTGTACTCAGACCCACAGGCAGCAGCCATGTGCTCTGGGCGACATCCTGGTGTGAAATGCTGCAGCCCCTAGTGGCCGACCCAACAATCACTGCCTCACAACAGAGTCACGGGTCATCGTCATCACCTCCTCATCTGGGCAAAGAGACCTGCCCCACGTCCTCCCAGGGGAGGTGTAGGGGGAAAGCTCTGGCTGGCTCTGAACTCTCAAATGAGTCAAATGACACTTCAGATCTAGAGTCACCAGCTGGTGCTCTGTCTGTGATGATGAGTTCCAGGCTCACGAACGGCTCCTTTCCCTGTGACTTGGATGGAGTGGGACTTACGCAGCCCTCACCTATGAAAGCTTACGTCATAGTTCCCTTCCCCTGCCTGTCTCCACCTCTGGGTTTCTCTCGGTCACCACCCCTACGGTGGAATGTTCCACTTCCAACACAGTGGGCCAATGCTGAGCAGGGCTGAGTTCCTGCATCTCCCTCGGGAACCGGTGGGAGCTGCAGGTGCCCAGCCCCTCTCAGGACTAACCCTGTTGGCTGCATTTCATGGCACCGTGCTGTGCCCTCCATCTTGTGGTCTAGGCCGATCGCTGCAGACCCACCAGGGGACTGACAGCCAGCGCCGCCTGTACCGGGGAACCAGGCAGGGGTTTCAGTGTTAGCTGGAGATGGGCTGATACCAGACCCATCACTCCACCCTTCCATGATCGCTGGGGGCTCTGATAAAAGGACACCTGTTATTGGCTGTGTGGGCCCATGCGTTGTCCTGGCTCTGGCCAGGTAGCTGGCCCAGCAGACCTCAGTCAAACTGCCCGAAAGACCACAGACTCGTTCGGTGGCAAAGGCGCTTGGCTAGGTTTGTCGACAAAGCACTTGTACTCGCACCCCATAGACTCTGTGTGGACAGTAGTGTTGGGGACACTGGGGCATGGCCACTAGGTATCTCGAGGGGATGGAAGACCACGAGTGTCGATGAAGCCCCCTCGCACTAGGCCCAAGTGTCCTTGGCCCCCCCTCCCGCCTGGAGGCACTCGCGGCAGCTCTGCGTACTAAGCCCAAGTGTCCTTGGCCCCCCGGCCTGGAGGCACTCACAGCAGTTCTGCTGAGGATCTGCAACAATATGTTGCAGAGACAGACTGCCTGAAACTAAACAAGGCCAAACAGGGCAGATATGGAAGAACAATGCTGAATAAAGCGGCTTTATGTATGGTTTAACAGATGGTACAGAGAACAGGGGAACTTGCTCGTAACTGGATTGGCTGGCTATATGGCTACTTAGGGCAGCTTGCTATTGGACATGTATGTTGAAGAAAGGATGTATAAAAGCCTGTGTAACTTCCTGCTCTGGGTGCAGGATTTGAGATTTTCTTCTCCCTGTACCTTTTTGCAGCTGCAAATAAACTTTTCTGCTTCTCCGCCCCGTTGTGATTATTGGGTGACGCACACCGGGGAACGAACCAACCTCAGCTGTTGTTCAGCCTCTCGGCACTGGGTGCCGGCAACAGTAGGACACGGACGCCCATGAGAAGGGACCAGCTCAGTCAGCAGTGGGACTTTCCACTGCCCCCTTGGCCAGATGTGCCTTCCGTGACCCCTCTTTTATACACTGATACAGACAAGTTGTGTGTTACCCCTCTCACGTGGTTAATTGTTCGGATATAGATATTCAGGCCTGTCTGCAAAGGCCTGTATTTTAAGAATTTAGGTGTATTCTTATCACTTGGCTAGTTATAGAGATATAAAAGAATCAAAATCACTGTCTGCCGGTGTAAGGGCCTTCTCTTACTGTGACAGTCTGAGGCCCTGTGCTTAGGCTAAGGCCTTTGGCTAAGCAGCAGAGGCAGTCATAAGCTGGGCAGCGACCGGTCACCTCCTCCCATTCCAAACTAGTCCCATTGAAAGAAGGTGCTACTGGGCTCTTAGGCACTATCAGGACAGGATTGTATTCCTATCACCTCCAGAGAAAGGGAAGTGCCTAGAAGATGTAAAAGGAAACTTAGTTTGATAGCATCCTGTCCTGCAAGAACTCACTTATGAATAGTTGGGATGTGAAATCCTCCCTTCTGTATTATTTTGTCATTATAGTTCCCACTTTTCTTTTTGCGAATACAGACTAACACGGCTGCTACTCTGAAACCTGTCACTTTGCTATTGCTTGACTGTATAATCTCTGTCTGGTTCTGTGATTGATTGTTTCTGTCTGCTGTATAATTAATTTTGCTGGGTGTAAACTAATTAAGGTGGTGGGATATAATTAGTTACATTACGTTAGGATTGGTTAGTTAAATTTAAGGAAAAAGATTGATTGAGGTATAGCTAAGTGGAACTCAAGTTTTACTATATAGTCTGCAGTCAGTCAGGAAGTGCGGGGGTTGTGGATGGGTGTGGGGAGGGGAAATGGGAAGAGGGAATGGGGGTAAGGAAATTGGAATCATGTTTGGCTAAGGGCAGGAATGGGAACAGGGACACAGGTGTAAGGCTCTGTAGTGTCAGAGCTGGGAAGGGGGACACTAAGGAAGGAAACTGGAATCATGCTTGCTGGAAGTTCACCCCAATAAACATCGAATTGTTTGCGCCTTTGGACTTGGGGTATTGTTGCTCTCTGTTCATGCGAGAAGGACCAGGGAAGTAAGTGGGTGAAGGAATCAGCCCCCTAACATTAGTTACCATCCTGTAGCTGTGGGTTTGAACCCTAGGAGGGGTCAGTGTGTCCCTGTACCATCTTTGGGGAGTGACTCTCCTGAAGCGGGGGAAGGGAGTGCTGACACAGCCCATGCAGCAGGGGAGCTGTAGCCACAAGCAGGCTGTGGAGGGGAGACCCTGGAGGACTCGGCAGCACAAACGGCATTTGTAGCCACGGCTGGTGGTGTCTCTTGTGGGGGGAGAGGCAGAGAAGTGATGGGCTTTCTCTGTGCTAATTCAGGAAGGAGCAGTGAGTGCCCAGTAAAAAGGGCTCTTCGCTGAATTTCCCAAAATAAAGTCTCTGAAAAACCAGCTCTGTCCTGTCTCCAGAGGACACTGCTTCATACTTTTGAAGTTTTAGGGTTCATGAAAAGGGGTTCCCTGACCCAGGCAGAGCTCAGGGCTCTGTGTGTGTGTGGGAGGGGTGGGGGGCATGGGGACCCAGGTGGAGCCTCCAGGGCCAAGGTTAAAGCAGTGATCCTTTGCAGACGCGGAAATGGGACACCCATTTTATGGTTTCCATACTGAGGACAGGAGGTGCCCCAGGAGGCTGCAGGATGGAGGTACCGATGGTTTAGCAACAGAAGGAGCAGCTGTCTGCAGGACATCAGGCCACAGGGGAGGAGAGGGGTGGCCTGATCCTGATGGTCAGGAGCTTGAGGCAGAGCTGGAGACACTGCGTGCAGAGACCTCGAAACCCTGGAGAAGATGAAACTCTATAGACTGACCGAGACGAAGACTGGCGTTAAGGAGCGTGGGGAACTTGGGGAATATGGCTACATTGGACTCTCGATGGAGTCTGTTCTGGCCTGGGGGGAGAGCAGCCCAGAAGAGGACTCACAAGTAAGGGAAAAGGCAGGTTTTCCTGAAGGGGTGTATGTCAGTCGGTGGCTGGCACCTGGAACTGAAGTAGGTCCTGCACCCCTGTTGGGCCAATGAAGGGGTAAGGCAGCACCTGGGGCTATCAGGGGCAGAGGGCATTCCCGAGAGGGAGGGGCTGTGAGGAGGAACTGGTTGAGGGAGACTGGGGTAGGAAAGGGGAGGAAGCGTCTGCCAGAGTCCCCGGAGATGCAGAAAGTGAGCTGAGAAACTGTCTTGATTTGTTCCACTTTGGGACTAAACTGCATCAGAGCCTTGGTTTGGCAGTGAGCCCTTGGCAAGCTAGGGAGAAGCCGGGCCGTGCGACGGTTCCCATTGCGTCCTCTGGAAGGAGTCTCCTGTAGCCCTAGGCTGTGACAGACGCTGCCTTCAATCCGATCTCCCCTCCCCTGCCGGGGTCTCCCTCACTCTCTCCACTCATGTGTCTCTGTCTCTGGCCACATGCTGAGCTCCTGCATCTCCCTCTGAAACCAATATGGAGCTGCAGGTGTCCAGCCTCTGTGTCTCCCCTGTGCCTTTGTGACCTCAGCCCCTCTCTGCTTTGTGTCTTGGGGTGTTTGACCCTGGCTAACGCTTGGGGCTACAGTGTGTGTGGCAGCCTGAATGCACAGTTAAGCTCTGCCCTTCTCCATGAAGGGAGGGAGCAGCTCTTTGTGTTGTCGGTGGGGCTGTGATCACCAACGCGCAGAATGTGTCACGTGTTGGGCTCTGGGATTTTAACTGGTGGTTTTATTGCTCTGCAGCCAGCTCCTCTTGGGCAGGACGTGTACAGACCATGGTGCCGTGTTGGCCAGGCTGAGACGGGCCAGAACCATCACTCCACCACTCCATGATCTCTGGGGGGTTACAATAAAATAAAACCCTGATCTGACCTTCTTCCCCTCACCCTGGGTTTGGGTTCATTTTGCCAAATAGAAGCTGAAAACCAAGACCACGGCCTGCCACCATTTTGCTCTTCTCTACTGTTAGGTCCCCTCCTGCACTGCAGTTTGTGAGCCAAGCCTACAATTCCCATGGTATCTTAGTCCAGGATATCGTATTCTCCCCCCAACCGCCTTCCCAAGGTACGAGTCACTCCTATTGACTTCACCTTGGAGACGCTGTCTCCCTGCAGGGAGAATCGGGCCCCAATGGCTTTCAGTAGATGGGTTTATAGAGGTTTCAGGCCCCACAACAACGTTTTGGGCATTGCTCTGTGGTTTGGGTTCAGCATGCAGCTGCGAAGCTGATTGGGGGGGCAGGAAGTGGACGCAGGGGGTGTGATAGGCCGGCAGCAGGAACTGGAGGTTAAAGAGAAGTGCACAACTGAAGTAACGTGTTGCTGGCCCCTCTCCCTTTTCCATCCCCGCCAGCCGTGTGCTACTAATACTAACTGACCCTGTCCCGTGTCCCCGGGTCGTGCTCCCAGTCCCCCTGGGGCAGATGATGGAGTTCTGATTTCCCAGAATGCCTGCAAGGAGATCTACAGACCCCACGCTGGGCAATACAGGGGGAATGAGCTTGTGTGGGCCAACCCAGCACTGCCCTGAGAGGTGCCAGACTTGGAGCAGCTGGAGCAGACTGCAGAGGACAGAAGCTAACGGCCGTCAGCTCCTGGGAACGGGCTGGCTGAAGGCAAGAGCTTTGTGGATGCCCGATGGCTCCCTGAGCTGAACCAGCCCTGGGGGACTATTATTTCCTGCTAGTGTGCTCAGGAAGCGGTGGCTCCACCTTGCCAATGGAAGAACTGCTTTGGGGTCATTGACCACCCCTTTCAGAGCCGCTCATCAGTGGCTTGGCCAGAGGGGCTCTTACGACCATAGCAGCAGGGGAGAGCACTTGGATGTGGCAGACCAAAGGCCTTGCCCAGGCCCCTCAGGGCATCCTGGGAGAGGAACGTGGTAACAGTGCCGCTGCGCTTCCTGCTTTCCCCTCGACCGGTGCACCCGGCCATTTCCCCCCTCTATCCCTCGGGGGCCTTGGACAGGGCTGTTCCCTCTCTGGGATGGCAGCCTGGTCTCCCCTGTGCTGGGGCCCTGCTGGGGTGCAAGAGCGACATGGGGGGCCATTCTGGTTCTGATGGGGAGGAGCAGTGCACCAGGGAGGGACTCTGCTCTGCTGTGTGGCTGGGAGCAGGGGCCTGGCAGAGGGGCACAGGACGGTTTTATAGAAAATGCACAAAACGAAGGGAGGCAAGATCTCTCGAATGGATTTTATTGTCAGTTTCTAAATGGCCCAAAGGGCTGGTCCCTGCTCGATGCCCCAGAGGAAGGCAAAAAACCTCCAGGGTCTCTGGCCAATCTGCCCTGGAGGAAAATTCCTTCCTGACCCCAAACATGGCGATCAGTTTCACCCTGTGCATGTGAGCCAGGACCACAGTGGGGAAAGAACCCACTGGGCACTATGGTTACACACCCTATCCCAGCCCCTCCAAGGGATTGTCTGTGTCCCAGTACTAACCAGTGGCCAGTGCTTTCTTCTTTGCTTCCATCCCGGCAGATGGGACCAGCTGCTCCCCTTAGCCCAAGAGGTGACCCCAGGCAACTTTTGAACATTATTTTTGAATACTCACCACACTAGCTGTGTTTCCTACATCTGAAAGTCTAACCAAAGCCACTGATAAGCAGGTTCATCATCTCCTCATAAAGATGAATCCCCTGAGGTCTGCCATGCCCCTGAGCTCCTCTCAGATCCTGAGATGTGTGATCAGCTGTAACAAACTCTTTGACACAACTTAAGTTAGTAATTTGTAGAGTTGATTATATGCTCATTTGGTAGACTTACCAAATGCTTCTTACCTCTCCTCAGAGCCGATTCTGTTGCTTTATTGAATGAAGGGTCTTTTTCATGGTCTCATATCTTATGAGATCCAATTGTCCTTTCAGGTGTTGGATCTGTTCAGCTCCATTCCTATTCCTTTGTGCTCAAATCCTGAGCGTCTGTAACTCTTCTCCTGAAAAGACAAATCAGCTTCACAAACCAGTTCCTGCAGAGCACAGCTGTGGCTGCAGAGACCAGCATTTGACAGGTAACATGTTTGCTTATTATCAGATTTACAGGCCCATAAATATACACGATGTGTCATGATCTGCTCCATTTGGCAATAAGGGAATCCTAAGCGCTCACCTCTGTCAGTGACGGTCTCCTGCATTGTGGGTTTGTAACGTGATGGTGATAAGGGATTGTCTTCCCATTCTAGTCGAGGAAGGCAACTTTTTTCCCTCTCTGCCAGTCTGGGAACATGTGTTCCTGTATTCTTCAGTTACATGACTGCTTATAGTCCTCAATCCCTGGGAGATCAGTTCAGCTGCACTTCTTTCACCTGAAGGGAAACCAGATCCATTAATTTCTCCATTATGAGGTGAGTTCCTTACCTCTTGGCAGCAGTGATGAGTTTCACTGGTTTCCTTCCTGCAGATATCTCAGATCTTCTCGCAACTTCCTGAAGTTTTCACACTCTCAAAGTTCAAATCAGCTGCATTTCTCTCATCTGAAAGTATAACAGGATCTATTCATTTCCACCTGAACATTAAAGAAATGTGCTTTTTTCCTTCCCAACTGACATGCCTGGTTCAGCAAGTTGCATTTGCATTAATCCCTACAAGAGCACAACAGCCCTCTGGTCTTCTTCCATCTGGAGATGTGCGACATGTGACCTATTTATTTGGTCTGTAAGTGTTGCTTTGGCATGAGGTTCATTTGACAACCAGGGAAACGTCAATGCTTACCTCCATGTCTGTGTTCTGCTGACTTGCTTCATATTAAGATTTGCAACTAGCTGAACTATTTGAAGTGACTGTTTGTTTTCTGTTTGTTGTTCCTTGAAATAACAGCGTCTTCTCATTGGAGTCCTCCATGGATTGAGCAGCTGGAAAGTCCATGTTGCTTTGTCTTGCCTCTGCTTTTCACACTCTCCCCATGACAAGTAAGGTCCACCACAGTTCTTCTCCCTGAAAGAAAACTCCACACCACTTGATATACACATGGATGTTTGGAGACTGGTATCGCTTACATCCTTGCCCGGGACAGCCACTTACCCTCACTTCTCCCTGGTAGGAATGCCCACCTGGTCTGTTCACATCTCCAGTTAGCAATACCTGTCAATTATTTATTATTACTCATTACCAGTTATGAAGAGTCATCAACAGAAATGGTTCCTTACCATCCAAACCATTCGGCTTCTACAGACTTTCCAGTGCTCACTTACTTGTCAGTGATGTTCCACCACAAGGCTTTGATTCTTTGAGGTACAGCCAGCTACACTGGTTAAAACTTGAAGCATATAATTGGCTGCTTTCCTCTTTTTGAAAAAGAAGTAAAAGATTCTTTTCTTCCCCCTGGCCAGATATCGTTACCCATCTGAGTATTATTAAATTCAGCAGCCTCTTATCTTCCCCCGCCCCCTTAATGGTCAGACCTTCATTCCACCTGAAAATAGAAATAGAGCCAGTTATTCCTGCCCCTGTGCTGAGAGGAGGTGCGTTCCTTACCTCTTGATAGAAATGATCAATTCCACTGACTTCTTCTTCACATTTGATAAATAAGCAACAATGATCAATTCTGCACAAAGAGAATCAGCTGGACAACTCATCTCTGCAAATGGAAGAGCAGGTGAAATGCTCATCTTCAGACGCTGGTTAGTTGCACTTTTTCTGTGATACGTCCTTGTTGGAACAACCAGCCATTAACCGGGAAGGGGAAAGGAGAAGATGTCATGATCATTGGTTAGAATTACAAACTTTCCTTACCTCTCAACAGGTAACTCCCACTTTTTTATTGCTTTATTCAGGACAGCAACTTCTTGTGCCCTTTCGAGAGGTGATGATTTCATCCGTTACATTTCTTCCACCTGAAAGTATGACCAGAACCATTGACTGTTTGTTTGGGCATTGGCGTATTGTATTTCTTACCTCCTTAAAGGGCCGGATCCGCTAATTCCTTCCAGTATCCTACAGCCATCTGTCATCCTTGCATCTCAAAATCTCACCTGCTGCAAAGATCAATGTTTGACAGAGTATTTTTGTCAGGCAACAAATGTCAATGATTTGTCCTTGGATTCATTTTGTAACAGTGAGTATAAATGCACACCTTCTGTGGGATGGTTTATCTTGTTTCTCTCCATACAATCAGCTGTTTTGTTCCAAATCTAGTTGGTACAAGTGGCTTCCTTATTCTGAAGCTAAAGAAATCCGTCCAGTTCTTACCCCCACCCACTTCCTCTGTGCGTCTCCTTTCTCTTGCAGCCTCTTTGCCCATTCCTTTTTCATGTCTCTCTCCTCACCCATTTCCCTTCCCTCTTTCTTCTCCCTCCCTTCCTCAGTTCCCTGGTGTTTTTCCTCACTAATTCATACTCACTCACTCCCTCCCCCCGCAAGTTATCTGATGCCTTGTCCCTGCCTTGTTTCTTTCATCCTTCTGTCTCACGTTCCCTTCTTTAGCAATGGAAGCAGGTTGGTTGCAGAAGGCCCTACTCCATCACCCTGGTGCCTGTACTCAGACCCACAGGCAGCAGCCATGTGCTCTGGATGACATCCTGGTGTGAAATCCTGCAGCCCCTGGTGGCCGACCCAACAATCACTGCATCACAACAGAGTCACGGGTCATCGTCATCACCTCCTCATCTGGGCAAAGTGATCTGCCCCCCATCCTCTCAGGGGAAGTGTAGGGGGAAAGCTCTGGCTGGCTCTGAACTCTCAAATGACACTTCAGATCTAGAGTCACCAGCTGGGGCTCTGTCTGTGACAGTGAGTTCCAGGGTCACGAACGGCTCCTTTCCCTGTGACTTGGATGGAGTGGGACTTACACAGCCCTCACCTATGAAAGCTTACGTCATAGTTCCCTTCCCCTGCCTGTCTCCACCTCTGGGTTTGTCTCGGTCACCACCCCTACGGTGGAATGTTCCACTTCCATCACAATGGGCCAATGCTGAGCAGGGCTGAGTTCCTGCATCTCTCTCAGGGAACCAGTGGGAGCTGCAGGTGCCCAGCCCCTCAGAACTAACCCTGTTGGCTTCATTTCATGGCACCGTGCTGTGCCCTCCATCTTGGGGTCTAGGCCACTCGCTGCAGACCCACCAGGGGACTGACAGCCAGCGCCTCCTGTACCGGGGAATCCAGGCAGGGGTTTCAGTGTTAGCTGGAGATGGGCAGATACCAGACCCATCACTCCCCCCTTCCATGATCGCTGGGGGCTCTGATAAAAGGGCACCTGTTGTTGGCTGTGTGGGCCCATACGCTGTCCTGGCTCTGGCCAGGTAGCTGGCCCAGCAGACCTCAGTCAAACTGCCCGAAAGACCACAGAGTCGTTCGGTGGCAAAGGCGCTTGGCCAGATTTGTTGTCAACAAAGCACTTGTACTCGCACCCCATAGACTCTGCGTGGACACTGGGACACGGACGCCCCTGAGAATGGACCAGCTCAGTCAGCAGTGGGACTTTCCACTGCCCCCTTGGCCAGATGTACCTTCCGTGACCCCTTTTATACACTGATACAGACAAGTTGTGTATTACCTCCTCACGTGGTTAGTTGTTCGGATATAGATATTCAGGCCTGTCTACAAAGGCCTGTACTTTAAGAATTTAGGTGTATTCTTATCACTTGGCTAGTTATAGAGATATAAAAGAATCAAAATCACTGTCTGCCGGTGTAAGGGCCTTCTCTCACTGTGACAGTCTGAGGCCCTGTTCTTAGGCTAAGGCCTTTGGCTAAGCAGCAGAGGCAGCCATAAGCTGGGAAGCGACCGGTCACCTCCTCCCATTCCAAACTAGTCCCATTGAAAGAAGGTGCTACTGGGCTCTTAGGCACTGTTAGGACAGGATTGTATTCCTATCACCTCCAGAGAAAGGGAAGTGCCTGGAAGATGTAAAAGGAAACTTAGTTTGAGAGCATCCTGTCTGGCAAGAACTCACTTATCAATAGCTGGGATGTGAAATCCTCACTTCTGTATTGTTTTGTCATTATAGTTCCCACTTTGCTATTGTTTGTCTGTATAATCTCTGTCTGGTGCTGTGATTGTTTCTGTCTGCTGTATAATTAATTTTGCTGGGTGTAAACTAATTAAGGTGGTGGGATATAATTGGTTACGTGGTCATGTTACAATACGTTAGGATTGGTTAGTTAAATTTCAGGAAAATGATTGGTTAAGGTATAGCTAAGCGGAACTCAAGTTTTACTATAGAGTCTGCAGTCAATCAGGAAGTGGGGGTGTGGGTGGGGGCGTGTGGGGAGGGGAAATGGGAACAGGGAATGGGGGTAAGGAAATTGGAATCATGTTTGGCTAAGGGCAGGAGTGGGAACAGGGACACAGGTGTAAGGCTCTGTGGTGTCAGAGCTGGGAAGGGGGACACTAAGGAAGGAAACTGGAATCATGCTTGCTGGAAGTTTACAACAATAAACATCGAATTGTTTGCACCTTTGGACTTCGGGCACTGTTGCTCTCTGTTCATGCGAGAAGGACCAGGGAAGTAAGTGGGTGAAGGAATAAGCCCCCTAACATCTTGGTGCCGGTGACTGACTCGAATGCATCGCATTGGATAGGTGAGTGGCAGCCTGTAAGTCCCCCTCCCCAACAGGCCACGCAGCTGCTTGGAGGGGGTATCGCGAACTCTCGTGATGGTAGTTGCGGGTTCTGGCAAGCCAGGGTAAAGGATTTTTTGGATCAATAGATAAGGAAGAACCAGGGCCCATACCAGGTGCAGGGGTCAACCTGGGATGAGATTAAAAAGGAAATGGAGGAAGTGTTAGGGGACCCGGAGGGATGTTGGGTGGCTGAGGAGCCCACCCTCCTTGGTATGTGGGTAGTGGAAGAAGGTCCCTGCCCATGGGGACTGAATGCCTTCCAGGGAAAGGAGGCACTTCAGTCTGCTTGTGAGAGGGTTGAAGTAAGGGCAGCATTATGGGAAGCTGCCAGGAATCTTTCAAGTTTGGTGCTGCTTCAGCAAGGGCTGCTGAAGGGTTGTAAATTAGTTAGGGGTAGTGAAAGATGATGTGGCCCAAAAGGGTTTCTAGTCAAAAGCAGAGTTAACAGACTACCTTTAGAGACTGGAGCTGGGACTTGATCCTGGGGGAGTGGAGAGAAAGAAGGGGGGGAAAAAAGTTTCAAAGTGCAACCTGCCTTTCCACACTCTTTTGTTTTTCTGAAGTTTTAATGGAGGGTACTTTGGATACTTATGTGAGATGTCAAGAAGGAAGTTTTTGTTTAATGATAAAACCCAGTTATATAAAGGTAACTGTATGTGCAACTCTGTGCAGTCACATTGGATGGAAGCTTGGTAATTAAATTATCCGAGGGGGTCAGGTCGAGTGGCTACTACCACCACTAGGCTTCTGTCCCCAGAAGCCTTTACAGCTCTTCTGAGCGAAAATGGGCCCTTTTCCCACAGAAATGGTCTATAAGGGACTGCTGCAGGCAGAGAGAGAATCTGATCAAAATTATTTGACTATTGGGTAATGTAATCAAAATCATTAAAGGATGTAAGGGGTTTCTATTGGAACTTAACTTGGCTGCCCGTGGTGGTGTCTAGTTGTACAAGATGGAAGTGTAATCGGGGTACAGTTGTGTAAAAGAGTAATCACAGTGCAAGGGATGTTAGGTAAAAGAGAATTTTGTGTGTTTGCACTGGTAAAAGAAAAGGAAAAGGGGAGGAATGATGGGAACACTGAGCCTTGGGGTGGCTCTGGGGGATCAGATTGTTGCTTTGGTGGGTGTACATGAAAACTCTGTGGGCATGGGGGAGGCAGCTACACCTTGTGTAAAATTAATATGGCTAATATAATGTTATGGAGGTTAAACTATATGGAAGGAATGTGCATTTTCCCAGGACGTGTGCAATGTATATTGGAGAAGGGGTAAAAGAAATGCAAATAAAACTTGGTACTTAATTAAAATCCTATTAGGGCTCCAAAAGGGGCCACAATAGGTTGTGCTTTCAGATCTCTGTGTGTTTTGGAGCAGGAGATGAAAGTGGAAAGTAATCAGAACTCTGGTGGAAGTAAAATGTTTCCCTTTTAAGACAGTGTCTGAGCTGCTAACAGCTTTGGATCCAGAAGCAAGCTAGTAAGCCTCTGTGTAAATGCAAATTACCTAGCTGATGGGCACAAAGGAGCTGCAAATAATGAATACATCTGATCAGCAAACAGGCTACTAGAAGACTCATATTATGGCCCTCCAAAGAAAGGGAGGTGAAAAAACAATTCAAGTCTGAAAATAAGGGGGACAGGTTAACTTTGTGTGTGTTTGTGTGTGTGTGTGTGTGTGTGTGTGTGTGTGCACGCACGAGCAGTACTAAAATCTGAAGCTGTGTCTCAGCTATTACCTGAGAATAAACTTAAAGCTTGGTACAGCAGAGAAACTATTGCAAACTTGGTCTGTTGTACAAGAGGGGAAACTGAGGCACACCACCTCATGAATTTCATAAATGACCAGTGAGTGGGGTAATTCACTAGCTTGACTATAGAACAAAATAAGGACAGCCTGGAGGTAATTCTTCTGTTTTTCCTGCAATTAGCAAGGAAATTTGTAAAAGAAAGTGGTATCATTATTATTTATTATTAAGCAATAATCTGTCCCCACCAGGGGGGTGGAAATTGTTTCTTTTGTTTTTCAGACACTCTACAAGCAAGCTGGCGCCAGTGGGAAAAATAACCCACAATACCATGGATCTGTGTTTTGTGTTTGTCTGTGGTGTTTGTCTTGTTGCTAGCATTGTTGTGTTTTAATGAACAGAAAATCTCATGACATGGGTGGGGGATGGCTTCAAAAGGCTGACCTTGGAGGGGAAGGTGTGTATGGGAATGCAAAATGCTCCACTAGGAGGCCAGCACCTGTGTAATAGCTACCGTGGTACCTGGAAATGAAATGGCAGCTAAGGTGGCCCCCACAAGCCCTATGGAAATAATGAGAAGGGGAGGAGCTCACTGGGAATCAATGGAGGGGTGTGTAAAGTAGTGTAAATCAACAGAAGATGTTTGGATGTGCCCCTCTCCTGTGACTATGGAGGAGCAGGATCAATGGCCTATGCAAGGGGTGGACAGTTGGGTGTACTGTGTATAAGGTGTTTTGCTGGGAATGTACATATTACTGGGGGCACAATTACACTAGCCCATAATCAAACTACACACATCTGCATGCTGCTATCTGGACTTTGGTGAACAAATGGATCTGTGAGTCTTATTGCTGTAAATAATCAAACCAGGGCCTACTGCCTGATTCCATACCAAGTGGTCAAGCTGGTTTGGACAATATCCCATTTCTCTGTGAACATTCAATGGACTTATGATATGGACAAAAGCAAGGAAAACCTGCAGGGGCAGCTTGTTGCAACTGCCAGCAACTGGACACATAAGATCGTGACCCCATCGAAGGAGGAGAGGCAGTGATTTGGGGGTGTCTCGGATGTTGGACCATACTGCAGTGGTCAGGTTCTCGATGTTGCTGTGGATTTTGTATTGTTAACCGTACTTGTGTTACGTTGCATATGGAGATAATCTCTAAGTAATGTAGTAAGCCCTCCAAACCCTACAGTGTACTAGACAACCCCGACTCAATCTTCTCGGGCCCACTTTAATGGGAAGTCTGGAAAACTAATTGGAATAGGTGTGGTATGCCTGTACAACAGAAGGTGCAGGGCACCAGACTACACAGGGGACAGTGGGACAAATGGAATATCGACACCTTCCACCTTGATGCCTGGCCCTATCAGGAAATGTGTCGCCATATGTCCTATGCTTTTCCAGGAATACCTGGGCAGGAGGATCCCAAAAGAAAAAGAAAAAAAAGGGGTGGAGTGTTAGGATATAGATATTCAGGCCTGTCTGCAAAGGCCTGTATTTTAAGAACTTAGGTGTATTCTTATCACTTGGCTAGTTATAGAGATATTAAAGAATCAAAATCGCTGCCTGCCGGTGTAAGGGCCTTCTCTTACTGTGACAGTCTGAGGCCTTGTGCTTAGGCTAAGGCCTTTGGCTAAGCAGCAGAGGCAGCCATAAGCTGGGCAGCGACCGGTCACCTCCTCCCATTCCAAACTAGTCCCATTGAAAGAAGGTGCTACTGGGCTCTTAGGCACTATCAGGACAGGATTGTATTCCTATCACCTCCAGAGAAAGGGAAGTGCCGAGAAGATGTAAAAGGAAACTTAGTTTGATAGCATCCTGTCTGGCAAGAACTCACTTATCAATAGCTGGGATGTGAAATCCTCCCTTCTGTATTATTTTGTCATTATAGTTCCCACTTTTATTTTTGCGAATACAGACTAACACAGCTGCTACTCTGAAACCTGTCACTTTGCTATTGCTTGACTGTATAATCTCTGTCTGGTTCTGTGATTGATTGTTTCTCTCTGCTGTATAATTAATTTTGCTGGGTGTAAACTAATTAAGGTGGTAGGATATAATTAGTTACATAGTCATGTTACAATACGTTAGGATTGGTTAGTTAAATTTCAGGAAAATGATTGGTTAAGGTATAGCTAAGCGGAACTCACATTTTACTATATAGTCTGCAGTCAATCAGGAAGTGGGGGTGTGGGTGGGTGGGTGTCGGGAGGGGAAATGGGAACAGGGAATGGGGGTAAGGAAATTGGAATCATGTTTGGCTAAGGGCAGGAGTGGGAACAGGGACACAGGTGTAAGGCTCTGTGGTGTCAGAGCTGGGAAGGGGGACACTAAGGAAGGAAACTGGAATCATGCTTGCTGGAAGTTTACAACAATAAACATCGAATTGTTTGCACCTTTGGACTTGGGGTATTGTTGCTCTCTGGTCATGCAAGAAGGACCAGGGAAGTAAGTGGGTGAAGGAATCAGCCCCGTAACATTAGTTACCATCCTGTAGCTGTGGGTTTGAACCCTAGGAGGGGTGAGTGTGTCCCTGTACCATCTTTGGGGAGTGACTCTCCTGAAGCGGGGGAAGGGAGTGCTGACACAGCCCATGCAGCAGGGGAGCTGTAGCCACAAGCAGGCTGTGGAGGGGAGACCCTGGAGGACTCGGCAGCACAAACGGCATTTGTAGCCACGCCTGGTGGTGCCTCTTGTGGGGGGAGAGGCAGAGAAGTGATGGGCTTTCCCTGTGCTAATTCAGGAAGGAGCAGTGACTGCTCAGTAAAAAGGGCTCTTCGCTGAATTTCCCAAAATCATGTCTCTGAAAAACCAGCTTTGTCCTGTCTCCAGAGGACACTGCTTAATACTTTTGAAGTTTTAGGATTCATGAAAAGGTTCCCTGACCCAGGCCGAGCTCAGGGCTCTGTGTGTGTGTGGGAGGGGTGGGGGGCATGGGGACCCAGGTGGAGCCTCCAGGGCCAAGGTGAAAGCAGTGATCCTTTGCAGATGCGGAAATGGGACACCCATTTTATGGTTTCCCTAGTGAGGACAGGAGGTGCCCCAGGAGGCTGCAGGATGTAGGTACCGATGGTTCAGCAACAGAAGGAGCAGCTGTCTGCAGGACATCAGGCCACGGGGGAGGAGAGGGGTGGCCTGATCCTGATGGTCAGGAAGCTTGAGGCAGAGCTGGAGACACTGCATGCAGAGACCTCGAAACCCTGGAGAAGATGAAACTCTATAGACTGACCGAGACGAAGACTGGCGTTAAGGAGCGTGGGGAACTTGGGGAATATGGCTACATGTGACTCTCTATGGAGTCTGTTCTGGGTTGCAGGGAGAGCAGCCCAGAAGGGGCCTCACGAGTAAGGGAAAAGGCAGGTTTTCCTGAAGCGGGGTATGTCAGTCGGTGGCTGGCACCTGGAACTGAAGTAGGTCCTGCACCGCTGTTGGGCCAATGAAGGGGGCAAGGCAGCACCTGGGGCTATCAGGGGCAGAGGGCATTCCCGAGAGGGAGGGGCTGTGAGGAGGAACTGGTTGAGGGAGACTGGGGTAGGAAAGGGGAGGAAGCATCTGCCTGAGTCCCCGGAGATGCAGAAAGTGAGCTGAGAAACTGTCTTGATTTGTTCCAATTTGGGACTAAACTGCATCAGAGCTTGGTTTTTCAGTGAGCCCTTGGCAAACTGGGGAGAAGCCCGGCCGTGTGACGGTTCCCATTGCGTCCTCTGGAAGGAGTCTCCTGTAGCCCTAGGCTGTAACAGACGCTGCCTTCAATCCGATCTCCCCTCCCCTGCCGGGGTCTCCCTCACTCTCCCCACTCATGTGTCTCTGTCCCTGGCCACATGCTGAGCTCCTGCATCTCCCTCTCAAACCAATACGGAGCTGCAGGTGTCCAGCCTCTGTGTCTCCCCTGTGCCTTTGTGCTGTCAGCCCCTCTCTGCTTTGTGTCTTGGGGTGTTTGACCCTGGCTAACGCTTGGGGCTGCAGTGTGTGTGGCAGCCTGATGCACAGTTAAGCTCTGCCCTTCTCCACGAAGGGAGGGAGCAGCTCTTTGTGTTGTCGGTGGGGCTGTGATCACCAACGCGCAGAATGTGTCACGTGTTGGGCTCTGGGGTTTTCACTGTTGGTTTTATTGCCCTGCAGCCAGCTCCTCCTGGGCAGGGCGTGTACAGACCATGGTGCCGTGTTAAGGCCAGGCTGAGATGGGCCGGAACCATCACTCCACCACTCCATGATTTCTGGGAGGTTACAATAAAATAAAACCCTGATCTGACCTTCTTCCCCTCACCCTGGGTTTGGGTTCATTTTGCCAAATAGAAGCTGAAAACCAAGACCACGGCCTGTCCCCATTTTGCTCTTCTCTACTGTTAGGTCCTCTCCTGCACTGCAGTTTGTGAGCCACGCCTACAATTCCCATGGTATCTTAGCACAGGATATCGCATTCTCCCCCCAACCGCCTTCCCAAGGTACGAGTCACTCCTATTGACTTCACCTTGGAGACGCTGTCTCCCTGCAGGGAGAATCGGGCCCCAATGGCTTCCAGGAGACGGGTTCATAGAGGTTTCAGGCCCCACAACAACGTTTTGGGCATTGCCCTGTGGTTTGGGCTCAGCGTGCGGCTGCGAAGCTGATTGGGGGGGCAGGAAGTGGACGCAGGGGGGGTGATAGGCCGGCAGCAGGAACTGGAGGTTAAACAGAAGTGCAGAACTGAAGTAACGTGTTGCTGGCCCCTCTCCCTTTTCCATCCCCTCCAGCCGTGTGCTACTAATACTAACTGACCCTGTCCCGTGTCCCCGGGTCGTGTTCCCAGTCCCTCTGGGGCAGATGATGGAGTTCTGATTTCCCAGAATGCCTGCAAGGAGATCTACAGACCCCACGCTGGGCAATACAGGGGGAATGAGCTCGTGTGGGCCAACCCAGCACTGCACTGAGAGGTGCCAGACTTGGAGCGGGGGTTAAAGGAGAAGACAGCACAGCTGGAGCAGACTGCAGAGGACGGAGGCTTCCGGCCCCCAGATCCTGGGAAAGGGCTGGCTGAAGGCAAGAGCTTCGTGGATGCCCGATGGCTCCCTGAGCTGAACCAGCCCTGGGGGAGAATTATTTGCTGCTAGCCTATGAGCCCAGTTAGGGTGCTCAGGAAGCGGTGGCACCACCTAGCCGATGGAAGAGCTGCTTTGGGGTCGTTGACCACCCCTTTCAGAGCCGCTCATCAGTGGCTTGGCCAGAGGGGTCTTACGACCACAGCAGCAGGGCAGAGCGCTTGGATGTGGCCGACCAAAGGCCTTGCCCTGGCCCCTTGGGGCATCCTGGGAGAGGAACGTGGTAACAGTGCTGCTGTACTTCCTGCTTTCCCCTCGACCGGTGCACCTGGCCATTTCCCCTCCCTATCCCTGGGGGGCTGCGCACACGGCTGTTCCCTCTCTGGGATGGCAGGCTGGTCTCCCCTGTGCTGGGGCCCTGCTGGGGTGGAAGGGCGACATGGGGGGCCATGCTGGCTCTAATGGGAGGAGCAGGGCAACAGGGAGGGACTCTGCTCTGCTGTGTGGCTGGGAGCAGGGGCCTGGCAGAGGGGCACAGGATGGGTTTATAGAAAATGCACAAAACGAAGGGAGGCAAGATCTCTCGAATGGATTTTATTGTCAGTTTCTAAAAAGCCCAAGGGGCTGTTCCCTGCTCAATGCCCCAGAGGAAGGCGAAAAACCTCCAGGGTCTCTGGCCAATCTGCCCTGGAGGAAAATTCCTTCCTGACCCCAAACATGGCGATCAGTTTCACCCTGTGCATGCGAGCCAGGACCACAGTGGGGAAAGAACCCACTGGGCACTATGGTTACACACCCTGTCCCAGCCCCTCCAGGGTATTGTCTGTGTCCCAGTACTAACCAGTGGCCAGTTCTTTCTTCTTTGCTTCCATCCCGGTAGATGGGACCAGCTGCTCCCCTTAGCCCAAGAGGTGACCCCAGGCACCTTTTGAACATTGTTTCTTGACTACTGACCACACTGGCTGTGTTTCCTTCATCTGAAAGTCTAACCAAAGCCACTGACAAGGAGGTTCATCATCTCCTGATAAAGATGAATCTCCTGAGGTCTGCCATGCCCCTGAGCTCCTCTTTGATCCTGAGATGTGTGATCAGCTGTAACAAACTCTTCGACACAACATAAGTTAGTAATTTTGTAGAGTTGATTGTATGCCCATTTGGTAGACTTACCAAATGCTTCTTACCTCTCCTCAGAGCCAATTCTGTTGCTTTATTGAATGAAGGGTCTTTTTCATGGTCTCATATCTTATGAGATCCAATTGTCCTTTCAGGTGTTGGATCTGTTCAGCTCCATTCCTATTCCTTTGTGCTCAAATCCTGAGCGTCTGTAACTCTTCTCCTGAAAAGACAAATCAGCTTCACAAACGAGTTGTTGCAGAGCACAGCTGTGGCTGTAGAGAGCAGCATTTGACA
The DNA here is from genome assembly GCF_965152275.1 of Natator depressus. Lineage (NCBI taxonomy): Eukaryota > Metazoa > Chordata > Testudines > Cheloniidae > Natator > Natator depressus. The sequence continues at coordinate 7,702,935 of NC_134245.1, read as the reverse complement.
GGTAACTTGTTTGCTTATTATCAGTTTTACAGGCCCATAAATGTACACGATGCATCATGATCTGCTCCATTTGGCAATAAGAGAATCCTAAGCGCTCACCTCTGTCAGTGACGGTCTCCTGCATTGTGGGTTTGCAACTTGATGGTGATAAGGGATTGTCTTCCCATTCTAGTCAAGGAAGGCAACTTTTTCCCCTCTCTGCAGGTCTGGGAACATGTGTTCCTGTATTGCTAAGTAATATGACTGCTTATCGTCCTCAACCCCGAGGAGATCAGATCAGCTGCATTTCTTTCACCTAAAGGGAAACCAGATCCATTAATTTCTCCTTTATGAGGTGAGTTCCTTACCTCTTGGCAGCAGTGATGAGTTTTACTGGTTTCCTTCCTGCAGATATCTCAGATCTTCTCGCAACTTCCTGAAGTTTTCACACCCTCAAAGTTCAAATCAGCTGTATTTTTCCCATCTGAAAGTATAACAGGATCTATTCATTTCCACCTGAATGTGAAAGAGATGTGCTTTTTTCCTTTCCAACTGATATGCCTGGTTCAGCAAGTTGCATTTGCAATAATCCCTACAAGACCACAACAGCCCTCTGGTCGTCTTCCCTCTGGAGATGTGCAATGTGTGACCTATTTATTTGGGAAAACTTCAATGCTTACCTCCATGTCTGTGTTCTGCTGACTTGCTTCCTATTCAGATTTGCAACTAGCTGAACAATTTGAAGTGACTGTTTGTTTTCTGTTTGTTGTTCCTTCAAATAACAGCGTCTTCTCATTGGAGTCCTCCATGGATTGAGCAGCTGGCAAGTCCATGTTGCTTTGTCTTGCCTCTCCTTTTCACACTCTCCCCATGACAAGTAAGGTCCACCACAGTTCTTCTCCCTGAAAGGAAACTCCACACCACTTGATATACACATGGATGTTTGGAGACTGGTATCGCTTACATCCTTGCCTGGGACAGCCACTTACCCTCACTTCTCCCTGGTAGGGATGCCCACCTGGTCTGTTCACATCTCCAGTTAGCAATACCTGTCAATTATTTATTATTACTCATTACCAGTTATGAAGAGTCATCAATAGAAACGGTTCCATAGCATCCAGATCATTAGGCTTCTACAGACTTTCCAGTGCTCACCTGTTTGTCAGTGATGTTCCACGACAAGGCTTTGATTCTTCGAGGTACAGCCAGCTACACTGTTTACAACTTGAAGCATATAATTGGCTGCTTTCCTCTTTTTGAAAAAGAAGTAAAAGATGCTTTTCTTCCCCCTGGCCAGATATCGTTACCTTTCTGAGTATTATTAAATTCAGCAGCCTCTTATCTTCCCCCACCCCCTTAATGGTCAGACCTTCATTCCACCTGAAAATAGAAATAGAGCCAGTTATTCCTGCCCCTGTGCTGAGAGGAGGTGCGTTCCTTACCTCTTGATAGAAATGATCAATTCCACTGACTTCTTCTTCACATTTGATAAATAAGCAACAATGATCCATTCTGCACAAAGAGAATCAGCTGGACAATTCTTCTCTGCAAATTTAAGAGAAGGTTAAATGGTCATCTTCACACTCTGGTTAGTTACACTTTTTCTGTGATACATCCTTGTCGGAACAACCCACCATTAGCCAGGAAGGGGAAAGGAGCAGATGTCATGATCATTGGTTAGAATTACCGACTTTCCTTACCTCTGAATAGGTAACTCCCTCTTTTTTACTGCTTTATTCAGGACAGCAACTTCTTGTGCGCTTTCGAGAGGTGACGATTTCATCCGTTACATTTCTTCCACCTGAAAGTATGACCAGAACCATTGACTGTTTGTTTGGGCAATGGCGTATTGTATTTCTTACCTCCTTAAAAGGATGGATCCGCTAATTCCTTCCTGTATCCTACAGCCATCTGTCATCCTTGCCTCTCAAAATATGACCTGCTGCAAAGATCAATGTTTGACAGAGTATTTTTTGTCAGGCAACAAATATAAATTATTTGTCACTGGATTCGTTTTGTAACGGTGAGTATAAATGCACACCTTCTGTGGGATGAATGGCTGTATGTGGTTTCCTTATTTTTCACTAGAAGAAGTAGATATTTCTGTAACCTCTCAGAAGCTTTGGTTCTGTATATTGCTTTATTCTGACGAAACTGCTGGTAGCCTTTGACAGCAAAGGATAGATTCACTTCCTTCACCTGAAAGTACACTCAAATTGGTTAGTTTCCACTCCATTGCTAGGAGAAGGTGCATTCCTTACCTCTTGATAGGAAGAGTTTCTTTGACTTCTGAAGTGGTACAGTAAGAACTTCTGACAGACAAGCTGCAATGATCCAATCAATGGAAATCGGACCAAGCGCAATGTCGTCTCTTGAAAGGTGAAAACCAAGCTGATGCCACTTCTCAGCTCCAGCCACTTGTACCCTTTCCTTTCTGAATTGTACAAATGCCTCCATTATTACCCCCTAGTGGTTACACCTGGCTGCTTTGCCTACATCTTGACAAAGGCATTCAGGATTCTATCTGAAGCTAAAGAAATCCGTCCAGGTTCTTACCCCCATCCACTTCCTCTGTGCTTCTCCTTTCTCTTCTCTTGTAGCCTCTTTGCCCATTCCTTTTTCATGTCTCTCTCCTCACCCATTTCCCTTCCCTCTTTCTTCTCCCTCCCTTCCTCAGTCACCTGGTGTTTTTCCTCCCTAACTTCATACTCCCTCCCTGCCCCCCCGCCAGTTATCTGATGCCTTGTCCCTGCCTTGTTTCCTTCCTCTTACAAGAATTCTTTCCTTCATCCTTCTGTGTCTTACGTTCCCTTCTTTAGCAATGGAAGCAGGTTGGTCACAGAAGGCCCTACTCCATCACCCTGTTCCCTGTACTCAGACCCACGGGCAGCAGCCATGTGCTCTGGGCGACATCCTGGTGTGAAATGCTGCAGTCCCTGGTGGCCGACCCAACAATCACTCCATCACAAGAGAGTCACGGGTCATCGTCACCACCTCCTCATCTGGGCAAAGAGACCTGCCCCACGTCCTCCCAGGGGAGCTGTAGGGGGAAGGCCCTGGCTGGCTCTGAACTCTCAAATGAGTCAAATGACACTTCAGATCTAGAGTCACCAGCTGGGGCTCTGTCTGTGACAGTGAGTTCCAGGGTCACAAACGGCTCCTTTCCCTGTGACTTGGATGGAGTGGGACTTACGTAGCCCTCACCTATGAAAGCTTACGTCATAGTTCCCTTCCCCTGCCTGTCTCCACCTCTGGGTTTGTCTCGGTCACCACCCCTACGGTGGAATGTTCCACTTCCATCACAGTGGGCCAATGCTGAGCAGGGCTGAGTTCCTGCATCTCCCTCAGGAACCAGTGGGAGCTGCAGGTGCCCAGCCCCTCTCAGAAATAACCCTGTTAGCTGCATTTCATGGCACTGTGCTGTGCCCACCATCTTGTGGTCTAGGCCGATCGCTGCAGATCCACCAGGGTGTTGCCGGCACTCAGTGCCAGAGGCGAACAGCAGCAAGGTTCGTTGCCCGGTGTGCGTCACCCAATAATCACAACGGGGTGGAGAAGCAGAAAAGTTTATCTGCAGCTGGAAACAAGGTACAGGGAGAATAGATTCTCAAATTACATAGGCTTTTATACATCCTTTCTTCAGCGTACTTATCCAATAGCTGCCCTAAGTAGCCATATAGCCAGCCAATCCAGTTACGAGCAAGTTCCCCAGTTCTCTGTACCATCTGTTATACCATACATAAAGCGGCTTTATTCAGCATTGTTCTTCCATATCTACCCTGTTTGGCCTTGTTTAGTTTCAGGCAGTCTGACTTTGCAACATATTGTTGCAGATCCTCAGCAGAACTGCTGCGAGTGCCTCCAGGCGGGAGTGGGGGCCAAGGACACTTGGGCCTAGTGCGAGGGGGCTTCATAGACACTCATGGTCTTCCATCCCCTTGAGTTACCTAGTGACCATGCCCCAGTGTCCCCAACAAGGGGACTGACAGCCAGCGCCTCCTGTACAGGAGAATCCAGGCAGGGGTTTCACTGTTACCTGGAGATGGGCAGATACCAGACCCATCACTCCACCCTTCCATGGTCGATGGGAGCTCTGATAAAAGGACACCTGTTATTGGCTGTGTGGGTCCATGATTTGTCCTGGCTCTGGCCAGGTAGCTGGCCTAGCAGACCTCAGTCAAACCGCCTGAGAGACCACAGACTCGTTTGGTGGCAAAGGCGCTTAGCCAGGTTTGTAGTCGACAAAGCACTTGTACTCGCACCCCATAGACTCTGGGTGGACACTAGGACACGGACGCCCATGAGAATGACCAGCTCAGTCAGCAGTGAGACTTTCCACCCCTCTCATGTGGTTAATTACTATTCTGTAGCTTTGGGTTTGAACCCTAGGAGGGGTCAGTCTGTCCCTGACTCTCTCCTGAAGCGGGGGCAGGGAGTGCTGACACAGCCCATGCAGCAGGGGAGCTGTAGCCACAAGCAGGCTGTGGAGGGGAGACCCTGGAGGACTCGGCAGCACAAATGGCATTTGTAGCCACGCCTGGTGGTGCCTCTTGTGGGGGGAGAGGCAGAGAAGTGATGGGCCTTCCCTGTGCTAATTCAGGAAGGAGCAGTGAGTGCCCAACAAAAAGGGCTCTTAGCTGAATTTCCCAAAATCATGTCTCTGAAAAACCAGCTCTGTCCTGTCTCCAGAGGACACTGCTTAATACTTTTGAAGATTTAGGGTTCATGAAAAGGGGTTCCCTGACCCAGGCAGAGCTCAGGGCTCTGTGTGTGGCACGGGAGGGGTGGTATGGGATCGCAGGTGGAGCCTCTATGGCCAAGGTGAAAGCAGTGATCCTTTGCAGAAGGGGAAATGGGACACGCGTTTTATGGTTCCCGTAGTGAGGGCGGGAGGTGCCCCAGGAGGACTGGAGGCTGCAGGATGGAGGTACCGATGATTCAGTGACAGAAGGAGCAGCTTTCTGGAGGACATCAGGCCACTGGGAAGGAGACCATTAATTAATGGTCAGGAGCATGAGGAAGAGCTGGAGACACTGCGTACAGAGACCTCGAAACCCTGGAGAAGATGAAACTCTATAGACTGACTGAGACGAAGACTGGCGTTAAGGAGCGTGGGGAACTTGGGGAATATGGCTACATGTGACTCTCTATGGAGTCTGTTCTGGGTTGCAGGGAGAGCAGCCCAGAGGGGGCCTCACAAGTAAGGGAAAAGGCAGGTTTTTCTGAAGGGGGGGGTATGTCAGTCGGTGGCTGGCACCTGGAACTGAAGTAGGTCCTGTACTCCTGTTGGGTAAATGAAGGGGGCAAGGCAGCACCTGGGGCTATCTGGGGCAGAGGGCATTCCTGAGAGGGAGGGGCTATGAGGAGGAACTGGCTGAGGGAGACTGAGGTAGGAAATGGCAGGAAGCATCTGCCAGAGTCCCCGGAGATTCAGAAATTGAGCTGAGAAACTGTCTTGATTTCTTCCAGTTTGGGACTAAACTGCATCAGAGCCTTGGTTTGGCAGTGAGCCCTTGGCAAGCTGGGGAGAAGCCCGGCCATGCAACGGTTCCCATTGTGTCCTTTGGAAGGAGTCTCCTGTAACCCTAGGTTGTGACAGACGCTGCCTTCAATCCGATCTCCCCTCCCTGCCAGCGTCTCCATCATTCTCCCCACTCATGTGTCTCTGTCCCTGGCCACATGCTGAGCTCCTGTATCCCCCTGTGAAACCAATATGGAGCTGCAGGTGTCCAGCCTCTTTGTCTCCCCTGTGCCTTTGTGCCGTCAGCCCCTCTCTGCTTTGTGTCTTGGTGTGTTTGACCCTGGCTAAGACTTGGGGCTGCAGTTTGTGTGGAAGCCGGATGCACAGTTAAGCTCTGCCCTTCTCCATGGAGGGAGGGAGAAGCTCTTTGTGTTGTCGGTGGGGCTGTGATCACCAATGTGCAGAATGTGTCACATGTTGGGCTCCGGGGTCTTAAGTGGTGGTTTTGTAGCCCTGCAGCCAGCTCCTCCTAGGCAGGACGTGTACAGACCATGGTGCCGTGATCGGGCCAGGCTGAGACGGGCCAGAACCATCACTCCACCGCTCCATGATCTCTGGGGTGTTACAATAGAGTAAAACACTGATCTGAGCTTTCTCCCTCCACCCTAGGTTTGGGTTCATTTTGCCAAATAGAAGCTGAAAACCAGACCACGGCCTGCCCCCATTTTGCTCTTCTGTACTGTTAGGCTCCCTCCTGCACTGCAGTTTGTGAGCCACTCCTACAATTCCCATGGTATCTTAGCCGAGGATATCGCATTCTCCCCCCAACCGCCTTCCCAAGGTATTCCTATTAACTACACCTATTGACTTCACCTTGGAGATGCTGTCTCCCTGCGGGGAGAATTGGGCCCCAATGGCTTCCAAGAGACGGGTTTATAGAGGTTTTCAGCCCCACAAGAACATTTTGGGCATTGCCCTGTGGTTTGGGTTCAGCGTGCGGCTGCGAAGCTGATTGGGGGGGCAGGAAGTGGACACAGGGGGGGTGATAGGCAGGCAGCAGGAACTGGAGGTTAAAGAGAAGTGCACAACTGAAGTAACGTGTTGCTGGCCCCTCTCCCTTTTCCATTCCCTCCAGCCGTGTGCTTCTAATACTAACTGACCCTGTCCTGTGTCCCCGGGTCGTGCTCCCAGTCCCCCTGGGGCAGATGATGGAGTTCTGATTTCCCAGAATGCCTGCAAGGAGATCTACAGACCCCACGCTGGGCAATACGGGGGGAATGATTTTGTGTGGGCCAAACCAGCACTGCACTGAGAGGTGCCAGACTTGGAGCAGGGCTTAAAGGAGAAGACCGCACAGCTGGAGCAGACTGCAGAGGACAGAGGCTTCTGGCCCCTAGCTCCTGGGAAAGGGCTGGCTGACGGCAAGAGCTTTGTGGATGCCCGATGGCTCCCTGAATTGAACCAGCCCTGGGGGACTATTATTCGCTGCTAGCCTGTGAGCCCAGTTACAGTGCTCAGGAAGTGGTGGCTCCACCTTGCCAATGGAAGAGCTGCTTTGGGGTCGTTCACTACCCCTTTCAGAGCCGCTCATCAGTGGCTTGGCCAGAGGGGCTCTTATGACCACAGCAGCAGGGCAGAGCACTTGGATGTGGCCGACCAAAGGCCTTCCCTGGCCCCTTGGGGCATCCTGGCAGAGGAACATGGTAACAATGCTGCTGTACTTCCTGCTTTCCCCTCGACCGGTGCAACCGGCCATTTCCCCTCCCCATTGCGCGGGGGCCATGCACACAGCTGTTCCCTCTCTGGGATGGCAGGCTGGTCTCCCCTGTGCTGGGGCCCGACCGGGGTGGAAGAGCAACATGGGGGCCACGCTGGCTCTGAGGTGGGGAGCAATGCACCATTGAGGGACTCTGACCTGCTGCATGGCTTGGGGCAGGGCCTGGCAGAGAGGCACAGGACGGGTTTATAGAAAATGCAAAAAACGAAGGGAGGCAAGATCTCTCTAATGGATTTTATTGACAGTTTCTAAATGGCCCAAAGGGCTGGTCCCTGCTCCATGCCCCAGAGGAAGGCGAAAAACCTCCAGGGTCTCTGGCCAATCTGCCCTGGAGGAAAATTCCTTCCTGACCCCAAACATGGCGATCAGTTTCACCCTGTGCATGCGAGCCAGGACCACAGTGGGGAAAGCACACACTGGTCACTATGGTTACACACCCTCTCCCATGCCCCTCCAGGGGATTGTCTGTGTCCCAGTACTAACCAGTGGCCAGTGCTTTTTTCTTTGCTTCCATCCCGGCAGATGGGACCAGCTGCTCCCCTTAGCCCAAGAGGTGACCCCAGGCAACTTCTGAACATTGTTTCTTGAATACTGACCACACTGGCTGTGTTTCCTTCATCTGAAAGTCTAACCAAATCCACGGAAGTCACTCAGAAGTGACAAGCAGGCTCATCACCTCCTGATAAAGATGAATCCCCTGAGGTCTGCCATGCCCCTGAGCTCCTCTTCGATCCTGAGATGTGTGATCAGCTGTAACAAACTCTTTGACACAACATAAGTTAGTAATTTTGTAGAGTTGATTCTATGCCCACTTGGTAGACTTACCAAATGCTTTTTACCTCTCCTCAGAGCCAATTCTGTTGCTTTATTGAATGAAGGGTCTTTTTCATGGTTTCATATCTTGAGATCCAATTATCCTTTCAGGTGTTGGATTTGTTCAGCTCCATTCCTATTTCTTTGTGCTCAAATCCTGAGCGTCTGTAACTCTTCTCCTGAAAAGAGAAATCAGCTTCACAAACTAGTTCCTGCAGAGCACAGCTGTGGCTGTAGAGATCAGCATTTGACAGGTGACTTGTTTGCTTATTCTCAGTTTTACAGGCCCATAAATGTACACGATGCGTCACGATCTGGTCCATTTAGCAATAAGAGAATCCTAAGGGCTCACCTCTGTCAGGGACGGTCTCCTGCATTGTGGGTTTGTAACTTGACGGTGATAAGGGATTGTCTTCCCATTCTAGTCAAGGAAGGCAACTTTTTCCCCTCTCTGCAGGTCTGGGAACATGTGTTCCTGTATTCTTCAGTAACATGACTGCTTATGGTCCTCAACCCCTGGGAGATCAGATCAGCTGCATTTCTTTCACCTGAAGGGAAACCAGATCCATTAATTTCTCCATTATGAGGTGAATTCCTTACCTCTTGGCAGCAGTGATGACTTTCACTGGTTTCCTTCCTGCAGATATCTCAGATCTTCTCGCAACTTCCTGAAGTTTTCACACCCTCAAAGTTCAAATCAGCTGCATTTCTCTCATCTGAAAGTATAACAGGATCTATTCATTTCCACCTGATTGTTAAAGAAATGTGATTTTTTCCTTCCCAACTGACATGCCCGGTTCAGCTAGTTGCATTTCCATTAATCCCTACAAGAGCACAACAGCCCCCTGGTCTTCCATCTGGAGATGTGCGATGTGTGACCTATTTATTTGGTCTGTAAGTGTTGCTTTGGCATGAGGTTCATTTGACAACCAGGGAAACTTCAATGCTTACCTCCATGTCTGTGTTCTGCTGACTTGCTTTATATTCAGATTTGCAACTAGCTGATCTATTTGAAGTGACTGTTTTCTGTTTGTTGTTCCTTGAAATTACAGTGTCTTCTCATTGGAGTCCTCCATGGATTGAGCGGCTGGCAAGTCCATGTTGCTTTGTCTTGCCTCTGCTTTTCACACTCTCCCCATGACAAGTAAGGTCCACCACAGTTCTTCTCCCTGAAAGGAAACTCCACACCACTTGATATACACATGGATGTTTGGAGACTGGTATCGTTTACCTCCTTGCCCGGGACAGCCTCTTACCCTCACTTCTCCCTGGTAGGAATGGCCACCTGGTCTGTTCACATCTCCAGTTAACAATACCTGTCAATTATTTATTATTACTCATTACCAGTTATGAAGAGTCATCAATAGAAACGGTTCCATAGCATCCAGATCATTAGGCTTCTACAGACTTTTCCATGCTCACCTACTTGTCAATGATGTTCCACCACAAGGCTTTGATTCTTAGAGTTACAGCCAGCTACACTGGTTACAACTTGAAGCATATAATTGGCTGCTTTCCTCTTTCTGAGCTAGAAATAAAAGATATCGTTACCTGTCTGACTGTTGTTAAATTCAGCAACCTCTTATCTTCCCCCGCCTCCTTAATGGTCAGACCTTCATTCACCTGAAAATAGAAATAGAGCCAGTTATTCCTGCCCCTGTGCTGAGAGGAGGTGCGTTCCTTACCTCTTGATAGAAATGATCAATTCCACTGACTTCTTCTTCACATTTGATAAATAAGCAACAATGATCCATTCTGCACAAAGAGAATCAGCTGGAAAATTCTTCTCTGCAAATAAAGGGCAGGTTAAATGGTCATCTTCACACTCTGGTTAGTTGCACTTTTTCTGTGATACATCCTTGTCGGAACAACCCACCATTAGCCAGGAAGGGGAAAGGAGCAGATGTCATGATCATCGGTTAGAATTACCCACTTTCCTTACCTCTGAAGAGGTATCTCCCACTTTTTTACTGCTTTATTCAGGACAGCAACTTCTTGTGCCCTTTCGAGAGGTGACGATTTCATCCGTTACATTTCTTCCACCTGAAAGTATGACCAGAACCATTGACTGTTTGTTTGGGCAATGGCGTGTTGTATTTCTTACCTCCTTAAAAGGATGGATCCGCTAATTCCTTCCTGTATCCTACAGCCATCTGTCATCCTTGCCTCTCAAAATATGACCTGCTGCAAAGATCAATGTTTGACAGAGTATTTTTGTCAGGCAACAAATGTCAATGATTTGTCCTTGGATTCATTTTGTAACAGTGAGTATAAATGCACACCTTCTGTGGGATGAATGGCTGTATGTGGTTTCCTTATTTTTGACTAGAACAAGTAGATATTTCTGTAACTTCTCAGAAGCTTTGGTTCTGTATATTGCTTTATTCTGACGAAACTGCTGGTAGCCTTTGACAGCAAAGGATAGATTCACTTCCTTCACCTGAAAGTACACTCAAATTGGTTCATTTCCGCTCCATTGCTAGGAGAAGGTGCATCCCTTACCTCTTGATAGGAAGAGTTTCTTTGACTTCTGAAGTGGTACAATAAGAACTTCTGACAGACAAGCTGCAATGATCCAATCAATGGAAGTCGGACCAAGTGCAATGTCATCTCTTGAAAGGTGAAAACCAAGCTGATGCCACCGCTCAGCTACGGCCACTTGTACCCTTTCCTTTCTGAATTGTACAAATGCCTCCATTATTACCCCCTAGTGGTTACACCTGGCTGCTTTGCCTACATCTTGACAAAGGCAATCAGGATTCTATCTAAAGCTAAGGAAATCCGTCCAGGTTCTTACCCCCATCCACTTCCTCTGTGCTTCTCCTTTCTCTTCTCTTGCAGCGTCTTTGCCCATTCCTTTTTCATGTCTCTCTGCTCACCCATTTCCCTTCCCTCTTTCTTCTCTATCCCTTCCTCAGTTCCCTGGTGTTTTTCCTCCCTAACTTCATACTCCCTCCCTGCCCCCCGCCAGTTATCTGATGCCTTGTCCCTGCCTTGTTTCCTTCCTCTTTACAAGAATTCTTTCCTTCATCCTTCTGTGTCTCACGTTCCCTTCTTTAGCAATGGAAGGAGGTTGGTCACAGAAGGCCCTACTCCATCACGCTGGTCCCTGTACTCAGACCCACAGGCAGCAGCCATGTGCTCTGGGCGACATCCTGGTGTGAAATGCTGCAGCCCCTAGTGGCCAACCCAACAATCACTGCCTCACAACAGAGTCATGGGTATCATCATCACCTCCTCATCTGGGCAAAGAGACCTGCCCCACGTCCTCCCAGGGGAGGTGTAGGGGGAAAGCTCTGGCTGGCTCTGAACTCTCAAATGAGTCAAATGACACTTCAGATCTAGAGTCACCAGCTGGGGCTCTGTCTGTGACGATGAGTTCCAGGCTCACAAACGGCTCCTTTCCCTGTGACTTGGATGGAGTGGGACTTACGCAGCCCTCACCTATGAAAGCTTACGTCATAGTTCCCTTCCCCTGCCTGTCTCCACCTCTGGGTTTCTCTCGGTCACCACCCCTACGGTGGAATGTTCCACTCCCATCACAGTGGGCCAATGCTGAGCAGGGCTGAGTTCCTGCATCTCCCTCAGGAACCGGTGGGAGCTGCAGGTGCCCAGCCCCTCTCAGGACTAACCCTGCTGGCTGCATTTCATGGCACCGTGCTGTGCCCTCCATCTTGTGGTCTAGGCCGATCGCTGCAGACCCACCAGGGGACTGACAGCCAGCGCCGCCTGTACCGGGGAACCAGGCAGGGGTTTCAGTGTTAGCTGGAGATGGGCTGATACCAGACCCATCACTCCACCCTTCCATGATCGCTGGGGGCTCTGATAAAAGGACACCTGTTATTGGCTGTGTGGGCCCATGCGTTGTCCTGGCTCTGGCCAGGTAGCTGGCCCAGCAGACCTCAGTCAAACTGCCCGAAAGACCACAGACTCGTTCGGTGGCAAAGGCGCTTGGCTAGGTTTGTCGACAAGGCACGTGTACTAGCACCCCATAGACTCTGCGTGGACAGTAGTGTTGGGGACACTGGGGCATGGCCACTAGGTAACTCGAGGGGATGGAAGACCACGAGTGTCGATGAAGCCCCCTCGCACTAGGCCCAGGTGTCCTTGGCCCCCCCTCCCGCCTGGAGGCACTCGCGGCAGCTCTGCGTACTAGGCCCAAGTGTCCTTGGCCCCCCGGCCTGGAGGCACTCACAGCAGTTCTGCTGAGGATCTGCAACAATATGTTGCAGAGTCAGACTGCCTGAAACTAAACAAGGCCAAACAGGGCAGATATGGAAGAACAATGCTGAATAAAGCAGCTTTATGTATGGTTTAACAGATGGTACAGAGAACAGGGGAACTTGCTCGTAACTGGATTGGCTGGCTATATGGCTACTTAGGGCAGCTTGCTATTGGATAAGTATGCTGAAGAAAGGATGTATAAAAGCCTGTGTAACTTCCTGCTCTGGGTGCAGGATTTGAGATTTTCTTCTCCCTGTACCTTTTTGCAGCTGCAAATAAACTTTTCTGCTTCTCCACCCCGTTGTGATTATTGGGTGTAGCACACCGGGTAGTGAACCAACTTCAACTGTTGTTTAGCCTCTCGGCACTGGGTGCTGGCAAGAGCTTTTGGCGTCCCTGGGTGGGCTACGAGGCTGCAATTTAGCCTTGCCCGGACCCCTCCTGGAGGTCGAGGATTGTGGCGAGAACCGACGCCCAGCGCGCACCAGTGAGTTCATCGGGGGCCTCGGAGGAGACGCGATTTGATCGACCCTGGATGGCACAACGGTGCAACGCACTCATATAGTGGAGAAGCAGTTGTGGTGGACGACGGTGAAGAACCGGTCCCTTGGACATAGGGGAGGAGCAGTTGTGGACGACGGTGAAGAACCGGTCCCTTTGATAAGGTAGGAACCTTTTGAAATCCGGATTGTATGCTCTGTTGGAACCTGGGTACGCCCAGAGTTACCCTGTAGGTATGGGACAGGGACAGAGCTCGGGGGTTAGGGCACTATGTACGCCCCTAGAATGCATTCTAGCAAACTGGAAGGTATTTGGTGCGGATCCGATGACTAAGAGCCAATTAAAACGATTCTGTACAGTTGACTGGCCTCAATATCAACTAGAGGACCAGGAGTGGTGGCCGCCAGGAGGGTCAATTAATTACAACACAATCCTCCAATTAGTTTTGTTTTGTCAGTGAATGGGTAAATGGAATGAATATTTGTATGCACAAGTGTTTATGGCTTTAAGAAATAGAACAGAGCTGTAATTCTGCAGAGCTGTAATCTGACTCCGACTGGTTCGGTAGTAGCTAATGTTAGCCCCCAGAACCCCACCCCCACTGTAATGGCAGAGCCGGTGTCCCCTTCGGCCCCCACACTCCCACCTTACAAGGGTAGGATGCCTCGGGTTACAGAGATTGCCCCCTCGGTGGGACTCTATCCTTTGCTTACCGAGACTGTTGTGGCTTGCCCAGGGGCAGAGGGACGTCAGGCTACCACTATGCAAGTTTACACCCCTGTGCCATTCAATCCAATAAACTTATCAGCTTTTAAAACACAGGCTGGGGAATTCTCCATGAACCCAAGCCGGTTTATTTCAGTCTTTGAGGAGTGCCTCAGTAGTCACAAGCTGGACTGAGACGACTGTAATATCCTCCTGAGAAGCCTGTTGTCTGAGGTGGAGCGGAATCAGGTTACAGCTAAGGCAAGGGGAGCATCAGCATTCAAGCAAAAGAAAGGAAGCTATCTGTCAAGTTCCTACCCCAAGTAACCGTAAGTGGCTCAGGGCATTTCTGGGTATGGCAGGCTTTTGCAGGATATGGATCCCAGAGTTTGGACTGTGGGCTAAACCCCTGTACGACTGTGTAAAAGGAGCAAATCATGACCCCTTCTATTGGACCGCAAAGGCTGACAGGGCATTTAAAATCCTGAAAAAAAGAAAATTGATGGAAGCCCCGGCTCTGGGCCTGCCGGATCTCTCTAAGCCGTTTCAGTTGTATGTACATGAACGAAGGGGGGTGGCCCTAGGAGTGCTGACAGAGCTGTTAGGAGCATGGAGACATCCCGTGGCTTATTTTTCTAAGCAACTTGATCAGGTTGCAAAGGGTTGGCTGGCATGTTTACGGGCGGTCGCAGCTACTGCCCTAGTGCTTGAGGAAGCCGAGAAGCTAACATTGGGAGGGGTTATGCAAATCTATACTCCCTATATGGTCCGAGCCTTATTGGATGCAAAGGGAGGGCTTTGGCTCACCCGGACTCGGATTGCTCGGTATCAGGCTAAGCTGTTAGAGAACTCTGAAGTCACCTTATAGTCTTGCCCCTCCCTTAACCCAGCCACCCTCTTGCCAGAAACAGAGGAACAGGAACATGACTGTTTAGAGATCATAGATGCCCAGTACTCCAGCCATCTGGATTTAAAGGATGTACCCCTCCCAAATGCAGATTATGAGTGGTACACTGATGGTAGCAGTACTGTAATAGATGGGCAAAGGAGAGCGGGTTATGCTGTTGTGACCCTCCATGACACTGTGGAAGCTGAAGGTTTGCCTGCTGGGACCTCTGCCCAGCTTGCCGAACTAATAGCCCTGACCCGTGCACTTGAACTTTCAAAAGGAAAGCGGGTCAACGTTTTTACTGATTCAACGTATGCTTTTGGTGTGCTACATGCTCATGCTGGCCTATGGAAGCAGAGGGTAATGCTGACAGCCCAAGGCTCCCCAGTCAAGTACGGGCCCCAAATCCTCCGGCTTCTAGAAGCCGTACAACTTCCCTCGGAAGTGGCGGTGGTACACTGTAAAGCCCATCAAAGGGAGGATCAAGATGTGGCCAGAGGTAATGCCCGGGCAGATAGAGAGGCTAAACATGTGCCACCCTGCCATCCCCTCAGACTGAGAATGCCCATATGCATGCCCTTATCCCATCAGTAGGGGAGCTTCCAACCCCTCAGTACTCTGGGGAGGAGAGACAGCTAACTGACAAACTCGGTCTCCGGGAAAAGGAGGGATGGCTCCATTCCCCAGGAGGGAAGGTCCTCTTACCAATGGTCCTGATCCGGCCAGTGCTGCAGAAACTACATCAAACCACTCATGCTGGTAGGGAAGCACTTATCCAGCTAATGGGAAAATACTTTATCACTTCCGGACTCCGACCCCTGGCTGCCCAGGTACAAGCGGACTGCTTAGTCTGCCAAAAGAATAACCCCTGACCGGGACATCCTGTGCCACCAGCTGCCTTAGAACCCACTCCGGGCCCTGGACAAGTGTGGCAAATAGACTTTACTGAGTTTCCCCGGACCCAAGGGTTCAAATATCTCCTTGTCATAGTGGATCAGTTCAGAGGATGGCCAGAAGCCTTCCCATGCCGTAATTGCACTGCCAGAACAGTGGCTCTCAAGTTTGTTAAGGAGATCGTTCCTCGCTTTGGACTCCCCATGTGGATGGAATCTGACAACGGGACACATTTCACGTCAAAAATCATTCAAAGCATCTCACATGCCTTACAGATCCCCTGGAAACTCCGTACGCCCTGGAGACCGCAAGCCAGTGGAGTAGTGGAGCGGACCAATCAGACCCTTAAACGGCATCTCTCAAAAGTGTGCCAAGAAGCCTCACTGCGATGGCCTGATGCTTTTCCCCTCGTCCTATTCCGTATCCGCGTTCTCCCAAAGGGTAGATTAGGGCTTAGTCCCTTTGAAATTATGTTTGGAAGGGCATGGCCTATGAATGGCACCCCGGTTCTGTCAGGGGAATGGGAGTTGGGTCATGTTTTTTTGTCACAGTATATGTGTTCCCTGTCTGCTGTTCTCTTGTCTCTTCACAGGTATACCAAGGATTCCCAGCCTCTCCCCTTGGACTCTCCCGTCCACTCCTTACAGCCCGGTGACTCCGTGCTTGTTCGTACCTGGAAAGACGAGCCTCTCCAGGAAAAGTGGAAAGGACCCTATACCGTCCTGCTGGTCTCCCATACAGCGGCAAAGATCAAGGGACACAAGAACCGGATCCATCACTCTCGTCTGAAGGCAGTACCCGCCCCCTCGCCAGCAGAACAGTGGACCGTCCAACCTGCTGACTCCTCATCTAGTGACGATCTCGGGCTAAAGCTACGGTTTAAAAGACACAAATAGTGGGCACCTTAATGCTAAAATGGGCCCACCCAGGTACTGGAGACCCTGGGTTAAAAAAGACTCTGGTGATAATTAATTGGGTAACATTGTTATTCTCTGTATTGGTATTTCCAAACTGTGCGTATCGGGAGCATAACTCCTTTGTTTCGCTTGCGCACCATGTTGCTACTTTAACAAACCAGACTGATTGCTGGGTACGTGCTCCAACTCCACTGTCCCCCCAAACGGGAATGCCCCTTGACATGCTGCCCCTGACCCTAGCAGAATTAGCCGCCACCAAAGAGCAGGAAAGAATGGATTCGCCGTTCTGGAACAAGACCTCTTTACAGCAAGCCACCTATCAGGACTAGGAGTATTCAGTTGCAGTACTCACTGAGGGAATGTTATGTTTTACCTGAAACCAATCTGATCACTATGGGCGTCCTGTGGGAAAAAGCTCCTGTGTTATTACACAGTGGGCTGATGGGTATTGGATAAAGACCAAGAGGGGAGGCCAACAGTGTGGGTGTAATGGTTCCTCCCCTTTTAGGGAAACTCTTACAAATAATCTTACCACAGAAGAGGGGTTTGGAAATATAACTTGCCGTCCAGTTAATATCTCCAATGTAGCAAGCCAATGGTGGGTTTGTAGTGGTCCCTATGGTGAGTGTAATTTGAACAGCACAATTAGAAATGCCCCCACTTGTACCCAATCAGGAGGATGGGATGCCCCTTAGGGGCATATGAACTGTTTGGAAAAACAGCCTTAAATATTCCAGGAATCCCCTTAAGAAACAGTCTTTACTGGGCCCTACAGGGTCACTATTTTGTATGTGGCCGAAAGGCTTACAAGGTGCTGCCAGCCAACTGGACAGGTAGCTGTTATATAGCTCATGGAGTTCCTCATCTGTCAATAGCTGCCACACTGCCCAAAGGAAAGATTAGAAATGCCCAAGACACCTCTGTTGAGCCACGAGAAAAGACCCTGCGGCGACTGACTACAGCATTGGGGGGCAATATGAAGAATTCCCTCACAACTGAGAAGCTTGTACGGTGCTCTGTACTGGGAATAGCGCCACTGTTTACCGGGCCAGCCATGGCATGCATAGACCTCTATACTGTAAGGCTGCAAATGGTACTTGAGAAAGTGGCCTTAGAGTTAGAGAACTCGGTTAGTGATTTAGGGTCAGCAGTAAAAACATTAAATAAAGAGGTACAGCAGCTCAGGACGTTTTCCCTCCAAAACAGGCTGGCTTTGGACTACCTCTTGGCATCCCAAGGAGGGGTTTGTGCCCTCGTCGGGTCCCTATGTTGTGTATATGTAAATGATAGCAGTTATGAGATCTATGAAAAGGTGGTACAGGCTGAGGCCCAGGCCCGAGCCGGAGCACAGGTTGCCTATACTGCCCCCGAGAGCGATTGGTTGCAAACCTTGTTTTCAGGCTGGGGTTTGTCGTTTTGGCTTGGTGGTTTATTTAGCCTGTGATTGAAACTTCTTTTTCCTGTATTGCTTGTATTACTGGTATTATGCTGTGCAGTATCATGTGATAGGGCCCTTTTGCAAAAGTTAATAAGTCATTCTCTTCAGGGTTATCACAAAGTGTTTATGCAAAGTCCTATTGTAAAGAAATAAGTAGCCCAAGTGAGAAAACTCAGAGCCAAGGCTGTTGAGTGTTCTCAAAGGAGGGAGTTGTTGGGGACACTGGGGCATGGCCACTAGGTAACTCGAGGGGATGGAAGACCACGAGTGTCGATGAAGCCCCCTCGCACTAGGCCCAAGTGTCCTTGCCCCCCCCCAAAACCTGGAGGCAGTCGCAGCAGTTATGCTGAGGATCTGCAACAATATGTTGCAAAGTCGGACTGCCTGAAACTAAGCAAGGCCAAACAGGGCAGATATGGAAGAAAAATGCTGAACAAAGCAGCTTTATATATGGTTGAACAGATGGTACAGAGAACAGGGGAAGTAGCTGGGAATTGGATTGGCTGGCTGTAGGGATACTTAGGGCAGCTTGCTATTGGATAGGTATGCTGGGAAAAAGGATGTATAAAAGCCTGTGTAACTTCCTGCTCTGGGTGCAGGATTTGAGATTTTCTTCTCCCTGTACCTTTTTGCAGCTGCAAATAAACTTTTCTGCTTCTCCGCCCCGTTGTGATTATTGGGTGACGCACACCGGGGAACGAACCAACCTCAGCTGTTGTTCAGCCTCTCGGCACTGGGTGCCGGCAACAGGAGGACACGGACGCCCATGAGAAGGGACCAGCTCAGTCAGCAGTGGGACTTTCCACTGCCCCCTTGGCCAGATGTACCTTCCGTGACCCCTCTTTTATACACTGATACAGACAAGTTGTGTATTACCCCTCTCACGTGGTTAGTTGTTCGGATATGGATATTCAGGCCTGTCTGCAAAGGCCTGTATTTTAAGAATTTAGGTGTATTCTTATCAATTGGCTAAGTATAGAGATATAAAAGAATCAAAATCACTGTCTGCCGGTGTAAGGGCCTTCTCTTACTGTGACAGTCTGAGGCCCTGTGCTTAGGCTAAGGCCTTTGGCTAAGCAGCAGAGGCGTCCAAGCTGGGAAACAACCGGTCACCTCCTCCCATTCCAAACTAGTCCCATTGAAAGAAGGTGCTACTGGGCTCTTAGGCACTATCAGGACAGGATTGTATTCCTATCACCTCCAGAGAAAGGGAAGTGCCTAGAAGATGTAAAAGGAAACTTAGTTTTGTAGCATCCTGTCTGGCAAGAACTCGCTTATTTATAGCTGGGATGTGAAATCCTCCCTTCTGTATTATTTTGTCATTATAGTTCCCACTTTTCTTTTTGCGAATACAGACTAACACGGCTGCTACTCTGAAACCTGTCACTTTGCTATTGCTTGACTGTATAATCTCTCTCTGGTTCTGTGATTGATTGTTTCTCTCTGCTGTATAATTAATTTTGCTGGGTGTAAACTAATTAAGGTGGTGGGATATAATTAGTTACATAGTCATGTTACAATACGTTAGGATTGGTTAGTTAAATTTAAGGAAAAAGATTGGTTAAGGTATAGCTAAGTGGAACTCAAGTTTTACTATATAGTCTGTAGTCAATCAGGAAGTGGGGGGGTTCTGGATGGGTGTGGGGAGGGGAAATGGGAAGAGGGAATGGGGGTAAGGAAATTGGAATCATGTTTGGCTAAGGGCAGGAATGGGAACAGGGACACAGGTGTAAGGCTCTGTGGTGTCAGAGCTGGGAAGGGGGACACTAAGGAAGGAAACTGGAATCATGCTTGCTGGAAGTTCACCCCAATAAACATCGAATTGTTTGCGCCTTTGGACTTGGGGTATTGTTGCTCTCTGTTCATGCGAGAAGGACCAGGGAAGTAAGTGGGTGAAGGAATCAGCCCCCTAACATTAGTTACCATCCTGTAGCTGTGGGTTTGAACCCTAGGAGGGGTCAGTGTGTCCCTGTACCATCTTTGGGGAGTGACTCTCCTGAAGCAGGGGAAGGGAGTGCTGACACAGCCCATGCAGCAGGGGAGCTGTAGCCACAAGCAGGCTGTGGAGGGAGACCCTGGAGGACTCGGCAGCACAAATGACTTTTGTAGCCACGGCTGGTGCTGCCTCTTGTGGGGGGGGGGGAGGCAGAGAAGTAACGGGCTTTCCCTGTGCTAATTCAGGAAGGAGCAGTGAGTGCCCAGTAAAAAGGGCTCTTCGCTGAATTTCCCAAAATAAAGTCTCTGAAAAACCAGCTCTGTCCTGTCTCCAGAGGACACTGCTTAATACTTTTGAAGTTTTAGGGTTCATGAAAAGGGGTTCCGTGACCCAGGCAGAGTTCAGGGCTCTCTGTGTGTGTGGGAGGGGTGGGGGGCATGGGGACCCAGGTGGAGCCTCCAGGGCCAAGGTGAAAGCAGTGATCCTTTACAGACGCGGAAATGGGACACCCATTTTATGGTTTCCGTACTGAGGACAGGAGGTGCCCCATGAGGCTGCAGGATGGAGGTACCGATGGTTTAGCAACAGAAGGAGCAGCTGTCTGCAGGACATCAGGCCACAGGGGAGGAGAGGGGTGGCCTGATCCTGATGGTCAGGAGCTTGAGGCAGAGCTGGAGACACTGCATGCAGAGACCTCGAAACCCTGGAGAAGATGAAACTCTATAGACTGACCGAGACGAAGACTGGCGTTAAGGAGCGTGGGGAACTTGGGGAATATGGCTACATGTGACTCTATGGAGTCTGTTCTGGGTTGCAGGGAGAGCAGCCCAGAGGGGGCCTCACGAGTAAGGGAAAAGGCAGGTTTTTCTGAAGGGGGGGTATGTCAGTCGGTGGCTGGCACCTGGAACTGAAGTAGGTCCTGCACTCCTGTTGGGTAAATGAAGGGGGCAAGGCAGCACCTGGGGCTATCAGGGGCAGAGGGCATTCCCGAGAGGGAGGGGCTGTGAGGAGGAACTGGTTGAGGGAGACTGGGGTAGGAAAGGGGAGGAAGCATCTGCCTGAGTCCCCGGAGATGCAGAAAGTGAGCTGAGAAACTGTCTTGATTTGTTCCAATTTGGGACTAAACTGCATCAGAGCCTTGGTTTGGCAGTGAGCCCTTGGCAAGCTGGGGAGAAGCCCGGCCGTGCGACGGTTCCCATTGCGTCCTCTGGAAGGGGTCTCCTGTAGCCCTAGGCTGTGACAGACGCTGCCTTCAATCCGATCTCCCCTCCCCTGCCGGGGTCTCCCTCACTCTCTCACTCTCTCCACTCATGTGTCTCTGCCCGATGGCTCCCTGAGCTGAACCAGCCCTGGGGGACTATTATTTCCTGCTAGGGTGCTCAGGAAGCGGTGGCTCCACCTTGCCGATGGAAGAGCTGCTTTGGGGTCATTGACCACCCCTTTCAGAGCTGCTCATCAGTGGCTTGGCCAGAGGGGCTCTTATGACCACAGCAGCAGGGCAGAGCACTTGGATGTGGCAGACCAAAGGCCTTGCCCTGGCCCCTTGGGGCATCCTGGGAGAGGAACGTGGTAACAGTGCCGCTGCGCTTCCTGCTTTCCCCTCGACCAGTGCACCCGGCCATTTCCCCTCTCTATCCCTCGGGGGCCATGGACACGGCTGTTCCCTCTCTGGGATGGCAGGCTGGTGTCCCCTGTGCTGGGGCCCTGCTGGGGTGGAAGAGCGACATGGGGGGCCATTCTGGTTCTGATGGGGAGGAGCAGTGCACCAGGGAGGGACTCTGCTCTGCTGTGTGGTTGGGAGCAGGGGCCTGGCAGAGGGGCACAGGATGGGTTTATAGAAAATGCAAAAAACGAAGGGAGGCAAGATCTCTCGAATGGATTTTATTGTCAGTTTCTTAATGGCCCAAAGGGCTGGTCCCTGCTCCATGCCCCAGAGGAAGGCGAAAAACCTCCAGGGTCTCTGGCCAATCTACCCTGGAGGAAAATTCCTTCCTGACCCCAAACATGGCGATCAGTTTCACCCTGTGCATGCGAGCCAGGACCACAGTGGGGAAAGAACCCACTTGGCACTATGGTTACACACCCTGTCCCAAACCCCTCCAGGGTATTGTCTGTGTCCCAGTACTAACCAGTGGCCAGTTCTTTCTTCTTTGCTTCCATCCCAGCAGATGGGACCAGCTGCTCCCCTTAGCCCAAGAGGTGACCCTAGGCAACTTTTGAACATTATTTTTGAATACTCACCACACTAGCTGTGTTTCCTACATCTGAAAGTCTAACCAAAGCCACTGACAAGCAGGTTCATCATCTCCTCATAAAGATGAATCCCCTGAGGTCTGCCATACCCCTGAGCTCCTCTCAGATCCTGAGATGTGTGATCAGCTGTAACAAACTCTTTGACACAACTTAAGTTAGTAATTTTGTAGAGTTGATTATATGCTCATTTGGTAGACTTACCAAATGCTTCTTACCTCTCCTCAGAGCCAATTCTGTTGCTTTATTGAATGAAGGGTCTTTTTCATGGTCTCATATCTTATGAGATCCAATTGTCCTTTCAGGTGTTGGATCTGTTCAGCTCCATTCCTATTCCTTTGTGCTCAAATCCTGAGCGTCTGTAACTCCTCTCCTGAAAAGACAAATCAGCTTTACAAACCAGTTCCTGCAGAGCACAGCTGTGGCTGCAGAGATCAGCATTTGACAGGTAACATGTTTGCTTATTATCAGATTTACAGGCCCATAAATATACATGATGTGTCATGATGTGCTCCATTTGGCAATAAGGGAATCCTAAGCGCTCACTTCTGTCAGTGATGGTATCCTGCATTGTGGGTTTGTAACGTGATGGTGATAATGGATTGTCTTCCCATTCTAGTCAAGGAAGGCAACTTTTTTCCCTCTCTGCCGGTCTGGGAACATGTGTTCCTGTATTCTTCAGTAACATGACTGCTTATAGTCCTCAATCCCTGGGAGATCAGATCAGCTGCATTTCTTTCACCTGAAGGGAAACCAGATCCATTAATTTCTCCATTATGAGGTGAGTTCCTTACCTCTTGGCAGCAGTGATGAGTTTCACTGGTTTCCTTCCTGTAGATATCTCAGATCTTCTCGGAACTTCCTGAAGTTTTCCACCCTCAAAGTTCAAATGAGCTGCGTTTCTCTCATCTGAAAGTATAACAGGATCTATTCATTTCCACTTGCATGTTAAAGAAACGTGCTTTTTTCCTTCCCAACTGTCATGCCTCGTTCAGCTAGTTGCATTTGCATTAATCCCTACAAGAGCACAACAGCCCCCTGGTCGTCTTCCCTCTGGAGATGTGCGACGTGTGACCTATTTATTTGGTCTGTAAGTGTTGCTTTAGCATTTGACAACCAGGGAAACGTCAGTGCTTACCTCCATGTCTGTGTTCTGCTGACTTGCTTCCTATTCAGATTTGCAACTAGCTGATCTATTTGAAGTGACTGTTTTCTGTTTGTTGTTCCTTGAAATAACAGCGTCTTCTCATTGGAGTCCTCCATGGATTGAGCAGCTGGCAAGTCCATGTTGCTTTGTCTTGCCTCTGCTTTTCACACTCTCCCCATGACAAGTCAGGTCCACCACAGTTCTTCTCCCTGAAAGGAAACTCCACACCACTTGATATACACATGGATGTTTGGAGACTGGTATCGCTTACCTCCTTGCCCGGGACAGCCACTTACCCTCACTTCTCCATGGTAGGAATGGCCACCTGGTCTGTTCACATCTCCAATTAGCAAAACCTGACAATTATTTATTATTATTCATTACCAGTTATGAAGAGTCATCAATAGAAACGGTTCCTTAGCATCCAGATTGTTAGGCTTCTACAGACTTTTCCGTGCTCACCTACATGTCAGTGATATTCCACCACAAGGCTTTGATTCTTAGATGTACAGCCAGCTACACTGGTTACAACTTGAAGCATATAATGGGCTGCTTTCCTCTTTCTGAGCTAGAAGTAAAAGATGCTTTTCTTCCCCTTGGCCAGGTATGGTTACCTGTCTATTAAATTCAGCAACCTCTTGTCGTCTCTCCTCCCCCCTTAATGATCAGACCTTCATTCACCTGAAAATAGAAATAGAGCCATTTATTCCTGCCCCTGTGCTGAGAGGAGGTGCATTCCTTACCTCTTGATAGAAATGATCAATTCCACTGACTTCTTCTTCACATTTGATAAATAAGCAACAATGATCAATTCTGCACAAAGAGAATCAGCTGGACAACTCATCTCTGCAAATGTAAGAGCAGCTGAAATGCTCATCCTCACACTCTGTTTAGTTGTACTTTTTCTGTGATACATCCTTGTCGGAACGGAAGGGGAAAGGAGCAGATGTCATGATCATCTGTTAGAATTACCAACTTTCCTTACCTCTGAACAGGTAACTCCCACTTTTTTATTGCTTTATTCAGGACAGCAACTTCTTGTGCTCTTTCGAGAGGTGACGATTTCATCTGTTACATTTCTTCCACCTGAAAGTATGACCAGAACCATTGACTGTTTGTTTGGGCAATGGCGTATTGTATCTCTTACCTCCTTAAAAGGATGGATCTGCTAATTCCTTCCTGTATCCTACAGCCATCTGTCACCCTTGCCTCTCAAAATATGACCTGCTGCAAAGATCAATGTTTGACAGATTATTTTTGTCAGGCAACAAATGTAAATGATTTGTCACTGGATTCGTTTTGTAACGGTGAGTATAAATGCACACCTTCTGTGGGATGAATGGCTGTCTTCGTTTATACTTTTTCTCTCCTTACAGTCAGCTGTTTTCTTACCAGTGTAGTAGGTATAAGTGGCTTCCTTAGGCACGTTCCCTTCTTTAGCAATGGAAGCAGTTTGGTCCGAGAAGTTCCTACTCCATCACCCTGGTCCCTGTACTCAGACACACAGGCAGCAGCCATGTGCTCTGGGCGACGTCCTGGTGTGAAATGCTGCAGCCCCTGGTGGCCGACCCAACAATCACTGCATCACAACAGTCGCAGGTCATTGTCACCACCTCCTCGTCTGGGCAAAGTGACCTGGTCCACATCCCACCAGGGGAGCTGTAGGGGGAAGGCTCTGGCTGGCTCTGAACTCTCAAATGAGTCAAATTACACTTTAGATCTAGAATCACCAGCTGGGGCTCTGTCTGTGACAGTGAGTTTCAGGGTCAAGAGTTTCCCTGTGACTTGGATGGAGTGGGACTTACGCAGCCCTCACCTATGAAAGCTTACGTCATAGTTCCCTTCCCCTGCCTGTCTCCACCTCTGGGTTTGTCTCGGTCACCACCCCTACGGTGGAATGTTCCACTTCCATCACAGTGGGCCAATTCTGAGCAGTGCTGAGTTCCTGCATCTCCCTCGGGAACCAGTGGGAGCTGCAGGTGATCAGCCCCTCTCAGGACTAACCCCGTTGGCTGCATTTCATGGCACCGTGCTGTGCCCTCCATCTTGTGGTCTAGGCCGATCGCTGCAGACCCACCAGGGGACTGACAGCCAGCACCTCCTGTTCCGGGGAATCCAGGCAGGGGTTTCAGTGTTAGCTGGAGATGGGCTGATACCAGACCCATCACTCCAGCCTTCCATGATCAGGTGTCCTTTAACAGAGCCCCCAGCATTGTTGGCTGTGTGGGCCCATACGTTGTCCTGGCTCTGGCCAGGTAGCTGGCCCAGCAGACCTCAGTCAAACTGCCCAAAAGACCACAGACTCGTTCAAAGCTGGCTAAGCGCCTTTGCCACCGTTCTCAACAAAGCACTTGTACTCGCACCCCATAGACTCTGCGTGGACACTGGGACACGGACGCCCATGAGAATGGACCAGCTCAGTCAGCAGTGGGACTTTCCAATGCCCCCTTGGCCAGATGTTCCTTCCGTGACCCCTCTTTTATACACTGATACAGACAAGTTGTGTATTACCCCTCTCACATGGTTAGGTACCATCCTCTAGCTGTGGGTTTGAACCCTAGGAGGGGTCAGTGTGTCCCTGTATCATCTTTGGGGAGTGACTCTCTCCTGAAGCGGGGGAAGGGAGTGCTGACACAGCCCATGCAGCAGGGGAGCTGCAGCCACAAGCAGGCTGTGGAGGGGAGACCCTGGAGGACTCGGCAGCACAAATGACATTTTTAGCCAGGGCTGGTGGTGCCCCTTGTGGGGGGAGAGGCAGAGAAGTGATGGGCTTTCCCTATGCTAATTCAGGAAGGAGCAGTGACGGCCCAGTAAAAAGGGCACTAGGCTGAATTTCCCAAAATCATTTCTCTGAAAAACCAGCTCTGTCCTGTCTCCAGAGGACACTGCTTCATACTTTTGAAGTTTTAGGGTTCATGAAAAGGGGTTCCCTGACCCAGGCAGAGCTCAGGGCTCTCTGTGTGTGTGCGAGGGGTGTGGGGCACGGGGACCCAGGTGGAGCCTCCATGGCCAAGGTGAAAGCAGTGATCCTTTGCAGACGCGGAAATGGGACACCCATTTTATGGTTTCCGTACTGAGGACAGGAGATGCCCCAGGAGGACTGGAGCTGCAGGATGGAGGTATCGATGGTTCAGCAACAGAAGGAGCAGCTGTCTGCAGGACTTCAGGCCATGGGGGAGGAGAGGGGTGGCCTGATCCTGATGGTCAGGAGCTTGAGGCAGAGCTGGAGACACTGCATGCAGAGACCTCGAAACCCTGGAGAAGATGAAACTCTATAGACTGACCGAGACGAAGACTGGCGTTAAGGAGCGAGGGGAACTTGGGGAATATGGCTACATGTGACTCTCGATGGAGTCTGTTCTGGCCTGGGGGGAGAGCAGCCCAGAGGAGGACTCACAAGTAAGGGAAAAGGCAGGTTTTCCTGAAGGGGGGTATGTCAGTCGGTGGCTGGCACCTGGAACTGAAGTAGGTCCTGCACCCTGTTGAGCCAATGAAGGGGGCAAGGCAGCACCTGGGGCTATCAGGGGCAGAGGGCATTCCCGAGAGGGAGGGGCTGTGAGGAGGAACTGGTTGAGGGAGACTGGGGTAGGAAAGGGGAGGAAGCATCTGCCAGAGTCCCCGGAGATGCAGAAAGTGAGCTGAGAAACTGTCTTGATTCGTTCCACTTTGGGACTAAACTGCATCAGAGCCTTGGTTTGGCAGTGAGCCCTTGGCAAGCTGGGGAGAAGCCGGGCCGTGCGACGGTTCCCATTGCATCCTTTGGAAGGAGTCTCCTGTAGCCCTAGGCTGTGACAGACACTGCCTTCAATCCGATCTCCCCTCCCCTGCCGGGGTCTCCATCACTCTCCCCACTCATGTGCCTCTGTCCCTGGCCACATGCTGAGCTCCTGCATCTCCCTCTGTGTCCAGCCTCTGTGTCTGCCCTGTGCCTTTGTGCCCTCAGCCCCTCTCTGCTTTGTGTCTTGGGGTGTTTGACCCTGGCTAACGCTTGGGGCTCCAGTGTGTGTGGCAGCCTGATGCACAGTTAAGCTCTGCCCTTCTCCATGAAGGGAGGGAGCAGCTCTTTGTGTTGTCGGTGGGGCTGTGATCACCAACGTGCAGAATGTGTCACATGTTGGGCTCTGGGATTTTAACTCTTGGGTTTATTGCCCTGCAGCCAGCTCCTCCTAGGCAGGGCGTGTACAGACCGTGGTGCCGTGTTAAGGCCAGGCTGAGACAGGCCAGAACCATCACTCCACCACTCCATGATCTCTGGGGGGTTACAATAAAATAAAACCCTGATCTGACCTTCTTCCCCTCACCCTGGGTTTGGGTTCATTTTGCCAAATAGAAGCTGAAAACCAAGACCACGGCCTGCCCCCATTTTGCTCTTCTCTACTGTTAGGTCCCCTCCTGCACTGCAGTTTGTGAGCCACGCCTACAATTCCCATGGTATCTTAGCCCAGGATATCGCATTCTCCCCCCAACCGCCTTCCCAAGGTACGAGTCACTCCTATTGACTTCACCTTGGAGACGCTGTCTCCCTGCAGGGAGAATCGGGCCCCAATGGCTTCCAGGAGACGGGTTTATAGAGGTTTCAGGCCCCACAACAACGTTTTGGGCATTGCCCTGTGGTTTGGGCTCAGCGTGGGGCTGCGAAGCTGATTGCGGGGGCAGGACGTGGACGCAGGGGGGGTGATGGGCAGGCAGCAGGAACTGGAGGTTAAACAGAAGTGCACAACTGAAGTAACGTGTTGCTGGCCCCTCTCCCTTTTCCATCCCCGCCAGCCGTGTGCTACTAATACTAACTGACCCTGTCCCGTGTCCCCGGGTCGTGCTCCCAGTCCCCCTGGGGCAGATGATGGAGTTCTGATTTCCCAGAATGCCTGCAAGGAGATCTACAGACCCCACGCTGGGCAATACAGGGGGAATGAGCTCATGTGGGCCAACCCAGCACTGCCCTGAGAGGTGCCAGACTTGGAGCGGGGGCGAAAGGAGAAGACAGCACAGCTGGAGCAGACTGCAGAGGAAAGAGGCTTCCAGCCCCCAGATCCGGGGAAAGGGCTGGCTGAAGGCAAGAGCTTCGTGGATACCTCATGGTTCCCTGAGCTGAACCAGCCCTGGGGGAGAATTATTTGCTGCTAGCCTATGAGCCCAGTTAGGGTGCTCAGGAAGCGGTGGCACCACCTAGCCGATGGAAGAGCTGCTTTGGGGTCATTTACCACCCCTTTCAGAGCCGCTCCTCAGTGGCTTGGCCAGAGAGGCTCTTATGACCACAGCAGCAGGGCAGAGCGTTTGGATGTGGCCGACCAAAGGCCTTATCCCTGGCCCCTCGGGGCATCCTGGGAGAGGAACGTGGTAACAGTGCCGCTGCGCTTCCTGCTTTCCCCTCGACCGGTGCACCCGGCCATTTCCCCTCCCCATCCCTTGGGGGCCATGCACACGGCTGTGCCCTCTCTGGGATGGCAGGCTGGTCTCCCCTGTGCTGGGACCCTGCTGGGGTGAAAGAGTGACATGGGGCTGGGCCAGGCTGGCTCTGAGGGGGAGGAGCAGTGCACCAGGGAGGGACTCTGCCCTGCTGCCTGGCTGAGAGCAGGGGCCTGGCAGAGGGGCACAGGACAGGTTTATAGAAAATGCAAAAAACGAAGGGCGACAAGTTCTCTCTAATAGATTTTATTGTCATTTTCTAAATGGCCCAAAGGGCTAGTCCCTGCTCGATGCCCCAGAGGAAGGCAAAAAACCTCCAGGGTCTCTGGCCAATCTGCCCTGGGGGAAAATTCCTTCCTGACCCCAAACGTGGCGATCAGTTTCACCCTGTGCATGCGAGCCAGGACCACAGTGGGGAAAGGACCCCTGGTCACTGTGGTTACATACCCTGTCCCAGGCCCCTCCAGGGGATTGTCTGTGTCCCAGTACTAACCAGTGGCCAGTGCTTTCTTCTTTGCTTCCATCCCAGCAGATGGGACCAGCTGCTCCCCTTAGCCCAAGAGGTGACCCCAGGCAAATTTTGAACATTGTTTCTTGAATACTGACCACACTGGCTGTGTTTCCTTCATCTGAAAGTCTAACCAAAGCCACTAATGTCACTCAGAAGTGAGAAGCAGGTTCTTCATCTCCTGATAAAGATGAATCCCCTGAGGTCAGCCATGCCCATCAGCTCCTCTTAGATCCTGAGATGTGTGATCAGCTGTAACAAACTCTTTGACACAACATAAGTTAGCAACTTTGTAGAGTTGATTGTATGCTCATTTGGTAGACTTACCAAATGCTTCTTACCTCTCCTCAGAGCCAATTCTGTTGCTTTATTGAATGAAGGGTCTTTTTCATGGTTTCATATCTTATGAGATCCAATTGTCCTTTCAGGTGTTGGATCTGTTCAGCTCCATTCCTATTCCTTTGTGCTCAAATCCTGAGCGTCTGTAACTCTTCTCCTGAAAAGACAAATCAGCTTCACAAACTAGTTCCTGCAGAGCACAGCTGTGGCTGTAGAGATCAGCATTTGACAGGTAACTTGTTTGCTTATTATCAGTTTTACAGGCCCATAAATGTACTCGATGCATCATGATCTGCTCCATTTGGCAATAAGAGAATCCTGAGCGCTCACCTCTGTCAGTGACGGTCTCCTGCATTGTGGGTTTGAAACTTGACGGTGATAAGGGATTGTCTTCCCATTCTAGTCAAGAAAGGCAACTTTTTTCCCTCTCTGCAGGTCTGGGAACATGTGTTCCTGTATTCTTCAGTAACATGACTGCTTATAGTCCTCAATCCCTGGGAGATCAGATCAGCTGCATTTCTTTCACCTGAAGGGAAACCAGATCCATTAATTTCTCCATTATGAGGTGAGTTCCTTACCTCTTGGCAGCAGTGATGAGTTTCACTGGTTTCCTTCCTGCAGATATCTCAGATCTTCTCGGAACTTCCTGAAGTTTTTCACCCTCAAAGTTCAAATCAGCTGCATTTCTCTCATCTGAAAGTATAACAGGATCTATTCATTTCCACTTGCATGTTAAAGAAATGTGCTTTTTTCCTTCCCAACTGACATGCCCGGTTCAGCTAGTTGCATTTGCATTAATCCCTACAAGAGCACAACAGCCCCCTGGTCTTCCCTCTGGAGATGTGCGACGTGTGACCTATTTATTTGGTCTGTAAGTGTTGCTTTAGCATGAGGTTCATTTGACAACCAGGGAAACGTCAGTGCTTACCTCCATGTCTGTGTTCTGCTGACTTGAAGTGACTGTTTGTTTTCTGTTTGTTTTGCCTTGAAATAACAGCGTCTTCTCATTGGATTCCTCCATGGATTCAGCAGCTGGCAAGTGTATGTTGCTTTCTCTTGCCTCTGCTTTTCACACTCTCCCCATGACAAGTAAGGTCCACCACAGTTCTTCTCCCTGAAAGGAAACTCCACACCACTTGATATGCACATGGATGTTTGGAGACTGGTATCGCTTACCTCCTTGCCCGGGACAGCCACTTACCCTCACTTCTCCCTGGTAGGAATGGCTACCTGGTCTGTACACATCTCCAGTTAGTAAAACCTGTCAATTATTTATTATTACTCATTACCAGTTATGAAGAGTCATCAATAGAAACGGTTCCATAGCATCCAGATCATTAGGCTTCTACAGACTCTCCAGTGCTCACCTACTTGTCAGTGATGTTCCACGACAAGGCTTTGATTCTTCGAGGTACAGCCAGCTACACTGTCTACAACTTGAAGCATATAATTGGCTGCTTTCCTCTTTTTGAAAAAGAAGTAAAAGATGCTTTTCTTCCCCCTGGCCAGATATCGTTACCTGTCTGACTATTATTAAATTCAGCAGCCTCTTTCTTCCCCCACCCCCTTAATGGTCAGACCTTCATTCCACCTGAAAATAGAAATAGAGCCAGTTATTCCTGCCCCTGTGCTGAGAGGAGGTGCGTTCCTTACCTCTTGATAGAAATGACCAGTTCCACTGATTTCTTCTTGACATTTGATAAATAAGCAACAATGATCCATTCTGCACAAAGACAATCCGCTGGACAACTCATCTCTGTAAATATAAGAACAGGTTAAATGCTCATCTTCACACTCTGGTTAGTTGCACTTTTTCTGTGATACATCCTTGTCGGAACAACCAACCATTAGCCAGGAAGGGGAAAGGAGCAGATGTCATGATCATTGGTTAGAATTACCCACTTTCCTTACCTCTGAACAGGTAACTCCCTCTTTTTTACTGTTTATTCAGGAAAGCAACTTCTTGTGCTCTTTCGAGAGGTGACGATTTCATCCGTTACATTTCTCCCACCTGAAAGTATGACCAGAACCATTGACTGTTTGTTTGGGCAATGGCGTATCGTATTTCTTACCTCCTTAAAAGGATGGATCTGCTAATTCCTTCCTGTATCCTACAGCCATCTGTCATCCTTGCCTCTCAAAATATGACCTGCTGCAAAGATCAATGTTCGACAGATTATTTTTGTCAGGCAACAAATGTAAATGATTTGTCACTGGATTCGTTTTGTAACGGTGAGTATAAATGCACACCTTCTGTGGGATGAATGGCTGTATGGGTTTATCCTTTTTCTCTCCTTACAGTCAGCTGTTTCCTTACCTATCTAGTAGGTGTAAGTGGCTTCCTTAGTCACGTTCCCTTTTTTAGCAATGGAAGCAGGTTGGTCCGAGAAGTTCCTACTCCATCACCCTGGTCCCTGTACTCAGACACACAGGCAGCAGCCATGTGCTCTGGGCGTAATCCTGGTGTGAAATTCTGCAGCCCCTGGTGGCCGACCCAACAATCACTGCATCACAACAGTCGCAGGTCATTGTCACCACCTCCTCGTCTGGGCAAAGTGACCTGGTCCACATCCCACCAGGGGAGCTGTAGGGGGAAGGCTCTGGCTGGCTCTGAACTCTCAAATGAGTCAAATTACACTTTAGATCTAGAATCACCAGCTGGGGCTCTGTCTGTGACAGTGAGTTTCAGGGTCAAGAGTTTCCCTGTGACTTGGATGGAGTGGGACTTACGCAGCCCTCACCTATGAAAGCTTACGTCATAGTTCCCTTCCCCTGCCTGTCTCCACCTCTGGGTTTGTCTCGGTCACCACCACTCGGTTCCACTTCCATCACAGTGGGCCAATGCGGAGCAGGGCTGAGTTCCTGCATCTCCCTCAGGAACCAGTGGGAGCTGCAGGTGATCAGCCCCTCTCAGGACTAACCCTGTTGGCTGCATTTCATGGCACCGTGCTGTGCCCTCCATCTTGTGGTCTAGGCCGATCGCTGCAGATCCACCAGGGTGTTGCCGGCACCCACTGTCAGAGGCGAACAACAGCAAGGTTCATTGCCCGGTGTGCGTCACCCAATAATCACAATGGGGTGGAGAAGCAGAAAAGTTTATTTGCAGCTGGAAACAAGGTACAGGGAGAATAAAATCTCAAATCCTGCACACAGAGCAGGAAGTTACACAGGCTTTTATACATCCTTTCTTCAGCATACTTATCCAATAGCAAGCTGCCCTAAGTAGCCATATAACTAGCCAATCCAGTTACCAGCTAGTTCCCCTGTTCTCTGTACCATCTGTTAAACCATACATAAAGCTGCTTTATTCAGCATTGTTCTTCCATATCTGCCCTGTTTGGCCTTGTTTAGTTTCAGGCAGTCCGACTTTGCAACATATTGTTGCAGATCCTCAGCAGAACTCCTGCGAGTGCCTCCAGGCCGGGGGCCCAAGGACACTTGGGCCTAGTGCGAGGGGGCTTCATCGACACTCGTGGTCTTCCATCCCCTCGAGCTACCTAGTGGCCATGCCCCAGTGTCCCCAACAACTCCCTCCTTTGAGAACACTCAACAGCCTTGGCTCTGAGTTTTCTCACTTGGGCTCCTTATTTCTTACAATAGGACTTTGCATAAGCACTTTGTGATAGCCTTGAAGAGAATGACTTATTAACTTTTGCAAAAGGGTCCTAACACATGATACTGCACAGCATAATACCAATAATACAAGCAATACAGGAAAGAGAAGTTTCAATCACAGGCTAAATAAACCACCAAGCCAAAACGACAAACCCCAGCCTGAAAACAAGGTTTGCAACCAATCGCTCTCGGGGGCAGTATAGGCAACCTGTGTTCCGGGTCGGGCATGGGCCTCAGTCTGTACCACCTTTACATAGATCTCATAACTGCTATCATTTACATATACACAACATCGGGGCCCGACGAGGGCACAAACCCCTCCTTGGGATGCCAAGAGATAGTCCAAAGCCAGCCTGTTTTGGAGGGAAAACGTCCTGAGCTGCTGTACCTCTTTATTTAATGTTTTTACTGCTGACCCTAAATCGCTAACCGAGTCCTCTAACTCTAAAGCAACTTTCTCAAGTACCTTTTGCAGCCTTACAGTATAGCAGCCTATGCATGCCGTGGCTGGCCCGGTAAACAGTGGCGCTATTACCAGTACAGAGCACCCTACAAGCTTCTTGGTTGTGAGGGAATTCTTTCTATTGCCCCCCAATGCCGTAATCAGTAGCCACAGGGTCTTTTCTCGTGTCTCAACAGAGGTGTCTTGGGCATTTCTAATCTTTCCTTTGGGCAGTGTGGCAGCTATTGACAGATGAGGAACTCCATGAGCTATATAACAGCTACGTGTCCAGTTGGCTGGCAGAACCTTGTAAGCCTTTCGGCCACATACAAAATAGTGACCCTGCAGGGCCCAGTAAGGACTGTTTCTTGGGGGGATTCCTGGGATATTTAAGGCTGCTTTTCCAAACAGTTCATATGCCCCTAAGGGAGCATCCCATCCTCCTGATTGGGTACAAGTGGGAGTGTTTCTAATTGTGCCATTCAAATTACACTTGCCATAAGGACCACTGCAAACCCACCACTGGCTTGCTACATTGGAGATATTAACTGGACGGCAAGTTATATTTCCAAACCCTTCTTTTGTGGGGCTTCATCGACACTCGTGGTCATCCATCCCCTCGTGTTACCTAGTGGCCATGCCCCCGTGTCCGCAACAAGGGGACAGCCAGCCAGCGCCTCCTGTACAGGGGAATCCAGGCAGGGGTTTCAGTGTTAGCTGGAGATGGGCAGATACCAGACCCAACACTCCACCCTTCCATGGTCGATGGGGGCTCTGATAAAAGGACACCTGTTATTGGCTGTGCGGGCCCATAGGTTGTCCTGGCTCTGGCCAGGTAGCTGGCCCAGCAGACCTCAGTCAAACTGCCCGAAAGACAACAGACTCGTTTGGTGGCTAAGGCGCTTGGCCAGGTTTGTCGACAAAGCACTTGTACTCGCACCCCATAGACTCTGCGTGGACACTGGGACACGGACGCCCCTGAGAATGGACCAGCTCAGTCAGCAGTGAGACTTTCCACCCCTCTCACGTGGTTAGTTACCATCCTGTAGCTGTGGGTTTGAACCCTAGAAGGGGTCAGTGTGTCCCTGTACCATCTTTGGGGAGTGACTCTCCTGAAGCTGGGGAAGGGAGTGCTGACACAGCCCATGCAGCAGGGAAGCTGTAGCCACAAGCAGGCTGTGGAGGGGAGACCCTGGAGGACTCGGCAGCACAAACGGCATTTGTAGCCAGGGCTCGTGGTGCTTCTTGTGGGGGGAGAGGCAGAGAAGTGATGGGCTTTCCCTGTGCTAATTCAGGAAGGAGCAGTGACTGCCCAGTAAAAAGGGCTCTTCGCTGAATTTCCCAAAATCATTTCTCTGAAAAACCAGCTCTGTCCTGTCTCCATAGGACACTACTTAATACTTTTGAAGTTTTAGGGTTCATGAAAAGGGGTTCCCTGACCCACGCAGAGCTCAGGGCTCTGTGTGTAGTGGGGGAGGGGCGGCATGGGAACCCAGGTGGAGCCTCCATGGCCAAGGCGAAAGCAGTGATCCTTTGCAGAAGGGGAAATGGGACACCTGTTTTATGGTTCCCTTAGTGAAGGCGGAAGGTGCCCCAGGAGCACTGGAGGCTGCAGGATGGAGGTACTGATGGTTCAGCGACAGAAGGAGCAGTTGTCTGCAGGACATCAGGCCACGGGGGAGGAGAGGGGTGGCCTGATCCTGGTGGTCAGGAGCTTGAGGCAGAGCTGGAGACACTGCATGCAGAGACCTCGAAACCCTGGAGAAGATGAAACTTTATAGACTGTGACTGAGAGGAAGACTGGCGTTAAGGAGCGTGGGAAACTTGGGGAATACGGCTACATGTGACTCTCTATGGACTCTGTTCTGCGTTGCGGGGAGAGCAGCCCAGAGGGGGTCTCACAAGTAAGGGAAAAGGCAGGTTTTCCTGAAGGGGTGTATGTCAGTCGGTGGCTGGCACCTGGAACTGAAGTAGGTCCTGCACCCTGTTGGGCCAGTGAAGGGGGCAAGGCAGCACCTGGGCCTTTAAAGGGCAGAGGGCATTCCTGAGAGGGAGGGGCTGTGAGGAGGAACTGGTTGAGGGAGACTGAGGTAGGAAATGGCAGGAAGCATCTGCCAGAGTCCCTGGAGATGCAGAAAGTGGGCTGAGAAACTGTCTTGATTTGTTCCACTTTGGGACTAAAATGCATCAGAGCCTGGGTGTGGCAGTGAGCCCTTGGCAAGCTGGGGAGAAGCCCGGCCATGCGACGGTTCCCATTGCGTCCTTTGGAAGGAGTCTCCTGTAGCCCTTGGCTGTGACAGACGCTGCCTTCAATCCAATCTCCCCTCCCCTGCCGGGGTCTCCATCACTCTCCCCACACATGTGCCTCTGTTCCTGGCCACATGCTGAGCTCCTGCATCTCCCTTTGAAACCAGTGGAAGCTGCAGGTGTCCAGTCTCTCTGTCTGCCATGTGCCTTTGTGCCGTCAGCCCCTCTCTGCTTTGTGTCTTGGGATGTTTGACCCTGGCTAACGCTTAGGGCTGCAGTCCGTGTGGCAGCCTGATGCACAGTTAAGCTCTGCCCTTCTCCACGAAGGGAGGGAGCAGCTCTTTTTGTTGTCGGTGGGGCTGTGATCACCATCGCTGCAGAATGTGTCACGTGTTGGGCTCTGGGGTTTTAACTGGTGGTTTTATAGCCCTGCAGCCAGCTCCTCCTAGGAAGGGCATGTACAGACCATGGTGCCGTGATCGGGCCAGGCTGAGAGGGGCCGGAACCATCACTCCACCGCTCCATGATCTCTGGGGGGTTACAATAAAATAAAACCCTGATCTGACCTTCCTCCCTGCACCCTAGGTTTGGGTTCATTTTGGCAAATAGAAGCTGAAATCCAAGACCACGGCCTGACCCCATTTTGCTCTTCTCTACTGTTAGGTTCCCTCCTGCACTGCAGTTTGTGAGCAACGCCTACAATTCCCATGGTATCTTAGCCGAGGATATCGCATTCTCCCCCCAACCACCTTCCCAAGGTACGAGTCACTCCTATTGACTTCACCTTGGAGACTCTGTCTCCCTGCAGGGAGAATCGGGCCCCAATGGCTTTCAGGAGACTGGATTTATAGAGGATTTAGACCGCACAACGTTTTGGGCATTGCTCTGTGGTTTGGGCTCAGCGTGCGGCTGCGAAGCTGATTGGGGGGGGCAGGAAGTGGACGCAGGGGGGGTGATAGGCCGGCAGCAGGAACTGGAGGTTAAACAGAAGTGCAGAACTGTTTCTGGCCCCTCTCCCTTCTCCATCCCCGCCAGCCATGTGCTACTAATACTAACTGACCCTGTCCCGTGTCCCCGGGTCGTGCTCCCAGTCCCCCTGGGCAGATGATGGAGTTCTGATTTCCCAGAATGCCTGCAAGGAGATCTACAGACCCCACGCTGGGCAATACAGGGGGAATGAGCTTGTGTGGGCCAAACCAGCACTGCGCTGAGAGGTGCCAGACTTGGAGCGGGGGCGAAAGGAGAAGACAGCACAGCTGGAGCAGACTGCAGAGGACAGAGGCTTCCGGCCCCCAGCTCCTGGGAAAGGGCTGGCTGACGGCAAGAGCTTCGTGGATGCCCGATGGCTCCCTGAGCTGAACCAGCCCTGGGGGAGAATTATTCTCTGCTAGCCTGTGAGCCCAGTTCAGACACTCAGGAAGCGGTGGCACCACCTTGCCAATGGAAGAACTGCTTTGGGGTCATTGACCACCCTTTCAGAGCCGCTCATCAGTGGCTTGGCCAGAGGGCCTCTTTTGACCACAGCAGCAGGGCAGAGCATTTGGATGTGGCCGACCAAAGGCCTTGCCCTGGCTCCTCAGGGCATCCTGGGAGAGGAACATGGTAACAGTGCCGCTGTGCTTTCTGCTTTCCCCTCAACCAGTGCACCCAGCCATTTCCCCTCCCTATCCCTGGGGGGCTGTGCACACGGCTGTTGCCTCTCTGGGATGGCAGGCTGGTCTCCCCTGTGCTGGGGTCTTACTGGGGTGGAGGAGCGACATGGGGGGCCATGCTGGCTCTGATGGGGAGGAGCAGTGCACCAGGGAGGGACTCTGCTCTGCTGTGTGGTTGGGAGCAGGGGCCTGGCACAGGACGGGTTTATAGAAAATGCAAAAAATGAAGGGAGACAAGTTCTCTCTAATGGATTTTATTGTCAGTTTCTAAATGGCCCAAAGGGCTGGTCCCTGCTCGATGCCCCAGAGGAAGGCGAAAAACCTCCAGGGTCTCTGGCCAATCTGCCCTGGAGGAAAATTCCTTCCTGACCCCAAACGTGGCGATCAGTTTCACCCTGTGCATGCGAGCCAGGACCACAGTGGGGAAAGGACACACTGGTCACTAAGGTTACATACCCTGTCCCAAGCCCCTTCAGGGGATTGTCTGTGTCCCAGTACTAACCAGTGGCTAGTGCTTTCTTCTTTGCTTCCATCCCAGCAGATGGGACCAGCTGCTCCCCTTAGCCCAAGAGATGACCCCAGGCAACTTTTGAACATTATTTCTTGAATACTGACCACACTGGCTGTGTTTCCTTCATCTGAAAGTCTAACCAAAGCAACTGATGTCACTCAGAAGTGACAAGCAGGTTCATTATCTCCTGATAAAGATGAAACCCCTGAGGTCTGCCACGCCCCTGAGCTCCTCTTCGATCCTGAGATGTGTGATCAGCTGTAATAAACTCTTTGACACAATGGAAGTTAGCAATTTTGTAGAGTTGATTGTATGCTCATTTGGTAGACTTACCAAATGCTGCTTACCATTCCTCAGAGCCAATTCTGTTGCTTTATTGAATGAAGGGTCTTTTTCATGGTTTCATAGCTTGAGATCCAATTGTCCTTTCAGGTGTTGGATCTGTTCAGCTCCATTCCTATTCCTTTGTGCTCAAATCCTGAGCGTCTGTAACTCTTCTCCTGAAAAGACAAATCAGCTTCACAAACTAGTTCCTGCAAAGCACAGCTGTGGCTGTAGAGATCAGCATTTGACAGGTAACTTGTTTGCTTATTATCAGATTTACAGGCCCATAAATGTTCACGATGCGTCATGATCTGCTCCATTTAGCAATAAGAGAATCCTAAGCGCTCACCTCTGTCAGTGATGGTCTCCTGCCTTGTGGGTTTGAAACATGACAGTGATAAGGGATTGTCTTCCCATTCTAGTCAAGGAAGGCAACTTTTTCCCCTCTCTGCGGGTCTGGGAACATGTGTTCCTGTATTCTTCAGTAACATGACTGCTTATAGTCCTCAATCCCTGGGAGATCAGATCAGCTGCATTTCTTTCACCTGAAGGGAAACCAGATCCATTAATTTCTCCATTATGAGGTGAGTTCCTTACCTCTTGGCAGCAGTGTTGAGTTTCACTGGTTTCCTTCCTGTAGATATCTCAGATCTTCTCGCAACTTCCTGAAGTTTTCACACCCTCAATGTTCAAATCAGCTGCATTTCTCTCATCTGAAAGTATAACAGGAGCTATTCATTTCCACCTGAACATTAAAGAAATGTGATTTTTTCCTTCCCAACTCTCATGCCCGGTTCAGCTAGTTGCATTTCCATTAATCCCTACAAGAGCACAACAGCCCCCTGGTCTTCTTCCATCTGGAGATGTGCGATGTGTGACCTATTTATTTGGTCTGTAAGTGTTGCTTTAGCATGAGGTTCATTTGACAACCAGGGAAACTTCAGTGCTTACCTCCATGTCTGTGTTCTGCTGACTTGCTTCCTATTCAGATTTGCAACTACCTGATCTATTTGAAGTGACTGTTTGTTTTCTGCTTGTTGTTCCTTGAAATAACAGCGTCTTCTCATTGGAGTCCTCCATGGATTGAGCAGCTGGCTAGTCCATGTTGCTTTGTCTTGCCTCTCCTTTTCACACTCTCCCCCTGATAAGTAAGGTCCACCACAGTTCTTCTCCCTGAAAGGAAACTCCACACCACTTGATATGCACATGGATGTTTGGAGACTCACCTACTTGTCAGTGATGTTCCACCACAAGGCTTTGATTCTTATGTAACCCTTCTGCCCATCTGAGTTGGCAGCAACAAGGACCGGGTTCAATATCTAGGGGATCCATTCCAATAACACAATGCAAACCGGCTCGAGCCCCCACCCAGTGACCTGGGACAACTATATACCACCCCCGCTGGGCACCTCCAAGAGGCAATACTTCCCCTCTCGCAAGCACATAGTCTGAGTGTAGCAAAAAGCCTTTTAATAACAGAGAGAAACAATGTGGCATTATGTTGGGGAAACACCACCAACAGGATTCATAACACAACCCATGAGCAAAAAAACCACCCCAAGCAAATTGGGGCATGCCCCTTTCCCTCGGGTTCTTGAGTCCCAGCACCCAAACGTCTCTTGAGTCCAGCAATCCACGAATCACCCAAAGTCCAAAAAGTGCAGCCCCAGAGTTCAAAAGTTCATCTGCATAGTGTTACTCCCCAGTCTGGCTAAAATGTGCCTGTGTGTGGGGAAAAGGGGCAAGGGGCACCTTACGTGTCCTGAAGCTGACTGCCCCACAGGGCTCTGCTCTGCTACGCTGTCTCACGAACGGCTCTGCTCCACCACGACCGGCTCCGCTCTGCACCGCTCGCCGTCTCAAGAACAGCTCTGCTCAGCTGGCTGTCTCATGAATGGCTCCGCTCTGCACAGCTCGCCATCTCACGAACACACCGCTGTCTCACAGACAGCTCCGCTCCACCACGACTGGCTCCACTCCGCACAGCTCGCCGTCTCACAAACAGTTCTGCTCAGCTCGCCGTCTCACAAACACACCGCTGCACTCTAGATCTTCCGGCTCCCCACTACTTGACACAGTGCTCAGTGATTTCAGCTCATAGTAGTGGGGGCCTTAGTGCTGGTGCACCTTAAGGCCAAAGTGAATGCAGCATAGTACCTGTAGCAAGACTCTTAATAGACCCAAAATTAGCTCTGACATTCCACACTGGAGAGAGACAGAGGTGCAATTGGTGCTTCAGGCCCTCACAAAAAGACCCATACCACCAGGTACTAATACCTGTCTCAAGTCTCTCTCAATTCACACAGTTTTGGAACCCATGACCCTTGCCTAGCGAGTGCTACTTAGTTGATGGTGAGTCCCTCCATCATAGCAAAAGGCCAAGTACAGTTCCAAGCACAGTTCCCATAATCAGGGTAATAACAATTTATTCTTCCTGCCCCAATAACAGAGAAACTGGGGATCCCACAGCAGCCGAAGTGACCATTTGGGCAGCTATGGCCTCAGTCTAGGCGGCGTGGGTGTGCCTATGCAAATGAGATCAGCCCCTGAAGTTTTTTTTTCCACAACTTGCCACACCTCACCACCAGATGTCAGGGTGGAGCTCATCCTGACACTGCTTACACTTAGATGTACAGCCAGCTACACTGGTTACAACTTGAAGCATATAATGGGCTGCTTTCCTCTTTCTGAGCTAGAAGTAAAAGATGCTTTTCTTCCCCCTGGCCAGGTATGGTTACCTGTCTGTTAAATTCAGCAACCTCTTGTCTTCTCTCCTCCCCCCTTAATGATCAGACCTTCATTCACCTGAAAATAGAAATACAGCCGGTTATTCCTGCCCCTGTGCTGAGAGGAGGTGCGTTCCTTACCTCTTGATAGAAATGATCAATTCCACTGACTTCTTCTTCACATTTGATAAATAAGCAACAATGATGCATTCTGCAGAAAGAGAATCAGCTGGACAACTCATCTCTGCAAATGGAAGAGCAGCTTAAATGCTCATCCTTACACTCTGTTTAGTTGTACTGTTTCTGTGATACATCCTTGTCGGAACGGAAGGGGAAAGGAGCAGATGTCATGATCATTGGTTAGAATTACCCACTTTCCTTACCTCTGAACAGGTAACTCCCACTTTTTTATTGCTTTATTCAGGACAGCAACTTCTTGTGCTCTTTCGAGAGGTGACGATTTCATCTGTTACATTTCTTCCACCTGAAACTATGACCAGAACCATTGACTGTTTGTTTGGGCAATGGCGTATTGTATTTCTTACCTCCTTAAAAGGATGGATCTGCTAATTCCTTCCTGTATCCTACAGCCACCTGTCATCCTTGCCTCTCAAAATATGACCTGCTGCAAAGATCAATGTTTGACAGATTATTTTTGTCAGGCAACAAATGTCAATGATTTCTCACTAAATTCGTTTTGTAACGGTGAGTATAAATGCACACCTTCTGTGGGATGAATGGCTGTATGGGTTTATCCTTTTTCTCTCCTTACAGTCAGCTGTTTTCTTACCAGTGTAGTAGGCATAAGTGGCTTCCTTAGTCACTTTCCCTTCTTTAGCAATGGAAGCAGGTTGGTCCGAGAAGTTCCTACTCCATCACCCTGTTCCCTGTACTCAGACCCACGGGCAGCAGCCATGTGCTCTGGGCGTAATCCTGGTGTGAAATGCTGCAGCCCCTGGTGGCCGACCCAACAATCACTGCATCACAACAGTCGCAAGTCATTGTAACCACCTCCTCGTCTGGGCAAAGTGACCTGGTCCACATCCCACCAGGGGAGCTGTAGGGGGAAGGCTCTGGCTGGCTCTGAACTCTCAAATGAGTCAAATTACACTTTAGATCTAGAATCACCAGCTGGGGCTCTGTCTGTGACAGTGAGTTTCAGGGTCAAGAGTTTCCCTGTGACTTGGATGGAGTGGGACTTACGCAGCCCTCACCTATGAAAGCTTACGTCATAGTTCCCTTCCCCTGCCTGTCTCCACCTCTGGGTTTGTCTCGGTCACCACCCCTACGGTGGAATGTTCCACTTCCATCAGAATGGGCCAATGCTGAGCAGGGCTGAGTTCCTGCATCTCCCTCGGGAACCAGTGGGAGCTGCAGGTGATCAGCCCCTCTCAGGACTAACCCTGTTGGCTGCATTTCATGGCACCGTGCTGTGCCCTCCATCTTGTGGTCTAGGCCGATCGCTGCAGACCCACCAGGGGACTGACAGCCAGCACCTTCTGTACCGGGGAATCCAGGCAGGGGTTTCAGTGTTAGCTGGAGATGGGCTGATACCAGACCCATCACTCCAGCCTTCCATGATCAGGTGTCCTTTTATCAGAGCCCCCAGCATTGTTGGCTGTGTGGGCCTATATGTTGTCCTGGCTCTGGCCAGGTAGCTGGCCCAGCAGACCTCAGTCAAACTGCCCAAAAGACCACAGACTCGTTCAAAGCTGGCTAAGCGCCTTTGCCACCGTTGTCAACAAAGCACTTGTACTCGCACCCCATAGACTCTGGGTGGATACTGGGACACGGACGCCCCTGAGAATGGACCAGCTCAGTCAGCAGTGGGACTTTCCACTGCCCCCTTGGCCAGATGTACCTTCCGTGACCCCTCTTTTATACACTGATACAGACAAGTTGTGTATTACCCCTCTCACATGGTTAGGTACCATCCTCCAGCTGTGGGTTTGAACCCTAGGAGGGGTCAATGTGTCCCTGTACCATCTTTGGGGAGTGACTCTCTCCTGAAGCGGGGGAAGGGAGTGCTGACACAGCCCATGCAGCAGGGGAGCTGTAGCCACAAGCAGGCTGTGGAGGGGAGACCCTGGAGGACTCGGCAGCACAAATGACATTTGTAGCCAGGGCTGGTGGTGCCCCTTGTGGGGGGAGAGGCAGAGAAGTGATGGGCTTTCCCTGTGCTAATTCAGGAAGGAGCAGTGATGGCCCAGTAAAAAGGGCACTAGGCTGAGTTTCCCAAAATCATGTCTCTGAAAAACCAGCTCTGTCCTGTCTCCAGAGGACACTGCTTCATACTTTTGAAGTTTTAGGGTTCATGAAAAGGGGTTCCCTGACCCAGGCAGAGCTCAGGGCTCTCTGTGTGTGTGCGAGGGGTGTGGGGCACGGGGACCCAGGTGGAGCCTCCATGGCCAAGGTGAAAGCAGTGATCCTTTGCAGACGCGGAAATGGGACACCCATTTTATGGTTTCCGTACTGAGGACAGGAGATGCCCCAGGAGGACTGGAGCTGCAGGATGGAGGTATCGATGGTTCAGCAACAGAAGGAGCAGCTGTCTGCAGGACTTCAGGCCATGGGGGAGGAGAGGGGTGGCCTGATCCTGATGGTCAGGAGCTTGAGGCAGAGCTGGAGACACTGCATGCAGAGACCTCGAAACCCTGGAGAAGATGAAACTCTATAGACTGACCGAGACGAAGACTGGCGTTAAGGAGCGAGGGGAACTTGGGGAATATGGCTACATGTG
Organism: Natator depressus; assembly: GCF_965152275.1. Classification (NCBI taxonomy): domain Eukaryota; kingdom Metazoa; phylum Chordata; order Testudines; family Cheloniidae; genus Natator; species Natator depressus. The sequence goes on along the minus strand of NC_134245.1, from coordinate 7,659,494 downwards.
ACTCTCGATGGAGTCTGTTCTGGCCTGGGGGGAGAGCAGCCCAGAGGAGGACTCACAAGTAAGGGAAAAGGCAGGTTTTCCTGAAGGGGGGTATGTCAGTCGGTGGCTGGCACCTGGAACTGAAGTAGGTCCTGCACCTGTGTTGGGCCAATGAATGGGGCAAGGCAGCACCTGGGGCTATCAGGGGCAGAGGGCATTCCCGAGAGGGAGGGGCTGTGAGGAGGAACTGGTTGAGGGAGACTGGGGTAGGAAAGGGGAGGAAGCAGCTGCCAGAGTCCCCGGAGATGCAGAAAGTGAGCTGAGAAACTGTCTTGATTCGTTCCACTTTGGGACTAAACTGCATCAGAGCCTTGGTTTGGCAGTGAGCCCTTGGCAAGCTGGGGAGAAGCCCGGCCGTGCGACAGTTCCCATTGCGTCCTCTGGACGGAGTCTCCTCTAGCCCTAGGCTGTGACAGACGCTGCCTTCAATCCGATCTCCCCTCCCCTGCCAGGGTCTCCCTCACTCTCCCCACTCATGTGTCTCTTTCCCTGGCCACATGCTGAGCTCCTGCATCTCCCTCTGAAACCAATATGGAGCTGCAGGTGTCCAGCCTCTGTGTCTGCCCTGTGCCTTTGTGCCGTCAGCCCCTCTCTGCTTTGTGTCTTGGGGTGTTTGACCCTGGCTAACGCTTGGGGCTCCAGTGTGTGTGGCAGCCTGATGCACAGTTAAGCTCTGCCCTTCTCCATGAAGGGAGGGAGCAGCTCTTTGTGTTGTCGGTGGGGCTGTGATCACCAACGTGCAGAATGTGTCACATGTTGGGCTCTGGGATTTTAACTCTTGGGTTTATTGCCCTGCAGCCAGCTCCTCCTAGGCAGGGCGTGTACAGACCATGGTGCCGTGTTAAGGCCAGGCTGAGACAGGCCAGAACCATCACTCCACCACTCCATGATCTCTGGGGGGTTACAATAAAATAAAACCCTGATCTGACCTTCTTCCCCTCACCCTGGGTTTGGGTTCATTTTGCCAAATAGAAGCTGAAAACCAAGACCACGGCCTGCCCCCATTTTGCTCTTCTCTGCTGTTAGATCCCCTCCTGCACTGCAGTTTGTGAGCCACGCCTACAATTCCCATGGTATCTTAGCCCAGGATATCGCATTCTCCCCCCAACCGCCTTCCCAAGGTACGAGTCACTCCTATTGACTTCACCTTGGAGACACGGTCTCCCTGCAGGGAGAATCGGGCCCCAATGGCTTTCAGTAGACGGGTTTATAGAGGTTTCAGGCCCCACAACAACGTTTTGGGCATTGCCCTCTGGTTTGAGTTCAGCGTGCGGCTGCGAAGCTGATTGGGGGGGCAGGAAGTGGACGCAGGGGGGGTGATAGGCAGGCAGCAGGAACTGGAGGTTAAACAGAAGTGCACAACTGAAGTAACGTGTTGCTGGCCCCTCTCCCTTTTCCATCCCCTCCAGCCGTGTGCTACTAATACGAACTGACCCTGTCCCGTGTCCCCGGGTCGTGCTCCCAGTCCCCCTGGGGCAGATGATGGAGTTCTGATTTCCCAGAATGCCTGCAAGGAGATCTACAGACCCCACGCTGGGCAATACAGGGGGAATGAGCTCGTGTGGGCCAACCCAGCACTGCCCTGAGAGGTGCCAGACTTGGAGAGGGGTTAAAGGAGAAGACAGCACAGCTGGAGCAGACTGCAGAGGACAGAAGCTTCCAGCCCCCAGCTCCTGGGAAAGGGCTGGCTGAAGGCAAGAGCTTTGTGGATGCCTGATGGCTCCCTGAGCTGAACCAGCCCTGGGGGACTATTATTTCCTGCTAGGGTGCTCAGGAAGCGGTGGCTCCACCTTGCCAATGGAAGAGCTGCTTTGGGGTCATTGACCACCCCTTTCAGAGCCGCTCATCAGTGGCTTGGCCAGAGGGGCTCTTATGACCACAGCAGCGGGGCAGAGCGTTTGGATGTGGCCGACCAAAGCCCTTGCCCTGACCCCTCGGGGCATCCTGGGAGAGGAACGTGGTAACAGTGCCGTTGCACTTCCTGCTTTCCCCTCGACCGGTGCACATGGCCATTTACCCTCCCCATCCCGCGGGGGCCATGCACACGGCTGTGCCCTCTCTGGGATGGCAGGCTGGTCTCCCCTGTGCTGGGATCCTGCTGGGGTGAAAGAGTGACATGGGGCTGGGCCAGGCTGGCTCTGAGGGGGAGGAGCAGTGCACCAGGGAGGGACTCTGCCCTGCTGCCTGGCTGAGAGCAGGGGCCTGGCAGAGGGGCACAGGACAGGTTTATAGAAAATGCAAAAAACGAAGGGCGACAAGTTCTCTCTAATAGATTTTATTGTCAGTTTCTAAATGGCCCAAAGGGCTAGTCCCTGCTCGATGCCCCAGAGGAAGGCAAAAAACCTCCAGGGTCTCTGGCCAATCTGCCCTGGAGGAAAATTCCTTCCTGACCCCAAACATGGCGATCAGTTTCACCCTGTGCATGCGAGCCAGGACCACAGTGGGGAAAGGACCCCTGGTCACTGTGGTTACATACCCTGTCCCAGACCCCTCCAGGGGATTGTCTGTGTCCCAGTACTAACCAGTGGCCAGTGCTTTCTTCTTTGCTTCCATCCCAGCAGATGGGACCAGCTGCTCCCCTTAGCCCAAGAGGTGACCCCAGGCAACTTTTGAACATTATTTTTGAATACTGACCACACTGGCTGTGTTTCCTTCATCTGAAAGTCTAACCAAAGCCACTAATGTCACTCAGAAGTGACAAGCAGGTTCTTCATCTCCTGATAAAGATGAATCCCCTGAGGTCAGCCATGCCCATCAGCTCCTCTTAGATCCTGAGATGTGTGATCAGCTGTAACAAACTCTTTGACACAACATAAGTTAGCAACTTTGTAGAGTTGATTGTATGCTCATTTGGTAGACTTACCAAATGCTTCTTACCTCTCCTCAGAGCCAATTCTGTTGCTTTATTGAATGAAGGGTCTTTTTCATGGTCTCATATCTTATGAGATCCAATTGTCCTTTCAGGTGTTGGATCTGTTCAGCTCCATTCCTATTCCTTTGTGCTCAAATCCTGAGCGTCTGTAACTCTTCTCCTGAAAAGACAAATCAGCTTCACAAACTAGTTCCTGCAGAGCACAGCTTTGGCTGTAGAGATCAGCATTTGACAGGTAACTTGTTTGCTTATTATCAGATTTACAGGCCCATAAATGTACTCGATGCGTCATGATCTGCTCCATTTGGCAATAAGAGAATCCTAAGCGCTCACCACTGTCAGTGACAGTCTCCTGCATTGTGGGTTTGAAACTTGATGGTGATAAGGGATTGTCTTCCCATTCTAGTCAAGGAAGGCAACTTTTTTCCCTCTCTGCAGGTCTGGGAACATGTGTTCCTGTATTCTTATGTAATATGACTGCTTATAGTCCTCAACCCCTCGGAGATCAGATCAGCTGCATTTCTTTCACCTGAAGGGAAACCAGATCCATTAATTTCTCCATTATGAGGTGAGTTCCTTACCTCTTGGCAGCAGTGATGAGTTTCAGTGGTTTCCTTCCTGCAGATATCTCAGATCTTCTCGGAACTTCCTGAAGTTTTTCACCCTCAAAGTTCAAATCAGCTGCATTTCTCTCATCTGAAAGTATAACAGGATCTATTCATTTCCACTTGCATGTTAAAGAAATGTGCTTTTATCCTTCCCAACTGAGATGCCTGGTTCAGCTAGTTGCATTTGCATTAATCCCTACAAGAGCACAACAGCCCTCTGGTCGTCTTCCCTCTGGAGATATGCAATGTGTGACTTATTTATTTGGTCTGTAAGTCTTGCTTTAGCATGAGATTCATTTGACAACCAGGGAAACTTCAATGCTTACCTCCGTGTCTGTGTTCTGCTGACTTGAAGTGACTGTTTGTTTTATGTTTGTTTTTCCTTGAAATAACAGTGTCTTCTCATTGGAGTCGTTTATGGATTGAGCAGCTGGCAAGTCCATGCTGCTTTGTCTTACCTCTGCTTTTCACACTCTCCCCATGACAAGTAAGGTCCACCACAGTTCTTCTCCCTGAAAGGAAACTCCACACCACTTGATATACACATGGGTGTTTGGAGACTGGTATTTCTTACCTCCTTGCCCGGGACAGCCACTTACCCTCACTTCTCCCTGGTAGGAATGGCCACCTAGTCTGTACACATCTCCAGTTAGCAAAACCTGTCAATTATTTATTATTACTCATTACCAGTTATGAAGAGTCATCAATAGAAACGGTTCCATAGCATCCAGATCATTAGGCTTCTACAGACTTTCCAGTGCTCACCTATTTGCCAATGATGTTCCACGACAAGGCTTTGATTCTTCGAGGTACAGCCAGCTACACTGTTTACAACTTGAAGCATATAATTGGCTGCTTTCCTCTTTTTGAAAAAGAAGTAAAAGATGCTTTTCTTCCCCCTGGCCAGATATCGTTACCTGTCTGACTATTATTAAATTCAGCAGCCTCTTAAGTAGTATAAGGGCCCTACCATCAATCAAACCCTGACCCCGCCCCTTGACCCCTTAGCCCCGCCCCTTGACCTCTTAGCCCCACCCACCGGAAGTCCCGCCACATGGGTTATTACTTCCGGGGTCAAGGCTGCCACATGACCGGAAGCAAGGTGTGTCATGTGACACCCACCCCACCCCTTGACCCCTTTTACCCCACCCCTTGACCTCTGCCCCCCCCCCACCGGAAGTCCTGCCCCATGGGGTATTACTTCCAGGGTCAAGGCTGCCACGTGACCGGAAGCAAGGTATGTCATGTGAACCCTCTAACAACTCCTCCCACTGCCCTCTACCAATCCGGATGGGTTTCGCCCCGTAGGACTTCCCCCCCAAGAGGAGCTTTGACCAATCAGGGCGAGTTCCGGAGCGGGGTGTCCTCTCCGGAAGTGGGTCTTGTGACCCCTCTAACAACTCCTCCCCCCCCCACCCTCTACCAATCAGGATGGGTTTTGCCCCGTAGGACCTCCCAGAGAGGAGCTTTGACCAATCAGGGCGAGTTCCGGGGTGGGGGTGTCCTCTCTGGAAGTGGGTCTTGTGACCCCTCTAACAACTCCTCCTCCCACCCCGCTACCAATCAGGAGGGGTTTTGTTCCGATAGGACCAAGAGGAGATTTGACCAATTAGGATTAGTTCCGGGGGCGGGGTGACCCGTCCGGAAATGATTCGTGTGACCCCTCTAACAACTCCTCCCACCAACCTCTACCAATCAGGCCGGCCCGAGAGCAGATTTGACCAAAATAGGGCAGGTTCTGGGATGGGGTGAACCACCCAGAAGAGGGGCGTATGACCCCTCTGCCAATCAGAGCGCAGCACCATCACCCCATAAGGCCCAGCGTCGGGCAGAAGAGGCTGTCTTTTACCAAGAGCGCGTGTTTTAGAAATCGTGGAAACATGGACTCCTTCACCACCCCCGTGAGAACTTCGGACTTTGTTTTAGCCCCGAAGGCCTTTGGACTTGTATGGAGAAAGCGCTACATCAGCGAGAGTTCTGAGGAGGACCCTTTGGCCCAGCCATTGATGGATACCCCGGACCCTGAAACCCAGCCGCTTGTGGGGCCCCACGATGAGCGTGATGGCCTCTTGTTGTCCACCCCCCGGGAGGAGGAAGGTGATCGCAGCTTGGGGAAGTCACTAGTGGACAAGATGAACGCTCAGGTAAATGAATGCTTAAGAAGTGACGGTCGGGATGGGGTTGTAACGGGGGTGGGGGTGGGCGGGGGGGAGGGCTAGGAACCAGGGATTGTGTAAATCAAAAACCAAGCAGTGGTGTGCTTACGCTGTTTCTTTTTTGAAAAAAAAAAATCTCTCAACAGCTCGATGATGCCTTTCTGGAGGCCTTTGAGAACTTACACATCGGTAGCCCTGTGGGAGTAAATGTATCATGCGTCAGCTGTTTTTGCTCATGTCTGAGACACAGATCTCAAGAGGAAAAGGACAAAATGGAAGAATGAACCAGCACAGACACCCTCATGTTAGGAGTCATGGCGTCCATTTTTACAGGCGGTTGTAAAAGGTTGTGTTAAACCAGGCGATTAATAAAACTTATTTAAACGTGTTAATATGAATGTTGTCCCCCACCCACACTTGTGTTAGTAAAAGATGGTACCAGTAACAGTCATGCCTCCACAGGCGGCTCTGTTAAAGAAAATATATTACACCCCCGGGGAAGTTGGGAGCTTTGGCGGGGTGAACCCTCTTTTTCAAGTGGCCAAAAAGCATAGTAAAACTTTAAATAGAAGACAAGTAACAGCTTGGCTTTCAGACCAGGATGCTTATACTTTACACAAACCGGCTCGAATACGTTTTAAAAGAAACAAGACCATTGTTTCAGATGTGGATGCGCAATGGCAGGCAGATTTGGTGGATATGCACCAGTTCTCCAAACAGAACAGCAATTTTAAGTACATCTTAACAGTGGTAGACATTCTATCCAAATATGCCTGGGCCTTAGGCCTAAGGGACAAGACGAGTGGTGAGGTATGCAAGGCCTTTAAAGCTATTTTTAGCGAAGGGCGTGTGCCTCAAAAATTACAAACCGATCGGGGGAAAGAATTTTTAAACAAACCCTTAAGCAGATTGTTAAAACGGCATGGCATTCACCATTTTGTTACTAATAATGAAGTCAAAGCAGGGGTTGTGAAGCGGTTTAACAGAACTTTAAAAACTAGGATGTGGAGATATTTTACAGCCCATAACACCTTTCGCTACATCGATGTGTTACCTGACTTTATAAAGAGTTACAACCAGAGCTTTCACAGAACTATACGTACCAGACCCGCTGATGTTAACCCTTCAAATTCTCTGAAGGTATGGAAAATGGTTTATGGAGATGATTTTAAAATAAAACCGGTTGTTGCCCCTTTTCGAAAAGGCGACCACGTGAGACTATCTAAAACCAAAGGAGCTTTCGAAAAAGGTTATGAACAGACATTTACCGATGAGATATTCATAGTGGATGAAGGCTTAACCAGGGGTCACAGACCTGTATACCGATTAAAAGACTACGAGGGTGAGACAGTTACTGGATCTTTTTACCCTGAAGAATTACAAAAAGTAAACCCCAAACGAGACAGGATTTACAGGGTTGAAAAAGTTCTAGCGGAGAAAGGAAAAGGGAGAAAAAAGCAACTACTGGTAAAATGGTTGGGGTGGCCTGATAAGTTTAACAGCTGGGTGAAAGCTTCTCAACTCTGTGACATTTAGACGCAAACAACAAACAAACAAAAGTTATTCCTCCCCGCAAAGTCAGAGAAGATGAGCGACGGCGGGTTTTACATTACTTTGCCCAGCAACGCCAGCGCTGCAGTTTTTCCCCAAAACACCAGCTCGAAGTTTACAATACGGCTAATTAAGCCCTTGGATCTCCCGGGTGCCTGGGAGGTGGGGTTAGTGGAAATACAATACCCGCACAGCTGGAACACTATCAACGAAGACACCCCTTTTGAAGTCACCTTTGGCGATATGGCATGGAGTTTCATCCTACGACGAGGTTATTACCCGAATTACTGGATCATATGAACAGTATCATAGCTCGTCACCCCGGACCGCCTGAGATGGTCATGAACTATGACCCTGTGGGTAGAAAAATTAGACTTAAATCCGCCGCTTTTACTTATATGTTTTCTACCAGCGGGGAGCTAGCTAACATTCTGGGCTTGGGCCCCAAACACAGCGTCCAAAAATTCCCTTTCTCGGCAGACATTACAGGGGGTTTTAATTCCTTGTATCTGTACACGGATATCGTAGAACATCAGTTTGTGGGGGATTTTTCTGTTCCCCTGTTACGTTGTGTCCCCGTCCAAGGAAGGAACAACGAGTTTGTCACCATCACCTACGATAAACCTCATTACGTCCCTATCAGTAAACACCACATCGACACAATTACCATTGAAATAAAGAAAGATCAGAACAAAAGCGTCTCATTTCGCTTTGGCAAGGTGATCATCAAGCTACACCTGCGCCCCCGGAGAGAGCGAGTTTTCTAAAAAAGCAAAACAGTATTATGGCGATCCTAAAAAATTACGGCGACCCCAACGTCTACAGAAACTATTACAAAGCCCAGGCGGGATACGCCCTTCCTGGATATCATGGGGTCCCCATGATGTATGGGGCAGGCGTGGGTGGAATATTCCGTAGCCTCTTTCGAAAAGCCGTACCGCTTTTGAGGAGGGGGCTAGAGATTATTAAACCCCACGTAAAAACCGCCGCTCAAAACATAGCTAAAGACGTGGTAGGTCACGTCTCCCGCGCTGTTCTGGAGAAGGTGGGGAACACAGCTTCACAGGAAGGATCGGGGCTGATGTACATTAAAAGGAGGAAGAAGAGAAAGAGAAATGCGTCATATCTGCGACGCGCAGGTCCCCCGAAACCCTTTAAAAGAAGGGCTTTGACCCGCAGGGTCGGCCATAAGTGAAAGTCCAAGAGGAAGCCTGGGCGAAAGAGGAAACACTCGCCGGCTGATACGAGAGATATATTTTAATCAACATGGCTTTCGTTCACTGCGGGTCTGAAGAATGCACCAAATCCGAACTAGACTTGTTCCAAATAGCCCCTACGCAGACCAGCATTGAGAAAAGCATCTACATCGAGGTGCCACCTCTGTCGGCCGTTACGGAGTCTGCCCCCATTGACTTCTTTATAGCAGGGAATGGCGTAGATTATATGGATTTAAACAACACACTGCTGTACCTGTGTTGCAAGATTGTAAAAGGAGACGGAACTGAACTCAACGCGGGTGCCGAGGTGGGCCTGGTGAATTACCCAGTGGCCTCTATTTTTAGTCAGCTGGATGTCACGCTCGGAGACCGTCTTGTAAGCCAAAGCAACAACTGTTACCCTTACAGGGCCTTTATAGAATCGGTGCTCAATTACAGCAACGACACCCTCGCCACGCAATTTTCCGCTGGCCTCTTTTACAAAGACACTGCCGGACAACAGGAAGACACAGACTTGGATGGCGAGAATCTAGGGTTTGTGAGGCGTGCAAAGCTGACCGCTCAAAGCAGAACAGTAGAGCTTCTGGGTCATCTACACAGCGACCTGTTTTTTCAAGAAAAACTATTGTTGAACGGAGTGGATGTGAAAATTAAACTGACGCGCAGTAAAGATCCTTTCTGTTTAATGGGCAGCGGAACCGAAGGCTTTAAACTGCGCATTCTATCAGCATCCCTTTTTGTGAAGAAAGTACGTGTGGCCCCGAGCGTTCGTCTGGGGCACGCCGAGGCCCTGCTTACCGCTAATGCCAAATACCCCGTCGACCGTGTGGGAATGAAAGTGTTTAGCATCCCTGCGGGCAGCAGGGTCAGTAACCAGGAGAACCTGTTCTTGGGACAGTTGCCCAAAATGCTTGTCCTGGGGTTCGTGGATAACGATGCCTTTAGCGGAAGTTACGCTAAAAATCCCTTTCATTTTAAGCATTACGATATTAATTTTGTGGCCTTGTATGTGGATGGTGAGCAGATACCGACCAAGCCTCTGCAACCAGACTTCGAGGCAGGACGCTGCGTGAGAGAATACATGAATCTGGTACAGACGGCCGGTAAACACATGAAAGATCGTTCTCTGTTAATCGACCGTGAGGAGTTTGCACAGGGTTACACCATGTTTGCCTTTGACCTGTCCCCCGACCAGGAATGCGCCGATCACTATTCCCTGATTAAAACCGGGAACCTGAGAGCAGAAATTCGTTTTGGGAAGGCTTTAACCATTACCGTCAATATGATCGTGTATGGGGTTTTTGACAACGTCATAGAGATAAATCAGAGGAGAAATGTTCTGTTTGACTACATGTGAACATGGACACCGTGCAGCTCTCACGTGTCTTATCAACAGACCCTTACACGAAAAAGAATTTCTTAGACGTGTTTCCCTGCGATTGGCTCCCTGGCGGCAAGCTGTCTCAGAGACCCCTAGGTTTGGTGGTCAACACACATCCACACAGCCGACCGGGTGAACACTGGCTTGCCGTGTATCTGGTGGAGCGTAACCTTGGAGAGTTTTTTGACTCATACGGGCATCCCCCGAACAGTGTGTTCTTTCCTAAAAGCATTATGAAATTTTTAAACAAAAATGCCACAGACATTGTGTTTCACAACAGACAATTACAAGACCCCAGCTCCGTTGCCTGCGGCTATCACTGCGTGTTTTTCTTACACCATCGTAGCAAGGGTTTATCTTTTGAACGGATTTTAAAATTGTATTCTAATGACTTAGTGCAAAACGACCGGATGGTGATGAATTTTGTAAAAAATAAATTTAAATACTTGGCCATGCCTAGCCTTGCTCAAAGCATGTTTCAACAAGCCCAGACATGCGTATCTTGCAACGATTTTCATAGTCATGTTACCCAATAAAGCACCCCAGGTGGGGAGTTTAAAGACAATCGATGTTTGGCGTGGTTTTTTTAAAAAAAAAACAAAACACAATGACCCAATTCAGAAATGTTTTATTTAAAGCAAAACATTACCAGTTTTAAAAAAAAAAATAGAACGTGAAAAAGATCACAAACTGAGCCATTCGGCTCTTTTAGCCAATTTTCGTTTTTTAGATGGCAAAAAAGGGGTCACTGTTTCTTGGTCCACACCGGTGTCGGCGATTGAGGCCTTGAGGCGTTCCAAAAGATCTCTGTTGGTCGCGTTGCCCATGATGGAAGATGGCATGTTCAGTTCCGCCATGGCATTCATAAACACATCCCATCCTTTAGGTACATGTCTGCTAGGAACAGAGCGCGTCTGGGTGACGGCCCTGACTAAGTCGAGCATGTTAGAACCATTAACCACAGAGCCTTTGTACACAAAAGACCCTTTATCGGTCCATGAAGAAATGTTTTTATCTTGGCCCAGCTTATTTAGCAATACTGATGCATTTTTCTTATAACGCTTATTCACGTTATCCAACACCTCCTGAGCAACAGAGTCTGAGGTCTTTGGTGTTTCGGAGGGTTTGGCAGTCACACTCTGTTCCTGTTCTGGTAGAAACAGACTTAGTTTTCCTTTGTCCACATCGCTCTGCTTCACGTACGTTAGGTACCTTTGAAGCACGGTGCTGTAAAGTTTAGCCTTTTCATATTCACCTAAGTCAGTTCTTTGAAGAACAGATTTCATTTCAGCATCCAGTAAGCGAGTTGCAGTCGTTCTGATATTTTCCTCTGCCGGAGGGGGAGCACTTAATTGCTCCAACTGCCGGCTGGGCACCAGGTACATTTTTTCTGCATACTCCATTATCGATTAGTTAAAAGCCCTGTTATCAGAGGGATAGCAAAACTTAACAGGGGTCCTATAAACCCCCCAGACTGCTTCACCAGACGCTTCTTTCTTTTAAGTGAAACCCTTTTATTACACAAAGTTTTTATAAGCGTGTGTTTCTTTTTCAGCACACGCACTTGCTTCGGTGTTAAAGGTACGTTTCCTTTTAAGGTGTTGAGCGCTATTTCTGAGATGGCTGCTACTAGATCGTCAGAGGCCGAGCACAGTATAGCCCTCCTTTGCTGTGGGGACGATTTGCTAAGTAATTTTAAAAGGCCCAGGTTTCTTTTCACGCAGCTAGACATGTTTTCAGTCAGCAACCCCGGCTGCTAAAAAGGGACCTGCCAATAATTCATCTCTTTTTATACAGGGCTGTTGTTCTTTTTAAAGTATAAACTGCCGGCCAGTCTGGAGGGAAAAGACCAGTTCTTAGCCTATAAGCTTCTGGTGTGGAAGCATTTAAATCCACCACCAGGTAGCCATAAGGCCTTTTGGTAGCATCCTCAAAAGCTTCTAGAAAGAACTGAGCTTTGCCGGGGTACATTTGCCGAGCGAGTGTAGCAATTTGTAATCTGTCCCTGGGGTTTTTGAACAGAACCATGTATTTTGTGTTTAGGTTAATAGTGCGACTCTTTTTTCCCTGGCAAAATACGTTCTGAACTATATACATAATGCTCAGGTTCCTGTGATGCACGTACTTGGTAAAGGCTTTCTCGATTTCATCGCTTTCACAAGCGGAGTTCATCAGATCGTCTATGATAATCATGTTCACTTTATTGGTAGGAAACAAACGGTCATCGTCAAAAGCATCAGGCAGACCCTCCACAAAATTGATAAAGGGGTATTTACAGAGCAGTTCTTTATACAAGGGTTGCCAACAACTGTAACACCACACAATATTCTCAGGCGTAACAGACAATGTTTGTTTGGCATTATCCAATACATTTTTTATAAAGTAACTTTTCCCGCAGTTGCTAGGTCCCGCGAGAATTGCAGAAAAGGGGTGTCTCCACCTCGTATCCATTTTTCAAAAACCGTAGGGCAGGGTTTTAAACCCTTCTCCTAGGACCCTCTTGTTGTAAACGAATTTCTGTGTTTTTTTAAGGGTTTTTGTCTCTATTTGCCACTGATTTTTGTTTCTTACAATAGAGGGTTGCTGCACCTCTATCTTTTTTGAGGGGTTCTCTCGCAGACCCGTGCAATAGTCCAGGACTAGATCTTTCAAACTGTCAAAGTTGATCTTTTCACAGTTTGCTACGTTCAGGGTAATACCTTTGACCTTCATACAAGCCTTTCCTCCCGACAGTTTGTACCCGTATGTTTTTGGGCCTGCCGACACAAACTCGGTGATGTGTTGATCTGGTGGGATCTCGCTCGTGAGGTCCCCTAAATAATCCCCCAGAGGGGGATTCCAGGCCCCCTCCCTTTTCACAAATATCACAGAGTCAGTGTCGTGGTACAGGCACCGCTCTTGCAATCCGTCTAGGAGGTTGTATAGTTCTAAGCGGGCATAAGCGGTGGTGAAACAGGCTATGAAAACATTGGTATTGCCAGAGACAGAATAACGGTCTTTTGCGTGCTTCCAAGATACGCACGCTGTTTCATCGTCGATAAACTCACAGGATGAAACCTCGTAGTTGGGGGAAAATAGGTACTGAAAGAGTTCGTCGGGGTCTCTCACGATGCTGGTATTGGGTAGGTTGGTTCTTTGGCCGAATTTACCCCACAGAGAATTTAAAAACAGTTTAGCAATTTGGCGTTTAGCGGGGTTTAGCCTGATCTCGTGTCGGCGTAAAAGCACGCCTTCTTTCTGGTAGAAATCGTTAACATACTTATTTTGTTTGTCTTCGTCTGTGCACCAGCTGGGATACCCTGAAGCCTCTTGTTTCTGGCGGAGGTGTAATTTTATGTACTCCGAAAAGAGTTTATCAGATTTTTCATTAAAATGCCAGATTTCATAGATTTTAGCCACCACGTACCCCTTCGCTATGGCTGCGTTCAATTCCACAGTGCACCAAGTCCCCAGGATGGCCCTCTCCTCGTCAGTGTGGGTGCACGTCTCCCGCTGCACGGTTTCCGCGCAGGTTCGGCATAGCGGGAACATAAGCTTGCCGCCCACTCTGACAGGTAACAATGGGAAAAAGAGGCCTCGTGGGGGGTACACTTTAACTTTTGCAATTCCAAAATAATTTGCAAGGGGTCCAAATTTGTCATAAACTATATCGGGGTGCCCGATAGGGTAGTCTTTCGTTTTGTTTACAAAAGGGTACAAGCTGGTAAAATCATAATAGTGGATTTCTTCCCCGGGCTTAGGTTTATAATATAGACGGATGGCGTTCGTCCTCCCCCCAAAAAGAGCATCCCTAGGCATGAGAGGCTGGGGTAACTGGGCTCGGTTTAAAAAGCTCGCAAGCTCCCTGTCTGTTTCTTTCATCACCACCCACTCGTGCTCCCAAAGAGTCCTCACTACAAAACCAAGCCGTTTTAGATAGTCGGTCTTGAGCTGCGTCTTGTAATAAAGAAACCCAAAAGTTGTCCCCGTCATAGGATTTTGTGCTTTTTCACAATGACAGGCGACACAGCCGTGAAAAAAACACCCATTAAACTCAAAGGCTGTGTGTACCCCGTCAATATTGGCATAACCGTCTAAAAAGTAGGGGCCTACCTGTAGTTCCCCACCCTGTAAAGCGTGCCGTATTTGTATATGTTCTTTTTGAGAGATATACAACAGCCACTGGATAGATGGGGTCGAATATCTCTTTTTCTGTCTGTGATAGTTGTCTGGAGGGAGAAGAGCTACCGTGTTAGGCTCCAAAAACATAAACCTGTACATAGCCATGCAGACGGATGCCAGCGTTATGTACCGGAACGGACCTATACACAGTTTTATCTCAGTGAATTTACCGGGTTCTCTCTCTACTAGATCGACCTTCTCCGTCATATTCATAATTTCTTTTCTGTATAGGATACAAGCCTGTCTCAAAATTTTTACATCCTGCTGGCAGTAATACGCAAGCTCTTTCTGCAGGTCAAAAGTCTCAGAGCTGTGGTCTTGATACCAGTCGAGAAACTCTGCTTTTTCCCTGGGCATCATGCTTTCTACACCGTAGTGCTCCACACCGGGCATAGGCCCCACATAATTTTGATTTTCTAAAGTGTTAAAAAAATGTGGAAAATACCCTTTGCAACCTTCAAACCCCATCGCCTGTGGGAGCTTGCTAAGCTTCATGGGCAAGAAGTTTAAAGAGTCTATAAAACGAATGCCAAGGGCCTTAACTTCCACACACATTAGTTTACTGCCCTGAGTGATCAGTTCTATGCACATCTTTTCCTTCAGTAACTGTCTAACGCAGAAATACGCATCATAACCTTTGGAATTGTGTGCTAGGAACGTGTAGTCCCGGAACTCTTTGCCAATAAAAGTCTTAACAAACATAGAAAGACATTCGTCACCCTTAAATTCCCAGGATTTTTCCGGCTTTAGGGACATTGCAAAAATATAATTAGGAGTGTGCAACCCAGTCTCCTGCATGCATTCAAAATCATAAAAAATATACTTTTCTGATGATTCGGGCTTTCTAAGGCTGTCCATAAAACAGAGGTGAATGTCTACATCTCCAACGATCAAACCCTGACACTGCTTACAGCGCCTCCCTTTACACCTGTGCTGCTTGTCCACGTACGCCTGACACTTACCGCACAAAGTTTTAGACAGGCATTCAACTTGGTTTTTTGACGCACAGTTGACATGTCTGTCTAAACACTCTTTGGACCGACAATACAGTTTACAGCTAGGACACCTCAGCTGCACACCCATGTTGTCAGAGCATGTTGCGCTCAAGCAGAGACGGCAACGATATCTGCAAGAATGGTCGTGACTGTACACCGTGTGGCAAAACTCACAGTAATTTTTTGCTCCGAACAACTTTTTCACATCCAGAACCCCATAGTAATGTTCATTGTGCAACAGGATGAAATAAGTCTTAGGGTACACGGGGCCCCCCGTTTTAAAAAAACCCCAGCCACCTTTCACCGCATACAGCACCACCTGTATGTTAACTCCTAAATGCTGTTCAAACTTTGCTACATCAGTGAGCATAACCTTTTTTTGATCTGACCACCCCAGTTTCTCGTGCAACTTTCTCGCCTCTGCTAACAATTCTGCATCTGTAGGTTTATGACCGGCCATGACAGCCAAGAGCCCTCCCGCAAAACATAGATTGGTACCGGTGTAAGTCAGGTCTACTAAACATTGTCCCTTTTTATGAATAATCTGACTACTAAGGATAGAATTTAAAACTCTTCGAGTGCCCCCACCCCTATTTTTTACAACTGTCACAACAAGGCGCAACGTCCCATCGAAATGCAATTCTCTATTGCTCTGAAGCAGCTTTGAGGTCTGGTTCAAGAAATCCTCAGCGGACAGCTCATCCCTAGTTCTTCTGACTGAAAACAAAGGGTTAGTTAAACGACGGCTCTCTAAACGTAACTGTACGTAATCATCAGGGCCTACCCTACCATTAACATCATCAAGAACTAGCTGTATCCCTCTGTGTATGGCTTCAACAGCCTGTTGAGCTGAATTTATTTGCTCAAGATGGACAAAACGAAACTCCTCACAATACACCGACCCCCCAAATCTAGGTAATTCACGTTGCCAGCTTCTCACTCTCTCCATATACACCTCTGCATTTTCAGGGTTACTTGGGGGTTCCTCTACGGAACCATCAGTGGCATCTTCTACATCCGATACTAATTGAGAGTCAGACTCTGAGACGCCTCTGTGAGGGGCATTGGGAGTCGATGGGCCTCCGTCTAGAGAGCACTCTGGGGAATTTTCTAAACCAGAGTCTGATTTCGCCTCCCCATTTTCAGACATGCCAGTTTGAGAGCCTCTGGTAGGGGGCATCTCTTTTTGTTTTTTTTCCCTCATTACCTCTTTAGCCCTTTTTAAAATTTTTACAGCGACCCTGGCCTGGAATTTTTTGGCAGCCATCTGTTTATCCCCCAAGCGCCGTCCGCCCTTTTGTTTACACACGAGCTGATGTGCACCCTTGAGGGTACCCCTTTCCACACCTAGTCATGCCTGATCAGAGCCACCCTTTCCAGCCCCCCTTTCTTTTAGGCCCCCTGAGGATTCAGCGTCCATCAGTTTTCTGAACAAAGCGTCGTATTTTTTCCAAATCTTTTTAGAATGCCGTAGTTTTAGACTCCCCGAAGATACAGCGTCCATCAGTTTTCTGAATGAAGCATCAAACTCTTCCCAAATACTAGAATATGGGGGATCTTTGTCAGTCCTTAGTTTTTTATTCACAACCCCTAGAGTGCCTGCTCTGGGTTTGTGAATGTGTGTGTTTCTGCACACATTCAGAGCCCCTAGAGTGCCTACTCCGGGTTTGTGAATGTGGACGTTTTCGCTCACAGTTTTCTCAGGGCTTGGTGCGGCGGTGGCCACTGAGGAACTGGAGTTGTGTTTGCATGGTTGCAATACCTTGGCATCGCAGGTGTTTTCAATCCTTGGTTTTTTATTCACAATCCCTAGAGCGCCTGTTCCGGGTTTGTGAATGTGGGCGTTTTCGCTCACAGTTTTCTCAGGGCTTGGCGTGGCGGTGGCCGCTGAGGAACTGGAGTTGTCTTTGCATGGATGTTTTTTACCAGAGTGTTTTGTTTTGTCCTTGGGTTTGACGTAAATGAGGTTTGGACTGGGCTGATGCTTCATCTGCACTCTTGTGCTGTTTTGCGTTGATAAAGGTCTCAAAGCAGATTCCTGGTTCTTTGGTGGTTCTCGGGGAGGGGTCCTTGTAGCTCCCACTACAGCCTTGTCAGAAGGGCTGCATATGCCTGCTTGGGGCAGGAGGGGGGAAAAAAAAGCATTTTACAAAAACGTAACTTTGCCAGCTTTCTCACCCACACCTATGTATGTACTTAAAATACAAAACCTCATAAATTAACCAGACTAATAAGCAAAATATATTTACCCGGCTTCATCCATCCATCTGTCACTGATACTTGTGAATTTTTCTTTTCAATTGTCTCTTTCCTTTTTCTTTTGAGCATTTTTACCCGCTCAAGTTTTGACCGTGCTGTAAAGCAAACAACATTCTAATAAAACACATGAAACTGTCTAGTAAACTTTAAAATAAAATAAAATAATATCCATTAGAGTGTTTTTTCTATTTAAAAAAGTCATAGCTTTAAAACAAAATAATCCATTTCAGGCTGTACAACAATCACAGGTTTTGAGTTTATTTCTACCACTTTGAAAACAACCCCCACAAATATTTTTTTTTTAAAAAATACATCTCATTTTGCAAAGTAAAAACCCTGTTAATTGGAAACACACCATCACCATCAGTTTGTAGACATATACTTTTTAAAAACTGCCTATGTTTTACACACACACACACACACACACACAGAGTTTAAAACACTGTTTGCAACAAAATACTTTTCAATAAACCCACATGCTTTTAAAAAGATCCCTGGTTGTTCTGGCCCCCGCCCTGCCCCAGCCATGTGTGCTTGGGGTCTTTGGGGTAAGAAAAACAAGCCAAAATGTTAGTTAGTATTAGCTCCCAAATCCCTATTCAACCTATGTAATACCTGAAGTTATTAAGCACAACTACAGTTAAAAATGGTTTTTACCTTGGCCTGGTGATGAACTGCAACTTAAAGTTACTGGCTCCATGCTAAACAGATCACACTGCAATACAGATATGCACCATTATTTACTAAGATAGCATGGCCAAAAAATGGCATTATATAATATATATATATTTTCAGAGTTAAAAAAAAAAACCAGGGAACATACCTCCACTTGCACCCCAGCAGCAATTCAAGAGAGTTTCTGTTGAAAGAGACAGTCTCCAAGCTACCTGAGGTTTTGTGTTTTTTTTTTACACCATCCTAACTCTTTTGTTTCAAAATAGTTAGCAGGTTGATTGGATCACCCCTCCCTAGCATTCCCTTTTGTGATCGGGGGTGGGGAATAAGTTTTTCTGCACAATTGGGCTGCTTTTCTTTTTTTTTTCTTTTTTAAGTTCAAATACTTTTTGTTCCCCCCACCCTGTAGGGCCTTCTTACAGTAACCATTTCAAGTGAGGGGCCCTTTGCAGATATCAATGAATGTCTTGGGGCTTGTTTTTGTTTTTAAAAACATGTTCTTTCATGCTTAAAGTTTGGTGGGACGGGGGGGGGGGGTGATTTCTAGAAAAAGTGCCCCGTGGCCTTCAACCAACTCCTGGGCCATATTTAAACTGGCCTATAGCGTTCCACCAACTCCAGGGGTTATATTTAAACTGCCCAATAGCATCTGCAAACTCCTGAGGTTTTATTTCATTTCATATTAATCAGAACTCACCATCCTCACCCACCCACCTCCCTTACTATGGGTGCACCCCCATCAAAATTAACCCTATGGCAACAAGGGTGAGTAATCACAGTCACCCTGGCTATTCAGTGAGGGGGGGAGGGGGTGGTGGTTAAACCCGTTCAGTTCAACAGAATAAGTCAACTCTATTGTACTCAACCACATGTCTGAACCATCCCCGTTTGTTTTATTGTAAACACATTTTTAGGGTATTTTTCCCCCTCCCACAACATACATTTCAGCTTTTTTTTTTTTTGCTGTAAATGGGTCTCTCTTACACAAAAGACACAAGAGCTAGGTTCTCACAAACAATTTTTTTTTTATTTAAAAGACATACAGCTCCTTCAAAACAAACCAAGATGCTCCATTAAAAAAAGAAAGAAAGAAAAAAAGACTTTAAGCTCCCTTAAGGGCCAGAGACCTTTTAACAGAAATACAAATAGTCACAAAGCCCTTTTCAATAGATTTTTTTTTTTTAAATTTACAGCTACCAAGTTTTATATCGCATGTTTGGCACCTCACCATTTTCTAACTTAATCCTTTTAGATTTCTTACAAATAGCCTTTTTCTTAAGCAGGGTTCTGTAACTTTTTGTGCGGACCAGACGGTCAATATAACGCTCTAAGCAGGCATCTTCCGGTTTGGTCATTTTCTTTAAAACATGGTCAGGGTCTCCACTGAATTGCACAGCATTTATCAAGGTCACCCCTTGTGCTAAATGTTCTTGGGTTAGGCATAGACATTGCATAGCATAACCTATGGCAATCACAGTGTTTAATAAGCTTTCCAAACACAGCTCAGCACACAGGCCCCGGAGCTTGCAGTTTATATCCACTGAAGTCCAAGTCACACAGTCATGGTGCCGCTGGCCTGGTGCATCTATGACACAGCCCTCACAATCTTCAAAAAGCTTTTCCCTAAGACAGTGATTAAGAACAGAATAAACAGCAACGCGTACAATAGTCCGCATGACTTTGTTACGCTCACGACGTGGCACTGGCTCAGTCAGTTCCATGCCAAGCCTCCTCCTAAACTCCTCATAGCCGTCATCCTCGGAGTCCTCTTCAACATTTTGTATTGGCGTTGAGCAAAAACAAGGTGGGCCCGGTTCATCTTCGCTGCTTGGTGCAACGCTGTCCAGAGTCTCCGGGTCCTCTAGAAAGGCATCATTGAGCTGTTGAGAGATTTTTTTCAAAAAAGAAACAGCGTAAGCACCCCACTGCTCGGTTTTTGATTTACACAATCCCTGGTTCCTAGCCCCGTTACAACCCCATCCCGACCGTCACTTCTTAAGCATTCATTTACCTGAGCGTTCATCTTGTCCACTAGTGACTTCCCCAAGCTGCGATCACCTTCCTCCTCCCGGGGGGTGGACAACAAGAGGCCATCACGCTCATCGTGGGGCCCCACAAGCGGCTGGGTTTCAGGGTCCGGGGTATCCATCAATGGCTGGGCCAAAGGGTCCTCCTCAGAACTCTCGCTGATGTAGCGCTTTCTCCGCGGTTTGTTGAAGGCCTTCGGGGCTAAAACAAAGTCCGAAGTTCTCACGGGGGTGGTGAAGGAGTCCATGTTTCCACGATTTCTAAAACACGCGCTCTTGGTAAAAGACAGCCTCTTCTGCCCGACGCTGGGCCTTATGGGGTGATGGTGCTGCGCTCTGATTGGCAGAGGGGTCATACGCCCCTCTTCTGGGTGGTTCACCCCATCCCAGAACCTGCCCTATTTTGGTCAAATCTGCTCTCGGGCCGGCCTGATTGGTAGAGGTTGGTGGGAGGAGTTGTTAGAGGGGTCACACGAATCATTTCCGGACGGGTCACCCCGCCCCCGGAACTAATCCTAATTGGTCAAATCTCCTCTTGGTCCTATCGGAACAAAACCCCTCCTGATTGGTAGCGGGGTGGGAGGAGGAGTTGTTAGAGGGGTCACAAGACCCACTTCCAGAGAGGACACCCCCACCCCGGAACTCGCCCTGATTGGTCAAAGCTCCTCTCTGGGAGGTCCTACGGGGCAAAACCCATCCTGATTGGTAGAGGGTGGGGGGGGGAGGAGTTGTTAGAGGGGTCACAAGACCCACTTCCGGAGAGGACACCCCGCTCCGGAACTCGCCCTGATTGGTCAAAGCTCCTCTTGGGGGGGAAGTCCTACGGGGCGAAACCCATCCGGATTGGTAGAGGGCAGTGGGAGGAGTTGTTAGAGGGTTCACATGACATACCTTGCTTCCGGTCACGTGGCAGCCTTGACCCTGGAAGTAATACCCCATGGGGCAGGACTTCCGGTGGGGGGGGGGGGGCAGAGGTCAAGGGGTGGGGTAAAAGGGGTCAAGGGGTGGGGTGGGTGTCACATGACACACCTTGCTTCCGGTCATGTGGCAGCCTTGACCCCGGAAGTAATAACCCATGTGGCGGGACTTCAGGTGGGTGGGGCTAAGAGGTCAAGGGGCGGGGCTAAGGGGTCAAGGGGCGGGGTCAGGGTTTGATTGATGGTAGGGCCCTTATACTACTTAAGAGGCTGCTGAATTTAATAATAGTCAGACAGGTAACGATATCTGGCCAGGGGGAAGAAAAGCATCTTTTACTTCTTTTTCAAAAAGAGGAAAGCAGCCAATTATATGCTTCAAGTTGTAAACAGTGTAGCTGGCTGTACCTCGAAGAATCAAAGCCTTGTCGTGGAACATCATTGGCAAATAGGTGAGCACTGGAAAGTCTGTAGAAGCCTAATGATCTGGATGCTATGGAACCGTTTCTATTGATGACTCTTCATAACTGGTAATGAGTAATAATAAATAATTGACAGGTTTTGCTAACTGGAGATGTGTACAGACTAGGTGGCCATTCCTACCAGGGAGAAGTGAGGGTAAGTGGCTGTCCCGGGCAAGGAGGTAAGAAATACCAGTCTCCAAACATCCATGTGTATATCAAGTGGTGTGGAGTTTCCTTTCAGGGAGAAGAACTGTGGTGGACCTTACTTGTCATGGGGAGAGTGTGAAAAGCAGAGGTAAGACAAAGCAGCATGGACTTGCCAGCTGCTCAATCCATAAACGACTCCAATGAGAAGACGCTGTTATTTCAAGGAAAAACAAACATAAAACAAACAGTCACTTCAAGTCAGCAGAACACAGACACGGAGGTAAGCATTGAAGTTTCCCTGGTTGTCAAATGAATCTCATGCTAAAGCAAGACTTACAGACCAAATAAATAAGTCACACATTGCATATCTCCAGAGGGAAGACGACCAGAGGGCTGTTGTGCTCTTGTAGGGATTAATGCAAATGCAACTAGCTGAACCAGGCATCTCAGTTGGGAAGGATAAAAGCACATTTCTTTAACATGCAAGTGGAAATGAATAGATCCTGTTATACTTTCAGATGAGAGAAATGCAGCTGATTTGAACTTTGAGGGTGAAAAACTTCAGGAAGTTCCGAGAAGATCTGAGATATCTGCAGGAAGGAAACCACTGAAACTCATCACTGCTGCCAAGAGGTAAGGAACTCACCTCATAATGGAGAAATTAATGGATCTGGTTTCCCTTCAGGTGAAAGAAATGCAGCTGATCTGATCTCCGAGGGGTTGAGGACTATAAGCAGTCATATTACATAAGAATACAGGAACACATGTTCCCAGACCTGCAGAGAGGGAAAAAAGTTGCCTTCCTTGACTAGAATGGAAAGACAATCCCTTATCACCATCAAGTTTCAAACCCACAATGCAGGAGACTGTCACTGACAGTGGTGAGCGCTTAGGATTCTCTTATTGCCAAATGGAGCAGATCATGACGCATCGAGTACATTTATGGGCCTGTAAATCTGATAATAAGCAAACAAGTTACCTGTCAAATGCTGCTCTCTACAGCCAGAGCTGTGCTCTGCAACAACTAGTTTGTGAAGCTGATTTGTCTTTTCAGGAGAAGAGTTACAGACGCTCAGGATTTGAGCACAAAGGAATAGGAATGGAGCTGAACAGATCCAACACCTGAAAGGACAATTGGATCTCATAAGATATGAGACCATGAAAAAGACCCTTCATTCAATAAAGCAACAGAATTGGCTCTGAGGAGAGGTAAGAAGCATTTGGTAAGTCTACCAAATGAGCATACAATCAACTCTACAAAGTTGCTAACTTATGTTGTGTCAAAGAGTTTGTTACAGCTGATCACACATCTCAGGATCTAAGAGGAGCTGATGGGCATGGCTGACCTCAGGGGATTCATCTTTATCAGGAGATTAAGAACCTGCTTGTCACTTCTGAGTGACATTAGTGGCTTTGGTTAGACTTTCAGATGAAGGAAACACAGCCAGTGTGGTCAGTATTCAAAAATAATGTTCAAAAGTTGCCTGGGGTCATCTCTTGGGCTAAGGGGAGCAGCTGGTCCCATCTGCTGGGATGGAAGCAAAGAAGAAAGCACTGGCCACTGGTTAGTACTGGGACACAGACAATCCCCTGGAGGGGTCTGGGACAGGGTATGTAACCACAGTGACCAGGGGTCCTTTCCCCACTGTGGTCCTGGCTCGCATGCACAGGGTGAAACTGATCGCCATGTTTGGGGTCAGGAAGGAATTTTCCTCCAGGGCAGATTGGCCAGAGACCCTGGAGGTTTTTTGCCTTCCTCTGGGGCATCGAGCAGGGACTAGCCCTTTGGGCCATTTAGAAACTGACAATAAAATCTATTAGAGAGAACTTGTCGCCCTTCGTTTTTTGCATTTTCTATAAACCTGTCCTGTGCCCCTCTGCCAGGCCCCTGCTCTCAGCCAGGCAGCAGGGCAGAGTCCCTCCCTGGTGCACTGCTCCTCCCCCTCAGAGCCAGCCTGGCCCAGCCCCATGTCACTCTTTCACCCCAGCAGGATCCCAGCACAGGGGAGACCAGCCTGCCATCCCAGAGAGGGCACAGCCGTGTGCATGGCCCCCGCGGGATGGGGAGGGTAAATGGCCATGTGCACCGGTCGAGGGGAAAGCAGGAAGTGCAACGGCACTGTTACCACGTTCCTCTCCCAGGATGCCCCGAGGGGTCAGGGCAAGGGCTTTGGTCGGCCACATCCAAACGCTCTGCCCCGCTGCTGTGGTCATAAGAGCCCCTCTGGCCAAGCCACTGATGAGCGGCTCTGAAAGGGGTGGTCAATGACCCCAAAGCAGCTCTTCCATTGGCAAGGTGGAGCCACCGCTTCCTGAGCACCCTAGCAGGAAATAATAGTCCCCCAGGGCTGGTTCAGCTCAGGGAGCCATCAGGCATCCACAAAGCTCTTGCCTTCAGCCAGCCCTTTCCCAGGAGCTGGGGGCTGGAAGCTTCTGTCCTCTGCAGTCTGCTCCAGCTGTGCTGTCTTCTCCTTTAACCCCTCTCCAAGTCTGGCACCTCTCAGGGCAGTGCTGGGTTGGCCCACACGAGCTCATTCCCCCTGTATTGCCCAGCGTGGGGTCTGTAGATCTCCTTGCAGGCATTCTGGGAAATCAGAACTCCATCATCTGCCCCAGGGGGACTGGGAGCACGACCCGGGGACACGGGACAGGGTCAGTTCGTATTAGTAGCACACGGCTGGAGGGGATGGAAAAGGGAGAGGGGCCAGCAACACGTTACTTCAGTTGTGCACTTCTGTTTAACCTCCAGTTCCTGCTGCCTGCCTATCACCCCCCCTGCGTCCACTTCCTGCCCCCCCAATCAGCTTCGCAGCCGCACGCTGAACTCAAACCAGAGGGCAATGCCCAAAACGTTGTTGTGGGGCCTGAAACCTCTATAAACCCGTCTACTGAAAGCCATTGGGGCCCGATTCTCCCTGCAGGGAGACCGTGTCTCCAAGGTGAAGTCAATAGGAGTGACTCGTACCTTGGGAAGGCGGTTGGGGGGAGAATGCGATATCCTGGGCTAAGATACCATGGGAATTGTAGGCGTGGCTCACAAACTGCAGTGCAGGAGGGGACCTAACAGCAGAGAAGAGCAAAATGGGGGCAGGCCGTGGTCTTGGTTTTCAGCTTCTATTTGGCAAAATGAACCCAAACCCAGGGTGAGGGGAAGAAGGTCAGATCAGGGTTTTATTTTATTGTAACCCCCCAGAGATCATGGAGTGGTGGAGTGATGGTTCTGGCCTGTCTCAGCCTGGCCTTAACACGGCACCATGGTCTGTACACGCCCTGCCTAGGAGGAGCTGGCTGCAGGGCAATAAACCCAAGAGTTAAAATCCCAGAGCCCAACATGTGACACATTCTGCACGTTGGTGATCACAGCCCCACCGACAACACAAAGAGCTGCTCCCTCCCTTCATGGAGAAGGGCAGAGCTTAACTGTGCATCAGGCTGCCACACACACTGGAGCCCCAAGCGTTAGCCAGGGTCAAACACCCCAAGACACAAAGCAGAGAGGGGCTGACGGCACAAAGGCACAGGGCAGACACAGAGGCTGGACACCTGCAGCTCCATATTGGTTTCAGAGGGAGATGCAGGAGCTCAGCATGTGGCCAGGGAAAGAGACACATGAGTGGGGAGAGTGAGGGAGACCCTGGCAGGGGAGGGGAGATCGGATTGAAGGCAGCGTCTGTCACAGCCTAGGGCTAGAGGAGACTCCGTCCAGAGGACGCAATGGGAACTGTCGCACGGCCGGGCTTCTCCCCAGCTTGCCAAGGGCTCACTGCCAAACCAAGGCTCTGATGCAGTTTAGTCCCAAAGTGGAACGAATCAAGACAGTTTCTCAGCTCACTTTCTGCATCTCCGGGGTCTCTGGCAGCTGCTTCCTCCCCTTTCCTACCCCAGTCTCCCTCAACCAGTTCCTCCTCACAGCCCCTCCCTCTCGGGAATGCCCTCTGCCCCTGATAGCCCCAGGTGCTGCCTTGCCCCATTCATTGGCCCAACACAGGTGCAGGACCTACTTCAGTTCCAGGTGCCAGCCACCGACTGACATACCCCCCTTCAGGAAAACCTGCCTTTTCCCTTACTTGTGAGTCCTCCTCTGGGCTGCTCTCCCCCCAGGCCAGAACAGACTCCATCGAGAGTCACATGTAGCCATATTCCCCAAGTTCCCCTCGCTCCTTAACGCCAGTCTTCGTCTCGGTCAGTCTATAGAGTTTCATCTTCTCCAGGGTTTCGAGGTCTCTGCATGCAGTGTCTCCAGCTCTGCCTCAAGCTCCTGACCATCAGGATCAGGCCACCCCTCTCCTCCCCCATGGCCTGAAGTCCTGCAGACAGCTGCTCCTTCTGTTGCTGAACCATCGATACCTCCATCCTGCAGCTCCAGTCCTCCTGGGGCATCTCCTGTCCTCAGTACGGAAACCATAAAATGGGTGTCCCATTTCCGCGTCTGCAAAGGATCACTGCTTTCACCTTGGCCATGGAGGCTCCACCTGGGTCCCCGTGCCCCACACCCCTCGCACACACACAGAGAGCCCTGAGCTCTGCCTGGGTCAGGGAACCCCTTTTCATGAACCCTAAAACTTCAAAAGTATGAAGCAGTGTCCTCTGGAGACAGGACAGAGCTGGTTTTTCAGAGACATGATTTTGGGAAACTCAGCCTAGTGCCCTTTTTACTGGGCCATCACTGCTCCTTCCTGAATTAGCACAGGGAAAGCCCATCACTTCTCTGCCTCTCCCCCCACAAGGGGCACCACCAGCCCTGGCTACAAATGTCATTTGTGCTGCCGAGTCCTCCAGGGTCTCCCCTCCACAGCCTGCTTGTGGCTACAGCTCCCCTGCTGCATGGGCTGTGTCAGCACTCCCTTCCCCCGCTTCAGGAGAGAGTCACTCCCCAAAGATGGTACAGGGACACATTGACCCCTCCTAGGGTTCAAACCCACAGCTGGAGGATGGTACCTAACCATGTGAGAGGGGTAATACACAACTTGTCTGTATCAGTGTATAAAAGAGGGGTCACGGAAGGTACATCTGGCCAAGGGGGCAGTGGAAAGTCCCACTGCTGACTGAGCTGGTCCATTCTCAGGGGCGTCCGTGTCCCAGTATCCACCCAGAGTCTATGGGGTGCGAGTACAAGTGCTTTGTTGACAACGGTGGCAAAGGCGCTTAGCCAGCTTTGAACGAGTCTGTGGTCTTTTGGGCAGTTTGACTGAGGTCTGCTGGGCCAGCTACCTGGCCAGAGCCAGGACAACATATAGGCCCACACAGCCAACAATGCTGGGGGCTCTGATAAAAGGACACCTGATCATGGAAGGCTGGAGTGATGGGTCTGGTATCAGCCCATCTCCAGCTAACACTGAAACCCCTGCCTGGATTCCCCGGTACAGAAGGTGCTGGCTGTCAGTCCCCTGGTGGGTCTGCAGCGATCGGCCTAGACCACAAGATGGAGGGCACAGCACGGTGCCATGAAATGCAGCCAACAGGGTTAGTCCTGAGAGGGGCTGATCACCTGCAGCTCCCACTGGTTCCCGAGGGAGATGCAGGAACTCAGCCCTGCTCAGCATTGGCCCATTCTGATGGAAGTGGAACATTCCACCGTAGGGGTGGTGACCGAGACAAACCCAGAGGTGGAGACAGGCAGGGGAAGGGAACTATGACGTAAGCTTTCATAGGTGAGGGCTGCGTAAGTCCCACTCCATCCAAGTCACAGGGAAACTCTTGACCCTGAAACTCACTGTCACAGACAGAGCCCCAGCTGGTGATTCTAGATCTAAAGTGTAATTTGACTCATTTGAGAGTTCAGAGCCAGCCAGAGCCTTCCCCCTACAGCTCCCCTGGTGGGATGTGGACCAGGTCACTTTGCCCAGACGAGGAGGTGGTGACAATGACCTGCGACTGTTGTGATGCAGTGATTGTTGGGTCGGCCACCAGGGGCTGCAGCATTTCACACCAGGACGTCGCCCAGAGCACATGGCTGCTGCCCGTGTGTCTGAGTACAGGGACCAGGGTGATGGAGTAGGAACTTCTCGGACCAAACTGCTTCCATTGCTAAAGAAGGGAACGTGCCTAAGGAAGCCACTTATACCTACTACACTGGTAAGAAAACAGCTGACTGTAAGGAGAGAAAAAGGATAAACCCATACAGCCATTCATCCCACAGAAGGTGTGCATTTATACTCACCGTTACAAAACGAATTTAGTGAGAAATCATTGACATTTGTTGCCTGACAAAAATAATCTGTCAAACATTGATCTTTGCAGCAGGTCATATTTTGAGAGGCAAGGATGACAGATGGCTGTAGGATACAGGAAGGAATTAGCAGATCCATCCTTTTAAGGAGGTAAGAAATACAATACGCCATTGCCCAAACAAACAGTCAATGGTTCTGGTCATACTTTCAGGTGGAAGAAATGTAACAGATGAAATCGTCACCTCTCGAAAGAGCACAAGAAGTTGCTGTCCTGAATAAAGCAATAAAAA
This sequence comes from Natator depressus, assembly GCF_965152275.1. Taxonomy (NCBI): domain Eukaryota; kingdom Metazoa; phylum Chordata; order Testudines; family Cheloniidae; genus Natator; species Natator depressus. The sequence goes on along the minus strand of NC_134245.1, from coordinate 7,631,568 downwards.
AGTGGGAGTTACCTGTTCAGAGGTAAGGAAAGTGGGTAATTCTAACCAATGATCATGACATCTGCTCCTTTCCCCTTCCGTTCCGACAAGGATGTATCACAGAAACAGTACAACTAAACAGAGTGTAAGGATGAGCATTTAAGCTGCTCTTCCATTTGCAGAGATGAGTTGTCCAGCTGATTCTCTTTCTGCAGAATGCATCATTGTTGCTTATTTATCAAATGTGAAGAAGAAGTCAGTGGAATTGATCATTTCTATCAAGAGGTAAGGAACGCACCTCCTCTCAGCACAGGGGCAGGAATAACCGGCTGTATTTCTATTTTCAGGTGAATGAAGGTCTGATCATTAAGGGGGGAGGAGAGAAGACAAGAGGTTGCTGAATTTAACAGACAGGTAACCATACCTGGCCAGGGGGAAGAAAAGCATCTTTTACTTCTAGCTCAGAAAGAGGAAAGCAGCCCATTATATGCTTCAAGTTGTAACCAGTGTAGCTGGCTGTACATCTAAGTGTAAGCAGTGTCAGGATGAGCTCCACCCTGACATCTGGTGGTGAGGTGTGGCAAGTTGTGGAAAAAAAAACTTCAGGGGCTGATCTCATTTGCATAGGCACACCCACGCCGCCTAGACTGAGGCCATAGCTGCCCAAATGGTCACTTCGGCTGCTGTGGGATCCCCAGTGTCTCTGTTATTGGGGCAGGAAGAATAAATTGTTATTACCCTGATTATGGGAACTGTGCTTGGAACTGTACTTGGCCTTTTGCTATGATGGAGGGACTCACCATCAACTAAGTAGCACTCGCTAGGCAAGGGTCATGGGTTCCAAAACTGTGTGAATTGAGAGAGACTTGAGACAGGTATTAGTACCTGGTGGTATGGGTCTTTTTGTGAGGGCCTGAAGCACCAATTGCACCTCTGTCTCTCTCCAGTGTGGAATGTCAGAGCTAATTTTGGGTCTATTAAGAGTCTTGCTACAGGTACTATGCTGCATTCACTTTGGCCTTAAGGTGCACCAGCACTAAGGCCCCCACTACTATGAGCTGAAATCACTGAGCACTGTGTCAAGTAGTGGGGAGCCGGAAGATCTAGAGTGCAGCGGTGTGTTTGTGAGACGGCGAGCTGAGCAGAACTGTTTGTGAGACGGCGAGCTGTGCGGAGTGGAGCCAGTCGTGGTGGAGCGGAGCTGTCTGTGAGACAGCGGTGTGTTCGTGAGATGGCGAGCTGTGCAGAGCGGAGCCATTCATGAGACAGCCAGCTGAGCAGAGCTGTTCTTGAGACAGCGAGCGGTGCAGAGCAGAGCCGGTCGTGGTGGAGTGGAGCTGTTCGTGAGACAGCGGTGTGTTCGTGAGACGGCGAGCGGTGCAGAGCGGAGCCGGTCGTGGTGGAGCAGAGCCGTTCGTGAGACAGCGTAGCAGAGCAGAGCCCTGTGGGGCAGTCAGCTTCAGGACACGTAAGGTGCCCCTTGCCCCTTTTCCCCACACACAGGCACATTTTAGCCAGACTGGGGAGTAACACTATGCAGATGAACTTTTGAACTCTGGGGCTGGACTTTTTGGACTTTGGGTGATTCGTGGATTGCTGGACTCAAGAGACGTTTGGGTGCTGGGACTCAAGAACCCGAGGGAAAGGGACATGCCCCAATTTGCTTGGGGTGGTTTTTTTGCTCATGGGTTGTGTTATGAATCCTGTTGGTGGTGTTTCCCCAACATAATGCCACATTGTTTCTCTCTGTTATTAAAAGGCTTTTTGCTACACTCAGACTATGTGCTTGCGAGAGGGGAAGTATTGCCTCTTGGAGGTGCCCAGCGGGGGTGGTATATAGTTGTCCCAGGTCACTGGGTGGGGGCTCGAGCCGGTTTGCATTGTGTTATTGGAATGGATCCCCTAGATATTGAACCCGGCCCTTGTTGCTGCCAACTCAGATGGGCAGAAGGGTTACATAAGAATCAAAGCCTTGTGGTGGAACATCACTGACAAGTAGGTGAGTCTCCAAACATCCATGTGCATATCAAGTGGTGTGGAGTTTCCTTTCAGGGAGAAGAACTGTGGTGGACCTTACTTATCAGGGGGAGAGTGTGAAAAGGAGAGGCAAGACAAAGCAACATGGACTAGCCAGCTGCTCAATCCATGGAGGACTCCAATGAGAAGACGCTGTTATTTCAAGGAACAACAAGCAGAAAACAAACAGTCACTTCAAATAGATCAGGTAGTTGCAAATCTGAATAGGAAGCAAGTCAGCAGAACACAGACATGGAGGTAAGCCCTGAAGTTTCCCTGGTTGTCAAATGAACCTCATGCTAAAGCAACACTTACAGACCAAATAAATAGGTCACACATCGCACATCTCCAGATGGAAGAAGACCAGGGGGCTGTTGTGCTCTTGTAGGGATTAATGGAAATGCAACTAGCTTAACCGGGCATGAGAGTTGGGAAGGAAAAAATCACATTTCTTTAATGTTCAGGTGGAAATGAATAGCTCCTGTTATACTTTCAGATGAGAGAAATGCAGCTGATTTGAACATTGAGGGTGTGAAAACTTCAGGAAGTTGCGAGAAGATCTGAGATATCTACAGGAAGGAAACCAGTGAAACTCAACACTGCTGCCAAGAGGTAAGGAACTCACCTCATAATGGAGAAATTAATGGATCTGGTTTCCCTTCAGGTGAAAGAAATGCAGCTGATCTGATCTCCCAGGGATTGAGGACTATAAGCAGTCATGTTACTGAAGAATACAGGAACACGTGTTCCCAGACCCGCAGAGAGGGGAAAAAGTTGCCTTCCTTGACTAGAATGGGAAGACAATCCCTTATCACTGTCATGTTTCAAACCCACAAGGCAGGAGACCATCACTGACAGAGGTGAGCGCTTAGGATTCTCTTATTGCTAAATGGAGCAGATCATGACGCATCGTGAACATTTATGGGCCTGTAAATCTGATAATAAGCAAACAAGTTACCTGTCAAATGCTGATCTCTACAGCCACAGCTGTGCTTTGCAGGAACTAGTTTGTGAAGCTGATTTGTCTTTTCAGGAGAAGAGTTACAGACGCTCAGGATTTGAGCACAAAGGAATAGGAATGGAGCTGAACAGATCCAACACCTGAAAGGACAATTGGATCTCAAGCTATGAAACCATGAAAAAGACCCTTCATTCAATAAAGCAACAGAATTGGCTCTGAGGAATGGTAAGCAGCATTTGGTAAGTCTACCAAATGAGCATACAATCAACTCTACAAAATTGCTAACTTCCATTGTGTCAAAGAGTTTATTACAGCTGATCACACATCTCAGGATCGAAGAGGAGCTCAGGGGCGTGGCAGACCTCAGGGGTTTCATCTTTATCAGGAGATAATGAGCCTGCTTGTCACTTCTGAGTGACATCAGTTGCTTTGGTTAGACTTTCAGATGAAGGAAACACAGCCAGTGTGGTCAGTATTCAAGAAATAATGTTCAAAAGTTGCCTGGGGTCATCTCTTGGGCTAAGGGGAGCAGCTGGTCCCATCTGCTGGGATGGAAGCAAAGAAGAAAGCACTAGCCACTGGTTAGTACTGGGACACAGACAATCCCCTGAAGGGGCTTGGGACAGGGTATGTAACCTTAGTGACCAGTGTGTCCTTTCCCCACTGTGGTCCTGGCTCGCATGCACAGGGTGAAACTGATCGCCACGTTTGGGGTCAGGAAGGAATTTTCCTCCAGGGCAGATTGGCCAGAGACCCTGGAGGTTTTTCGCCTTCCTCTGGGGCGTCGAGCAGGGACCAGCCCTTTGGGCCATTTAGAAACTGACAATAAAATCCATTAGAGAGAACTTGTCTCCCTTTATTTTTTGCATTTTCTATAAACCCGTCCTGTGCCAGGCCCCTGCTCCCAACCACACAGCAGAGCAGAGTCCCTCCCTGGTGCACTGCTCCTCCCCATCAGAGCCAGCATGGCCCCCCATGTCGCTCCTCCACCCCAGTAAGACCCCAGCACAGGGGAGACCAGCCTGCCATCCCAGAGAGGCAACAGCCGTGTGCACAGCCCCCCAGGGATAGGGAGGGGAAATGGCTGGGTGCACTGGTTGAGGGGAAAGCAGAAAGCACAGCGGCACTGTTACCATGTTCCTCTCCCAGGATGCCCTGAGGAGCCAGGGCAAGGCCTTTGGTCGGCCACATCCAAATGCTCTGCCCTGCTGCTGTGGTCAAAAGAGGCCCTCTGGCCAAGCCACTGATGAGCGGCTCTGAAAGGGTGGTCAATGACCCCAAAGCAGTTCTTCCATTGGCAAGGTGGTGCCACCGCTTCCTGAGTGTCTGAACTGGGCTCACAGGCTAGCAGAGAATAATTCTCCCCCAGGGCTGGTTCAGCTCAGGGAGCCATCGGGCATCCACGAAGCTCTTGCCGTCAGCCAGCCCTTTCCCAGGAGCTGGGGGCCGGAAGCCTCTGTCCTCTGCAGTCTGCTCCAGCTGTGCTGTCTTCTCCTTTCGCCCCCGCTCCAAGTCTGGCACCTCTCAGCGCAGTGCTGGTTTGGCCCACACAAGCTCATTCCCCCTGTATTGCCCAGCGTGGGGTCTGTAGATCTCCTTGCAGGCATTCTGGGAAATCAGAACTCCATCATCTGCCCCAGGGGGACTGGGAGCACGACCCGGGGACACGGGACAGGGTCAGTTAGTATTAGTAGCACATGGCTGGCGGGGATGGAGAAGGGAGAGGGGCCAGAAACACGTTACTTCAGTTCTGCACTTCTGTTTAACCTCCAGTTCCTGCTGCCGGCCTATCACCCCCCCTGCGTCCACTTCCTGCCCCCCCCAATCAGCTTCGCAGCCGCACGCTGAGCCCAAACCACAGAGCAATGCCCAAAACGTTGTGCGGTCTAAATCCTCTATAAATCCAGTCTCCTGAAAGCCATTGGGGCCCGATTCTCCCTGCAGGGAGACAGAGTCTCCAAGGTGAAGTCAATAGGAGTGACTCGTACCTTGGGAAGGTGGTTGGGGGGAGAATGCGATATCCTCGGCTAAGATACCATGGGAATTGTAGGCGTTGCTCACAAACTGCAGTGCAGGAGGGAACCTAACAGTAGAGAAGAGCAAAATGGGGTCAGGCCGTGGTCTTGGATTTCAGCTTCTATTTGCCAAAATGAACCCAAACCTAGGGTGCAGGGAGGAAGGTCAGATCAGGGTTTTATTTTATTGTAACCCCCCAGAGATCATGGAGCGGTGGAGTGATGGTTCCGGCCCCTCTCAGCCTGGCCCGATCACGGCACCATGGTCTGTACATGCCCTTCCTAGGAGAAGCTGGCTGCAGGGCTATAAAACCACCAGTTAAAACCCCAGAGCCCAACACGTGACACATTCTGCAGCGTTGGTGATCACAGCCCCACCGACAACAAAAAGAGCTGCTCCCTCCCTTCGTGGAGAAGGGCAGAGCTTAACTGTGCATCAGGCTGCCACACGGACTGCAGCCCTAAGCGTTAGCCAGGGTCAAACATCCCAAGACACAAAGCAGAGAGGGGCTGACGGCACAAAGGCACATGGCAGACAGAGAGACTGGACACCTGCAGCTTCCACTGGTTTCAAAGGGAGATGCAGGAGCTCAGCATGTGGCCAGGAACAGAGGCACATGTGTGGGGAGAGTGATGGAGACCCCGGCAGGGGAGGGAAGATTGGATTGAAGGCAGCGTCTGTCACAGCCAAGGGCTACAGGAGACTCCTTCCAAAGGACGCAATGGGAACCGTCGCACGGCCGGGCTTCTCCCCAGCTTGCCAAGGGCTCACTGCCACACCCAGGCTCTGATGCATTTTAGTCCCAAAGTGGAACAAATCAAGACAGTTTCTCAGCCCACTTTCTGCATCTCCAGGGACTCTGGCAGATGCTTCCTGCCATTTCCTACCTCAGTCTCCCTCAACCAGTTCCTCCTCACAGCCCCTCCCTCTCAGGAATGCCCTCTGCCCTTTAAAGGCCCAGGTGCTGCCTTGCCCCCTTCACTGGCCCAACAGGGTGCAGGACCTACTTCAGTTCCAGGTGCCAGCCACCGACTGACATACACCCCTTCAGGAAAACCTGCCTTTTCCCTTACTTGTGAGACCCCCTCTGGGCTGCTCTCCCCGCAACGCAGAACAGAGTCCATAGAGAGTCACATGTAGCCGTATTCCCCAAGTTTCCCACGCTCCTTAACGCCAGTCTTCCTCTCAGTCACAGTCTATAAAGTTTCATCTTCTCCAGGGTTTCGAGGTCTCTGCATGCAGTGTCTCCAGCTCTGCCTCAAGCTCCTGACCACCAGGATCAGGCCACCCCTCTCCTCCCCCGTGGCCTGATGTCCTGCAGACAACTGCTCCTTCTGTCGCTGAACCATCAGTACCTCCATCCTGCAGCCTCCAGTGCTCCTGGGGCACCTTCCGCCTTCACTAAGGGAACCATAAAACAGGTGTCCCATTTCCCCTTCTGCAAAGGATCACTGCTTTCGCCTTGGCCATGGAGGCTCCACCTGGGTTCCCATGCCGCCCCTCCCCCACTACACACAGAGCCCTGAGCTCTGCGTGGGTCAGGGAACCCCTTTTCATGAACCCTAAAACTTCAAAAGTATTAAGTAGTGTCCTATGGAGACAGGACAGAGCTGGTTTTTCAGAGAAATGATTTTGGGAAATTCAGCGAAGAGCCCTTTTTACTGGGCAGTCACTGCTCCTTCCTGAATTAGCACAGGGAAAGCCCATCACTTCTCTGCCTCTCCCCCCACAAGAAGCACCACGAGCCCTGGCTACAAATGCCGTTTGTGCTGCCGAGTCCTCCAGGGTCTCCCCTCCACAGCCTGCTTGTGGCTACAGCTTCCCTGCTGCATGGGCTGTGTCAGCACTCCCTTCCCCAGCTTCAGGAGAGTCACTCCCCAAAGATGGTACAGGGACACACTGACCCCTTCTAGGGTTCAAACCCACAGCTACAGGATGGTAACTAACCACGTGAGAGGGGTGGAAAGTCTCACTGCTGACTGAGCTGGTCCATTCTCAGGGGCGTCCGTGTCCCAGTGTCCACGCAGAGTCTATGGGGTGCGAGTACAAGTGCTTTGTCGACAAACCTGGCCAAGCGCCTTAGCCACCAAACGAGTCTGTTGTCTTTCGGGCAGTTTGACTGAGGTCTGCTGGGCCAGCTACCTGGCCAGAGCCAGGACAACCTATGGGCCCGCACAGCCAATAACAGGTGTCCTTTTATCAGAGCCCCCATCGACCATGGAAGGGTGGAGTGTTGGGTCTGGTATCTGCCCATCTCCAGCTAACACTGAAACCCCTGCCTGGATTCCCCTGTACAGGAGGCGCTGGCTGGCTGTCCCCTTGTTGCGGACACGGGGGCATGGCCACTAGGTAACACGAGGGGATGGATGACCACGAGTGTCGATGAAGCCCCACAAAAGAAGGGTTTGGAAATATAACTTGCCGTCCAGTTAATATCTCCAATGTAGCAAGCCAGTGGTGGGTTTGCAGTGGTCCTTATGGCAAGTGTAATTTGAATGGCACAATTAGAAACACTCCCACTTGTACCCAATCAGGAGGATGGGATGCTCCCTTAGGGGCATATGAACTGTTTGGAAAAGCAGCCTTAAATATCCCAGGAATCCCCCCAAGAAACAGTCCTTACTGGGCCCTACAGGGTCACTATTTTGTATGTGGCCGAAAGGCTTACAAGGTTCTGCCAGCCAACTGGACACGTAGCTGTTATATAGCTCATGGAGTTCCTCATCTGTCAATAGCTGCCACACTGCCCAAAGGAAAGATTAGAAATGCCCAAGACACCTCTGTTGAGCCACGAGAAAAGACCCTGTGGCTACTGATTACGGCATTGGGGGGCAATAGAAAGAATTCCCTCACAACCAAGAAGCTTGTAGGGTGCTCTGTACTGGTAATAGCGCCACTGTTTACCGGGCCAGCCACGGCATGCATAGGCCGCTACACTGTAAGGCTGCAAAAGGTACTTGAGAAAGTTGCTTTAGAGTTAGAGGACTCGGTTAGCGATTTAGGGTCAGCAGTAAAAACATTAAATAAAGAGGTACAGCAGCTCAGGACGTTTTCCCTCCAAAACAGGCTGGCTTTGGACTATCTCTTGGCATCCCAAGGAGGGGTTTGTGCCCTCGTCGGGCCCCGATGTTGTGTATATGTAAATGATAGCAGTTATGAGATCTATGTAAAGGTGGTACAGACTGAGGCCCATGCCCGACCCGGAACACAGGTTGCCTATACTGCCCCCGAGAGCGATTGGTTGCAAACCTTGTTTTCAGGCTGGGGTTTGTCGTTTTGGCTTGGTGGTTTATTTAGCCTGTGATTGAAACTTCTCTTTCCTGTATTGCTTGTATTATTGGTATTATGCTGTGCAGTATCATGTGTTAGGACCCTTTTGCAAAAGTTAATAAGTCATTCTCTTCAAGGCTATCACAAAGTGCTTATGCAAAGTCCTATTGTAAGAAATAAGGAGCCCAAGTGAGAAAACTCAGAGCCAAGGCTGTTGAGTGTTCTCAAAGGAGGGAGTTGTTGGGGACACTGGGGCATGGCCACTAGGTAGCTCGAGGGGATGGAAGACCACGAGTGTTGATGAAGCCCCCTCGCACTAGGCCCAAGTGTCCTTGGGCCCCCGGCCTGGAGGCACTCGCAGGAGTTCTGCTGAGGATCTGCAACAATATGTTGCAAAGTCGGACTGCCTGAAACTAAACAAGGCCAAACAGGGCAGATATGGAAGAACAATGCTGAATAAAGCAGCTTTATGTATGGTTTAACAGATGGTACAGAGAACAGGGGAACTAGCTGGTAACTGGATTGGCTAGTTATATGGCTACTTAGGGCAGCTTGCTATTGGATAAGTATGCTGAAGAAAGGATGTATAAAAGCCTGTGTAACTTCCTGCTCTGTGTGCAGGATTTGAGATTTTATTCTCCCTGTACCTTGTTTCCAGCTGCAAATAAACTTTTCTGCTTCTCCACCCCATTGTGATTATTGGGTGACGCACACCGGGCAATGAACCTTGCTGTTGTTCGCCTCTGACAGTGGGTGCCGGCAACACCCTGGTGGATCTGCAGCGATCGGCCTAGACCACAAGATGGAGGGCACAGCACGGTGCCATGAAATGCAGCCAACAGGGTTAGTCCTGAGAGGGGCTGGTCACCTGCAGCTCCCACTGGTTCCTGAGGGAGATGCAGGAACTCAGCCCTGCTCCGCATTGGCCCACTGTGATGGAAGTGGAACCGAGTGGTGGTGACCGAGACAAACCCAGAGGTGGAGACAGGCAGGGGAAGGGAACTATGACGTAAGCTTTCATAGGTGAGGGCTGCGTAAGTCCCACTCCATCCAAGTCACAGGGAAACTCTTGACCCTGAAACTCACTGTCACAGACAGAGCCCCAGCTGGTGATTCTAGATCTAAAGTGTAATTTGACTCATTTGAGAGTTCAGAGCCAGCCAGAGCCTTCCCCCTACAGCTCCCCTGGTGGGATGTGGACCAGGTCACTTTGCCCAGACGAGGAGGTGGTGACAATGACCTGCGACTGTTGTGATGCAGTGATTGTTGGGTCGGCCACCAGGGGCTGCAGAATTTCACACCAGGATTACGCCCAGAGCACATGGCTGCTGCCTGTGTGTCTGAGTACAGGGACCAGGGTGATGGAGTAGGAACTTCTCGGACCAACCTGCTTCCATTGCTAAAAAAGGGAACGTGACTAAGGAAGCCACTTACACCTACTAGATAGGTAAGGAAACAGCTGACTGTAAGGAGAGAAAAAGGATAAACCCATACAGCCATTCATCCCACAGAAGGTGTGCATTTATACTCACCGTTACAAAACGAATCCAGTGACAAATCATTTACATTTGTTGCCTGACAAAAATAATCTGTCGAACATTGATCTTTGCAGCAGGTCATATTTTGAGAGGCAAGGATGACAGATGGCTGTAGGATACAGGAAGGAATTAGCAGATCCATCCTTTTAAGGAGGTAAGAAATACGATACGCCATTGCCCAAACAAACAGTCAATGGTTCTGGTCATACTTTCAGGTGGGAGAAATGTAACGGATGAAATCGTCACCTCTCGAAAGAGCACAAGAAGTTGCTTTCCTGAATAAACAGTAAAAAAGAGGGAGTTACCTGTTCAGAGGTAAGGAAAGTCGGTAATTCTAACCAATGATCATGACATCTGCTCCTTTCCCCTTCCTGGCTAATGGTTGGTTGTTCCGACAAGGATGTATCACAGAAAAAGTGCAACTAACCAGAGTGTGAAGATGAGCATTTAACCTGTTCTTATATTTACAGAGATGAGTTGTCCAGCGGATTGTCTTTGTGCAGAATGGATCATTGTTGCTTATTTATCAAATGTCAAGAAGAAATCAGTGGAACTGGTCATTTCTATCAAGAGGTAAGGAACGCACCTCCTCTCAGCACAGGGGCAGGAATAACTGGCTCTATTTCTATTTTCAGGTGGAATGAAGGTCTGACCATTAAGGGGGTGGGGGAAGAAAGAGGCTGCTGAATTTAATAATAGTCAGACAGGTAACGATATCTGGCCAGGGGGAAGAAAAGCATCTTTTACTTCTTTTTCAAAAAGAGGAAAGCAGCCAATTATATGCTTCAAGTTGTAAACAGTGTAGCTGGCTGTACCTCGAAGAATCAAAGCCTTGTCGTGGAACATCACTGACAAGTAGGTGAGCACTGGAGAGTCTGTAGAAGCCTAATGATCTGGATGCTATGGAACCGTTTCTATTGATGACTCTTCATAACTGGTAATGAGTAATAATAAATAATTGACAGGTTTTACTAACTGGAGATGTGTACAGACCAGGTAGCCATTCCTACCAGGGAGAAGTGAGGGTAAGTGGCTGTCCCGGGCAAGGAGGTAAGCGATACCAGTCTCCAAACATCCATGTGCATATCAAGTGGTGTGGAGTTTCCTTTCAGGGAGAAGAACTGTGGTGGACCTTACTTGTCATGGGGAGAGTGTGAAAAGCAGAGGCAAGAGAAAGCAACATACACTTGCCAGCTGCTGAATCCATGGAGGAATCCAATGAGAAGACGCTGTTATTTCAAGGCAAAACAAACAGAAAACAAACAGTCACTTCAAGTCAGCAGAACACAGACATGGAGGTAAGCACTGACGTTTCCCTGGTTGTCAAATGAACCTCATGCTAAAGCAACACTTACAGACCAAATAAATAGGTCACACGTCGCACATCTCCAGAGGGAAGACCAGGGGGCTGTTGTGCTCTTGTAGGGATTAATGCAAATGCAACTAGCTGAACCGGGCATGTCAGTTGGGAAGGAAAAAAGCACATTTCTTTAACATGCAAGTGGAAATGAATAGATCCTGTTATACTTTCAGATGAGAGAAATGCAGCTGATTTGAACTTTGAGGGTGAAAAACTTCAGGAAGTTCCGAGAAGATCTGAGATATCTGCAGGAAGGAAACCAGTGAAACTCATCACTGCTGCCAAGAGGTAAGGAACTCACCTCATAATGGAGAAATTAATGGATCTGGTTTCCCTTCAGGTGAAAGAAATGCAGCTGATCTGATCTCCCAGGGATTGAGGACTATAAGCAGTCATGTTACTGAAGAATACAGGAACACATGTTCCCAGACCTGCAGAGAGGGAAAAAAGTTGCCTTCCTTGACTAGAATGGGAAGACAATCCCTTATCACCGTCAAGTTTCAAACCCACAATGCAGGAGACCGTCACTGACAGAGGTGAGCGCTCAGGATTCTCTTATTGCCAAATGGAGCAGATCATGATGCATCGAGTACATTTATGGGCCTGTAAAACTGATAATAAGCAAACAAGTTACCTGTCAAATGCTGATCTCTACAGCCACAGCTGTGCTCTGCAGGAACTAGTTTGTGAAGCTGATTTGTCTTTTCAGGAGAAGAGTTACAGACGCTCAGGATTTGAGCACAAAGGAATAGGAATGGAGCTGAACAGATCCAACACCTGAAAGGACAATTGGATCTCATAAGATATGAAACCATGAAAAAGACCCTTCATTCAATAAAGCAACAGAATTGGCTCTGAGGAGAGGTAAGAAGCATTTGGTAAGTCTACCAAATGAGCATACAATCAACTCTACAAAGTTGCTAACTTATGTTGTGTCAAAGAGTTTGTTACAGCTGATCACACATCTCAGGATCTAAGAGGAGCTGATGGGCATGGCTGACCTCAGGGGATTCATCTTTATCAGGAGATGAAGAACCTGCTTCTCACTTCTGAGTGACATTAGTGGCTTTGGTTAGACTTTCAGATGAAGGAAACACAGCCAGTGTGGTCAGTATTCAAGAAACAATGTTCAAAATTTGCCTGGGGTCACCTCTTGGGCTAAGGGGAGCAGCTGGTCCCATCTGCTGGGATGGAAGCAAAGAAGAAAGCACTGGCCACTGGTTAGTACTGAGACACAGACAATCCCCTGGAGGGGCCTGGGACAGGGTATGTAACCACAGTGACCAGGGGTCCTTTCCCCACTGTGGTCCTGGCTCGCATGCACAGGGTGAAACTGATCGCCACGTTTGGGGTCAGGAAGGAATTTTCCCCCAGGGCAGATTGGCCAGAGACCCTGGAGGTTTTTTGCCTTCCTCTGGGGCATCGAGCAGGGACTAGCCCTTTGGGCCATTTAGAAAATGACAATAAAATCTATTAGAGAGAACTTGTCGCCCTTCGTTTTTTGCATTTTCTATAAACCTGTCCTGTGCCCCTCTGCCAGGCCCCTGCTCTCAGCCAGGCAGCAGGGCAGAGTCCCTCCCTGGTGCACTGCTCCTCCCCCTCAGAGCCAGCCTGGCCCAGCCCCATGTCACTCTTTCACCCCAGCAGGGTCCCAGCACAGGGGAGACCAGCCTGCCATCCCAGAGAGGGCACAGCCGTGTGCATGGCCCCCAAGGGATGGGGAGGGGAAATGGCCGGGTGCACCGGTCGAGGGGAAAGCAGGAAGCGCAGCGGCACTGTTACCACGTTCCTCTCCCAGGATGCCCCGAGGGGCCAGGGATAAGGCCTTTGGTCGGCCACATCCAAACGCTCTGCCCCGCTGCTGTGGTCATAAGAGCCTCTCTGGCCAAGCCACTGAGGAGCGGCTCTGAAAGGGGTGGTAAATGACCCCAAAGCAGCTCTTCCATCGGCTAGGTGGTGCCACCGCTTCCTGAGCACCCTAACTGGGCTCATAGGCTAGCAGCAAATAATTCTCCCCCAGGGCTGGTTCAGCTCAGGGAACCATGAGGTATCCACGAAGCTCTTGCCTTCAGCCAGCCCTTTCCCCGGATCTGGGGGCTGGAAGCCTCTTTCCTCTGCAGTCTGCTCCAGCTGTGCTGTCTTCTCCTTTCGCCCCCGCTCCAAGTCTGGCACCTCTCAGGGCAGTGCTGGGTTGGCCCACATGAGCTCATTCCCCCTGTATTGCCCAGCGTGGGGTCTGTAGATCTCCTTGCAGGCATTCTGGGAAATCAGAACTCCATCATCTGCCCCAGGGGGACTGGGAGCACGACCCGGGGACACGGGACAGGGTCAGTTAGTATTAGTAGCACACGGCTGGCGGGGATGGAAAAGGGAGAGGGGCCAGCAACACGTTACTTCAGTTGTGCACTTCTGTTTAACCTCCAGTTCCTGCTGCCTGCCCATCACCCCCCCTGCGTCCACGTCCTGCCCCCGCAATCAGCTTCGCAGCCCCACGCTGAGCCCAAACCACAGGGCAATGCCCAAAACGTTGTTGTGGGGCCTGAAACCTCTATAAACCCGTCTCCTGGAAGCCATTGGGGCCCGATTCTCCCTGCAGGGAGACAGCGTCTCCAAGGTGAAGTCAATAGGAGTGACTCGTACCTTGGGAAGGCGGTTGGGGGGAGAATGCGATATCCTGTGCTAAGATACCATGGGAATTGTAGGCGTGGCTCACAAACTGCAGTGCAGGAGGGGACCTAACAGTAGAGAAGAGCAAAATGGGGGCAGGCCGTGGTCTTGGTTTTCAGCTTCTATTTGGCAAAATGAACCCAAACCCAGGGTGAGGGGAAGAAGGTCAGATCAGGGTTTTATTTTATTGTAACCCCCCAGAGATCATGGAGTGGTGGAGTGATGGTTCTGGCCTGTCTCAGCCTGGCCTTAACACGGCACCACGGTCTGTACACGCCCTGCCTAGGAGGAGCTGGCTGCAGGGCAATAAACCCAAGAGTTAAAATCCCAGAGCCCAACATGTGACACATTCTGCACGTTGGTGATCACAGCCCCACCGACAACACAAAGAGCTGCTCCCTCCCTTCATGGAGAAGGGCAGAGCTTAACTGTGCATCAGGCTGCCACACACACTGGAGCCCCAAGCGTTAGCCAGGGTCAAACACCCCAAGACACAAAGCAGAGAGGGGCTGAGGGCACAAAGGCACAGGGCAGACACAGAGGCTGGACACAGAGGGAGATGCAGGAGCTCAGCATGTGGCCAGGGACAGAGGCACATGAGTGGGGAGAGTGATGGAGACCCCGGCAGGGGAGGGGAGATCGGATTGAAGGCAGTGTCTGTCACAGCCTAGGGCTACAGGAGACTCCTTCCAAAGGATGCAATGGGAACCGTCGCACGGCCCGGCTTCTCCCCAGCTTGCCAAGGGCTCACTGCCAAACCAAGGCTCTGATGCAGTTTAGTCCCAAAGTGGAACGAATCAAGACAGTTTCTCAGCTCACTTTCTGCATCTCCGGGGACTCTGGCAGATGCTTCCTCCCCTTTCCTACCCCAGTCTCCCTCAACCAGTTCCTCCTCACAGCCCCTCCCTCTCGGGAATGCCCTCTGCCCCTGATAGCCCCAGGTGCTGCCTTGCCCCCTTCATTGGCTCAACAGGGTGCAGGACCTACTTCAGTTCCAGGTGCCAGCCACCGACTGACATACCCCCCTTCAGGAAAACCTGCCTTTTCCCTTACTTGTGAGTCCTCCTCTGGGCTGCTCTCCCCCCAGGCCAGAACAGACTCCATCGAGAGTCACATGTAGCCATATTCCCCAAGTTCCCCTCGCTCCTTAACGCCAGTCTTCGTCTCGGTCAGTCTATAGAGTTTCATCTTCTCCAGGGTTTCGAGGTCTCTGCATGCAGTGTCTCCAGCTCTGCCTCAAGCTCCTGACCATCAGGATCAGGCCACCCCTCTCCTCCCCCATGGCCTGAAGTCCTGCAGACAGCTGCTCCTTCTGTTGCTGAACCATCGATACCTCCATCCTGCAGCTCCAGTCCTCCTGGGGCATCTCCTGTCCTCAGTACGGAAACCATAAAATGGGTGTCCCATTTCCGCGTCTGCAAAGGATCACTGCTTTCACCTTGGCCATGGAGGCTCCACCTGGGTCCCCGTGCCCCACACCCCTCGCACACACACAGAGAGCCCTGAGCTCTGCCTGGGTCAGGGAACCCCTTTTCATGAACCCTAAAACTTCAAAAGTATGAAGCAGTGTCCTCTGGAGACAGGACAGAGCTGGTTTTTCAGAGAAATGATTTTGGGAAATTCAGCCTAGTGCCCTTTTTACTGGGCCGTCACTGCTCCTTCCTGAATTAGCATAGGGAAAGCCCATCACTTCTCTGCCTCTCCCCCCACAAGGGGCACCACCAGCCCTGGCTACAAATGTCATTTGTGCTGCCGAGTCCTCCAGGGTCTCCCCTCCACAGCCTGCTTGTGGCTGCAGCTCCCCTGCTGCATGGGCTGTGTCAGCACTCCCTTCCCCCGCTTCAGGAGAGAGTCACTCCCCAAAGATGATACAGGGACACACTGACCCCTCCTAGGGTTCAAACCCACAGCTAGAGGATGGTACCTAACCATGTGAGAGGGGTAATACACAACTTGTCTGTATCAGTGTATAAAAGAGGGGTCACGGAAGGAACATCTGGCCAAGGGGGCATTGGAAAGTCCCACTGCTGACTGAGCTGGTCCATTCTCATGGGCGTCCGTGTCCCAGTGTCCACGCAGAGTCTATGGGGTGCGAGTACAAGTGCTTTGTTGAGAACGGTGGCAAAGGCGCTTAGCCAGCTTTGAACGAGTCTGTGGTCTTTTGGGCAGTTTGACTGAGGTCTGCTGGGCCAGCTACCTGGCCAGAGCCAGGACAACGTATGGGCCCACACAGCCAACAATGCTGGGGGCTCTGTTAAAGGACACCTGATCATGGAAGGCTGGAGTGATGGGTCTGGTATCAGCCCATCTCCAGCTAACACTGAAACCCCTGCCTGGATTCCCCAGTACAGAAGGTGCTGGCTGTCAGTCCCCTGGTGGGTCTGCAGCGATCGGCCTAGACCACAAGATGGAGGGCACAGCACGGTGCCATGAAATGCAGCCAACGGGGTTAGTCCTGAGAGGGGCTGATCACCTGCAGCTCCCACTGGTTCCCGAGGGAGATGCAGGAACTCAGCACTGCTCAGAATTGGCCCACTGTGATGGAAGTGGAACATTCCACCGTAGGGGTGGTGACCGAGACAAACCCAGAGGTGGAGACAGGCAGGGGAAGGGAACTATGACGTAAGCTTTCATAGGTGAGGGCTGCGTAAGTCCCACTCCATCCAAGTCACAGGGAAACTCTTGACCCTGAAACTCACTGTCACAGACAGAGCCCCAGCTGGTGATTCTAGATCTAAAGTGTAATTTGACTCATTTGAGAGTTCAGAGCCAGCCAGAGCCTTCCCCCTACAGCTCCCCTGGTGGGATGTGGACCAGGTCACTTTGCCCAGACGAGGAGGTGGTGACAATGACCTGCGACTGTTGTGATGCAGTGATTGTTGGGTCGGCCACCAGGGGCTGCAGCATTTCACACCAGGACGTCGCCCAGAGCACATGGCTGCTGCCTGTGTGTCTGAGTACAGGGACCAGGGTGATGGAGTAGGAACTTCTCGGACCAAACTGCTTCCATTGCTAAAGAAGGGAACGTGCCTAAGGAAGCCACTTATACCTACTACACTGGTAAGAAAACAGCTGACTGTAAGGAGAGAAAAAGTATAAACGAAGACAGCCATTCATCCCACAGAAGGTGTGCATTTATACTCACCGTTACAAAACGAATCCAGTGACAAATCATTTACATTTGTTGCCTGACAAAAATAATCTGTCAAACATTGATCTTTGCAGCAGGTCATATTTTGAGAGGCAAGGGTGACAGATGGCTGTAGGATACAGGAAGGAATTAGCAGATCCATCCTTTTAAGGAGGTAAGAGATACAATACGCCATTGCCCAAACAAACAGTCAATGGTTCTGGTCATACTTTCAGGTGGAAGAAATGTAACAGATGAAATCGTCACCTCTCGAAAGAGCACAAGAAGTTGCTGTCCTGAATAAAGCAATAAAAAAGTGGGAGTTACCTGTTCAGAGGTAAGGAAAGTTGGTAATTCTAACAGATGATCATGACATCTGCTCCTTTCCCCTTCCGTTCCGACAAGGATGTATCACAGAAAAAGTACAACTAAACAGAGTGTGAGGATGAGCATTTCAGCTGCTCTTACATTTGCAGAGATGAGTTGTCCAGCTGATTCTCTTTGTGCAGAATTGATCATTGTTGCTTATTTATCAAATGTGAAGAAGAAGTCAGTGGAATTGATCATTTCTATCAAGAGGTAAGGAATGCACCTCCTCTCAGCACAGGGGCAGGAATAAATGGCTCTATTTCTATTTTCAGGTGAATGAAGGTCTGATCATTAAGGGGGGAGGAGAGACGACAAGAGGTTGCTGAATTTAATAGACAGGTAACCATACCTGGCCAAGGGGAAGAAAAGCATCTTTTACTTCTAGCTCAGAAAGAGGAAAGCAGCCCATTATATGCTTCAAGTTGTAACCAGTGTAGCTGGCTGTACATCTAAGAATCAAAGCCTTGTGGTGGAATATCACTGACATGTAGGTGAGCACGGAAAAGTCTGTAGAAGCCTAACAATCTGGATGCTAAGGAACCGTTTCTATTGATGACTCTTCATAACTGGTAATGAATAATAATAAATAATTGTCAGGTTTTGCTAATTGGAGATGTGAACAGACCAGGTGGCCATTCCTACCAGGGAGAAGTGAGGGTAAGTGGCTGTCCCGGGCAAGGAGGTAAGCGATACCAGTCTCCAAACATCCATGTGTATATCAAGTGGTGTGGAGTTTCCTTTCAGGGAGAAGAACTGTGGTGGACCTGACTTGTCATGGGGAGAGTGTGAAAAGCAGAGGCAAGACAAAGCAACATGGACTTGCCAGCTGCTCAATCCATGGAGGACTCCAATGAGAAGACGCTGTTATTTCAGGAACAACAAACAGAAAACAGTCACTTCAAATAGATCAGCTAGTTGCAAATCTGAATACGAAGCAAGTCAGCAGAACACAGACATGGAGGTAAGCACTGACGTTTCCTTGGTTGTCAAATGCTAAAGCAACACTTACAGACCAAATAAATAGGTCACACGTCGCACATCTCCAGAGGGAAGACGACCAGGGGGCTGTTGTGCTCTTGTAGGGATTAATGCAAATGCAACTAGCTGAACGAGGCATGACAGTTGGGAAGGAAAAAAGCACATTTCTTTAACATGCAAGTGGAAATGAATAGATCCTGTTATACTTTCAGATGAGAGAAACGCAGCTCATTTGAACTTTGAGGGTGGAAAACTTCAGGAAGTTCCGAGAAGATCTGAGATATCTACAGGAAGGAAACCAGTGAAACTCATCACTGCTGCCAAGAGGTAAGGAACTCACCTCATAATGGAGAAATTAATGGATCTGGTTTCCCTTCAGGTGAAAGAAATGCAGCTGATCTGATCTCCCAGGGATTGAGGACTATAAGCAGTCATGTTACTGAAGAATACAGGAACACATGTTCCCAGACCGGCAGAGAGGGAAAAAAGTTGCCTTCCTTGACTAGAATGGGAAGACAATCCCTTATCACCATCACGTTATAAACCCACAATGCAGGATACCATCACTGACAGAAGTGAGCGCTTAGGATTCCCTTATTGCCAAATGGAGCACATCATGACACATCATGTATATTTATGGGCCTGTAAATCTGATAATAAGCAAACATGTTACCTGTCAAATGCTGATCTCTGCAGCCACAGCTGTGCTCTGCAGGAACTGGTTTGTAAAGCTGATTTGTCTTTTCAGGAGAGGAGTTACAGACGCTCAGGATTTGAGCACAAAGGAATAGGAATGGAGCTGAACAGATCCAACACCTGAAAGGACAATTGGATCTCATAAGATATGAGACCATGAAAAAGACCCTTCATTCAATAAAGCAACAGAATTGGCTCTGAGGAGAGGTAAGAAGCATTTGGTAAGTCTACCAAATGAGCATATAATCAACTCTACAAAATTACTAACTTAAGTTGTGTCAAGGAGTTTGTTACAGCTGATCACACATCTCAGGATCTGAGAGGAGCTCAGGGGTATGGCAGACCTCAGGGGATTCATCTTTATGAGGAGATGATGAACCTGCTTGTCAGTGGCTTTGGTTAGACTTTCAGATGTAGGAAACACAGCTAGTGTGGTGAGTATTCAAAAATAATGTTCAAAAGTTGCCTGGGGTCACCTCTTGGGCTAAGGGGAGCAGCTGGTCCCATCTGCTGGGATGGAAGCAAAGAAGAAAGAACTGGCCACTGGTTAGTACTGGGACACAGACAATACCCTGGAGGGGTTTGGGACAGGGTGTGTAACCATAGTGCCAAGTGGGTTCTTTCCCCACTGTGGTCCTGGCTCGCATGCACAGGGTGAAACTGATCGCCATGTTTGGGGTCAGGAAGGAATTTTCCTCCAGGGTAGATTGGCCAGAGACCCTGGAGGTTTTTCGCCTTCCTCTGGGGCATGGAGCAGGGACCAGCCCTTTGGGCCATTAAGAAACTGACAATAAAATCCATTCGAGAGATCTTGCCTCCCTTCGTTTTTTGCATTTTCTATAAACCCATCCTGTGCCCCTCTGCCAGGCCCCTGCTCCCAACCACACAGCAGAGCAGAGTCCCTCCCTGGTGCACTGCTCCTCCCCATCAGAACCAGAATGGCCCCCCATGTCGCTCTTCCACCCCAGCAGAGCCCCAGCACAGGGGAGACCAGCCTGCCATCCCAGAGAGGGAACAGCCGTGTCCATGGCCCCCGAGGGATAGAGAGGGGAAATGGCCGGGTGCACTGGTCGAGGGGAAAGCAGGAAGCGCAGCGGCACTGTTACCACGTTCCTCTCCCAGGATGCCCCAAGGGGCCAGGGCAAGGCCTTTGGTCTGCCACATCCAAGTGCTCTGCCCTGCTGCTGTGGTCATAAGAGCCCCTCTGGCCAAGCCACTGATGAGCAGCTCTGAAAGGGGTGGTCAATGACCCCAAAGCAGCTCTTCCATCGGCAAGGTGGAGCCACCGCTTCCTGAGCACCCTAGCAGGAAATAATAGTCCCCCAGGGCTGGTTCAGCTCAGGGAGCCATCGGGCAGAGACACATGAGTGGAGAGAGTGAGAGAGTGAGGGAGACCCCGGCAGGGGAGGGGAGATCGGATTGAAGGCAGCGTCTGTCACAGCCTAGGGCTACAGGAGACCCCTTCCAGAGGACGCAATGGGAACCGTCGCACGGCCGGGCTTCTCCCCAGCTTGCCAAGGGCTCACTGCCAAACCAAGGCTCTGATGCAGTTTAGTCCCAAATTGGAACGAATCAAGACAGTTTCTCAGCTCACTTTCTGCATCTCCGGGGACTCAGGCAGATGCTTCCACCCCTTTCCTACCCCAGTCTCCCTCAACCAGTTCCTCCTCACAGCCCCTCCCTCTCGGGAATGCCCTCTGCCCCTGATAGCCCCAGGTGCTGCCTTGCCCCCTTCATTTACCCAACAGGAGTGCAGGACCTACTTCAGTTCCAGGTGCCAGCCACCGACTGACATACCCCCCCTTCAGAAAAACCTGCCTTTTCCCTTACTCGTGAGGCCCCCTCTGGGCTGCTCTCCCTGCAACCCAGAACAGACTCCATAGAGTCACATGTAGCCATATTCCCCAAGTTCCCCACGCTCCTTAACGCCAGTCTTCGTCTCGGTCAGTCTATAGAGTTTCATCTTCTCCAGGGTTTCGAGGTCTCTGCATGCAGTGTCTCCAGCTCTGCCTCAAGCTCCTGACCATCAGGATCAGGCCACCCCTCTCCTCCCCTGTGGCCTGATGTCCTGCAGACAGCTGCTCCTTCTGTTGCTAAACCATCGGTACCTCCATCCTGCAGCCTCATGGGGCACCTCCTGTCCTCAGTACGGAAACCATAAAATGGGTGTCCCATTTCCGCGTCTGTAAAGGATCACTGCTTTCACCTTGGCCCTGGAGGCTCCACCTGGGTCCCCATGCCCCCCACCCCTCCCACACACACAGAGAGCCCTGAACTCTGCCTGGGTCACGGAACCCCTTTTCATGAACCCTAAAACTTCAAAAGTATTAAGCAGTGTCCTCTGGAGACAGGACAGAGCTGGTTTTTCAGAGACTTTATTTTGGGAAATTCAGCGAAGAGCCCTTTTTACTGGGCACTCACTGCTCCTTCCTGAATTAGCACAGGGAAAGCCCGTTACTTCTCTGCCTCCCCCCCCCCACAAGAGGCAGCACCAGCCGTGGCTACAAAAGTCATTTGTGCTGCCGAGTCCTCCAGGGTCTCCCTCCACAGCCTGCTTGTGGCTACAGCTCCCCTGCTGCATGGGCTGTGTCAGCACTCCCTTCCCCTGCTTCAGGAGAGTCACTCCCCAAAGATGGTACAGGGACACACTCACCCCTCCTAGGGTTCAAACCCACAGCTACAGGATGGTAACTAATGTTAGGGGGCTGATTCCTTCACCCACTTACTTCCCTGGTCCTTCTCGCATGAACAGAGAGCAACAATACCCCAAGTCCAAAGGCGCAAACAATTCGATGTTTATTGGGGTGAACTTCCAGCAAGCATGATTCCAGTTTCCTTCCTTAGTGTCCCCCTTCCCAGCTCTGACACCACAGAGCCTTACACCTGTGTCCCTGTTCCCATTCCTGCCCTTAGCCAAACATGATTCCAATTTCCTTACCCCCATTCCCTCTTCCCATTTCCCCTCCCCACACCCATCCAGAACCCCCCCACTTCCTGATTGACTACAGACTATATAGTAAAACTTGAGTTCCACTTAGCTATACCTTAACCAATCTTTTTCCTTAAATTTAACTAACCAATCCTAACGTATTGTAACATGACTATGTAACTAATTATATCCCACCACCTTAATTAGTTTACACCCAGCAAAATTAATTATACAGCAGAGAGAAACAATCAATCACAGAACCAGAGAGAGATTATACAGTCAAGCAATAGCAAAGTGACAGGTTTCAGAGTAGCAGCCGTGTTAGTCTGTATTCGCAAAAAGAAAAGTGGGAACTATAATGACAAAATAATACAGAAGGGAGGATTTCACATCCCAGCTATAAATAAGCGAGTTCTTGCCAGACAGGATGCTACCAAACTAAGTTTCCTTTTACATCTTCTAGGCACTTCCCTTTCTCTGGAGGTGATAGGAATACAATCCTGTCCTGATAGTGCCTAAGAGCCCAGTAGCACCTTCTTTCAATGGGACTAGTTTGGAATGGGAGGAGGTGACCGGTTGTTTCCCAGCTTGGACGCCTCTGCTGCTTAGCCAAAGGCCTTAGCCTAAGCACAGGGCCTCAGACTGTCACAGTAAGAGAAGGCCCTTACACCGGCAGACAGTGATTTTGATTCTTTTATATCTCTATATTTAGCCAATTGATAAGAATACACCTAAATTCTTAAAATACAGGCCTTTGCAGACAGGCCTGAATATCCATATCCGAACAACTAACCACGTGAGAGGGGTAACACACAACTTGTCTGTATCAGTGTATAAAAGAGGGGTCACGGAAGGTACATCTGGCCAAGGGGGCAGTGGAAAGTCCCACTGCTGACTGAGCTGGTCCCTTCTCATGGGCGTCCGTGTCCTCCTGTTGCCGGCACCCAGTGCCGAGAGGCTGAACAACAGCTGAGGTTGGTTCGTTCCCCGGTGTGCGTCACCCAATAATCACAACGGGGCGGAGAAGCAGAAAAGTTTATTTGCAGCTGCAAAAAGGTACAGGGAGAAGAAAATCTCAAATCCTGCACCCAGAGCAGGAAGTTACACAGGCTTTTATACATCCTTTTTCCCAGCATACCTATCCAATAGCAAGCTGCCCTAAGTATCCCTACAGCCAGCCAATCCAATTCCCAGCTACTTCCCCTGTTCTCTGTACCATCTGTTCAACCATATATAAAGCTGCTTTGTTCAGCATTTTTCTTCCATATCTGCCCTGTTTGGCCTTGCTTAGTTTCAGGCAGTCCGACTTTGCAACATATTGTTGCAGATCCTCAGCATAACTGCTGCGACTGCCTCCAGGTTTTGGGGGGGGGCAAGGACACTTGGGCCTAGTGCGAGGGGGCTTCATCGACACTCGTGGTCTTCCATCCCCTCGAGTTACCTAGTGGCCATGCCCCAGTGTCCCCAACAACTCCCTCCTTTGAGAACACTCAACAGCCTTGGCTCTGAGTTTTCTCACTTGGGCTACTTATTTCTTTACAATAGGACTTTGCATAAACACTTTGTGATAACCCTGAAGAGAATGACTTATAAACTTTTGCAAAAGGGCCCTATCACATGATACTGCACAGCATAATACCAGTAATACAAGCAATACAGGAAAAAGAAGTTTCAATCACAGGCTAAATAAACCACCAAGCCAAAACGACAAACCCCAGCCTGAAAACAAGGTTTGCAACCAATCGCTCTCGGGGGCAGTATAGGCAACCTGTGCTCCGGCTCGGGCCTGGGCCTCAGCCTGTACCACCTTTTCATAGATCTCATAACTGCTATCATTTACATATACACAACATAGGGACCCGACGAGGGCACAAACCCCTCCTTGGGATGCCAAGAGGTAGTCCAAAGCCAGCCTGTTTTGGAGGGAAAACGTCCTGAGCTGCTGTACCTCTTTATTTAATGTTTTTACTGCTGACCCTAAATCACTAACCGAGTTCTCTAACTCTAAGGCCACTTTCTCAAGTACCATTTGCAGCCTTACAGTATAGAGGTCTATGCATGCCATGGCTGGCCCGGTAAACAGTGGCGCTATTCCCAGTACAGAGCACCGTACAAGCTTCTCAGTTGTGAGGGAATTCTTCATATTGCCCCCCAATGCTGTAGTCAGTCGCCGCAGGGTCTTTTCTCGTGGCTCAACAGAGGTGTCTTGGGCATTTCTAATCTTTCCTTTGGGCAGTGTGGCAGCTATTGACAGATGAGGAACTCCATGAGCTATATAACAGCTACGTGTCCAGTTGGCTGGCAGCACCTTGTAAGCCTTTCGGCCACATACAAAATAGTGACCCTGTAGGGCCCAGTAAAGACTGTTTCTTAAGGGGATTCCTGGGATATTTAAGGCTGTTTTTCCAAACAGTTCATATGCCCCTAAGGGGCATCCCATCCTCCTGATTGGGTACAAGTGGGGGCATTTCTAATTGTGCTGTTCAAATTACACTCACCATAGGGACCACTACAAACCCACCATTGGCTTGCTACATTGGAGATATTAACTGGACGGCAAGTTATATTTCCAAACCCCTCTTCTGTGGTAAGATTATTTGTAAGAGTTTCCCTAAAAGGGGAGGAACCATTACACCCACACTGTTGGCCTCCCCTCTTGGTCTTTATCCAATACCCATCAGCCCACTGTGTAATAACACAGGAGCTTTTTCCCACAGGACGCCCATAGTGATCAGATTGGTTTCAGGTAAAACATAACATTCCCTCAGTGAGTACTGCAACTGAATACTCCTAGTCCTGATAGGTGGCTTGCTGTAAAGAGGTCTTGTTCCAGAACGGCGAATCCATTCTTTCCTGCTCTTTGGTGGCGGCTAATTCTGCTAGGGTCAGGGGCAGCATGTCAAGGGGCATTCCCGTTTGGGGGGACAGTGGAGTTGGAGCACGTACCCAGCAATCAGTCTGGTTTGTTAAAGTAGCAACATGGTGCGCAAGCGAAACAAAGGAGTTATGCTCCCGATACGCACAGTTTGGAAATACCAATACAGAGAATAACAATGTTACCCAATTAATTATCACCAGAGTCTTTTTTAACCCAGGGTCTCCAGTACCTGGGTGGGCCCATTTTAGCATTAAGGTGCCCACTATTTGTGTCTTTTAAACCGTAGCTTTAGCCCGAGATCGTCACTAGATGAGGAGTCAGCAGGTTGGACGGTCCACTGTTCTGCTGGCGAGGGGGCGGGTACTGCCTTCAGACGAGAGTGATGGATCCGGTTCTTGTGTCCCTTGATCTTTGCCGCTGTATGGGAGACCAGCAGGACGGTATAGGGTCCTTTCCACTTTTCCTGGAGAGGCTCGTCTTTCCAGGTACGAACAAGCACGGAGTCACCGGGCTGTAAGGAGTGGACGGGAGAGTCCAAGGGGAGAGGCTGGGAATCCTTGGTATACCTGTGAAGAGACAAGAGAACAGCAGACAGGGAACACATATACTGTGACAAAAAAACATGACCCAACTCCCATTCCCCTGACAGAACCGGGGTGCCATTCATAGGCCATGCCCTTCCAAACATAATTTCAAAGGGACTAAGCCCTAATCTACCCTTTGGGAGAACGCGGATACGGAATAGGACGAGGGGAAAAGCATCAGGCCATCGCAGTGAGGCTTCTTGGCACACTTTTGAGAGATGCCGTTTAAGGGTCTGATTGGTCCGCTCCACTACTCCACTGGCTTGCGGTCTCCAGGGCGTACGGAGTTTCCAGGGGATCTGTAAGGCATGTGAGATGCTTTGAATGATTTTTGACGTGAAATGTGTCCCGTTGTCAGATTCCATCCACATGGGGAGTCCAAAGCGAGGAACGATCTCCTTAACAAACTTGAGAGCCACTGTTCTGGCAGTGCAATTACGGCATGGGAAGGCTTCTGGCCATCCTCTGAACTGATCCACTATGACAAGGAGATATTTGAACCCTTGGGTCCGGGGAAACTCAGTAAAGTCTATTTGCCACACTTGTCCAGGGCCCGGAGTGGGTTCTAAGGCAGCTGGTGGCACAGGATGTCCCGGTCAGGGGTTATTCTTTTGGCAGACTAAGCAGTCCGCTTGTACCTGGGCAGCCAGGGGTCGGAGTCCGGAAGTGATAAAGTATTTTCCCATTAGCTGGATAAGTGCTTCCCTACCAGCATGAGTGGTTTGATGTAGTTTCTGCAGCACTGGCCGGATCAGGACCATTGGTAAGAGGACCTTCCCTCCTGGGGAATGGAGCCATCCCTCCTTTTCCCGGAGACCGAGTTTGTCAGTTAGCTGTCTCTCCTCCCCAGAGTACTGAGGGGTTGGAAGCTCCCCTACTGATGGGATAAGGGCATGCATATGGGCATTCTCAGTCTGAGGGGATGGCAGGGTGGCACATGTTTAGCCTCTCTATCTGCCCGGGCATTACCTCTGGCCACATCTTGATCCTCCCTTTGATGGGCTTTACAGTGTACCACCGCCACTTCCGAGGGAAGTTGTACGGCTTCTAGAAGCCGGAGGATTTGGGGCCCGTACTTGACTGGGGAGCCTTGGGCTGTCAGCATTACCCTCTGCTTCCATAGGCCAGCATGAGCATGTAGCACACCAAAAGCATACGTTGAATCAGTAAAAACGTTGACCCGCTTTCCTTTTGAAAGTTCAAGTGCACGGGTCAGGGCTATTAGTTCGGCAAGCTGGGCAGAGGTCCCAGCAGGCAAACCTTCAGCTTCCACAGTGTCATGGAGGGTCACAACAGCATAACCCGCTCTCCTTTGCCCATCTATTACAGTACTGCTACCATCAGTGTACCACTCATAATCTGCATTTGGGAGGGGTACATCCTTTAAATCCAGATGGCTGGAGTACTGGGCATCTATGATCTCTAAACAGTCATGTTCCTGTTCCTCTGTTTCTGGCAAGAGGGTGGCTGGGTTAAGGGAGGGGCAAGACTATAAGGTGACTTCAGAGTTCTCTAACAGCTTAGCCTGATACCGAGCAATCCGAGTCCGGGTGAGCCAAAGCCCTCCCTTTGCATCCAATAAGGCTCGGACCATATAGGGAGTATAGATTTGCATAACCCCTCCCAATGTTAGCTTCTCGGCTTCCTCAAGCACTAGGGCAGTAGCTGCGACCGCCCGTAAACATGCCAGCCAACCCTTTGCAACCTGATCAAGTTGCTTAGAAAAATAAGCCACGGGATGTCTCCATGCTCCTAACAGCTCTGTCAGCACTCCTAGGGCCACCCCCCTTCGTTCATGTACATACAACTGAAACGGCTTAGAGAGATCCGGCAGGCCCAGAGCCGGGGCTTCCATCAATTTTCTTTTTTTCAGGATTTTAAATGCCCTGTCAGCCTTTGCGGTCCAATAGAAGGGGTCATGATTTGCTCCTTTTACACAGTCGTACAGGGGTTTAGCCCACAGTCCAAACTCTGGGATCCATATCCTGCAAAAGCCTGCCATACCCAGAAATGCCCTGAGCCACTTACGGTTACTTGGGGTAGGAACTTGACAGATAGCTTCCTTTCTTTTGCTTGAATGCTGATGCTCCCCTTGCCTTAGCTGTAACCTGATTCCGCTCCACCTCAGACAACAGGCTTCTCAGGAGGATATTACAGTCGTCTCAGTCCAGCTTGTGACTACTGAGGCACTCCTCAAAGACTGAAATAAACCGGCTTGGGTTCATGGAGAATTCCCCAGCCTGTGTTTTAAAAGCTGATAAGTTTATTGGATTGAATGGCACAGGGGTGTAAACTTGCATAGTGGTAGCCTGACGTCCCTCTGCCCCTGGGCAAGCCACAACAGTCTCGGTAAGCAAAGGATAGAGTCCCACCGAGGGGGCAATCTCTGTAACCCGAGGCATCCTACCCTTGTAAGGTGGGAGTGTGGGGGCCGAAGGGGACACCGGCTCTGCCATTACAGTGGGGGTGGGGTTCTGGGGGCTAACATTAGCTACTACCGAACCAGTCGGAGTCAGATTACAGCTCTGCAGAATTACAGCTCTGTTCTATTTCTTAAAGCCATAAACACTTGTGCATACAAATATTCATTCCATTTACCCATTCACTGACAAAACAAAACTAATTGGAGGATTGTGTTGTAATTAATTGACCCTCCTGGCGGCCACCACTCCTGGTCCTCTAGTTGATATTGAGGCCAGTCAACTGTACAGAATCGTTTTAATTGGCTCTTAGTCATCGGATCCGCACCAAATACCTTCCAGTTTGCTAGAATGCATTCTAGGGGCGTACATAGTGCCCTAACCCCCGAGCTCTGTCCCTGTCCCATACCTACAGGGTAACTCTGGGCGTACCCAGGTTCCAACAGAGCATACAATCCGGATTTCAAAAGGTTCCTACCTTATTAAAGGGACCGGTTCTTCACCGTCGTCCACAACTGCTCCTCCCCTATGTCCAAGGGACCGGTTCTTCACCGTCGTCCACCACAACTGCTTCTCCACTATATGAGTGCGTTGCACCGTTGTGCCATCCAGGGTCGATCAAATCGCGTCTCCTCCGAGGCCCCCGATGAACTCACTGGTGCGCGCTGGGCGTCGGTTCTCGCCACAATCCTCGACCTCCAGGAGGGGTCCGGGCAAGGCTAAATTGCAGCCTCGTAGCCCACCCAGGGACGCCAAAAGCTCTTGCCAGCACCCAGTGCCGAGAGGCTAAACAACAGTTGAAGTTGGTTCACTACCCGGTGTGCTACACCCAATAATCACAACGGGGTGGAGAAGCAGAAAAGTTTATTTGCAGCTGCAAAAAGGTACAGGGAGAAGAAAATCTCAAATCCTGCACCCAGAGCAGGAAGTTACACAGGCTTTTATACATCCTTTCTTCAGCATACTTATCCAATAGCAAGCTGCCCTAAGTAGCCATATAGCCAGCCAATCCAGTTACGAGCAAGTTCCCCTGTTCTCTGTACCATCTGTTAAACCATACATAAAGCTGCTTTATTCAGCATTGTTCTTCCATATCTGCCCTGTTTGGCCTTGTTTAGTTTCAGGCAGTCTGACTCTGCAACATATTGTTGCAGATCCTCAGCAGAACTGCTGTGAGTGCCTCCAGGCCGGGGGGCCAAGGACACTTGGGCCTAGTACGCAGAGCTGCCGCGAGTGCCTCCAGGCGGGAGGGGGGGCCAAGGACACCTGGGCCTAGTGCGAGGGGGCTTCATCGACACTCGTGGTCTTCCATCCCCTCGAGTTACCTAGTGGCCATGCCCCAGTGTCCCCAACACTACTGTCCACGCAGAGTCTATGGGGTGCTAGTACACGTGCCTTGTCGACAAACCTAGCCAAGCGCCTTTGCCACCGAACGAGTCTGTGGTCTTTCGGGCAGTTTGACTGAGGTCTGCTGGGCCAGCTACCTGGCCAGAGCCAGGACAACGCATGGGCCCACACAGCCAATAACAGGTGTCCTTTTATCAGAGCCCCCAGCGATCATGGAAGGGTGGAGTGATGGTTCTGGTATCTGCCCATCTCCAGCTAACACTGAAACCCCTGCCTGCATTCCCCGGTACAGGAGGCGCTGGCTGTCAGTCCCCTGGTGGGTCTGCAGCGATCGGCCTAGACCACAAGATGGAGGGCACAGCACGGTGCCATGAAATGCAGCCAGCAGGGTTAGTCCTGAGAGGGGCTGGGCACCTGCAGCTCCCACCGGTTCCTGAGGGAGATGCAGGAACTCAGCCCTGCTCAGCATTGGCCCACTGTGATGGGAGTGGAACATTCCACCGTAGGGGTGGTGACTGAGAGAAACCCAGAGGTGGAGACAGGCAGGGGAAGGGAACTATGACGTAAGCTTTCATAGGTGAGGGCTGCGTAAGTCCCACTCCATCCAAGTCACAGGGAAAGGAGCCGTTTGTGAGCCTGGAACTCATCGTCACAGACAGAGCCCCAGCTGGTGACTCTAGATCTGAAGTGTCATTTGACTCATTTGAGAGTTCAGAGCCAGCCAGAGCTTTCCCCCTACACCTCCCCTGGGAGGACGTGGGGCAGGTCTCTTTGCCCAGATGAGGAGGTGATGATGATACCCATGACTCTGTTGTGAGGCAGTGATTGTTGGGTTGGCCACTAGGGGCTGCAGCATTTCACACCAGGATGTCGCCCAGAGCACATGGCTGCTGCCTGTGGGTCTGAGTACAGGGACCAGCGTGATGGAGTAGGGCCTTCTGTGACCAACCTCCTTCCATTGCTAAAGAAGGGAACGTGAGACACAGAAGGATGAAGGAAAGAATTCTTGTAAAGAGGAAGGAAACAAGGCAGGGACAAGGCATCAGATAACTGGCGGGGGGCAGGGAGGGAGTATGAAGTTAGGGAGGAAAAACACCAGGGAACTGAGGAAGGGATAGAGAAGAAAGAGGGAAGGGAAATGGGTGAGCAGAGAGACATGAAAAAGGAATGGGCAAAGACGCTGCAAGAGAAGAGAAAGGAGAAGCACAGAGGAAGTGGATGGGGGTAAGAACCTGGACGGATTTCCTTAGCTTTAGATAGAATCCTGATTGCCTTTGTCAAGATGTAGGCAAAGCAGCCAGGTGTAACCACTAGGGGGTAATAATGGAGGCATTTGTACAATTCAGAAAGGAAAGGGTACAAGTGGCCGTAGCTGAGCGGTGGCATCAGCTTGGTTTTCACCTTTCAAGAGATGACATTGCACTTGGTCCGACTTCCATTGATTGGATCATTGCAGCTTGTCTGTCAGAAGTTCTTATTGTACCACTTCAGAAGTCAAAGAAACTCTTCCTATCAAGAGGTAAGGGATGCACCTTCTCCTAGCAATGGAGCGGAAATGAACCAATTTGAGTGTACTTTCAGGTGAAGGAAGTGAATCTATCCTTTGCTGTCAAAGGCTACCAGCAGTTTCGTCAGAATAAAGCAATATACAGAACCAAAGCTTCTGAGAAGTTACAGAAATATCTACTTGTTCTAGTCAAAAATAAGGAAACCACATACAGCCATTCATCCCACAGAAGGTGTGCATTTATACTCACTGTTACAAAATGAATCCAAGGACAAATCATTGACATTTGTTGCCTGACAAAAATACTCTGTCAAACATTGATCTTTGCAGCAGGTCATATTTTGAGAGGCAAGGATGACAGATGGCTGTAGGATACAGGAAGGAATTAGCGGATCCATCCTTTTAAGGAGGTAAGAAATACAACACGCCATTGCCCAAACAAACAGTCAATGGTTCTGGTCATACTTTCAGGTGGAAGAAATGTAACGGATGAAATCGTCACCTCTCGAAAGGGCACAAGAAGTTGCTGTCCTGAATAAAGCAGTAAAAAAGTGGGAGATACCTCTTCAGAGGTAAGGAAAGTGGGTAATTCTAACCGATGATCATGACATCTGCTCCTTTCCCCTTCCTGGCTAATGGTGGGTTGTTCCGACAAGGATGTATCACAGAAAAAGTGCAACTAACCAGAGTGTGAAGATGACCATTTAACCTGCCCTTTATTTGCAGAGAAGAATTTTCCAGCTGATTCTCTTTGTGCAGAATGGATCATTGTTGCTTATTTATCAAATGTGAAGAAGAAGTCAGTGGAATTGATCATTTCTATCAAGAGGTAAGGAACGCACCTCCTCTCAGCACAGGGGCAGGAATAACTGGCTCTATTTCTATTTTCAGGTGAATGAAGGTCTGACCATTAAGGAGGCGGGGGAAGATAAGAGGTTGCTGAATTTAACAACAGTCAGACAGGTAACGATATCTTTTATTTCTAGCTCAGAAAGAGGAAAGCAGCCAATTATATGCTTCAAGTTGTAACCAGTGTAGCTGGCTGTAACTCTAAGAATCAAAGCCTTGTGGTGGAACATCATTGACAAGTAGGTGAGCATGGAAAAGTCTGTAGAAGCCTAATGATCTGGATGCTATGGAACCGTTTCTATTGATGACTCTTCATAACTGGTAATGAGTAATAATAAATAATTGACAGGTATTGTTAACTGGAGATGTGAACAGACCAGGTGGCCATTCCTACCAGGGAGAAGTGAGGGTAAGAGGCTGTCCCGGGCAAGGAGGTAAACGATACCAGTCTCCAAACATCCATGTGTATATCAAGTGGTGTGGAGTTTCCTTTCAGGGAGAAGAACTGTGGTGGACCTTACTTGTCATGGGGAGAGTGTGAAAAGCAGAGGCAAGACAAAGCAACATGGACTTGCCAGCCGCTCAATCCATGGAGGACTCCAATGAGAAGACACTGTAATTTCAAGGAACAACAAACAGAAAACAGTCACTTCAAATAGATCAGCTAGTTGCAAATCTGAATATAAAGCAAGTCAGCAGAACACAGACATGGAGGTAAGCATTGAAGTTTCCCTGGTTGTCAAATGAACCTCATGCCAAAGCAACACTTACAGACCAAATAAATAGGTCACACATCGCACATCTCCAGATGGAAGACCAGGGGGCTGTTGTGCTCTTGTAGGGATTAATGGAAATGCAACTAGCTGAACCGGGCATGTCAGTTGGGAAGGAAAAAATCACATTTCTTTAACAATCAGGTGGAAATGAATAGATCCTGTTATACTTTCAGATGAGAGAAATGCAGCTGATTTGAACTTTGAGGGTGTGAAAACTTCAGGAAGTTGCGAGAAGATCTGAGATATCTGCAGGAAGGAAACCAGTGAAAGTCATCACTGCTGCCAAGAGGTAAGGAATTCACCTCATAATGGAGAAATTAATGGATCTGGTTTCCCTTCAGGTGAAAGAAATGCAGCTGATCTGATCTCCCAGGGGTTGAGGACCATAAGCAGTCATGTTACTGAAGAATACAGGAACACATGTTCCCAGACCTGCAGAGAGGGGAAAAAGTTGCCTTCCTTGACTAGAATGGGAAGACAATCCCTTATCACCGTCAAGTTACAAACCCACAATGCAGGAGACCGTCCCTGACAGAGGTGAGCCCTTAGGATTCTCTTATTGCTAAATGGACCAGATCGTGACGCATCGTGTACATTTATGGGCCTGTAAAACTGAGAATAAGCAAACAAGTCACCTGTCAAATGCTGATCTCTACAGCCACAGCTGTGCTCTGCAGGAACTAGTTTGTGAAGCTGATTTCTCTTTTCAGGAGAAGAGTTACAGACGCTCAGGATTTGAGCACAAAGAAATAGGAATGGAGCTGAACAAATCCAACACCTGAAAGGATAATTGGATCTCAAGATATGAAACCATGAAAAAGACCCTTCATTCAATAAAGCAACAGAATTGGCTCTGAGGAGAGGTAAAAAGCATTTGGTAAGTCTACCAAGTGGGCATAGAATCAACTCTACAAAATTACTAACTTATGTTGTGTCAAAGAGTTTGTTACAGCTGATCACACATCTCAGGATCGAAGAGGAGCTCAGGGGCATGGCAGACCTCAGGGGATTCATCTTTATCAGGAGGTGATGAGCCTGCTTGTCACTTCTGAGTGACTTCCGTGGATTTGGTTAGACTTTCAGATGAAGGAAACACAGCCAGTGTGGTCAGTATTCAAGAAACAATGTTCAGAAGTTGCCTGGGGTCACCTCTTGGGCTAAGGGGAGCAGCTGGTCCCATCTGCCGGGATGGAAGCAAAGAAAAAAGCACTGGCCACTGGTTAGTACTGGGACACAGACAATCCCCTGGAGGGGCATGGGAGAGGGTGTGTAACCATAGTGACCAGTGTGTGCTTTCCCCACTGTGGTCCTGGCTCGCATGCACAGGGTGAAACTGATCGCCATGTTTGGGGTCAGGAAGGAATTTTCCTCCAGGGCAGATTGGCCAGAGACCCTGGAGGTTTTTCGCCTTCCTCTGGGGCATGGAGCAGGGACCAGCCCTTTGGGCCATTTAGAAACTGTCAATAAAATCCATTAGAGAGATCTTGCCTCCCTTCGTTTTTTGCATTTTCTATAAACCCGTCCTGTGCCTCTCTGCCAGGCCCTGCCCCAAGCCATGCAGCAGGTCAGAGTCCCTCAATGGTGCATTGCTCCCCACCTCAGAGCCAGCGTGGCCCCCATGTTGCTCTTCCACCCCGGTCGGGCCCCAGCACAGGGGAGACCAGCCTGCCATCCCAGAGAGGGAACAGCTGTGTGCATGGCCCCCGCGCAATGGGGAGGGGAAATGGCCGGTTGCACCGGTCGAGGGGAAAGCAGGAAGTACAGCAGCATTGTTACCATGTTCCTCTGCCAGGATGCCCCAAGGGGCCAGGGAAGGCCTTTGGTCGGCCACATCCAAGTGCTCTGCCCTGCTGCTGTGGTCATAAGAGCCCCTCTGGCCAAGCCACTGATGAGCGGCTCTGAAAGGGGTAGTGAACGACCCCAAAGCAGCTCTTCCATTGGCAAGGTGGAGCCACCACTTCCTGAGCACTGTAACTGGGCTCACAGGCTAGCAGCGAATAATAGTCCCCCAGGGCTGGTTCAATTCAGGGAGCCATCGGGCATCCACAAAGCTCTTGCCGTCAGCCAGCCCTTTCCCAGGAGCTAGGGGCCAGAAGCCTCTGTCCTCTGCAGTCTGCTCCAGCTGTGCGGTCTTCTCCTTTAAGCCCTGCTCCAAGTCTGGCACCTCTCAGTGCAGTGCTGGTTTGGCCCACACAAAATCATTCCCCCCGTATTGCCCAGCGTGGGGTCTGTAGATCTCCTTGCAGGCATTCTGGGAAATCAGAACTCCATCATCTGCCCCAGGGGGACTGGGAGCACGACCCGGGGACACAGGACAGGGTCAGTTAGTATTAGAAGCACACGGCTGGAGGGAATGGAAAAGGGAGAGGGGCCAGCAACACGTTACTTCAGTTGTGCACTTCTCTTTAAACTCCAGTTCCTGCTGCCTGCCTATCACCCCCCCTGTGTCCACTTCCTGCCCCCCCAATCAGCTTCGCAGCCGCACGCTGAACCCAAACCACAGGGCAATGCCCAAAATGTTCTTGTGGGGCTGAAAACCTCTATAAACCCGTCTCTTGGAAGCCATTGGGGCCCAATTCTCCCCGCAGGGAGACAGCATCTCCAAGGTGAAGTCAATAGGTGTAGTTAATAGGAATACCTTGGGAAGGCGGTTGGGGGGAGAATGCGATATCCTCGGCTAAGATACCATGGGAATTGTAGGAGTGGCTCACAAACTGCAGTGCAGGAGGGAGCCTAACAGTACAGAAGAGCAAAATGGGGGCAGGCCGTGGTCTGGTTTTCAGCTTCTATTTGGCAAAATGAACCCAAACCTAGGGTGGAGGGAGAAAGCTCAGATCAGTGTTTTACTCTATTGTAACACCCCAGAGATCATGGAGCGGTGGAGTGATGGTTCTGGCCCGTCTCAGCCTGGCCCGATCACGGCACCATGGTCTGTACACGTCCTGCCTAGGAGGAGCTGGCTGCAGGGCTACAAAACCACCACTTAAGACCCCGGAGCCCAACATGTGACACATTCTGCACATTGGTGATCACAGCCCCACCGACAACACAAAGAGCTTCTCCCTCCCTCCATGGAGAAGGGCAGAGCTTAACTGTGCATCCGGCTTCCACACAAACTGCAGCCCCAAGTCTTAGCCAGGGTCAAACACACCAAGACACAAAGCAGAGAGGGGCTGACGGCACAAAGGCACAGGGGAGACACAGAGGCTGGACACCTGCAGCTCCATATTGGTTTCACAGGGGGATACAGGAGCTCAGCATGTGGCCAGGGACAGAGACACATGAGTGGGGAGAATGATGGAGACGCTGGCAGGGAGGGGAGATCGGATTGAAGGCAGCGTCTGTCACAACCTAGGGTTACAGGAGACTCTTTCCAAAGGACACAATGGGAACCGTTGCATGGCCGGGCTTCTCCCCAGCTTGCCAAGGGCTCACTGCCAAACCAAGGCTCTGATGCAGTTTAGTCCCAAACTGGAAGAAATCAAGACAGTTTCTCAGCTCAATTTCTGAATCTCCGGGGACTCTGGCAGATGCTTCCTGCCATTTCCTACCTCAGTCTCCCTCAGCCAGTTCCTCCTCATAGCCCCTCCCTCTCAGGAATGCCCTCTGCCCCAGATAGCCCCAGGTGCTGCCTTGCCCCCTTCATTTACCCAACAGGAGTACAGGACCTACTTCAGTTCCAGGTGCCAGCCACCGACTGACATACCCCCCCCTTCAGAAAAACCTGCCTTTTCCCTTACTTGTGAGGCCCCCTCTGGGCTGCTCTCCCTGCAACCCAGAACAGACTCCATAGAGAGTCACATGTAGCCATATTCCCCAAGTTCCCCACGCTCCTTAACGCCAGTCTTCGTCTCAGTCAGTCTATAGAGTTTCATCTTCTCCAGGGTTTCGAGGTCTCTGTACGCAGTGTCTCCAGCTCTTCCTCATGCTCCTGACCATTAATTAATGGTCTCCTTCCCAGTGGCCTGATGTCCTCCAGAAAGCTGCTCCTTCTGTCACTGAATCATCGGTACCTCCATCCTGCAGCCTCCAGTCCTCCTGGGGCACCTCCCGCCCTCACTACGGGAACCATAAAACGCGTGTCCCATTTCCCCTTCTGCAAAGGATCACTGCTTTCACCTTGGCCATAGAGGCTCCACCTGCGATCCCATACCACCCCTCCCGTGCCACACACAGAGCCCTGAGCTCTGCCTGGGTCAGGGAACCCCTTTTCATGAACCCTAAATCTTCAAAAGTATTAAGCAGTGTCCTCTGGAGACAGGACAGAGCTGGTTTTTCAGAGACATGATTTTGGGAAATTCAGCTAAGAGCCCTTTTTGTTGGGCACTCACTGCTCCTTCCTGAATTAGCACAGGGAAGGCCCATCACTTCTCTGCCTCTCCCCCCACAAGAGGCACCACCAGGCGTGGCTACAAATGCCATTTGTGCTGCCGAGTCCTCCAGGGTCTCCCCTCCACAGCCTGCTTGTGGCTACAGCTCCCCTGCTGCATGGGCTGTGTCAGCACTCCCTGCCCCCGCTTCAGGAGAGAGTCAGGGACAGACTGACCCCTCCTAGGGTTCAAACCCAAAGCTACAGAATAGTAATTAACCACATGAGAGGGGTGGAAAGTCTCACTGCTGACTGAGCTGGTCATTCTCATGGGCGTCCGTGTCCTAGTGTCCACCCAGAGTCTATGGGGTGCGAGTACAAGTGCTTTGTCGACTACAAACCTGGCTAAGCGCCTTTGCCACCAAACGAGTCTGTGGTCTCTCAGGCGGTTTGACTGAGGTCTGCTGGGCCAGCTACCTGGCCAGAGCCAGGACAAATCATGGACCCACACAGCCAATAACAGGTGTCCTTTTATCAGAGCTCCCATCGACCATGGAAGGGTGGAGTGATGGGTCTGGTATCTGCCCATCTCCAGGTAACAGTGAAACCCCTGCCTGGATTCTCCTGTACAGGAGGCGCTGGCTGTCAGTCCCCTTGTTGGGGACACTGGGGCATGGTCACTAGGTAACTCAAGGGGATGGAAGACCATGAGTGTCTATGAAGCCCCCTCGCACTAGGCCCAAGTGTCCTTGGCCCCCACTCCTGCCTGGAGGCACTCGCAGCAGTTCTGCTGAGGATCTGCAACAATATGTTGCAAAGTCAGACTGCCTGAAACTAAACAAGGCCAAACAGGGTAGATATGGAAGAACAATGCTGAATAAAGCCGCTTTATGTATGGTATAACAGATGGTACAGAGAACTGGGGAACTTGCTCGTAACTGGATTGGCTGGCTATATGGCTACTTAGGGCAGCTATTGGATAAGTACGCTGAAGAAAGGATGTATAAAAGCCTATGTAATTTGAGAATCTATTCTCCCTGTACCTTGTTTCCAGCTGCAGATAAACTTTTCTGCTTCTCCACCCCGTTGTGATTATTGGGTGACGCACACCGGGCAACGAACCTTGCTGCTGTTCGCCTCTGGCACTGAGTGCCGGCAACACCCTGGTGGATCTGCAGCGATCGGCCTAGACCACAAGATGGTGGGCACAGCACAGTGCCATGAAATGCAGCTAACAGGGTTATTTCTGAGAGGGGCTGGGCACCTGCAGCTCCCACTGGTTCCTGAGGGAGATGCAGGAACTCAGCCCTGCTCAGCATTGGCCCACTGTGATGGAAGTGGAACATTCCACCGTAGGGGTGGTGACCGAGACAAACCCAGAGGTGGAGACAGGCAGGGGAAGGGAACTATGACGTAAGCTTTCATAGGTGAGGGCTACGTAAGTCCCACTCCATCCAAGTCACAGGGAAAGGAGCCGTTTGTGACCCTGGAACTCACTGTCACAGACAGAGCCCCAGCTGGTGACTCTAGATCTGAAGTGTCATTTGACTCATTTGAGAGTTCAGAGCCAGCCAGGGCCTTCCCCCTACAGCTCCCCTGGGAGGACGTGGGGCAGGTCTCTTTGCCCAGATGAGGAGGTGGTGACGATGACCCGTGACTCTCTTGTGATGGAGTGATTGTTGGGTCGGCCACCAGGGACTGCAGCATTTCACACCAGGATGTCGCCCAGAGCACATGGCTGCTGCCCGTGGGTCTGAGTACAGGGAACAGGGTGATGGAGTAGGGCCTTCTGTGACCAACCTGCTTCCATTGCTAAAGAAGGGAACGTAAGACACAGAAGGATGAAGGAAAGAATTCTTGTAAGAGGAAGGAAACAAGGCAGGGACAAGGCATCAGATAACTGGCGGGGGGGCAGGGAGGGAGTATGAAGTTAGGGAGGAAAAACACCAGGTGACTGAGGAAGGGAGGGAGAAGAAAGAGGGAAGGGAAATGGGTGAGGAGAGAGACATGAAAAAGGAATGGGCAAAGAGGCTACAAGAGAAGAGAAAGGAGAAGCACAGAGGAAGTGGATGGGGGTAAGAACCTGGACGGATTTCTTTAGCTTCAGATAGAATCCTGAATGCCTTTGTCAAGATGTAGGCAAAGCAGCCAGGTGTAACCACTAGGGGGTAATAATGGAGGCATTTGTACAATTCAGAAAGGAAAGGGTACAAGTGGCTGGAGCTGAGAAGTGGCATCAGCTTGGTTTTCACCTTTCAAGAGACGACATTGCGCTTGGTCCGATTTCCATTGATTGGATCATTGCAGCTTGTCTGTCAGAAGTTCTTACTGTACCACTTCAGAAGTCAAAGAAACTCTTCCTATCAAGAGGTAAGGGATGCACCTTCTCCTAGCAATGGAGTGGAAACTAACCAATTTGAGTGTACTTTCAGGTGAAGGAAGTGAATCTATCCTTTGCTGTCAAAGGCTACCAGCAGTTTCGTCAGAATAAAGCAATATACAGAACCAAAGCTTCTGAGAGGTTACAGAAATATCTACTTCTTCTAGTGAAAAATAAGGAAACCACATACAGCCATTCATCCCACAGAAGGTGTGCATTTATACTCACCGTTACAAAACGAATCCAGTGACAAATAATTTATATTTGTTGCCTGACAAAAAATACTCTGTCAAACATTGATCTTTGCAGCAGGTCATATTTTGAGAGGCAAGGATGACAGATGGCTGTAGGATACAGGAAGGAATTAGCGGATCCATCCTTTTAAGGAGGTAAGAAATACAATACGCCATTGCCCAAACAAACAGTCAATGGTTCTGGTCATACTTTCAGGTGGAAGAAATGTAACGGATGAAATCGTCACCTCTCGAAAGGGCACAAGAAGTTGCTGTCCTGAATAAAGCAGTAAAAAAGAGGGAGTTACCTATTCAGAGGTAAGGAAAGTCGGTAATTCTAACCAATGATCATGACATCTGCTCCTTTCCCCTTCCTGGCTAATGGTGGGTTGTTCCGACAAGGATGTATCACAGAAAAAGTGTAACTAACCAGAGTGTGAAGATGACCATTTAACCTTCTCTTAAATTTGCAGAGAAGAATTGTCCAGCTGATTCTCTTTGTGCAGAATGGATCATTGTTGCTTATTTATCAAATGTGAAGAAGAAGTCAGTGGAATTGATCATTTCTATCAAGAGGTAAGGAACGCACCTCCTCTCAGCACAGGGGCAGGAATAACTGGCTCTATTTCTATTTTCAGGTGGAATGAAGGTCTGACCATTAAGGGGGTGGGGGAAGATAAGAGGCTGCTGAATTTAATAATACTCAGAAAGGTAACGATATCTGGCCAGGGGGAAGAAAAGCATCTTTTACTTCTTTTTCAAAAAGAGGAAAGCAGCCAATTATATGCTTCAAGTTGTAAACAGTGTAGCTGGCTGTACCTCGAAGAATCAAAGCCTTGTCGTGGAACATCACTGACAAACAGGTGAGCACTGGAAAGTCTGTAGAAGCCTAATGATCTGGATGCTATGGAACCGTTTCTATTGATGACTCTTCATAACTGGTAATGAGTAATAATAAATAATTGACAGGTATTGCTAACTGGAGATGTGAACAGACCAGGTGGGCATCCCTACCAGGGAGAAGTGAGGGTAAGTGGCTGTCCCAGGCAAGGATGTAAGCGATACCAGTCTCCAAACATCCATGTGTATATCAAGTGGTGTGGAGTTTCCTTTCAGGGAGAAGAACTGTGGTGGACCTTACTTGTCATGGGGAGAGTGTGAAAAGGAGAGGCAAGACAAAGCAACATGGACTTGCCAGCTGCTCAATCCATGGAGGACTCCAATGAGAAGACGCTGTTATTTGAAGGAACAACAAACAGAAAACAAACAGTCACTTCAAATTGTTCAGCTAGTTGCAAATCTGAATAGGAAGCAAGTCAGCAGAACACAGACATGGAGGTAAGCATTGAAGTTTCCCCAAATAAATAGGTCACACATTGCACATCTCCAGAGGGAAGACGACCAGAGGGCTGTTGTGGTCTTGTAGGGATTATTGCAAATGCAACTTGCTGAACCAGGCATATCAGTTGGAAAGGAAAAAAGCACATCTCTTTCACATTCAGGTGGAAATGAATAGATCCTGTTATACTTTCAGATGGGAAAAATACAGCTGATTTGAACTTTGAGGGTGTGAAAACTTCAGGAAGTTGCGAGAAGATCTGAGATATCTGCAGGAAGGAAACCAGTAAAACTCATCACTGCTGCCAAGAGGTAAGGAACTCACCTCATAAAGGAGAAATTAATGGATCTGGTTTCCCTTTAGGTGAAAGAAATGCAGCTGATCTGATCTCCTCGGGGTTGAGGACGATAAGCAGTCATATTACTTAGCAATACAGGAACACATGTTCCCAGACCTGCAGAGAGGGGAAAAAGTTGCCTTCCTTGACTAGAATGGGAAGACAATCCCTTATCACCATCAAGTTGCAAACCCACAATGCAGGAGACCGTCACTGACAGACGTGAGCGCTTAGGATTCTCTTATTGCCAAATGGAGCAGATCATGATGCATCGTGTACATTTATGGGCCTGTAAAACTGATAATAAGCAAACAAGTTACCTGTCAAATGCTGCTCTCTACAGCCACAGCTGTGCTCTGCAACAACTCGTTTGTGAAGCTGATTTGTCTTTTCAGGAGAAGAGTTACAGACGCTCAGGATTTGAGCACAAAGGAATAGGAATGGAGCTGAACAGATCCAACACCTGAAAGGACAATTGGATCTCATAAGATATGAGACCATGAAAAAGACCCTTCATTCAATAAAGCAACAGAATTGGCTCTGAGGAGAGGTAAGAAGCATTTGGTAAGTCTACCAAATGGGCATACAATCAACTCTACAAAATTACTAACTTATGTTGTGTCGAAGAGTTTGTTACAGCTGATCACACATCTCAGGATCAAAGAGGAGCTCAGGGGCATGGCAGACCTCAGGAGATTCATCTTTATCAGGAGATGATGAACCTCCTTGTCAGTGGCTTTGGTTAGACTTTCAGATGAAGGAAACACAGCCAGTGTGGTCAGTAGTCAAGAAACAATGTTCAAAAGGTGCCTGGGGTCACCTCTTGGGCTAAGGGGAGCAGCTGGTCCCATCTACCGGGATGGAAGCAAAGAAGAAAGAACTGGCCACTGGTTAGTACTGGGACACAGACAATACCCTGGAGGGGCTGGGACAGGGTGTGTAACCATAGTGCCCAGTGGGTTCTTTCCCCACTGTGGTCCTGGCTCGCATGCACAGGGTGAAACTGATCGCCATGTTTGGGGTCAGGAAGGAATTTTCCTCCAGGGCAGATTGGCCAGAGACCCTGGAGGTTTTTCGCCTTCCTCTGGGGCATTGAGCAGGGAACAGCCCCTTGGGCTTTTTAGAAACTGACAATAAAATCCATTCGAGAGATCTTGCCTCCCTTCGTTTTTTGCATTTTCTATAAACCCATCCTGTGCCCCTCTGCCAGGCCCCTGCTCCCAGCCACACAGCAGAGCAGAGTCCCTCCCTGTTGCCCTGCTCCTCCCATTAGAGCCAGCATGGCCCCCCATGTCGCCCTTCCACCCCAGCAGGGCCCCAGCACAGGGGAGACCAGCCTGCCATCCCAGAGAGGGAACAGCCGTGTGCGCAGCCCCCCAGGGATAGGGAGGGGAAATGGCCAGGTGCACCGGTCGAGGGGAAAGCAGGAAGTACAGCAGCACTGTTACCACGTTCCTCTCCCAGGATGCCCCAAGGGGCCAGGGCAAGGCCTTTGGTCGGCCACATCCAAGCGCTCTGCCCTGCTGCTGTGGTCGTAAGACCCCTCTGGCCAAGCCACTGATGAGCGGCTCTGAAAGGGGTGGTCAACGACCCCAAAGCAGCTCTTCCATCGGCTAGGTGGTGCCACCGCTTCCTGAGCACCCTAACTGGGCTCATAGGCTAGCAGCAAATAATTCTCCCCCAGGGCTGGTTCAGCTCAGGGAGCCATCGGGCATCCACGAAGCTCTTGCCTTCAGCCAGCCCTTTCCCAGGATCTGGGGGCCGGAAGCCTCCGTCCTCTGCAGTCTGCTCCAGCTGTGCTGTCTTCTCCTTTAACCCCCGCTCCAAGTCTGGCACCTCTCAGTGCAGTGCTGGGTTGGCCCACACGAGCTCATTCCCCCTGTATTGCCCAGCGTGGGGTCTGTAGATCTCCTTGCAGGCATTCTGGGAAATCAGAACTCCATCATCTGCCCCAGGGGGACTGGGAGCACGACCCGGGGACACGGGACAGGGTCAGTTAGTATTAGTAGCACACGGCTGGAGGGGATGGAAAAGGGAGAGGGGCCAGCAACACGTTACTTCAGTTCTGCACTTCTGTTTAACCTCCAGTTCCTGCTGCCGGCCTATCACCCCCCCTGCGTCCACTTCCTGCCCCCCCAATCAGCTTCGCAGCCGCACGCTGAACCCAAACCACAGGGCAATGCCCAAAACGTTGTTGTGGGGCCTGAAACCTCTATGAACCCGTCTCCTGGAAGCCATTGGGGCCCGATTCTCCCTGCAGGGAGACAGCGTCTCCAAGGTGAAGTCAATAGGAGTGACTCGTACCTTGGGAAGGCGGTTGGGGGGAGAATGCGATATCCTGTGCTAAGATACCATGGGAATTGTAGGCGTGGCTCACAAACTGCAGTGCAGGAGAGGACCTAACAGTAGAGAAGAGCAAAATGGGGACAGGCCGTGGTCTTGGTTTTCAGCTTCTATTTGGCAAAATGAACCCAAACCCAGGGTGAGGGGAAGAAGGTCAGATCAGGGTTTTATTTTATTGTAACCTCCCAGAAATCATGGAGTGGTGGAGTGATGGTTCCGGCCCATCTCAGCCTGGCCTTAACACGGCACCATGGTCTGTACACGCCCTGCCCAGGAGGAGCTGGCTGCAGGGCAATAAAACCAACAGTGAAAACCCCAGAGCCCAACACGTGACACATTCTGCGCGTTGGTGATCACAGCCCCACCGACAACACAAAGAGCTGCTCCCTCCCTTCGTGGAGAAGGGCAGAGCTTAACTGTGCATCAGGCTGCCACACACACTGCAGCCCCAAGCGTTAGCCAGGGTCAAACACCCCAAGACACAAAGCAGAGAGGGGCTGACAGCACAAAGGCACAGGGGAGACACAGAGGCTGGACACCTGCAGCTCCGTATTGGTTTGAGAGGGAGATGCAGGAGCTCAGCATGTGGCCAGGGACAGAGACACATGAGTGGGGAGAGTGAGGGAGACCCCGGCAGGGGAGGGGAGATCGGATTGAAGGCAGCGTCTGTTACAGCCTAGGGCTACAGGAGACTCCTTCCAGAGGACGCAATGGGAACCGTCACACGG
This sequence comes from Natator depressus, assembly GCF_965152275.1. Lineage (NCBI taxonomy): Eukaryota > Metazoa > Chordata > Testudines > Cheloniidae > Natator > Natator depressus. The sequence goes on along the minus strand of NC_134245.1, from coordinate 7,587,629 downwards.
CCGGGCTTCTCCCCAGTTTGCCAAGGGCTCACTGAAAAACCAAGCTCTGATGCAGTTTAGTCCCAAATTGGAACAAATCAAGACAGTTTCTCAGCTCACTTTCTGCATCTCCGGGGACTCAGGCAGATGCTTCCTCCCCTTTCCTACCCCAGTCTCCCTCAACCAGTTCCTCCTCACAGCCCCTCCCTCTCGGGAATGCCCTCTGCCCCTGATAGCCCCAGGTGCTGCCTTGCCCCCTTCATTGGCCCAACAGGGGTGCAGGACCTACTTCAGTTCCAGGTGCCAGCCACCGACTGACATACCCCCCTTCAGGAAAACCTGCCTTTTCCCTTACTCGTGAGGCCCCCTCTGGGCTGCTCTCCCTGCAACCCAGAACAGACTCCATAGAGAGTCACATGTAGCCATATTCCCCAAGTTCCCCACGCTCCTTAACGCCAGTCTTCGTCTCGGTCAGTCTATAGAGTTTCATCTTCTCCAGGGTTTCGAGGTCTCTGCATGCAGTGTCTCCAGCTCTGCCTCAAGCTTCCTGACCATCAGGATCAGGCCACCCCTCTCCTCCCCCGTGGCCTGATGTCCTGCAGACAGCTGCTCCTTCTGTTGCTGAACCATCGGTACCTACATCCTGCAGCCTCTTGGGGCACCTCCTGTCCTCACTAGGGAAACCATAAAATGGGTGTCCCATTTCCGCATCTGCAAAGGATCACTGCTTTCACCTTGGCCCTGGAGGCTCCACCTGGGTCCCCATGCCCCCCACCCCTCCCACACACACACAGAGCCCTGAGCTCGGCCTGGGTCAGGGAACCTTTTCATGAATCCTAAAACTTCAAAAGTATTAAGCAGTGTCCTCTGGAGACAGGACAAAGCTGGTTTTTCAGAGACATGATTTTGGGAAATTCAGCGAAGAGCCCTTTTTACTGAGCAGTCACTGCTCCTTCCTGAATTAGCACAGGGAAAGCCCATCACTTCTCTGCCTCTCCCCCCACAAGAGGCACCACCAGGCGTGGCTACAAATGCCGTTTGTGCTGCCGAGTCCTCCAGGGTCTCCCCTCCACAGCCTGCTTGTGGCTACAGCTCCCCTGCTGCATGGGCTGTGTCAGCACTCCCTTCCCCCGCTTCAGGAGAGTCACTCCCCAAAGATGGTACAGGGACACACTCACCCCTCCTAGGGTTCAAACCCACAGCTACAGGATGGTAACTAATGTTACGGGGCTGATTCCTTCACCCACTTACTTCCCTGGTCCTTCTTGCATGACCAGAGAGCAACAATACCCCAAGTCCAAAGGTGCAAACAATTCGATGTTTATTGTTGTAAACTTCCAGCAAGCATGATTCCAGTTTCCTTCCTTAGTGTCCCCCTTCCCAGCTCTGACACCACAGAGCCTTACACCTGTGTCCCTGTTCCCACTCCTGCCCTTAGCCAAACATGATTCCAATTTCCTTACCCCCATTCCCTGTTCCCATTTCCCCTCCCGACACCCACCCACCCACACCCCCACTTCCTGATTGACTGCAGACTATATAGTAAAATGTGAGTTCCGCTTAGCTATACCTTAACCAATCATTTTCCTGAAATTTAACTAACCAATCCTAACGTATTGTAACATGACTATGTAACTAATTATATCCTACCACCTTAATTAGTTTACACCCAGCAAAATTAATTATACAGCAGAGAGAAACAATCAATCACAGAACCAGACAGAGATTATACAGTCAAGCAATAGCAAAGTGACAGGTTTCAGAGTAGCAGCTGTGTTAGTCTGTATTCGCAAAAATAAAAGTGGGAACTATAATGACAAAATAATACAGAAGGGAGGATTTCACATCCCAGCTATTGATAAGTGAGTTCTTGCCAGACAGGATGCTATCAAACTAAGTTTCCTTTTACATCTTCTCGGCACTTCCCTTTCTCTGGAGGTGATAGGAATACAATCCTGTCCTGATAGTGCCTAAGAGCCCAGTAGCACCTTCTTTCAATGGGACTAGTTTGGAATGGGAGGAGGTGACCGGTCGCTGCCCAGCTTATGGCTGCCTCTGCTGCTTAGCCAAAGGCCTTAGCCTAAGCACAAGGCCTCAGACTGTCACAGTAAGAGAAGGCCCTTACACCGGCAGACAGCGATTTTGATTCTTTAATATCTCTATAACTAGCCAAGTGATAAGAATACACCTAAGTTCTTAAAATACAGGCCTTTGCAGACAGGCCTGAATATCTATATCCTAACACTCCACCCCTTTTTTTTCTTTTTCTTTTGGGATCCTCCTGCCCAGGTATTCCTGGAAAAGCATAGGACATATGGCGACACATTTCCTGATAGGGCCAGGCATCAAGGTGGAAGGTGTCGATATTCCATTTGTCCCACTGTCCCCTGTGTAGTCTGGTGCCCTGCACCTTCTGTTGTACAGGCATACCACACCTATTCCAATTAGTTTTCCAGACTTCCCATTAAAGTGGGCCCGAGAAGATTGAGTCGGGGTTGTCTAGTACACTGTAGGGTTTGGAGGGCTTACTACATTACTTAGAGATTATCTCCATATGCAACGTAACACAAGTACGGTTAACAATACAAAATCCACAGCAACATCGAGAACCTGACCACTGCAGTATGGTCCAACATCCGAGACACCCCCAAATCACTGCCTCTCCTCCTTCGATGGGGTCACGATCTTATGTGTCCAGTTGCTGGCAGTTGCAACAAGCTGCCCCTGCAGGTTTTCCTTGCTTTTGTCCATATCATAAGTCCATTGAATGTTCACAGAGAAATGGGATATTGTCCAAACCAGCTTGACCACTTGGTATGGAATCAGGCAGTAGGCCCTGGTTTGATTATTTACAGCAATAAGACTCACAGATCCATTTGTTCACCAAAGTCCAGATAGCAGCATGCAGATGTGTGTAGTTTGATTATGGGCTAGTGTAATTGTGCCCCCAGTAATATGTACATTCCCAGCAAAACACCTTATACACAGTACACCCAACTGTCCACCCCTTGCATAGGCCATTGATCCTGCTCCTCCATAGTCACAGGAGAGGGGCACATCCAAACATCTTCTGTTGATTTACACTACTTTACACACCCCTCCATTGATTCCCAGTGAGCTCCTCCCCTTCTCATTATTTCCATAGGGCTTGTGGGGGCCACCTTAGCTGCCATTTCATTTCCAGGTACCACGGTAGCTATTACACAGGTGCTGGCCTCCTAGTGAAGCATTTTGCATTCCCATACACACCTTCCCCTCCAAGGTCAGCCTTTTGAAGCCATCCCCCACCCATGTCATGAGATTTTCTGTTCATTAAAACACAACAATGCTAGCAACAAGACAAACACAAAACACAGATCCATGGTATTGTGGGTTATTTTTCCCACTGGCGCCAGCTTGCTTGTAGAGTGTCTGAAAAACAAAAGAAACAATTTCCACCCCCCTGGTGGGGACAGATTATTGCTTAATAATAAATAATAATGATACCACTTTCTTTTACAAATTTCCTTGCTAATTGCAGGAAAAACAGAAGAATTACCTCCAGGCTGTCCTTATTTTGTTCTATAGTCAAGCTAGTGAATTACCCCACTCACTGGTCATTTATGAAATTCATGAGGTGGTGTGCCTCAGTTTCCCCTCTTGTACAACAGACCAAGTTTGCAATAGTTTCTCTGCTGTACCAAGCTTTAAGTTTATTCTCAGGTAATAGCTGAGACACAGCTTCAGATTTTAGTACTGCTCGTGCGTGCACACACACACACACACACACACACACACACAAACACACACAAAGTTAACCTGTCCCCCTTATTTTCAGACTTGAATTGTTTTTTCACCTCCCTTTCTTTGGAGGGCCATAATATGAGTCTTCTAGTAGCCTGTTTGCTGATCAGATGTATTCATTATTTGCAGCTCCTTTGTGCCCATCAGCTAGGTAATTTGCATTTACACAGAGGCTTACTAGCTTGCTTCTGGATCCAAAGCTGTTAGCAGCTCAGACACTGTCTTAAAAGGGAAACATTTTACTTCCACCAGAGTTCTGATTACTTTCCACTTTCATCTCCTGCTCCAAAACACACAGAGATCTGAAAGCACAACCTATTGTGGCCCCTTTTGGAGCCCTAATAGGATTTTAATTAAGTACCAAGTTTTATTTGCATTTCTTTTACCCCTTCTCCAATATACATTGCACACGTCCTGGGAAAATGCACATTCCTTCCATACAGTTTAACCTCCATAACATTATATTAGCCATATTAATTTTACACAAGGTGTAGCTGCCTCCCCCATGCCCACAGAGTTTTCATGTACACCCACCAAAGCAACAATCTGATCCCCCAGAGCCACCCCAAGGCTCAGTGTTCCCATCATTCCTCCCCTTTTCCTTTTCTTTTACCAGTGCAAACACACAAAATTCTCTTTTACCTAACATCCCTTGCACTGTGATTACTCTTTTACACAACTGTACCCCGATTACACTTCCATCTTGTACAACTAGACACCACCACGGGCAGCCAAGTTAAGTTCCAATAGAAACCCCTTACATCCTTTAATGATTTTGATTACATTACCCAATAGTCAAATAATTTTGATCAGATTCTCTCTCTGCCTGCAGCAGTCCCTTATAGACCATTTCTGTGGGAAAAGGGCCCATTTTCGCTCAGAAGAGCTGTAAAGGCTTCTGGGGACAGAAGCCTAGTGGTGGTAGTAGCCACTCGACCTGACCCCCTCGGATAATTTAATTACCAAGCTTCCATCCAATGTGACTGCACAGAGTTGCACATACAGTTACCTTTATATAACTGGGTTTTATCATTAAACAAAAACTTCCTTCTTGACATCTCACATAAGTATCCAAAGTACCCTCCATTAAAACTTCAGAAAAACAAAAGAGTGTGGAAAGGCAGGTTGCACTTTGAAACTTTTTTCCCCCCCTTCTTTCTCTCCACTCCCCCAGGATCAAGTCCCAGCTCCAGTCTCTAAAGGTAGTCTGTTAACTCTGCTTTTGACTAGAAACCCTTTTGGGCCACATCATCTTTCACTACCCCTAACTAATTTACAACCCTTCAGCAGCCCTTGCTGAAGCAGCACCAAACTTGAAAGATTCCTGGCAGCTTCCCATAATGCTGCCCTTACTTCAACCCTCTCACAAGCAGACTGAAGTGCCTCCTTTCCCTGGAAGGCATTCAGTCCCCATGGGCAGGGACCTTCTTCCACTACCCACATACCAAGGAGGGTGGGCTCCTCAGCCACCCAACATCCCTCCGGGTCCCCTAACACTTCCTCCATTTCCTTTTTAATCTCATCCCAGGTTGACCCCTGCACCTGGTATGGGCCCTGGTTCTTCCTTATCTATTGATCCAAAAAATCCTTTACCCTGGCTTGCCAGAACCCGCAACTACCATCACGAGAGTTCGCGATACCCCCTCCAAGCAGCTGCGTGGCCTGTTGGGGAGGGGGACTTACAGGCTGCCACTCACCTATCCAATGCGATGCATTCGAGTCAGTCACCGGCACCAAGATGTTAGGGGGCTTATTCCTTCACCCACTTACTTCCCTGGTCCTTCTCGCATGAACAGAGAGCAACAGTGCCCGAAGTCCAAAGGTGCAAACAATTCGATGTTTATTGTTGTAAACTTCCAGCAAGCATGATTCCAGTTTCCTTCCTTAGTGTCCCCCTTCCCAGCTCTGACACCACAGAGCCTTACACCTGTGTCCCTGTTCCCACTCCTGCCCTTAGCCAAACATGATTCCAATTTCCTTACCCCCATTCCCTGTTCCCATTTCCCCTCCCCACACGCCCCCACCCACACCCCCACTTCCTGATTGACTGCAGACTCTATAGTAAAACGTGAGTTCCGCTTAGCTATACCTTAACCAATCATTTTCCTGAAATTTAACTAACCAATCCTAACGTATTGTAACATGACCACGTAACCAATTATATCCCACCACCTTAATTAGTTTACACCCAGCAAAATTAATTATACAGCAGACAGAAACAATCACAGCACCAGACAGAGATTATACAGACAAACAATAGCAAAGTGGGAACTATAATGACAAAACAATACAGAAGTGAGGATTTCACATCCCAGCTATTGATAAGTGAGTTCTTGCCAGACAGGATGCTCTCAAACTAAGTTTCCTTTTACATCTTCCAGGCACTTCCCTTTCTCTGGAGGTGATAGGAATACAATCCTGTCCTAACAGTGCCTAAGAGCCCAGTAGCACCTTCTTTCAATGGGACTAGTTTGGAATGGGAGGAGGTGACCGGTCGCTTCCCAGCTTATGGCTGCCTCTGCTGCTTAGCCAAAGGCCTTAGCCTAAGAACAGGGCCTCAGACTGTCACAGTGAGAGAAGGCCCTTACACCGGCAGACAGTGATTTTGATTCTTTTATATCTCTATAACTAGCCAAGTGATAAGAATACACCTAAATTCTTAAAGTACAGGCCTTTGTAGACAGGCCTGAATATCTATATCTGAACAACTAACCACGTGAGGAGGTAATACACAACTTGTCTGTATCAGTGTATAAAAGGGGTCACGGAAGGTACATCTGGCCAAGGGGGCAGTGGAAAGTCCCACTGCTGACTGAGCTGGTCCATTCTCAGGGGCGTCCGTGTCCCAGTGTCCACGCAGAGTCTATGGGGTGCGAGTACAAGTGCTTTGTTGACAACAAATCTGGCCAAGCGCCTTTGCCACCGAACGACTCTGTGGTCTTTCGGGCAGTTTGACTGAGGTCTGCTGGGCCAGCTACCTGGCCAGAGCCAGGACAGCGTATGGGCCCACACAGCCAACAACAGGTGCCCTTTTATCAGAGCCCCCAGCGATCATGGAAGGGGGGAGTGATGGGTCTGGTATCTGCCCATCTCCAGCTAACACTGAAACCCCTGCCTGGATTCCCCGGTACAGGAGGCGCTGGCTGTCAGTCCCCTGGTGGGTCTGCAGCGAGTGGCCTAGACCCCAAGATGGAGGGCACAGCACGGTGCCATGAAATGAAGCCCACAGGGTTAGTTCTGAGGGGCTGGGCACCTGCAGCTCCCACTGGTTCCCTGAGAGAGATGCAGGAACTCAGCCCTGCTCAGCATTGGCCCATTGTGATGGAAGTGGAACATTCCACCGTAGGGGTGGTGACCGAGACAAACCCAGAGGTGGAGACAGGCAGGGGAAGGGAACTATGACTTAAGCTTTCATAGGTGAGGGCTGTGTAAGTCCCACTCCATCCAAGTCACAGGGAAAGGAGCCGTTCGTGACCCTGGAACTCACTGTCACAGACAGAGCCCCAGCTGGTGACTCTAGATCTGAAGTGTCATTTGAGAGTTCAGAGCCAGCCAGAGCTTTCCCCCTACACTTCCCCTGAGAGGATGGGGGGCAGATCACTTTGCCCAGATGAGGAGGTGATGACGATGACCCGTGACTCTGTTGTGATGCAGTGATTGTTGGGTCGGCCACCAGGGGCTGCAGGATTTCACACCAGGATGTCATCCAGAGCACATGGCTGCTGCCTGTGGGTCTGAGTACAGGCACCAGGGTGATGGAGTAGGGCCTTCTGCAACCAACCTGCTTCCATTGCTAAAGAAGGGAACGTGAGACAGAAGGATGAAAGAAACAAGGCAGGGACAAGGCATCAGATAACTTGCGGGGGGAGGGAGTGAGTGAGTATGAATTAGTGAGGAAAAACACCAGGGAACTGAGGAAGGGAGGGAGAAGAAAGAGGGAAGGGAAATGGGTGAGGAGAGAGACATGAAAAAGGAATGGGCAAAGAGGCTGCAAGAGAAAGGAGACGCACAGAGGAAGTGGGTGGGGGTAAGAACTGGACGGATTTCTTTAGCTTCAGAATAAGGAAGCCACTTGTACCAACTAGATTTGGAACAAAACAGCTGATTGTATGGAGAGAAACAAGATAAACCATCCCACAGAAGGTGTGCATTTATACTCACTGTTACAAAATGAATCCAAGGACAAATCATTGACATTTGTTGCCTGACAAAAATACTCTGTCAAACATTGATCTTTGCAGCAGGTGAGATTTTGAGATGCAAGGATGACAGATGGCTGTAGGATACTGGAAGGAATTAGCGGATCCGGCCCTTTAAGGAGGTAAGAAATACAATACGCCAATGCCCAAACAAACAGTCAATGGTTCTGGTCATACTTTCAGGTGGAAGAAATGTAACGGATGAAATCATCACCTCTCGAAAGGGCACAAGAAGTTGCTGTCCTGAATAAAGCAATAAAAAAGTGGGAGTTACCTGTTGAGAGGTAAGGAAAGTTTGTAATTCTAACCAATGATCATGACATCTTCTCCTTTCCCCTTCCCGGTTAATGGCTGGTTGTTCCAACAAGGACGTATCACAGAAAAAGTGCAACTAACCAGCGTCTGAAGATGAGCATTTCACCTGCTCTTCCATTTGCAGAGATGAGTTGTCCAGCTGATTCTCTTTGTGCAGAATTGATCATTGTTGCTTATTTATCAAATGTCAAGAAGAAATCAGTGGAACTGATCATTTCTATCAAGAGGTAAGGAACGCACCTCCTCTCAGCACAGGGGCAGGAATAACTGGCTCTATTTCTATTTTCAGGTGGAATGAAGGTCTGACCATTAAGGGGGCGGGGGAAGATAAGAGGCTGCTGAATTTAATAATACTCAGATGGGTAACGATATCTGGCCAGGGGGAAGAAAAGAATCTTTTACTTCTTTTTCAAAAAGAGGAAAGCAGCCAATTATATGCTTCAAGTTGTAACCAGTGTAGCTGGCTGTACCTCAAAGAATCAAAGCCTTGTGGTGGAACATCACTGACAAGTAAGTGAGCACTGGAAAGTCTGTAGAAGCCGAATGGTTTGGATGGTAAGGAACCATTTCTGTTGATGACTCTTCATAACTGGTAATGAGTAATAATAAATAATTGACAGGTATTGCTAACTGGAGATGTGAACAGACCAGGTGGGCATTCCTACCAGGGAGAAGTGAGGGTAAGTGGCTGTCCCGGGCAAGGATGTAAGCGATACCAGTCTCCAAACATCCATGTGTATATCAAGTGGTGTGGAGTTTTCTTTCAGGGAGAAGAACTGTGGTGGACCTTACTTGTCATGGGGAGAGTGTGAAAAGCAGAGGCAAGACAAAGCAACATGGACTTTCCAGCTGCTCAATCCATGGAGGACTCCAATGAGAAGACGCTGTTATTTCAAGGAACAACAAACAGAAAACAAACAGTCACTTGAAATAGTTCAGCTAGTTGCAAATCTTAATATGAAGCAAGTCAGCAGAACACAGACATGGAGGTAAGCATTGACGTTTCCCTGGTTGTCAAATGAACCTCATGCCAAAGCAACACTTACAGACCAAATAAATAGGTCACATGTCGCACATCTCCAGATGGAAGAAGACCAGAGGGCTGTTGTGCTCTTGTAGGGATTAATGCAAATGCAACTTGCTGAACCAGGCATGTCAGTTGGGAAGGAAAAAAGCACATTTCTTTAATGTTCAGGTGGAAATGAATAGATCCTGTTATACTTTCAGATGAGAGAAATGCAGCTGATTTGAACTTTGAGAGTGTGAAAACTTCAGGAAGTTGCGAGAAGATCTGAGATATCTGCAGGAAGGAAACCAGTGAAAGTCATCACTGCTGCCAAGAGGTAAGGAACTCACCTCATAATGGAGAAATTAATGGATCTGGTTTCCCTTCAGGTGAAAGAAGTGCAGCTGATCTGATCTCCCAGGGATTGAGGACTATAAGCAGTCATGTAACTGAAGAATACAGGAACACATGTTCCCAGACTGGCAGAGAGGGAAAAAAGTTGCCTTCCTTGACTAGAATGGGAAGACAATCCCTTATCACCATCACGTTACAAACCCACAATGCAGGAGACCGTCACTGACAGAGGTGAGCGCTTAGGATTCCCTTATTGCCAAATGGAGCAGATCATGACACATCGTGTATATTTATGGGCCTGTAAATCTGATAATAAGCAAACATGTTACCTGTCAAATGCTGGTCTCTGCAGCCACAGCTGTGCTCTGCAGGAACTGGTTTGTGAAGCTGATTTGTCTTTTCAGGAGAAGAGTTACAGACGCTCAGGATTTGAGCACAAAGGAATAGGAATGGAGCTGAACAGATCCAACACCTGAAAGGACAATTGGATCTCATAAGATATGAGACCATGAAAAAGACCCTTCATTCAATAAAGCAACAGAATCGGCTCTGAGGAGAGGTAAGAAGCATTTGGTAAGTCTACCAAATGAGCATATAATCAACTCTACAAATTACTAACTTAAGTTGTGTCAAAGAGTTTGTTACAGCTGATCACACATCTCAGGATCTGAGAGGAGCTCAGGGGCATGGCAGACCTCAGGGGATTCATCTTTATGAGGAGATGATGAACCTGCTTATCAGTGGCTTTGGTTAGACTTTCAGATGTAGGAAACACAGCTAGTGTGGTGAGTATTCAAAAATAATGTTCAAAAGTTGCCTGGGGTCACCTCTTGGGCTAAGGGGAGCAGCTGGTCCCATCTGCCGGGATGGAAGCAAAGAAGAAAGCACTGGCCACTGGTTAGTACTGGGACACAGACAATCCCTTGGAGGGGCTGGGATAGGGTGTGTAACCATAGTGCCCAGTGGGTTCTTTCCCCACTGTGGTCCTGGCTCACATGCACAGGGTGAAACTGATCGCCATGTTTGGGGTCAGGAAGGAATTTTCCTCCAGGGCAGATTGGCCAGAGACCCTGGAGGTTTTTTGCCTTCCTCTGGGGCATCGAGCAGGGACCAGCCCTTTGGGCCATTTAGAAACTGACAATAAAATCCATTCGAGAGATCTTGCCTCCCTTCGTTTTGTGCATTTTCTATAAACCCGTCCTGTGCCCCTCTGCCAGGCCCCTGCTCCCAGCCACACAGCAGAGCAGAGTCCCTCCCTGGTGCACTGCTCCTCCCCATCAGAACCAGAATGGCCCCCCATGTCGCTCTTGCACCCCAGCAGGGCCCCAGCACAGGGGAGACCAGGCTGCCATCCCAGAGAGGGAACAGCCCTGTCCATGGCCCCCGAGGGATAGAGGGGGGAAATGGCCGGGTGCACCGGTCGAGGGGAAAGCAGGAAGCGCAGCGGCACTGTTACCACGTTCCTCTCCCAGGATGCCCTGAGGGGCCTGGGCAAGGCCTTTGGTCTGCCACATCCAAGTGCTCTCCCCTGCTGCTATGGTCGTAAGAGCCCCTCTGGCCAAGCCACTGATGAGCGGCTCTGAAAGGGGTGGTCAATGACCCCAAAGCAGTTCTTCCATTGGCAAGGTGGAGCCACCGCTTCCTGAGCACACTAGCAGGAAATAATAGTCCCCCAGGGCTGGTTCAGCTCAGGGAGCCATCGGGCATCCACAAAGCTCTTGCCTTCAGCCAGCCCGTTCCCAGGAGCTGACGGCCGTTAGCTTCTGTCCTCTGCAGTCTGCTCCAGCTGCTCCAAGTCTGGCACCTCTCAGGGCAGTGCTGGGTTGGCCCACACAAGCTCATTCCCCCTGTATTGCCCAGCGTGGGGTCTGTAGATCTCCTTGCAGGCATTCTGGGAAATCAGAACTCCATCATCTGCCCCAGGGGGACTGGGAGCACGACCCGGGGACACGGGACAGGGTCAGTTAGTATTAGTAGCACACGGCTGGCGGGGATGGAAAAGGGAGAGGGGCCAGAAACACGTTACTTCAGTTGTGCACTTCTGTTTAACCTCCAGTTCCTGCTGCCGGCCTATCACCCCCCCTGCGTCCACTTCCTGCCCCCCCAATCAGCTTCGCAGCTGCATGCTGAACCCAAACCACAGAGCAATGCCCAAAACGTTGTTGTGGGGCCTGAAACCTCTATAAACCCATCTACTGAAAGCCATTGGGGCCCGATTCTCCCTGCAGGGAGACAGCGTCTCCAAGGTGAAGTCAATAGGAGTGACTCGTACCTTGGGAAGGCGGTTGGGGGGAGAATGCGATATCCTGGACTAAGATACCATGGGAATTGTAGGCTTGGCTCACAAACTGCAGTGCAGGAGGGGACCTAACAGTAGAGAAGAGCAAAATGGTGGCAGGCCGTGGTCTTGGTTTTCAGCTTCTATTTGGCAAAATGAACCCAAACCCAGGGTGAGGGGAAGAAGGTCAGATCAGGGTTTTATTTTATTGTAACCCCCCAGAGATCATGGAGTGGTGGAGTGATGGTTCTGGCCCGTCTCAGCCTGGCCAACACGGCACCATGGTCTGTACACGTCCTGCCCAGGAGGAGCTGGCTGCAGAGCAATAAAACCACCAGTTAAAATCCCAGAGCCCAACACGTGACACATTCTGCGCGTTGGTGATCACAGCCCCACCGACAACACAAAGAGCTGCTCCCTCCCTTCATGGAGAAGGGCAGAGCTTAACTGTGCATTCAGGCTGCCACACACACTGTAGCCCCAAGCATTAGCCAGGGTCAAACACCGCAAGACACAAAGCAGAGAGGGGCTGAGGTCACAAAGGCACAGGGGAGACACAGAGGCTGGACACCTGCAGCTCCATATTGGTTTCAGAGGGAGATGCAGGAGCTCAGCATGTGGCCAGAGACAGAGACACATGAGTGGAGAGAGTGAGGGAGACCCCGGCAGGGGAGGGGAGATCGGATTGAAGGCAGCGTCTGTCACAGCCTAGGGCTACAGGAGACTCCTTCCAGAGGACGCAATGGGAACCGTCGCACGGCCCGGCTTCTCCCTAGCTTGCCAAGGGCTCACTGCCAAACCAAGGCTCTGATGCAGTTTAGTCCCAAAGTGGAACAAATCAAGACAGTTTCTCAGCTCACTTTCTGCATCTCCGGGGACTCTGACAGACGCTTCCTCCCCTTTCCTACCCCAGTCTCCCTCAACCAGTTCCTCCTCACAGCCCCTCCCTCTCGGGAATGCCCTCTGCCCCTGATAGCCCCAGGTGCTGCCTTACCCCTTCATTGGCCCAACAGGGGTGCAGGACCTACTTCAGTTCCAGGTGCCAGCCACCGACTGACATACACCCCTTCAGGAAAACCTGCCTTTTCCCTTACTTGTGAGTCCTCTTCTGGGCTGCTCTCCCCCCAGGCCAGAACAGACTCCATCGAGAGTCCAATGTAGCCATATTCCCCAAGTTCCCCACGCTCCTTAACGCCAGTCTTCGTCTCGGTCAGTCTATAGAGTTTCATCTTCTCCAGGGTTTCGAGGTCTCTGCACGCAGTGTCTCCAGCTCTGCCTCAAGCTCCTGACCATCAGGATCAGGCCACCCCTCTCCTCCCCTGTGGCCTGATGTCCTGCAGACAGCTGCTCCTTCTGTTGCTAAACCATCGGTACCTCCATCCTGCAGCCTCCTGGGGCACCTCCTGTCCTCAGTATGGAAACCATAAAATGGGTGTCCCATTTCCGCGTCTGCAAAGGATCACTGCTTTAACCTTGGCCCTGGAGGCTCCACCTGGGTCCCCATGCCCCCCACCCCTCCCACACACACAGAGAGCCCTGAGCTCTGCCTGGGTCAGGGAACCCCTTTTCATGAACCCTAAAACTTCAAAAGTATGAAGCAGTGTCCTCTGGAGACAGGACAGAGCTGGTTTTTCAGAGACTTTATTTTGGGAAATTCAGCGAAGAGCCCTTTTTACTGGGCACTCACTGCTCCTTCCTGAATTACAACAGAGAAAGCCCATCACTTCTCTGCCTCTCCCCCCACAAGAGACACCACCAGCCGTGGCTACAAATGCCGTTTGTGCTGCCGAGTCCTCCAGGGTCTCCCCTCCACAGCCTGCTTGTGGCTACAGCTCCCCTGCTGCATGGGCTGTGTCAGCACTCCCTTCCCCCGCTTCAGGAGAGTCACTCCCCAAAGATGGTACAGGGACACACTGACCCCTCCTAGGGTTCAAACCCACAGCTACAGGATGGTAACTAATGTTAGGGGGCTGATTCCTTCACCCACTTACTTCCCTGGTCCTTCTCGCATGAACAGAGAGCAACAATACCCCAAGTCCAAAGGCGCAAACAATTCGATGTTTATTGGGGTGAACTTCCAGCAAGCATGATTCCAGTTTCCTTCCTTAGTGTCCCCCTTCCCAGCTCTGACACTACAGAGCCTTACACCTGTGTCCCTGTTCCCATTCCTGCCCTTAGCCAAACATGATTCCAATTTCCTTACCCCCATTCCCTCTTCCCATTTCCCCTCCCCACACCCATCCACAACCCCCGCACTTCCTGACTGACTGCAGACTATATAGTAAAACTTGAGTTCCACTTAGCTATACCTCAATCAATCTTTTTCCTTAAATTTAACTAACCAATCCTAACGTAATGTAACTAATTATATCCCACCACCTTAATTAGTTTACACCCAGCAAAATTAATTATACAGCAGACAGAAACAATCAATCACAGAACCAGACAGAGATTATACAGTCAAGCAATAGCAAAGTGACAGGTTTCAGAGTAGCAGCCGTGTTAGTCTGTATTCGCAAAAAGAAAAGTGGGAACTATAATGACAAAATAATACAGAAGGGAGGATTTCACATCCCAACTATTCATAAGTGAGTTCTTGCAGGACAGGATGCTATCAAACTAAGTTTCCTTTTACACCTTCTAGGCACTTCCCTTTCTCTGGAGGTGATAGGAATACAATCCTGTCCTGATAGTGCCTAAGAGCCCAGTAGCACCTTCTTTCAATGGGACTAGTTTGGAATGGGAGGAGGTGACCGGTCGCTGCCCAGCTTATGACTGCCTCTGCTGCTTAGCCAAAGGCCTTAGCCTAAGCACAGGGCCTCAGACTGTCACAGTAAGAGAAGGCCCTTACACCGGCAGACAGTGATTTTGATTCTTTTATATCTCTATAACTAGCTAAGTGATAAGAATACACCTAAATTCTTAAAATACAGGCCTTTGCAGACAGGCCTGAATATCTATATCCGAACAATTAACCACGTGAGAGGGGTAACACACAACTTGTCTGTATCAGTGTATAAAAGAGGGGTCACGGAAGGCACATCTGGCCAAGGGGGCAGTGGAAAGTCCCACTGCTGACTGAGCTGGTCCCTTCTCATGGGCGTCCGTGTCCTACTGTTGCAGGCACCCAGTGCCGAGAGGCTGAACAACAGCTGAGGTTGGTTCGTTCCCCGGTGTGCGTCACCCAATAATCACAACGGGGCGGAGAAGCAGAAAAGTTTATTTGCAGCTGCAAAAAGGTACAGGGAGAAGAAAATCTCAAATCCTGCACCCAGAGCAGGAAGTTACACAGGCTTTTATACATCCTTTCTTCAACATACATGTCCAATAGCAAGCTGCCCTAAGTAGCCATATAGCCAGCCAATCCAGTTACGAGCAAGTTCCCCTGTTCTCTGTACCATCTGTTAAACCATACATAAAGCCGCTTTATTCAGCATTGTTCTTCCATATCTGCCCTGTTTGGCCTTGTTTAGTTTCAGGCAGTCTGTCTCTGCAACATATTGTTGCAGATCCTCAGCAGAACTGCTGTGAGTGCCTCCAGGCCGGGGGGCCAAGGACACTTGGGCTTAGTACGCAGAGCTGCCGCGAGTGCCTCCAGGCGGGAGCGGGGGCCAAGGACACTTGGGCCTAGTGCGAGGGGGCTTCATCGACACTCGTGGTCTTCCATCCCCTCGAGATACCTAGTGGCCATGCCCCAGTGTCCCCAACACTACTGTCCACGCAGAGTCTATGGGGTGCGAGTACAAGTGCTTTGTCGACAAACCTAGCCAAGCGCCTTTGCCACCGAACGAGTCTGTGGTCTTTCGGGCAGTTTGACTGAGGTCTGCTGGGCCAGCTACCTGGCCAGAGCCAGGACAACGCATGGGCCCACACAGCCAATAACAGGTGTCCTTTTATCAGAGCCCCCAGCGATCATGGAAGGGTGGAGTGATGGGTCTGGTATCAGCCCATCTCCAGCTAACACTGAAACCCCTGCCTGGTTCCCCGGTACAGGCGGCGCTGGCTGTCAGTCCCCTGGTGGGTCTGCAGCGATCGGCCTAGACCACAAGATGGAGGGCACAGCACGGTGCCATGAAATGCAGCCAACAGGGTTAGTCCTGAGAGGGGCTGGGCACCTGCAGCTCCCACCGGTTCCTGAGGGAGATGCAGGAACTCAGCCCTGCTCAGCATTGGCCCACTGTGTTGGAAGTGGAACATTCCACCGTAGGGGTGGTGACCGAGAGAAACCCAGAGGTGGAGACAGGCAGGGGAAGGGAACTATGACGTAAGCTTTCATAGGTGAGGGCTGCGTAAGTCCCACTCCATCCAAGTCACAGGGAAAGGAGCCGTTCGTGAGCCTGGAACTCATCATCACAGACAGAGCACCAGCTGGTGACTCTAGATCTGAAGTGTCATTTGACTCATTTGAGAGTTCAGAGCCAGCCAGAGCTTTCCCCCTACACCTCCCCTGGGAGGACGTGGGGCAGGTCTCTTTGCCCAGATGAGGAGGTGATGACGATGACCCGTGACTCTGTTGTGAGGCAGTGATTGTTGGGTCGGCCACTAGGGGCTGCAGCATTTCACACCAGGATGTCGCCCAGAGCACATGGCTGCTGCCTGTGGGTCTGAGTACAGAGACCAAGGAGATGGAGTAGGAACTTCTCGGACCAACCTGCTTCCATTGCTAAAGAAGGGAATGTGAGACACAGAAGGATGAAGGAAAGAATTCTTGTAAAGAGGAAGGAAACAAGGCAGGGACAAGGCATCAGATAACTGGCGGGGGGCAGGGAGGGAGTATGAAGTTAGGGAGGAAAAACACCAGGGAACTGAGGAAGGGATAGAGAAGAAAGAGGGAAGGGAAATGGGTGAGGAGAGAGACATGAAAAAGGAATGGGCAAAGACGCTGCAAGAGAAGAGAAAGGAGAAGCACAGAGGAAGTGGATGGGGGTAAGAACCTGGATGGATTTCTTTAGTTTCAGATAGAATCCTGATTGCCTTTGTCAAGATGTAGGCAAAGCAGCCAGGTGTAACAACAAGGGGTTAATAATGGAGGCATTTGTACAATTCAGAAAGGAAAGGGTACAAGTGGCCGTAGCTGAGTGGTGGCATCAGCTTGTTTTTCACCTTTCAAGAGACGACATCGCACTTGGTCCAATTTCCATTGATTGGATCATTGCAGCTTGTCTGTCAGAAGTTCTTATTGTACCACTTCAGTAGTCAGAGAAACTGTTCCTATCAAGAGGTAAGGAATGCACCTTCTCCTAGCAATGGAGCGGAAACTAACCAATTTGAGTGTACTTTCAGGTGAAGGAAGTGAATCTATCCTTTGCTGTCAAAGGCTACCAGCAGTTTCGTCAGAATAAAGCAATATACAGAACCAAAGCTTCTGAGAGGTTACAGAAATATCTACTACTTCTAGTCAAAAATAAGGAAACCACATACAGCCATTCATCCCACAGAAGGTGTGCATTTATACTCACCGTTACAAAACGAATCCAGTCACAAATAATTTATATTTGTTGCCTGACAAAAATACTCTGTCAAACATTGATCTTTGCAGCAGGTCATATTTTGAGAGGCAAGGATGACAGATGGCTGTAGGATACAGGAAGGAATTAGCGGATCCATCCTTTTAAGGAGGTAAGAAATACAATACGCCATTGCCCAAACAAACAGTCAATGGTTCTGGTCATACTTTCAGGTGGAAGAAATGTAACGGATGAAATCGTCACCTCTCGAAAGGGCACAAGAAGTTGCTGTACTGAATAAAGTAGTAAAAAAGTGGGAGATACCTGTTCAGAGGTAAGGAAAGTGGGTAATTCTAACCGATGATCATGACATCTGCTCCTTTTCCCTTCCTGGCTAATGGTGGGTTGTTCCGACAAGGATGTATCACAGAAAAAGTGCAACTAACCAGAGTGTGAAGATGACCATTTAACCTGCTCTTATATTTGCAGAGAAGAATTGTCCAGCTGATTCTCTTTGTGCAGAATGGATCATTGTTGCTTATTTATCAAATGTGAAGAAGAAGTCAGTGGAATTGATCATTTCTATCAAGAGGTAAGGAACGCACCTCCTCTCAGCACAGGGGCAGGAATAACTGGCTCTATTTTTATTTTCAGGTGAATGAAGGTCTGACCATTAAGGTGGCGGGGGAAGATAAGAGGTTGCTGAATTTAATAACAGTCAGACAGGTAACGATATCTTTTATTTCTAGCTCAGAAAGAGGAAAGCAGGCAATTATACCCTTAAAGTTGTAACCAGTGTAGCTGGCTGTAACTCTAAGAATCAAAGCCTTGTGGTGGAACATCATTGACAAGTAGGTGAGCATGGAAAAGTCTGTAGAAGCCTAATGATCTAGATGCTATGGAACCGTTTCCATTGATGACTCTTCATAACTGGTAATGAGTAATAATAAATTGTCAGGTTTTGCTAACTGGAGACGTGAACAGACCAGGTCGCGATTCCTACCAGAATGAGGAATGAGGAGAAGTGAGGGTAAGTGGCTATCCCGGGCAAGGAGGTAAGAAATACCAGTCTCCAAACATCCATGTGTATATCAAGTGGTGTGGAGTTTTCTTTCAGGGAGAAGAACTGTGGTGGACCTTACTTGTCATGGGGAGAGTGTGAAAAGGAGAGGCAAGACAAAGCAACATGGACTTGCCAGCCGCTCAATCCATGGAGGACTCCAATGAGAAGACGCTGTAATTTCAAGGAACAACAAACAGAAAACAGTCACTTCAAATAGTTCAGCTAGTTGCAAATCTGAATAGGAAGCAAGTCAGCAGAACACAGACATGGAGGTAAGCACTGACGTTTCCCTGGTTGTCAAATGAACCTCATGCTAAAGCAACACTTACAGACCAAATAAATAGGTCACATGTCGCACATCTCCAGATGGAAGACGACCAGGGGGCTGTTGTGCTCTTGTAGGGATTAATGGAAATGCAACTAGCTGAACCGGGCATGTCAGTTGGGAAGGAAAAAAGCACATTTCTTTAACAATGAGGTGGAAATGAATAGATCCTGTTATACTTTCAGATGAGAAAAACGCAGAAGCTTTGAACTTTGAGGGTGTGAAAACTTCAGGTAGTTGCGAGAAGATCTGAGATATCTGCAGGAAGGAAACCACTGAAAGTCATCACGGCTGCCGAGAGGTAAGGAATTCACCTCATAATGGAGAAATTAATGGATCTGGTTTCCGTTCAGGTGAAAGAAATGCGGCTGATCTGATCTCCCAGGGGTTGAGGACCATAAGCAGTCATGTTACTGAAGAATACAGGAACACATGTTCCCAGACCTGCAGAGAGGGGAAAAAGTTGCCTTCCTTGACTAGAATGGGAAGACAATCCCTTATCACCGTCAAGTTACAAACCCACAATGCAGGAGACCGTCCCTGACAGAGGTGAGCGCTTAGGATTCTCTTATTGCTAAATGGACCAGATCGTGACGCATCGTTTACATTTATGGGCCTGTAAAACTGATAATAAGCAAACAAGTTACCTGTCAAATGCTGATCTCTTCAGCCACAGCTGTGCTTTGCAGGAACTAGTTTGTGAACCTAATATGTCTTTTCAGGAGAAGAGTTACAGACGCTCAGGATTTGAGCACAAAGGAATAGGAATGGAGCTGAACAGATCCAACACCTGAAAGGACAATTGGATCTCAAGATATGAAACCATGAAAAAGACCCTTCATTCAATAAAGCAACAGAATTGGCTCTGAGGAGAGGTAAGAAGCATTTGGTAAGTCTACCAAATGGGCATACAATCAACTCTACAAAATTACTAACTTATGTTGTGTCAAAGAGTTTGTTACAGGTGATCACACATCTCAGGATCGAAGAGGAGCTCAGGGTCATGGCAGACCTCAGGTGATTCATCTTTATCAGGAGATGATGAACCTGCTTGTCAGTGGCTTTGGTTAGACTTTCAGATGAAGGAAACACAGCCAGTGTGGTCAGTAGTCAAGAAATAATGTTCAAAAGGTGCCTGGGGTCACCTGTTGGGCTAAGGGGAGCAGCTGGTCCCATCTGCTGGGGTAGAAGCAAAGAAGAAAGAACTGGCCACTGGTTAGTACTGGGACAGAGACAATCCCCTGGAGGGGCGTGGGACAGGGTGTGTAACCATAGTGCCCAGTGGGTCCTTTCCCCACTGTGGTCCTGGCTCGCATGCACAGGGTGAAACTGATCGCCATGTTTGGGGTCAGGAAGGAATTTTCCTCCAGGGCAGATTGGCCAGAGACCCTGGAGGTTTTTCGCCTTCCTCTGGGGCATGGAGCAGGGACCAGCCCTTTGGGCCATTTAGAAACTGACAATAAAATCCATTCGAGAGATCTTGCCTCCCTTCGTTTTTTGCATTTTCTATAAACCCGTCCTGTGCCCCTCTGCCAGGCCCCTGCTCCCAGCCACACAGCAGAGCAGAGTCCCTCCATGGTGCACTGCTCCTCCCCATCAGAACCAGCATGGCCCCCCGTGTCGCTCTTCCACCCCAGCAGGGCCCCATCACAGGGGAGACCAGCCTGCCATCCCAGAGAGGGAACAGCCATGTGCACAGCCCCCCAGGGATAGGGAGGGGAAATGGACAGGTGCACCGGTCGAGGGGAAAGCAAGAAGTACAGCAGCACTGTTACCACGTTCCTCTCCCAGGATGCCCCGAGGGGCCAGGGCAAGGCCTTTGGTCTGCCACAGCCAAGTGCTCTGCCCTGCTGCTGTGGTCGTAAGAGCCCCTCTGGCCAAGCCACTGATGAGCGGCTCTGAAAGGGGTGGTCAATGACCCCAAAGCAGTTCTTCCATTGGCATGGTGGGACCACGCTTCCTGAGCATCCGAACGGGGCCCACAGGCTAGCCGCAAATAATAGTCCCCCAGGGCTGGTTCAACTCAGGGAGCCATCGGGCATCCACGAAGCTCTTGCCGTCAGCCAGCCCTTTCCCAGGATCTGGGGGCCGGAAACCTCTGTCCTCTGCAGTCTGCTCCAGCTGTGCTGTCTTCTCCTTTCGCCCCCGCTCCAAGTCTGGCACCTCTCAGGGCAGTGCTGGGTTGGCCCACACGAGCTCATTCCCCCCGTATTGCCCAGCATGGGGTCTGTAGATCTCCTTGCAGGCATTCTGGGAAATCAGAACTCCATCATCTGCCCCAGGGGGACTGGGAGCACGACCCGGGGACACGGGACAGGGTCAGTTAGTATTAGTAGCACACGGCTGGCGGGGATGGAGAAGGGAGAGGGGCCAGAAACACGTTACTTCAGTTGTGCACTTCTGTTTAACCTCCAGTTCCTGCTGCCTGCCTATCACCCCCCCAGCGTCCACTTCCTGTCCCCCCAATCAGCTTCGCAGCCGCACGCTGAGCCCAAACCACAGGGCAATGCCCAAAACGTTGTTGTGGGGCCTGAATCCTCTATAAACCCATCTACTGAAAGCCATTGGGGCCCGATTCTCCCTGCAGGGAGACAGCGTCTCCAAGGTGAAGTCAATAGGAGTGACTCGTACCTTGGGAAGGCGGTTGCGGGGAGAATGCGATATCCTGGGCTAAGATACCATGGGAATTGGGAACCTAACAGTAGAGGAGAGCAAAATGGGGTCAGGCTGTGTTCTTGGTTTTCCGCTTCTATTTGGCAAAATGAACCCAAAACTAGGGTGAGGGGAAGAAAGTCAGATCAGGGTTTTATTTTATTGTAACCCCCCAGAGATCATGGAGCGGTGGAGTGATGGTTCCAGCCCGTCTCAGCCTGGCCCTCTCACGGCACCATGGTCTGTACACGCTCTGCTGAGGAGGAGCTGGCTGCAGGGCTATAAAACCACCAGTTAAAACCCCAGAGCCCAGCGCGTGACACATTCTGCGAGTTGGTGATCACAGCCCCACTGACAACACAAAGAGCTGCTTCCTCCCTTCATGGAGAAGGGCAGAGCTTAACTGTGCATCCGGCTGCCACACACACTGCAGCCCCAAGCGTTAGCCAGGGTCAAACACCCCAAGACACAGAGCAGAGAGGGGCTGAGGGCACAAAGGCACAGGGCAGACACAGAGGCTGGGCACCTGCAGCTCCATATTGGTTTCAGAGGGAGATGCAGGAGCTCAGCGTGTGGCCAGGGACAGAGACACATGAGAAGAGAGCGTGATGGAGAGCCCAGCAGGGGAGGGGAGATCGGATTGAAGTCAGCGTCTGTCACAGCCTAGGGCTACAGGAGACTCCTTCCAGAGGACGCAATGGGAACCATCCCACGGCCAGGCTTCTCCCCAGCTTGCCAAGGACTCACTACCACACCCAGGCTCTGACACAATTTAGTCCCAAACTGGAACAAATCAAGACAGTTTCTCAGCTCACTTTCTGCATCTCCGGGGACTCTGGCAGATGCTTCCTGCCATTTCCTACCTCAGTCTCCCTCAGCCAGTTCCTCCTCACAGCCCCTCCCTCTCGGGAATGCCCTCTGCCCTTTAGAGGCCCAGGTGCTGCCTTGCCCCCTTCATTAACACTCCTTAACGCCAGTCTTCGTCTCAGTCAGTCTATAGAGTTTCATCTTCTCCATTGTTTCGAGGTCTCTGCACGCAGTGTCTTCAGCTCTGCCACAAGCTCCTGACCATCAGGATCAGGCCACCCCACTCCTCCCCCGTGGCCTGATGTCCTGCAGACAGCTGCTCCTTCTGTCGCTGAACCATCCGTACCTCCATGCTGCAGCCTCCAGTCCTCCTGGGGCACCTCCCGCCCTCACTATGGGAACTATAAAGCGGGTGTCCCATTTCCCCTTCTGCAAAGGATCACTGCTTTCGCCTTGGCTCTGGAGGCTCCACCTGGGTCCCCATGCCCCCCCGCACCCCTCCCCCCACACAGAGCCCTGAGCTCTGCCTGGGTCCGGGAACCCCTTTTCATGAACCCAAAAAACTTCAAAAGTATTAAGCAGTGTCCTATGGAGACAGGACAGAGTTGATTTTTCAGAGACATGATTTTGGGAAATTCAGCAAAGATCCCTTTTTATTGGGCAGTCACTGCTCCTTCCTGAATTAGCACAGGGAAGGCCCATCACTTCTCTGCCTCTCCCCCCACAAGAGGCACCACCAGGCGTGGCTACAAATGCCATTTGTGCTGCCGAGTCCTCCAGGGTCTCCCCTCCACAGCCTGCTTGTGGCTACAGCTCCCCTGCTGCATGGGCTGTGTCAGCACTCCCTTCCCCAGTGTTAGGATATAGATATTCAGGCCTGTCTGTAAAGGCCTATACTCTAAGAATTTAGGTGTATTCTTATCACTTGGCTAGTTAGAGAGGTACAAAAGAGAAACAAAATCACTGTCTGCCGGTGTAAGGGCCTTTTCTTACTGTGACAGTCTGAGGCCCTGTGCTTAGGCTAAGGCCTTTGGCTAAGCAGCAGAGGCAGCCATAAGCTAGGAAGTGACCGGTCACCTCCTCCCATTCCAAACTTGTCACATTGAAAGAAGGTGCTATTGGGCTGTTAGGAATACAATCCTGTCCTGATCATGCCTATCACCTCCAGAGAAAGGGAAGTGCCTAGAAAATGTAAAGAAAACAGCATCCTGTCTGGCAAGAACTCACTTATCAATACTGGGATGTGAAATCCTCACTTCTGTATTGTTTTGTCATTATAGTTCCCACTTTTCTATTGTTTTATCTGTATAATCTCTGTCTGGTTCTGTGATTGTTCCTGTCTGCTGTATAATTAATTTTGCTTGGTGTAAACTAATTAAGGTGGTGGGATATAATTGGTTACATAATCATGTTACAATATGTGAGGATTGGTTAGTTAAATTTCAGGAAAATGATTGGTTAAGGTATAGCTAAGCAGAACTCAAGTTTTACTATATAATCTGTAGTCAATGAGGAAGTGAGTGGGCGTGGGTGGGAGGGGATGGGTGTGTGGGTGGGGTAGATGGGAACAGGGAATGGGGGTAAGGAAATTGGAACCATGTTTTGCTAAAGGGGGAAATGGGAACAGGGAATGGGGGTTAGGAAATTGGAATCATGTTTTGCTAAGGGCAGGAATGGGAACAGGGACACAGGTGTCAGGCTCTGTGGTGTCAGAGCTGGGAAGGAGGATACTAAGGAAGGAAACTGGAATCATGCTTGCTGGAAGTTCACCCCAATAAACATCGAATTGTTTGCGCCTTTGGACTTGGGGTATTGTTGCTCTCTGTTCATGCGAGAAGGACCAGGGAAGTAAGTGGGTGAAGGAATAAGCCCCCTAACACCCAGCTTCAGGAGAGTCACTCCCCAAAGATGGTACAGGGACACACTGACCCCTCCTAGGGTTCAAACCCACAGCTACAGGATAGCAAGTAACATTAGGGGGCTTATTCCTTCACCCACTTACTTCCCTGGTCCTTCTCGCATGAACAGAGAGCAACAATACCCCAAGTCCAAAGGTGCAAACAATTCGATGTTTATTGGGGTGAACTTCCAGCAAGCATGAATCATAGAATCATAGAATCATAGAATATCAGGGTTGGAAGGGACCCCAGAAGGTCATCTAGTCCAACCCCCTGCTCAAAGCAGGACCAATTCCCAGTTAAATCATCCCAGCCAGGGCTTTGTCAAGCCTGACCTTAAAAACCTCTAAGGAAGGAGATTCTACCACCTCCCTAGGTAACGCATTCCAGTGTTTCACCACCCTCTTAGTGAAAAAGTTTTTCCTAATATCCAATCTAAACCTCCCCCATTGCAACTTGAGACCATTACTCCTCGTTCTGTCATCTGCTACCATTGAGAACAGTCTAGAGCCATCCTCTTTGGAACCCCCTTTCAGGTAGTTGAAAGCAGCTATCAAATCCCCCCTCATTCTTCTCTTCCGCAGACTAAACAATCCCAGCTCCCTCAGCCTCTCTTCATAAGTCATGTGCTCTAGACCCCTAATCATTTTTGTTGCCCTTCGCTGGACTCTCTCCAATTTATCCACATCCTTCTTGTAGTGGGGGGCCCAAAACTGGACACAGTACTCCAGATGAGGCCTCACCAGTGTCGAATAGAGGGGAACGATCACATCCCTCGATCTGCTCGCTATGCCCCTACTTATACATCCCAAAATGCCATTGGCCTTCTTGGCAGCAAGGGCACACTGTTGACTCATATCCAGCTTCTCGTCCACTGTCACCCCTAGGTCCTTTTCTGCAGAACTGCTGCCGAGCCCTTCGGTCCCTAGTCTGTAGCGGTGCATTGGATTCTTCCATCCTAAGTGCAGGACCCTGCACTTATCCTTATTGAACCTCATCAGATTTCTTTTGGCCCAATCCTCCAATTTGTCTAGGTCCTTCTGTATCCTATCCCTCCCCTCCAGCGTATCTACCACTCCTCCCAGTTTAGTATCATCCGCAAATTTTCTGAGGGTGCAATCCACACCATCCTCCAGATCATTTATGAAGATATTGAACAAAACCGGCCCCAGGACCGACCCCTGGGGCACTCCACTTGACACCGGCTGCCAACTAGACATGGAGCCATTGATCACTACTCGTTGAGCCCGACAATCTAGCCAGCTTTCTACCCACCTTATAGTGCATTCATCTAGCCCATACTTCCTTAACTTGCTGACAAGAATACTGTGGGAGACCGTGTCAAAAGCTTTGCTAAAGTCAAGAAACAATACATTCACTGCTTTCCCTTCATCCACAGAACCAGTAATCTCATCATAAAAGGCGATTAGATTAGTCAGGCATGACCTTCCCTTGGTGAATCCATGCTGACTGTTCCTGATCACTTTCCTCTCATGTAAGTGCTTCAGGATTGATTCTTTGAGGACCTGCTCCATGATTTTTCCAGGGACTGAGGTGAGGCTGACTGGCCTGTAGTTCCCAGGATCCTCCTTCTTCCCTTTTTTAAAGATTGGCACTACATTAGCCTTTTTCCAGTCATCCGGGACTTCCCCCGTTCGCCACGAGTTTTCAAAGATAATGGCCAACGGCTCTGCAATCACAGCCGCCAATTCCTTCAGCACTCTCGGATGTAACTCGTCCGGCCCCATGGACTTGTGCACGACCAGCTTTTCTAAATAGTCCCTAACCACCTCTATCTCCAGAGAGGGCTGGCCATCTCTTCCCCATTCTGTGATGCCCAGCGCAGCAGTCTGGGAGCTGACCTTGTTAGTGAAAACAGAGGCAAAAAAAGCATTGAGTACATTAGCTTTTTCCACATCCTCTGTCACTAGGTTGCCTCCCTCATTCAGTAAGGGGCCCACACTTTCCTTGGCTTTCTTCTTGTTGCCAACATACCTGAAGAAACCCTTCTTGTTACTCTTGACATCTCTTGCTAGCTGCAGCTCCAGGTGCGATTTGGCCCTCCTTATATCTTTCCTACATGCCCGAGCAATATTTTTATACTCTTCCCTGGTCATATGTCCAACCTTCCACTTCTTGTAAGCTTCTTTTTTATGTTTAAGATCCGCTAGGATTTCACCATATGATTCCAGTTTCCTTCCTTAGTGTCCTCCTTCCCAGCTCTGACACCACAGAGCCTGACACCTGTGTCCCTGTTCCCATTCCTGCCCTCAGCCAAACATGATTCCAGTATCCTTACCCCCATTCCCTGTTCCCATTTCTCCTCCCCACACCCCACACCCCACTTCCTGATTGACTGCAGACTATATAGTAAAACGTGAGTTCCGCTTAGCTATACCTTAACCAATCATTTTCCTGAAATTTAACTAACCAATCCTAACATATTGTAACATGACTATGTAACCAATTATATCCCACCACCTTAATTAGTTTACCCCCAGGAAAATTAATTATACAGCAGACAGAAACAATCACAGAACCAGACAGAGATTATACAGACAAACAATAGCAAAGTGACAGGTTTCAGAGTAGCAGCCGTGTTAGTCTGTATTCGCAAAAAGAAAAGTGGGAACTATAATGACAAAACAGTACAGAAGTGAGGATTTCACATCCCAGCTATTGATAAGTGAGTTCTTGCCAGACAGGATGCTATCAAACTAAGTTTCCTTTTACATCTTCTAGGCACTTCCCTTTCTCTGGAGGTGATAGGAATACAATCCTGTCCTGATAGTGCCTCAGGGTATGTCTACACTACGGAATAAGGTCGGTTTTTTAGAAATCGGTTTTATATATTCGAGTGTGTGTGTCCCCACAGAAAATGCATTAAGTGCATTAACTCGGCGGAGTGCTTCCACAGTACTGAGGCTAGAGTCGACTTCCGGAGTGTTGCACTGGGGGTAGCTATCCCACAGTTCCCGCAGTCTCCGCTGCCCATTGGAATTCTGGGCTGAGATCCCAATGCCTGATGGGGCTAAAACATTGTCGCGCGTAGTTCTGGGTACATATCGTCAGGCCCTCCTTCCCTCCCTCCCTCCGTGAAACAAGGGCAGACAATCGTTTCGCGCCTTTTTTCCTGAGTTACCTGTGCAGATGCCATACCACGGCAAGCATGGAGCCCGCTCAGGTAACCGTCACCGTATGTCTCCTGGGTGCTGGCAGACGCGGTACGGCATTGCTACACAGCAGCAGCAACCCATTCCCTTGTGGCAGCAGACGGTGCAATACGACTGGTAGCCGTCATCGTCGTGTCCGAGGTGCTCCTGGCCACGTCAGCTGGGAGCGCCTGGGCAGACATGGGCGCAGGGACTAAATTTGGAGTGTCTTGACCAGGTCATTCTCTTTAGTCCTGCAGTCAGTCCTATTGAACCGTCTTATGGTGAGCAGGCAGGCGATATGGATTGCTAGCAGTCCTATTGCATCATCTTCTGGCGGGCAGGCAAGAGATGAGGATGGCTAGCAGTCCTACTGCACCATCTTCTGCCGGGCAGCCATGAGATGTGGATGGCATGCAGTCCTTCTGCACCGTCTGCTGCCAGCCAAAGATGTAAAAGATAGATGGAGTGGATCAAAACAAGAAATAGACCAGATATGTTTTGTACTCATTTGCCTCCTCCCCCGTCTAGGGGACTCATTCCTCTAGGTCACACTGCAGTCACTCATAGAGAAGGTGCAGCGAGGTAAATCTAGCCATGTATCAATCAGAGGCCAGACTAACCTCCTTGATCTAATAAGAACAATAACTTAGGTGCACCATTTCTTATTGGAACCCTCCGTGAAGTCCTGCCTGAAATACTCCTTGATGTAAAGCCACCCCCTTTGTTGATTTTAGCTCCCTGAAGCCAACCCTGTAAGCCGTGTCGTCAGTCGCCCCTCCCTCCGTCAGAGCAACGGCAGACAATCGTTCCGCGCCTTTTTTCTGTGCGGACGCCATACCAAGGCAAGCATGGAGGCCGCTCAGCTCACTTTGGCAATTAGGAGCACATTAAACACCACACGCATTATCCAGCAGTATATGCAGCACCAGAACCTGGCAAAGCGATACCGGGCGAGGAGGCGACGTCAGCGCGGTCACGTGAGGGATCAGGACATGGACACAGATTTCTCTGAAAGCATGGGCCCTGCCAATGCATGCATCATGGTGCTAATGGGGCAGGTTCATGCTGTGGAACGCCGATTCTGGGCTCGGGAAACAAGCACAGACTGGTGGGACCGCATAGTGTTGCAGGTCTGGGACGATTCCCAGTGGCTGCCAAACTTTCGCATGCGTAAGGGCACTTTCATGGAACTTTGTGACTTGCTTTCCCCTGCCCTGAAGCGCATGAATACCAAGATGAGAGCAGCCCTCACAGTTGAGAAGCGAGTGGCGATAGCCCTGTGGAAGCTTGCAACACCAGACAGCTACCGGTCAGTTGGGAATCAATTTGGAGTGGGTAAATCTACTGTTGGGGCTGCTGTGATGCAAGTAGCCCACGCAATCAGAGATCTGCTGATAGTGACCCTGGGAAATGTGCAGGTCATAGTGGATGGCTTTGCTGCAATGGGATTCCCTAACTGTGGTGGGGCCATAGACGGAACCCATATCCCTATCTTGGCACCGGAGCACCAAGCCGCCGAGTACATAAACCGCAAGGGGTACTTTTCAGTAGTGCTGCAAGCTCTGGTGGATCAGAAGGGACGTTTCACCAACATCAACGTGGGATGGCCGGGAAAGGTACACGACACTCACATCTTCAGGAACTCTGGTCTGTTTCAAAAGCTGCAGGAAGGGACTTTATTCCCAGACCAGAAAATAACTGTTGGGGATGTTGAAATGCCTATATGTATCCTTGGGGACCCAGCCTACCCCTTAATGCCATGGCTCATGAAGCCGTACACAGGCAGCCTGGACAGTGGTCAGGAGCTGTTCAACTACAGGCTGAGCAAGTGCAGAATGGTGGTAGAATGTGCATTTGGACGTTTAAAGGCGCGCTGGCGCAGTTTACTGACTCGCTTAGACCTCAGCGAAACCAATATTCCCACTGTTATTACTGCTTGCTGTGTGCTCCACAATATCTGTGAGAGTAAGGGGGAGACGTTTATGGCGGGGTGGGAGGTTGAGGCAAATCGCCTGGCTGCTGGTTACGCGCAGCCAGACACCAGGGCAGTTAGAAGAGCACAGGAGGGCGCGGTACGCATCAGAGAGGCTTTGAAAACCAGTTTCATGACTGGCCAGGCTACGGTGTGAAAGTTCTGTTTGTTTCTCCTTGATGAAACCCCCCGCCCCTTGGTTCACTCTACTTCCCTGTAAGCTAACCACCCTCCCCTCCTCCCTTCGATCACCGATTGCAGAGGCAATAAAGTCATTGTTGCTTCACATTCATGCATTCTTTATTCATTCATCACACAAATAGGGGGATGACTACCAAGGTAGCCCAGGAAGGGTGGTGGAGGAGGGAAGGAAAATGCCACACAGCACTTTAAAAGTTTACAACTTTAAAATTTATTGAATGCCAGCCTTCTTTTTTTTGGGGGCAATCCTCTGTGGCGGAGTGGCTGGTTGGTCGGTGGCCCCCCCACCGCGTTCTTGGGCGTCTGGGTGTGGAGGCTATGGAACTTGGGGAGGAGGGCGGTTGGTTACACAGGGGCTGCAGTGGCAGTCTGTGCTCCAGCTGCCTTTGCTGCAGCTCAGCCATACACTGGAGCATACTGGTTTGGTCCTCCAGCAGCCTCAGCATAGAATCCTGCCTCCTCTCATCACGCTGCCGCCACATTTGAGCTTCAGCCCTGTCTTCAGCCCTCCACTTACTCTCTTCAGCCCGCCACCTCTCCTCCCAGTCATTTTGTGCTTTCCTGCACTCTGACATTATTTGCCTCCACGCATTCGTCTGTGCTCTGTCAGTGTGGGAGGATAGCATGAGCTCGGAGAACATTTCATCTCGAGTACGTTTTTTTTTCTTTCTAATCTTCACTAGCCTCTGGGAAGGAGAAGATCCTGTGATCATTGAAACACATGCAGCTGGTGGAGAAAAAAAAAGGGACAGCGGTATTTAAAAAGACACATTTTATAAAACAGTGGCTGCACTCTTTCAGGGTAAACCTTGCTGTTAACATTACATACATAGCACATGTGCTTTCGTTACAAGGTCGCATTTTGCCTCCCCCCACCGCGTGGCTACCCCCTCAACCCTCCCCCCTCCCCGTGGCTAACAGCGGGGAACATTTCTGTTTAGCCACAGGCAAACAGCCCAGCAGGAACGGGCTCCTCTGAGTGTCCCCTGAAGAAAAGCACTCTATTTCAACCAGGTGACCATGAATTATATCTCACTCTCCTGAGGATGACACAGAGAGATAAAGAACGGATGTTGTTTGAACGCCAGCAAACATACACTGCAATGCTTTGTTTGTACAATGATTCCCGAGTACGTGTTACTGGCCTGGAGTAGTAAAGTGTCCTACCATGAAGGACGCAATAAGGCTGCCCTCCCCAGAAACCTTTTGCAAAGGCTTTGGGAGTACATCCAGGAGAGCCGCGAATGCCAGGGCAAAGTAATCCTTTCACATGCTTGCTTTTAAACCATGTATAGTATTTTAAAAGGTACACTCACTGGAGGTCCCTTCTCCGCCTGCCGGGTCCAGGAAGCAGCCTTAGGTGAGTTCAGGGGGTACTGGCTCCAGATCCAGGGTGAGAAACAGTTCCTGGCTGTCGGGAAAACCGGTTTCTCCGCTTGCTTGCTGTGAGCTATCTACAACCTCATCATCATCATCTTCTTCGTCCCCAAAACCTGCTTCCGTGTTGCCTCCATCTCCATTGAAGGAGTCAAACAACACGGCTGGGATAGTGGTGGCTGAACCCCCTAAAATGGCATGCAGCTCATCATAGAAGCGGCATGTTTGGGGCTCTGACCCGGAGCGGCCGTTCGCCTCTCTGGTTTTCTGGTAGGCTTGCCTCAGCTCCTTAAGTTTCACGCGGCACTGCTTCGGGTCCCTGTTATGGCCTCTGTCCTTCATGCCCTGGGAGATTTTGACAAAGGTTTTGGCATTTCGAAAACTGGAACGGAGTTCTGATGGCACGGATTCCTCTCCCCATACAGTGATCAGATCCCGTACCTCCCGTTCGGTCCATGCTGGAGCTCTTTTGCGATTCTGGGACTCCATCATGGTCACCTGTGCTGATGAGCTCTGCATGGTCACCTGCAGCTTGCCACGCTGGCCAAACAGGAAATGAGATTCAAAAGTTTGCGGTTCTTTTCCTGTCTACCTGGCCAGTGCATCTGAGTTGAGAGTGCTGTCCAGAGCGGTCACAATGGAGCACTCTGGGATAGCTCCCGGAGGCCAATACCGTCGAATTGTGTCCACAGTACCCCAAATTCGAGTCGGCAAGGCCGATTTAAGCCCTAATCCACTTGTCAGGGGTGGAGTAAAGAAATCGATTTTAAGAGCCCTTTAAGTCGAAATAAAGGGCTTCATCGTGTGGACGGGTGCAGGTGTAACCCTTCTGCCCGTCAGAGTTGGCAGCAACAAGGGCCGGGTTCAATATCTAGGGGATCCATTCCAATAACACAATGCAAACCGGCTCGAGCCCCCACCCAGTGACCTGGGACAAATATATACCATCCCCGCTGGGCGCCTTCAAGAGGCAATACTTCCCCTCTCGCAAGCACATAGTCTGAGTGTAGCAAAAAGCCTTTTAATAACAGAGAGAAACAATGTGGCATTATGTTGGGGAGACACCACCAACAGGATTCATAACACAACCCATGAGCAAAAAAAAAACCCACCCCAAGCAAACTGGGGCATGCCCCTTTCCCTCAGGTTCTTTAATCCCAGCACCCAAACGTCTCTTGAGTCCAGCAATCCACAAATCACCCAAAGTCCAAAAAGTCCAGCCCCAGAGTTCAAAAGTTCATCTGCATAGTGTTACTCCCCAGTCTGGCTAAAATGTGCCTGTGTGTGGGGGAAAGGGGTAAGGGGCACCTTACGTGTCCTGAAGCTGGCTGCCCCACAGGGCTCTGCTCCACCACGACCGGCTCTGCTCTGCTCAGCTCGCTGTCTCATGAACGGCTCCACTCTGCACAGCTCGCCATCTCACGAACACACCGCTGTCTCACGAACGGCTCCGCTCCACCACGACCGGCTCTGCTCTGCTCAGCTCAGCTCGCCGTCTCACGAACAGCTCCGCTCTGCCAGCCTATCCACGAACAGCACCACTGCACTCTAGATCTTCCGGCTCCCCACTACTTGACATAGTGCGCAGTGACTTCAGCTCATAGTAGTGGGGGCCTTAGTGCTGGTGCACCATAAGGCCAAAGTGAATGCAGCACAGTACCTGTAGCAAGACTCTTAATAGACCCAAAACTAGCTCTGACATTCCACAGGGGAGAGAGACAGAGGTGCAATTGGTGCATCAGGCCCTCACAAAGGGGCCCACACCACCAGGTACTAATACCTGTCTCAAGTCTCTCTCCCTTCATAGAGTTTTGGAACCCATGTCCCTTGCCTAGCGAGTGCTACTCAGTTGATGGTGAGTCCCTCCATCATAACAAAAGGCCAAGTACAGTTCCAAGCACAGTTCCCATAATTAGGGTAATAACAAGTTACTCTTCCCGCCCCAATAACAAAGACACTGGGGATCCCACAACAGCCAAAGTGACCATTTGGGCAGCGATGGCCTCATTCTAGGCGGGGTGGGTGTGCCTATGCAAATTGAGATCAGCCCCTGAAGTTCTTTTCCACTACTTGCCACACCTCATCACCAGATGTCAGGGTGGAGCCCATCCTGACTCTGCTTACACAGGTTTACATCGATTTAACGCTGCTAAATTCGACCTAAAGTCCTAGTGTAGACCAGGGCTCAGAGCCCAGTAGCACCTTCTTTCAATGGGACTAGTTTGGAATGGGAGGAGGTGACCGGTCGCTTCCCAGCTTATGGCCGCCTCTGCTGCTTAGCCAAAGGCCTTAGCCTAAGAACAGGGCCTCAGACTGTCACAGTAAGAGAAGGCCCTTACACTGGCAGACAGTGATTTTGATTCTTTTACATCTCTATAACTAGCCAAGTGATAAGAATACACCTAAATTCTTGAAATACAGGCCTTTGCAGACAGGCCTGAATATCTATATCCTAACACTCCACCCCTTTTTTTTCTTTTTCTTTTGGGATCCTCCTGCCCAGGTATCCCTGGAAAAGCATAGGACATATGGCGACACACTTCCTGATAGGACCAGGCATCAAGGTGGAAGGTGTCGATATTCCATTTCTCCCACTGCCCCTTGTGTAGTCTAGTGCCCTGCACCTTCTCTCGTACGGGCATACCACACCTATTCCAATTAGTGTTCCAGACTTCCCATTACAGTGGGCCCGAGAAGGTTGAGTCCGGGTTGTCTAGTACACTGTAGGGTTTGGAGGGCTTACTACATTACTTAGAGATTATCTCCATATGCAACGTAACACAGGTACAGTTAACGGTACAAAATCCACAGCAACATCGAGTCCTGACCACTGCAGAATGGTCCAACATCCGAGACACCCCCAAAACACTGCCTCTCCTCCTTCGACGGGGTCACGATCTGATGTGTCCAGTTGTTGGCAGTTGCAACAAGCTGCCCCTGCAGGTTTTGCTTGCTTTTGTCCATATCATAAGTCCATTGAATGTTCACAGAGAAATGGGATATTGTCCAAACCAGCTTGACCACTTGGTATGGAATCAGGCAGTAGGCCCTGGTTTGATTATTCACAGCAATAAGACTCACAGATCCATTTGTGCACCAAACTCCAGATAGCAGCATGTAGATGTGTGTAGTTTGATTATAGGCTGGTGTAATTGTGCCCCCAGTAATATGTACATTCCCAGCAAAACACCTTATACACAGTACACCCAACTGTCCACCCCTTGCATAGGCCATTGATCCTGCTCCTCCATAGTCACAGGAGAGGGGCACATCCAAACATCTTCTGTTGATTTACACTATTTTACACACCCCTCCATTGATTCCCAGTGAGCTCCTCCCCTTCTCATTATTTCCATAGGGCTTGTGGGGGCCACCTTAGCTGCCATTCCATTTCCAGGTACCACGGTAGCTATTACACAGGTGCTGGCCTCCTAGTGGAGCATTTTGCATTCCCATACACATCTTCCCCCCCAAGGTCAGCCTTTTGAAGCCATCCCCCACCCGTGTCATGAGGTTTTCTGTTCATTAAAACACAACAATGCTAGCAACAAGACAAACACAAAACACAGATCCATGGTATTGTGGGTTATTTTTCCCACTGGCGCCAGCTTGCTTGTAGTGTCTGAAAAACAAAAGAAACAATTTCCACCCCCTTGGTGGGGACAGATTATTGCTTAATAATAAATAATAATAATACCACTTTCTTTTACAAATTTCCTTGCTAATTGCAGGAAAAACAGAAGAATTACCTCCAGGCTGTCCTTATTTTGTTCTATAGTCAAGCTAGTGAATTACCCCACTCACTGGTCATTTATGAAATTCATGAGGTGGTGTGCCTCAGTTTCCCCTCTTGTACAACAGACCAAGTTTGCAATAGTTTCTCTGCTGTACCAAGCTTTAAGTTTATTCTCAGGTAATAGCTGAGACACAGCTTCAGATTTTAGTACTGCGCGTGCGCGCGCACACACACACACACACACACACGCACACACACACAAAGTTAACCTGTCCCCCTTATTTTCAGGCTTGACTTGTTTTTTCACCTCCCTTTCTTTGGAGGGCCATAATCTGAGTCTTCTAGTAGCCTGTTTGCTGATCAGATGTATTCATTATTTGCAGCTCCTTTGTGCCCATCAGCTAGGTAATTTGCATTTACACAGAGGCTTACTAGCTTGCTTCTGGATCCAAAGCTGTTAGCAGCTCAGACACTGTCTTAAAAGGGAAACATTTTACTTCCACCAGAGTTCTGATTACTTTCCACTTTCATCTCCTGCTCCAAAACACACAGAGATCTGAAAAAGAAAGCACAACCTATTGTGACCCCTTTTGGAGCCCTAATAGGATTTTAATTAAGTACCATGTTTTATTTGCATTTCTTTTACCCCTTCTCCAATATACATTGCACACGTCCTGGGAAAATGCACATTCCTTCCATACAGTTTAACCTCCATAACACTATATTAGCCATATTAATTTTACACAAGGTGTAACTGCCTCCCCCATGCCCACAGAGTTTTCATGCACACCCACCAAAGCAACAATCTGATCCCCCAGAGCCACCCCAAGGCTCAGTGTTCCCATCATTCCTCCCCTTTTCCTTTTCTTTTACCAGTGCAAACACACAAAATTCTCTTTTACCTAACATCCCCTGCACTGTGATTACTTTTACACAACTGTACCCCGATTACACTTCCATCTTGTACAACTAGACACAACCAGGGGCAGTTAAGTTCCAATAGAAACTCCTTACATCCTTTAATGATTTTGATTACATTACCCAATAGTCAAATAATTTTGATCAGATTCTCTCTCTGCCTGCAGCAGTCCCTTATAGAACATTTCTGTAGGAAAAGGGCCCATTTTCCCTCAGAAGAGCTGTAAAGGCTTCTGGGGACAGAAGCCTAGTGGTGGTAGTAGCCACTCGACCTGACCCCCTTGGATAATTTAATTGCCAAGCTTCCATCCAATGTGACTGCACAGAGTTGCACATACAGTTACCTTTATATAACTAGGTTTTATCATTAAACAAAAACTTCCTTCTTGACATCTCACATAAGTATCCAAAGTACCCTCCATTAAAACATCAGAAAAACAAATGAGTTTGGAAAGGCAGGTTGCACTTTGAAACTTTTTTCCCACCCCTTCTTTCTCTCTACTCCCCCAGGACCAAGTCCCAGCTCCAGTCTCTAAAGGTAGTCTGTTAACTCTGCTTTTGACTAGAAACCCTTTTGGGCCACATCATCTTTCACTACCCCTAACTAATTTACAACCCTTCAGCAGCCCTTGCTGAAGCAGCACCAAACTTGAAAGATTCCTGGCAGCTTCCCATAATGCTGCCCTTACTTCAACCCTCTCACAAGCAGACTGAAGTGCCTCCTTTCCCTGGAAGGCATTCAGTCCCCATGTGCAGGGACTTTCTTCCACTACCCACATACCAAGGAGGGTGGGCTCCTCAGCCACCCCCCATCCCTCCGGGTCCCCTAACACTTCCTCCATTTCCTTTTTAATCTCATCCCAGGTTGACCCCTGCACCTGGTATGGGCCCTGGTTCTTCCTCATCCATTTATCCAAAAAATCCTTTACTCTGGCTTGCCAGAACCCGCAACTACCATCACGAGAGTTCGCGATACCCCCTCCAAGCAGCTGCACGGACTGTTGGGGAGGGGGACTTACAGGCTGCCACTCACCTATCCAGTGCGATGCATCCGAGTCAGTCACCGGCACCAAGATGTTAGGGGGCTTATTCCTTCACCCACTCACTTCCCTGGTCCTTCTCGCATGAACAGAGAGCAACAATACCCCAAGTCCAAAGGTGCAAACAATTCGATGTTTATTGTTGTAAACTTCCAGCAAGCATGATTCCAGTTTCCTTCCTTAGTGTCCCCCTTCCCAGCTCTGACACCAGAGCCTTACACCTGTGTCCCTGTTCCCATTCCTGCCCTTAGCCACACATGATTCCAGTTTCCCCATCCCCATTCCCTGTTCCCATTTCCCCTCCCCACACGCACCAACCCACACCCCCACTTCCGGATTGACTGCAGACTATATAGGAAAACGTGAGTTCCGCTTAGCTATACCTTAAGCTATCATCTTCCTGAAATTTAACTAACCAATCCTAACGTATTGTAACAATTATATCCCACCACCTTAATTAGTTTACACTCCACAAAATTAATTATACAGCAGAGAGCAACAATCACAGAACCAGACGGAGATTATACAGACAAACAATAGCAAAGTGGGAACTATAATGACAAAACAATACAGAAGTGAGGATTTCACATCCCAGCTATTGATAAGTGAGTTCTTGCCAGACAGGATGCTCTCAAACTAAGTTTCCTTTTACATCTTCTAGGCACTTCCCTTTCTCTGGAGGTGATAGGAATACAATCCTGTCCTAAGAGTGCCTAAGAGCCCAGTAGCACCTTCTTTCAATGGGACTAGTTTGGAATGGGAGGAGGTGACCGGTCGCTTCCCAGCTTATGGCTGCCTCTGCTGCTTAGCCAAAGGCCTTAGCCTAAGCACAGGGCCTCAGACTGTCACAGTGAGAGAAGGCCCTTACACCGGCAGACAGTGATTTTGATTCTTTTATATCTCTATAACTAGCCAAGTGATAAGAATACACCTAAATTCTTAAAGTACAGGCCTTTGTAGACAGGCCTGAATATCTATATCTGAACAACTAACCACGTGAGAGGGGTAATACACAACTTGTCTGTATCAGTGTATAAAAGGGGTCAAGGAAGGTACATCTGGCGAAGGGGGCAGTGGAAAGTCTCACTGCTGACTGAGCTGGTTCATTCTCATGGGCGTCCGTGTCCCAGTGTCCACGCAGAGTCTATGGGGTGCGAGTACAAGTGCTTTGTTGACAACAAATCTGGCCAAGCAAATCGGGCAGTTTGACTGAGGTCTGCTGGGCCAGCTACCTGGCCAGAACCAGGACAACGTATGGGCCAACACAGCCAACAACAGGTGCCCTTTTATCAGAGCCCCCAGCGATCATGGAAGGGGGGAGTGATGGGTCTGGTATCTGCCCATCTCCAGCTAACACTGAAACCCCTGCCTGGATTCCCCTGTACAGGAGGCGCTGGCTGTCAGACCCCTGGTGGGTCTGCAGCGATCGGCCTAGACCCCAAGATGGAGGGCACAGCACGGTGCCATGAAATGAAGCCAACAGGGTTAGTCCTGAGAGGGGCTGGGCACCTGCAGCTCCCACTGGTTCCCGAGGGAGATGCAGGAACTCAGCCCTGCTCAGCATTGGCCCATTGTGATGGAAGTGGAACATTCCACCGTAGGGGTGGTGACCGAGAGAAACCCAGAGGTGGAGACAGGCAGGGGAAGGGAACTGTGACGTAAGCTTTCATAGGTGAGGGCTGCGTAAGTCCCACTCCATCCAAGTCACAGGGAAAGGAGCCGTTCGTGAGCCTGTAACTCACTGTCACAGACAGAGCCACAGCTGGTGACTCTAGATCTCAAGTGTCATTTGAGAGTTCAGAGCCAGCCAGAGCTTTCCCCCTACACCTCCCCTGAGAGGATGGGGGGCAGATCACTCTGCCCAGATGAGGAGGTGATGAGGATGACCCGTGACTCTGTTGTGATGCAGTGATTGTTGGGTCGGCCACCAGGGGCTGCAGGATTTCACACCAGGATGTCACCCAGAGCACATGGCTGCTGCCTGTGGGTCTGAGTACAGGCACCAGGGTGATGGAGTAGGGCCTTCTGCAACCAACCTGCTTCCATTGCTAAAGAAGGGAACGTGAGACAGAAGGATGAAAGAAACAAGGCAGGGACAAGGCATCAGATAACTTGCGGGGGAGGAAGTGGGTGGGGGTAAGAACTGGACGGATTTCTTTAGCTTCAGAATAAGGAAGCCACTTGTACCAACTAGATTTGGAACAAAACAGCTGATTGTATGGAGAGAAACAAGATAAACCATCCCACAGAAGATGTGCATTTATACTCACTGTTACAAAATGAATCCAAGGACAAATCATTGACATTTGTTGCCTGACAAAAATACTCTGTCAAACATTGATCTTTGCAGCAGGTCAGATTTTGAGAGGCAAGGATGACAGATGGCTGTAGGATACTGGAAGGAATTAGCGGATCCGGCCCTTTAAGGAGGTAAGAAATACAATACGCCATTGCCCAAACAGTCAATGGTTCTGGTCATACTTTCAGGTGGAAGAAATGTAACAGATGAAATCGTCACCTCTCAAAAGCGCACAAGAAGTTGCTGTCCTGAATAAAGCAATAAAAAGGTGGGAGTTACCTGTTAAGAGGTAAGAAAAGTTGGTAATTCTAACCAATGATCATGACATCTGCTCCTTTCCCCTTCCCGGCTAATGGTTGGTTGTTCCAACAAGGACGTATCACAGAAAAAGTGCAACTAACCAGCGTGTGAAGATGAGCATTTAACCTGCTCTTCCATTTGCAGAGATGAGTTGTCCAGCTGATTCTCTTTCTGCAGAATTGATCATTGTTGCTTATTTATCAAATGTGAAGAAGAAGTCAGTGGAATTGATCATTTCTATCAAGAGGTAAGGAACCCACCTCCTCTCAGCACAGGGGCAGGAATAACTGGCTCTATTTCTATTTTCAGGTGGAATGAAGGTCTGACCATTAAGGGGGCAGGGGAAGATAAGAGGTTGCTGAATTTAATAATAGACAGGTAACGATATCTTTTACTTCTAGTTCAGAAAGAGGAAAGCAGACAATTATATGCTTCAAGTTGTAACCAGTGTAGCTGGCTGTACCTCGAAGAATCAAAGCCTTGTGGTGGAACATCACTGACAAGTAAGTGAGCACTGGAAAGTCTGTAGAAGCCGAATGGTTTGGATGGTAAGGAACCATTTCTGTTGATGACTCTTCATAACTGGTAATGAGTAATAATAATAAATCATTGTCAGGTTTTGCTAATTGGAGATGCAAATAGACCAGGTGGCCATTCCTACCAGGGAGAAGTGAGGGTAAGTGGCTGTCACGGGCAAGGAGGTAAGCAATACCAGTCTCCAAACATGCATGTGTATATCAAGTGGTGTGGAGTTTCCTTTCAGGGAGAAGATCTGTGGTGGACCTTACTTGTCATGGGGAGAGTGTGAAAAGCAGAGGCAAGACAAAGCAACATGGACTTTCCCGCTGCTCAATCCATGGAGGACTCCAATGAGAAGACACTGTAATTTCAAGGAACAACAAACAGAAAACAAACAGTCACTTCAAATTGTTCAGCTAGTTGCAAATCTTAATATGAAGCAAGTCAGCAGAACACAGACATGGAGGTAAGCACTGACGTTTCCCTGGTTGTCAAATGAACCTCATGCCAAAGCAACACTTACAGACCAAATAAATAGGTCACACATCACACGTCTCCAGATGGAAGAAGACCAGAGGGCTGTTGTGCTCTTGTAGGGATTAATGCAAATGCAACTTGCTGAACCAGGCATGTCAGTTGGGAAGGAAAAAAGCACATTTCTTTAATGTTCAGGTGGAAATGAATAGATCCTGTTATACTTTCAGATGAGAGAAATGCAGCTGATTTGAACTTTGAGGGTGTGAAAACTTCAGGAAGTTCCGAGAAGATCTGAGATATCTACAGGAAGGAAACCAGTGAAACTCATCACTGCTGCCAAGAGGTAAGGAACTCACCTCATAATGGAGAAATTAATGGATCTGGTTTCCCTTCAGGTGAAAGAAATGCAGCTGATCTGATCTCCGAGGGGTTGAGGACGATAAGCAGTCATATTACTAAAGAATACAAGAACACACGTTCCCAGACCTGCAGAGAGGGAAAAAAGTTGCCTTCCTTGACTAGAATGGGAAGACAATCCCTTATCACTGTCATGTTTCAAACCCACAAGGCAGGAGACCATCACTGACAGAGGTGAGCGCTTAGGATTCTCTTATTGCTAAATGGAGCAGATCATGACGCATCGAGTACATTTATGGGCCTGTAAATCTGATAATAAGCAAACAAGTTACCTGTCAAATGCTGATCTCTACAGCCACAGCTGTGCTTTGCAGGAACTAGTTTGTGAAGCTGATTTGTCTTTTCAGGAGAAGAGTTACAGACACTCAGGATTTGAGCACAAAGGAATAGGAATGGAGCTGAACAGATCCAACACCTGAAAGAACAATTGGATCTCAAGCTATGAAACCATGAAAAAGACCCTTCATTCAATAAAGCAACAGAATTGGCTCTGAGGAACGGTAAGCAGCATTTGGTAAGTCTACCAAATGAGCATACAATCAACTCTACAAAATTGCTAACTTCCATTGTGTCAAAGGGTTTGTTACAGCTGATCACACATCTCAAGATTGAAGAGGAGCTCAGGGGCATGGCAGACCTCAGGGGTTTCATCTTTATCAGGAGGTGATGAGCCTGCTTGTCACTTCTGAGTGACATCAGTTGCTTTGGTAAGACTTTCAGATGAAGGAAACACAGCCAGTGTGGTCAGTATTCAAGAAATAATGTTCAAGAGGTCCCTGGGGTCACCTCTTGGGCTAAGGGGAGCAGCTGGTCCCATCTGCTGGGATGGAAGCAAAGAAGAAAGCACTAGCCACTGGTTAGTACTGGGACACAGACAATCCCCTGGAGGGGCTTGGGACAGGGTGTGTAACCTTAGTGACCAGTGTGTCCTTTCCCCACTGTGGTCCTGGCTTGCATGCACAGGGTGAAACTGATCGCCACGTTTGGGGTCAGGAAGGAATTTTCCTCCAGGGCAGATTGGCCAGAGACCCTGGAGGTTTTTCGCCTTCCTCTGGGGCATTGAGCAGGGACCAGCCCCTTGGGCTTTTTAGAAACTGACAATAAAATCCATTAGAGAGAACTTGTCTCCCTTCGTTTTTTGCATTTTCTATAAACCCGTCCTGTGCCAGGCCCCTGCTCCCAGCCACACAGCAGAGCAGAGTCCCTCCATGGTGCACTGCTCCTCCCCATCAGAGCCAGCATGGCCCCCCATGTCGCTCCTCCACCCCAGTAAGACCCCAGCACAGGGGAGACCAGCCTGCCATCCCAGAGAGAGAACAGCCGTCTGCACAGCGCCCCAGGGATAGGGAGGGGAAATGGCTGGGTGCACTGGTTGAGGGGAAAGCAGGAAGCACAGCGGCACTGTTACCACGTTCCTCTCCCAGGATGCCCTGAGGGGCCAGGGAAAGGCCTTTGGTCGGCCACATCCAAATGATCTACCCCGCTGCTGTGGTCAAAAGAGCCCCTCTGGCCAAGCCACTGATGAGCGGCTCTGAAAGGGTGGTCAATGACCCCAAAGCAGTTCTTCCATTGGCAAGGTGGTGCCACCGCTTCCTGAGTGTCTGAACTGGGCTCACAGGCTAGCAGAGAATAATTCTCCCCCAGGGCTGGTTCAGCTCAGGGAGCCATCGGGCATCCACGAAGCTGTTGCCTTCAGCCAGCCCTTTCCCAGGAGCTGAGGGCCGTTAGCTTCTGTCCTCTGCAGTCTGCTCCAGCTCGTGTGCTCATTCCCCCTGTATTGCCCAGCGTGGGGTCTGTAGATCTCCTTGCAGGCATTCTGGGAAATCAGAACTCCATCATCTGCCCCAGGGGGACTGGGAGCACGACCCAGGGACACGGGACAGGGTCAGTTAGTATTAGTAGCACACGGCTGGCGGGGATGGAGAAGGGAGAGGGGCCAGCAACACGTTACTTCAGTTCTGCACTTCTGTTTAACCTCCAGTTCCTGCTGCCTGCCCATCACCCCCCCTGCGTCCACTTCCTGCCCCCCCAGTCAGCTTCGCAGCCGCACGCTGAGCCCAAACCACAGGGCAATGCCCAAAACGTTATGCGGTTTAAATCCTCTATAAATCCAGTCTCCTGAAAGCCATTGGGGCCCGATTCTCCCTGCAGGGAGACAGCGTCTCCAAGGTGAAGTCAATAGGACTGACTCGTACCTTGGGAAGGCGGTTGGGGGGAGAATGCGATATCCTGGGCTAAGATACCATGGGAATTGTAGGCGTGGCTCACAAACTGCAGTGCAGGAGGGGACCTAACAGTAGAGAAGAGCAAAATGGGGGCAGGCCGTGGTCTTGGTTTTCAGCTTCTATTTGGCAAAATGAACCCAAACCTAGGGTGAGGGGAAGAAGGTCAGATCAGGGTTTTATTTTATTGTAACCCCCCAGAGATCATGGAGCGGTGGAGTGATGGTTCTGGCCCCTCTCAGCCTGGCCCTGTCACGGCACCACGGTCTGTACACGCCCTGCCTAGGAGGAGCTGGCTGCAGGGCTATAAAACCACCAGTTAAAACCCCAGAGCCCAACACGTGACACATTCTGCGCGTTGGTGATCACAGCCCCACCGACAACACAAGGAGCTGCTCC
This sequence comes from Natator depressus, assembly GCF_965152275.1. NCBI lineage: Eukaryota > Metazoa > Chordata > Testudines > Cheloniidae > Natator > Natator depressus. Next base: position 7,544,491 of record NC_134245.1, on the reverse strand, counting down.
CTCCCTTCGTGGAGAAGGGCAGAGCTTAACTGTGCATCAGGCTGCCACACGGACTGCAGCCCTAAGCGTTAGCCAGGGTCAAACACCCCAAGACACAAAGCAGAGAGGGGCTGACGGCACAAACGCACAGGCCAGACACAGAGGCTGGACACCTGCAGCTTCCACTGGTTTCAGAGGGAGATGCAGGAGCTCAGCATGTGGCCAGGGACAGAGGCACATGTGTGGGGAGAGTGATGGAGACCCCGGCAGGGGAGGGGAGATTGTATTGAAGGCAGCGTCTGTCACAGCCGAGGGCTACAGGAGACATCTTCCAAAGGACGCAATGGGAACCGTCGCACGGCCGGGCTTCTCCCCAGCTTGCCAAGGGCTCACTGCCACACCCAGGCTCTGACACAGTTTAGTCCCAAAGTGGAACAAATCAAGACAGTTTCTCAGCCCACTTTCTGCATCTCCAGGGACTCTGTCAAATACTTCCTGCCATTTCCTACCTCAGTCTCCCTCAACCAGTTCCTCCTCACAGCCCCTCCCTCTCAGGAATGCCCTCTGCCCTTTAAAGGCCCAGGTGCTGCCTTGCCCCCTTCATTGGCCCAACAGGGTGCAGGACCTACTTCAGTTCCAGGTGCCAGCCACCGACTGACATACCCCCCTTCAGGAAAACCTGCCTTTTCCCTTACTTGTGAGGGCCCCTCTGGGCTGCTCTCCCCGCAACGCAGAACAGAGTCCATAGAGAGTCACATGTAGCCGTATTCCCCAAGTTTCCCACGCTCCTTAATGCCAGTCTTCCTCTCAGTCACAGTCTATAGATTTTCATCTTCTCCAGGGTTTCCAGGTCTCTGCATGCAGTGTCTCCAGCTCTGCCTCAAGCTCCTGACCACCAGGATCAGGCCACCCCTCTCTTCCCCAGTGGCCTGATATCCTGCAGACAGCTGCTCCTTCTGTCGCTGAACCATCCGTACCTCCATCCTGCAGCCTCCAGTGCTCCTGGGTACCTCCCGCCTTCACTAAGGGAACCATAAAACGGGTGTCCCATTTCCCCTTCTGCAAAGGATCACTGCTTTCACCTTGGCCCTGGAGGCTCCACCTGGGTCCCCATGCCCCCCACCCCTCCCACACACACAGAGAGCCCTGAGCTCTGCCTGGGTCAGGGAACCCCTTTTCATGAACCCTAAAACTTCAAAAGTATGAAGCAGTGTCCTCTGGAGACAGGACAGAGCTGGTTTTTCAGAGACTTTATTTTGGGAAATTCAGCTAAGAGCCCTTTTTACTGGGCAGTCACTGCTCCTTCCTGAATTAGCACAGGGAAAGCCCATCACTTCTCTGCCTCTCCCCCCACAAGAAGCACCACGAGCCCTGGCTACAAATGCCGTTTGTGCTGCCGAGTCCTCCAGGGTCTCCCCTCCACAGCCTGCTTGTGGCTACAGCTCCTCTGCTGCATGGGCTGTGTCAGCACTCCCTGCCCCCGCTTCAGGAGAGTCACTCCCCAAAGATGATACAGGGACACACTGAGGCCTCCTAGGGTTCAAACCGACAGCTAGAGGATGGTAACTAACCACGTGAGAGGGGTGGAAAGTCTCACTGCTGACTGAGCTGGTCCATTCTCAGGGGCGTCCGTGTCCCAGTGTCCACGCAGAGTCTATGGGGTGCGAGTACAAGTGCTTTGTTGACAACAAACCTGGCCAAGCGCCGTTGCCACCAAACAAGTCTGTTGTCTTTCGGGCAGTTTGACTGAGGTCTGCTGGGCCAGCTACCTGGCCAGAGCCAGGACAACCTATGGGCCCGCACAGCCAATAACAGGTGTCCTTTTATCAGAGCCCCCATCGACCATGGAAGGGTGGAGTGTTGGGTCTGGTATCTGCCCATCTCCAGCTAACACTGAAACCCCTGCCTGGATTCCCCTGTACAGGAGGTGCTGGCTGGCTGTCCCCTTGTTGGGGACACTGGGGCATGGCCACTAGGTAACTCGCGGGGATTGACGACCACGAGTGTCGATAAAGCCCCCTCGCACTAGGCCCAAGTGTCCTTGCCCCCCCCCCCCGGAGGCACTCGCAGCAGTTCTGCTGAGGATCTGCAACAATATGTTGCAGAGTCAGACAGCCTGAAACGAAACAAGGCCAAACAGGGCAGATATGGAAGAACAATGCTGAATAAAGCAGCTTTATGTATGGTTTAACAGATGGTACAGAGAACAGGGGAACTAGCTGGTAACTGGATTGGCTGGCTATATGGCTACTTAGGGCAGCTTGCTATTGGATAAGTACGCTGAAGAAAGGATGTATAAAAGCCTGTGTAACTTCCTGCTCTGTGTGCAGGATTTGAGATTCTGTTCTCCCTGTACGTTCTTTGCAGCTGCAAATAAACTTTTCTGCTTCTCTGCCCCGTTGTGATTATTGGGAGACGCACACCGGGCAACGAACCTTGCTGTTGTTCGCCTCTGGGACTGGGTGCCGCAACAGCTCTTGGCGTCCCTGGGTGGGCAACGAGGCCTCTATTTAGCCTTGTCCAGACCCCTGCTGGAGGTCAAGAATTGCTTCGAGAACCGACGCCCAGCGCAGACCAGTGAGTTCATCGGGGGCCTCGGAGGAGACGCGATTTCATCGACCCCGGAGGGCACAATGGTGCAACGCACTCATATAGTGGAGAAGCAGCTGTGGGCGACGGTGAGGAACTGGTCCCTTGGATAAGGGGAGGAGCAGCTGCGGGCGACGGTGGGGAACCGATCCCTTGGATAAGGTAGGAAACTTTTGAAATCCAGATTGTATCCTCTGTTGGAACCTGGGGACCCCCAGAGTTACCCTGTAGGTATCGGACAGGGACAGAGCTTGGGGGTCAGGGCACAGTGTACGCCCCTAGAATGCATTCTAGCAAACTGGAAAGTGTTTGGATCAGATCCAATAACAAAAAGCAAATTGAAAAGGTTTTGTACAATAAACTGGCCTCAATATCGGCTAGAGGACCAGGAACGGTGGCCACCGGGAGGGTCAATCAATTATAATACGATCCTCCAATTAGTTTTGTTTTGTCAGCGAACGGGTAAATGGAATGAACATTTGTATGCACAAGCGTTTATGGCTTTAAGAGATAGAACAGAGCTGTAATTGTGCAGAGCTGTAATTTGACTCCGACTGGTTCGGTAGTAGCTAATGTTAGCCCCCAGAACCCCCCCAATGTTGTAATGGCAGATTCGGCCCCCACATCCCCACCTTACAAGGGTAGGATGCCTCGGGTTACAGAGATTGCCCCCTCGGTGGGACTCTATCCTTTGATTACCGAGACTGTTGTAGCTTGCCCAGGGGCAGACAGACGTCAGGCTACCATTATGCAAGTTTACACCCATGTGCCATTCAATCGAATAGACTTAGCAGCTTTTAAAACACAGGCTTGGGAATTCTCCATGAACCCAAGCTGGTTTATTTCAGTCTTTGAGGGGTGCCTCAGTAGTCACAAGCCGGATTGGGACAATTGTAATATCCTCCTGAGAACTCTGTTGTCTGAGGTGGAGCGGAATCAGGTTACAGCTAAGGCAAGGGAGCATCAGCTTTCAAGCGAAAGAAAGGAAGCTGTCTGTCAAGTCCCTACCCCAAGCATTCGTAAACGGCTCAGAGCTTTTCTGGGTATGGCAGGCTTTTGCAGGATATGGATCCCAAAGTTTGGACTATGGGCTAAACCCCTGTACGACTGTGTAAAAGGAGCAGATCATGACCCCTTCTATTGGACCCCAGAGGCTGACAGGGTATTTAAAATCTTGAAAAGGAAGTTGATGGAAGCCCCAGCTCTGGGCCTGCCGGATCTCTCTAAGCCGTTTGAGTTGTGTGTACATGAACGAAGGGGGGTGGCCCTAGAAGTGCTGACAGAGCTGTTAGGAGCATGGAGACATCCCGTGGCTTATTTTTCTAAGCAACTGGATCAGGTTGCAAAGGGTTGGCCGGCATGTTTACGGGCAGTCGCAGCTACTGCCCTAGTGCTTGAGGAAGCCGAGAAGCTAACATTGGGAGGGGTTATGCAAATCTATACTCCCTATATGGTCCGAGCCTTATTGGATGCAAAGGGAGGGCTTTGGCTCACCCAGGCTCGGATTGCTCGGTACCAGGCTAAGCTGTTAGAGAACTCTGAAGTCACCTTACAGCCTTGCCCCTCCCTTAACCCAGCCACTCTCTTGCCAGAAACAGAGGAACAGGAACATGACTGTTCAGAGATCATAGATGCCCAGTACTGCAGCCATCTGGATTTAAAGGATGTGTACCCCTCCCAAATGCAGATTATGAGTGGTACACTGATGGTAGCAGTACTGTAATGGATGGGCAAAGGAGGGCGGGTTATGCTGTTGTGACCCTCCATGACAGTGTGGAAGCTGAAGGTTTGCCTGCTGGGACCTCTGCCCAGCTTGCCGAACTAATAGCCGTGACCCGTGCACTTGAACTGTCAAAAGGAAAGCCGGTCAACATTTTTACCGATTCAAAGTATGCTTTTGAGGTGCTACATGCTCATGCTGGCCTATGGAAGCAAAGGGGAATGCTGACAGCCCAAGGCTCCCCAGTCAAGTACGGGCCCCAAATCCTCCGGCTCCTAGAAGCCGTACAACTTCCCTCGGAAGTGGCGGTGGTACACTGTAAAGCCCATCAAAGGGAAGATCAAGATGTGGCCAGAGGTAACGCCCGGGCAGATAGAGAGGCTAAGCATGCTGCCACCCTGCCATCCCCTCAGACTGAGAACGCCCATATGCATGCCCTTATCCCATCAGTAGGGGAGCTTCCAACCCCTCAGTACTCTGGGAAGGAGAGACAGCTAACTGACAGACTTGGTCTCCAGGAAAAGGAGGGATGGCTCCATTCCCCGGAAGGGAAGGTCCTCCTACCAAAGGGCCTGATCCGGCCAGTGCTGCAGAAACTACATCAAACCACTCATGCTGGCAGGGAAGCACTTATCCAACTAATGGGAAAATACTTTATCATATCCGGACTCCGACCCCTGGCTGCCCAGGTACAAGCGGACTGCTTAGTCTGCCAAAAGAATAACCCCCGACCGGGACATCCTGTGCCACCAGCTGCCCTAGAACCCACTCCGGGCCCCGGACGGGTGTGGCAAATAGATTATACTGAGTTCCTCCAGCCCCAAGGGTTCAAATATCTCCTTGTCATAGTGGATCGGTTCAGCGGATGGCCAGAAGCCTTCCCATGTCGTAATTGTACTGCCAGAATAGTAGCCCTCAAGTTTGTTAGGGAGATCATTCCCCGCTTTGGACTCCCCCAGTGGATGGAATTTGACAATGGGACACACTTCACGTCAAAAATCATTCAAAGCATCTCACTTGCCTTACAGATCCCCTGGAAACTCCATACGCCCTGGAGACCGCAAGCCAGTGGGGTAGTGGAACGGACCAATCAGACCCTTAAACGGCATCTCTCAAAAGTGTGCCAAGAAGCCTCACTGCGATGGCCTGATGCTTTGCCCCTCATCCTACTCCGTATCCGCGTTCTCCCAAAGGGTAGATTAGGGCTTAGTCCCTTTGAAATTATGTTTGGAAGGGCATGGCCTATGAATGGCACCCCGGTTCTGTCAGGGGAATGGGAGCTGGGTAATGGCTTTTTTGTCTCAGTATATTTGTTCCCTGTCTGCTGTTCTCTTGTCTCTTCACAGGTATACCAAGGATTCCCAGCCTCTCCCCTTGGACTCTCCCGTCCACTTCTTACAGCCCGGCGACTCCATGCTTGTTCGTACCTGGAAAGACGAGCCTCTCCAGGAAAAGTGGAAAGGACCCTATACCGTCCTGCTGATCTCCCATACAGCGGCAAAGGTCGAGGGACACAAGAACTGGATCCATCACTTTCGTCTAAAGGCAGTACCCGCCCCCTCGTCAGCAGAACAGTGGATCGTCAAGCATGCTGACTCCTCATCTAGTGACGATCTCGGGCTAAAGCTACTGTTTAAGAGACACAAATAGCGGGCACCTTAACGCTAAAATGGGCCCACCCAGGTATTGGAGACCCTGGGTTGGGAAGACTCTAGTAATAATTAATTGGATACAATTGTTATTCTCTGTATTGGTATTTCCAAACTGTGCATATCGGGAGCATAACTCCTTTGTTTCGCTTGCGCACCATGTTGCTACTTTAACAAACCAGACTGATTGCTGGGTACGTGCTCCAACTCCACTGTCCCCCAAAACGGGAATGCCCCTTGACATGCTGCCCTTGACCCTAGCAGAATTAGCCGCCACCAAAGAGCAGGAAAGAATGGACTCGCCGTTCTGGAACAAGACCTCTTTACAGCAAGCCACCTATCAGGGCCAGGAGTATTCAGTTGCAGTACTCACTGAGGGCGTATTATGTTTTACCCGAAACCAATCTGATCACTATGGGCGTCCTGTGGGAAAGAGCTCCTGTGTTATTACACAGTGGGCTGATGGGTATTGGATAAAGTCCAAGAGGGGAGGCCAGCAGTGTGGGTGTAATGGTTCCTAACCTTTTAGGGAAACTCTTACGAATAATCTTACCACAAAAGAAGGGTTTGGAAATATAACTTGCCGTCCAGTTAATATCTCCAATGTAGCAAGCCAATGGTGGGTTTGCAGTGGTCCTTATGGCGAGTGTAATTTGAATGGCACAATTAGAAACACTCCCACTTGTACCGAATCAGGAGGATGGGATGCCCCCTTAGGGGCATATGAACTGTTTGGAAAAGCAGCCTTAAATATCCCAGGAATCCCCTCAAGAAACAGTCCTTACTGGGCCCTACAGGGTCACTATTTTGTATGTGGCCGAAAGGCTTACAAGGTGCTGCCAGCCAACTGGACAGGTAGCTGTTATATAGCTCATGGAGTTCCTCATCTGTCAATAGCTGCCACACTGCCCAAAGGAAAGATTAGAAATGCCCAAGACACCTCTATTGAGTCACAAGAAAAGACCCTGCGGCTACTGATTACAGCATTGGGGGCCAATATAAAGAATTCCCTCACAACCGAGGAGCTTGTAGGGTGCTCTGTACTGGGAATAGCGCCACTGTTTTCCGGGCCAGCCATGGCATGCATAGGCTGCTATACTGTAAGGCTGCAAAAGGTACTTGAGAAAGTTGCTTTAGAGTTAGAGGACTCGGTTAGTGATTTAGGGTCAGCAGTAAAAACATTAAATAAAGAGGTACAGCAGCTCAGGACGTTTTCCCTCCAAAACAGGCTGGCTTTGGACTATCTCTTGGCATCCCAAGGAGGCGTTTGTGCCCTCGTCGGGCCCCGATGTTGTGTATATGTAAATGATAGCAGTTATGAGATCTATGTAAAGGTGGTACAGACTGAGGCCCATGCCCGACCCGGAGCACAGGTTGCCTATACTGCCCCCGAGAGCGATTGGTTGCAAACCTTGTTTTCAGGCTGGGGTTTGTCGTTTTGGCTTGGTGGTTTATTTAGCCTGTGATTGAAACTTCTCTTTCCTGTATTGCTTGTATTATTGGTATTATTCTGTGCAGTATCATGTGATAGGGCCCTTTTGCAAAAGTTAATAAGTCATTCTCTTCAAGGCTATCACAAAGTGCTTATGCAAAGTCCTATTGTAAAGAAATAAGGAGCCCAAGTGAGAAAACTCAGAGCCAAGGCTGTTGAGTGTTCTCAAAGGAGGGAGTTGTTGGGGACACTGGGGCATGGCCACTAGGTAACTCGAGGGGATGGAGGACTACGAGTGTTGATGAAGCCCCCTCGCACTAGGCCCAAGTGTCCTTGGCCCCCCCGCCTGGAGGCACTCGCAGGAGTTCTGCTGAGGATCTGCAACAATATGTTGCAAAGTCGGACTGCCTGAAACTAAACAAGGCCAAACAGGGCAGATATGGAAGAACAATGCTGAATAAAGCAGCTTTATGTATGGTTTAACAGATGGTACAGAGAACAGGGGAACTAGCTGGTAACTGGATTGGCTGGCTTTATGGCTACTTAGGGCAGCTTGCTATTGGATAAGTATGCTGAAGAAAGGATGTATAAAAGGCTGTGTAACTTCCTGCTCTGTGTGCAGGATTTGAGATTTTATTCTCCCTGTACCTTGTTTCCAGCTGCAAATAAACTTTTCTGCTTCTCCACCCCATTGTGATTATTGGGTGACGCACACCGGGCAATGAACCTTGCTGTTGTTCGCCTCTGACAGTGGGTGCCGGCAACACCCTGGTGGATCTGCAGCGATCGGCCTAGACCACAAGATGGAGGGCACAGCATGGTGCCATGAAATGCAGCCAAAAGGGTTAGTCCTGAGAGGGGCTGGGCACCTGCAGCTCCCACTAGTTCCTGAGGGAGATGCAGGAACTCAGCCCTGCTCAGCATTGGCCCACTGTGATGGAAGTGGAACATTCCACCGTAGGGGTGGTGACCGAGAGAAACCCAGAGGTGGAGACAGGCAGGGGAGGGGAACTATGATGTAAGCTTTCATAGGTGAGGGCTGCGTAAGTCCACTCCATCCAAGTCACAGGGAAAGGAGCCGTTCGTAACCCTGGAACTCACTGTCACAGACAGAGCCCCAGCTGGTGATTCTAGATCTAAAGTGTAATTTGACTCATTTGAGAGTTCAGAGCCAGCCAGAGCCTTCCCCCTACATCTCCCCTGGTGGGATGTGGGGCAGGTCACTTTGCCCAGATGAGGAGGTGGTGACAATGACCTGCGACTGTTGTGATGCAGTGATTGTTGGGTCGGTCACCAGGGGCTGCAGCATTTCAAACCAGGACGTCGCCCAGAGCACATGGCTGCTGCCTTTGTGTCTGAGTACAGGGACCAGGGTGATGGAGTAGGAACTTCTCGGACCAACCTGCTTCCATTGCTAAAGAAGGGAACGTGACTAAGGAAGCCACTTATACCTACTACACTGGTATGAAAACAGCTGCCTGAAGGAGAGAAAAAGGATAAACCAAGACAGCCATTCATCCCACAGAAAGTGTGCATTTATACTCACCGTTAAAAAACGAATCCAGTGACAAATCATTTACATTTGTTGCCTGACAAAAATAATCTGTCAAACATTGATCTTTGCAGCAGGTCATATTTTGAGAGGCAAGGATGACAGATGGCTGTAGGATACAGGAAGGAATTAGCAGATCCATCCTTTTAAGGAGGCAAGAAATACAATATTCCATTGCCCAAACAAACAGTCAATGGTTCTGGTCATACTTTCAGGTGGAAGAAATGTAACGGATGAAATCGTCACCTCTTGAAAGAGCACAAGAAGTTGCTGTCCTGAATAAAGCAGTAAAAAAGAGGGAGTTACCTGTTCAGAGGTAAGGAAAGTGGGTAATTCTAACCGATGATCATGACATCTGCTCCTTTCCCCTTCCTGGCTAATGGTTGGTTGTTCCGACAAGGATGTATCACAGAAAAAGTGCAACTAACCAGAGTGTGAAGATGAGCATTTAACCTGCTCTTATATTTACAGAGATGAGTTGTCCAGCGGATTCTCTTTGTGCAGAATGGATCATTGTTGCTTATTTATCAAATGTCAAGAAGAAATCAGTGGAACTGATCATTTCTATCAAGAGGTAAGGAACGCACCTCCTCTCAGCACAGGGGCAGGAATAACTGGCTCTATTTCTATTTTCAGGTGGAATGAAGGTCTGACCATTAAGGGGGCGGGGGAAGATAAGAGGCTGCTGAATTTAATAATAGACAGGTAACGATATCTGGCCAGGGGGAAGAAAAGCATCTTTTACTTCTTTTTCAAAAAGAGGAAAGCAGCCAATTATATGCTTCAAGTTGTAACCAGTGTAGCTGGCTGTACCTCGAAGAATCAAAGTCTTGTCGTGGAACATCACTGACAAATAGGTGAGCACTGGAAAGTCTGTAGAACCCTAATGATCTGGATGCTATGGAACCGTTTCTATTGATGATTCTTCATAACTGGTAATGAGTAATAATAAATAATTGTCAGGTTTGCTAACTGGAGATGTGAAGAGACCAGGTGGCCATTCCTACCAGGGAGAAGTGAGGGTAAGTGGCTGTCCCGGGCAATGAGGTAAGAAATACCAGTCTCCAAACATCCATGTGTATATCAAGTGGTGTGGAGTTTTCTTTCAGGGAGAAGAACTGTGCTGGACCTTACTTGTCATGGGGAGAGTGTGAAAAGCAGAGGTAAGAGAAAGCAACATGGACTTGCCAGCTGCTGAATCCATGGAGGAATCCAATGAGAAGACGCTGTTATTTCAAGGAAAAACAAACAGAAAACAAACAGTCACTTCAAGTCAGCAGAACACAGACATGGAGGTAAGCATTGAAGTTTCCCTGGTTGTCAAATGAATCTCATGCTAAAGCAAGACTTAGAGACCAAATAAATAAGTCACACATTGCATATCTCCAGAGGGAAGACGACCAGAGGGCTGTTGTGCTCTTGTAGGGATTAATGCAAATGCAACTAGCTGAACCAGCCATGTCAGTTGGGAAGGATAAAAGCACATTTCTTTAACATGCAAGTGGAAATGAATAGATCCTGTTATACTTTCAGATGAGAGAAATGCAGCTGATTTGAACTTTGAGGGTGAAAAACTTCAGGAAGTTCCGAGAAGATCTGAGATATCTACAGGAAGGAAACCAGTGAAACTCATCACTGCTGCCAAGAGGTAAGGAACTCACCTGATAATGGAGAAATTAATGGATCTGGTTTCCCTTCAGGTGAAAGAAATGCAGCTGATCTGATCTCCTCGGGGTTGAGGACGATAAGCAGTCATATTACATAAGAATACAGGAACACATGTTCCCAGACCTGCAGAGGGGGAAAAAACTTGCCTTCCTTGACTAGAATGGGAAGACAATCCCTTATCACCATCAAGTTTCAAACCTACAATGCAGGAGACCGTCACTGACAGAGGTTAGCGCTTAGGATTCTCTTACTGCTAAATGGAGCAGATCATGACACATCGTGTACATTTATGGGCCTGTTAAACTGATAATAAGCAAACAAGTTACCTGTCAAATGCTGATCTCTACAGCCAAAGCTGTGCTCTGCAGGAACTAGTTTGTGAAGCTGATTTGTCTTTTCAGGAGAAGAGTTACAGACGCTCAGGATTTGAGCACAAAGGAATAGGAATGGAGCTGAACAGATCCAACACCTGAAAGGACAATTGGATCTCGTGAGATATGAGACCATGAAAAAGACCCTTCATTCAATAAAGCAACAGAATTGGCTCTGAGGAGAGGTAAGAAGCATTTGGTAAGTCTACCAAATGAGCATATAATCAACTCTACAAAATACTAACTTAAGTTGTGTCAAAGAGTTTGTTACAGCTGATCACACATCTCAGGATTGAAGAGGAGCTCACGGGCATGGCAGACGTCAGCGGATTCATCTTTATGAGGAGAAGATGAACCTGCTTGTCAGTGGCTTTGGTTAGACTTTCAGATGAAGGAAACACAGCCAGTGTGGTCAGTATTCAAGAAATAATGTTCAAAAGGTGCCTAGGGTCACCTTTTGGGCTAAGGGGAGCAGCTGGTCCCATCTACCGGGATGGTAGCAAAGAAGAAAGAACTGGCCCCTGGTTAGTATTGGGACACAGACAATCCCCTGGAGGGGCGTGGGACAGGGTGAGTAACCACAGTGCCCAGTGGGACCTTTCCCCACTGTGGTCCTGGCTCGCATGCACAGGGTGAAACTGATCGCCATGTTTGGGGTCAGGAAGGAATTTTCCTCCAGGGCAGATTGGCCAGAGACCCTGGAGGTTTTTCGCCTTCCTCTGGGGCATCGAGCAGGGACCAGCCCTTTGGGCCATTTAGAAACTGACAATAAAATCCATTCGAGAGATCTTGCCTCCCTTCGTTTTTTGCATTTTCTATAAACCCATCCTGTGCCCCTCTGCCAGGCTCCTGCTCCCAGCCACAAAGCAGAGCAGAGTCCTTCCCTGGTGCACTGCTCCTCCCCATCACAGCCAGCATGGCCCCCTGTGTCGCTCTTCCACCCCAGCAGGGCCCCATCACCGGGGAGACCAGCCTGCCATCCCAAAGAGGGAACAGCCCTTTCCATGGCCCCCGCGGGATGGGGAGGGGAAATGGCCAGGTGCACCGGTCGAGGGGAAAGAAGGAAGCACAGCGGCAGTGTTACCACGTTCCTCTCCCAGGATGCCCCGAGGGGCCAGGGCAAGGCCTTTGGTCTGCCACAGCCAAGTGCTCTTCCCTGCTGCAGTGGTCGTAAGAGCCCCTCTGGCCAAGCCACTGATGAGCGGCTCTGAAAGGGGTGGTCAACGACCCCAAAGAAGTTCTTCCATTGGCAAGGTGGAGCCACCGCTTCCTGAGCACCCTAACTGGGCTCACAGGCTAGCAGCGAATAATAGTCCCCCAGGGCTGGTTCAGCTTAGGGAGCCATCGGGCATCCACGAAGCTCTTGCCTTCAGCCAGCCCTTTCCCAGGAGCTGGGGGCCGGAAGCTTCTGTCCTCTGCAGTCTGCTCCAGCTGTGCTGTCTTCTCCTTTAACCCCCGCTCCAAGTCTGGCACCTCTCAGGGCAGTGCTGGGTTGGCCCACACGAGCTCATTCCCCCTGTATTGCCCAGCGTGGGGTCTGTAGATCTCCTTGCAGGCATTCTGGGAAATCAGAACTCCATCATCTGCCCCAGGGGGACTGGGAGCACGACCCGGGGACACGGGACAGGGTCAGTTAGTATTAGTAGCACACGGCTGGCGGGGATGGAGAAGGGAGAGGGGCCAGCAACACGTTACTTCAGTTCTGCACTTCTGTTTAACCTCCAGTTCCTGCTGCCGGCCTATCACCCCCCCTGCGTCCACTTCCTGCCCCCCCAAATTAGCTTCACAGCCGCACGCTGAGCCCAAACCACAGGGCAATGCCCAAAACGTTATGCGGTTTAAATCCTCTATAAACCCATCTCCTGGAAGCCATTGGGGCCCGATTCTCCCTGCAGGGAGACAGCGTCTCCAAGGTGAAGTCAATAGGAGTGACTCGTACCTTGGGAAGGCGATTGGGGGGAGAATGCGATATCCTGTGCTAAGATACCATGGGAATTGTAGGTGTGGCTCACAAACTGCAGTGCAGGAGGGGACCTAACAGTAGAGAAGAGCAAAATGGGGGCAGGCCGTGGTCTTGGTTTTCAGCTTCTATTTGGCAAAATGAACCCAAACCTAGGGTGCGGGGAAGAAGGTCAGATCAGGGTTTTATTTTATTGTAACCCCCCAGAGATCATGGAGTGGTGGAGTGATGGTTCCGGCCCGTCTCAGCCTGGCCAACACGGCACCATGATCTGTACATGCCCTGCCCAGGAGGAGCTGGCTGCAGGGCTAAAAAACCACCAGTTAAAACCCCAGAGCCCAACACGTGACACATTCTGCGCGTTGGTGATCACAGCCCCACCGACAACACAAAGAGCTGCTCCCTCCCTTCATGGAGAAGGGCAGAGCTTAACTGTGCATCAGGCTTCCACACAAAGTGCAGCCCCAAGCGTTAGCCAGGGTCAAACACCCCAAGACACAAAGCAGAGAGGGGCTGAGGGCACAAAGGCACAGGGCAGACACAGAGGCTGGACACCTGCAGCTCCATATTGGTTTCAGAGGGAGATGCAGGAGCTCAGTGAGTGGCCAGTGACAGAGGAACAGAGGCACATGAGTGGAGAAAGTGATGGAGACCCCGGCAGGGGAGGGGAGATCGGATTGAAGGCAGCGTCTGTCACAGCCTAGGGCTACAGGAGACTCCTTCCAAAGTACGTAATGGGAACCGTAGCCAGGCCGGGCTTCTCCCCAGCTTGCCAAAGGCTCACTGCCACACCCAGGCTCTGATGCAGTTTAGTCCCAAAGTAGAACAAATCAAGACAGTTTCTCAGCTCACTTTCTGCATCTCCGGGAACTCTGGCAAATACTTCCTCCCCTTTCCTACCGCAGTCTCCCTCAACAAGTTCCTTCTCACAGCCCCTCCCTCTCGGGAATGCCCTCTGCCCTAATAGCCCCAGGTGCTGCCTTGTCCCCTTTACTGGCCCAACAGGGGTTCAGGACCTACTTCAGTTCCAGGTGCCAGCCACCGACTGACATACCCCCCCTTCAGAAAAACCTGCTTTTTCCCTTACTTGTGAGGCCCCCACTGGGCTGCTCTTCCCGCATCCCAGAACATACTCCATAGAGAGTCACATGTAGCCATATTCCCCAGGTTCACCATGCTCCTTAACGCCAGTCTTCGTCTCAGTCAGTCTATAGAGTTTCATCTTCTCCAGGGTTTTGAGGTCTCTGCATGCAGTGTCTCCAGCTCTGGCTCAAGCTCCTGACCGTCAGGATCAGGCCACCCCTCTCCTCCCCCATGGCCTGATGTCCTGCAGACAGCTGCTCCTTCTGTTGCTGAACCATCGGTACCTCCATCCTGCAGCCTCCAGTCCTTCTGGGGCACCTCCCGCCCTCTCTACGGGAACCATAAAACGCATATCCCATTTCCCCTTCTGCAAAGGATCACTGCTTTCGCCTTGGCCCTGGAGGCTCCACCTGGGTCCCCATGCCCCATCCACCCCCCCACACACAGAGTCCTGAGCTCTGCCTTGGTCAGGGAACCCCTTTTCATGAACTCTAAAACTTCAAAAGTATTCAGCAGTGTCCTCTGGAGACAGGAAAGAGCTGTTTTTTCCAGAGACATAATTTTGGGAAATTCAGCGAAGAGCCCTTTTTACTGGGCACTCACTGCTCCTTCCTGAATTAGCACAGGGAAAGCCCATCACTTCTCTGCCTCTCCCCCCACAAGAGGCACCACCAGCCATGGCTACAAATGCCGTTTGTGCTGCCGAGTCCTCCAGGGTCTCCCCTCCACAGCCTGCTTGTTGCTACAACTCCCCTGGTGCATGGGCTGTGTCAGCACTCCCTGCCCCCGCTTCAGGAGAGTCACTCCCCAAAGATGGTACAGGGACACACTGACCCCTCCTAGGGTTCAAACCCACAGCTACAGGATAGTACCTAACCACCTGAGAGAGGTGGAAAGTCCCACTGCTGACTGAGCTGGTCCATTCTCAGGGGTGTCCGTGTCCCAGTGTCCACCCAGAGTCTAGGGGGTGCGACAAGTGCTTTGTCGACAACAAACCTGGCCAAGCGCCTTTGCCACCGAACGAGTCTGTGGTCTTTCGGGCAGTTTGACTGAGGTCTGCTGGGCCAGCTACCTGCCCAGAGCCAGGACAACGTCTGGGCCCACACAGCCAATAACAGGTGTCCTTTTATCAGAGCCCCCAGTCATCATGGAAGGGTGGAGTGATGGGTCTGGTATCTGCCCATCTCCAGCTAACACTGAAACCCCTGCCTGGATTCCCCGGTACAGGAGGCGCTGGCTGTCAGTCCCCTGGTGGGTCTGCAGCGATCGGCCTAGACCACAAGATGGAGGGCACAGCACAGTGCCATGAAATGAAGCCAACAGGGTTAGTCCTGAGGGGCTGGGCACCTGCAGCTCCCACTGGTTCCCGAGGGAGATGCAGGAACTCAGCCCTGCTCAGCATTGGCCCATTGTGATGGGAGTGGAACATTCCACCGTAGGGGTGGTGACCGAGACAAACCCAGAGGTGGAGACAGGCAGGGGAAGGGAACTATGACGTAAGCTTTCATAGGTGAGGGCTGCGTAAGTCCCACTCCATCCAAGTCACAGGGAAAGGAGCCGGTTGTGACCCTGTAACTCACTGTCACAGACAGAGCCCCAGCTGGTGACTCTAGATCTGAAATGTAATTTGACTCATTTGAGAGTTCAGAGCCAGCCAGGGCCTTCCTTCTACAGCTCCCCTGGGAGGACGTAGGGCAGGTCTCTTTGCCCAGATGAGGAGGTGGTGACGATGACCCGTGACTCTCTTGTGATGCAGGGATTGTTGGGTCGGTCACCAGGGGCTGCAGCATTTCACACCAGGATGTCGCCCAGAGTACAAGGCTGCTTCCTGTGGGTCTGAGTACAGGGACCAGGGTGATGGAGCAGAGCCTTGTCAGACCAACCTGCTCCCATTGCTAAAGAAGGGAACGTGACACACAGAAGGATGAAGGAAAGCATTCTTGTAAAGAGGAAGGAAACAAGGCAGGGAAAAGACTGGGGGGAAGGGAAATGAGGCATCAGATGGCGGAGAGGGGCACGGGGGAATGAAGAAGTTAGTGAGAAAAACACCAGGGAACTGAGGAAGGGACAGAGAAGAAAGAGGGAAGGGGACTGGGAGAGGAGAGGGAGACACACAAGAAAAAGCAATGGGTAAAGAGGCTACAAGAGAAGAGAAAGGAGAAGCACAGAGGAAGTGGATGGGGGTAAGAACCTGGATGGATTTCTTTAGCTTCAGGTAGAATCCCAATTGCCTTTGTCAAGACATAGGCAAAGTAGCCAGGTGTAATGACTAGGGGTAATAATGGAGGCATTTGTACAATTCAGAAAGGAAAGGGTACAAGTGGCTGGAGCTGAGAGGTGGCATAAGTTGGGTTCTCACCTTTCAAGAGATGACATTGCACTTGGTCCGGATTCTGTTGATTGGATCATTGCAGCTTGTCTGTTAGAAGTTCTTATTGTACCACTTCAGTGGTCAGAGAAACTGTTCCTATCAAGAGGTAAGGGATGCACCTTCTCCTAGAAATGGAGTGGAAATGAACCAATGTGAATGTACTTTCAGGTGAAGGAAGTGAATCTATACTTTGCTGTCAAAGGCTACCAGTAGTTTCGTCAGAATAAAGCAATATACAGAACCAAAGCTTCTGAGAGGTTACAGAAATATCTACTTCTTCTAGTCAAAAATAAGGAAGCCACTTGTACCAACTAGATTGGTAAGAAAACAGCTGATTGTATGGAGAGAAACAAGATAAACCAAGACAGCCATTCATCCCACAGAAGGTGTGCATTTATACTCACCGTTACAAAACGAATCCAGTGACAAATCATTGACATTTCTTCCCTGACAAAAATAATCTGTCAAACATTGATCTTTGCAGCAGGTCATATTTTGAGAGGCAAGGATGACAGATGGCTGTAGGATACAGGAAGGAATTAGCGGATCTGGCCCTTTAAGGAGGTAAGAAATACAACACGCCATTGCCGTAACAGTCAATGGTTCTGGTCACACTTTCAGGTGGAAGAAATGTAACGGATGAAATCGTCACCTCTCGAAAAAGCACAAGAAGTTGCTGTCCTGAATAAAGCAATAAAAAAGAGGGAGTTACCTGTTCAGAGGTAAGGAAAGTCGGTCATTCTAACTGATGATCATGACATCTGCTCCTTTCTCCTTCCCGGCTAATGGTTGGTTGTTCCGACAAGGATGTTTCACAGAAGAAGTGCAACTAACCAGAGTGTGAAGATGAGCATTTAACCTGCTCTTACATTTGCAGAGAGGAGTTGTCCAGCTGATTCTCTTTGTGCAGAATGGATCATTGTTGCTTATTTATCAAATCTCAAGAAGAAGTCAGTGGAATTGATCATTTCTATCAAGAGGTAAGGAACGCACCTCCTCTCAGCACAGGGGCAGGAATAACTGGCTCTATTTCTATTTTCAGGTGAAATGAAGGTCTTACCATTAAGGGGGCGGGGGAAGATAAGAGGCTGCTGAATTTAATAATAGTCAGACAGGTAACGATATCTGGCCAGGGGGAAGAAAAGCATCTTTTACTTCTAGCTCAGAAAGAGGAAAGCAGCCAATTATACGCTTCAGGTTGTAACCAGTGTAGCTGGCTGTACCTCGAAGAATCAAAGCCTTGTCGTGGAACATCACTGACAAGTAGGTGAGCACGAAAAATTCTGTAGAAGCCTAACGATCTGGATGGTAAGGAACCATTTCTATTGATGACTCTTCATAACTAGTAATGAGTAATAATAATAAATAATTGTCAGGTTTTCCTAACTGGAGATGTGAACAGACCAGGTGGGCATTCCTACCAGGGAGAAGTGAGGGTAAGTGACTGTCCCGGGCAAGGAGGTAAGCGATACCAGTCTCCAAACATCCATGTGTATATCAAGTGGTGTGGAGTTTCCTTTCAGGGAGAAGAACTGTGGTGGACCTTACTTGTCACGGGGAGAGTGTGAAAAGCAGAGGCAAGACAAAGCAACATGGACTAGCCAGCTGCTCAATCCAAGGAGGACTCCAATGAGAAGACGCTGTAATTTCAAGGAACAACAAACAGAAAACAAACAGTCACTTCAAATAGTTCAGCTAGTTGCAAATCTGAACAGGAAGCAAGTCAGCAGAACACAGACATGGAGGTAAGCACTGACGTTTCCCTGGTTGTCAAATGAACCTCACGCTAAAGCAACACTTACAGACCAAATAAATAGGTCACACGTCGCACATCTCCAGAGGGAAGACGACCAGGGGGCTGTTGTGCTCTTGTAGGGATTAATGCAAATGCAACTAGCTGAACCAGCCATGTCAGTTGGGAAGGAAAAAAGCACATTTCTTTAACATTCAGGTGGAAATGAATAGATCCTGTAATACTTTCAGATGGGAAAAATGCAGCTGATTTGAACTTTGAGGGTGTGAAAACTTCAGGAAGTTGCGAGAAGATCTGAGATATCTACAGGAAGGAAACCAGTGAAACTCATCACTGCTGCCAAGAGGTAAGGAACTCACCTCATAATGGAGAAATTAATGGATCTGGTTTCCCTTCAGGTGAAAGAAATGCAGCTGATCTGATCTCCCAGGGGTTGAGGACGATAAGCAGTCATATTACTTAAGAATACAGGAACACATATTCCCAGACCTGCAGAGAGGGAAAAAAGTTGCCTTCCTTGACTAGAATGGGAAGACAATCCCTTATCACCGTCAAGTTGCAAACCCACAATGCAGGAGACCGTCCCTGACAGAGGTGAGCGCTTAGGATTCTCTTATTACCAAATGGAGCAGATCATGATGCATCATGTACATTTATCGGCCTGTAAAACTGATAATAAGCAAACAAGTTACCTGTCAAATGCTGATCTCTGCAGCCACAGCTGTGCTCTGCAGGAACTAGTTTGTGAAGCTGATTTGTCTTTTCAGGAGAAGAGTTACAGACGCTCAGGATTTGAGCACAAAGGAATAGGAATGGAGCTGAACGATCCAACACCTGAAAGGACAATTGGATCTCATAAGATATGAGACCATGAAAAAGACCCTTCATTCAATAAAGCAACAGAATTGGCTCTGAAGAGAGGTAAGAAGCATTTGGTAAGTCTACCAAATGGTCATACAATCAACTCTACAAAATTACTAACTTATGTTGTGTCAAAGAGTTTGTTACAGCTGATCACACATCTCAGGATCGAAGAGGAGCTCAGGGGCATGGCAGACCTCAGGGGATTCATCTTTATGAGGAGATGATGAACCTGCTTGTCAGTGGCTTTGCTTAGACTTTCAGATGAAGGAAACACAGCCAGTGTGGTCAGTATTCAAGAAATAATTTTCAAAAGTTGCCTGGGGTCACCTCTTGGGCTAAGGGGAGCAGCTGGTCCCATTTACCGGGATGGAAGCAAAGAAAAAAGAACTGGCCACTGGTTAGTACTGGGACACAGACAATCCCCTGGAGGGGCATGGGACAGGGTGTGTAACCATAGTGCCCAGTGGGTCCTTTCCCCACTGTGGTCCTGGCTCGCATGCACAGGGTGAAACTGATCGCCATGTTTGGGGTCAGGAAGGAATTTTCCTTCAGGGCAGATTGGCCAGAGACCCTGGAGGTTTTTCGCCTTCCTCTGGGGCATCGAGCAGGGACCAGCCCTTTGGGCTATTTAGAAACTGACAATAAAATCCATTCGAGAGATCTTGCCTACCTTCGTTTTTTGCATTTTCTATAAACCCATCCTGTGCCCCTCTGCAAGGCCCCTGCTCCCAGCCACACAGCAGGGCAGAGTCCCTCCCTGTTGCACTGCTCCTCCCATCAGAGTCAGCATGGCCCCCCATGTCGCTCTTCCACCCCAGCAAGGCCCCACACAGGGGAGACCAGCCTGCCATCCCAGAGAGGGAACAGCCATGTGCGCAGCCCCCCAGGGATAGGGAGGGGAAATGGTCGGGTGCACCGTTCGAGGGGAAAGCAGGAAGCACAGTGGCACTGTTACCACGTTCCTCTCCCAGGATGCCCCGAGGGGCCAGGGCAAGGCCTTTTGTCGGCCACATCCACATGCTCTGCCCCGCTGCTGTGGTCATAAGAGCCCCTCTGGCCAAGCAACTGATGAGCGGCTCTGAAAGGGGTGGTCAACGACCCCAAAGAAGTTCTTCCATTGGCAAGGTGGTGCTACCGCTTCCTGAGCATCTGAACTGGGCACACAGGCTAGCAGCGAATAATTCTCCCCTAGGGCTGGTTCAGCTCAGGGAGACATCGGACATCCACGAAGCTCTTGCCGTCAGCCAGCCCTTTCCCAGGAGCTGGGGGCTGGAAGCCTCTGTCCTCTGCAGTCTGCTCCAGCTGTGCTGTCTTCTCCTTTCGCCCCCGCTCCAAGTCTGGCACCTCTCAGGGCAGTGCTGGGTTGGCCCACACGAGCTCATTCCCCCTGTATTGCCCAGCGTGGGGTCTGTAGATCTCCTTGCAGGCATTCTGGGAAATCAGAACTCCATCATCTGCCCCAGGGGGACTGGGAGCACGACCCGGGGACACGGGACAGGGTCAGTTAGTATTAGTAGCACACGGCTGGCGGGGATGGAGAAGGGAGAGGGGCCAGCAACACGTTACTTCAGTTCTGCACTTCTCTTTAACCTCCAGTTCCTGCTGCCGGCCTATCACCCCCCCTGCGTCCACTTCCTGTCCCCCCAATCAGCTTCGCAGCCGCACGCTGAGCCCAAACCACAGGGCAATGCCCAAAACGTTCTTGTGGGGCTGAAAACCTCTATAAACCCATCTTCTGAAAGTATTGGGGCCCGATTCTCCCTGCAGGGAGACAGCGTCTCCAAGGTGAAGTCAATAGGAGTGACTCGTACCTTGGGAAGGCGGTTGGGGGGAGAATGCGATATCCTGTGCTAAGATACCATGGGAATTGTAGGCGTGGCTCCCAAACTGCAGTGCAGGAAGGGACCTAACAGTAGAGAAGAGGAAAATGGGGGCAGGCCGTGGTCTTGGTTTTCAGCTTCTGTTTGGTAAAATGAACTCAAACCTAAGGTGGTGGAGGAAGGTCAGATCAGGGTTTTATTTTATTGTAATCCCCCAGAGATCATGGAGCGGTGGAGTGATGGTTCCGGCCCGTCTCAGCCTGGCCCGATCACGGCACCACGGTCTGTACACGCCCTGCGTAGGAGGAGCTGGCTGCAGGGCTGTAAAACCACCAGTTAAAACCCCAGAGCCCAACACGTGACACATTCTGCGCGTTGGTGATCACAGCCCCACCGACAACACAAAGAGCTGCTCCCTCCCTCCATGGAGAAGGGCAGAGGTTAACTGTGCATCCGGCTGCCACACAAAGTGCAGCCCCAAGCGTTAGCCAGGGTCAAACACCCCAAGACACAAAGCAGAGAGGGGCTGAGGGCACAAAGGCACAGGGCAGACACAGAGGTTGGGCACCTGCAGCTCCATATTGGATTCAGAGGGAGATGCAGGAGCTCAGCGTGTGGCCAGGGACAGAGGCACATGAGTGGGGAGAGTGATGGAGACCCCGGCAGGGGAGGGGAGATCGGATTGAAGGCAGCGTCTGTCACAGCCTAGGGCTACAGGAGACTCCTTCCAAAGGACACAATGGGAACCGTGGCACGGCCGGGCTTCTCCCCAGCTTGCCAAGGGCTCACTGCCACACCCAGGCTCTGATGCAGTTTAGTCCCAAAGTGGAACAAATCAACAGTTTCTCAGCTCACTTTCTGCATCTCCGGGGACTCTGGCAGATACTTCCTGCCATTTCCTACCCCAGTCTCCCTCAGCCAGTTCCTCTTCACAGCCCCTCCCTCTCGGGAATGCCCTCTGCCGTCAGGATCAGGCCACCCCTCTCCTCCCCAGTGCCCTGATGTCCTGCAGACAGCTGCTCCTTCTGTCACTGAACGATCGGTACCTCCATCCTGCAGCCTCCAGTCCTCCTGGGGCAGCTCCCGCCCTCACTACGGGAACCATAAAATGCGTGTCCCATTTCCCCTTCTGCAAGGGATCACTGCTTTCGCCTTGGCCCTGGAGGCTCCACCTCGGTCCCTATGCCCCCCTTTCCCTCCGCCACACACACAGAGCCCTGAGCTCTGCCTGGGTCAGGGAATCCCTTTTCATGAACCCAAAAAACTTCAAAAGTATTAAGCAGTGTCCTCTGGAGACAGGACAGAGCTGGTTTTTCAGAGACTTTATTTCGGGAAATTCAGCGAACAGCTCTTTTTATTGGGCACTCATTGCTCCTTCCTGAATTAGCACAGGGAAAGCCCGTCACTTCTCTGCCTCTCCCCCACACAAGAAGCACCACCAGCCGTGGCTACAAATGCCCTTTGTGCTGCCGAGTCCTCCAGGGTCTTCCCTCCACAGCCTGCTTGTGGCTACAGCTCCCCTGCTGCATGGGCTGTGTCAGCACTCTCTGCCCCCGCTTCAGGAGAGAGTCACCGCACTCTCCTTGCAGCCCGTGTCAGGTAACCCCTTTGCTGTGATTGCTGCTGGGATGTAACACTACCACGGGAGGGGAGCAGTTTCCAGGTTCAAAGTGGTGACACTTCAGCCCGTAATGTCACTGGGGATTTAATAGCCGTCTGCTTTGACCACAGGCAGAATTATTGCCAGCTGATCACTACCTCCCATGACGGACCCTGGAACCAGTCTCCTGCATGTTAAGATACTGATAAGTTACTAGAGATACAATGTCCTTTTCTCCCATCAGCCTTAACATTTCATCCATTTTCCAGCCTGTTAGCTAGGATTAACTGTACTTTCCTAGATCACTGGGGCATTGTGAGCTCACTTGAAAAGGGAACATAATAGGGGTTGTGACCTGGGACAAGGTTTTTCTTGCTTGCATTTCACTCTTGAAACAGCACATTTTTCCTACCCTGGGTTTGGTAGAGGAATGAAGAATTGGAATGGGTCAGTCGTCTGTATCCTCAAAAGGCATTTAGGCCCTGAACTCACTGGGAATTAGGAGTCTAAACATCTTGGCGGATCTGGTCCAGTAACCTCACGATAGACCGAGCACCAAACTGCAAGTGGTCCAGTGCTCAAATGAGGCAGGAGAGAATGCTGATCGACAGTGGAAGGGGTTTCATTAAACAAAATTGTAGGGGAGCCAAAAAATTCAGCTTTTGAAAACTGAAAAGTTTAGGGAAATATTTTGTGTTTTTAAAGAAAAACCCAACGAATTCACAGAAACATTCATTTGTTCCTTTCCAAAGTTTGTGGGAAATATTTAACAGTTTCTGACCAGGTCTAGCCCAAGAGTCCCTGTACAATTTTCCTTCAGGCTGCATGCACCAATCCATCCACTGGAACAGAATGTAACTTATCCAGTTCAGGAGTGGTGTTATAGCTCTGCTGGTCCCAGGAGGAGTCAGACAAGATGTGAGGTAATCTCTTTTACTGGACCAAGTTCTGATGGTGGAGGAGACAAGCTTTCCAGCTTCTTGTGACCTGAAGAGCTCTGTGGAGCTTGAAAGGCAGCAAAAGTTGGTTCAGTAAGAGATTACCTGCCTCACCCACCTTGTCTCTGTTTTACGAGTGTCAGTCACCAGGGTACCTGGGACTCTGTGGAGCTGGTAGCAGAGATCACAGCTACCAGTCCATGCAGCGTGTGTGTCTGGCAGCCTGAAACACAGCTCATTACCACCATCCATTGATGGAGAGAGGAAAGAGCAGCCAACAGCTGCTCCATCAGCTCTTTACCCAGAACTGCACAGACAGGAACCGTCCCGAGAAGGAACTCGGCCACCCTCTGTCAGCAAACAGGGGAAAGTACAGCTGAAGAACTCATTTCCTAAGCTTTCTACCTGAAATCCTCCATGACATTTTGGGTCCTCACCGGGACTGTAGACGAGCTCCCAGTCGGTCAGATGATGGGACTGAATGGAGAGAGCAAGACTGAGGGGAACTAGGCTCCTACATCGTGGCAAGAACTCCGCTCAGGGGTCCTGTCATCCTCTCCACAGAGGACCAGTAGTGCAAGTAGGGTGGTACTGTCCAGTACGCAGTACCGGGAAGAGATTTTTAGTGCGTATGGGGTACCGGAAAGACTTGGGGCTAGCCCCCCCCCCTCCAGGGCGTGGGTGGGGCTGTGCTCTATTCCTTAAAGGAGCAGAACATGGCTAGGGAGGGCATTCATTCTTTATATGGCTTTAACAGCACGGTGCATGTGCTTACAAACTTACACAAAGGCTTTGTTTAAGTTTGCGAGCATATGTATTGTGCTGTTAAGTTGGTCAGGAGTCCTCAAGAGGGGAGGGGTTGGGGGGATGGGATGGAAGGTGTTTAAACAGTGTTTTTGATTCTGTTTCTCCCCATTGGTCTGAATTGTCCATGACATTCATACTGCATCACCTCAAGTCCAAATCATTAGATGAATGCCCCTGCTTGCACTGACCAGAGGATGTTTGGATTCTGATGTCAGCCCAGTTCCGCAGCCTGACAGGAATCAGGTGTTGTCCCCAGTGTGCCTAGAATTCTTCTTTGCAGCCAAATTAGTCTAACATGCATTTTGCTAACTGGAACTGGAGTAGCAAAACAAAGAAAACAAGTGTCTCATTTTCCAGCTTTGTGGATGAGAGAACTATTAGTGAAGATTGTAATGCCGGACACTGATGACCTTAAACCAGCTGCTTCAGGATTCTGCCAAGAACTTTGCTGAAAATATATTGCTCATTTTAGCAACGGAGCTAAGAGTTATCACACATCGCAAAGAGGCAGAGGTTCACAGATTTGCAAACCTAAAAACCTGTGTTATGCTTTAAACCACCTCAGCACATGCCAGGTTTATGAACATTAAAAAGTTAACTGCAAAGGAACGCTGAAGCCCATTAACCTGAGTGGGCCAGCCAGTCTGCCCTCACTGACGAAAGGTGCAGTCACACCTGAACAGCTCAAAATTAACCTTGCCCTTTTAGGCTAAATGGAGTCATGTCACTGGCTTCATCTCTGTTGTTACATAACAGATAACAAAACTCCAGGGGGGGCCTGGTGCTGGCACACAGGGTCGCAGGTACGTGGTGTGATTTTTCAGAATCTCTTTTGGGAATAGTCATGTACATGAAATAACTGGTACTTATGATTACGCTATTTCTATGCATGTGTATTCATCTTGGTATCTGAAGTTATGGATATTAGCAATGTTTACTACGTTTGCTCCTGTGGTAACGCCCT
This sequence comes from Natator depressus, assembly GCF_965152275.1. Taxonomy (NCBI): domain Eukaryota; kingdom Metazoa; phylum Chordata; order Testudines; family Cheloniidae; genus Natator; species Natator depressus. The sequence continues at coordinate 7,519,371 of NC_134245.1, read as the reverse complement.
CAAGGTATTTAGCCAGCACATGAAGGGACAAGTCAAATTGAATGGCCCATTAAGGAACACTTAGCTCACAATGGAAAACGCCTGTCTACACTTAATGGACTTTTTGTGAACTCTAACTAGAAGATGGGTGGGGGTGATGGACATGTAACTTGCCTGTGTGACTCCAAACACCATCTTTCACAGTGAGAACAGATTTCCCTTTACTTGGCACTTGGCAGAAGCTAAAAGGCCCTGGCCTGGAAACATCTCCATTTTGCCTCTTTCCTGCTCTAGCCTCTGGCCTATGAACATCTACTAATGGAAGCATTCTAACCAGGGGACTGAGGACTTTAAGGTGATCTGGAGCCTTCATATTTCCTTGATCCTTTGCAGATGGACTTATGAGTTGCATATGGTACAGAGACTGTTCTAGCCTCATTGATTGCTGATTTCACCCTTGCAATGCACAAAGTTCAGATGTTTGCTGATTTTCTCACATGAGTCAGCAGCCTTTGATACCTGTGGTATAAGCAACGTGGCCCTTGCTTGGATGGTTTTGTTCTTTCCTCTCCAAATGTCAAAGCCTGTTCCCACTGAACTCAATAGCAAAACTCATTTTGATTTCAATGGGAATAGGAGTTGGCCCCAAGAGATCAGAGAATGTGGTTTTGATCAATTGCTTATTTGTCCAGAGACAGTTCTCATGCATGTTCTGCCAGGCTGGTTTTGATTGCCCCTCCTGTATGTCATGCGGAGGAAAATAATAAAACAATGTGGGCTGTAGTTCTGTCAAGATGTCCATGGCACACACAGTTCTGTGCTTCTTTTCCATCAAACCCAGATGGCGCCGCATCTTTGCTTTCCTACTGCCTGGCGGAGAGCAAGACTTAGATAAAGGCAAGCTGGCAGACGCTTCGTCTGGAAATAAGGGAGGCGCTGATAGCGTGTTAAGGGAAAGTGAGGTGATTGTCCTTCCTGTCCTTCTGTCATTTAAGAAGTTTTCAATTTGGGGTGCTGGTGGATCCTCAATGACACCTGGAAGTACAGGCGGCACCAGGGGCCCAAAGCATCATTTTAGACCCATAAGGGGAGTGTTGGAAGGGACAGGGAGAGCATGGGAGCCCCAGGCTGGGGGCAGGGATGAGTCACACGGAGGGTCACGTGGGGAGGTCATGTGCCCCCCCTTGTGCCCCTCCCATGTGTGTAGTACCGGCAAGAAACGATTTCTACTTGCACCACTGCCCATCTCATACACGCAATGATTCGGAAGGAACCTTGCAACCTAAACAGCTGAAGCCCCTGACACAGGGTTACACTGAGGAGGAAACCAGGGCAGCCTCTTGCCTGTGCGAAGGAAAGATCTCCTCTGAGCCCTTCTCACCATGGCTGCAGTGTCGCTTTCCTGCCTCTTGCTGCAGCCGCTGTGCAGCTCTTTCCCCTGCTCCCCTGAGGGAGACTCTTGTTTGTGTTTTCTGATGCTCGATACTCACGTAACCATTGGTGTCTCTGAGGCTGTGACTCTTTGACTTGATGCCCTGCAGCCCGGATTCTGCTCAACCCTGGCTGCAAACCCCTTTAATAGATCTCTCGGTATGAGTGCTGACTGGTCGTCATAGTTTTTTCTCAGCTGAGCTATAACCTCACTTAACATCTCCCTCGGGGAGGCAAGGGCTTGATCTCACTTGTATATTGTCCGTCTTTTGTATTGCCACCAGCATCTGGCCATTTACAGAGGCCTTTAGCCATTTCCAAAGGGTTGGCCTGTTTTCCGACATCCCTGCTATTCAAATACACTTTTAGGGCCCCACGTATTTGGACAGTAAAACTAAGACAAGGGGCCATATCCTCCCCTGGTGTAAATCAGCATGACTCCATTCCAGACAATAAAAATACATAGATTTACAGCAGCCGAGGAGCTGACCCAAGGCTTTAACTGTGACATGGGTTTCAGCAAAGTGCTTGGAGAGTTTACGCTGACTCCAGGCTTGCAGTTGTGGTGCTAAGCGTCTGAGCTTTCATTGAACAGGAGGTGAGGAAATTCCAATCACTTCAGATTTATAGAGTGTCCCATCCACAGACACAATGATCACAGAGGCAACAGTGCCTGGAACACAATCAGGGGTTGGGGCAGGGGAGTGGAACATGCAGGAGAAACACAGGAACCCAGCTTCCAAACTGTGCAGCTAAGAGGCCATTTCGGGTTCTTCTTTAAAACCTATTTGTGTAGCTGTTGAAGTGATGTGTCCTTCAGTGGGTGGATGGAGCTCAGCTTGAATGATAGGACCCATATTCATTTAGTAAGAACATTTATAAAGAGGGGAAAAATAGAAATGAAGTGTTCCTTACTCTTGTTCAATCTTTTGTTGCTGTTAAAACCCCAGGGGAAGGGAAACCCTCCAGTTCCTCATGTTAAGAGGGAGGAGGATTCTAGGAATAAACCTGCCCCCAACTTTGTATAAAAAACCTCAAGGGAACTCAGATTTTAAAACCCCTTGCCCTAAGGGAAGGCAGGCAGTCTGCCATCATTGTGGAGCTCCTGGCCATATCAAGCCAAATTGCCCAAAATTTAAGGTCACCCCACAATCTGCACCCACAACCTCCACTGTGAGTGCTAATGTACCACTGTGATCCTAGAGTAAGTTGTAGAGGAGGAGAATGGCCTCAAACTATATTAGGACTGAGTCTTGAGAAGGTAGAGAAGAATTTATTAAGAGTGCTGGAGTGAATAGCACTGAATGTACAGGCTGGAGTGATGTGGCATCGCAAGTCACTTTAGTTAAGGAAACTTTGGGAAGGGAAGAGGACAGACTTCCTGGCGAAAGTCTAAATATTCTAGCTTTGGATGAATTTTCTGTGATTGTGCCCCTGGCTAACGGATTTTAAGGGTGATGTTATTGTAGGCATCGGAAACTTGTTGACATGGATATTTTAATAGGTAGTAACATTTTCGCCAGGTCTAAGTATAGTAACGTTATACCCCGATCCCAGAGCAGATATGGATCTGATTCACCTGCTCTAGCTGGATCAGCAGGGCGGATGCGGACAGAGGGAAATGCCTTCGGGAGCAGCTTGCCTCCTGAGGAGGAATTTGGAAACGCTGGAGGGCTCGGGGCTTCAGTGAGACTCCAAAGGGAGTCTGTGAAAGCCCAGACAGCTGAGCCTCCTCTGGACCAAGTGCTCATGCGAGAGCCACCTGTTCAAAAGAAAGAGCAGGTCTCTGCATATGGAATAATAGAGCTGAACTGTGTATCAGGGCTTCCCTACACATGGCATCCCCAAATGCTCTATGGGGAAGCCGGGCATGGTGCTGATGGGGTAAAGCCATGAGGTAAAGACAATCCGAGAGCCTGGGCACCAGCCGCTCCGACTGGTTTCAGAGGAAGATGCAGGAGCTCAGCATGTGGCCAGTGACAGACAGAGGGTCAGAGACACATGGAGCCAGGAGAGTAATTACGAGGCACAGGCAGGGGAGGGGAGATCTGATTGAAGGCAGCTCTTTCTCCCACCGAGTAGGGCCACATGAGACTCTCTCCTCCCAAATACATGGACATGGGGATAATAACTCATTTCCTCATTTACAGCCCCACTGGGTGTCTGTAGATCCGCAGCATAATGGAGCCACTTAAGTGTTCTCTGCTCAGCTATTTTTTAGTTCCACAGCCAGCCAGACCCATCCCCCTACAGCTCCCCTGGGAGGACATGGGGCAGGCCACTTTGCTCCCTCTGCCCAAATGAGGAGATGATTACTCTGACCCGCGACTCTCTCTTGTGATGCAGTGATTGTTGGGTCAGCCACCAGGGGCTGCAGCGTTTCACACCAGGATGTTGCCCAGAGCACAGACCTGTGGGTCTGAGTATGGGGACCAGGGGGAAGGAGTAGAGTCTTCTGGCACCAACCTGCTTCCACTGCTAAAGAAGGGAACGAAAGGGAGAGAGGAAGGAGAATTTAATAAGGTGATGGAACTGAGGTAAGTGGAAGGAAAGGCAGATTGGGTAAGAGAAGGATAGTTAAGGGAGGGGAGGGGAGAAGTGGAAGGAATTAATGAAAAGAAACACCAGGGAGTTGAGAAAGGGACAGAGAAATAAAAGAGAAGAGGAAGGGAGAGGAGAAGGAGAAAAGTGGCAGGGCAGAAGAGAAGGTGTAGATAAGAAAAAAGTGCAGAAAGACAAGAAGAGACTGGAGGAGCACAGAAGAGGGGTTTGAGCATTTTGGGATTCAGCCCTGGCTAATGCTAATGAAATCAGCTGATTGTCCTTGTTAAGATGTGAACTAAGCAGCCAATTGGGACTATTAGGAGCTGAAAATGCAGATGCAATCCAGTCAAGCCAAGCCACAGCATTCTTATCAACGATGTTCAAGGCACAAAGACCTCCAGGAAGCTGAGTCATTTTGCCGTCCTCTACAATATGTGTCATGGTTTGTGGCTGCCCACATTGACATAGGGACTGTCTCTAAAAAGCCACCAAAATTCTACTGCAGCACAAATTCCATGTCTGGGATGAAACCAGTTCAGAAGGCTCCATTTCCTTCCTGGTAAATCAAACCCACGTTCATGCTGAGTGGGGTCTAAGGCAAGATAATTATTTGTCACTTTCTCTGTGGACCATGAAGCGTGCCACGAGTCCTCTACTGCAAATCCCTCTCCTGGTAAACGTATCCACAGCAGGCGACGTGAGGGCAGACAACCATTTGGTGGATTAAACAAGCCTTTAATTAATGGTAGATGTGGCATAGCATGCAATTTCGTCACGAGCTTTGCTGTGCTTTCCTCTCTGCAAACACTGGACGGAGTAATACTGCAGAGAACTGGTACCCAGGGTGGAGGAGTAGATTTAAGTGTGCCTGGCACAATGCACATGGTGGAATTAAGTGGTACATCAGTCATGTTTGTGCGAGATGAGTGATCCCCCACTGCAGCTCAATACTCCACTGCTGAGTAACAGAGTACCAAGGCTGAAGTGCATAATGTTTGGGCGTCAGCGCCCCCTGTTGTTCTGGCCAGTTTTCCAAGCAGCCTGTTGCACATTTCGACATTAGTCATTGTCTTTATAAGATGATCAGGGTGTATGAGAGTTCTGTTGAATGTGACACCTAGATAGACAGGGTGTGGATCATGCTTTATTCGCTGGCCGCTGAGAACTATGGTCAGCTTTCTGTCCACTTGTGCATGATGTAAGTGGAAGACACTAGATGCAGTCTTACTTCCATTTGGTATCAGGCATCACTGGTGACAATAATTGGCCATAGCCGCCAGGTTTGTGTTCTGAACGCTCTCAAGTGTGTCAAAGGAGTGTGACTGAGTGCCGAGGCGTATGCTAGGTCATTCGAATATAAGTTGAATCATGTGCCAGCAATGCCCCTCTGCCATGTACATTGGCCAAACCAGACAGTCTCTACGCAAAAGAATAAATGGACACAAATCTGACATCAGGAATCATAACATTCAAAAACCAGTAGGAGAACACTTCAACCTCTCTGGCCACTCAGTAAAAGACTTAAGGGTGGCAGTTTTGCAACAGAAAAGCTTCAAGAACAGACCCCAAGGAGAAACTGCTGAGCTTGAATTAATATGCAAACTAGATCCCATTAACTTGGGTTTGAATAGAGACTGGGAGTGGCTGGGTCAATACACATATTGAATCTATTTCCCCATGTTAAGTATCCTCACACCTTCTTGTCAACTGTCTAAATGGGCCATCTTGATTATCACTACAAAAGTTTTTTTCTCTGCTAATAGCGCAGCTTAATTAATTAGCCTCTTACTCCACGTTTACATGTTCTCTGTATGTATGTATGAAGATATATATATCTTCTTACTATATGTTCCATTCTATGCATCCGACGAAGTGGGCTGTAGCCCACGAAAGATTTGTTAGTCTCTAAGGTGCCACAAGTCCTCCTGTTCTTTTTGCGGATACAGACTAACACGGCTGCTACTCTGAAACCTGAATGTTGGAGATAAAACTGAGCCTTGCGGGAGGCTGATGTTTGTACATTTCAAAAGGAAATGGTGCAAGTGGCCATAGCTGAGAGCTCTCTCCTTGCAAGGGATTCATAGAATCATAGGGGAGTGAAGTTCTGGAACTGCCTTCCAAGGGAAGCAGTAGGGGCAAAAACATATCTGGCTTCAAAACAAAGCTTGATAAGTTTATGGAGGAGATGATATGATGGGATAGCCTAATTTTGGCAATTAATTGATCTTCGACTACTAGCAGTAGATATGTCCAATGGCCTGTGATGGGATGTTAGATGGGGTGGGATCTGAGTTACTACAGAGAATTCTTTCCTGTGTCTCTGGCTGGTGAGTCTTGCCCACATGCTCAGGGTTTAGCTGATCACCATATTTGGGGTCAGGAAGGAATTTTCCTCCAGGACAGATTGGCAGAGGCCCTGGGGTTTTTCCGCCTTCCTCTGTAGCATGGGGCACGGGTCACTTGCTGGAGGATTCTCTGCACCTTGAAGTCTTTAAAGCACGATTTGAGGACTCAATAGCTCAGACATAAGTTAGGGGTTTGTTACAGGAGTTGGTGGGTGAGATTCCGTGACCTGCGTTGTGCAGGAGGTCAGACCAGACGATCATAATGGTCCCTTCTGACCTTAAAGTGATTCTATGATTCTATGGTTGCACCTCTGAAACTCACAGCCAGGCAATGGAAAATCACTGACAAGGAGGTGAGCATAGAAGAGCATCTGGAAGCTAAATGAAGCACATTTTGACTGATGGCTCTGCCTGGCTAGAAAAACAAATAAAAATTCTCTGAAACATTGATGTTTGCAGGTGATCATCATTCAAGATGTGAGGGGACCAGGTGACCACCCATGCCAGGAGGAAATGATTGAAAGCGACTGTCCTGGGGAAGAGGTAAGAAATGCCCAAACTCATAGCACCCAAGTGGATATTAATGGATCTTATTAACTTGCAGGTAGAAGAACTGCTGCTGTTCTCACTTGTCAAGGGAAGAATGTGAGAAGCACGTGCAGACTTTGCTCATGCACTGTGTCTGGCCAGCTGCTCAATCCACAGAGGGGACAGAAGAGCATTCGGAAACTATAGTCCTGGTAATGGAGAGCAGCCACCTGAGACAGTGCAGTGAGTTGCACTTTCCAGCTGTAAACATCCCTGCAGATCACGGACCAAGGAGGTGAGTTTCAAGTTTCTCTTATTCCCAAATGAATCTTGTGCCAAAGCAGCAGTTGCAAACCTAGTCAGGAATAAATACCAAATATTGATAGTTCCAGCAGCAGATCGTACCTCTCCTGATAGGAGAGCAGAAGCTGTTGTGCTCTAGAAGGAATTAATGAAGCTATGTCCATGTCTGTAGGTGAGAAACACCATTTCTGTACATTTCAAGTGGAAACGAAGGGATCCTCTCCTACCTTCAGATGGGAGAGGCGCATCTGAATAGTGAGGATATAAAAAATTTCAGGAAGCTCCTAGAAGAGCTGTGACAGTTCTTACGGAAGGAAAAAAGTGAAATTAATCACTGCTGCCAAGAGGTCAAGAACTCACCTTCTCTTGACTTTCAAGGTTAAGTTCCTGGATCTGGTTATTCTTTCAGATGAAAGAAATGAAACTCATCTTGCATGCCAGGAAAGGAATACTGACTAGCCAGCTGAGCGGCCCGTTGCGAAGTGAAGAAAGCATTTTTAGCTTGTAGGTAAGGAATAGTTCAGGAACCTACGAAATCTGTTTGAAAGATTGCAGCTGAACGTACCTCTGGTCAACTCACCACAGCCTCGGTGAATATTTCTATATTGGTTATTTGCCAAGGGAATAAGGTTGGGGAAAGCACCATAAAAATGTAGGACACTACAAGACTGATTATAAGTAATGCTGTGTCAGAAATAGATTGTTACAGCTGATCACACATCCCAAGATACGTGAAGAGTCGAGGGCCATCGCAGACAACAGGGATTCCTCTTTATCATGAGGTAAGCAATATACCTGCTAATAGCATCCCAGTGCAAATTCAAGACTTTGTTTTTTCTTTCAGAACCTATGTTATATGTCAAGAGGCGAAGGCTGCCAGCTAACTCAGAACAAAGCAATGTACGCAGCCAGAGCTACTAAGACGCAAGAGAAGCATCCTGTGAGTCTATTCATGGAAAAGGAGAGTAGCCACTTATCCCCAGCAAGTGTTAAACCACTCAGCTGGTTGCATCTCTCCAAACACAGCCACGCTCAGACCGTTCCTGGCAAGGAGGTGAGCATCTAAAGTTCTATATTGCCACCTAAATTAAATGAAAAATGATGATTTCAGTGAAGAGCCCTCCAGACACCAAACAAATCTGTCAGATATTGATCGTTCCAGCACATCGCACTTCTCCAGATGTCAGGAGAGCAGAGGGCTGTGCTTTTCAAGAAGCAATTAGGGAAGCTGATCATCCCCTTTCGTGAGGTGAGAAATACACATTCTCAGAGAGTTCAAGTGACACTAATGGATCTGGTCAGTCTTTCAGATGGAAGAAATGCAGCTGATCTGATCTTCCCGGACAGGAAGGCTTGGAAGTTGCAAACAATCATGATAGTGAACCATTTTTGTTGACCAAAGGGAAAATGGAGCTGGGTGCTGGCTACAGGTCGGTAACACGGGTATTTAGACATCTCAGTAAATAAGAGGGCAACTGACCACAGTTAAGAGGTGAGCATTTGAACTGCTCTTGCAAGAGATTAGCTGTGCTACTGGTTATATTTGTGCAGAATTGTTCATTGCACTTTATTGTCCTTTAGAAGTGCAGGAAGAAGATACATGAAGTGGATCATTCCTGTTCTGAGGTAAGACATGCTCAGTGTCCTGGCAATAATCTAGAAGTCAATTATTCTGGGTACATTTTCAGATTCTTCAGCCATTCAGAGGGGAATACCACAAAACTGATGACAGCCATTCTTGCTGAGATGTAAGAAAAGCATCTCCTCTCTCTAGTTGAGGGACCACCTATCGAGATTTAAACATTGCAGAAGATGTTACCTCTCAAAAGGAGAGCAATGCTCAGACCATCACTGACAAAGAGATGAGCATTCAATGTTCTCTTCTTGCTAAATAAATCGGATGCAAACCAACATTTCAATGTAAGACCCCCAAAATCTGAAAATACTTAGTACTAACAAAGTATCTTTCAAATCCTGATCATTACAGCTGACTGGGCTTCAAGCTGTGGGAACAGTAGGACGATTTACGCCAGGAAGATATACGAGAGGGGATTGTTCCTGTTGAGAGGTAAGAAATGCCTTGCAGCATTCCTTTGGACAGTGGTTCCCAAACTTGTGCTTCCTAAACTTGGGGGCTGCAGGAAGCGGCGCAGGCCGAGAGATGTACTGGCCGCCACTTCCAGCAGCCCCCATTGGCCTGGAGCAGCGAACCGCGGCCACTGGGAGCCATGATCGGCCAAACCTGCGGACGCGGCAGGTAAACAAACCGGCCCGGCCCGGCAGGGGCTTTCCCTGCACAAGTGGCAGAACAAGTTCGGGAACCACTGCCTTTGGAAATAAATGGATGAGACCATACTTTCAGGTACAAGAAATGCAGCTTATTTTCCCTTTGGAGAGAAGAAATCTACAAGCAGTTGACAAACTGCACAGCTCAGCAAACTTCTGAGAAGAAATCAGCTCAGCTGATTGGAACAATGACCAGATGGGGAGTAAGGAAAACCGGGACTTTCGCCTGTAGTACAATGAAGCTGGTGTTATATATGAAGAGAAGGGATCTAGGATTAGCTGTTAGTGGATGAGTAATTGAGCTGTTTGTAATTTTCCAGATGATAGTGGCACAGCTGGCCATGAAAAGTAAGAAAATACTCTGGTTTTTACACTCTGACTGGGTGCTGAACTATGCAGTTGGGTCTAACTCCGTCAGGTTATGGAGCCGAGAAAATTGGCTGTTCTAAGGGGGAAACGGTGTAGCTGTCTCTGTCAGTTAGGGTCACAGGGCATCTGCTTCTGCTGTGAATGTATGTAACCAGGGTATATAACCATAGTGACCAGTGGATCCTTTCCCATTGTGGTCCTGGCTCGCATGCACAGGGTGAAACTGATCGCCATGTTTGGGGTCAGGAAGGAATTTTCCTCCAGGGCAGATTGGCCAGAGACCCTGGAGGTTTTTTGCCTTCCTCTGGGGCATCGAGCAGGGACCAGCCCTTTGGGCCATCTAGAAACAGACAATAAAAAATTAGAAAGTGAAATCTGTCTCCTTTCATAATTTTTTTGTTTTAACCAGAAAAGCACACTCTGTACCTCACTCCCCCATGGACCGGACTCTCCCTCCAACTCTCAGCAGGCAGGACCCTCCCTCTCACAGTGCAATCACTGCAGCTCTCCACATCTGTTTCTTCTTTTCTTTGGCTTTATTTCTTCTTTCTCTCTTCTTTTCTGGGCCTATTTTATCCTGCTTTTTCCTGTCTGTCTTGCATTCCTCTCTTTTACTGCTCTGTCCTGTTTTCTGTCTTTTTTTCTCCATTTGCTTCCCCATCTCTCTTCTCCTTGGCTCCCCATGCCAGAGGTGGGGACAGGGAGAAGTAGTGGGGCTGGGTCCCTAGAAAACCCTCCACCATCCTGGAGACACTGTATAAAATCAACTCTGAGGAGACAGGCTGAGGGCTGAGAAGTGTGATGCAGGAAAGTAGGGATCAAGGAACAAGCAGCCAAAAGCCAGCTGGGCAGATGGAGGTGACATAAACCTGACCGATCTATTGCTTTCAGGATCAGAAAACACCCGGCTATGGTCCCCAGCTGAATGGGGATCTCTGGCTCAACAGCACACTCTCCCAAAGCAGATTGCCTCTGCACGGCCTGGCTGTGTCATTAGCATCCCAAACATGTCCCAGCATTGAGCTATGATTTCAAGAAACACCAGGAGAAACATCACTTAACATCCCACAATGCCCCAAATCCTAAAACGTTTATCCCTGGCTTTCACCTTGCTGGAGAAGCCCAGAGTTTCTTCCTGATGGGTCAGGCCTAATAGCGCGTGACCCACAGAGGTCAGGCGCTTAGACAAACCCGAGACTTTACATTCACTGCCCTATATTGCCGATGGCAACAGCCAGCCAGAGCCCTCCCGCCATACAATAGAATGGTGCTCCAGATTCCAAGGCCTGTTCTATATTCAATGTTGCACCAATTACGTAGTGGTGAGAAAAAAAAAGTTGGAAAACAAAGTGTTTTGGTATTCCAGGCCAGGGAGTGGCAGGGTAAGCACGAAGGGTGTAAACGCCAGGTGAGTAAATGCCATATTCCTCAAACCGGAAGTGGGTAAACCTGCTAATCACCTTTACCCTCAGCTACCCTACTGCCCTGCACCATTTTAGTTAAACTGCTTTTAAAAATCACACTTTAATTAAACCAGTGCATGATACACTGTGAATCCTCTCTAATCCATTTCAGTCCTGAGTTGCTGTCTGAGGTGGCTAGCAGTGGCTCCCATATTTATCTTGCCTAATACTTCCATTACAGAAAGTTCTTGCAGCCATTTCTGAGGATCTGTAACTCCTCCATTGTTTGCAGCAGGCCTTTGGAATGTGGGGAAAGGGACAAAGCCCTGGGACTAGGGATTTGCCTTTTGCCTGAAATTCCCTTCAGACTGGGCCGAGTGATACATTTTTGAGTAGAAAAGTATAAACCACAAGATCAAGAATGCAGGTCCCCTGAACGGGACACATTCTGCGGTGTTCCTGGGATCACAGCCGCCTGGGCACAGACAAAGAGCTGGTCCCTTCCTACAGCTTGAAAGAGCTCAGCTGTGCATCGGGGATGCCATACAAACTGCATCTCCAAACACCACACGGGGTTACACAACGTAAGACCCAGCACAGAGCGTGGTACTTGGAATGTGACCCCAGAGTCTGCAGTGTGAGTAGATGGGTCTAATTTCCTCCTCCAACATATTCTGATCCACTCTGGTACCTGGAAGACCAAGAAGGCCAATGGTATTTTGGGATGTATATGTAGGGGCATTGCCAGCAGATCGAGGGACGTGATCGTTCCCCTCTATTTGACATTGGTGAGGCCTCATCTGGAGTACTGTGTCCAGTTTTGGGCCCCACACTACAAGAAGGATGTGGAAAAATTGGAAAGAGTCCAGCGGAGGGCAACAAAAATGATTAGGGGACTGGAACACATGACTTATGAGGAGAGTCTGAGGGAACTGGGGATGTTTAGTCTGCGGAAGAGAAGAACGAGGGGGGATTTGATAGCTGCTTTCAACTACCTGAAAGGGGGTTCCAAAGAAGATGGCTCTAGACTGTTCTCTGTGGTAGCAGATGACAGAACAAGGAGTAATGGTCTCAAGTTGCAGTGGGGGAGGTTTAGGTTGGATATTAGGAAAAACATTTTCACTAGGAGGGTGGTGAAACACTGGAATGTGTTACCTAGGGAGGTGGTGGAATCTCCTTCCTTAGATATTTTTAAGGTCAGGCTTGACAAAGCCCTGGCTGGGATGATTTAGTTGGGGATTGGTCCTGCTTTGAGCAGGGGGTTGGACTAGATGACCTCCTGAGGTCCCTTCCAACCCTGAGATTCTATGATTCTATGATTCTATGAATCCTTGCCCCTTTGTTATTTTGCCATTAACTTCAATAGGGCCAGTATTTGTTAAAACTTGTCTCCCCAGTGCTGATGGCATAGAGTCATGGGCTAGATGCGAGGGGGCAAATCCTGAGAAGGGCTGAGCACCGGCAGCTCACCACTGGGAGTTTCAAAGCATGTGCTTAGCACCACACAGGATTTGTCTCGCTATGTGGATAGCAGAGTATTCAACCAGAAAGCCTTTGACAGCACAGACAAAGGGATGGAGACACATGGAGACAGTCGAGGAGGGGAGATCTGATTTAGGGTGAGTTCTTTCTATCTCAGGGAAGAGCTGTATGAGTGTCACTCCATCCGAATAACATAGAAAGCAGGTGTTAGTGATGAAGTAACTCTTCTAGACACAACCCTGTTTGACGATTGCAGGGGCTTGCCTACACATTACTCCTTTTTCACAGCGGGGTAAATCAAAGCGCACTACAGAGCTTTCAGTATCCAGCAACAGGGTCCACACAGACAATTAGCGTGTAGCAGGCTAGCGCTGGGAAAATGTACACCCCTGCTTTCTGCATACGAAGTGTTCATGTAGACAAGCCCTAGATCTGCCAACTAATTGGGATCAAAGAGGCCCTTGTTCTACAGCTCCTTGGGAGGATTTGGGGAAGGTGACTTTGCTCACCCGGCCCAAATGAGGAGGTGGTGATGATGATTCGTGACTCTCTTATGATGCAGCGATTGTTGGGCTGGCCACTGTGGGGCTACACCATTTCAAATCAGGGTGTTGCCCACAGCACATGTCTGTTGCCAGTGGGTCCAAGTGTGGACGCACGGGGAAGGGGCACGGTGTTAGGGGAGCACCCTGCTTCTGCTGCTAAAGAAGGGGCCGAGAGGGAGCAGAAAGAAGGAGAGCATGGGAAAGGAGAATTTCCTAAGGAGATGGAATTGTGATAAGTGGAAGGAAAGGCAGATTGGATAAAAAGGGGTTGAGAAGGGAAGAGAGGAGAAGTGGAGGGAATTAATGAGAAGAAACACGGGGACCTGAGGAAGGGAGGGAGAAGAGAGCGAGAAGAGCATGGGAAAGGAGAAGAGAGTGGAAGAGGAGCGGGAGATCAGGAGAAGATAAGAAAAAGAAGCGAAAAAAGAGAAAGGAGAAGCATAGGAGAGGCAGGTGGGTGGTGAGCTCCTCAGGATTCTGGCAGATGCTACAGAAGTCAGATGACTGTCATTGTCGGGATGTGACCAAAGCAGCCGCTGTAACTCGTAAGAGCTCCAAATCTGGGACCCATTTAAAGGGGCGAGGGGCTTCCCCCCCACCCCCCAAGTTTCATACAGGAGGTCTCCTTGGGGCACAGGCCCTAGCCCCAGGCAGAGCTCTCAACTGCAGTACAGGCTGTGTGTGGAATAAGAACAGGAGGACTTGTGGCACCTTAGAGACGAACCAATTTATTTGAGCATAAGCTTTCGTGAGCTACAGCTCACTGCATGGGATGTGTGTGGAATGTGAGTTGTGCGGAGGAGTGGTGCTGCTCCCAGCTTGTGCCCCAGTGTGTTTGCAAACAGAGGCAGGGTGATTAAGATAAGAAAGGGCTGGTGATCAAATTAAGGATCTGGAAGTTGTTAGATGAGCCTGTAAAACAGGGTCTCTCTGTTGGGGAGGGGGTATCAGAAGACAGAACGCAGGGGCCTCAGGAGAAATACAGCCAAGGTTACACTCAGGAAAGAGGGAGATGTGAAGGGGATTGGTGAAAAGAAGGGGACAAAACCAAGGGAAGGGACAGCATGTGGCCCCGTCACCGTGGTATCTGAGTGCTTCACAATGGCTGACCTATTTCTCCTCACAGCCCTTCTGTGAGGCAGGGCAGTGCTGTTATCCCATTGTACAGATGGGGTACTCAGGCACAGAGACACTAATGGCCAGATTTTCAAGGTGACTATGTAAAAGAAAGGACACCTGGTGAGATTTTCAAAAGGTGCCTAGAAGGTTAGGTGCTTTGTAAACCCCACTAAATGCCTAGCTGCATCTTTGGGTGCCTAAAAACCTTTAAAACCCTGTCTCTAAGGCACTGGCCTGAGGTCATACAGGAAGTCCATGGGGGAAGTCCTGGCAAAGTCAAGGAATTATGATGTGATTGGAATAACAGAGACTTGGTGGGATAACTCACATGACTGGAGCACTGTCATGGATGGATATAAACTGTTCAGGAAGGACAGGCAGGGCAGAAAAGGTGGGGGAGTTGCACTGTATGTAAGAGAGCAGTATGACTGCTCAGAGCTCAAGTATGAAAATGCAGAAAAACCTGAGAGTCTCTGGATTAAGTTTAGAAGTGTGAGCAACAAGGGTGATGTCGTGGTGGGAGTCTGCTATAGACCACCGGACCAGGGGGATGAGGTGGACGAGGCTTTCTTCCAGCAACTCGCAGAAGTTACTAGATTGCACGCCCTGGTTCTCATGGGAGACTTCAATCACCCTGATATCTGCCGGGAGAGCAATACAGTGGTGCACAGACAATCCAGGAAGTTTTTGGAAAATATAGGGGACACTTTCCTGGTGCAAGTGCTGGAGGAACCAACTAGGGGCAGAGCTCTTCTTGACCTGCTGCTCACAAACCGGGAAGAATTAGTAGGGGAAGCAAAAGTGGATGGGAACCTGGGAGGCAGTGACCATGAGATGGTCGAGTTCAGGATCCTGACACAAGGAAGAAAGAAAAAGAGCAAAATACTGACCCTGGACTTCAGAAAAGCAGACTTTGACTCCCTCATGGAACTGATGGGCAAGATTCCCTGGGAGAATAACATGAAGGGGAAAGGAGTCCAGGAGAGCTGGCTGTATTTTAAAGAATCCTTATTGAGGTTACAGGGACAAACCATCCCGATGTGTAGAAAGAATAGTAAATATGGCAGGCGACCAGCTTGGCTTAACAGTGAAATCCTTGCTGATCTTAAATACAAAAAAGAAGCTTACAAGAAGTGGAAGATTGGACAAATGACCAGGGAGGAGTATAAAAATATTGCTCGGGCATGCAGGAGTGAAATCAGGAAGGCCAAATCACACCTGGAGTTGCAGCTAGCAAGAGATGTTAAGAGTAAGAAGAAGGGTTTCTTCAGGTATGTTAGCAACAAGAAGAAAGTCAAGGGACGTGTGGGCCCCTTACTGAATGAGGGAGGCAACCTAGTGACAGAGGATGTGGAAAAAACTAATGTACTCAATGCTTTTTTTGCCTCTGTCTTCACAAACAAGGTCAGCTCCCAGACTACTCCACTGGGCAGCACAGCATGGGGAGGAGGTGACCAGCCCTCTGTGGAGAAAGAAGTGGTTCGGGACTATTTAGAAAAGCTGGACGAGCACAAGTCCATGGGGCTGGATGCGCTGCATCTGAGAGTGCTAAAGGAGCTGGCGGATGTGATTGCAGAGCCATTGGCCATTATCTTTGAAAAATCATGGTGATCGGGGGAAGTCCCAGATGACTGGAAAAAGGCTAATGTAGTGTCCATCTTTAAAAAAGGGAAGGAGGAGGATCCGGGGAACTACAGGCCAGTCAGCCTCACCTCAGTCCCTGGAAAAATCATGGAGCAGGTCCTCAAGGAATCAATTCTGAAGCACTTAGAGGAGAGGAAAGTGATCAGGATCAGTCAGCATGGATTCACCAAGGGCAAGTCATGCCTCACTAATCTAATTGCCTTCTATGACGAGATAACTGGTTCTGTGGATGAAGGGAAAGCAGTGGACGTGTTGTTCCTTGACTTTAGCAAAATTTTGACACTGTCTCCCACAGTATTCTCGCCAGCAAGTTAAAGAAGTATGGGCTGGATGAATGGACTATAAGGTGGATAGAAAGCTGGCTAGATTGTCGGGCTCAACGGGTAGTGATCAATGGCTCCATGTCTAGTTGGCAGCCGGTATCAAGTGGAGTGCCTCAAGGGTCAGTCCTCGGGCCGGTTTTGTTCAATATCTTCATAAATGATCTGGAGGATGGTGTGGATTGCACCCTCAGCAAGTTTGCAGATGACACTAAACTGGGAGGAGAGGTAGATATGCTGGAGGGTAGGGATAGGATACAGAGGGACCTAGACAAATTGGAGGATTGGGCCAAAGGAAATCTGATGAGGTTCAACAAGGACAAGTGCAGAGTCCTGCACTTAGGACGGAAGAATCCAATGCACTGCTACAGACTAGGGACCGAATGGCTCGGCAGCAGTTCTGCAGAAAAGGACCTAGGGGTTACAGTGGACGAGAAGCTGGATATGAGTCAACAGTGTGCCCTTGTTGCCAAGAAGGCCTATGGCATTTTGGGATGTATAAGTAGGTGCATTACCAGCAGATTGAGGGATGTGATCGTTCCCCTCTATTCGACATTGGTGAGGCCTCATCTGGAGTACTGTGTCCAGTTTTGGGCCCCACACTACAAGAAGGATGTGGAAAAATTGGAAAGAGTCCAGCGGAGGGCAACAAAAATGATTAAGGGACTGGAACACATGACTTATGAGGAGAGTCTGAGGGAACTGGGGATGTTTAGTCTACGGAAGAGAAGAACGAGGGGGGATTTGATAGCTGCTTTCAACTACCTGAAAGGGGGTTCCAAAGAGGATGGCTCTAGACTGTTCTCAGTGGTAGCAGATGACAGAACAAGGAGTAATGGTCTCAAGTTGCAGTGGGGGAGGTTTAGGTTGGATATTAGGAAAAACTTTTTCACTAGGAGCGTGGTGAAGCACTGGAATGCGTTACCTAGGGAGGTGGTGGAATCTCCTTCCTTAGAAGTTTTTAAGGTCAGGCTTGACAAAGCCTTGGCTGGGATGATTTAGTTGGGGATCGGTCCTGCTTTGAGCAGGGGGTTGGACTAGATGGCCTCCTGAGGTCCCCTCCAACCCTGATATTCTATGATTCTATGATTCTATGAAGTAGAATCCAGGTCTCTGAGGGCTATCTATATCTCTGGCGCATGCTGCAACAAAAAGGAGGAGTCTGATAATGGCAGCAAAACCAGAAAGGCCAGTTCTCTGAGACTCCAGCAAATGGTCCCAGGTAGCTGGGAAGGATGCCATGGTTGACTGCATGAAAAGCAGCACAGAGGTCAGGTCTAATATTTATTTCATTTTCTTTCTTTATATGGGAATTAGATATAGTGCTCCTGTTACTATCTGCAAAAAAACTAGTTTTTTCAGGTGCCTAAGTAGCCCCTGGAATCACGATTAAAGTTGCCTCCTCCAAATCTGACATGGCAGCCCTGCTAATAATGCAGGCATTTGTACATTTCAAAATGAAAGAGAGCAACTGGCTGGGAGGTGGCATTAGCCTGGCTCTTACCTTTCAAGAGATTGCTTTGCAATTGATTACTGTAGCCCATTTTTTACTTGTACTTTGCAAAGATGTTTGGACCAGTCAAAGAAAGAAGAGATGCTGATTGTTTTCCACTCCAATGCTGTGAGGTTTGTTCCTTGCCTCTTTTTAGTGACAATGGATCTGGCTCTGCCTTCGGGTGAGAGATGTACATCTGTTCTCATCTGTCAGGAAAGGCTGGAAGCAGATGCTGTATATAAGAATAATGCAACCATGTTGCCAAAGCTGCTGAGCAGTAGGAAAAGCATCTTGTCCTTCTTGTCAAGAAAAAGGAAACAGCCACTTTTACCCTGTGAGATTTAAACAATTTAGTCAGTAATAAAGCAATGCAGGAAATCATCACTCACGAGCAGGGGAGTCTTTACACTCACTGGTGATAACTGCGTGGGACGACTAAAAACCTTTTATATTTATTACTTGATAAAACTGATAATAAATAAATGTCTCTCAAATATTGCTCACTGTAGAAGATCACACTTCTCCAGATGGAAGGACACCAGATGGCTGTAATTTACAGAAAGGAAGGAACGAAACTCATCCATCTTTGTAAGGAGGAAGAAATGCACCTTCCCATCATGTTCAAGTGGTAATGGATGGATCTGGTCATACTTTCAGAGGGAAGAAATGTAACTGATCTTCAAGTCTTTGTGTCATCAAAGACATAAATTGTTGAACAGAGTAAAGAAACCAAACTGGTTTTACCTGCTCAGAGGTTAAGAAAGGAGGTTGCAATTCTAGCCAATGATCATGAAACCTGCTAATTTCCCCTGTCCAGGGTAATGCCATTGGCTGTTCCTACAAGGATGTAACAATGAAGATATGAATATCTCTCACCAGCAAAAAAGTGCAACTAGGCACAGTTTGAAGGTGAGCATTTAAAGCACTCGTACATTTCCACAGATCAGTTGTGCAACTGGTTAAATTTCTGCCAAGGATTATGGATCATTTCTGCTTATTTACTGGAGATGCATGAAGAGATGGTTGTACCTGGCAAAAAGGAGTAAGTGAAACTGTTCATTTCCATCAAGAGGTAAGGGATATACCCGTGTATAGCACCGGAGTGAAAAGCAGTGGATCTGTTTCTTCTTTCAGTTGAAAGAAATGCAGTTCTTGCCTTTCGAGATGTGCCTGACTTCAAAAGTAAAGTCAGACATGGAACAATGCCTGTCCAGCAGGCAGGAGAGCATCTTCTAGTTCTAGTTTGGGAAAAAGGAAGGCAACCACGTATACACATCAAGCTTCCAAATCAGTGCCATGAATTCAGCAGAACATCACTGAGTAGGAGGTGAGCAAGTTGGAGCTTCTGGAAGTCAAATGATACTTAGTAAAAGGCCATTTCCCTTTATGTCTCTGTATAACTCAAAAGCAAGAATTATAAATGACATTTTTTTCAAACATTGACTATTGCAGGTGATCCTAATGCAAAATGGGAGGAGACCAGAGGTGGCCTTTCCTACTGGGAAGAAATGAGTGAAAGTAACTGTCCTGGGCAAGAGGTACCCAATGTGATAGCAACCAAGTGGCTATTAACACGTCTGGTTTTACTTGCAGGTAGAAGAACTGCCATTGATCTTAGCTGAGAGACCAGGTGGGTGAGGGAATATCTTTTATTGGACCAACTTCTGTTGGTGAGAGAAATAAGTTTTCGAGCTCTTCCTCAGGTCTAGGAAAGGTACTCCGGGCTTTTCTACACTTCCAACACTACAGTGGTACAGCTGTACAGGGATTCTCCCATCACTGTAGTTAATCCACCTCCCTGAGAGGGGGAGCTAGGTTGATGGAAGAATTCTTCCGTCAAGCCTAGCACCGTCTACGCAGGGGTTAGGTTGGCTTACCTGCATCACTTGGGGGTGTGGATTTCTCACACCCCTGAGTGACATAGCTGCCCCACCTCACAGTGTTCCAGTGGACATGAATTGATGTGATCATACTTACAGGTACAAGAAATGCAGCTGGTTTTACCTACTGAGAGAAGAAAGCTCTAAGCAGCTGACAAGCTTCGTAACTGAGCAAATTTAGGAGAAAAAAGAAATTGCAACTGATCAGACCTGGGACTGGATTGGGAGTAAAGTAACCTGTTACCTTGGCCTGCACAGCAAAGAAGTTGGCTGTGTACCTGAAGGAAAGGGATCTAGGTTTATCTGTTAGTGGATAAGCAATTGAGTTGTCTGTAATTTTCAAGATGACGGTCACACAGTTGTCACAGGATGGCAGTAACACAGAAGTGTAAGAAAATACTGCTATTTGCGGCTTCTGAATGATAAACAGCACCACTCAGTCTACCTCTTGTCAGGTTATGAATCAGAGAAGGTTGGCTGTTCTAAGGGGGAAGCAGTGTAGCTGTCTCTGTCAGTGAGGAGTGCAGCTGGTTGTATGTGCAATGGTTCGCAGTGCATCTGCTTCTGCTGTGAATGGTGTTGAAATCTGTCTGGCAAGAGAGAAGCCAAGGAGCTGGTTATGGATGTAGAGGGAGGGACTGGAAGGAGAAGTTAGTGCAGTGGAAGAGGAAAGCAATGCAGGAGGTTGGGTCTGTCAGACCTGAAGAGTGGAGCTGGGCATGAGAGTCCCAGGTCAGAACTATCTGGTTGTATCTGTGACTGTTAACGAAGGAGCTTACTGATGCCTGTCTCCGGAGGAAGTCTGTTGGACCCACCAACGATAGAGCAGTGCAGCTGTTCAGAGCAGCCAGTAGGGAAATGATGAAGTTGCTGACAGTACTGGTGAAGAAACAACCTTCCCCTTGACAACCCTTTTGGAGAACTTCAGAAATGGATCAGGTCGCCTGCCAGGATAAGGAGAGCAGCTTGTTCATTGCTTCCATCCTTGTAGAGATAAGTGAGTTGTGCCTGACAAGAGGAAAGCACTGGAGACTGGTGTATACTGGGACACAGAATGTATCTCAGGGTGCGACTGGGTCAGGGTGTGTAACCACAGCAACCAGTGGCTCCTTTCCCATTGTGGTCCTGGCTCACATGCACAGGGTCAAACTGATCGCCATGTTTGGGGTCAGGAAGGAATTTTCCTCCAGGGCAGATTGGCCAGAGACCCTGGAGGTTTTTTGCCTTCCTCTGGGGCATCGAGCAGGGACCAGCCCTTAGGGCCATTTAGAAACAGACAATAAAAAATAATAGAAAGCGAAATCTGTCCCCTTTCATCATTGCCTCTGTGCTTCTTTAAAAAAAAAAAAAAGCTGTCCTTCCCCTCCCCCATACACATGACCCTTCCCCATCTCTCTGCACGTGGGACCTTCCCTCCATGAGCAGTGTGTCACCCTCCCCCACCCCAGTCATCGCACCTCTCCCCACTTGTTTCCTTCATTTTCTCTCCCTGTATTTATTCTATTTCCTCTTCCATCCCCCCTTTTCTGGGGCTATTTTCATCAGATCTTTTCTTGTCTTTTGTGTTTTTCTTTTTTCTGCTGTCTTTTGTTTTCTATCTTTTCTCTCCATTTACTTCCTGCAACGGGGTGAACTAGGCCCAGAGGCCCCCAGCTGGAGGCCTTAGGGTCCTGCCACATCCCTCCCAGGAAAGGAGCAGTGGAGCGAAGTCCTCTGAGCAGCCTAGAGAGACTGTGCAGGAAGTGACCAATCAGGGAAAGGCTGCAGAAAGCAGCCAATCAGGGCTCAGGAGGGTCATATAAAAGGAGCTGCAGCGGCTGAGCCAGTCAGTTCCTTGTTGGACCTAGAGAAGTGTAGAGGGCCTTTGGCTGGCCAAAGGGAATGGCAGCACTATGGTGGAGCTCCTGGTTGGCTACTGGGACTGAATGTTGAAGGGCCATGAGGTAAGGGTGAAGTATTGTTGAAGGCTGGGGCTGTGGGGAAGTGGCCTAGGGAAGTATCTGTGGGGTATGGCTGCTATTCTTAGGATCCCTGGGTTGGGACTTGGAGTAGTCAAGTGGGTCCCCTCCCATAAGCCCACTTCCCCAGTGGCCTATAGTTGAACTGTGATGCATCCCAGAAGGGGAACTGAACTGCTTGGAGGCCCAGTGGGTGACAATGACTGTCTCCAGGGAGGTAGGACTTCCTGGGGGTATGGCCTGATACTATTTGAAGACTGCAGATGCACTTGACCAGGGTGCTCCTGAGAGGTGGGTGCCACCCTGTTATACTTCCCCTTCCCTCTTTCCCTTGCTGTTCTCTGGTTGCTTCCCCTTCTGGCCCAGTGCTTCCCAATCTCCTGCCCTGCTCCCTGGCTGTTCCTAATTGGCTCCAGCTGTTAACAAAAAAGCAAAATTAGATTCAGATACTATATGAAGGAGTCTTCTGACTACACCTGTAGTAAAGAGATATTGACAAGCTCCCCTATCAGGTGAAATTCCCCATGGTGCAGAGAGGTAGGCCAAGGCCTGTGCCCCAGGTAAACTTGCAAACCAGGGGTTAGCTTACCACCATTCATACACAAGCTCAGAGTTGTGCACTCCACTGTAATGCAGGAGAGTGGCATTTCCCCTGGGTCCTCTAACACCCTATTGCAGTAAAACACAGCCATGTCCTTTGTACCCCTTCAGAGGAAAGCTGTGTGAATGTTCCTAGCTGTGATGGGGAAGGAGCACAGGGTAAAGTTCTAGCCCCACTGAAGTCATTGGGGATTTTGCCATTGACTCCCATAGTGCTGGGATTTCACCCATAGCCTTGCTGATCACAGGTAAAACAGAATCATAGAATATCAGGGTTGGAAGGGACCTCAGGAGGTCATCTAGTCCAACCCCCTACTCAAAGCAGGACCAATCCCCAATTTTTGCCCCAGATCCCAAATGGCCCCCTCAAGGATTGAACTCTCAACCCTGGGTTTAGCAGGCCAATGCTCAAACCACTGAGCTATCCCTCCCCCCAGAAGCATGGACACTCCTCTTGGTTCAATGCACATAGGGGGTGTTTGTTAACCAAGAGATGAACTGCTGTCGGAATGACCTGCAACTGGGAATGCTGGCAAAGTCCAACTGGGGGACTGGATGGGGGATCAGCCATGAACACATGAGTGCAGGTGCTTGGAGAGAGCAGTTATGGAGACTGAACAGGGGGGCAGAGGGAGATTGAGCTGGGTGCATATCTAGGGGCTAGGTAGCATGGTGGGAGGTAGGAAGGGACAGAAGGATTAGGCATTACCAGAGGGTTGATCTCCTTTAGGAGAAGGAATGACCAGTTGGCACCAGAAGTGACTTTACTTGTTCTGGGGACCTGTGAGGATCCGAGGACTGAGTTGACTTGTGCTTGGTGCTCTAAGGGTTAAACAATAAATCTGACCACACAAATAACAGCAGGCACTGCTGTTCCTGACCAGGTGCCGGGGCAAAAGTGCTCCATCAAGAGGCAATCGAAGTGGTAGCTGCTGGTACCATGCATGCCCCACATGCAGCTGCCACCTGGGCTATTATCTAATCTCATCATGTGTGGCAGAGAAGGGGCAGATTTCTGGGTTCTATGTAGTGTTTTATTTGGGTTTAATCTGTGCATCACACTGGGGAGAAATAAAGCTGTTAATTTATGCAAATGACAGATGTGCATTGGTTGCTCAGAGACAGGTCTCCTCTTTAACTGAGAGCTGATTGAAAACCCATCATTGGGAGTACCTCCACTAATTTTAATGCTCATTGGACTGAGCTCCAGGTGTTTTATTTGACTAGGTTGGATCATGTCCAAATCCCACCGCCATTTGTCCTGCCTGCTGGGTAATGGTGTCTACCTGTTCCCATAAAGGTTCACAGGCAGACTCTACCCATTCTCCTCCTAGCTGTTTGTCACCAATTCCCCATTGCCTTCCTGCCCAGATTCTTTTCCCTATAATGTTCCCATTGGCTATAAACAAGGCATTCTATATTGGACAGCAGGCTTGACCTCAATGTTGCAGCAGGACCTCTGTGGAGAGTTGGCTGGATGTGACTGAGTGAGTTTTAATGAGTGGAAGGCAGTGAAAAGCCCAACAACCCAAGCAGCTGTCGATAATAGACTACCCCTGAACATGAAAAGTGGGGCATGGTCCTGTGGCTCCAATTAACCACCAATCTTCTCAGAGGCTGCTGGTGGGAGAGGTCTGGGACCTATGTCAGACCCAGCTCACTCCACTGCTGGAAGGAAAAGCCATGCTAAAGAGCAACAGACTGCTTATGAAGTGGCAGGGGCTGTACTAAAGACCGCATCAGATCTGTCTGGTGACGTGACCCCTTGGAAAAGAAAGTCCTGACTTTAGGGGAGTTTAGGTACAGGCTGAGGCCTACCTCCATATAAAGACTTCAAACAGACAGGAAAAGAAACTTTAGGTTTCTAGAACTTGGTGAACTCATGGGGAAATGGGACTATAAGCAGGTGTAGATGATAAAATAAATACTACAGCAGTCCTCTTTAAAAGAATTGCTACATTCTCTGGCTCCCCTGACACCCTCTTTCCTCCTCCCCCTGTCCCCCCAGTAAACAAATCCTGTGGTGGTCAAGTCACCCTGGCCCACCAGGCAATCACTGATGCTGGGAATTTTTCCCCACAAAAAACTCTTCTGAAAACTAACAGTTGTTCTTGCTCAGATTTCTGTTTGAAACTTTTTTAAATGGACACTCTGAAAAAGTTTCCATGATTTCATACAGAACATTGCTTGTCTGACATGTTTTGATGGGGAAATGTGATTTGACCTTTCTATGTTGCTTAAATGCTACAAGCTGAAGAGCTCGCAGTAGTCATGGCTATATTTTAAACAGTAGATGCCTTTAATTATGTCAATGATTAATATGATCAGTACAGCATACCCTCTGCATTTTACTATTTTTATGCTGTATCTCAATTTATAATTGTGATTGTCTGGCCGAGTTTGGTATTCATTCCCCAGACAGCTTTCACTTGCATTTTTTCCTCACTAGTTCCCATTTGTGAGATAAACACGCTGGTTGCTGATCATTTTAACAGCCAATGAAAGTGAAAATAGACATTACCAATTTGGTACAGAATTAACACTTCTGTTAAGATGCACTGAGCAATTCACATCTCTGAGCTATTTCTGCCTGCCTGCAGGCTCAGGAGGACAGCTCTGCATAAGTTGCACTTGATTAGCAGTAGGAAGGGCTTTTTCTGACACCAAAGGCTAGAATCTGAGGCTGGGGTTGTTAAAGGCTCCCAGGAGAACTGTGACCAAATGCCATCTGTGTCACTGTGGTGGTGGCAGTGTTCAGTGCTGTCTGCTTCAGAAGTGAAATTGCAGTGAAGTCAGCAACTGGGCCAAAGTAAATCCTAGAGCTGTGGAACAAACAGGAGGTGGCTGTCATGCTCCCAGAACTTATTCCCATTCCCCATGGTGGCTCCTCCTTTGCTTTTCTCTCCACACATGCCAATGTGGTTTCTGAGTGTAACTAGCCTGGGTTTCTCAGGCTCACCATTGCTGCTTCTCCCTGGGACCAGAATGTGTTGCTGTCATTCCACTGTTGAATCTCCAGTGACCCAATATTGGGGGTACAAGCTGCTGCCATCCCAGTAATGAGTCATTATTTCTTGGGACACGGTAGACCTTGGGCAGGAGGCCTCCCTCTGAAATACCAGGTCTCAACAGGTGACTGACATCAGAACAAGAAACACAAGAATCAAGTGAGGCAGGGCTTTCTAATGGTCAGGACTCCAGGATCCCATTCCTGGCTCTCTGCTAGACTGTGTCGCTCTGGGCAAGTCACTTCTCCTTTCTGTGTCTCAGATTCTCCCATCTCTGTAAAATGGAGCTAATACTAGTGACCCCTCTGTGCCCCCTTAGTACACTGCTTTCCGCTTCTGTGATAGGGCGTGGTGCTGGTGGGAGTGTTCCTAACAGGGTTCCCCTGCGCTGGGACCTCACTGTGCTATGACCCCATTTTCACTTCAAATGACCTCACAAATGGGCAGGAAGCCCCACCCCATGGCCACTTTAAAATCAATGGAGGCCCTGCTGGAAGAGCAGTGACCCACCGAGCTGCCTTTAAGGAGTCGTCGTCAATGGCCGATCAAGCTGTGGTCTTGGCCACACCACCCTTGCACTTAAGAACTTTCCTGGAGAGGGATTTCAAGGAAGTTCAGTTTGGGTAGAACCAGAGCAGAAACTTTCAGCTTCCAGGCTTCCCTCGGGGAAGGGTCTAGTCAATTCTTTTAAACTCCCCACCCCCACCTGTCCTCACTAATCTGGTGCTGCATAGGGGTCCCTCACCAGAGTTCACTTCCCTCTACTGCAGCTTCAGCCAAGATCCCCCTCAATGCTGCCTCTTCCTGGGAAGTCTCCTCAGTGCCATCTCTTTGCAAAGTCCTCAGTGGAGAGGGTGACAGGATCCCTGAGTGGAGTTCTTGCCACAAGGAAGGAGCCTTGTTCCCCTCTCTCAGTTCAGTCCCATTACCTGACAAACTTGGAGCTCATGTACAGTCCTGCTGAGGACCCAAAATGTCATGGAGGATTTCAGGTAGAAAGCTTAGGAAATGAGTTCTTCAGCTGTACTTTCCCCTGTTTGCTGACAGAGGGTGGCCGAGTTCCTTCTCGGGACGGTTCCTGTCTATGCAGTTCCGGGTAAAGAGCTGATGGAGCAGCTGTTGGCTGCTCTTTCCTCTCTCCATCAATGGATGGTGGTAATGAGCTGTGTTTCAGGCTGCCAGACACACAGGCTGCATGGACTGGTAGCTGTGATCTCTGCTACCAGCTCCACAGAGTCCCAGGTACCCTGGTGACTGACACTCGTAAAACAGAGACAAGGTGGGTGAGGCAGGTAATCTCTTACTGAACCAACTTTTGCTGCCTTTCAAGCTCCACAGAGCTCTTCAGGTCACAAGAAGCTGGAAAGCTTGTCTCCTCCACCATCAGAACTTGGTCCAGTAAAAGAGATTACCTCACATCTTGTCTGACTCCTCCTGGGACCAGCAGAGCTATAACACCACTCCTGAACTGGATAAGTTACATTCTGTTCCAGTGGATGGATTGGTGCATGCAGCCTGAAGGAAAATTGTACAGGGACTCTTGGGCTAGACCTGGTCAGAAACTGTTAAATATTTCCCACAAACTTTGGAAAGGAACAAATGAATGTTTCTGTGAATTCGTTGGGTTTTTCTTTAAAAACACAAAATATTTCCCTAAACTTTTCAGTTTTCAAAAGCTGAATTTTTTGGCTCCCCTACAATTTTGTTTAATGAAACCCTTCCACTGTCGATCAGCATTCTCTCCTGCCTCATTTGAGCACTGGACCACTTTCAGTTTGGTGCTCGGTCTATCGTGAGGTTACTGGACCAGATCCGCCAAGATGTTTAGACTCCTAATTCCCAGTGAGTTCAGGGCCTAAATGCCTTTTGAGGATACAGACGACTGACCCATTCCAATTCTTCATTCCTCTACCAAACCCAGGGTAGGAAAAATGTGCTGTTTCAAGAGTGAAATGCAAGCAAGAAAAACCTTGTCCCAGGTCACAACCCCTATTATGTTCCCTTTTCAAGTGAGCTCACAATGCCCCAGTGATCTAGGAAAGTACAGTTAATCCTAGCTAACAGGCTGGAAAATGGATGAAATGTTAAGGCTGATGGGAGAAAAGGACATTGTATCTCTAGTAACTTATCAGTATCTTAACATGCAGGAGACTGGTTCCAGGGTCCGTCATGGGAGGTAGTGATCAGCTGGCAATAATTCTGCCTGTGGTCAAAGCAGACGGCTATTAAATCCCCAGTGACATTACGGGCTGAAGTGTCACCACTTTGAACCTGGAAACTGCTCCCCTCCCGTGGTAGTGTTACATCCCAGCAGCAATCACAGCAAAGGGGTTACCTGACACGGGCTGCAAGGAGAGTGCGGTGACTCTCTCCTGAAGCGGGGGCAGGGAGTGCTGACACAGCCCATGCAGCAGGGGAGCTGTAGCCACAAGCAGGCTGTGGAGGGGAGACCCTGGAGGACTCGGCAGCACAAACGGCATTTGAAGCCACGGCTGGTACTGCCTCTTGTGGGGGGAGAGGCAGAGAAGTGATGGGCTTTCCCTGTGCTAATTCAGGAAGGAGCAATGAGTGCCCAATAAAAAGAGCTGTTCGCTGAATTTCCCAAAATAAAGTCTCTGAAAAACCAGCTCTGTCCTGTCTCCAGAGGACACTGCTTAATACTTTTGAAGTTTTTTGGGTTCATGAAAAGGGGTTCCCTGACCCAGGCAGAGCTCAGGGCTCTGTGTGTGTGGCGGAGGGAAAGGGGGGCATAGGGACCCAGGTGGAGCCTCCAGGGCCAAGGGAAAGCAGTGATCCCTTGCAGAAGGGGAAATGGGACACGCATTTTATGGTTCCTGTAGTGAGGGCGGGAGCTGCCCCAGGAGGACTGGAGGCTGCAGGATGGAGGTACCGATGGTTCAGTGACAGAAGGAACAGCTGTCTGCAGGACATCAGGGCACTGGGGAGGAGAGGGGTGGCCTGATCCTGACAGCAGAGGGCATTCCCGAGAGGGAGGGGCTGTGAGGAGGAACTGGCTGAGGGAGACTTAAGTAGGAAATGGCAGGAAGTATCTGCCAGAGTCCCCGGAGATGCAGAAAGTGAGCTGAGAAACTGTCTTGATTTGTTCCACTTTGGGACTAACCTGCATCAGAGCCTGGGTGTGGCAGTGAGCCCTTGGCAAGCTGGGGAGAAGCCCGGCCGTGCCACGGTTCCCATTGTGTCCTTTGGAAGGAGTCTCCTGTAGCGCTAGGCTGTGACAGACGCTGCCTTCAATCCGATCTCCCCTCCCCTGCCGGGGTCTCCATCACTCTCCCCACTCATGTGCCTCTGTCCCTGGCCACACGCTGAGCTCCTGCATCTCCCTCTGAAACCAATATGGAGCTGCAGGTGCCCAGCCTCTGTGTCTGCCCTGTGCCTTTGTGCCATCAGCCCCTCTCTGCTTTGTGTCTTGGGGTGTTTGACCCTGGCTAATGCTTGGGGCTCCAGTGTGTGTGGCAGCCGGATGCACAGTTAAGCTCTGCCCTTCTCCATGAAGGGAGGGAGCAGCTCTTTGTGTTGTCGGTGGGGCTGTGATCACCAACGCGCAGAATGTGTCATGTGTTGGGCTCTGGGGTTTTAACTGGTGGTTTTATAGCCCTGCAGCCAGCTCCTCCTAGGCAGGGCGTGTACAGACCGTGGTGCCGTAAGAGGGCCAGGCTGAGACGGGCCGGAACCATCACTCCACCGCTCCATGATCTCTGGGGGGTTACAATAAAGTAAAACCCTGATCTGAGCTTCCTCCCTCCACCCTAGGTTTCGGTTAATTTTGCCAAATAGAAGCTGAAATCCAAGACCACGGCCTGCCCCCATTTTGCTCTTCTCTACTGTTAGGTTCCCTCCTGCACTGCAGTTTGTGAGCCACGCCTACAATTCCCATGGTATCTTAGCACAGGATATCGCATTCTCCCCCCAACCGCCTTCCCAAGGTACGAGTCACTTCCATTGACTTCACCTTGGAGACGCTGTCTCCCTGCAGGGAGAATCAGGCCCCAATGGCTTTCAGTAGATGGGTTTATAGAGGTTTCAGGCCCCACAACAACGTTTTGGGCATTGCCCTGTGGTTTGGGTTCAGCGTGCGGCTGCGAAGCTGACTGGGGGGGCAGGAAGTGGACGCAGGGGGGGTGATAGGCAGGCAGCAGGAACTGGAGGTTAAACAGAAGTGCAGAACTGAAGTAACGTGTTGCTGGCCCCTCTCCCTTCTCCATCCCCACCAGCCGTGTGCTACTAATACTAACTGACCCTGTCCCGTGTCCCCGGGTCGTGCTCCCAGTCCCCCTGGGGCAGATGATGGAGTTCTGATTTCCCAGAATGCCTGCAAGGAGATCTACAGACCCCACGCTGGGCAATACAGGGGGAATGAGCTCGTGTGGGCCAACCCAGCACTGCCCTGAGAGGTGCCAGACTTGGAGCGGGGGTTAAAGGAGAAGACAGCACAGCTGGAGCAGACTGCAGAGGACAGAGGCTTCCAGCCCCCAGATCTGGGGAAAGGGCTGGCTGACGGCAAGAGCTTCGTGGATGTCCGATGTCTCCCTGAGCTGAACCAGCCCTAGGGGACTATTATTCGCTGTTAGCCTGTTTGCCCAGTTCAGATGCTCAGGAAGCAGTGGCACCACCTTGCCAATGGAAGAACTTCTTTGGGGTCTTTGACCACCCCTTTCAGAGCCACTCATCAGTGGCTTCGCCAGAGGGGCTCTTATGACCACAGCAGCGGGGCAGAGCAGGTGGATGTGGCCGACCAAAGGCCTTGCCCTGGCCCCTCAGGGCATCCTGGGAGAGGAACGTGGTAACAGTGCCGCTGTGCTTCCTGCTTTCCCCTCGACCGGTGCACCCGACCATTTCCCCTCCCTATCCCTGGGGGGCTGCGCACATGGCTGTTCCTTCTCTGGGATGGCAGGCTGGTCTCCCCTGTGCTGGGGCCTTGCTGGGGTGGAAGAGCGACATGGGGGGCCATGCTGACTCTGATGGGAGGAGCAGTGCAACAGGGAGGGACTCTGCCCTGCTGTGTGGCTGGGAGCAGGGGCCTGCCAGAGGGGCACAGGATGGGTTTATAGAAAATGCAAAAAACGAAGGTAGGCAAGATCTCTCGAATGGATTTTATTGTCAGTTTCTAAATAGCCCAAAGGGCTGGTCCCTGCTCGATGCCCCAGAGGAAGGCGAAAAACCTCCAGGGTCTCTGGCCAATCTGCCCTGAAGGAAAATTCCTTCCTGACCCCAAACATGGCGATCAGTTTCACCCTGTGCATGCGAGCCAGGACCACAGTGGGGAAAGGACCCACTGGTCACTATGGTTAAACACCCTGTCCCACGCCCCTCCAGGGGATTGTCCCTGTCCCAGAACTAACCAGTGGCCAGTTCTTTCTTCTTTGCTTCCATCCCGGTAGATGGGACCAGCTGCTCCCCTTAGCCCAAGAGGTGACCCCAGGCAACTTTTGAAAATTATTTCTTGAATACTGACCACACTGGCTGTGTTTCCTTCATCTGAAAGTCTAAGCAAAGCCATTGACAAGCAGGTTCATCATCTCCTGATAAAGATGAATCCCCTGAGGTCTGCCATGCCCCTGAGCTCCTCTTCGATCCTGAGATGTGTGATCAGCTGTAACAAACTCTTTGACACAACATAAGTTAGTAATTTTGTAGAGTTGATTATATGCTCATTTGGTAGACTTACCAAATGCTTCTTACCTCTCTTCAGAGCCAATTCTGTTGCTTTATTGAATGAAGGGTCTTTTTCATGGTTTCATATCTTATGAGATCCAATTGTCCTTTCAGGTGTTGGATCTGTTCAGCTCCATTCCTATTCCTTTGTGCTCAAATCCTGAGCGTCTGTAACTCTTCTCCTGAAAAGACAAATCAGCTTCACAAACTAGTTCCTGCAGAGCACAGCTGTGGCTGTAGAGATCAGCATTTGACAGGTAACTTGTTTGCTTATTATCAGTTTTACAGGCCCATAAATGTACACGATGCATCATGATCTGCTCCATTTGGTAATAAGAGAATCCTAAGCGCTCACATCTGTCAGGGACGGTCTCCTGCATTGTGGGTTTGCAACTTGATGGTGATAAGGGATTGTCTTCCCATTCTAGTCAAGGAAGGCAACTTTTTTCCTTCTCTGCAGGTCTGGGAATATGTGTTCCTGTATTCTTAAGTAATATGACTGCTTATCGTCCTCAACCCCTGGGAGATCAGATCAGCTGCATTTCTTTCACCTGAAGGGAAACCAGATCCATTAATTTCTCCATTATGAGGTGAGTTCCTTACCTCTTGGCAGCAGAGATGAGTTTCACTGGTTTCCTTCCTGCAGATATCTCAGATCTTCTCGCAACTTCCTGAAGTTTTCACACCCTCAAAGTTCAAATCAGCTGCGTTTCTCTCATCTGAAAGTATAACAGGATCTATTCATTTCCACCTGAATGTTAAAGAAATGTGCTTTTCCCCCTCCCAACTGAGATGCCCGGTTCAGCTAGTTGCATTTGCATTAATCCCTACAAGAGCACAACAGCCCCCTGGTCTTCTTACCTCTGGAGATGTGCGACGTGTGACCTATTTATTTGGTCTGTAAGTGTTGCTTCAGCATGAGGTTCATTTGACAACCAGGGAAACGTCAGTGCTTACCTCCATGTCAGTGTTCTGCTGACTTGCTTCCTATTCAGATTTGCAACTAGCTGAACTATGTGAAGTGACTGTTTGTCTTCTGTTTGTTCCTTGAAATAAAAGCGTCTTCTCATTGGAGTCCTCCATGGATTGAGCAGCTGGCAAGTCCATCCTGCTTTGTCTTGCCTCTGCTTTTCACACTCTCCCCATGACAAGTAAGGTCCACCACAGTTCTTCTCCCTGAAAGGAAACTCCACACCACTTGATATACACATGGATGTTTGGAGACTGGTATCGCTTACCTCCTTGCCCGGGACAGCCACTTACCCTCACTTCTCCCTGGTAGGAATGCCCACCTGGTCTGTTCACATCTCCAGTTAGGAAAACCTGACAATTATTTATTATTATTATTACTCATTACTAGTTATGAAGAGTCATCAATAGAAATGGTTCCTTACCATCCAGATCGTTAGGCTTCTACAGAATTTTTCGTGCTCACCTACTTGTCAGTGATGTTCCACGACAAGGCTTTGATTCTTCGAGGTACAGCCAGCTACACTGGTTACAACCTGAAGCGTATAATTGGCTGCTTTCCTCTTTCTGAGCTAGAAGTAAAAGATGCTTTTCTTCCCCCTGGCCAGATATCATTACCTGTCTGACTATTATTAAATTCAGCAGCCTCTTATCTTCCCCCACCCACTTAATGGTAAGACCTTCATTTCACCTGAAAATAGAAATAGAGCCAGTTATTCCTGCCCCTGTGCTGAGAGGAGGTGCGTTCCTTACCTCTTGATAGAAATGATCAATTCCACTGACTTCTTCTTCACATTTGATAAATAAGCAACAATGATCCATTCTGCACAAAGAGAATCAGCTGGACAACTCCTCTCTGCAAATATAAGAGAAGGTTAAATGCTCATCTTCACACTCTGGTTAGTTGCACTTCTTCTGTGAAACATCCTTGTCGGAACAACCAACCATTAGCCGGGAAGGAGAAAGGAGCAGATGTCATGATCATCAGTTAGAATGACTTTCCTTACCTCTGAACAGGTAACTCCCTCTTTTTTATTGCTTTATTCAGGACAGCAACTTCTTGTGCCCTTTCGAGAGGTGACGATTTCATCCGTTACATTTCTTCCACCTGAAAGTGTGACCAGAACCATTGACTGTTACGGCAATGGTGTGTTGTATTTCTTACCTCCTTAAAGGGCCAGATCCGCTAATTCCTTCCTGTATCCTACAGCCATCTGTCATCCTTGCCTCTCAAAATATGACCTGCTGCAAAGATCAATGTTTGACAGATTATTTTTGTCAGGGAAGAAATGTCAATGATTTGTCACTGGATTCGTTTTGTAACGGTGAGTATAAATGCACACCTTCTGTGGGATGAATGGCTGTCTTGGTTTATCTTGTTTCTCTCCATACAATCAGCTGTTTTCTTACCAATCTAGTTGGTACAAGTGGCTTCCTTATTTTTGACTAGAAGAAGTAGATATTTCTGTAACCTCTCAGAAGCTTTGGTTCTGTATATTGCTTTATTCTGACGAAACTACTGGTAGCCTTTGACAGCAAAGTATAGATTCACTTCCTTCACCTGAAAGTACATTCACATTGGTTCATTTCCACTCCATTTCTAGGAGAAGGTGCATCCCTTACCTCTTGATAGGAACAGTTTCTCTGACTACTGAAGTGGTACAATAAGAACTTCTAACAGAAAAGCTGCAATGATCCAATCAACAGAATCCGGACCAAGTGCAATGTCATCTCTTGAAAGGTGAGAACCCAACTTATGCCACCTCTCAGCTCCGGCCACTTGTACCCTTTCCTTTCTGAATTGTACAAATGCCTCCATTATTACCCCTAGTCATTACACCTGGCTACTTTGCCTATGTCTTGACAAAGGCAATTGGGATTCTACCTGAAGCTAAAGAAATCCATCCAGGTTCTTACCCCCATCCACTTCCTCTGTGCTTCTCCTTTCTCTTCTCTTGTAGCCTCTTTACCCATTGCTTTTTCTTGTGTGTCTCCCTCTCCTCTCCCAGTCCCCTTCCCTCTTTCTTCTCTGTCCCTTCCTCAGTTCCCTGGTGTTTTTCTCACTAACTTCTTCATTCCCCCGTGCCCCTCTCCGCCATCTGATGCCTCATTTCCCTTCCCCCCAGTCTTTTCCCTGCCTTGTTTCCTTCCTCTTTACAAGAATGCTTTCCTTCATTAGCAATGGGAGCAGGTTGGTCTGACAAGGCTCTGCTCCATCACCCTGGTCCCTGTACTCAGACCCACAGGAAGCAGCCTTGTACTCTGGGCGACATCCTGGTGTGAAATGCTGCAGCCCCTGGTGACCGACCCAACAATCCCTGCATCACAAGAGAGTCACGGGTCATCGTCACCACCTCCTCATCTGGGCAAAGAGACCTGCCCTACGTCCTCCCAGGGGAGCTGTAGAGGGAAGGCCCTGGCTGGCTCTGAACTCTCAAATGAGTCAAATTACATTTCAGATCTAGAGTCACCAGCTGGGGCTCTGTCTGTGACAGTGAGTTCCAGGGTCACAACCGGCTCCTTTCCCTGTGACTTGGATGGAGTGGGACTTACGCAGCCCTCACCTATGAAAGCTTACGTCATAGTTCCCTTCCCCTGCCTGTCTCCACCTCTGGGTTTGTCTCGGTCACCACCCCTACGGTGGAATGTTCCACTTCCATCACAGTGGGCCAATGCTGAGCAGGGCTGAGTTCCTGCATCTCCCTCGGGAACCAGTGGGAGCTGCAGGTGCCCAGCCCCTCAGGACTAACCCTGTTGGCTGCATTTCATGGCACCGTGCTGTGCCCTCCATCTTGGGGTCTAGGCCGATCGCTGCAGACCCACCAGGGGACTGACAGCCAGCACCTTCTGTACCGGGGAATCCAGGCAGGGGTTTCACTGTTAGCTGGAGATGGGCTGATACCAGACCCATCACTCCACCCTTCCATGATGACTGGGGGCTCTGATAAAAGGGCACCTATTATTGGCTGTGCGGGCCCAGACATTGTCCTGGCTCTGGCCAGGTAGCTGGCCCAGCAGACCTCAGTCAAACTGCCCGAAAGACCACAGACTCGTTCGGTGGCAAAGGCACTTGGCCAGGTTTGTCGACAAAGCACTTGTTGCACCCCCTAGACTCTGGGTGGACACTGGGACACGGACACCCCTGAGAATGGACCAGCTCAGTCAGCAGTGGGACTTTCCACCTCTCTCAGGTGGTTAGGTACTATCCTGTAGCTGTGGGTTTGAACCCTAGGAGGGGTCAGTGTGTCCCTGTACCATCTTTGGGGAGTGACTCTCCTGAAGCGGGGGAAGGGAGTGCTGACACAGCCCATGCACCAGGGGAGCTGTAGCCACAAGCAGGCTGTGGAGGGGAGACCCTGGAGGACTCGGCAGCACAAATGGCATTTGAAGCCACAGCTGGTGCTGCCTCTTGTGGGGGGAGAGGCAGAGAAGTGATGGGCTTTCCCTGTGCTAATTCAGGAAGGAGCAGTGACTGCCCAGTAAAAAGGGCTCTTCGCTGAATTTCCCAAAATTATGTCTTTGGAAAAAACAGCTCTTTCCTGTCTCCAGAGGACACTGCTGAATACTTTTGAAGTTTTAGGGTTCATGAAAAGGGGTTCCCTGACCCAGGCAGAGCTCAGGACTCTGTGTGTGGGGGGGTGGAGCCTCCAGGGCCAAGGCGAAAGCAGTGATCCTTTGCAGAAGGGGAAATGGGATATGCCTTTTATGGTTCCCGTAGAGAGGGCGGGAGGTGCCCCAGAAGGACTAGAGGCTGCAGGATGGAGGTACCGATGGTTCAGCAACAGAAGGAGCAGCTGTCTGCAGGATATCAGCCCATGGGGGAGGAGGGGGTGGCCTGATCCTGACGGTCAGGAGCTTGAGGCAGAGCTGGAGACACTGCGTGCAGAGACCTCGAAAACCTGGAGAAGATGAAACTCTATAGACTGACTGAGACGAAGACTGGCGTTAAGAAGCATGGTGAACCTGGGGAATATGGCTACATGTGACTCTCTATGGAGTATGTTCTGGGTTGCGGGGAGAGCAGCCCAGAGGGGGCCTCACAAGTAAGGGAAAAAGCAGGTTTTTCTGAAGGGGGGGTATGTCAGTCGGCGGCTGGCACCTGGAACTGAAGTAGGTCCTGAACCCCTGTAGGCCAATGAAGGGGACAAGGCAGCACCTGGGGCTATTAGGACAGAGGGCATTCCCGAGAGGGAGGGGCTGTGAGAAGGAACTTGTTGAGGGAGACTGCGGTAGGAAAGGGGAGGAAGTATTTGCCAGAATTGAAGCATATAATTGTCTGCTTTCCTCTTTCTGAGCTAGAAGTAAAAGATGCTTTTCTTCCCCCTGGCCAGATATCGTTACCTGTCTGACTATTATTAAATTCAGCAGCCTCTTATCTTCCCCCACCCACTTAATGGTCAGGCCCCAGCTCTGGGCCTGCCAGATCTCTCTAAGCCATTGCAGTTGTATGTACATGAACGAAGGGGGGTGGCCCTAGGAGTGCTCACACAGCTGTAAGGAGCATGGAGACATCCCGTGGCTTATTTTTCTAAGCAACTGGATCAGGTTGCAAAGGGTTGGCCGGCATGTTTACGGGCGGTCGCAGCTACTGCCCTAGTGCTTGAGGAAGCCGAGAAGCTAACATTGGGAGGGGTTATGCAAATCTATACTCCCTATATGGTCCGAGCCTTATTGAATGCCAAGGGAGGGCTTTGGCTCACCCAGGCTCGGATTGCTCGGTACCAGGCTAAGCTGTTAGAGAACTCTGTAGTCACCTTACAGCCTTGCCCCTCCCTTAACCCAGCCACTCTCTTGCCAGAAACAGAGGAACAGAAACATGACTGTTCAGAGATCATAGATGCCCAGTACTCCAGCCGTCCGCATTTAAAGGATGTGTACCCCTCCCAAATGCAGATTATGAGTGGTACACTGATGGTAGCAGTACTGTAATGGATGGGCAAAGGAGGGCGGGTTATGCTGTTGTGACCCTCCATGACACTGTGGAAGCTGAAGGTTTGCCTGCTGGGACCTCTGCCCAGCTTGCCGAACTAATAGCCGTGACCCGTGCACGTGAACTGTCAAAAGGAAAGCCGGTCAACATTTTTACCGATTCAAAGTATGCTTTTGGTGTGCTGCATGCTCATGCTGGCCTATGGAAGCAAAGGGGAATGCTGACAGCCCAAGGCTCCCCAGTCAAGTACAGGCCCCAAATCCTCCAGCTCCTAGAAGCCGTACAACTTCCCTCGGAAGTGGCGGTGGTACACTGTAAAGCCCATCAAAGGGAGGATCAAGATGTGGCCAGAGGTAACGCCCGGGCAGACAGAGAGGCTAAGCATGCTGCCACCCTGCCATCCCCTCAGACTGAGAACGCCCATATGCATGCCCTTATCCCATCAGTAGGGGAGCTTCCAACCCCTCAGTACTCTGGGAAGGAGAGACAGCTAACTGACAGACTTGGTCTCCAGGAAAAGGAGGGATGGCTCCATTCCCCGGAAGGGAAGGTCCTCCTACCAAAGGGCCTGATCCGGCCGGTGCTGCAGAAACTACATCAAACCACTCATGCTGGCAGGGAAGCACTTATCCAACTAATGGGAAAATACTTTATCATATCCGGACTCCGACCCCTGGCTGCCCAGGTACAAGCGGACTGCTTAGTCTGCCAAAAGAATAACCCCCAACCAGGACATCCTGTGCCACCAGCTGCCCTAGAACCCACTCCGGGCCCCGGACGGGTGTGGCAAATAGATTTTACTGAGTTCCTCCAGCCCCAAGGGTTCAAATATCTCCTTGTCATAGTGGATCGGTTCAGCGGATGGCCAGAAGCCTTCCCATGTCGTAATTGTACTGCCAGAATAGTAGCCCTCAAGTTTGTTAGGGAGATCATTCCCCGCTTTGGACTCCCCCAGTGGATGGAATTTGACAATGGGACACACTTCACGTCAAAAATCATTCAAAGCATCTCACTTGCCTTACAGATCCCCTGGAAACTCCATACGCCCTGGAGACCGCAAGCCCGTGGGGTAGGGGAGCGGACCAATCAGACCCGTAAACGGCATCTCTCAAAAGTGTGCCAAGAAGCCTCACTGCGATGGCCTGATGCTTTGCCCCTCATCCTATTCCGTATTCGCGTTCTCCCAAAGGGTAGATTAGGGCTTAGTCCCTTTGAAATTACGTTTGGAAGGGCATGGCCTATGAATGGCACCCCGGTTCTGTCAGGGGAATGGGAGTTGGGTCATGTTTTTTTGTCACAGTATATGTGTTCCCTGTCTGCTGTTCTCTTGTCTCTTCACAGGTATACCAAGGATTCCCAGCCTCTCCCCTTGGACTCTCCCGTCCACTCCTTACAGCCCGGTGACTCCGTGCTTGTTCGTACCTGGAAAGACGAGCCTCTCCAGGAAAAGTGGAAAGGACCCTATACCGTCCCGCTGGTCTCCCACACAGCGGCAAAGATCAAGGGACACAAGAACTGGATCCATCACTTTCGTCTGAAGGCAGTACCCGCCCCCTCGTCAGCAGAATAGTGGACCATCCAACCTGCTGACTCCTCATCTAGTGACGATCTCGGGCTAAAGCTACAGTTTAAAAGACACAAATAGTGGGCACCTTAATGCTAAAATGGGCCCACCCAGGTACTGGAGACCCTGGGTTAAAAAAGACTCTGGTGATAATTAATTGGGTAACATTGTTATTCTCTGTATTGGTATTTCCAAACTGTGCATATCGGGAGCATAACTCCTTTGTTTCGCTTGCGCACCATGTTGCTACTTTAACAAACCAGACTGATTGCTGGGTACGTGCTCCAACTCCACTGTCCCCCAAAACGGGAATGCCCCTTGACATGCTGCCCCTGACCCTAGCAGAATTAGCGGCCACCAAAGAGCAGGAAAGAACGGACTCGCCGTTCTGGAACAAGACCTCTTTCCAGCAAGCCACCTATCAGGGCCAGGAGTATTCAGTTGCAGTACTCACTGAGGGCGTATTATGTTTTACCCGAAACCAATCTGATCACTATGGGCGTCCTGTGGGAAAAAGCTCCTGTGTTATTACACAGTGGGCTGATGGGTATTGGATAAAGACCAAGAGGGGAGGTCAGCAGTGTGGGTGTAATGGTTCCTAATCTTTTAGGGAAACTCTTACGAATAATCTTACCACAAAAGAAGGGTTTGGAAATATAACTTGCCGTCCAGTTAATATCTCCAATGTAGCAAGCCAATGGTGGGTTTGCAGTGGTCCTTATGGCGAGTGTAATTTGAATGGCACAATTAGAAACACTCCCACTTGTACCCAATCAGGAGGATGGGATGCCCCCTTAGGGGCATATGAACTGTTTGGAAAAACAGCCTTAAATATCCCAGGAATCCCCTCAAGAAACAGTCCTTATTGAGCCCTACAGGGTCACTATTTTGTATGTGGCCGAAAGGCTTACAAGGTGCTGCCAGCCAACTGGACAGGTAGCTGTTATATAGCTCATGGAGTTCCTCATCTGTCAATAGCTGCCACGCTGCCCAAAGGAAAGATTAGAAATGCCCAAGACACCTCTGTTGAGTCACAAGAAAAGACCCTGCGGCGACTGACTACAGCATTGGAGGGCAATATGAAGAATTCCCTCACAACCGAGAAGCTTGTAGGGTGCTCTGTACTGGGAATAGCGCCACTGTTTTCCGGGCCAGCCATGGCATGCATAGGCCGCTATACTGTAAGGCTGCAAATGGTACTTGAGAAAGTTGCCTTAGAGTTAGAGAACTCGGTTAGTGATTTAGGGTCAGCAGTAAAAACATTAAATAAAGAGGTACAGCAGCTCAGGACGTTTTCCCTCCAAAACAGGCTGGCTTTGGACTACCTCTTGGCATCCCAAGGAGGGGTTTGTGCCCTTGTCGGGCCCCGATGTTGTGTATATGTAAATGATAGCAGTTATGAGATCTATGTAAAGGTGGTACAGGCTGAGGCCCAGGCCCGAGCCGGAACACAGGTTGCCTATACTGCCCCCGAGAGCGATTGGTTGCAAACCTTGTTTTCAGGCTGGGGTTTGTCGTTTTGGCTTGGTGGTTTATTTAGCCTGTGATTGAAACTTCTTTTTCCTGTATTGCTTGTATTACTGGTATTATGCTGTGCAGTATCATGTGATAGGGCCCTTTTGCAAAAGTTAATAAGTCATTCTCTTCAGGGTTATCACAAAGTGTTTATGCAAAGTCCTATTGTAAAGAAATAAGTAGCCCAAGTGAGAAAACTCAGAGCCAAGGCTGTTGAGTGTTCTCAAAGGAGGGAGTTGTTGGGGACACTGGGGCATGGCCACTAGGTAACTCGAGGGGATGGAAGACCACGAGTGTCGATGAAGCCCCCTCGCACTAGGCCCAAGTGTCCTTGCCCCCCACCCCCCCAACCTGGAGGCAGTCGCAGCAGTTATGCTGAGGATCTGCAACAATATGTTGCAGAGTCAGACTGCTTGAAATTAAGCAAGGCCAAACAGGGCAGATATGGAAGAAAAATGCTGAACAAAGCAGCTTTTATATATGGTTGAACAGATGGTACAGAGAACAGGGGAACTAGCTGGGAATTGGATTGGCTGGCTGTATGATACTTAGGGCAGCTTGCTATTGGATAGGTATGCTGTGAAAAAGGATGTATAAAAGCCTGTGTAACTTCCTGCTCTGGGTGCAGGATTTGAGATTTTCTTCTCCCTGTACCTTTTTGCAGCTGCAAATAAACTTTTCTGCTTCTCCGCCCCGTTGCGATTATTGGGTGACGCACACCGGGTAGCGAACCAACCTCAGCTGTTGTTCAGCCTCTCGGCACTGGGTGCCAGCAACTGTAGGACACGGACGCCCATGAGAAGGGACCAGCTCAGTCAGCAGTGGGACTTTCCACTGCCCCCTTGGCCAGATGTGCCTTCCGTGACCCCTCTTTTATACACTGATACAGACAAGTTGTGTGTTACCCCTCTCACGTGGTTAGTTGTTCAGATATAGATATTCAGGCCTGTCTGCAAAGGCCTGTACTTTAAGAATTTAGGTGTATTCTTATCACTTGGCTAGATATAGAGATATAAAAGAATCAAAATCACTGTCTGCCGGTGTAAGGGCCTTCTCTTACTGTGACAGTCTGAGGCCCTGTGCTTAGGCTAAGGCCTTTGGCTAAGCAGCAGAGGCAGCCATAAGCTGGGAAGCGACCGGTCACCTCCTCCCATTCCAAACTAGTCCCATTGAAAGAAGGTGCTACTGGGCTCTTAGGCACTCTTAGGACAGGATTGTATTCCTATCACCTCCAGAGAAAGGGAAGTGCCTAGAAGATGTAAAAGGAAACTTAGTTTGAGAGCATCCTGTCTGGCAAGAACTCACTTATCAATAGCTGGGATGTGAAATCCTCACTTCTGTATTGTTTTGTCATTATAGTTCCCACTTTGCTATTGTTTGTCTGTATAATCTCTGTCTGGTTCTGTGATTGTTGCTGTCTGCTGTATAATTAATTTTGTGGAGTGTAAACTAATTAAGGTGATGGGATATAATTGTTACAATACGTTAGGATAGGTTAGTTAAATTTCAGGAAAATGATAGCTTAAGGTATAGCTAAGCGGAACTCACGTTTTACTATATAGTCTGCAGTCAATCAGGAAGTGGGGATGTGGGTGGGTGGGTGTGGGGAGGGGAAATGGGAACAGGGGATGGGGAAACTGGAATCATGTTTGGCTAAGGGCAGGAATGGGAACAGGGACACAGGTGTAAGGCTCTGGTGTCAGAGCTGGGAAGGGGGACACTAAGGAAGGAAACTGGAATCATGCTTGCTGGAAGTTTACAACAATAAACATCGAATTGTTTGCACCTTTGGACTTGGGGTATTGTTGCTCTCTGTTCATGCGAGAAGGACCAGGGAAGTAAGTGGGTGAAGGAATAAGCCCCCTAACATCTTGGTGCCGGTGACTGACTCGGACGCATCGCATTGGATAGGTGAGTGGCAGCCTGTAAGTCCCCCTCCCCAACAGGCCGCGCAGCTGCTTGGAGGGGGTATCGCGGACTCTCATGATGGTAGTTGCGGGTTTTGGCAAGCCAGGGTAAAGGATTTTTTTGGATAAATGGATGAGGAAGAACCAGGGCCCATACCAGGTGCAGGGGTCAACCTGGGATGAGATTAAAAAGGAAATGGAGGAAGTGTTAGGGGACCCAGAGGGATGGGGGGTGGCTGAGGAGCCCACCCTCCTTGGTATGTGGGTAGTGGAAGAAGGTCCCTGCCCATGGGGACTGAATGCCTTCCAGGGAAAGGAGGCACTTCAGTCTGCTTGTGAGAGGGTTGAAGTAAGGGCAGCATTATGGGAAGCTGCTAGGAATCTTTCAAGTTTGGTACTGCTTCAGCAAGGGCTGCTGAAGGGTTGTAAATTAGTTAGGGGTAGTGGAAGATGATGTGGCCCAAAAGGGTTTCTAGTCAAAAGCAGAGTTAACAGACGACCTTTAGAGACTGGAGCTGGGACTTGGTCCTGGGGGAGTGGAGAGAAAGAAGGGGGGGGGGGGAAGTTTCAAAGTGCAACCTGCCTTTCCAAACTCATTTGTTTTTCTGATGTTTTAATGGAGGGTACTTTGGATACTTATGTGAGATGTCAAGAAGGAAGTTTTTGTTTAATGATAAAACCCAGTTATATAAAGGTAACTGTATGTGCAACTCTGTGCAGTCACATTGGATGGAAGCTTGGCAATTAAATTATCCAAGGGGGTCAGGTCGAGTGGCTACTACCACCACTAGGCTTCTGTCCCCAGAAGCCTCTACAGCTCTTCTGAGGGAAAATGGGCCCTTTTCCTACAGAAATGGTCTATAAGGGACTGCTGCAGGCAGAGAGAGAATCTGATCAAAATTATTTGACTATTGGGTAATGTAATCAAAATCATTAAAGGATGTAAGGGGTTTCTATTGGAACTTAAATTGGCTGCCCCTGGTTGTGTCTCGTTGTACAAGATGGAAGTGTAATCGGGGTACAGTTGTGTAAAAGAGTAATCACAGTGCAAGGGATGTTAGGTAAAAGAGAATTTTGTGTGTTTGCACTGGTAAAAGAAAAGGAAAAGGGGAGGAATGATGGGAACACTGAGCCTTGGGGTGGCTCTGGGGGATCAGATTGTTGCTTTGGTGGGTGTGCATGAAAACTCTGTGGGCCTGGGGGAGGCAGTTACACCTTGTGTAAAATTAATATGGCTAATATAATGTTATGGAGGTTAAACTGTATGGAAGGAATGTGCATTTTCCCAGGACGTGTGCAATGTATATTGGAGAAGGGGTAAAAGAAATGCAAATAAAACATGGTACTTAATTAAAATCCTATTAGGACTCCAAAAGGGTCCACAATAGGTTGTGCTTTCTTTTTCAGATCTGTGTGTGTTTTGGAGCAGGAGATGAAAGTGGAAAGTAATCAGAACTCTGGTGGAAGTAAAATGTTTCCCTTTTAAGACAGTGTCTGAGCTGCTAACAGCTTTGGATCCAGAAGCAAGCTAGTAAGCCTCTGTGTAAATGCAAATTACCTAGCTGATGGGCACAAAGGAGCTGCAAATAATGAATACATCTGATCAGCAAACAGGCTACTAGAAGACTCAGATTATGGCCCTCCAAAGAAAGGGAGGTGAAAAAACAAGTCAAGCCTGAAAATAAGGGGGACAGGTTAACTTTGTGTGTGTGTGTGTGTGTGTGCGCGCACGAGCAGTACTAAAATCTGAAGCTGTGTCTCAGCTATTACCTGAGAATAAACTTAAAGCTTGGTACAGCAGAGAAACTATTGCAAACTTGGTCTGTTGTACAAGAGGGGAAACTGAGGCACACCACCTCATGAATTTCATAAATGACCAGTGAGTGGGGTAATTCACTAGCTTGACTATAGAACAAAATAAGGACAGCCTGGAGGTAATTCTTCAGTTTTTCCTGCAATTAGCAAGGAAATGTGTAAAAGAAAGTGGTATTATTATTATTTATTATTAAGCAATAATCTGTCCCCAACAAGGGGGTGGACATTGTTTCTTTTGTTTTTCAGACACTACAAGCAAGCTGGCGCCAGTGGGAAAAATAACCCACAATACCATGGATCTGTGTTTTGTGTTTGTCTTGTTGCTAGCATTGTTGTGTTTTAATGAACAGAAAACCTCATGACACGGGTGGGGGATGGCTTCAAAAGCCTGACCTTGGGGGGGAAGATGTGTATGGGAATGCAAAATGCTCCACTAGGAGGCCAGCACCTGTGTAATAGCTACCGTGGTACCTGGAAATGGAATGGCAGCTAAGGTGGCCCCCACAAGCCCTATGGAAATAATGAGAAGGGGAGGAGCTCACT
The DNA here is from genome assembly GCF_965152275.1 of Natator depressus. Classification (NCBI taxonomy): domain Eukaryota; kingdom Metazoa; phylum Chordata; order Testudines; family Cheloniidae; genus Natator; species Natator depressus. The sequence goes on along the minus strand of NC_134245.1, from coordinate 7,475,216 downwards.
GGGAATCAATGGAGGGGTGTGTAAAATAGTGGAAATCAACAGAAGATGTTTGGATGTGCCCCTCTCCTGTGACTATGGAGGAGCAGGATCAATGGTCTATGCAAGGGGTGGACAGTTGGGTGTACTGTGTATAAGGTGTTTTGCTGGGAATGTACATATTACTGTGGGCACAATTACACCAGCCTATAATCAAACTACACACATCTGCATGCTGCTATCTGGACTTTGGTGCACAAATGGATCTGTGAGTCTTATTGCTGTGAATAATCAAACCAGGGCCTACTGCCTGATTCCATACCAAGTGGTCAAGCTGGTTTGGACAATATCCCATTTCTCTGTGAACATTCAATGGACTTATGATATGGACAAAAGCAAGCAAAACCTGCAGGGGCAGCTTGTTGCAACTGCCAGCAACTGGACACATCAGATCGTGACCCCGTCGAAGGAGGAGAGGCAGTGTTTTGGGGGTGTCTCGGATGTTGGACCATACTGCAGTGGTCAGGACTCGATGTTGCTGTGGATTTTGTATTGTTAACCGTACTTGTGTTACGTTGCATATGGAGATAATCTCTAAGTAATGTAGTAAGCCCTCCAAACCCTACAGTGTACTAGACAACCCGGACTCAACCTTCTCGGGCCCACTGTAATGGGAAGTCTGGAACACTAATTGGAATAGGTGTGGTATGCCCGTACGAGAGAAGGTGCAGGGCACTAGACTACACAAGGGGCAGTGGGAGAAATGGAATATCGACACCTTCCACCTTGATGCCTGGCCCTATCAGGAAGTGTGTCGCCATATGTCCTATGCTTTTCCAGGGATACCTAGGCAGGAGGATCCCAAAAGAAAAAGAAAAAAAAGGGGTGGAGTGTTAGGATATAGATATTCAGGCCTGTCTGCAAAGGCCTGTATTTTGAGAATTTAGGTGTATTCTTATCACTTGGCTAGTTATAGAGATGTAAAAGAATCAAAATCACTGTTTGCCGGTGTAAGGACCTTCTCTTACCGTGACAGTCTGAGGCCCTGTTCTTAGGCTAAGGCCTTTGGCTAAGCAGCAGAGGCGGCCATAAGCTGGGAAGCGACCGGTCACCTCCTCCCATTCCAAACTAGTCCCATTGAAAGAAGGTGCTACTGGGCTCTGAGCCCTGGTCTACACTAGGACTTTAGGTCGAATTTAGCAGCGTTAAATCGATGGAAACCTGCACCCGTCCACATGATGAAGCCCTTTATTTCGACTTAAAGGGCTCTTAAAATCGATTTCTTTACTCCACCCCTGACAAGTGGATTAGGGCTTAAATCAGCCTTGCTGGCTCAAATTTGGGGTTCTGTGGACACAATTCGATGGTTTTGGCCTCCGGGAGCTATCCCAGAGTGCTCCATTGTGACCGCTCTGGACAGCACTCTCAACTCAGATGCACCGGCCAGGTAGATGGGAAAAGAACCGCGAACTTTTGAATCTCATTTCCTGTTTGGCCAGCGTGGCAAGCTGCAGGTGACCATGCAGAGCTCATCAGCAGAGGTGACCATGATGCAGTCCCAGAATCGCAAAAGAGCTCCAGCATGGACCGAACGGGAGGTACGGGATCTGATCGCTGTATGGGGAGAGGAATCCGTGCTATCAGAACTCCGTTCCAGTTTTCGAAATGCCAAAACCTTTGTCAAAATCTCCCAGGGCATGAAGGACAGAGGCCATAACAGGGACCCGAAGCAGTGCCGCGTGAAACTTAAGGAGCTGAGGCAAGCCTACCAGAAAACCAGAGAGGCGAACGGCCGCTCCGGGTCAGAGCCCCAAACACGCCGCTTCTATGATGAGCTGCATGCCATTTTAGGGGGTTCAGCCACCACTACCGCAGCCGTGTTGTTTGACTCCTTCAATGGAGATGGAGGCAACACGGAAGCAGGTTTTGGGGACGAAGAAGATAGCTCACAGCAAGCAAGCGGAGAAACCGGTTTTCCCGACAGCCAGGAAATGTTTCTCACCCTGGACCTGGAGCCAGTACCCCCTGAACCCACCTGAGGCTGCTTCCTGGACCCGGCAGGCGGAGAAGGGACCTCCGGTGAGTGTACCTTTTAAAATACTATACATGGTTTAAAAGCAAGCATGTGAAAGGATTACTTTGCCCTGGCATTTGCGGCTCTCCTGGGTGTACTCCCAAAGCCTTTGCATCCTTCATGGTAGGACACTTTACCACTCCAGGCCAGTAACACGAACTCGGGAATCATTGTACAACAAAGCATTGCAGTGTATGTTTGCTGGCGTTCAAACAACATCCGTTCTTTATCTCTCTGTGTTATCCTCAGGAGAGTGAGATATAATTCATGGTCACCTAGTTGAAATAGAGTGCTTTTCTTCAGGGGACACTCAGAGGAGCCCGTTCCTGCTGGGCTGTTTGCCTGCGGCTAAACAGAAATGTTCCCCGCTGTTAGCCACGGGGAGGGGGGAGGGTTGAGGGGGTAGCCACGCGGTGGGGGGAGGCAAAATGCGACCTTGTAACGAAAGCACATGTGCTATGTATGTAATGTTAACAGCAAGGTTTACCCTGAAAGAGTGTAGCCACTGTTTTATAAAATGTGTCTTTTTAAATACCGCTGTCCCTTTTTTTTTCTCCACCAGCTACATGTGTTTCAATGATCACAGGATCTTCTCCTTCCCAGAGGCTAGTGAAGATTAGAAAGAAAAAAAAACGCACTCGAGATGAAATGTTCTCCGAGCTCATGCTGTCCTCCCACACTGACAGAGCACAGACGAATGCGTGGAGGCAAATAATGTCAGAGTGCAGGAAAGCACAAAATGACCGGGAGGAGAGCTGGCGGGCTGAAGAGAGTAAGTGGCGGGCTGAAGACAGGGCTGAAGCTCAAATGTGGCGGCAGCATGATGAGAGGAGGCAGGATTCAATGCTGAGGCTGCTGGAGGACCAAACCAGTATGCTCCAGTGTATGGTTGAGCTGCAGCAAAGGCAGCTGGAGCACAGACTGCCACTACAGTCCCTGTGTAACCAACCGCCCTCCTCCCCAAGTTCCATAGCCTCCACACCCAGACGCCCAAGAACGCGGTGGGGGGGCCACCGGCCAACCAGCCACTCCGCCACAGAGGATTGCCCAAAAAAAAGAAGGCTGGCATTCAATAAATTTTAAAGTTGTAAACTTTTAAAGTGCTGTGTGGCATTTTCCTTCCCTCCTCCACCACCCTTCCTGGGCTACCTTGGTAGTCATCCCCCTATTTGTGTGATGAATGAATAAAGAATGCATGAATGTGAGAAGCAACAATGACTTTATTGCCTCTGCAATCGGTGATCGAAGGGAGGAGGGGAGGGTGGTTAGCTTACAGGGAAGTAGAGTGAACCAAGGGGCGGGGGGTTTCATCAGGGAGAAACAAACAGAACTTTCGCACCGTAGCCTGGCCAGTCATGAAACTGGTTTTCAAAGCTTCTCTGATGCGTACCACGCCCTCCTGTGCTCTTCTAACCACCCTGGTGTCCGGCTGCGCGTAACCAGCAGCCAGGCGATTTGCCTCACCCTCCCACCCCTCCATAAACGTCTCCCCCTTACTCTCACAGATATTGTGGAGCACACAGCAAGCAGTAATAACAGTGAGAATATTGGTTTCGCTGAGGTCTAAGTGAGTCAGTAAACTGCGCCAGCGCGCCTTTAAACGTCCAAATGCACATTCTACCACCATTCTGCACTTGCTCAGCCTGTAGTTGAACAGCTCCTGACCACTGTCCAGGCTGCCTGTGTACGGCTTCATGAGCCATGGCATTAAGGGGTAGGCTGGGTCCCCAAGGATACATATAGGCATTTCAACATCCCCAACAGTTATTTTCTGGTGTGGGAATAAAGTCCCTTCCTGCAGCTTTTGAAACAGACCAGAGTTCCTGAAGATGCAAGCGTCGTGTACCTTTCCCGGCCATCCCACGTTGATGTTGGTGAAACGTCCCTTGTGATCCACCAGAGCTTGCAGCACTACTGAAAAGTACCCCTTGCAGTTTATGTACTCGGCAGCTTGGTGCTCTGGTGCCAAGATAGGGATATGGGTTCCGTCTATGGCCCCACCACAGTTAGGGAATCCCATTGCAGCAAAGCCATCCACTATGACCTGCACATTTCCCAGGGTCACTACCCTTGATATCAGCAGATCTCTGATTGCGTGGGCTACTTGCATCACAGCAGCCCCCACAGTAGATTTACCCACTCCAAATTGATTCCCAACTGCAACACTATGCGGTCCCACCAGTCTGTGCTTGTTTCCCGAGCCCAGAATCGGCGTTCCACAGCATGAACCTGCCCCATTAGCACCATGATGCATGCATTGGCAGGGCCCATGCTTTCAGAGAAATCTGTGTCCATGTCCTGATCACTCACGTGACCGCGCTGACGTCGCCTCCTCGCCCGGTAGCGCTTTGCCAGGTTCTGGTGCTGCATATACTGCTGGATAATGCGTGTGGTGTTTAATGTGCGCCTAATTGCCAAAGTGAGCTGAGCGGCCTCCATGCTTGCCTTGGCATGGCGTCCGCACAGAAAAAAGGCGCGGAACGATTGTCTACTGTTGCTCTGACGGAGGGAGGGGCGACTGACGACACGGCTTACAGGGTTGGCTTCAGGGAGCTAAAATCAACAAAGGGGGTGGCTTTACATCAAGGAGTATTTCAGGCAGGACTTCACGGAGGGTTCCAATAAGAAATGGTGCACCTAAGTTATTGTTCTTATTAGATCAAGGAGGTTAGTCTGGCCTCTGATTGATACATGGCTAGATTTACCTCGCTGCACTTTCTCTGTGAGTGACTGCAGTGTGACCTAGAGGAATGAGTCCCCTAGACGGGGGAGGAGGCAAATGAGTACAAAACAAATCTGGTCTATTTCTTGTTTTGATCCACTCCATCTATCTTTTACATCTTTGGCTGGCAGCAGACGGTGCAGAAGGACTGCATGCCATCCACATCTCATGGCTGCTCGGCAGAAGATGGTGCAGTAGGACTGCTAGCCATCCTCATCTCTTGCCTGCCCGCCAGAAGATGATGCAATAGGACTGCTAGCAATCCATATCGCCTGCCTGCTCACCATAAGACGGTTCAATAGGACTGACTGCAGGACTAAAGAGAATGACCTGGTCAAGTCACTCCAAATTTAGTCCCTGCGCCCATGTCTGCCCAGGCGCTCCCAGCCGACGTGGCCAGGAGCACCTCGGACACGACGATGTCGGCTACCAGTCGTATTGCACCGTCTGCTGCCACAAGGCAATGGGTTGCTGCTGCTGTGTAGCAATGCCGTACCGCGTCTGCCAGCACCCAGGAGACATACGGTGACGGTTACCTGAGCGGGCTCCATGCTTGCCGTGGTATGGCGTCTGCACAGGTAACTCAGGAAAAAAGGCGCGAAACGATTGTCTGCCCTTGCTTTCACGGAGGGAGGGAGGGAAGGAGGGCCTGACGATATGTACCCAGAACTACGCGCGACAATGTTTTAGCCCCATCAGGCATTGGGATCTCAACCCAGAATTCCAATGGGCAGCAGAGACTGCGGGAACTGTGGGATAGCTACCCCCAGTGCAACACTCCGGAAGTCGACTCTAGCCTCAGTACTGTGGAAGCACTCCGCCGAGTTAATGCACTTAACGCACTTAGAGCATTTTCTGTGGGGACACACACACTCGAATATATAAAACCGATTTCTAAAAAACCGACCTTATTCCATAGTGTAGACATACCCTGAGGCACTATCACGACAGGATTGTATTCTTATCACCTCCAGAGAAAGGGAAGTGCCTAGAAGATGTAAAAGGAAACTTAGTTTGATAGCATCCTGTCTGGCAAGAACTCACTTATCAATAGCTGGGATGTGAAATCCTCACTTCTGTACTGTTTTGTCATTATAGTTCCCACTTTTCTTTTTGTGAATACAGACTAACACGGCTGCTACTCTGAAACCTGTCACTTTTGTCTGTCTGTATAATCTCTGTCTGGTTCTGTGATTGTTTCTGTCTGCTGTATAATTAATTTTCCTGGGTGTAAACTAATTAAGGTGGTGGGATATAATTGGTTACATAGTCATGTTACAATATGTTAGGATTGGTTAGTTAAATTTCAGGAAAATGATTGGTTAAGGTATAGCTAAGCGGAACTCACGTTTTACTATATAGTCTGCAGTCAATCAGGAAGTGGGGTGGGGGGTGTGGGGAGGGGAAATGGGAACAGGGAATGGGGATGGGGAAACTGGAATCATGTTTGGCTAAGGGCAGGAATGGGAACAGGGACACAGGTGTAAGGCTCCGTGGTGTCAGAGCTGGGAAGGGGGACACTAAGGAAGGAAACTGGAATCATGCTTGCTGGAAGTTCACCCCAATAAACATCGAATTGTTTGCACCGTTGGACTTGGGGAATTGTTGCTCTCTGGTCATGCAAGAAGGACCAGGGAAGTAAGTGGGTGAAGGAATAAGCCCCCTAACGTTACTTGCTATCCTGTAGCTGTGGGTTGAACCCTAGGACGGGTCAGTGTGTCCCTGTACCATCTTTGGGGAGTGACTCTCCTGAAGCTGGGTGTTAGGGGGCTTATTCCTTCACCCACTTACTTCCCTGGTCCTTCTCGCATGAACAGAGAGCAACAATACCCCAAGTCCAAAGGCGCAAACAATTCGATGTTTATTGGGGTGAACTTCCAGCAAGCATGATTCCAGTTTCCTTCCTTAGTATCCTCCTTCCCAGCTCTGACACCACAGAGCCTTACACCTGTGTCCCTGTTCCCATTCCTGCCCTTAGCAAAACATGATTCCAATTTCCTAACCCCCATTCCCTGTTCCCATTTCCCCCTTTAGCAAAACATGGTTCCAATTTCCTTACCCCCATTCCCTGTTCCCATCTCCCCTACCCACACACCCATCCCCTCCCACCCACGCCCACTCACTTCCTCATTGACTATAGATTATATAGTAAAACTTGAGTTCTGCTTAGCTATACCTTAACCAATCATTTTCCTGAAATTTAACTAACCAATCCTCACATATTGTAACATGATTATGTAACCAATTATATCCCACCACCTTAATTAGTTTACACCAAGCAAAATTAATTATACAGCAGACAGGAACAATCACAGAACCAGACAGAGATTATAGAGATAAAACAATAGAAAAGTGGGAACTATAATGACAAAACAATACAGAAGTGAGGATTTCACATCCCAGTATTGATAAGTGAGTTCTTGCCAGACAGGATGCTGTTTTCTTTACATTTTCTAGGCACTTCCCTTTCTCTGGAGGTGATAGGCATGATCAGGACAGGATTGTATTCCTAACAGCCCAATAGCACCTTCTTTCAATGTGACAAGTTTGGAATGGGAGGAGGTGACCGGTCACTTCCTAGCTTATGGCTGCCTCTGCTGCTTAGCCAAAGGCCTTAGCCTAAGCACAGGGCCTCAGACTGTCACAGTAAGAAAAGGCCCTTACACCGGCAGACAGTGATTTTGTTTCTCTTTTGTACCTCTCTAACTAGCCAAGTGATAAGAATACACCTAAATTCTTAGAGTATAGGCCTTTACAGACAGGCCTGAATATCTATATCCTAATACTGGGGAAGGGAGTGCTGACACAGCCCATGCAGCAGGGGAGCTGTAGCAACAAGCAGGCTGTGGAGGGGAGACCCTGGAGGACTCGGCAGCACAAATGGCATTTGTAGCCACGCCTGGTGGTGCCTCTTGTGGGGGGAGAGGCAGAGAAGTGATGGGCCTTCCCTGTGCTAACTCAGGAAGGAGCAGTGACTGCCCAATAAAAAGGGATCTTTGCTGAATTTCCCAAAATCATGTCTCTGAAAAATCAACTCTGTCCTGTCTCCACAGGACACTGCTTAATACTTTTGAAGTTTTTTGGGTTCATGAAAAGGGGTTCCCGGACCCAGGCAGAGCTCAGGGCTCTGTGTGGGGGGAGGGGTGCGGGGGGGCATGGGGACCCAGGTGGAGCCTCCAGAGCCAAGGCGAAAGCAGTGATCCTTTGCAGAAGGGGAAATGGGACACCCGCTTTATAGTTCCCGTAGTGAGGGCGGGAGGTGCCCCAGGAGGACTGGAGGCTGCAGGATGGAGGTACGGATGGTTCAGCGACAGAAGGAGCAGCTGTGTGCAGGACATCAGGCCACGGGGGAGGAGCGGGGTGGCCTGATCCTGATGGTCAGGAGCTTGTGGCAGAGCTGAAGACACTGCGTGCAGAGACCTCGAAACACTGGAGAAGATGAAACTCTATAGACTGACTGAGACGAAGACTGGCGTTAAGGAGTGTTAATGAAGGGGGCAAGGCAGCACCTGGGCCTATAAAGGGCAGAGGGCATTCCCAAGAGGGAGGGGCTGTGAGGAGGAACTGGCTGAGGGAGACTGAGGTAGGAAATGGCAGGAAGCATCTGCCAGAGTCCCCGGAGATGCAGAAAGTGAGCTGAGAAACTGTCTTGATTTGTTCCAGTTTGGGACTAAACTGTGTCAGAGCCTGGGTGTGGTAGTGAGCCCTTGGCAAGCTGGGGAGAAGCCTGGCCGTGGGATGGTTCCCATTGCGTCCTCTGGAAGGAGTCTCCTGTAGCCCTAGGCTGTGACAGACGCTGCCTTCAATCCGATCTCCCCTCCCCTGCTGGGGTCTCCATCACTCTCTCTACTCATGTGTCTCTGTCCCTGGCCACACGCTGAGCTCCTGCATCTCCCTCTGAAACCAATATGGAGCTGCAGGTGTCCAGCCTCTGTGTCTGCCCTGTGCCTTTGTGCCCTCAGCCCCTCTCTGCTCTGTGTCTTGGGGTGTTTGACCCTGGCTAACGCTTGGGGCTGCAGTGTGTGTGGCAGCCGGATGCACAGTTAAGCTCTGCCCTTCTCCATGAAGGGAGGAAGCAGCTCTTTGTGTTGTCAGTGGGGCTGTGATCACCAACGCGCAGAATGTGTCACGCGCTGGGCTCTGGGGTTTTAACTGGTGGTTTTATAGCCCTGCAGCCAGCTCCTCCTCAGCAGGGCGTGTACAGACCATGGTGCCGTGAGAGGGCCAGGCTGAGACGGGCCGGAACCATCACTCCACCGCTCCATGATCTCTGGAGGGTTACAATAAAATAAAACCCTGATCTGACTTTCTTCCCCTCACCCTAGGTTTGGGTTCATTTTGCCAAATAGAAGCGGAAAACCAAGACCACGGCCTGACCCCATTTTGCTCTCCTCTACTGTTAGGTTCCCAATTCCCATGGTATCTTAGCCCAGGATATCGCATTCTCCCCGCAACCGCCTTCCCAAGGTACGAGTCACTCCTATTGACTTCACCTTGGAGACGCTGTCTCCCTGCAGGGAGAATCGGGCCCCAATGGCTTTCAGTAGATGGGTTTATAGAGGATTCAGGCCCCACAACAACGTTTTGGGCATTGCCCTGTGGTTTGGGCTCAGCGTGCGGCTGCGAAGCTGATTGGGGGGGCAGGACGTGGACGCAGGGGGGGTGATAGGCCGGCAGCAGGAACTGGACGTTAAACAGAAGTGCAGAACTGAAGTAACGTGTTGCTGGCCCCTCTCCCTTCTCCATCCCCGCCAGCCATGTGCTACTAATACTAACTGACCCTGTCCCGTGTCCCCGGGTCGTACTCCCAGTCCCCCTGGGGCAGATGATGAAGTTCTGATTTCCCAGAATGCCTGCAAGGAGATCTACAGACCCCACGCTGGGCAATACACGGGGAATGAGCTCGTGTGGGCCAGCACTGCCCTGAGAGGTGCCAGACTTGGAGAGGGGTTAAAGGAGAAGACAGCAGAGCTGGAGCAGACTGCAGAGGACAGAGGCTTCCAGCCCCCAGATCCTGGGAAAGGGCTGGCTGACGGCAAGAGCTTCGTGGATGCCCGATGGCTCCCTGAGTTGAACCAGCCCTGGGGGACTATTATTTGCGGCTAGCCTGTGGGCCCCGTTCGGATGCTCAGGAAGCGTGGTCCCACCATGCCAATGGAAGAACTGCTTTGCGGTCATTGACCACCCCTTTCAGAGCCGCTCATCAGTGGCTTGGCCAGAGGGGCTCTTACGACCACAGCAGGAGGGCAGAGCACTTGGCTGTGGCAGACCAAAGGCCTTGCCCTGGCCCCTTGGGGCATCCTGGGAGAGGAACGTGGTAACAGTGCTGCTGTACTTCCTGCTTTCCCCTCGACCGGTGCACCTGTCCATTTCCCCTCCCTATCCCTGGGGGGGCTGTGCACATGGCTGTTCCCTCTCTCGGATGGCAGGCTGCTCTCCCCTGTGATGGGGCCCTGCTGGGGTGGAAGAGCGACATGGGGGGCCATGCTGGTTCTGATGGGGAGAAGCAGTGCACCATGGAGGGACTCTGCTCTGCTGTGTGGCTGGGAGCAGGGGCCTGGCAGAGGGGCACAGGATGGGTTTATAGAAAATGCAAAAAACGAAGGGAGGCAAGATCTCTCGAATGGATTTTATTGTCAGTTTCTAAATGGCCCAAAGGGCTGGTCCCTGCTCCATGCCCCAGAGGAAGGCGAAAAACCTCCAGGGTCTCTGGCCAATCTGCCCTGGAGGAAAATTCCTTCCTGACCCCAAACATGGCGATCAGTTTCACCCTGTGCATGCGAGCCAGGACCACAGTGGGGAAAGGACCCACTGGGCACTGTGGTTGCACACCCTGTCCCACGCCCCTCCAGGGGATTGTCTCTGTCCCAGTACTAACCAGTGGCCAGTTCTTTCTTCTTTGCTTCCACCCCAGCAGATGGGACCAGCTGCTCCCCTTAGCCCAACAGGTGACCCCAGGCATCTTTTGAACATTATTTCTTGACTACTGACCACACTGGCTGTGTTTCCTTCATCTGAAAGTCTAACCAAAGCCACTGACAAGCAGGTTCTTAATCTCCTGATAAAGATGAATCCCCTGAGGTCAGCCATGCCCCTCAGCTCCTCTCAGATCCTGAGATGTGTGATCACCTGTAACAAACTCTTTGACACAACATAAGTTAGTAATTTTGTAGAGTTGATTGTATGCTCATTTGGTAGACTTACCAAATGCTTCTTACCTCTCCTCAGAGCCAATTCTGTTGCTTTATTGAATGAAGGGTCTTTTTCATGGTCTCATATCTTATGAGATCCAATTGTCCTTTCAGGTTTTGGATCTGTTCAGCTCCATTCCTATTCCTTTGTGCTCAAATCCTGAGCGTCTGTAACTCTTCTCCTGAAAAGACAAATCAGCTTCACAAACCAGTTCCTGCAGAGCACAGCTGTGGCTGCAGAGACCATCATTTGACAGGTCACTTGTTTGCTTATTATCAGATTTACAGGCCCATAAATATACACGATGTGTCATGATCTGCTCCATTTGGCAATAAGGGAATCCTAAGCGCTCACCTCTGTCAGTGACGGTCTCCTGCATTGTGGGTTTGTAACGTGACGGTGATAAGGGATTGTCTTCCCATTCTAGTCAAGGAAGGCAACTTTTTTCCCTCTGCCGGTCTGGGAACATGTGTTCCTGTATTCTTCAGTAACATGACTGCTTATAGTCCTCAACCCCTGGGAGATCAGATCAGCTGCATTTCTTTCACCTGAAGGGAAACCAGATCCATTAATTTCTCCATTATGAGGTGAGTTCCTTACCTCTTGGCAGCAGTGATGAGTTTCACTCTTTTCCTTCCTGCAGATATCTCAGATCTTCTCGCAACTTCCTGAAGTTTTCACACCCTCAAAGTTCAAAGCTTCTGCGTTTCTCTCATCTGAGAGTATAACAGGATCTATTCATTTCCACCTCATTGTTAAAGAAATGTGATTTTTTCCTTCCCAACTGACATGCCCGGTTCAGCTAGTTGCATTTCCATTAATCCCTACAAGAGCACAACAGCCCCCTGGTCGTCTTCCCTCTGGAGATGTGCGACGTGTGACCTATTTATTTGGTCTGTAAGTGTTGCTTTAGCATGAGTTTCATTTGACAATCAGGGAAACGTCAGTGCTTACCTCCATGTCTGTGTTCCGCTGACTTGCTTCCTATTCAGATTTGCAACTACCTGATCTATTTGAAGTGACTGTTTTCTGTTTGTTGTTCCTTGAAATTACAGCGTCTTCTCATTGGAGTCCTCCATGGATTCAGCAGCTGGCAAGTCCAGGTTGCTTTGTCTTGCCTCTGCTTTTCACACTCTCCCCATGACAAGTAAGGTCCACCACAGTTCTTCTCCCTGAAAGGAAACTCCACACCACTTGATATACACATGGATGTTTGGAGACTCACCTACTTGTCAGTGATGTTCCACCACAAGGCTTTGATTCTTAGATGTACAGCCAGCTACACTGGTTACAACTTGAAGCATATAATGGGCTGCTTTCCTCTTTCTGAGCTAGAAGTAAAAGATGCTTTTCTTCCCCCTGGCCAGATATCGTTACCTGTCTGTTAAATTCAGCAACCTCTTGTCTTCTCTCCTCCCCCCTTAATGATCAGACCTTCATTCACCTGAAAATAGAAATAGAGCCGGTTATTCCTGCCCCTGTGCTGAGAGGAGGTGCGTTCCTTACCTCTTGATAGAAATGATCAATTCCACTGACTTCTTCTTCACATTTGATAAATAAGCAACAATGATGCATTCTGCAGAAAGAGAATCAGCTGGACAACTCATCTCTGCAAATGGAAGAGCAGCTTAAATGCTCATCCTCACACTCTGTTTAGTTGTACTTTTTCTGTGATACATCCTTGTCGGAACGGAAGGGGAAAGGAGCAGATGTCATGATCATTGGTTAGAATTACCCACTTTCCTTACCTCTGAACAGGTAACTCCCACTTTTTTATTGCTTTATTCAGGACAGCAACTTCTTGTGCTCTTTCGAGAGGTGACGATTTCATCTGTTACATTTCTTCCACCTGAAAGTATGACCAGAACCATTGACTGTTTGTTTGGGCAATGGCGTATTGTATTTCTTACCTCCTTAAAAGGATGGATCTGCTAATTCCTTCCTGTATCCTACAGCCATCTGTCATCCTTGCCTCTCAAAATATGACCTGCTGCAAAGATCAATGTTTGACAGATTATTTTTGTCAGGCAACAAATGTCAATGATTTCTCACTAAATTCGTTTTGTAACGGTGAGTATAAATGCACACCTTCTGTGGGATGAATGGCTGTATGGGTTTATCCTTTTTCTCTCCTTACAGTCAGCTGTTTTCTTACCAGTGTAGTAGGTATAAGTGGCTTCCTTAGTCACGTTCCCTTCTTTAGCAATGGAAGCAGGTTGGTCCGAGAAGTTCCTACTCCATCACCCTGGTCCCTGTACTCAGACACACAGGCAGCAGCCATGTGTTCTGGGCGTAATCCTGGTGTGAAATGCTGCAGCCCCTGGTGGCCGACCCAACAATCACTGCATCACAACAGTCGCAAGTCATTCTAACCACCTCCTCGTCTGGGCAAAGTGACCTGGTCCACATCCCACCAGGGGAGCTGTAGGGGGAAGGCTCTGGCTGGCTCTGAACTCTCAAATGAGTCAAATTACACTTTAGATCTAGAATCACCAGCTGGGGCTCTGTCTGTGACAGTGAGTTTCAGGGTCAAGAGTTTCCCTGTGACTTGGATGGAGTGGGACTTACGCAGCCCTCACCTATGAAAGCTTACGTCATAATTCCCTTCCCCTGCCTGTCTCCACCTCTGGGTTTGTCTCGGTCACCACCCCTACGGTGGAATGTTCCACTTCCATCAGAATGGGCCAATGCTGAGCAGGGCTGAGTTCCTGCATCTCCCTCGGGAACCAGTGGGAGCTGCAGGTGATCAGCCCCTCTCAGGACTAACCCTGTTGGCTGCATCTCATGGCACCGTGCTGTGCCCTCCATCTTGGGGTCTAGGCCGATCGCTGCAGACCCACCCTGGGACTGACAGCCAGCACCTTCTGTACCGGGGAATCCAGGCAGGGCTTTCAGTGTTAGCTGGAGATGGGCTGATACCAGACCCATCACTCCAGCCTTCCATGATCAGGTGTCCTTTTATCAGAGCCCCCAGCATTGTTGGCTGTGTGGGCCTATATGTTGTCCTGGCTCTGGCCAGGTAGCTGGCCCAGCAGACCTCAGTCAAACTGCCCAAAAGACCACAGACTCGTTCAAAGCTGGCTAAGCGCCTTTGCCACCGTTGTCAACAAAGCACTTGTACTCGCACCCCATAGACTCTGCGTGGACACTGGGACACGGACACCCATGAGAAGGGACCAGCTCAGTCAGCAGTGGGACTTTCCAATGCCCCCTTGGCCAGATGTTCCTTCCGTAACCCCTCTTTTATACACTGATACAGACAAGTTGTGTATTACCCCCTCACATGGTTAGGTACCATCCTCCAGCTGTGGGTTTGAACCCTAGGAGGGGTCAATGTGTCCCTGTACCATCTTTGGGGAGTGACTCTCTCCTGAAGCGGGGGAAGGGAGTGCTGACACAGCCCATGCAGCAGGGGAGCTGTAGCCACAAGCAGGCTGTGGAGGGGAGACCCTGGAGGACTCGGCAGCACAAATGACATTTTTAGCCAGGGCTGGTGGTGCCCCTTGTGGGGGGAGAGGCAGAGAAGTGATGGGCTTTCCCTGTGCTAATTCAGGAAGGAGCAGTGATGGCCCAGTAAAAAGGGCTCTAGGCTGAATTTCCCAAAATCATTTCTCTGAAAAACCAGCTCTGTCCTGTCTCCAGAGGACGCTGCTTCATACTTTTGAAGTTTTAGGGTTCATGAAAAGGGGTTCCCTGACCCAGGCCGAGCTCAGGGCTCTGTGTGTGTGTGGGAGGGGTGGGGGGCATGGGGACCCAGGTGGAGCCTCCAGGGCCAAGGTGAAAGCAGTGATCCTTTGCAGACGCGGAAATGGGACACCCATTTTATGGTTTCCGTACTGAGGACAGGAGGTGCCCCAGGAGGCTGCAGGATGGAGGTATCGATGGTTCAGCAACAGAAGGAGCAGCTGTCTGCAGGACTTCACACCAGCGGGGAGGAGAGGGGTGGCCTGATCCTGATGGTCAGGAGCTTGAGGCAGAGCTGGAGACACTGCGTGCAGAGACCTCGAAACCCTGGAGAAGATGAAACTCTATAGACTGTGACTGAGAGGAAGACTGGCGTTAAGGAGCGTGGGAAACTTGGGGAATACGGCTACATGTGACTCTCTATGGACTCTGTTCTGCGTTGCGGGGAGAGCAGCCCAGAGGGGGCCTCACAAGTAAGGGAAAAGGCAGGTTTTCCTGAAGGGGGGTATGTCAGTCGGTGGCTGGCACCTGGAACTGAAGTAGGTCCTGCACCCTGTTGGGCCAGTGAAGGGGGCAAGGCAGCACCTGGGCCTTTAAAGGGCAGAGGGCATTCCTGAGAGGGAGGGGCTGTGAGGAGGAACTGGCTGAGGGAGACTGAGGTAGGAAATGGCAGGAAGCATCTGCCAGAGTCCCTGGAGATGCAGAAAGTGGGCTGAGAAACTGTCTTGATTTGTTCCACTTTGGGACTAAACTGCATCAGAGCCTGGGTGTGGCAGTGAGCCCTTGGCAAGCTGGGGAGAAGCCCGGCCGTGCGACGGTTCCCATTGCGTCCTCTGGACGGAGTCTCCTGTAGCCCTAGGCTGTGACAGACGCTGACTTCAATCCGATCTCCCCTCCCCTGCCAGGGTCTTCCTCACTCTCCCCACTCATGTGTCTCTGTCCCTGGCCACATGCTGAGCTCCTGCATCTCCCTCTGAAACCAATATGGAGCTGCAGGTGTCCAGCCTCTGTGTCTGCCCTGTGCCTTTGTGCCGTCAGCCCCTCTCTGCTTTGTGTCTTGGGGTGTTTGACCCTGGCTAACGCTTGGGGCTGCAGTGTGTGTGGCAGCCGGATGCACAGTTAAGCTCTGCCCTTCTCCATGAAGGGAGGGAGCAGCTCTTTGTGTTGTCGGTGGGGCTGTGATCACCAACGTGCAGAATGTGTCACATGTTGGGCTCTAGGATTTTAACTCTTGGGTTTATAGCCCTGCAGCCAGCTCCTCCTAGGCAGGGCGTGTACAGACCATGGTGCCGTGTTAAGGCCAGGCTGAGACAGGCCAGAACCATCACTCCATCACTCCATGATCTCTGGGGGGTTACAATAAAATAAAACCCTGATCTGACCTTCTTCCCCTCACCCTGGGTTTGGGTTCATTTTGCCAAATAGAAGCTGAAAACCAAGACCACGGCCTGCCCCCATTTTGCTCTTCTCTACTGTTAGGTCCCCTCCTGCACTGCAGTTTGTGAGCCACGCCTACAATTCCCATGGTATCTTAGCCCAGGATATCGCATTCTCCCCCCAACCGCCTTCCCAAGGTACGAGTCACTCCTATTGACTTCACCTTGGAGACGCTGTCTCCCTGCGGGGAGAATCGGGCCCCAATGGCTTTCAGTAGACGGGTTTATAGAGGTTTCAGGCCCCACAACAACGTTTTGTCTGTTGCCCTGTGGTTTGGGTTCAGCGTGCGGCTGCAAAGCTGATTGGGGGGGCAGGAAGTGGACGCAGGGGGGGGTGATAGGCAGGCAGCAGGAACTGGAGGTTAAACAGAAGTGCACAACTGAAGTAACGTGTTTCTGGCCCCTCTCCCTTCTCCATCCCCGCCAGCCATGTGCTACTAATACTAACTGACCCTGTCCCGTGTCCCCGGGTCGTGCTCCCAGTCCCCCTGGGGCAGATGATGGAGTTCTGATTTCCCAGAATGCCTGCAAGGAGATCTACAGACCCCACGCTGGGCAATACGGGGGGAATGAGCTTGTGTGGTCCAACCCAGCATGGCTCTGAGAGGTGCCAGACTTGGAGGGGGGCTTAAAGGAGAAGACAGCACAGCTGGAGCAGACTGCAGAGGACAGAAGCTTCCGGCCCCCAGCTCCTGGGAAAGGGCTGGCTGAAGGCAAGAGGTTTGTGGATGCCCGATGGCTCCCTGAGCTGAACCAGCCCTGGGGGACTATTATTTCCTGCTAGGGTGCTCAGGAAGCGGTGGCTCCACCTTGCCAATGGAAGAGCTGCTTTGGGGTCATTGACCACCCCTTTCAGAGCCGCTCATCAGTGGCTTGGCCAGAGGGGCTCTTATGACCACAGCAGCGGGGCAGAGCGTTTGGATGTGGCCGAGCAAAGGCCTTGCCCTGGCCCCTCGGGGCATCCTGGGAGAGGAACGTGGTAACAGTGCCGTTGCACTTCCTGCTTTCCCCTCGACCGGTGCACATGGCCATTTACCCTCCCCATCCCGCGGGGGCCATGCACACGGCTGTGTCCTCTCTGGGATGGCAGGCTGGTCTCCCCTGTGCTGGGATCCTGCTGGGGTGAAAGAGTGACATGGGGCTGGGCCAGGCTGGCTCTGAGGGGGAGGAGCAGTGCACCACGGAGGGACTCTGCCCTGCTGCCTGGCTGAGAGCAGGGGCCTGGCAGAGGGGCACAGGACAGGTTTATAGAAAATGCAAAAAACGAAGGGCGACAAGTTCTCTCTAATAGATTTTATTGTCAGTTTCTAAATGGCCCAAAGGGCTAGTCCCTGCTCCATGCCCCAGAGGAAGGCAAAAAACCTCCAGGGTCTCTGGCCAATCTGCCCTGGAGGAAAATTCCTTCCTGACCCCAAACATGGCGATCAGTTTCACCCTGTGCATGCGAGCCAGGACCACAGTGGGGAAAGGACCCCTGGTCACTGTGGTTACATACCCTGTCCCAGGCCCCTCCAGGGGATTGTCTGTGTCCCAGTACTAACCAGTGGCCAGTGCTTTCTTCTTTGCTTCCATCCCAGCAGATGGAACCAGCTGCTCCCCTTAGCCCAAGAGGTGACCCCAGGCAACTTTTGAACATTATTTTTGAATACTGACCACACTGGCTGTGTTTCCTTCACCTGAAAGTCTAACCAAAGCCACTAATGTCACTCAGAAGTGACAAGCAGGTTCTTAATCTCCTGATAAAGATGAATCCCCTGAGGTCAGCCATGCCCATCAGCTCCTCTTAGATCCTGAGATTTGTGATCAGCTGTAACAAACTCTTTGACACAACATAAGTTAGCAACTTTGTAGAGTTGATTGTATGCTCATTTGGTCGACTTACCAAATGCTTCTTACCTCTCCTCAGAGCCAATTCTGTTGCTTTATTGAATGAAGGGTCTTTTTCATGGTTTCATATCTTATGAGATCCAATTGTCCTTTCAGGTGTTGGATCTGTTCAGCTCCATTCCTATTCCTTTGTGCTCAAATCCTGAGCGTCTGTAACTCTTCTCCTGAAAAGAGAAATCAGCTTCACAAACTAGTTCCTGCAGAGCACAGCTTTGGCTGTAGAGATCAGCATTTGACAGGTAACTTGTTTGCTTATTATCAGTTTTACAGGCCCATAAATGTACTCGATGCATCATGATCTGCTCCATTTGGCAATAAGAAAATCCTAAGCGCTCACCACTGTCAGTGACGGTCTCCTGCATTCTGGGTTTGAAACTTGATGGTGATAAGGGATTGTCTTCCCATTCTAGTCAAGGAAGGCAACTTTTTTCCCTCTCTGCAGGTCTGGGAACATGTGTTCCTGTATTCTTATGTAATATGACTGCTTATAGTCCTCAACCCCTCGGAGATCAGATCAGCTGCATTTCTTTCACCTGAAGGGAAACCAGATCCATTAATTTCTCCATTATGAGGTGAGTTCCTTACCTCTTGGCAGCAGTGATGAGTTTCAGTGGTTTCCTTCCTGTAGATATCTCAGATCTTCTCGGAACTTCCTGAAGTTTTTCACTCTCAAAGTTCAAATCAGCTGCATTTCTCTCATCTGAAAGTATAACAGGATCTATTCATTTCCACTTGCATGTTAAAGAAATGTGCTTTTATCCTTCCCAACTGAGATGCCTGGTTCAGCTAGTTGCATTTGCATTAATCCCTACAAGAGCACAACAGCCCTCTGGTCTTCTTCCCTCTGGAGATATGCAATGTGTGACTTATTTATTTGGTCTGTAAGTCTTGCTTTAGCATGAGATTCATTTGACAACCAGGGAAACTTCAATGCTTACCTCCGTGTCTGTGTTCTGCTGACTTGAAGTGACTGTTTGTTTTATGTTTGTTTTTCCTTGAAATAACAGCGTCTTCTCATTGGAGTCGTTTATGGATTGAGCAGCTGGCAAGTCCATGCTGCTTTGTCTTGCCTCTGCTTTTCACACTCTCCCCATGACAAGTAAGGTCCACCACAGTTCTTCTCCCTGAAAGGAAACTCCACACCACTTGATATACACATGGATGTTTGGAGACTGGTATTTCTTACCTCCTTGCCCGGGACAGCCACTTACCCTCACTTCTCCCTGGTAGGAATGGCCAACTAGTCTGTACACATCTCCAGTTAGCAAAACCTGTCAATTATTTATTATTACTCATTACCAGTTATGAAGAGTCATCAATAGAAACGGTTCCATAGCATCCAGATCATTAGGCTTCTACAGACTTTCCAGTGCTCACCTATTTGCCAGTGATGTTCCACGACAAGGCTTTGATTCTTCGAGGTACAGCCAGCTACACTGGTTACAACTTGAAGCATATAATTGGCTGCTTTCCTCTTTTTGAAAAAGAAGTAAAAGATGCTTTTCTTCCCCCTGGCCAGATATCGTTACCTGTCTGACTATTATTAAATTCAGCAGCCTCTTATCTTCCCCTGCCCCCTTAATGGTCAGACCTTCATTCCACCTGAAAATAGAAATAGAGCCAGTTATTCCTGCCCCTGTGCTGAGAGGAGGTGCGTTCCTTACCTCTTGATAGAAATGATCAATTCCACTGATTTCTTCTTGACATTTGATAAATAAGCAACAATGATCCATTCTGCACAAAGAGAATCCGCTGGACAACTCATCTCTGTAAATATAAGAGCAGGTAAAATGCTCCTCTTCACACTCTGGTTAGTTGCACTTCTTCTGTGAAACATCCTTGTCGGAACAACCAACCATTTAGCCAGGAAGGGGAAAGGAGCAGATGTCATGATCATTGGTTAGAATTACCGACTTTCCTTACCTCTGAACAGGTAACTCCCTCTTTTTTACTGTTTATTCAGGAAAGCAACTTCTTGTGCTCTTTCGAGAGGTGACGATTTCATCCGTTACATTTCTCCCACCTGAAAGTATGACCAGAACCATTGACTGTTTGTTTGGGCAATGGCGTATTGTATTTCTTACCTCCTTAAAAGGATGGATCTGCTAATTCCTTCCTGTATCCTACAGCCATCTGTCATCCTTGCCTCTCAAAATATGACCTGCTGCAAAGATCAATGTTTGACAGAGTATTTTTGTCAGGCAACAAATGTCAATGATTTCTCACTAAATTCGTTTTGTAACGGTGAGTATAAATGCACACCTTCTGTGGGATGAATGGCTGTATTGGTTTATCCTTTTTCTCTCCTTACAATCAGTTGTTTTCTTACCTATCTAGTAGTTATAAGTGGCTTCCTTAGTCACGTTCCCTTTTTTAGCAATGGAAGCAGGTTGGTCCGAGAAGTTCCTACTCCATCACCCTCAGTAGATCACCCTCTACTCCATCACCCTCTGTACTCAGACCCACAGGCAAAAGCCATGTGCTCTGGTCGTAATCCTGGTGTGAAATGCTGCAGCCCCTGGTGGCCAACCCAACAATCACTGCATCACAACAGTCGCAGGTCATTGTCACCACCTCCTCATCTGGGCAAAGTGACCTGCCCCACATCCCACCAGAGGAGATGTAGGGGGAAGGCTCTGGCTGGCTCTGAACTCTCTAATGAGTCAAATTACACTTTAGATCTAGAGTCACCAGCTGGGGCTCTGTCTGTGACAGTGAGTTCCAGGGTTACGAACGGCTCCTTTCCCTGTGACTTGGATGGAGTGGGACTTACGCAGCCCTCACCTATGAAAGCTTACGTCACAGTTCCCTTCCCCTGCCTGTCTCCACCTCTGGGTTTGTCTCGGTCACCACCCCTACGGTGGAATGTTCCACTTCCATCACAGTGGGCCAATGCGGAGCAGGGCTGAGTTCCTGCATCTCCCTCAGGAACCAGTGGGAGCTGCAGGTGATCAGCCCCTCTCAGGACTAACCCTGTTGGCTGCATTTCATGGCACCGTGCTGTGCCCTCCATCTTGTGATCTAGGCCGATCGCTGCAGATCCACCAGGGTGTTGCCGGCACCCACTGTCAGGGGCGAACAACAGCAAGATTCATTGCCCGGTGTGCGTCACCCAATAATCACAACGGGGTGAAGAAGCAGAAAAGTTTATTTGCAGCTGGAAACAAGGTACAGGGAGAACAGAATCTCAAATCCTGCACACAGAGCAGGAAGTTACACAGGCTTTTATACATCCTTTCTTCAGCATACTTATCCAATAGCAAGCTGCCCTAAGTAGCCATATAGCCAGCCAATCCAGTTACCAGCTAGTTCCCCTGTTCTCTGTACCATCTGTTAAACCATACATAAAGCTGCTTTATTCAGCATTGTTCTTCCATATCTGCCCTGTTTGGCCTTGTTTAGTTTCAGGCAGTCCGACTTTGCAACATATTGTTGCAGATCCTCAGCAGAACTCCTGCGAGTGCCTCCAGGCGGGGGGGCCAAGGACACTTGGGCCTAGTGCGAGGGGGCTTCATCGACACTCGTGGTCTTCCATCCCCTCGAGTTACCTAGTGGCCATGCCCCAGTGTCCCCAACAACTCCCTCCTTTGAGAACACTCAACAGCCTTGGCTCTGAGTTTTCTCACTTGGGCTCCTTATTTCTTACAATAGGACTTTGCATAAGCACTTTGTGATAGCCTTGAAGAGAATGATTTATTAACTTTTGCAAAAGGGTCCTAACACATGATACTGCACAGCATAATACCAATAATACAAGCAATACAGGAAAGAGAAGTTTCAATCACAGGCTAAATAAACCACCAAGCCAAAACGACAAACCCCAGCCTGAAAACAAGGTTTGCAACCAATCGCTCTCGGGGGCAGTATAGGCAACCTGTGCTCCGGCTCGGGCATGGGCCTCAGTCTGTACCACCTTTACATAGATCTCATAACTGCTATCATTTACATATACACAACATCGGGGCCCGACGAGGGCACAAACGCCTCCTTGGGATGCCAAGAGATAGTCCAAAGCCAGCCTGTTTTGGAGGGAAAACGTCCTGAGCTGCTGTACCTCTTTATTTAATGTTTTTACTGCTGACCCGAAATCACTAACCGAGTCCTCTAACTCTAAAGCAACTTTCTCAAGTACCTTTTGCAGCCTTACAGTATAGCAGCCTATGCATGCCATGGCTGGCCCGGAAAACAGTGGCGCTATTCCCAGTACAGAGCACCCTACAAGCTTCTCGGTTTTGAGGGAATTCTTTATATTGCCCCCGAATGCTGTAATCAGTAGCCGCAGGGTCTTTTCTTGTGACTCAACAGAGGTGTCTCGGGCATTTCTAATCTTTCCTTTGGGCAGTGTGGCAGCTATTGACAGATGAGGAACTCCATGAGCTATATAACAGCTACCTGTCCAGTTGGCTGGCAGCACCTTGTAAGCCTTTCGGCCACATACAAAATAGTGACCCTGTAGGGCCCAGTAAGGACTGTTTCTTGAGGGGATTCCTGGGATATTTAAGGCTGCTTTTCCAAACAGTTCATATGCCCCTAAGGGGGCATCCCATCCTCCTGATTGGGTACAAGTGGGAGTGTTTCTAATTGTGCCATTCAAATTACACTCGCCATAGGGACCACTGCACACCCACCATTGGCTTGCTACATTGGAGATATTAACTGGACGGCAAGTTATATTTCCAAACCCTTCTTTTGTGGTAAGATTATTCGTAAGAGTTTCCCTAAAAGGGGAGGAACTATTACACCCACACTGCTGGCCTCCCCTCTTGGTCTTTATCCAATACCCATCAGCCCACTGTGTAATAACACAGGAGCTTTTTCCCACAGGACGCCCATAGTGATCAGATTGGTTTCGGGTAAAACATAACACTCCCTCAGTGAGTACTGCAACTGAATACTCCTGGCCCTGATAGGTGGCTTGCTGGAAAGAGGTCTTGTTCCAGAACGGCGAGTCCGTTCTTTCCTGCTCTTTGGTGGCGGCTAATTCTGCTAGGGTCAAGGGCAGCATGTCAAGGGGCATTCCCGTTTTGGGGGACAGTGGAGTTGGAGCACGTACCCAGCAAGCAGTCTGGTTTGTTAAAGTAGCAACATGGTGCGCAAGTGAAACAAAGGAGTTATGCTCCTGATATGCACAGTTTGGAAATACCAATACAGAGAATAACAATGTTACCCAATTAATTATTACCAGAGTCTTCCCAACCCAGGGTCTCTAGTACCTGGGTGGGCCCATTTTGGCGTTAAGGTGCCCGCTATTTGTGTCTCTTAAACAGTTGCTTTAGCCCGAGATCGTCACTAGATGAGGAGTCAGCAGGCTGGACGGTCCACTGTTCTGCTGACGAGGGGGCGGGTACTGCCTTTAGACGAAAGTGATGGATCCAGTTCTTGTGTCCCTCGACCTTTGCCGCTGTATGGGAGATCAGCAGGACGGTATAGGGTCCTTTCCACTTTTCCTGGAGAGGCTCGTCTTTCCAGGTACGAACAAGCACGGAGTCGCCGGGCTGTAAGGAGTGGACGGGAGAGTCCAAGGGGAGAGGCTGGGAATCCTTGGTATACCTGTGAAGAGACAAGAGAACAGCAGACAGGGAACAAATATACTGAGACAAAAAAACCATTACCCAGCTCCCATTCCCCTGACAGAACCGGGGTGCCATTCATAGGCCATGCCCTTCCAAACATAATTTCAAAGGGACTAAGCCCTAATCTACCCTTTGGGAGAACGCGGATACGGAGTAGGACGAGGGGCAAAGCATCAGGCCATCGCAGTGAGGCTTCTTGGCACACTTTTGAGAGATGCCGTTTAAGGGTCTGATTGGTCCGTTCCCCTACCCCACGGGCTTGCGGTCTCCAGGGCGTATGGAGTTTCCAGGGGATCTGTAAGGCAAGTGAGATGCTTTGAATGATTTTTGACGTGAAGTGTGTCCCATTGTCAAATTCCATCCACTGGGGGAGTCCAAAGCGGGGAATGATCTCCCTAACAAACTTGAGGGCTACTATTCTGGCAGTACAATTACGACATGGGAAGGCTTCTGGCCATCCGCTGAACCGATCCACTATGACAAGGAGATATTTGAACCCTTGGGGCTGGAGGAACTCAGTAAAATCTATTTGCCACACCCGTCCGGGGCCCGGAGTGGGTTCTAGGGCAGCTGGTGGCACAGGATGTCCTGGTTGGGGGTTATTCTTTTGGCAGACTAAGCAGTCCGCTTGTACCTGGGCAGCCAGGGGTCGGAGTCCGGATATGATAAAGTATTTTCCCATTAGTTGGATAAGTGCTTCCCTGCCAGCATGAGTGGTTTGATGTAGTTTCTGCAGCACTGGCCGGATCAGGCCCTTTGGTAGGAGGACCTTCCCTTCCGGGGAATGGAGCCATCCCTCCTTTTCCTGGAGACCAAGTCTGTCAGTTAGCTGTCTCTCCTTCCCAGAGTACTGAGGGGTTGGAAGCTCCCCTACTGATGGGATAAGGGCATGCATATGGGCGTTCTCAGTCTGAGGGGATGGCAGGGTGGCAGCATGCTTAGCCTCTCTGTCTGCCCGGGCGTTACCTCTGGCCACATCTTGATCCTCCCTTTGATGGGCTTTACAGTGTACCACCGCCACTTCCGAGGGAAGTTGTACGGCTTCTAGGAGCTGGAGGATTTGGGGCCTGTACTTGACTGGGGAGCCTTGGGCTGTCAGCATTCCCCTTTGCTTCCATAGGCCAGCATGAGCATGTAGCACCTCAAAAGCATACTTTGAATCGGTAAAAATGTTGACCGGCTTTCCTTTTGACAGTTCAAGTGCACGGGTCACGGCTATTAGTTCGGCAAGCTGGGCAGAGGTCCCAGCAGGCAAACCTTCAGCTTCCACAGTGTCATGGAGGGTCACAACAGCATAACCCGCCCTCCTTTGCCCATCTATTACAGTACTGCTACCATCAGTGTACCACTCATAATCTGCATTTGGGAGGGGTACATCCTTTAAATCCAGATGGCTGGAGTACTGGGCATCTATGATCTCTGAACAGTCATGTTCCTGTTCCTCTGTTTCTGGCAAGAGGGTGGCTGGGTTAAGGGAGGGGCAAGGCTGTAAGGTGACTTCAGAGTTCTCTAACAGCTTAGCCTGGTACCGAGCAATCCGAGCCCGGGTGAGCCAAAGCCCTCCCTTGGCATCCAATAAGGCTCGGACCATATAGGGAGTATAGATTTGCATAACCCCTCCCAATGTTAGCTTCTCGGCTTCCTCAAGCACTACGGCAGTAGCTGCGACCGCCCGTAAACATGCCGGCCAACCCTTTGCAACCTGATCCAGTTGCTTGAAAAATAAGCCACGGAATGTCTCCATGCTCCTAACAGCTGTGTCAGCACTCCTAGGGCCACCCCCCTTCGTTCATGTACATACAACTGAAACGGCTTGGAGAGATCCGGCAGGCCCAGAGCCAGGGCTTCCATCAACTTCCTTTTCAAGATTTTAAATGCCCTGTCAGCCTCTGGGGTCCAATAGAAGGGGTCATGATCTGCTCCTTTTACACAGTCGTACAGGGGTTTAGCCCATAGTCCAAACTTTGGGATCCATATCCTGCAAAAGCCTGCCATACCCAGAAAAGCTCTGAACCGTTTACGAATGCTTGGGGTAGGGACTTGACAGACAGCTTCCTTTCTTTCGCTGGAAAGCTGATGCTCCCTTGCCTTAGCTGTAACCTGATTCCGCTCCACCTCAGACAACAGAGTTCTCAGGAGGATATTACAATTGTCCCAATCCGGCTTGTGACTACTGAGGCACCCCTCAAAGACTGAAATAAACCAGCTTGGGTTCATGGAGAATTCCCCAGCCTGTGTTTTAAAAGCTGCTAAGTCTATTCGATTGAATGGCACATGGGTGTAAACTTGCATAATGGTAGCCTGACGTCTGTCTGCCCCTGGGCAAGCTACAACAATCTTGGTAATCAAAGGATAGAGTCCCACCGAGGGGGCAATCTCTGTAACCCGAGGCTTCCTACCCTTGTAAGGTGGGGATGTGGGGGCCGAATGGGACACCGAATCTGCCATTACAACATTGGGGGGGTTCTGGGGGCTAACATTAGCTACTACCGAACCAGTCGGAGTCAAATTACAGCTCTGCACAATTACAGCTCTGTTCTATCTCTTAAAGCCATAAACGCTTGTGCATACAAATGTTCATTCCATTTACCCGTTCGCTGACAAAACAAAACTAATTGGAGGATTGTATTATAATTGGTTGACCCTCCCGGTGGCCACCGTTCCTGGTCCTCTAGCCGATATTGAGGCCAGTTTATTGTACAAAACTTTTCAATTTGCTTTTTGTTATTGGATCTGATCCAAACACTTTCCAGTTTGCTAGAATGCATTCTAGGGGCGTACACTGTGCCCTAACCCCCGAGCTCTGTCCCTGTCCCATACCTACAGGGTAACTCTGGGCGTCCCCAGGTTCCAACAGAGGATACAATCTGGATTTCAAAAGGTTCCTACCTTATCCAAGGGACCGGTTCCCCACCGTCTCCCGCAGCTGCTCCTCCCCTTATCCAAGGAACCGGTTCCTCACCGTCGCCCACAGCTGCTTCTCCACTATATGAGTGCATTGCACGATTGTGCCCTCCGGGGTCAATCAAATCGCGTCTCCTCCGAGGCCCCCGATGAACTCACCGGTGCGCGCTGGGCGTCGGTTCTCGAAGCAATCCTCGACCTCCAGGAGGGGTCCGGGCAAGGCTAAATAGAGGCCTCGTCGCCCACCCAGGGACGCCAAGTGCTGTTGCGGCACCCAGTGCCAGAGGCGAACAACAGCAAGGTTCGTTGCCCGGTGTGCGTCTCCCAATAATCACAAAGGGGCGGAGAAGCAGAAAAGTTTATTTGCAGCTGCAAAGAAGGTACAGGGAGAATAAAATCTCAAATCCTGCACACAGAGCAGGAAGTTACACAGGCTTTTATACATCCTTTCTTCAGCGTACTTATCCAATAGCAAGCTGCCCTAAGTAGCCATATAGCCAGCCAATCCAGTTCCCAGCTAGTTCCCCTGTTCTCTGTACCATCTGTTAAACCATACATAAAGCTGCTTTATTCAGCATTGTTCTTCCATATCTGCCCTGTTTGGCCTTGTTTCGTTTCAGGCCGTCTGACTCTGCAACATATTGTTGCAGATCCTCAGCAGAACTGCTGCGAGTGCCTCCAGGCGGGGGGGCCAAGGACACTTGGGCCTAGTGCGAGGGGGCTTCATCGACACTCGTGGTCGTCCATCCCCTGGAGTTACCTAGTGGCCATGCCCCAGTGTCCCCAACAAGGGGACTGACAGCCAGCGCCTCCTGTACAGGGGAATCCAGGCACGGGTTTCAGTGTTAGCTGGAGATGGGCAGATACCAGACCCAACACTCCACCCTTCCATGGTCGATGGGGGCTCTGATAAAAGGACACCTGTTCTTGGCTGTGCGGGCCCATAGGTTGTCCTGGCTCTGGCCAGGTAGCTGGCCCAGCAGACCTCAGTCAAACGCCCAAAAGACCACAGACTCGTTTGGTGGCAAAGGCGCTTGGCCAGGTTTGTTGTCAACAAAGCACTTGTACTCGCACCCCATAGACTCTGCGTGGACACTGGGACACGGACGCCCCTGAGAATGGACCAGCTCAGTCAGCAGTGAGACTTTCCACCCCTCTCACGTGGTTAGTTACCATCCTCTAGCTGTGGGTTTGAACCCTAGGAGGGGTCAGTGTGTCCCTGTACCATCTTTGGGGAGTGACTCTCCTGAAGCTGGGGAAGGGAGTGCTGACACAGCCCATGCAGCAGGGGAGCTGTAGCCACAAGCAGGCTGTGGAGGGGAGACCCTGGCGGACTCGGCAGCACAAACGGCATTTGTAGCCAGAGCTCGTGGTGCTTCTTGTGTGGGGAGAGGCAGAGAAGTGATGGGCTTTCCCTGTGCTAATTCAGGAAGGAGCAGTGACTGCCCAGTAAAAAGGGATCTGAGTAGTGAGCCCTTGGCAAGCTGGGGAGAAGCCCGGCCGTGCGACGGTTCCCATTGCATCCTTTGAAAGGAGTCTCCTGTAGCCCTCGGCTGTGACAGACGCTGCCTTCAATCCGATCTCCCCTCCCCTGCCGGGGTCTCCATCACTCTTCCCACACATGTGCCTCTGTCCCTGGCCACATGCTGAGCTCCTGCATCTCCCTCTGAAACCAATATGGAGCTGCAGGTGTCCAGCCTCTGTGTCTGCCCTGTGCCTTTGTGCCGTCAGCCCCTCTCTGCTTTGTGTCTTGGGGTGTTTGACCCTGGCTAACGCTTGGGGCTGCAGTGTGTGTGGCAGCCTGATGCACAGTTAAGCTCTGCCCTTCTCCATGGAGGGAGGGAGCAGCTCTTTGTGTTGTCGGTGGGGCTGTGATCACCAATGCGCAGAATGTGTCACGTGTTGGGCTCTGGGGTTTTAACTGGTGGTTTTATAGCCCTGCAGCCAGCTCCTCCTAGGAAGGGCATGTACAGACCATGGTGCCGTGAGAGGGCCAGGCTGAGACGGGCCGGAACCATCACTCCACCGCTCCATGATCTCTTGGGGGTTACAATAAAATAAAACCCTGATCTGACCTTCCTCCCTGCATCCTAGGTTTGGGTTCATTTTGCCAAATAGAAGCTGAAAACCAAGACCACGGCCTGCCCCCATTTTGCTCTTCTCTACTGTTAGGTTCCCTCCTGCACTGCAGTTTGTGAGCCACACCTACAATTCCCATGGTATCTTAGCCCAGGATATCGCATTCTCCCCCCAACTGCCTTCCCAAGGTACGAGTCACTCCTATTGACTTCACCTTGGAGACGCTGTCTCCCTGCAGGGAGAATCGGGCCCCAATGGCTTTCAGGAGACTGGATTTATAGAGGATTTAAACCGCACAACGTTTTGTCCGTTGCCCTGTGGTTTGGGCTCAGCGTGCGGCTGCGAAGCTGATTGGGGGGCAGGAAGTGGACGCAGGGGGGGTGATAGGCAGGCAGCAGGAACTGGAGGTTAAACAGAAGTGCAGAACTGAAGTAACGTGTTGCTGGCCCCTCTCCCTTCTCCATCCCCGCCAGCCGTGTGCTACTAATACTAACTGACCCTGTCCCGTGTCCCCGGGTCGTGCTCCCAGTCCCCCTGGGGCAGATGATGGAGTTCTGATTTCCCAGAATGCCTGCAAGGAGATCTACAGACCCCACGCTGGGCAATACAGGGGGAATGAGCTTGTGTTGGCCAAACCAGCACTGCCCTGAGAGATGCCAGACTTGGAGCGGGGGCGAAAGGAGAAGACAGCACAGCTGGAGCAGACTGCAGAGGACAGAGGCTTCCGGCCCCCAGCTCCTGGGAAAGGGCTGGTTGAAGGCAAGAGCTTCGTGGATGCCCGATGGCTCCCTGAGCTGAAGCAGCCCTGGGGGAGAATTATTCGCTGCTAGCCTGTGAGCCCAGTTCAGACACTCAGGAAGCGGTGGCACCACCTTGCCAATTGAAGAGCTGCTTTGGGGTCATTGACCACCCCTTTCAGAGCCGCTCATCAGTGGCTTGGCCAGAGGGGCTCTTTTGACCACAGCAGCAGGGCAGAGCATTTGGATGTGGCCGACCAAAGGCCTTGCCCTGGCCCCACAGGGCATCCTGGGAGAGGAACGTGGTAACAGTGCCGCTGTGCTTTCTGCTTTCCCCTCAACCAGTGCACCCAGCCATTTCCCCTCCCTATCCCTGGGGGGCTGTGCAGACGGCTGTTCCCTCTCTGGGATGGCAGGCTGGTCTCCCCTATGCTGGGGTCTTGCTGGGGTGGAAGAGCGACATGGGGGGCCATGCTGGCTCTGATGGGGAGGAGCAGTGCACTAGGGAGGGACTCTGCTCTGCTGTGTGGCTGGGAGAAGGGGCCTGGCGCAGGACGGGTTTATAGAAAATGCAAAAAATGAAGGGAGGCAAGATCTCTCTAATGGATTTTATTATCAATTTCTTAATGGCCCAAAGGGCTGGTCCCTGCTCGATGCCCCAGAGGAAGGCGAAAAACCTCCAGGGTCTCTGGCCAATCTGCCCTGGAGGAAAATTCCTTCCTGACCCCAAACATGGCGATCAGTTTCACCCTGTGCATGCGAGCCAGGACCACAGTGGGGAAAGGACCCACTGGTTACTAAGGTTACACACCCTGTCCCAAGCCCCTCCAGGGGATTGTCTGTGTCCCAGTACTAACCAGTGGCCAGTTCTTTCTTCTTTGCTTCCATCCCAGCAGATGGGACCAGCTGCTCCCCTTAGCCCAAGAGGTGACCCCAGATAACTTCTGAACATTGTTTCTTGAATACTGACCACACTGGCTGTGTTTCCTTCATCTGAAAGTCTAACCAAATCCACTGAAGTCACTCAGAAGTGACAAGCAGGCTCATCACCTCCTGATAAAGATGAATCCCCTGAGGTCTGCCATGTCCCTGAGCTCCTCTTTGATCCTGAGATGTGTGATCAGCTGTAACAAACTCTTTGACACAACATAAGTTAGCAACTTTGTAAAGCTGATTATATGCTCATTTGGTAGACTTACCAAATGCTTCTTACCTCTCCTCAGAGCCAATTCTGTTGCTTTATTGAATGAAGGGTCTTTTTCATGGTTTCATATCTTGAGATCCAATTGTCCTTTCAGGTGTTGGATCTGTTCAGCTCTATTCCTATTCCTTTGTGCTCAAATCCTGAGTGTCTGTAACTCTTCTCCTGAAAAGAGAAATCAGCTTCACAAACTAGTTCCTGCAAAGCACAGCTGTGGCTGTAGAGATCAGCATTTCACAGGTAACTTGTTTGCTTATTATCAGATTTACAGGCCCATAGATGTTCACGATATGTCATGATCTGCTCCATTTAGCAATAAGAGAATACTAAGCGCTCACCTCTGTCAGTGATGGTCTCCTGCCTTGTGGGTTTGAAACATGACAGTGATAAGGGATTGTCTTCCCATTCTAGTCAAGGAAGGCAACTTTTTTCCCTCTCTGCAGGTCTGGGAACGTGTGTTCTTGTATTCTTATATAATATGACTGCTTATAGTCCTCAATCCCTGGGAGATCAGATCAGCTGCATTTCTTTCACCTGAAGGGAAACCAGATCCATTAATTTCTCCATTATGAGGTGAGTTCCTTACCTCTTGGCAGCAGTGATGAGTTTCACTGCTTTCCTTCCTGTAGATATCTCAGATCTTCTCGGAACTTCCTGAAGTTTTTCACCCTCAAAGTTCAAATCAGCTGCATTTCTCTCATCTGAAAGTATAACAGGATCTATTCATTTCCACCTGAACATTAAAGAAATGTGCTTTTTTCCTCTCCAACTGACATGCCCTCTGGTCTTCTTCCATCTGGAGACGTGTGATGTGTGACCTATTTATTTGGTCTGTAAGTGTTGCTTTGGCATGAGGTTCATTTGACAACCAGGGAAACGTCAGTGCTTACCTCCATGTCTGTGTTCTGCTGACTTCCTTCCTATTCAGATTTGCAACTAGCTGAACTATTTGAAGTGACTGTTTGTTTTCTGTTTGTTGTTCCTTGAAATAACAGCGACTTCTCATTGGAGTCATCTATGGATTGAGCAGCTGGCAAGTCCATGTTGCTTTGTCTTGCCTCTGCTTTTCACACTCTCCCCATGACAAGTAAGGTCCACCACAGTTCTTCTCCCTGAAAGGAAACTCCACACCACTTGATATACACATAGATGTTTGGAGAGTGGTATTGCTTACCTCCTTGCCCGGGACAGCCACTTACCCTCACTTCTCCCTGGTAGGAATGGCCACCTGGTCTATTCGCATCTCCAATTAGCAAAACCTGACAATGATTTATTATTATTACTCATTACCAGTTATGAAGAGTCATCAACAGAAATGGTTCCTTACCATCCAAACCATTCGGCTTCTACAGACTTTACAGTGCTCACCTACTTGTCAGTGATGTTCCACCACAAGGCTTTGATTCTTCGAGGTACAGCCAGCTACACTGGTTACAACTTGAAGCATATAATTGGCTGCTTTCCTCTTTCTGAGCTAGAAGTAAAAGATATCGTTACCTGTCTATTATTAAATTCAGCAACCTCTTATCTTCCCCTGCCCCCTTAATGGTCAGACCTTCATTCACCTGAAAATAGAAATAGAGCCAGTTATTCCTGCCCCTGTGCTGAGAGGAGGTGCGTTCCTTACCTCTTGATAGAAATGATCAATTCCACTGACTTCTTCTTCACATTTGATAAATAAGCAACAATGATCAATTCTGCACAAAGAGAATCCGCTGGACAACTCATCTCTGAAAATGTAAGAGCAGGTTAAATGCTCATCTTCACACTCCGGTGAGTTGCACTTTTTCTGTGTTATGTCCTTGTTGGAACAACCAACCATTAGCCGGGAAGGGGAAAGGAGCAGATGTCATGATCATTGGTTAGAATTACCAACTTTCCTTACCTCTCAACAAGTAACTCCCACTTTTTTATTGCATTATTCAGGACAGCAACTTCTTGTGCTCTTTCGAGAGGTGATGATTTCATCCGTTACATTTCTTCCACCTGAAAGTGTGACCAGAATCATTGACTATTGTGGCAATAGCGTATTGTATTTCTTACCTCCTTAAAAGGATGGATCCGCTAATTCCTTCCGGCATCCTACAGCCGTCTGTCATCCTTGCCTCTCAAAATATGACCTGCTGCAAAGATCAATGTTTGACAGAGTATTTTTGTCAGGCAACAAATGTCAATGATTTGTCCTTGGATTCATTTTGTAACAGTGAGTATAAATGCACACCTTCTGTGGGATGAATGGCTGTATGGGTTTATCTTGTTTCTCTCCATACAATCAGCTGTTTTGTTCCAAATCTAGTTGGTACATGTGGCTTCCTTATTCTGAAGCTAAAGAAATCCGTCCAGTTCTTACCCCCACCCACTTCCTCTGTGCGTCTCCTTTCTCTTCTCTTGCAGCCTCTTTGCCCATTCCTTTTTCATGTCTCTCTCCTCACCCAGTTCCCTTCCCTCTTTCTTCTCCCTCCCTTCCTCAGTTCCCTGGTGTTTTTCCTCACTAACTTCATACTCACTCCCTCACTCCCCCCGCAAGTTATCTGATGCCTTGTCCCTGCCTTGTTTCTTTCATCCTTCTGTCTCACATTCCCTTCTTTAGCAATGGAAGCAGGTTGGTTGCAGAAGGCCCTACTCCATCACCCTGGTGCCTGTACTCAGACCCACAGGCAGCAGCCATGTGCTCTGGGTGACATCCTGGTGTGAAATCCTGCAGCCCCTAGGGGCCGACCCAACAATCACTGCATCACAACAGAGTCACGGGTCATCGTCATCACCTCCTCATCTGGGCAAAGTGATCTGCCCCCCATCCTCTCAGGGGAGGTGTAGGGGGAAAGCTCTGGCTGCCTCTGAAGTCTCAAATGACACTTGAGATCTAGAGTCACCAGCTGGGGCTCTGTCTGTGACAGTGAGTTTCAGGGTCAAGAACGGCTCCTTTCCCTGTGACTTGGATGGAGTGGGACTTACGCAGCCCTCACCTATGAAAGCTTACGTCATAGTTCCCTTCCCCTGCCTGTCTCCACCTCTGGGTTTGTCTCAGTCACCACCCCTACGGTGGACTGTTCCACTCCCATCACAGTGGGCCAATGCTGAGCAGGGCTGAGTTCCTGCATCTCTCTCGGGGAACCAGTGGGAGCTGCAGGTGCCCAGCCCCTCAGGACTAACCGTGTTGGCTTCATTTCATGGCACCATGCTGTGCCCTCCATCTTGGGGTCTAGGCCACTCGCTGCAGACCCACCAGGGGACTGACAGCCAGCACCTCCTGTTCAGGGGAATCCAGACAGGGGTTTCAGTGTTAGCTGGAGATGGGCAGATACCAGACCCATCACTCCCCCCTTCCATGATCGCTGGGGGCTCTGATAAAAGGGCACCTGTTGTTGGCTGTGTGGGCCCATACGTTGTCCTGGCTCTGGCCAGGTAGCTGGCCCAGCAGACCTCAATCAAACTAGCCAAAAGACCACAGACTCGTTCGGTGGCAAAGGCACTTGGCCAGATTTGTGGTCATCAAAGCTCTTGTACTCGCACACCATCGACTCTGGGTGGACACTAGGACACGGACGCCCCTGAGAATGGACTAGCTCAGTCAGCAGTGGGACTTTCCACTGTCCCTTTGGCCAGATGTATCTTCCTTGACCCCTTTTATACACTGATACAGACAAGTTGTGTATTACCCCTCTCACGTGGTTAGTTGTTCAGATATAGATATTCAGGCCTGTCTACAAAGGTCTGTAGTTTAAGAATTTAGGTGTATTCTTATCACTTGGCTAGTTATAGAGATATAAAAGAATCAAAATCACTGCCAGTGTAAGGGCCTTCTCTTACTGTGACAGTCTGAGGCCCTGTGCTTAGGCTAAGGCCTTTGGCTAAGCAACAGAGGCAGCCATAAGCTGGGAAGCGACCGGTCACCTCCTCCCATTCCAAACTAGTCCCATTGAAAGAAGGTGCTACTGGGCTCTTAGGCACTCTTAGGACAGGATTGTATTCCTATCACCTCCAGAGAAAGGGAAGTGCCTGGCAGATGTAAAAGAAAACTTAGTCTGAGAGCATCCTGTCTGGCAAGAACTCACTTATCAATAGCTGGGATGTGAAATCCTCACTTCTGTATTGTTTTGTCATTATAGTTCCCACTTTGCTATTGTTTGTCTGTGTAATCTCTGTCTGGTTCTCTGATTGTTGCTGTCTGCTGTATAATTAATTTTGCTGGGTGTAAACTAATTAAGGTGGTGGGATATAATTGTTACAATACGTTAGGATTGGTTAGTTAAATTTCAGGAAAATGATAGCTTAAGGTATAGCTAAGCGGAACTCACGTTTTACTCTATAGTCTGCAGTCAATCAGGAAGTGGGGGTGTGTGGGGAGGGGAAATGGGAACAGGGAATGGGGATGGGGAAACTGGAATCATGTTTGGCTAAGGGCAGGAATGGGAACAGGGACACAGGTGTAAGGCTCTGGTGTCAGAGCTGGAAAGGGGGACACTAAGGAAGGAAACTGGAATCATGCCTGCTGGAAGTTTACAACAATAAACATCGAATTGTTTGCACCTTTGGACTTGGGGTATTGTTGCTCTCTGTTCATGCGAGAAGGACCAGGGAAGTAAGTGGGTGAAGGAATAAGCCCCCTAACATCTTGGTGCCGGTGACTGACTCGGATGCATCGCACTGGTTAGGTGAGTGGCAGCCTGTAAGTCCCCCTCCCCAACAGTCCGCGCAGCTGCTTGGAGGGGGTATCGCGAACTCTTGTGATGGTAGTTGCGGGTTCTGGCAAGCCAGGGTAAAGGATTTTTTGGATAAATGGATGACGGAGAACCAGGGCCCATACCAGGTGCAGGGGTCAACATGGGATGAGATTAAAAAGGAAATGGAGGAAGTGTTACGGGACCTGGAGGGATGGGGGGTGGCTGAGGAGCCCACCCTCCTTGGTATGTGGGTAGTGGAAGAAGGTCCCTGCCCATGGGGACTGAATGCCTTCCAGGGAAAGGAGGCACTTCAGTCTGCTTGTGAGAGGGTTGAAGTAAGGGCAGCATTATGGGAAGCTGCCAGGAATCTTTCAAGTTTGGTGCTGCTTCAGCAAGGGCTGCTGAAGGGTTGTAAATTAGTTAGGGGTAGTGAAAGATGATGTGGCCCAAAAGGGTTTATAGTCAAAAGCAGAGTTATCTAATGACCTTTAGAGACTGGAACTGGGACTTGGTCCTGGGGGAGTGGAGAGAAAGAAGGGGGGGGGGGAAGTTTCAAAGTGCAACCTGCCTTTCCACACCCTTTTGTTTTTCTGAAGTTTTAATGGAGGGTACTTTGGATACTTACGTGAGATGTCAAGAAGGAAGTTTTTGTTTAATGATAAAACCCAGTTATATAAAGGTAACTGTATGTGCAACTCTGTGCAGTCACATTGGATGGAAGCTTGGTAATTAAATTATCCAAGGGGGTCAGGTCGAGTGGCTACTACCACCACTAGGCTTCTGTCCCCAGAAGCCTTTACAGCTCTTCTGAGTGAAAATGGGCCCTTTTCCTACAGAAATGGTCTATAAGGGACTGCTGCAGGCAGAGAGAGAATCTGATCAAAATTATTTGACTATTGGGTAATGTAATCAAAATCATTAAAGGATGTAAGGGGTTTCTATTGGAACTTAACTTGGCTGCCCCTGGTTGTGTCTCGTTGTACAAGATGGAAGTGTAATCGGGGTACAGTTGTGTAAAAGAGTAATCACAGTGCAGGGGATGTTAGGTAAAAGAGAATTTTGTGTGTTTGCACTGGTAAAAGAAAAGGAAAAGGGGAGGAATGATGGGAATACTGAGCCTTGGGGTGGCTCTGGGGGATCAGATTGTTGCTTTGGTGGGTGTGCATGACAACTCTGTGGGCATGGGGGAGGCAGTTACACCTTGTGTAAAATTAATATGGCTAATATAATGTTATGGAGGTTAAACTGTACGGAAGGAATGTGCATTTTCCCAGGACGTGGGCAATGTATATTGGAGAAGGGGTAAAAGAAATGCAAATAAAACATGGTACTTAATTAAAATCCTATTAGGGCTCCAAAAGGGACCACAATAGGCTGTGCTTTCTTTTTCAGATCTCTGTGTGTTTTGGAGCAGGAGATGAAAGTGGAAAGTAATCAGAACTCTGGTGGAAGTAAAATGTTTCCCTTTTAAGACAGTGTCTGAGCTGCTAACAGCTTTGGATCCAGAAGCAAGCTAGTAAGCCTCTGTGTAAATGCAAATTACCTAGCTGATGGGCACAAAGGAGCTGCAAATAATGAATACATCTGAACAGCAAACAGGCTTCTAGAAGACTCAGATTATGGCCCTCCAAAGAAAGGGAGGTGAAAAAACAAGTCAAGCCTGAAAATAAGGGGGACAGGTTAACTTTGTGTGTGTGTGCGTGTGTGTGTGTGTGTGTGTGTGTGTGTGTGCGCACGCGCAGTACTAAAATCTGAAGCTGTGTCTCAGCTATTACCTGAGAATAAACTTAAAGCTTGGTACAGCAGAGAAACTATTGCAAACTTGGTCTGTTGTACAAGAGGGGAAACTGAGGCACACCACCTCATGAATTTCATAAATGACCAGTGAGTGGGGTAATTCACTAGCTTGACTATAGAACAAAATAAGGACAGCCTGGAGGTAATTCTTCTGTTTTTCCTGCAATTAGCAAGGAAATTTGTAAAAGAAAGTGGTATTATTACTATTATTAAGCAATAATCTGTCCCCAACAAGGGGGTGGAAATTGTTTCTTTTGTTTTTCAGACACTACAAGGAAGCTGGCGCCAGTGGGAAAAATAACCCACAATACCATGGATCTGTGTTATGTGTTTGTCTTGTTGCTAGCATTGTTGTGTTTTAATGAACAGAAAACCTCATGACATGGGTGGGGGATGGCTTCAAAAGGCTGACCCTGGGGGGGAAGGTGTGTATGGGAATGCAAAATGCTCCACTAGGAGGCCAGCACCTGTGTAATAGCTACCGTGGTACCTGGAAATGGAATGGCAGCTAAGGTGGCCCCCACAAGCCCTATGGAAATAATGAGAAGGGGAGGAGCTCACTGGGAATCAATGGAGGGGTGTGTAAAATAGTGGAAATCAACAGAAGATGTTTGGATGTGCCCCTCTCCTGTGACTATGGAGGAGCAGGATCAATGGCCTATGCAAGGGGTGGACAGTTGGGTGTACTGTGTCTAAGGTGTTTTGCTGGGAATGTACATATTACTGGGGGCACAATTACACCAGCCTATAATCAAACTACACACATCTGCATGCTGCTATCTGGACTTTGGTGAACAAATGGATCTGTGAGTCTTATTGCTGTGAATATCAAACCAGGGCCTACTGCCTGATTCCATACCAAGTGGTCAAGCTGGTTTGGACAATATCCCATTTCTCTGTGAACATTCAATGGACTTATGATATGGACAAAAGCAAGCAAAACCTGCAGGGGCAGCTTGTTGCAACTGCCAACAACTGGACACATCAGATCGTGACCCCGTCGAAGGAGGAGAGGCAGTGTTTTGGGGGTGTCTCGGATGTTGGACCATACTGCAGTGGTCAGGACTCGATGTTGCTGTGGATTTTCTATTGTTAACCGTACTTGTGTTACGTTGCATATGGAGATAATCTCTAAGTAATGTAGTAAGCCCTCCAAACCCTACAGTGTACTAGACAACCCGGACCCAACCTTCTCGGGCCCACTGTAATAGGAAGTCTGGAACACTAATTGGAATAGGTGTGGTATGCCCGTACGAGAGAAGGTGCAGGGCACTAGACTACACAAGGGGCAGTGGGAGAAATGGAATATCGACACCTTCCACCTTGATGCCTGGCCCTATCAGGAAATGTGTCGCCATATGTCCTATGCTTTTCCAGGGATACCTGGGCAGGAGGATCCCAAAAGAAAAAGAAAAAAAAGGGGTGGAGTGTTAGGATATAATTATTCAGGCCTGTCTGCAAAGGCCTGTATTTCAAGAATTTAGGTGTATTCTTATCACTTGGCTAATTATAGAGATGTAAAAGAATCAAAATCACTGTCTGCCGGTGTAAGGGCCTTCTCTTACCGTGACAGTCTGAGGCCCTGTTCTTAGGCTAAGGCCTTTGGCTAAGCAGCAGAGGCGGCCATAAGCTGGGAAGCGACCGGTCACCTCCTCCCATTCCAAACTAGTCCCATTGAAAGAAGGTGCTACTGGGCTCTGAGCCCTGGTCTACACTAGGACTTTAGGTCGAATTTAGCAGCGTTAAATCGATGGAAACCTGCATCCGTCCACACGATGAAGCCCTTTATTTCGACTTAAAGGGCTCTTAAAATCGATTTCTTTACTCCACCCCTGACAAGTGGATTAGGGCTTAAATCGGCCTTGCCGGCTCGAATTTGGGGTACTGTGGACACAATTCGACGGTATTGGCCTCCGGGAGCTATCCCAGAGTGCTCCATTGTGACCGCTCTGGACAGCACTCTCAACTCAGATGCACTGGCCAGGTAGACAGGAAAAGAACCGCAAACTTTTGAATCTCATTTCCTGTTTGGCCAGCGTGGCAAGCTGCAGGTGACCATGCAGAGCTCATCAGCACAGGTGACCATGATGGAGTCCCAGAATCGCAAAAGAGCTCCAGCATGGACCGAACGGGAGGTACGGGATCTGATCGCTGTATGGGGAGAGGAATCCGTGCCATCAGAACTCCGTTCCAGTTTTCGAAATGCCAAAACCTTTGTCAAAATCTCCCAGGGCATGAAGGACAGAGGCCATAACAGGGACCCGAAGCAGTGCCGCATGAAACTTAAGGAGCTGAGGCAAGCCTACCAGAAAACCAGAGAGGCAAACGGCCGCTCCGGGTCAGAGCCCCAAACATGCCGCTTCTATGATGAGCTGCATGCCATTTTAGGGGGTTCAGCCACCACTTCCCCAGCCGTGTTGTTTGACTCCTTCAATGGAGATGGAGGCAACACGGAAGCAGGTTTTGGGGACGAAGAAGATGATGATGATGAGGTTGTAGATAGCTCACAGCAAGCAAGCGGAGAAACCGGTTTTCCCGACAGCCAGGAACTGTTTCTCACCCTGGACCTGGAGCCAGTACCCCCTGAACCCACCTGAGGCTGCTTCCTGGACCCGGCAGGCGGAGAAGGGACCTCCGGTGAGTGTACCTTTTAAAATACTATACATGGTTTAAAAGCAAGCATGTGAAAGGATTACTTTGCCCTGGCATTCGCGGCTCTCCTGGGTGTACTCCCAAAGCCTTTGCATCCTTCATGGTAGGACACTTTACCACTCCAGGCCAGTAACACGAACTCGGGAATCATTGTACAACAAAGCATTGCAGTGTATGTTTGCTGGCGTTCAAACAACATCCGTTCTTTATCTCTCTGTGTTATCCTCAGGAGAGTGAGATATAATTCATGGTCACCTGGTTGAAATAGAGTGCTTTTCTTCAGGGGACACTCAGAGGAGCCCGTTCCTGCTGGGCTGTTTGCCTGTGGCTAAACAGAAATGTTCCCCGCTGTTAGCCACGGGGAGGGGGGAGGGTTGAGGGGGTAGCCACGCGGTGGGGGGAGGCAAAATGCGACCTTGTAACGAAAGCACATGTGCTATGTATGTAATGTTAACAGCAAGGTTTACCCTGAAAGAGTGCAGCCACTGTTTTATAAAATGTGTCTTTTTAAATACCGCTGTCCCTTTTTTTTTCTCCACCAGCTGCATGTATTTCAATGATCACAGGATCTTCTCCTTCCCAGAGGCTAGTGAAGATTAGAAAGAAAAAAAAACGCACTCGAGATGAAATGTTCTCCGAGCTCATGCTGTCCTCCCACACTGACAGAGCACAGACGAATGCGTGGAGGCAAATAATGTCAGAGTGCAGGAAAGCACAAAATGACCGGGAGGAGAGGTGGCGGGCTGAAGAGAGTAAGTGGCGGGCTGAAGAGAGGGCTGAAGCTCGAATGTGGCGACAGCGTGATGAGAGGAGGCAGGATTCAATGCTGAGGCTGCTGGAGGACCAAACCAGTATGCTCCAGTGTATGGTTGAGCTGCACCAAAGGCAGCTGGAGCACAGACTGCCACTACAGCCCCTGTGTAACCAACCGCCCTCCTCCCCAAGTTCCATAGCCTCCACACTCAGACGCCCAAGAACGCGGTGGGGGGGCCACCGGCCAACCAGCCACTCCGCCACAGAGGATTGCCCAAAAAAAGAAGGCTGGCATTCAATAAATTTTAAAGTTGTAAACTTTTAAAGTGCTGTGTGGCATTTTCCTTCCCTCCTCCACCACCCTTCCTGGGCTACCTTGGTAGTCATCCCCCTATTTGTGTGATGAATGAATAAAGAATGCATGAATGTGAAGCAACAATGACTTTATTGCCTCTGCAATCAGTGATCGAAGGGAGGAGGGGAGGGTGGTTAGCTTACAGGGAAGTAGAGTGAACCAAGGGGCGGGGGCTTTCATCAGGGAGAAACAAACAGAACTTTCACACCGTAGCCTGGCCAGTCATGAAACTGGTTTTCAAAGCTTCTCTGATGCGTACCACGCCCTCCTGTGCTCTTCTAACCGCCCTGGTGTCCAGCTGCGTGTAACCAGCACCAGGCGATTTGCCTCAACCTCCCACCCTGCCATAAACGTCTCCCCCTTACTCTCACAGATATTGTGGAGCACACAGCAAGCAGTAATAACAGTGGGAATATTGGTTTCGCTGAGGTCTAAGCGAGTCAGTAAACTGCGCCAGCGCGCCTTTAAACGTCCAAATGCACATTCTACCACCATTCTGCACTTGCTCAGCCTGTAGTTGAACAGCTCCTGACCACTGTCCAGGCTGCCTGTGTACAGCTTAAGGGGTAGGCTGGGTCCCCAAGGATACATATAGGCATTTCAACATCCCCAACAGTTATTTTCTGGTCTGGGAATAAAGTCCCTTCCTGCAGCTTTTGAAACAGACAAGAGTTCCTGAAGATGCGAGCGTCGTGTACCTTTCCCGTCCATCCCACGTTGATGTTGATGAAACGTCCCTTGTGATCCACCAGAGCTTGCAGCACTACTGAAAAGTACCCCTTGCGGTTTATGTACTCGGCGGCTTGGTGCTCCGGTGCCAAGATAGGGATATGGGTTCCGTCTATGGCCCCACCACAGTTAGGGAATCCCATTGCAGCAAAGCCATCCACTATAACCTGCACATTTCCCAGGGTCACTACCCTTGATATCAGCAGATCTCTGATTGCGTGGGCTACTTGCATCACAGCAGCCCCCACAGTAGATTTACCCACTCCAAATTGATTCCCAACTGACCGGTAGCTGTCTGGCGTTGCAAGCTTCCACAGGGCTATCACCACTCGCTTCTCAACTGTGAGGGCTGCTCTCATCTTGGTATTCATGCGCTTCAGGGCAGGGGAAAGCAAGTCACAAAGTTCCATGAAAGTGCCCTTACGCATGCGAAAGTTTGGCAGCCACTGGGAATCGTCCCAGACCTGCAACACTATGCGGTCCCACCAGTCTGTGCTTGTTTCCCGAGCCCAGAATCGGCGTTCCACAGCATGAACCTGCCCCATTAGCACCATGATGCATGCATTGGCAGGGCCCATGCTTTCAGAGAAATCTGTGTCCATGTCCTGATCCCTCACGTGACCGCGCTGACGTCGCCTCCTCGCCCGGTATCGCTTTGCCAGGTTCTGGTGCTGCATATACTGCTGGATAATGCGTGTGGTGTTTAATGTGCTCCTAATTGCCAAAGTGAGCTGAGCGGCCTCCATGCTTGCCTTGGTATGGCGTCCGCACAGAAAAAAGGCGCGGAACGATTGTCTGCCGTTGCTCTGACGGAGGGAGGGGCGACTGACGACACGGCTTACAGGGTTGGCTTCAGGGAGCTAAAATCAACAAAGGGGGTGGCTTTACATCAAGGAGTATTTCAGGCAGGACTTCACGGAGGGTTCCAATAAGAAATGGTGCACCTAAGTTATTGTTCTTATAAGATCAAGGAGGTTAGTCTGGCCTCTGATTGATACATGGCTAGATTTACCTCGCTGCACCTTCTCTGTGAGTGACTGCAGTGTGACCTAGAGGAATGAGTCCCCTAGACGGGGGAGGAGGCAAATGAGTACAAAACATATCTGGTCTATTTCTTGTTTTGATCCACTCCATCTATCTTTTACATCTTTGGCTGGCAGCAGACGGTGCAGAAGGACTGCATGCCATCCACATCTCATGGCTGCCCGGCAGAAGATGGTGCAGTAGGACTGCTAGCCATCCTCATCTCTTGCCTGCCCGCCAGAAGATGATGCAATAGGACTGCTAGCAATCCATATAGCCTGCCTGCTCACCATAAGACGGTTCAATAGGACTGACTGCAGGACTAAAGAGAATGACCTGGTCAAGTCACTCCAAATTTAGTCCCTGCGCCCATGTCTGCCCAGGCGCTCCCAGCCGATGTGGCCAGGAGCACCTCGGACACGACGATGACGGCTACCAGTCGTATTGCACCGTCTGCTTCCACAAGGCAAGGGGTTGCTGATGCTGTGTAGCAATGCCGTACTGCGTCTGCCAGCACCCAGGAGACATACGGTGACGGTTACCTGAGCGGGCTCCATGCTTGCCGTGGTATGGCGTCTGCACAGGTAACTCAGGAAAAAAGGCGCAAAATGATTGTCTGCCCTTGCTTTCACGGAGGGAGGGAGGGAAGGAGGGCCTGACGATATGTACCCAGAACTACGCGCAACAATGTTTTAGCCCCATCAGGCATTGGGATCTCAACCCAGAATTCCAATGGGCAGCGGAGACTGCGGGAACTGTGGGATAGCTACCCCCAGTGCAACACTCCAGAAGTCGACTCTAGCCTCGGTACTGTGGAAGCACTCCGCCGAGTTAATGCACTTAATGCACTTAGAGCATTTTCTGTGGGGACACACACACTCGAATATATAAAACCGATTTCTAAAAAACC
Source organism: Natator depressus (assembly GCF_965152275.1). Lineage (NCBI taxonomy): Eukaryota > Metazoa > Chordata > Testudines > Cheloniidae > Natator > Natator depressus. The sequence goes on along the minus strand of NC_134245.1, from coordinate 7,431,868 downwards.
GACCTTATTCCGTAGTGTAGACATACCCTGAGGCACTATCAGGACAGGATTGTATTCTTATCACCTCCAGAGAAAGGGAAGTGCCTAGAAGATGTAAAAGGAAACTTAGTTTGATAGCATCCTGTCTGGCAAGAACTCACTTATCAATAGCTGGGATGTGAAATCCTCACTTCTGTACTGTTTTGTCATTATAGTTCCCACTTTTCTTTTTGCGAATACAGACTAACACGGCTGCTACTCTGAAACCTGTCACTTTGCTATTGTTTGTCTGTATAATCTCTGTCTGGTTCTGTGATTGTTTCTGTCTGCTGTATAATTAATTTTCCTGGGGGTAAACTAATTAAGGTGGTGGGATATAATTGGTTACATAGTCATGTTACAATATGTTAGGATTGGTTAGTTAAATTTCAGGAAAATGATTGGTTAAGGTATAGCTAAGCGGAACTCACGTTTTACTATATAGTCTGCAGTCAATCAGGAAGTGGGGGGGGGGTGTGGGGAGGGGAAATGGGAACAGGGAATGGGGGTAAGGAAATTGGAACCATGTTTGGCTAAGGGCAGGAATGGGAACAGGGACACAGGTGTCAGGCTCTGTGGTGTCAGAGCTGGGAAGGGGGACACTAAGGAAGGAAACTGGAATCATGCTTGCTGGAAGTTCACCCCAATAAACATCGAATTGTTTGCACCTTTGGACTTGGGGTATTGTTGCTCTCTGGTCAAGCAAGAAGGACCTGGGAAGTAAGTGGGTGAAGGCATAAGCCCCCTAATGTTACTTACTGTCCTGTAGCTGTGGGTTTGAACCCTAGGACGGGTCAGTGTGTCCCTGTACCATCTTTGGGGAGTGACTCTCCTGAAGCTGGGTGTTAGGGGGCTTATTCCTTCACCCACTTACTTCCCTGGTCCTTCTCGCATGAACAGAGAGCAACAATACCCCATGTCCAAAGGCGCAAATAATTCGATGTTTATTGGGGTGAACTTCCAGCAAGCATGATTCCAGTTTCCTTCCTTAGTGTCCCCCTTCCCAGCTCTGACACCACAGAGCCTTACACCTGTGTCCCTGTTCCCATTCCTGCCCTTAGCAAAACATGATTCCAATTTCCTAACCCCCATTCCCTCTTCCCATCTCCCCCACCCACACACCCATCCCCTCCCACCCACGCCCACTCACTTCCTCATTGACTACAGATTATATAGTAAAACTTGAGTTCTGCTTAGCTATACCTTAACCAATCATTTTCCTGAAATTTAACTAACCAATCCTAACATATTGTAACATGATTATGTAACCAATTATATCCCACCACCTTAATTAGTTTACACCCAGCAAAATTAATTATACAGCAGACAGGAACAATCACAGAACCAGACAGAGATTATACAGACAAACAATAGAAAAGTGGGAACTATAATGACAAAACAATACAGAAGTGAGGATTTCACATCCCAGTATTGATAAGTGAGTTCTTGCCAGACAGGATGCTGTTTCCTTTTACATTTTCTAGGCACTTCCCTTTCTCTGGAGGTAATAGGCATTATCAGGACAGGATTGTATTCCTAACAGCCCAGTAGCACCTTCTTTCAATGTGACTAGTTTGGAATGTGAGGATGTGACCGGTCACTTCCCAGCTTATGGCTGCCTCTGCTGCTTAGCCAAAGGCCTTAGCCTAAGCACAGGGCCTCAGACTGTCACAGTAAGAAAAGGCCCTTACACCGGCAGACAGTGATTTTGTTTCTCTTTTGTACCTCTCTAACTAGCCAAGTGATAAGAATGCACCTAAATTCTTAGAGTATAGGCCTTGACAGACAGGCCTGAATATCTATATCCTAACACTGGGGAAGGGAGTGCTGACACAGCCCATGCAGCAGGGGAGCTGTAGCCACAAGCAGGCTGTGGAGGGGAGACCCTGGAGGACTCGGCAGCACAAATGGCATTTGTAGCCACGCCTGGTGGTGCCTCTTGTGGGGGGAGAGGCAGAGAAGTGATGGGCCTTCCCTGTGCTAATTCAGGAAGGAGCAGTGACTGCCCAATAAAAAGGGATCTTTGCTGAATTTCCCAAAATCATGTCTCTGAAAAATCAACTCTGTCCTGTCTCCATAGGACACTGCTTAATACTTTTGAAGTTTTTTGGGTTCATGAAAAGGGGTTCCCGGACCCAGGCAGAGCTCAGGGCTCTGTGTGGGGGGAGGGGTGCGGGGGGGCATGGGGACCCAGGTGGAGCCTCCAGAGCCAAGGCGAAAGCAGTGATCCCTTGCAGAAGGGGAAATGGGACACCCGCTTTATAGTTCCCGTAGTGAGGGCGGGAGGTGCCCCAGGAGGACTGGAGGCTGCAGGATGGAGGTACGGATGGTTCAGCGACAGAAGGAGCAGCTGTCTGCAGGACATCAGGCCACGGGGGAGGAGCGGGGTGGCCTGATCCTGATGGTCAGGAGCTTGTGGCAGAGCTGAAGACACTGCGTGCAGAGACCTCGAAACACTGGAGAAGATGAAACTCTATAGACTGACTGAGACGAAGACTGGCGTTAAGGAGTGTTAATGAAGGGGGTAAGGCAGCACCTGGGCCTATAAAGGGCAGAGGGCATTCCCAAGAGGGAGGGGCTGTGAGGAGGAACTGGCTGAGGGAGACTGAGGTAGGAAATGGCAGGAAGCATCTGCCAGAGTCCCCGGAGATGCAGAAAGTGAGCTGAGAAACTGTCTTGATTTGTTCCAGTTTGGGACTAAACTGTGTCAGAGCCTGGGTGTGGTAGTGAGCCCTTGGCAAGCTGGGGAGAAGCCTGGCCGTGGGATGGTTCCCATTGCGTCCTCTGGAAGGAGCTCCTGTAGCCCTAGGCTGTGACAGACGCTGCCTTCAATCTGATCTCCCCTGCCCTGCTGGGGTCTCCATCACTCTCTCTACTCATGTGTCTCTGTCCCTGGCCACACGCTGAGCTCCTGCATCTCCCTCTGAAACCAATATGGAGCTGCAGGTGTCCAGCCTCTGTGTCTGCCCTGTGCCTTTGTGCCCTCAGCCCCTCTCTGCTCTGTGTCTTGGGGTGTTTGACCCAGGCTAACGCTTGGGGCTGCAGTGTGTGTGGCAGCCTGATGCACAGTTAAGCTCTGCCCTTCTCCATGAAGGGAGGAAGCAGCTCTTTGTGTTGTCAGTGGGGCTGTGATAACCAACGCGCAGAATGTGTCACGCGCTGGGCTCTGGGGTTTTAACTGGTGGTTTTATAGCCCTGCAGCCAGCTCCTCCTCAGCAGGGCGTGTACAGACCATGGTGCCGTGAGAGGGCCAGGCTGAGACGGGCCGGAACCATCACTCCACCGCTCCATGATCTCTGGGGGGTTACAATAAAATAAAACCCTGATCTGACTTTCTTCCCCTCACCCTAGGTTTGGGTTCATTTTGCCAAATAGAAGCGGAAAACCAAGACCACGGCCTGACCCCATTTTGCTCTCCTCTACTGTTAGGTTCCCAATTCCCATGGTATCTTAGCCCAGGATATCGCATTCTCCCCGCAACCGCCTTCCCAAGGTACGAGTCACTCCTATTGACTTCACCTTGGAGACGCTGTCTCCCTGCAGGGAGAATCGGGCCCCAATGGCTTTCAGTAGATGGGTTTATAGAGGATTCAGGCCCCACAACAACGTTTTGGGCATTGCCCTGTGGTTTGGGCTCAGCGTGCGGCTGCGAAGCTGATTGGGGGGACAGGAAGTGGACGCAGGGGGGGTGAAAGGCCGGCAGCAGGAACTGGACGTTAAACAGAAGTGCACAACTGAAGTAACGTGTTGCTGGCCCCTCTCCCTTCTCCATCCCCGCCAGCCGTGTGCTACTAATACTAACTGACCCTGTCCCGTGTCCCCGGGTCGTGCTCCCAGTCCAACTGGGGCAGATGATGGAGTTCTGATTTCCCAGAATGCCTGCAAGGAGATCTACAGACCCCACGCTGGGCAATACAGGGGGAATGAGCTCGTGTGGGCCAACCCAGCACTGCCCTGAGAGGTGCCAGACTTGGAGAGGGGTTAAAGGAGAAGACAGCACAGCTGGAGCAGACTGCAGAGGACAGAGGCTTCCGGCCCCCAGATCCTGGGAAAGGGCTGGCTGACGGCAAGAGCTTCGTGGATGCCCGATGGCTCCCTGAGTTGAACCAGCCCTGGGGGACTATTATTTGCGGCTAGCCTGTGGGCCCCGTTCGGATGCTCAGGAAGCGGTGGCTCCACCTTGCCAATGGAAGAGCTGCTTTGGGGTCGTTGACCACCCCTTTCAGAGCCGCTCATCAGTGGCTTGGCCAGAGGGGCTCTTACGACCACAGCAGCAGGGCAGAGCACTTGGCTGTGGCAGACCAAAGGCCTTGCCCTGGCCCCTTGGGGCATCCTGGGAGAGGAACGTGGTAACAGTGCTGCTGTACTTCCTGCTTTCCCCTCGACCGGTGTACCTGTACAATTCCCCTCCCTATCCCTCGGGGGCTGTGCACATGGCTGTTCCCTCTCTGGGATGGCAGGCTGGTCTCCCCTGTGATGGGGCCCTGCTGGGGTGGAAGAGCGACACGGGGGGCCATGCTGGTTCTGATGGGGAGGAGCAGTGCACCATGGAGGGACTCTGCTCTGCTGTGTGGCTGGGAGCAGGGGCCTGGCAGAGGGGCACAGGATGGGTTTATAGAAAATGCAAAAAACAAAGGGAGGCAAGATCTCTCGAATGGATTTTATTGTCAGTTTCTAAATGGCCCAAAGGGCTGGTCCCTGCTCCATGCCCCAGAGGAAGGCGAAAAACCTCCAGGGTCTCTGGCCAATCTGCCCTGGAGGAAAATTCCTTCCTGACCCCAAACATGGCGATCAGTTTCACCCTGTGCATGCGAGCCAGGACCACAGTGGGGAAAGGACCCACTGGGCACTGTGGTTGCACACCCTGTCCCACGCCCCTCCAGGGGATTGTCTCTGTCCCAGTACTAACCAGTGGCCAGTTCTTTCTTCTTTGCTTCCACCCCAGCAGATGGGACCAGCTGCTCCCCTTAGCCCAACAGGTGACCCCAGGCACCTTTTGAACATTATTTCTTGACTACTGACCACACTGGCTGTGTTTCCTTCATCTGAAAGTCTAACCAAAGCCACTGACAAGCAGGTTCATCATCTCCTGATAAAGATGAATCCCCTGAGGTCTGCCATGCCCCTGAGCTCCTCTTCGATCCTGAGATGTGTGATCACCTGTAACAAACTCTTTGACACAACATAAGTTAGTAATTTTGTAGAGTTGATTGTATGCCCATTTGGTAGACTTACCAAATGCTTCTTACCTCTCCTCAGAGCCAATTCTGTTGCTTTATTGAATGAAGGGTCTTTTTCATGGTTTCATATCTTGAGATCCAATTGTCCTTTCAGGTGTTGGATCTGTTCAGCTCCATTCCTATTCCTTTGTGCTCAAATCCTGAGCGTCTGTAACTCTTCTCCTGAAAAGACAAATTAGGTTCACAAACTAGTTCCTGCAAAGCACAGCTGTGGCTGAAGAGATCAGCATTTGACAGGTAACTTGTTTGCTTATTATCAGTTTTACAGGCCCATAAATGTACACGATGCGTCACGATCTGGTCCATTTAGCAATAAGAGAATCCTAAGCGCTCACCTCTGTCAGGGACGCTCTCCTGCATTGTGGGTTTGTAACTTGACGGTGATAAGGGATTGTCTTCCCATTCTAGTCAAGGAAGGCAACTTTTTTCCCTCTCTGCAGGTCTGGGAACATGTGTTCCTGTATTCTTCAGTAACATGACTGCTTATGGTCCTCAACCCCTGGGAGATCAGATCAGCCGCATTTCTTTCACCTGAAGGGAAACCAGATCCATTAATTTCTCCATTATGAGGTGAATTCCTTACCTCTCGGCAGCCGTGATGACTTTCAGTGGTTTCCTTCCTGCAGATATCTCAGATCTTCTCGCAACTTCCTGAAGTTTTCACACCCTCAAAGTTCAAAGCTTCTGCGTTTCTCTCATCTGAAAGTATAACAGGATCTATTCATTTCCACCTGATTGTTAAAGAAATGTGATTTTTTCCTTTCCAACTGACATGCCCAGTTCAGCTAGTTGCATTTGCATTAATCCCTACAAGAGCACAACAGCCCTCTGGTCGTCTTCCCTTTGGAGATGTGCGACGTGTGACCTATTTATTTGGTCTGTAAGTGTTGCTTTAGCATGAGGTTCATTTGACAACCAGGGAAACGTCAGTGCTTACCTCCATGTCTGTGTTCTGCTGACTTGCTTCTTATTCAGATTTGCAACTAGCTGAACTATTTGAAGTGACTGTTTGTTTTCTGTTTGTTGTTCCTTGAAATAACAGCGTCTTCTCATTGGAGTCCTCCATGGATTGAGCGGCTGGCAAGTCCATGTTGCTTTGTCTTGCCTCTGCTTTTCACACTCTCCCCATGACAAGTCAGGTCCACCACAGTTCTTCTCCCTGAAAGGAAACTCCACACCACTTGATATACACATGGATGTTTGGAGACTGGTATTTCTTACCTCCTTGCCCGGGACAGCCACTTACCCTCACTTCTCCCTGGCAGGAATGGCCACCTGGTCTGTTCACATCTCCAGTTAGCAAAACCTGACAATTTATTATTACTCATTACCAGTTATGAAGAGTCATCAATAGAAACGGTTCCATAGCATCCAGATCATTAGGCTTCTACAGACTTTTCCATGCTCACCTACTTGTCAATGATGTTCCACCACAAGGCTTTGATTCTTAGATGTACAGCCAGCTACACTGGTTACAACTTTAAGCGTATAATTGGCTGCTTTCCTCTTTCTGAACTAGAAGTAAAAGATATCGTTACCTGTCTGACTGTTATTAAATTCAGCAGCCTCTTATCTTCCCCCGCCCCCTTAATGGTCAGACCTTCATTCCACCTGAAAATAAAAATAGAGCCAGTTATTCCTGCCCCTGTGCTGAGAGGAGGTGCGTTCCTTACCTCTTGATAGAAATGATCAATTCCACTGACTTCTTCTTCACATTTGATAAATAAGCAACAATGATCCATTCTGCACAAAGAGAATCAGCTGGAAAATTCTTCTCTGCAAATATAAGAGCAGGTTAAATGGTCATCTTCACACTCTGGTTAGTTGCACTTTTTCTGTGATACATCCTTGTCGGAACAACCCACCATTAGCCAGGAAGGGAAAAGGAGCAGATGTCATGATCATCGGTTAGAATTACCCACTTTCCTTACCTCTGAACAGGTATCTCCCACTTTTTTACTACTTTATTCAGTACAGCAACTTCTTGTGCCCTTTCGAGAGGTGACGATTTCATCCGTTACATTTCTTCCACCTGAAAGTATGACCAGAACCATTGACTGTTTGTTTGGGCAATGGCGTATTGTATTTCTTACCTCCTTAAAAGGATGGATCCGCTAATTCCTTCCTGTATCCTACAGCCATCTGTCATCCTTGCCTCTCAAAATATGACCTGCTGCAAAGATCAATGTTTGACAGAGTGTTTTTGTCAGGCAACAAATGTCAATGATTTCTTACTAAATTCGTTTTGTAACGGTGAGTATAAATGCACACCTTCTGTGGGATGAATGGCTGTATGTGGTTTCCTTATTTTTGACTAGAAGAAGTAGATATTTCTGTAACCTCTCAGAAGCTATGGTTCTGTATATTGCTTTATTCTGACGAAACTGCTGGTAGCCTTTGACAGCAAAGGATAGATTCACTTCCTTCACCTGAAAGTACACTCAAATTGGTTCGTTTCCGCTCCATTGCTAGGAGAAGGTGCATTCCTTACCTCTTGATAGGAACAGTTTCTCTGACTACTGAAGTGGTACAATAAGAACTTCTGACAGACAAGCTGCAATGATCCAATCAATGGAAATCGGACCAAGTGCGATGTCGTCTCTTGAAAGGTGAAAAACAAGCTGATGCCACCACTCATCTACGGCCACTTGTACCCTTTCCTTTCTGAATTGTACAAATGCCTCCATTATTAACCCCTTGTTGTTACACCTGGCTGCTTTGCCTACATCTTGACAAAGGCAATCAGGATTCTATCTGAAACTAAAGAAATCCATCCAGGTTCTTACCCCCATCCACTTCCTCTGTGCTTCTCCTTTCTCTTCTCTTGCAGCCTCTTTGCCCATTCCTTTTTCATGTCTCTCTCCTCACCCATTTCCCTTCCCTCTTTCTTCTCTATCCCTTCCTCAGTTCCCTGGTGTTTTTCCTCCCTAACTTCATACTCCCTCCCTGCCCCCCGCCAGTTATCTGATGCCTTGTCCCTGCCTTGTTTCCTTCCTCTTTACAAGAATTCTTTCCTTCATCCTTCTGTGTCTCACATTCCCTTCTTTAGCAATGGAAGCAGGTTGGTCCGAGAAGTTCCTACTCCATCTCCTTGGTCTCTGTACTCAGACCCACAGGCAGCAGCCATGTGCTCTGGGCGACATCCTGGTGTGAAATGCTGCAGCCCCTAGTGGCCGACCCAACAATCACTGCCTCACAACAGAGTCACGGGTCATCGTCATCACCTCCTCCTCTGGGCAAAGAGACCTGCCCCACGTCCTCCCAGGGGAGGTGTAGGGGGAAAGCTCTGGCTGGCTCTGAACTCTCAAATGAGTCAAATGACACTTCAGATCTAGAGTCACCAGCTGGTGCTCTGTCTGTGATGATGAGTTCCAGGCTCACGAACGGCTCCTTTCCCTGTGACTTGGATGGAGTGGGACTTACGCAGCCCTCACCTATGAAAGCTTACGTCATAGTTCCCTTCCCCTGCCTGTCTCCACCTCTGGGTTTCTCTCGGTCACCACCCCTACGGTGGAATGTTCCACTCCCATCACAGTGGGCCAATGCTGAGCAGGGCTGAGTTCCTGCATCTCCCTCAGGAACCGGTGGGAGCTGCAGGTGCCCAGCCCCTCTCAGGACTAACCCTGTTGGCTGCATTTCATGGCACCGTGCTGTGCCCTCCATCTTGTGGTCTAGGCCGATCGCTGCAGACCCACCAGGGGACTGACAGCCAGCGCCTCCTGTACAGGGGAATGCAGGCAGGGGTTTCAGTGTTAGCTGGAGATGGGCTGATACCAGACCCATCACTCCACCCTTCCATGATCGCTGGGGGCTCTGATAAAAGGACACCTGTTATTGGGTGTGTGGGCCCATGCGTTGTCCTGGCTCTGGCCAGGTAGCTGGCCCAGCAGACCTCAGTCAAACTGCCCGAAAGACCACAGACTCGTTCGGTGGCAAAGGCGCTTGGCTAGGTTTGTCGACAAAGCTCTTGTACTCGCACCCCATAGACTCTGCGTGGACAGTAGTGTTGGGGACACTGGGGCATGGCCACTGGGTATCTCGAGGGGATGGAAGACCACGAGTGTCGATGAAGCCCCCTCGCACTAGGCCCAAGTGTCCTTGGCCCCCCCTCCCGCCTGGAGGCACTCGCGGCAGCTCTGCGTACTAAGCCCAAGTGTCCTTGGCCCCCCGGCCTGGAGGCACTCACAGCAGTTCTGCTGAGGATCTGCAACAATATGTTGCAGAGTCAGACTGCCTGAAACTAAACAAGGCCAAACAGGGCAGATATGGAAGAACAATGCTGAATAAAGCGGCTTTATGTATGGTTTAACAGATGGTACAGAGAACAGGGGAACTTGCTCGTAACTGGATTGGCTGGCTATATGGCTACTTAGGGCAGCTTGCTATTGGATAAGTATGCTGAAGAAAGGATGTATAAAAGCCTGTGTAACTTCCTGCTCTGGGTGCAGGATTTGAGATTTTCTTCTCCCTGTACCTTTTTGCAGCTGCAAATAAACTTTTCTGCTTCTCCGCCCCGTTGTGATTATTGGGTGACGCACACCGGGGAACGAACCAACCTCAGCTGTTGTTCAGCCTCTCGGCACTGGGTGCCGGCAACAGTAGGACACGGACGCCCATGAGAAGGGACCAGCTCAGTCAGCAGTGGGACTTTCCACTGCCCCCTTGGCCAGATGTGCCTTCCGTGACCCCTCTTTTATACACTGATACAGACAAGTTGTGTATTACCCCTCTCACGTGGTTAATTGTTCGGATATAGATATTCAGGCCTGTCTGCAAAGGCCTGTATTTTAAGAATTTAGGTGTATTCTTATCACTTGGCTAGTTATAGAGATATAAAAGAATCAAAATCACTGTCTGCCGGTGTAAGGGCCTTCTCTCACTGTGACAGTCTGAGGCCCTGTGCTTAGGCTAAGGCCTTTGGCTAAGCAGCAGAGGCAGTCATAAGCTGGGAAGCGACCGGTCACCTTCTCCCATTCCAAACTAGTCCCATTGAAAGAAGGTGCTACTGGGCTCTTAGGCACTATCAGGACAGGATTGTATTCCTATCACCTCCAGAGAAAGGGAAGTGCCTAGAAGATGTAAAAGGAAACTTAGTTTGATAGCATCCTGTCCTGCAAGAACTCCCTTATCAATAGTTGGGATGTGAAATCTTCCCTTCTGTATTATTTTGTCATTATAGTTCCCACTTTTCTTTTTGCGAATACAGGCTAACACTGCTGCTACTCTGAAACCTGTCACTTTGCTATTGCTTGACTGTATAATCTCTGTCTGGTTCTGTGATTGATTGTTTCTGTCTGCTGTATAATTAATTTTGCTGGGTGTAAACTAATTAAGGTGGTAGGATATAATTAGTTACATAGTCATGTTACAATACGTTAGGATTGGTTAGTTAAATTTAAGGAAAAAGATTGGTTAAGGTATAGCTAAGCGGAACTCAAGTTTTACTATATAGTCTGCAGTCAGTCAGGAAGTGCCGGGGGTGTGGATGGGTGTGGGGAGGGGAAATGGGAACAGGGAATGGGGGTAAGGAAATTGGAACCATGTTTGGTTAAGGGCAGGAATGGGAACAGGGACACAGGTGTAAGGCTCTGTGGTGTCAGAGCTGGGAAGGGGGACACTAAGGAAGGAAACTGGAATCATGCTTGCTGGAAGTTCACCCCAATAAACATCGAATTGTTTGCGCCTTTGGACTTGGGGTATTTTTGCTCTCTGTTCATGCGAGAAGGACCAGGGAAGTAAGTGGGTGAAGGAATCAGCCCCCTAACATTAGTAACCATCCTGTAGCTGTGGGTTTGAACCCTAGGAGGGGTCAGTGTGTCCCTGTACCATCTTTGGGGAGTGACTCTCCTGAAGCGGGGGAAGGGAGTGCTGACACAGCCCATGCAGCAGGGGAGCTGTAGCCACAAGCAGGCTGTGGAGGGGAGACCCTGGAGGACTCGGCAGCACAAACGGCATTTGTAGCCAGGGCTGGTGGTGTCTCTTGTGGGGGGAGAGGCAGAGAAGTGATGGGCTTTCCCTGTGCTAATTCAGGAAGGAGCAGTGAGTGCCCAGTAAAAAGGGCTCTTTGCTGAGTTTCCCAAAATCATGTCTCTGAAAAACCAGCTCTGTCCTGTCTCCAGAGGACACTGCTTCATACTTTTGAAGTTTTAGGGTTCATGAAAAGGGGTTCCCTGACCCAGGCAGAGCTCAGGGCTCTCTGTGTGTGTGGGAGGGGTGGGGGGCATGGGGACCCAGGTGGAGCCTCCAGGGCCAAGGTGAAAGCAGTGATCCTTTGCAGACACGGAAATGGGACACCCATTTTATGGTTTCCGTACTGAGGACAGGAGGTGCCCCAGGAGGCTGCAGGATGGAGGTACCTATGGTTCAGCAACAGAAGGAGCAGCTGTCTGCAGGACATCAGGCCACGGGGGAGGAGAGGGGTGGCCTGATCCTGATGGTCAGGAGCTTGAGGCAGAGCTGGAGACACTGCGTGCAGAGACCTGGAAACCCTGGAGAAGATGAAACTCTATAGACTGACCGAGACGAAGACTGGCGTTAAGGAGCGTGGGGAACTTGGGGAATATGGCTACATGTGACTCTCGATGGAGTCTGTTCTGGCCTGGGGGGAGAGCAGCCCAGAGGGGGCCTCACGAGTAAGGGAAAAGGCAGGTTTTCCTGAAGGGGGGTATGTCAGTCGGTGGCTGGCACCTGGAACTGAAGTAGGTCCTGCACCCCTGTTGGGCCAATGAAGGGGGCAAGGCAGCACCTGGGGCTATCAGGGGCAGAGGGCATTCCCGAGAGGGAGGGGCTGTGAGGAGGAACTGGTTGAGGGAGACTGGGGTAGGAAAGGGGAGGAAGCGTCTGCCAGAGTCCCCGGAGATGCAGAAAGTGAGCTGAGAAACTGTCTTGATTTGTTCCAATTTGGGACTAAACTGCATCAGAGCCTTGGTTTGGCAGTGAGCCCTTGGCAAGCTGGGGAGAAGCCCGGCCGTGCGACGGTTCCCATTGCGTCCTCTGGAAGGAGTCTCCTGTAGCCCTAGGCTGTGACAGACGCTGCCTTCAATCCGATCTCCCCTCCCCTGCCGGGGTCTCCCTCACTCTCTCCACTCATGTGTCTCTGTCTCTGGCCACATGCTGATCTCCTGCATCTCCCTCTGAAACCAATATGGAGCTGCAGGTGTCCAGCCTCTGTGTCTCCCCTGTGCCTTTGTGACCTCAGCCCCTCTCTGCTTTGTGTCTTGGGGTGTTTGACCCTGGCTAACGCTTGGGGCTGCAGTGTGTGTGGCAGCCTGAATGCATAGTTAAGCTCTGCCCTTCTCCATGAAGGGAGGGAGCAGCTCTTTGTGTTGTCGGTGGGGCTGTGATCACCAACGCGCAGAATGTCTCACGTGTTGGGCTCTGGGATTTTAACTGCTGGTTTTATTGCCCTGCAGCCAGCTCCTCCTGGGCAGGATGTGTACAGACCATGGTGCCGTGTTGGCCAGGCTGAGACGGGCCGGAACCATCACTCCACCACTCCATGATCTCTGGGGGGTTACAATAAAATAAAACCCTGATCTGACCTTCTTCCCCTCACCCTGGGTTTGGGTTCATTTTGCCAAATAGAAGCTGAAAACCAAGACCACGGCCTGCCACCATTTTGCTCTTCTCTACTGTTAGGTTCCCTCCTGCACCGCAGTTTGTGAGCCACACCTACAATTCCCATGGTATCTTAGCCCAGGATATCGCATTCTCCCCCCAACCGCCTTCCAAGGTACGAGTCACTCCTATTGACTTCACCTTGGAGACGCTGTCTCCCTGCGGGGAGAATCGGGCCCCAATGGCTTCCAGGAGACGGGTTTATAGAGGTTTCAGGCCCCACAACAACGTTTTGGGCATTGCCCTGTGGTTTGGGTTCAGCGTGCAGCTGCGAAGCTGATTGGGGGGGCAGGAAGTGGACACAGGGGGGGTGATAGGCAGGCAGCAGGAACTGGAGGTTAAACAGAAGTGCACAACTGAAGTAACTTGTTGCTGGCCCCTCTCCCTTTTCCATCCCCGCCAGCCGTGTGCTACTAATACTAACTGACCCTGTCCCGTGTCCCCGGGTCGTGCTCCCAGTCCCCCTGGGGCAGATGATGGAGTTCTGATTTCCCAGAATGCCTGCAAGGAGATCTACAGACCCCACGCTGGGCAATACAGGGGGAATGAGCTCGTGTGGGCCAACCCAGCACTGCCCTGAGAGGTGCCAGACTCGGAGCAGGGCTTAAAGGAGAAGACAGCACAGCTGGAGCAGACTGCAGAGGATAGAAGCTTCCGGCCCCTAGCTCCTGGGAAAGGGCTGGCTGAAGGCAAGAGCTTTGTGGATGCCTGATGGCTCCCTGAGCTGAACCAGCCCTGGGGGACTATTATTTCCTGCTAGGGTGCTCAGGAAGCGGTGGCTCCACCTTGCCAATGGAAGAGCTGCTTTGGGGTCATTGACCACCCCTTTCAGAGCCGCTCATCAGTGGCTTGGCCAGAGGGGCTCTTATGACCACAGCAGCGGGGCAGAGCGTTTGGATGTGGCCGAGCAAAGGCCTTGCCCTGGCCCCTCGGGGCATCCTGGGAGAGGAACATGGTAACAGTGCCGCTGCGCTTCCTGCTTTCCCCTCGACCGGTGCACCCAGCCATTTCCTCTCCCCATCCGGCGGGGGCCATGCACACGGCTGTGCCCGATCTGGGATGGCAGGCTGGTCTCCCCTGTGCTGGGACCCTGCTGGGGTGAAAGAGTGACATGGGGCTGGGCCAGGCTGGCTCTGAGGGGGAGGAGCAGTGCACCAGGGAGGGACTCTGCCCTGCTGCCTGGCTGAGAGCAGGGGCCTGGCAGAGGGGCACAGGACAGGTTTATAGAAAATGCAAATAACGAAGGGCGACAAGTTCTCTCTAATAGATTTTATTGTCATTTTCTAAATGGCCCAAAGGGCTAGTCCCTGCTCGATGCCCCAGAGGAAGGCAAAAAACCTCCAGGGTCTCTGGCCAATCTGCACTGGAGGAAAATTCCTTCCTGACCCCAAACATGGCGATCAGTTTCACCCTGTGCATGCGAGCCAGGACCACAGTGGGGAAAGGACCCCTGGTCACTGTGGTTACATACCCTGTCCCAGGCCCCTCCAGGGGATTGTCTGTGTCCCAGTACTAACCAGTGGCCAGTGCTTTCTTCTTTGCTTCCATCCCAGCAGATGGAACCAGCTGCTCCCCTTAGCCCAAGAGGTGACCCCAGGCAAATTTTGAACATTGTTTCTTGAATACTGACGACACTGGCTGTGTTTCCTTCATCTGAAAGTCTAACCAAAGCCACTAATGTCACTCAGAAGTGACAAGCAGGTTCTTAATCTCCTGATAAAGATGAATCCCCTGAGGTCAGCCATGCCCCTCAGCTCCTCTTAGATCCTGAGATGTGTGATCAGCTGTAAAAAACTCTTTGACACAACATAAGTTAGCAACTTTGTAGAGTTGATTGTATGCTCATTTGGTAGACTTACCAAATGCTTCTTACCTCTCCTCAGAGCCAATTCTGTTGCTTTATTGAATGAAGGGTCTTTTTCATGGTTTCATATCTTATGAGATCCAATTGTCCTTTCAGGTGTTGGATCTGTTCAGCTCCATTCCTATTCCTTTGTGCTCAAATCCTGAGCGTCTGTAACTCTTCTGCTGAAAAGAGAAATCAGCTTCACAAACTAGTTCCTGCAGAGCACAGCTGTGGTTGTAGAGATCAGCATTTGACAGGTAACTTGTTTGCTTATTATCAGATTTACAGGCCCATAAATGTTCACGATATCTCATGATCTGCTCCGTTTGGCAATAAGAGAATCCCAAGCGCTCACCTCTGTCAGTGATGGTCTCCTGCATTCTGGGTTTGAAACATGACAGTGATAAGGGATTGTCTTCCCATTCCAGTCAAGGAAGGCAACTTTTTTCCCTCTCTGCAGGTCTGGGAACGTGTTTTCTTGTATTCTTATGTAATGTGACTGCTTATCGTCCTCAATCCCTGGGAGATCAGATCAGCTGCATTTCTTTCACCTGAAGGGAAACCAGATCCATTAATTTCTCCATTATCAGGTGAGTTCCTTACCTCTTGGCAGCAGTGATGAGTTTCACTGGTTTCCTTCCTGTAGATATCTCAGATCTTCTCGGAACTTCCTGAAGTTTTCACCCCCTCAAAGTTCAAATCAGCTGCATTTCTCTCATCTGAAAGTATAACAGGATCTATTCATTTCCACCTGAACATGAAAGAAATGTGCTTTTTTCCTTCCCAACTGACATGCCCTCTGGTCTTCTTCCGTCTGGAGACGTGTGATGTGTGACCTATTTATTTGGTCTGTAAGTGTTGCTTTGGCATGAGGTTCATTTGACAACCAGGGAAACGTCAATGCTTACCTCCATGTCTGTGTTCTGCTGACTTGCTTCCTATTCAGATTTGCAACTAGCTGAACTATTTGAAGTGACTGTTTGTATTCTGCTTGTTGTTCCTTGAAATAACAGCATCTTCTCATTGGAGCCCTCCATGGATTGAGGAGCTGGCAAGTCCATGTTGCTTTGTCTTGCCTCTGCTTTTCACACTCTCCCCATGACAAGTAAGGTCCACCACAGTTCTTCTCCCTGAAAGGAAACTCCACACCACTTGATATACACATGGATGTTTGGAGACTGGTATTTCTTACCTCCTTGCCCGGGACAGCCACTTACCCTCACTTCTCCCTGGCAGGAATGGCCACCTGGTCTGTTCACATCTCCAATTAGCAAAACCTGACATTTATTATTATTCATTACCAGTTATGAAGAGTCATCAACAGAAACGGTTCCATAACATCCAGATCATTAGGCTTCTACAGACTTTCCAGTGCTCACCTACTTGTCAGTGATGTTCCACCACAAGGCTTTGATTCCTCGAGGTACAGCCAGCTACACTGGTTACAACTTGAAGCATATAATTGTCTGCTTTCCTCTTTCTGAACTAGAAATAAAAGATATCGTTACCTGTCTATTATTAAATTCAGCAACCTCTTATCTTCCCCTGCCCCCTTAATGGTCAGACCTTCATTCCACCTGAAAATAGAAATAGAGCCAGTTATTCCTGCCCCTGTGCTGAGAGGAGGTGGGTTCCTTACCTCTTGATAGAAATGATCAATTCCACTGACTTCTTCTTCACATTTGATAAATAAGCAACAATGATCAATTCTGCACAAAGAGAATCAGCTGGACAACTCACCTCTGCAAATGTAAGAGCAGGTTAAATGGTCATCTTCACACTCTGGTTAGTTGCACTTTTTCTGTGACACATCCTTGTCGGAACAACCAACCATTAGCCGGGAAGGGGAAAGGAGCAGATGTCATGATCATCGCTTAGAATTACTGACTTTCCTTACCTCTCAATAGGTAACTCCCACTTTTTTATTGCTTTATTCAGGACAGCAACTTCTTGTGCTCTTTCGAGAGGTGACGATTTCATCCGTTACATTTCTTCCACCTGAAAGTGTGACCAGAATCATTGACTATTGTGGCAATAGCGTATTGTATTTCTTACCTCCTTAAAAGGATGGATCCGCTAATTCCTTCCGGCATCCTACAGCCATCTGTCATCCTTGCATCTCAAAATCTGACCTGCTGCAAAGATCAATGTTTGACAGAGTATTTTTGTCAGGCAACAAATGTCAATGATTTGTCCTTGGATTCATTTTGTAATGGTGAATATAAATGCACACCTTCTGTGGGATGAATGGCTGTATGGGTTTATCTTGTTTCTCTCCATACAATCAGCTGTTTTGTTCCAAATCTAGTTGGTACAAGTGGCTTCCTTATTCTGAAGCTAAAGAAATCCGTCCAGTTCTTACCCCCACCCACTTCCTCTGTGCGTCTCCTTTCTCTTCTCTTGCAGCCTCTTTGCCCATTCCTTTTTCATGTCTCTCTCCTCACCCATTTCCCTTCCCTCTTTCTTCTCCCTCCCTTCCTCAGTTCCCTGGTGTTTTTCCTCACTAACTTCATACTCACTCCCTCCCTCCCCCCGCAAGTTATCTGATGCCTTGTCCCTGCCTTGTTTCTTTCATCCTTCTGTCTCACATTCCCTTCTTTAGCAATGGAAGCAGGTTGGTTGCAGAAGGCCCTACTCCATCACCCTGGTGCCTGTACTCAGACCCACAGACAGCAGCCTTGTGCTCTGGGTGACATCCTGGTGTGAAATCCTGCAGCCCCTGGTGGCCGACCCAACAATCACTGCCTCACAACAGAGTCACGGGTCATCGTCATCACCTCCTCATCTGGGCAAAGTGATCTGCCCCCCATCCTCTCAGGGGAGGTGTAGGGGGAAAGCTCTGGCTGGCTCTGAACTCTCAAATGACACTTGAGATCTAGAGTCACCAGCTGTGGCTCTGTCTGTGACAGTGAGTTCCAGGCTCACGAACGGCTCCTTTCCCTGTGACTTGGATGGAATGGGACTTACGCAGCCCTCACCTATGAAAGCTTACATCATAGTTCCCTTCCCCTGCCTGTCTCCACCTCTGGGTTTCTCTCGGTCACCACCCCTGTGGTGGAATGTTCCATTTCCATCACAGTGGGCCAATGCTGAGCAGGGCTGAGTTCCTGCATCTCTCTCAGGGAACCAGTGGGAGCTGCAGGTGCCCAGCCCCTCAGGACTAACCCTGTTGGCTTCATTTCATGGCACCGTGCTGTGCCCTCCATCTTGGGGTCTAGGCCACTAGCTGCAGACCCACCAGGGGACTGACAGCCAGCACCTCCTGTTCCGGGGAATCCAGGCAGGGGTTTCAGTGTTAGCTGGAGATGGGCAGATACCAGACCCATCACTCCACCCTTCCATGATCGCTGGGGGCTCTGATTAAAGGGCACCTGTTATTGGCTGTGTGGGCCCATACGTTGTCCTGGCTCTGGCCAGGTAGCTGGCCCAGCAGACCTCAGTCAAACTTCCCAAAAGACCACAGACTCGTTCGGTGGCAAAGGCGCTTGGCCAGATTTGTTGTCAACAAAGCACTTGTACTCGCACCCCATAGACTTTGCGTGGACACTGGGACACGGACGCCCCTGAGAATGGACCAGCTCAGTCAGCAGTGGGACTTTCCACTGCCCCCTTGGCCAGATGTACCTTCCGTGACCCCTTTTATACACTGATACAGACAAGTTGTGTATTACCCCTCTCACGTGGTTAGTTGTTCAGATATAGATATTCAGGCCTGTCTACAAAGGCCTGTACTTTAAGAATTTAGGTGTATTCTTATCACTTGGCTAGTGATAGAGATATAAAAGAATCAAAATCACTGTCTGCCGGTGTAAGGGCCTTCTCTCACTGTGACAGTCTGAGG
Source organism: Natator depressus (assembly GCF_965152275.1). Taxonomy (NCBI): domain Eukaryota; kingdom Metazoa; phylum Chordata; order Testudines; family Cheloniidae; genus Natator; species Natator depressus. The sequence goes on along the minus strand of NC_134245.1, from coordinate 7,413,306 downwards.
CCCTGTTCTTAGGCTAAGGCCTTTGGCTAAGCAGCAGAGGCAGCCATAAGCTGGGAAGCGACTGGTCACCGCCTCCCATTCCAAACTAGTCCCATTGAAAGAAGGTGCTACTGGGCTCTTAGGCACTGTTAGGACAGGATTGTATTCCTATCACCTCCAGAGAAAGGGAAGTGCCTAGAAGATGTAAAAGGAAACTTAGTTTGAGAGCATCCTGTCTGGCAAGAACTCACTTATCAATAGCTGGGATGTGAAATCCTCACTTCTGTATTGTTTTGTCATTATAGTTCCCACTTTGCTATTGCTTGACTGTATAATCTCTGTCTGGTTCTGTGATTGATTGTTTCTGTCTGCTGTATAATTAATTTTGCTGGGTGTAAACTAATTAAGGTGGTGGGATATAATTTGTTACGTAGTCATGTTACAATACGTTAGGATTGGTTAGGTAAATTTTAGGAAAATGATAGCTTAAGGTATAGCTAAGCGGAACTCACGTTTACTATATAGTCTGCAGTCAATCAGGAAGTGGGGGTGTGTGGGTAGGGGAAATGGGAACAGGGAATGGGGATGGGGAAACTGGAATCATGTTTGGCTAAGGGCAGGAATGGGAACAGGGACACAGGTGTAAGGCTCTGTGGTGTCAGAGCTGGGAAGGGGGACACTAAGGAAGGAAACTGGAATCATGCTTGCTGGAAGTTTACAACAATAAACATCGAATTGTTTGCACCTTTGGACTTGGGGTATTGTTGCTCTCTGTTCATGCGAGAAGGACCAGGGAAGTAAGTGGGTGAAGGAATAAGCCCCCTAACATCTTAGTGCCAGTGACTGACTCGGATGCATCGCACTGGATAGGTGAGTGGCAGCCTGTAAGTCCCCCTCCCCAACAGTCCGCGCAGCTGCTTGGAGGGGGTATCGCGAACTCTTGTGATGGTAGTTGCGGGTTCTGGCAAGCCAGGGTAAAGGATTTTTTGGATAAATGGATGAGGAAGAACCAGGGCCCATACCAGGTGCAGGGGTCAACCTGGGATGAGATTAAAAAGGAAATGGAGGAAGTGTTAGGGGACCCGGAGGGATGGGGGGTGGCTGAGGAGCCCACCCTCCTTGGTATGTGGGTAGTGGAAGAAGGTCCCTGCCCATGGGGACTGAATGCCTTCCAGGGAAAGGAGGCACTTCAGTCTGCTTGTGAGAGGGTTGAAGTAAGGGCAGCATTATGGGAAGCTGCCAGGAATCTTTCAAGTTTGGTGCTGCTTCAGCAAGGGCTGCTGAAGGGTTGTAAATTAGTTAGGGGTAGTGAAAGATGATGTGGCCCAAAAGGGTTTCTAGTCAAAAGCAGAGTTAACAGACTACCTTTAGAGACTGGAGCTGGGACTTGATCCTGGGGGAGTGGAGAGAAAGAAGGGGGGGGAAAAAAGTTTCAAAGTGCAACCTGCCTTTCCACACCCTTTTGTTTTTCTGAAGTTTTAATGGAGGGTACTTTGGATACTTACGTGAGATGTCAAGAAGGAAGTTTTTGTTTAATGATAAAACCCAGTTATATAAACATAACTGTATGTGCAACTCTGTGCAGTCACATTCGATGGAAGCTTGGTAATTAAATTATCCAAGGGGGTCAGGTCGAGTGGCTACTACCACCACTAGGCTTCTGTCCCCAGAAGCCTCTACAGCTCTTCTGAGGGAAAATGGGCCCTTTTCCTACAGAAATGGTCTATAAGGGACTGCTGCAGGCAGAGAGAGAATCTGATCAAAATTATTTGACTATTGGGTAATGTAATCAAAATCATTAAAGGATGTAAGGGGTTTCTATTGGAACTTAACTGCCCCTGGTTGTGTCTAGTTGTACAAGATGGAAGTGTAATCGGGGTACAGTTGTGTAAAAGAGTAATCACAGTGCAAGGGATGTTAGGTAAAAGAGAATTTTGTGTGTTTGCACTGGTAAAAGAAAAGGAAAAGGGGAGGAATGATGAGAACACTGAGCCTTGGGGTGGCTCTGGGGGATCAGATTGTTGCTTTGGTGGGTGTGCATGAAAACTCTGTGGGCATGGGGGAGGCAGTTACACCTTGTGTAAAATTAATATGGCTAATATAATGTTATGGAGGTTAAACTGTATGGAAGGAATGTGCATTTTCCCAGGACGTGTGCAATGTATATTGGAGAAGGGGTAAAAGAAATGCAACTAAAACATGGTACTTAATTAAAATCCTATTAGGGCTCCAAAAGGGGCCACAATAGGTTGTGCTTTCTTTTTCAGATCTCTGTGTGTTTTGGAGCAGGAGATGAAAGTGGAAAGTGATCAGAACTCTGGTGGAAGTAAAATGTTTCCCTTTTAAGACAGTGTCTGAGCTGCTAACAGCTTTGGATCCAGAAGCAAGCTAGTAAGCCTCTGTGTAAATGCAAATTACCTAGCTGATGGGCACAAAGGAGCTGCAAATAATGAATACATCTGATCAGCAAACAGGCTACTAGAAGACTCAGATTATGGCCCTCCAAAGAAAGGGAGGTGAAAAAACAAGTCAAGCCTGAAAATAAGGGGGACAGGTTAACTTTGTGTGTGTGTGCGTGTGTGTGTGTGTGTGTGTGTGTGCGTGCACGCGCAGTACTAAAATCTGAAGCTGTGTCTCAGCTATTACCTGAGAATAAACTTAAAGCTTGGTACAGCAGAGAAACTATTGCAAACTTGGTCTGTTGTACAAGAGGGGAAACTGAGGCACACCACCTCATGAATTTCATAAATGACCAGTGAGTGGGGTAATTCACTAGCTTGACTATAGAACAAAATAAGGACAGCCTGGAGGTAATTCTTCTGTTTTTCCTGCAATTAGCAAGGAAATTTGTAAAAGAAAGTGGTATTATTATTATTTATTATTAAGCAATAATCTGTCCCCACCAGGGGGGTGGAAATTGTTTCTTTTGTTTTTCAGACACTACAAGCAAGCTGGCGCCAGTGGGAAAAATAACCCACAATACCATGGATCTGTGTTTTGTGTTTGTCTTGTTGCTAGCATTGTTGTGTTTTAATGAACAGAAAACCTCATGAGACGGTGGGGGATGGCTTCAAAAGCCTGACCTTGGGGGGGAAGGTGTGTATGGGAATGCAAAATGCTCCACTAGGAGGCCAGCACCTGTGTAATAGCTACCGTGGTACCTGGAAATGGAATGGCAGCTAAGGTGGCCCCCACAAGCCCTATGGAAATAATGAGAAGGGGAGGAGCTCACTGGGAATCAATGGAGGGGTGTGTAAAATAGTGTAAATCAACAGAAGATGTTTGGATGTGCCCCTCTCCTGTGACTATGGAGGAGCAGGATCAATGGCCTATGCAAGGGGTGGACAGTTGGGTGTACTGTGTATAAGGTGTTTTGCTGGGAATGTACATATTACTGGGGGCACAATTACACCAGCCTATAACCAAACTACACACATCTACATGCTGCTATCTGGACTTTGGTGCACAAATGGATCTGTGAGTCTTATTGCTGTAAATAATCAAACCAGGGCCTACTGCCTGATTCCATACCAAGTGGTCAAGCTGGTTTGGACAATATCCCATTTCTCTGTGAACATTCAATGGACTTATGATATGGACAAAAGCAAGCAAAACCTGCAGGGGCAGCTTGTTGCAACTGCCAGCAACTGGACACATCAGATCGTGACCCCGTCGAAGGAGGAGAGGCAGTGATTTGGGGGTGTCTCGGATGTTGGACCATACTGCAGTGGTCAGGACTCGATGTTGCTGTGGATTTTCTATTGTTAACCGTACTTGTGTTACGTTGCATATGGAGATAATCTCTAAGTAATGTAGTAAGCCCTCCAAACCCTACAGTGTACTAGACAACCCGGACCCAACCTTCTCGGGCCCACTGTAATAGGAAGTCTGGAACACTAATTGGAATAGGTGTGGTATGCCCGTACGAGAGAAGGTGCAGGGCACTAGACTACACAAGGGGCAGTGGGAGAAATGGAATATCGACACCTTCCACCTTGATGCCTGGCCCTATCAGGAAATGTGTCGCCATATGTCCTATGCTTTTCCAGGGATACCTGGGCAGGAGGATCCCAAAAGAAAAAGAAAAAAAAGGGGTGGAGTGTTAGGATATAATTATTCAGGCCTGTCTGCAAAGGCCTGTATTTCAAGAATTTAGGTGTATTCTTATCACTTGGCTAATTATAGAGATGTAAAAGAATCAAAATCACTGTCTGCCGGTGTAAGGGCCTTCTCTTACCGTGACAGTCTGAGGCCCTGTTCTTAGGCTAAGGCCTTTGGCTAAGCAGCAGAGGCGGCCATAAGCTGGGAAGCGACCGGTCACCTCCTCCCATTCCAAACTAGTCCCATTGAAAGAAGGTGCTACTGGGCTCTGAGCCCTGGTCTACACTAGGACTTTAGGTCGAATTTAGCAGCGTTAAATCGATGGAAACCTGCACCCGTCCACACGATGAAGCCCTTTATTTCGACTTAAAGGGCTCTTAAAATCGATTTCTTTACTCCACCCCTGACAAGTGGATTAGGGCTTAAATCGGCCTTGCCGGCTCGAATTTGGGGTACTGTGGACACAATTCGACGGTATTGGCCTCCGGGAGCTATCCCAGAGTGCTCCATTGTGACCGCTCTGGACAGCACTCTCAACTCAGATGCACTGGCCAGGTAGACAGGAAAAGAACCGCAAACTTTTGAATCTCATTTCCTGTTTGGCCAGCGTGGCAAGCTGCAGGTGACCATGCAGAGCTCATCAGCACAGGTGACCATGATGGAGTCCCAGAATCGCAAAAGAGCTCCAGCATGGACCGAACGGGAGGTACGGGATCTGATCGCTGTATGGGGAGAGGAATCCGTGCCATCAGAACTCCGTTCCAGTTTTCGAAATGCCAAAACCTTTGTCAAAATCTCCCAGGGCATGAAGGACAGAGGCCATAACAGGGACCCGAAGCAGTGCCGCATGAAACTTAAGGAGCTGAGGCAAGCCTACCAGAAAACCAGAGAGGCAAACGGCCGCTCCGGGTCAGAGCCCCAAACATGCCGCTTCTATGATGAGCTGCATGCCATTTTAGGGGGTTCAGCCACCACTTCCCCAGCCGTGTTGTTTGACTCCTTCAATGGAGATGGAGGCAACACGGAAGCAGGTTTTGGGGACGAAGAAGATGATGATGATGAGGTTGTAGATAGCTCACAGCAAGCAAGCGGAGAAACCGGTTTTCCCGACAGCCAGGAACTGTTTCTCACCCTGGACCTGGAGCCAGTACCCCCTGAACCCACCTGAGGCTGCTTCCTGGACCCGGCAGGCGGAGAAGGGACCTCCGGTGAGTGTACCTTTTAAAATACTATACATGGTTTAAAAGCAAGCATGTGAAAGGATTACTTTGCCCTGGCATTCGCGGCTCTCCTGGATGTACTCCCAAAGCCTTTGCAAAAGGTTTCTGGGGAGGGCAGCCTTATTGCGTCCTTCATGGTAGGACACTTTACTACTCCAGGCCAGTAACACGTACTCGGGAATCATTGTACAACAAAGCATTGCAGTGTATGTTTGCTGGCGTTCAAACAACATCCGTTCTTTATCTCTCTGTGTTATCCTCAGGAGAGTGAGATATAATTCATGGTCACCTGGTTGAAATAGAGTGCTTTTCTTCAGGGGACACTCAGAGGAGCCCGTTCCTGCTGGGCTGTTTGCCTGTGGCTAAACAGAAATGTTCCCCGCTGTTAGCCACAGGGAGGGGGGAGGGTTGAGGGGGTAGCCACGCGGTGGGGGGAGGCAAAATGCAACCTTGTAACGAAAGCACATGTGCTATGTATGTAATGTTAACAGCAAGGTTTACCCTGAAAGAGTGCAGCCACTGTTTTATAAAATGTGTCTTTTTAAATACCGCTGTCCCTTTTTTTTTCTCCACCAGCTGCATGTATTTCAATGATCACAGGATCTTCTCCTTCCCAGAGGCTAGTGAAGATTAGAAAGAAAAAAAAACGCACTCGAGATGAAATGTTCTCCGAGCTCATGCTGTCCTCCCACACTGACAGAGCACAGACGAATGCGTGGAGGCAAATAATGTCAGAGTGCAGGAAAGCACAAAATGACCGGGAGGAGAGGTGGCGGGCTGAAGAGAGTAAGTGGCGGGCTGAAGAGAGGGCTGAAGCTCGAATGTGGCGACAGCGTGATGAGAGGAGGCAGGATTCAATGCTGAGGCTGCTGGAGGACCAAACCAGTATGCTCCAGTGTATGGTTGAGCTGCACCAAAGGCAGCTGGAGCACAGACTGCCACTACAGCCCCTGTGTAACCAACCGCCCTCCTCCCCAAGTTCCATAGCCTCCACACTCAGACGCCCAAGAACGCGGTGGGGGGGCCACCGGCCAACCAGCCACTCCGCCACAGAGGATTGCCCAAAAAAAGAAGGCTGGCATTCAATAAATTTTAAAGTTGTAAACTTTTAAAGTGCTGTGTGGCATTTTCCTTCCCTCCTCCACCACCCTTCCTGGGCTACCTTGGTAGTCATCCCCCTATTTGTGTGATGAATGAATAAAGAATGCATGAATGTGAAGCAACAATGACTTTATTGCCTCTGCAATCAGTGATCGAAGGGAGGAGGGGAGGGTGGTTAGCTTACAGGGAAGTAGAGTGAACCAAGGGGCGGGGGCTTTCATCAGGGAGAAACAAACAGAACTTTCACACCGTAGCCTGGCCAGTCATGAAACTGGTTTTCAAAGCTTCTCTGATGCGTACCACGCCCTCCTGTGCTCTTCTAACCGCCCTGGTGTCCAGCTGCGTGTAACCAGCATCCAGGCGATTTGCCTCAACCTCCCACCCTGCCATAAACGTCTCCCCCTTACTCTCACAGATATTGTGGAGCACACAGCAAGCAGTAATAACAGTGGGAATATTGGTTTCGCTGAGGTCTAAGCGAGTCAGTAAACTGCGCCAGCGCGCCTTTAAACGTCCAAATGCACATTCTACCACCATTCTGCACTTGCTCAGCCTGTAGTTGAACAGCTCCTGACCACTGTCCAGGCTGCCTGTGTACAGCTTAAGGGGTAGGCTGGGTCCCCAAGGATACATATAGGCATTTCAACATCCCCAACAGTTATTTTCTGGTCTGGGAATAAAGTCCCTTCCTGCAGCTTTTGAAACAGACAAGAGTTCCTGAAGATGCGAGCGTCGTGTACCTTTCCCGTCCATCCCACGTTGATGTTGATGAAACGTCCCTTGTGATCCACCAGAGCTTGCAGCACTACTGAAAAGTACCCCTTGCGGTTTATGTACTCGGCGGCTTGGTGCTCCGGTGCCAAGATAGGGATATGGGTTCCGTCTATGGCCCCACCACAGTTAGGGAATCCCATTGCAGCAAAGCCATCCACTATAACCTGCACATTTCCCAGGGTCACTACCCTTGATATCAGCAGATCTCTGATTGCGTGGGCTACTTGCATCACAGCAGCCCCCACAGTAGATTTACCCACTCCAAATTGATTCCCAACTGACCGGTAGCTGTCTGGCGTTGCAAGCTTCCACAGGGCTATCACCACTCGCTTCTCAACTGTGAGGGCTGCTCTCATCTTGGTATTCATGCGCTTCAGGGCAGGGGAAAGCAAGTCACAAAGTTCCATGAAAGTGCCCTTACGCATGCGAAAGTTTGGCAGCCACTGGGAATCGTCCCAGACCTGCAACACTATGCGGTCCCACCAGTCTGTGCTTGTTTCCCGAGCCCAGAATCGGCGTTCCACAGCATGAACCTGCCCCATTAGCACCATGATGCATGCATTGGCAGGGCCCATGCTTTCAGAGAAATCTGTGTCCATGTCCTGATCCCTCACGTGACCGCGCTGACGTCGCCTCCTCGCCCGGTATCGCTTTGCCAGGTTCTGGTGCTGCATATACTGCTGGATAATGCGTGTGGTGTTTAATGTGCTCCTAATTGCCAAAGTGAGCTGAGCGGCCTCCATGCTTGCCTTGGTATGGCGTCCGCACAGAAAAAAGGCGCGGAACGATTGTCTGCCGTTGCTCTGACGGAGGGAGGGGCGACTGACGACACGGCTTACAGGGTTGGCTTCAGGGAGCTAAAATCAACAAAGGGGGTGGCTTTACATCAAGGAGTATTTCAGGCAGGACTTCACGGAGGGTTCCAATAAGAAATGGTGCACCTAAGTTATTGTTCTTATAAGATCAAGGAGGTTAGTCTGGCCTCTGATTGATACATGGCTAGATTTACCTCGCTGCACCTTCTCTGTGAGTGACTGCAGTGTGACCTAGAGGAATGAGTCCCCTAGACGGGGGAGGAGGCAAATGAGTACAAAACATATCTGGTCTATTTCTTGTTTTGATCCACTCCATCTATCTTTTACATCTTTGGCTGGCAGCAGACGGTGCAGAAGGACTGCATGCCATCCACATCTCATGGCTGCCCGGCAGAAGATGGTGCAGTAGGACTGTTAGCCATCCTCATCTCTTGCCTGCCCGCCAGAAGATGATGCAATAGGACTGCTAGCAATCCATATCGCCTGCCTGCTCACCATAAGACGGTTCAATAGGACTGACTGCAGGACTAAAGAGAATGACCTGGTCAAGTCACTCCAAATTTAGTCCCTGCGCCCATGTCTGCCCAGGCGCTCCCAGCCGATGTGGCCAGGAGCACCTCGGACACGACGATGACGGCTACCAGTCGTATTGCACCGTCTGCTGCCACAAGGCAAGGGGTTGCTGATGCTGTGTAGCAATGCCGTACTGCGTCTGCCAGCACCCAGGAGACATACGGTGACGGTTACCTGAGCGGGCTCCATGCTTGCCGTGGTATGGCGTCTGCACAGGTAACTCAGGAAAAAAGGCGCAAAATGATTGTCTGCCCTTGCTTTCACGGAGGGAGGGAGGGAAGGAGGGCCTGACGATATGTACCCAGAACTACGCGCAACAATGTTTTAGCCCCATCAGGCATTGGGATCTCAACCCAGAATTCCAATGGGCAGCGGAGACTGCGGGAACTGTGGGATAGCTACCCCCAGTGCAACACTCCAGAAGTCGACTCTAGCCTCGGTACTGTGGAAGCACTCCGCCGAGTTAATGCACTTAATGCACTTAGAGCATTTTCTGTGGGGACACACACACTCGAATATATAAAACCGATTTCTAAAAAACCGACCTTATTCCGTAGTGTAGACATACCCTGAGGCACTATCAGGACAGGATTGTATTCTTATCACCTCCAGAGAAAGGGAAGTGCCTAGAAGATGTAAAAGGAAACTTAGTTTGATAGCATCCTGTCTGGCAAGAACTCACTTATCAATAGCTGGGATGTGAAATCCTCACTTCTGTACTGTTTTGTCATTATAGTTCCCACTTTTCTTTTTGCGAATACAGACTAACACGGCTGCTACTCTGAAACCTGTCACTTTGCTATTGTTTGTCTGTATAATCTCTGTCTGGTTCTGTGATTGTTTCTGTCTGCTGTATAATTAATTTTCCTGGGGGTAAACTAATTAAGGTGGTGGGATATAATTGGTTACATAGTCATGTTACAATATGTTAGGATTGGTTAGTTAAATTTCAGGAAAATGATTGGTTAAGGTATAGCTAAGCGGAACTCACGTTTTACTATATAGTCTGCAGTCAATCAGGAAGTGGGGGGGGTGTGGGGAGGGGAAATGGGAACAGGGAATGGGGGTAAGGAAATTGGAACCATGTTTGGCTAAGGGCAGGAATGGGAACAGGGACACAGGTGTCAGGCTCTGTGGTGTCAGAGCTGGGAAGGGGGACACTAAGGAAGGAAACTGGAATCATGCTTGCTGGAAGTTCACCCCAATAAACATCGAATTGTTTGCACCTTTGGACTTGGGGTATTGTTGCTCTCTGGTCAAGCAAGAAGGACCTGGGAAGTAAGTGGGTGAAGGAATAAGCCCCCTAATGTTACGTACTGTCCTGTAGCTGTGGGTTTGAACCCTAGGACGGGTCAGTGTGTCCCTGTACCATCTTTGGGGAGTGACTCTCCTGAAGCTGGGTGTTAGGGGGCTTATTCCTTCACCCACTTACTTCCCTGGTCCTTCTCGCATGAACAGAGAGCAACAATACCCCATGTCCAAAGGCGCAAATAATTCGATGTTTATTGGGGTGAACTTCCAGCAAGCATGATTCCAGTTTCCTTCCTTAGTGTCCCCCTTCCCAGCTCTGACACCACAGAGCCTTACACCTGTGTCCCTGTTCCCATTCCTGCCCTTAGCAAAACATGATTCCAATTTCCTAACCCCCATTCCCTCTTCCCATCTCCCCCACCCACACACCCATCCCCTCCCACCCACGCCCACTCACTTCCTCATTGACTACAGATTATATAGTAAAACTTGAGTTCTGCTTAGCTATACCTTAACCAATCATTTTCCTGAAATTTAACTAACCAATCCTCACATATTGTAACATGATTATGTAACCAATTATATCCCACCACCTTAATTAGTTTACACCCAGCAAAATTAATTATACAGCAGACAGGAACAATCACAGAACCAGACAGAGATTATACAGACAAACAATAGAAAAGTGGGAACTATAATGACAAAACAATACAGAAGTGAGGATTTCACATCCCAGTATTGATAAGTGAGTTCTTGCCAGACAGGATGCTGTTTCCTTTTACATTTTCTAGGCACTTCCCTTTCTCTGGAGGTAATAGGCATTATCAGGACAGGATTGTATTCCTAACAGCCCAGTAGCACCTTCTTTCAATGTGACTAGTTTGGAATGTGAGGATGTGACCGGTCACTTCCCAGCTTATGGCTGCCTCTGCTGCTTAGCCAAAGGCCTTAGCCTAAGCACAGGGCCTCAGACTGTCACAGTAAGAAAAGGCCCTTACACCGGCAGACAGTGATTTTGTTTCTCTTTTGTACCTCTCTAACTAGCCAAGTGATAAGAATGCACCTAAATTCTTAGAGTATAGGCCTTGACAGACAGGCCTGAATATCTATATCCTAACACTGGGGAAGGGAGTGCTGACACAGCCCATGCAGCAGGGGAGCTGTAGCCACAAGCAGGCTGTGGAGGGGAGACCCTGGAGGACTCGGCAGCACAAATGGCATTTGTAGCCACGCCTGGTGGTGCCTCTTGTGGGGGGAGAGGCAGAGAAGTGATGGGCCTTCCCTGTGCTAATTCAGGAAGGAGCAGTGACTGCCCAATAAAAAGGGATCTTTGCTGAATTTCCCAAAATCATGTCTCTGAAAAATCAACTCTGTCCTGTCTCCATAGGACACTGCTTAATACTTTTGAAGTTTTTTGGGTTCATGAAAAGGGGTTCCCTGACCCAGGCAGAGCTCAGGGCTCTGTGTGGGGGGAGGGGTGCGGGGGGGCATGGGGACCCAGGTGGAGCCTCCAGAGCCAAGGCGAAAGCAGTGATCCCTTGCAGAAGGGGAAATGGGACACCCGCTTTATAGTTCCCGTAGTGAGGGCGGGAGGTGCCCCAGGAGGACTGGAGGCTGCAGGATGGAGGTACCTATGGTTCAGCGACAGAAGGAGCAGCTGTCTGCAGGACATCAGGCCACGGGGGAGGAGCGGGGTGGCCTGATCCTGATGGTCAGGAGCTTGTGGCAGAGCTGAAGACACTGCGTGCAGAGACCTCGAAACACTGGAGAAGATGAAACTCTATAGACTGACTGAGACGAAGACTGGCGTTAAGGAGTGTTAATGAAGGGGGTAAGGCAGCACCTGGGCCTATAAAGGGCAGAGGGCATTCCCAAGAGGGAGGGGCTGTGAGGAGGAACTGGCTGAGGGAGACTGAGGTAGGAAATGGCAGGAAGCATCTGCCAGAGTCCCCGGAGATGCAGAAAGTGAGCTGAGAAACTGTCTTGATTTGTTCCAGTTTGGGACTAAACTGTGTCAGAGCCTGGGTGTGGTAGTGAGCCCTTGGCAAGCTGGGGAGAAGCCTGGCCGTGGGATGGTTCCCATTGCGTCCTCTGGAAGGAGTCTCCTGTAGCCCTAGGCTGTGACAGACGCTGCCTTCAATCCGATCTCCCCTCCCCTGCTGGGGTCTCCATCACTCTCTCTACTCATGTGTCTCTGTCCCTGGCCACACGCTGAGCTCCTGCATCTCCCTCTGAAACCAATATGGAGCTGCAGGTGTCCAGCCTCTGTGTCTGCCCTGTGCCTTTGTGCCCTCAGCCCCTCTCTGCTCTGTGTCTTGGGGTGTTTGACCCTGGCTAACGCTTGGGGCTGCAGTGTGTGTGGCAGCCGGATGCACAGTTAAGCTCTGCCCTTCTCCATGAAGGGAGGAAGCAGCTCTTTGTGTTGTCAGTGGGGCTGTGATAACCAACGCGCAGAATGTGTCACGCGCTGGGCTCTGGGGTTTTAACTGGTGGTTTTATAGCCCTGCAGCCAGCTCCTCCTCAGCAGGGCGTGTACAGACCATGGTGCCGTGAGAGGGCCAGGCTGAGACGGGCCGGAACCATCACTCCACCGCTCCATGATCTCTGGGGGGTTAAAATAAAATAAAACCCTGATCTGACTTTCTTCCCCTCACCCTAGGTTTGGGTTCATTTTGCCAAATAGAAGCGGAAAACCAAGACCACGGCCTGACCCCATTTTGCTCTCCTCTACTGTTAGGTTCCCAATTCCCATGGTATCTTAGCCCAGGATATCGCATTCTCCCCGCAACCGCCTTCCCAAGGTACGAGTCACTCCTATTGACTTCACCTTGGAGACGCTGTCTCCCTGCAGGGAGAATCGGGCCCCAATGGCTTTCAGTAGATGGGTTTATAGAGGATTCAGGCCCCACAACAACGTTTTGGGCATTGCCCTGTGGTTTGGGCTCAGCGTGCGGCTGCGAAGCTGATTGGGGGGACAGGAAGTGGACGCAGGGGGGGTGATAGGCCGGCAGCCGGAACTGGAGGTTAAACAGAAGTGCACAACTGAAGTAACGTGTTGCTGGCCCCTCTCCCTTCTCCATCCCCGCCAGCCGTGTGCTACTAATACTAACTGACCCTGTCCCGTGTCCCCGGGTCGTGCTCCCAGTCCCCCTGGGGCAGATGATGGAGTTCTGATTTCCCAGAATGCCTGCAAGGAGATCTACAGACCCCACGCTGGGCAATACAGGGGGAATGAGCTCGTGTGGGCCAACCCAGCACTGCCCTGAGAGGTGCCAGACTTGGAGAGGGGTTAAAGGAGAAGACAGCACAGCTGGAGCAGACTGCAGAGGACAGAGGCTTCCGGCCCCCAGATCCTGGGAAAGGGCTGGCTGACGGCAAGAGCTTCGTGGATGCCCGATGGCTCCCTGAGTTGAACCAGCCCTGGGGGACTATTATTTGCGGCTAGCCTGTGGGCCCCGTTCGGATGCTCAGGAAGTGGTGGCTCCACCTTGCCAATGGAAGAGCTGATTTGGGGTCGTTGACCACCCCTTTCAGAGCCGCTCATCAGTGGCTTGGCCAGAGGGGCTCTTACGACCACAGCAGCAGGGCAGAGCACTTGGCTGTGGCAGACCAAAGGCCTTGCCCTGGCCCCTTGGGGCATCCTGGGAGAGGAACGTGGTAACAGTGCTGCTGTACTTCCTGCTTTCCCCTCGACCGGTGTACCTGTCCAATTCCCCTCCCTATCCCTGGGGGGCTGTGCACATGGCTGTTCCCTCTCTGGGATGGCAGGCTGGTCTCCCCTGTGATGGGGCCCTGCTGGGGTGGAAGAGCGACACGGGGGGCCATGCTGGTTCTGATGGGGAGGAGCAGTGCACCATGGAGGGACTCTGCTCTGCTGTGTGGCTGGGAGCAGGGGCCTGGCAGAGGGGCACAGGATGGGTTTATAGAAAATGCAAAAAACGAAGGGAGGCAAGATCTCTCGAATGGATTTTATTGTCAGTTTCTAAATGGCCCAAAGGGCTGGTCCCTGCTCCATGCCCCAGAGGAAGGCGAAAAACCTCCAGGGTCTCTGGCCAATCTGCCCTGGAGGAAAATTCCTTCCTGACCCCAAACATGGCGATCAGTTTCACCCTGTGCATGCGAGCCAGGACCACAGTGGGGAAAGGACCCACTGGGCACTGTGGTTGCACACCCTGTCCCACGCCCCTCCAGGGGATTGTCTCTGTCCCAGTACTAACCAGTGGCCAGTTCTTTCTTCTTTGCTTCCACCCCAGCAGATGGGACCAGCTGCTCCCCTTAGCCCAACAGGTGACCCCAGGCACCTTTTGAACATTATTTCTTGACTACTGACCACACTGGCTGTGTTTCCTTCATCTGAAAGTCTAACCAAAGCCACTGACAAGCAGGTTCATCATCTCCTGATAAAGATGAATCCCCTGAGGTCTGCCATGCCCCTGAGCTCCTCTTCGATCCTGAGATGTGTGATCACCTGTAACAAACTCTTTGACACAACATAAGTTAGTAATTTTGTAGAGTTGATTGTATGCCCATTTGGTAGACTTACCAAATGCTTCTTACCTCTCCTCAGAGCCAATTCTGTTGCTTTATTGAATGAAGGGTCTTTTTCATGGTTTCATATCTTGAGATCCAATTGTCCTTTCAGGTGTTGGATCTGTTCAGCTCCATTCCTATTCCTTTGTGCTCAAATCCTGAGCGTCTGTAACTCTTCTCCTGAAAAGACAAATTAGGTTCACAAACTAGTTCCTGCAAAGCACAGCTGTGGCTGAAGAGATCAGCATTTGACAGGTAACTTGTTTGCTTATTATCAGTTTTACAGGCCCATAAATGTACACGATGCGTCACGATCTGGTCCATTTAGCAATAAGAGAATCCTAAGCGCTCACCTCTGTCAGGGACGCTCTCCTGCATTGTGGGTTTGTAACTTGACGGTGATAAGGGATTGTCTTCCCATTCTAGTCAAGGAAGGCAACTTTTTTCCCTCTCTGCAGGTCTGGGAACATGTGTTCCTGTATTCTTCAGTAACATGACTGCTTATGGTCCTCAACCCCTGGGAGATCAGATCAGCCGCATTTCTTTCACCTGAAGGGAAACCAGATCCATTAATTTCTCCATTATGAGGTGAATTCCTTACCTCTCGGCAGCCGTGATGACTTTCAGTGGTTTCCTTCCTGCAGATATCTCAGATCTTCTCGCAACTTCCTGAAGTTTTCACACCCTCAAAGTTCAAAGCTTCTGCGTTTCTCTCATCTGAAAGTATAACAGGATCTATTCATTTCCACCTGATTGTTAAAGAAATGTGATTTTTTCCTTTCCAACTGACATGCCCAGTTCAGCTAGTTGCATTTGCATTAATCCCTACAAGAGCACAACAGCCCTCTGGTCGTCTTCCCTTTGGAGATGTGCGACGTGTGACCTATTTATTTGGTCTGTAAGTGTTGCTTTAGCATGAGGTTCATTTGACAACCAGGGAAACGTCAGTGCTTACCTCCATGTCTGTGTTCTGCTGACTTGCTTCTTATTCAGATTTGCAACTAGCTGAACTATTTGAAGTGACTGTTTGTTTTCTGTTTGTTGTTCCTTGAAATAACAGCGTCTTCTCATTGGAGTCCTCCATGGATTGAGCGGCTGGCAAGTCCATGTTGCTTTGTCTTGCCTCTGCTTTTCACACTCTCCCCATGACAAGTCAGGTCCACCACAGTTCTTCTCCCTGAAAGGAAACTCCACACCACTTGATATACACATGGATGTTTGGAGACTGGTATTTCTTACCTCCTTGCCCGGGACAGCCACTTACCCTCACTTCTCCCTGGCAGGAATGGCCACCTGGTCTGTTCACATCTCCAGTTAGCAAAACCTGACAATTTATTATTACTCATTACCAGTTATGAAGAGTCATCAATAGAAACGGTTCCATAGCATCCAGATCATTAGGCTTCTACAGACTTTCCAGTGCTCACCTATTTGCCAATGATGTTCCACCACAAGGCTTTGATTCTTAGATGTACAGCCAGCTACACTGGTTACAACTTGAAGCATATAATTGGCTGCTTTCCTCTTTTGGAAAAAGAAGTAAAAGATGCTTTTCTTCCCCCTGGCCAGATATCGTTACCTGTCTGACTATTATTAAATTCAGCAGCCTCTTATCTTCCCCTGCCCCCTTAATGGTCAGACCTTCATTCCACCTGAAAATAGAAATAGAGCCAGTTATTCCTGCCCCTGTGCTGAGAGGAGGTGCGTTCCTTACCTCTTGATAGAAATGATCAATTCCACTGACTTCTTCTTCACATTTGATAAATAAGCAACAATGATCCATTCTGCACAAAGAGAATCAGCTGGAAAATTCTTCTCTGCAAATATAAGAGCAGGTTAAATGGTCATCTTCACACTCTGGTTAGTTGCACTTTTTCTGTGATACATCCTTGTTGGAACAACCCACCATTAGCCAGGAAGGGAAAAGGAGCAGATGTCATGATCATCGGTTAGAATTACCCACTTTCCTTACCTCTGAACAGGTATCTCCCACTTTTTTACTACTTTATTCAGTACAGCAACTTCTTGTGCCCTTTCGAGAGGTGACGATTTCATCCGTTACATTTCTTCCACCTGAAAGTATGACCAGAACCATTGACTGTTTGTTTGGGCAATGGCGTATTGTATTTCTTACCTCCTTAAAAGGATGGATCCGCTAATTCCTTCCTGTATCCTACAGCCATCTGTCATCCTTGCCTCTCAAAATATGACCTGCTGCAAAGATCAATGTTTGACAGAGTGTTTTTGTCAGGCAACAAATGTCAATGATTTCTTACTAAATTCGTTTTGTAACGGTGAGTATAAATGCACACCTTCTGTGGGATGAATGGCTGTATGTGGTTTCCTTATTTTTGACTAGAAGAAGTAGATATTTCTGTAACCTCTCAGAAGCTTTGGTTCTGTATATTGCTTTATTCTGACGAAACTGCTGGTAGCCTTTGACAGCAAAGGATAGATTCACTTCCTTCACCTGAAAGTACACTCAAATTGGTTCGTTTCCGCTCCATTGCTAGGAGAAGGTGCATTCCTTACCTCTTGATAGGAACAGTTTCTCTGACTACTGAAGTGGTACAATAAGAACTTCTGACAGACAAGCTGCAATGATCCAATCAATGGAAATCGGACCAAGTGCGATGTCGTCTCTTGAAAGGTGAAAAACAAGCTGATGCCACCACTCATCTACGGCCACTTGTACCCTTTCCTTTCTGAATTGTACAAATGCCTCCATTATTAACCCCTTGTTGTTACACCTGGCTGCTTTGCCTACATCTTGACAAAGGCAATCAGGATTCTATCTGAAACTAAAGAAATCCATCCAGGTTCTTACCCCCATCCACTTCCTCTGTGCTTCTCCTTTCTCTTCTCTTGCAGCCTCTTTGCCCATTCCTTTTTCATGTCTCTCTCCTCACCCATTTCCCTTCCCTCTTTCTTCTCTATCCCTTCCTCAGTTCCCTGGTGTTTTTCCTCCCTAACTTCATACTCCCTCCCTGCCCCCCGCCAGTTATCTGATGCCTTGTCCCTGCCTTGTTTCCTTCCTCTTTACAAGAATTCTTTCCTTCATCCTTCTGTGTCTCACATTCCCTTCTTTAGCAATGGAAGCAGGTTGGTCCGAGAAGTTCCTACTCCATCTCCTTGGTCTCTGTACTCAGACCCACAGGCAGCAGCCATGTGCTCTGGGCGACATCCTGGTGTGAAATGCTGCAGCCCCTAGTGGCCGACCCAACAATCACTGCCTCACAACAGAGTCACGGGTCATCGTCATCACCTCCTCCTCTGGGCAAAGAGACCTGCCCCACGTCCTCCCAGGGGAGGTGTAGGGGGAAAGCTCTGGCTGGCTCTGAACTCTCAAATGAGTCAAATGACACTTCAGATCTAGAGTCACCAGCTGGTGCTCTGTCTGTGATGATGAGTTCCAGGCTCACGAACGGCTCCTTTCCCTGTGACTTGGATGGAGTGGGACTTACGCAGCCCTCACCTATGAAAGCTTACGTCATAGTTCCCTTCCCCTGCCTGTCTCCACCTCTGGGTTTCTCTCGGTCACCACCCCTACGGTGGAATGTTCCACTTCCAACACAGTGGGCCAATGCTGAGCAGGGCTGAGTTCCTGCATCTCCCTCAGGAACCGGTGGGAGCTGCAGGTGCCCAGCCCCTCTCAGGACTAACCCTGTTGGCTGCATTTCATGGCACCGTGCTGTGCCCCTCATCTTGTGGTCTAGGCCGATCGCTGCAGACCCACCAGGGGACTGACAGCCAGCGCCGCCTGTACCGGGGAACCAGGCAGGGGTTTCAGTGTTAGCTGGAGATGGGCTGATACCAGACCCATCACTCCACCCTTCCATGATCGCTGGGGGCTCTGATAAAAGGACACCTGTTATTGGGTGTGTGGGCCCATGCGTTGTCCTGGCTCTGGCCAGGTAGCTGGCCCAGCAGACCTCAGTCAAACTGCCCGAAAGACCACAGACTCGTTCGGTGGCAAAGGCGCTTGGCTAGGTTTGTCGACAAAGCTCTTGTACTCGCACCCCATAGACTCTGCGTGGACAGTAGTGTTGGGGACACTGGGGCATGGCCACTGGGTATCTCGAGGGGATGGAAGACCACGAGTGTCGATGAAGCCCCCTCGCACTAGGCCCAAGTGTCCTTGGCCCCCCCTCCCGCCTGGAGGCACTCGCGGCAGCTCTGCGTACTAAGCCCAAGTGTCCTTGGCCCCCCGGCCTGGAGGCACTCACAGCAGTTCTGCTGAGGATCTGCAACAATATGTTGCAGAGTCAGACTGCCTGAAACTAAACAAGGCCAAACAGGGCAGATATGGAAGAACAATGCTGAATAAAGCGGCTTTATGTATGGTTTAACAGATGGTACAGAGAACAGGGGAACTTGCTCGTAACTGGATTGGCTGGCTATATGGCTACTTAGGGCAGCTTGCTATTGGATATGTGTGTTGAAGAAAGGATGTATAAAAGCCTGTGTAACTTCCTGCTCTGGGTGCAGGATTTGAGATTTTCTTCTCCCTGTACCTTTTTGCAGCTGCAAATAAACTTTTCTGCTTCTCCGCCCCGTTGTGATTATTGGGTGACGCACACCGGGGAACGAACCAACCTCAGCTGTTGTTCAGCCTCTCGGCACTGGGTGCCGGCAACAGTAGGACACGGACGCCCATGAGAAGGGACCAGCTCAGTCAGCAGTGGGACTTTCCACTGCCCCCTTGGCCAGATGTGCCTTCCGTGACCCCTCTTTTATACACTGATACAGACAAGTTGTGTGTTACCCCTCTCACGTGGTTAATTGTTCGGATATACATATTCAGGCCTGTCTGCAAAGGCCTGTATTTTAAGAATTTAGGTGTATTCTTATCACTTGGCTAGTTATAGAGATATAAAAGAATCAAAATCACTGTCTGCCGGTGTAAGGGCCTTCTCTTACTGTGACAGTCTGAGGCCCTGTGCTTAGGCTAAGGCCTTTGGCTAAGCAGCAGAGGCAGTCATAAGCTGGGAAGCGACCGGTCACCTTCTCCCATTCCAAACTAGTCCCATTGAAAGAAGGTGCTACTGGGCTCTTAGGCACTATCAGGACAGGATTGTATTCCTATCACCTCCAGAGAAAGGGAAGTGCCTAGAAGATGTAAAAGGAAACTTAGTTTGATAGCATCCTGTCCTGCAAGAACTCCCTTATCAATAGTTGGGATGTGAAATCTTCCCTTCTGTATTATTTTGTCATTATAGTTCCCACTTTTCTTTTTGCGAATACAGGCTAACACTGCTGCTACTCTGAAACCTGTCACTTTGCTATTGCTTGACTGTATAATCTCTGTCTGGTTCTGTGATTGATTGTTTCTGTCTGCTGTATAATTAATTTTGCTGGGTGTAAACTAATTAAGGTGGTAGGATATAATTAGTTACATAGTCATGTTACAATACGTTAGGATTGGTTAGTTAAATTTAAGGAAAAAGATTGGTTAAGGTATAGCTAAGCGGAACTCAAGTTTTACTATATAGTCTGCAGTCAGTCAGGAAGTGCCGGGGGTGTGGATGGGTGTGGGGAGGGGAAATGGGAACAGGGAATGGGGGTAAGGAAATTGGAACCATGTTTGGTTAAGGGCAGGAATGGGAACAGGGACACAGGTGTAAGGCTCTGTGGTGTCAGAGCTGGGAAGGGGGACACTAAGGAAGGAAACTGGAATCATGCTTGCTGGAAGTTCACCCCAATAAACATCGAATTGTTTGCGCCTTTGGACTTGGGGTATTGTTGCTCTCTGTTCATGCGAGAAGGACCAGGGAAGTAAGTGGGTGAAGGAATCAGCCCCCTAACATTAGTAACCATCCTGTAGCTGTGGGTTTGAACCCTAGGAGGGGTCAGTGTGTCCCTGTACCATCTTTGGGGAGTGACTCTCCTGAAGCGGGGGAAGGGAGTGCTGACACAGCCCATGCAGCAGGGGAGCTGTAGCCACAAGCAGGCTGTGGAGGGGAGACCCTGGAGGACTCGGCAGCACAAACGGCATTTGTAGCCACGGCTGGTGCTGCCTCTTGTTGGGGGGGGAGGCAGAGAAGTGACGGGCTTTCCCTGTGCTAATTCAGGAAGGAGCAGTGAGTGCCCAGTAAAAAGGGCTCTTTGCTGAATTTCCCAAAATCATGTGTCTGAAAAACCAGCTCTGTCCTGTCTCCAGAGGACACTGCTTAATACTTCTGAAGTTTTTTGGGTTCATGAAAAGCGGTTCCCTGACCCAGGCAGAGCTCAGGGCTCTGTGTGTGTGTGGGAGCGGTCGGGGGGGGGGGGGGGGCATAGGGACCCAGGTGGAGTCTCCATGGCCAAGGTGAAAGCAGTGATCCTTTGCAGACGCGGAAATGGGACACCCATTTTATGGTTTCCGTAGTGAGGACAGGAGGTGCCCCAGGAGGCTGCAGGATGGAGGTACCGATGGTTCAGCAACAGAAGGAGCAGCTGTCTGCAGGACATCAGGCCACAGGGGAGGAGAGGGGTGGCCTGATCCTGATGGTCAGGAGCTTGAGGCAGAGCTGGAGACACTGCGTGCAGAGACCTCGAAACCCTGGAGAAGATGAAACTCTATAGACTGACCGAGACGAAGACTGGCGTTAAGGAGCGTGGGGAACTTGGGGAATATGGCTACATTGGACTCTCGATGGAGTCTGTTCTGGCCTGGGGGGAGAGCAGCCCAGAAGAGGACTCACAAGTAAGGGAAAAGGCAGGTTTTCCTGAAGGGGTGTATGTCAGTCGGTGGCTGGCACCTGGAACTGAAGTAGGTCCTGCACCCCTGTTGGGCCAATGAAGGGGGCAAGGCAGCACCTGGGGCTATCAGGGGCAGAGGGCATTCCCGAGAGGGAGGGGCTGTGAGGAGGAACTGGTTGAGGGAGACTGGGGTAGGAAAGGGGAGGAAGCGTCTGCCAGAGTCCCCGGAGATGCAGAAAGTGAGCTGAGAAACTGTCTTGATTTGTTCCAATTTGGGACTAAACTGCATCAGAGCCTTGGTTTGGCAGTGAGCCCTTGGCAAGCTGGGGAGAAGCCCGGCCGTGCGACGGTTCCCATTGCGTCCTCTGGAAGGAGTCTCCTGTAGCCCTAGGCTGTGACAGACGCTGCCTTCAATCCGATCTCCCCTCCCCTGCCGGGGTCTCCCTCACTCTCTCCACTCATGTGTCTCTGTCTCTGGCCACATGCTGAGCTCCTGCATCTCCCTCTGAAACCAATATGGAGCTGCAGGTGTCCAGCCTCTGTGTCTGCCCTGTGCCTTTGTGCCCTCAGCCCCTCTCTGCTTTGTGTCTTGGGGTGTTTGACCCTGGCTAACGCTTGGGGCTGCAGTGTGTGTGGCAGCCTGAATGCACAGTTAAGCTCTGCCCTTCTCCATGAAGGGAGGGAGCAGCTCTTTGTGTTGTCGGTGGGGCTGTGATCACCAACGCGCAGAATGTCTCACGTGTTGGGCTCTGGGATTTTAACTGCTGGTTTTATTGCCCTGCAGCCAGCTCCTCCTGGGCAGGATGTGTACAGACCATGGTGCCGTGTTGGCCAGGCTGAGACGGGCCGGAACCATCACTCCACCACTCCATGATCTCTGGGGGGTTACAATAAAATAAAACCCTGATCTGACCTTCTTCCCCTCACCCTAGGTTTGGGTTCATTTTGCCAAATAGAAGCTGAAAACCAAGACCACGGCCTGCCCCCATTTTGCTCTTCTCTACTGTTAGGTCCCCTCCTGCACTGCAGTTTGTGAGCCAAGCCTACAATTCCCATGGTATCTTAGCCCAGGATATCGCATTCTCCCCCCAACCGCCTTCCCAAGGTACGAGTCACTCCTATTGACTTCACCTTGGAGACGCTGTCTCCCTGCAGGGAGAATCGGGCCCCAATGGCTTCCAGGAGACGGGTTTATAGAGGTTTCAGGCCCCACAACAACGTTTTGGGCATTGCCCTGTGGTTTGGGTTCAGCGTGCAGCTGCGAAGCTGATTGGGGTTGGGGGGGGCAGGAAGTGGACGCAGGGGGGGTGATAGGCAGGCAGCAGGAACTGGAGGTTAAACAGAAGTGCACAACTGAAGTAACGTGTTGCTGGCCCCTCTCCCTTCTCCATCCCCGCCAGCCGTGTGCTACTAATACTAACTGACCCTGTCCCGTGTCCCCGGGTCGTGCTCCCAGTCCCCCTGGGGCAGATGATGGAGTTTTGATTTCCCAGAATGCCTGCAAGGAGATCTACAGACCCCACGCTGGGCAATACAGGGGGAATGAGCTTGTGTGGGCCAACCCAGCACTGCCCTGAGAGGTGCCAGACTTGGAGCAGCTGGAGCAGACTGCAGAGGACAGAAGCTAACGGCCCTCAGCTCCTGGGAAAGGGCTGGCTGAAGGCAAGAGCTTTGTGGATGCCCGATGGCTCCCTGAGCTGAACCAGCCCTGGGGGACTATTATTTCCTGCTAGGGTGCTCAGGAAGCGGTGGCTCCACCTTGCCAATGGAAGAGCTGCTTTGGGGTCATTGACCACCCCTTTCAGAGCCGCTCATCAGTGGCTTGGCCAGAGGGGCTCTTACGACCACAGCAGCAGGGGAGAGCACTTGGATGTGGCAGACCAAAGGCCTTGCCCTGGCCCCTCAGGGCATCCTGGGAGAGGAACGTGGTAACAGTGCCGCTGCGCTTCCTGCTTTCCCCTCGACCGGTGCATCCGGCCATTTCCCCCCTCTATCCCTCGGGGCCCATGGACAGGGCTGTTCCCTCTCTGGGATGGCAGCCTGGTCTCCCCTGTGCTGGGGCCCTGCTGGGGTGGAAGAGCGACATGGGGGGCCATTCTGGTTCTGATGGGGAGGAGCAGTGCACCAGGGAGGGACTCTGCTCTGCTGTGTGGCTGGGAGCAGGGGCCTGGCAGAGGGGCACAGGATGGGTTTATAGAAAATGCAAAAAACGAAGGGAGGCAAGATCTCTCGAATGGATTTTATTGTCAGTTTCTAAATGGCCCAAAGGGCTGGTCCCTGCTCGATGCCCCAGAGGAAGGCAAAAAACCTCCACGGTCTCTGGCCAATCTGCCCTGGAGGAAAATTCCTTCCTGACCCCAAACATGGCGATCAGTTTCACCCTGTGCATGTGAGCCAGGACCACAGTGGGGAAAGAACCCACTGGGCTCTATGGTTACATAACCTGTCCCACGCCCCTCCAGGGGATTGTCTGTGTCCCAGTACTAACCAGTGGCCAGTGCTTTCTTCTTTGCTTCCATTCCGGCAGATGGGACCAGCTGCTCCCCTTAGCCCAACAGGTGACCCCAGGCAACTTTTGAACATTATTTTTGAATACTCACCACACTAGCTCTGTTTCCTACATCTGAAAGTCTAACCAAAGCCACTGACAAGCAGGTTCATCATCTCCTCATAAAGATGAATCCCCTGAGGTCTGCCATGCCCCTGAGCTCCTCTCAGATCCTGAGATGTGTGATCAGCTGTAACAAACTCTTAAGTTAGTAATTTTGTAGAGTTGATTATATGCTCATTTGGTAGACTTACCAAATGCTTCTTACCTCTCCTCAGAGCCAATTCTGTTGCTTTATTGAATGAAGGGTCTTTTTCATGGTCTCATATCTTATGAGATCCAATTGTCCTTTCAGGTGTTGGATCTGTTCAGCTCCATTCCTATTCCTTTGTGCTCAAATCTTGAGCGTCTGTAACTCTTCTCCTGAAAAGACAAATCAGCTTCACAAACCAGTTCCTGCAGAGCACAGCTGTGGCTGCAGAGACCAGCATTGACAGGTAACATGTTTGCTTATTATCAGATTAACAGGCCCATAAATATACACGATGTGTCATGATCTGCTCCATTTGGCAATAAGGGAATCCTAAGCGCTCACCTCTGTCAGTGACGGTCTCCTGCATTGTGGGTTTGTAATGTGATGGTGATAAGGGATTGTCTTCCCATTCTAGTCAAGGAAGGCAACTTTTTTCCCTCTCTGCCGGTCTGGGAACATGTGTTCCTGTATTCTTCAGTTACATGACTGCTTATAGTCCTCAATCCCTGGGAGATCAGATCAGCTGCATTTCTTTCACCTGAAGGGAAACCAGATCCATTAATTTCTCCATTATCAGGTGAGTTCCTTACCTCTTGGCAGCAGTGATGAGTTTCACTGGTTTCCTTCCTGTAGATATCACAGATCTTCTCGCAACTTCCTGAAGTTTTCCACCCTCAAAGTTCAAATGAGCTGCGTTTCTCTCATCTGAAAGTATAACAGGATCTATTCATTTCCACTTGCATGTTAAAGAAACGTGCTTTTTTCCTTCCCAACTGACATGCCCGGTTCAGCTAGTTGCATTTGCATTAATCCCTACAAGTGTACAACAGCCCCCTGGTCGTCTTCCCTCTGGAGACGTGTGATGTGTGACCTATTTATTTGGTCTGTAAGTGTTGCTTTGGCATGAGGTTCATTTGACAACCAGGGAAACGTCAATGCTTACCTCCATGTCTGTGTTCTGCTGACTTGCTTCCTATTCAGATTTGCAACTAGCTGAACTATTTGAAGTGACTGTTTGTATTCTGCTTGTTGTTCCTTGAAATAACAGCGTCTTCTTATTGGAGCCCTCCATGGATTGAGCAGCTGGCAAGTCCATGTTGCTTTGTCTTGCCTCTGCTTTTCACACTCTCCCCATGACAAGTAAGGTCCACCACAGTTCTTCTCCCTGAAAGGAAACTCCACACCACTTGATATACACATGCATGTTTGGAGACTGGTATTTCTTACCTCCTTGCCCGGGACAGCCACTTACCCTCACTTCTCCCTGGTAGGAATGGCCACCTGGTCTGTTCACATCTCCAATTAGCAAAACCTGACAATTATTTATTATTATTCATTACCAGTTATGAAGAGTCATCAATAGAAACGGTTCCTTAGCATCCAGATTGTTAGGCTTCTACAGACTTTTCCGTGCTCACCTACTTGTCAGTGATATTCCACCACAAGGCTTTGATTCTTAGATGTACAGCCAGCTACACTGGTTACAACTTGAAGCATATAATGGGCTGCTTTCCTCTTTCTGAGCTAGAAGTAAAAGATGCTTTTCTTCCCCTTGGCCAGGTATGGTTACCTGTCTATTAAATTCAGCAACCTCTTGTCTTCTCTCCTCCCCCCTTAATGATCAGACCTTCATTCACCTGAAAATAGAAATAGAGCCGGTTATTCCTGCCCCTGTGCTGAGAGGAGGTGCATTCCTTACCTCTTGATAGAAATGATCAATTCCACTGACTTCTTCTTCACATTTGATAAATAAGCAACAATGATGCATTCTGCAGAAAGAGAATCAGCTGGACAACTCATCTCTGCAAATGTAAGAGCAGCTTAAATGCTCATCCTCACACTCTGTTTAGTTGTACTTTTTCTGTCATACATCCTTGTCGGAACGGAAGGGGAAAGGAGCAGAAGTCATGATCATCGGTTAGAATTACCGACTTTCCTTACCTCTGAACAGGTAACTCCCACTTTTTTATTGCTTTATTCAGGACAGCAACTTCTTGTGCTCTTTCGAGAGGTGACGATTTCATCTGTTACATTTCTTCCACCTGAAAGTATGACCAGAACCATTGACTGTTTGTTTGGGCAATGGCGTATTGTATCTCTTACCTCCTTAAAAGGATGCATCTGCTAATTCCTTCCTGTATCCTACAGCCATCTGTCATCCTTGCCTCTCAAAATATGACCCGCTGCAAAGATCAATGTTTGACAGAGTATTTTTGTCAGGCAACAAATGTAAATGATTTGTCACTGGATTCGTTTTGTAAGGGTGAGTATAAATGCACACCTTCTGTGGGATGAATGGCTGTCTTGGTTTATCCTTTTTCTCTCCTTACAGTCAGCTGTTTTCTTACCAGTGTAGTAGGTATAAGTGGCTTCCTTAGTCACGTTCCCTTCTTTAGCAATGGAAGCAGGTTGGTCCGAGAAGTTCCTACTCCATCACCCTGGTCCCTGTACTCAGACACACAGGCAGCAGCCATGTGCTCTGGGCGACGTCCTGGTGTGAAATGCTGCAGCCCCTGGTGGCCGACCCAACAATCACTGCATCACAACAGTCGCAGGTCATTGTCACCACCTCCTCGTCTGGGCAAAGTGACCTAGTCCACATCCCACCATGGGAGCTGTAGGGGGAAGGCTCTGGCTGGCTCTGAACTCTCAAATGAGTCAAATTACACTTTAGATCTAGAATCACCAGCTGGGGCTCTGTCTGTGACAGTGAGTTTCAGGGTCAAGGGTTTCCCTGTGACTTGGATGGAGTGGGACTTACGCAGCCCTCACCTATGAAAGCTTACGTCATAGTTCCCTTCCCCTGCCTGTCTCCACCTCTGGGTTTGTCTCAGTCACCACCCCTACGGTGGACTGTTCCACTTCCATCACAATGGGCCAATTCTGAGCAGTGCTGAGTTCCTGCATCTCCCTCGGGAACCAGTGGGAGCTGCAGGTGATCAGCCCCTCTCAGGACTAACCCCGTTGGCTGCATTTCATGGCACCGTGCTGTGCCCTCCATCTTGTGGTCTAGGCCGATCGCTGCAGACCCACCCTGGGACTGACAGCCAGCACCTTCTGTACCGGGGAATCCAGGCAGGGGTTTCAGTGTTAGCTGGAGATAGGCTGATACCAGACCCATCACTCCAGCCTTCCATGATCAGGTGTCCTTTTATCAGAGCCCCCAGCATTGTTGGCTGTGTGGGCCCAGAGGTTGTCCTGGCTCTGGCCAGGTAGCTGGCCCAGCAGACCTCAGTCAAACTGCCCAAAAGACCACAGACTCGTTCAAAGCTGGCTAAGCGCCTTTGCCACCGTTCTCAACAAAGCACTTGTACTTGCACCCCATAGACTCTGCGTGGACACTGGGACACGGACGACCATGAGAATGGACCAGCTCAGTCAGCAGTGGGACTTTCCAATGCCCCCTTGGCCAGATGTTCCTTCCGTGACACCTCTTTTATACACTGATACAGACAAGTTGTGTATTACCCCTCTCACATGGTTAGGTACCATCCTCTAGCTGTGGGTTTGAACCCTAGGAGGGGTCAGTGTGTCCCTGTACCATCTTTGGGGAGTGACTCTCTCCTGAAGCGGGGGAAGGGAGTGCTGACACAGCCCATACAGCAGGGGAGCTGCAGCCACAAGCAGGCTGTGGAGGGGAGACCCTGGAGGACTCGGCAGCACAAATGACATTTTTAGCCAGGGCTCGTGGTGCCCCTTGTGGGGGGAGAGGCAGAGAAGTGATGGGCTTTCCCTGTGCTAATTCAGGAAGGAGCAGTGACGACCCAGTAAAAAGGGCTCTAGGCTGAATTACCCAAATCATTTCTCTGAAAAACCAGCTCTGTCCTGTCTCCAGAGGACACTGCTTCATACTTTTGAAGTTTTAGGGTTCATGAAAAGGGGTTCCCTGACCCAGGCAGAGCTCAGGGCTCTCTGTGTGTGAGGGAGAGGTGGGGGGCATGGGGACCCAGGTGGAGCCTCCAGGGCCAAGGTGAAAGCAGTGATCCTTTGCAGACGCGGAAATGGGACACCCATTTTATGGTTTCCGTAGTGAGGACAGGAGGTGCCCCAGGAGGACTGGAGGCTGCAGGATGGAGGTATCGATGGTTCAGTAACAGAAGGAGCAGCTGTCTGCAGGACTTCAGGCCATGGGGGAGGAGAGGGGTGGCCTGATCCTGATGGTCAGGAGCTTGAGGCAGAGCTGGAGACACTGCATGCAGAGACCTCGAACCCCTGGAGAAGATGAAACTCTATAGACTGACCAAGACGAAGACTGGCGTTAAGGAGCGAGGGGAACTTGGGGAATATGGCTACATGTGACTCTCGATGGAGTCTGTTCTGGCCTGGGGGGAGAGCAGCCCAGAGGAGGACTCACAAGTAAGGGAAAATGCAGGTTTTCCTGAAGGGGGGTATGTCAGTCGGTGGCTGGCACCTGGAACTGAAGTAGGTCCTGCACCCGTGTTGGGCCAATGAAGGGGGCAAGGCAGCACCTGGGGCTATCAGGGGCAGAGGGCATTCCCGAGAGGGAGGGGCTGTGAGGAGGAACTGGTTGAGGGAGACTGGGGTAGGAAAGGGGAGGAAGCATCTGCCAGAGTCCCCGGAGATGCAGAAAGTGAGCTGAGAAACTGTCTTGATTCGTTCCACTTTGGGACTAAACTGCATCAGAGCCTTGGTTTGGCAGTGAGCCCTTGGCAAGCTGGGGAGAAGCCCGGCCGTGTGACGGTTCCCATTGCGTCCTTTGGAAGGAGTCTCATGTAGCCCTAGGCTGTGACAGACGCTGCCTTCAATCCGATCTCCCCTCCCCTGCCGGGGTCTCCCTCACTCTCCCCACTCATGTGTCTCTGTCCCTGGCCACATGCTGATCTCCTGCATCTCCCTCTGAAACCAATATGGAGCTGCAGGTGTCCAGCCTCTGTGTCTGCCCTGTGCCTTTGTGCCGTCAGCCCCTCTCTGCTTTGTGTCTTGGGGTGTTTGACCCTGGCTAACGCTTGGGGCTCCAGTGTGTGTGGCAGCCTGATGCACAGTTAAGCTCTGCCCTTCTCCATGAAGGGAGGAAGCAGCTCTTTGTGTTGTCGGTGGGGCTGTGATCACCAACGCGCAGAATGTGTCATGTGTTGGGCTCTGGGGTTTTAACTGTTGGGTTTATTGCCCTGCAGCCAGCTCCTCCTAGGCAGGGCGTGTACAGACCATGGTCCCGTCTTAAGGCCAGGTTGAGACGGGCCAGAACCATCACTCCACCACTCCATGATCTCTGGGGGGTTACAATAAAATAAAACCCTGATCTGACCTTCTTCCCCTCACCCTGGGTTTGGGTTCATTTTGCCAAATAGAAGCTGAAAACCAAGACCACGACCTGCCCCCATTTTGCTCTTCTCTACTGTTAGGTTCCCTCCTGCACAGCAGTTTGTGAGCCACACCTACAATTCCCATGGTATCTTAGCCCAGGATATCGCATTCTCCCCGCAACCGCCTTCCCAAGGTACGAGTCACTCCTATTGACTTCACCTTGGAGACGCTGTCTCCCTGCGGGGAGAATCGGGCCCCAAATGCTTCCAGGAGACGGGTTCATAGGGGTTTCAGGCCCCACAACAACGTTTTGTCCGTTGCCCTGTGGTTTGGGTTCAGCGTGCGGCTGCAAAGCTTATTGGGGGGGCAGGACGTGGACGCAGGGGGGGTGATAGGCCGGCAGCAGGAACTGGAGGTTAAACAGAAGTGCAGAACTGAAGTAACGTGTTGCTGGCCCCTCTCCCTTCTCCATCCCCGCCAGCCGTGTGCTACTAATACGAACTGACCCTGTCCCGTGTCCCCGGGTCGTGCTCCCAGTCCCCCTGGGGCAGATGATGGAGTTCTGATTTCCCAGAATGCCTGCAAGGAGATCTACAGACCCCACGCTGGGCAATACAGGGGGAATGAGCTCGTGTGGGCCAACCCAGCACTGCCCTGAGAGGTGCCAGACTCGGAGCAGGGCTTAAAGGAGAAGACAGCACAGCTGGAGCAGACTGCAGAGGATAGAAGCTTCCAGCCCCTAGCTCCTGGGAAAGGGCTGGCTGAAGGCAAGAGCTTTGTGGATGCCCGATGGCTCCCTGAGCTGAACCAGCCCTGGGGGACTATTATTTCCTGCTAGGGTGCTCAGGAAGCGGTGGCTCCACCTTGCCAATGGAAGAGCTGCTTTGGGGTCATTGACCACCCCTTTCAGAGCCGCTCATCAGTGGCTTGGCCAGAGGGGCTCTTATGACCACAGCAGCGGGGCAGAGCACTTGGATTTGGCCGAGCAAAGGCCTTGCCCTGGCCCCTCGGGGCATCCTGGGAGAGGAACGTGGTAACAGTGCCGCTGCGCTTCCTGCTTTCCCCTCGACCGGTGCACCCAGCCATTTCCCCTCCCCATCCGGCGGGGGCCATGCACACGGCTGTGCCCGATCTGGGATGGCAGGCTGGTCTCCCCTGTGCTGGGACCCTGCTGGGGTGAAAGAGTGACATGGGGCTGGGCCAGGCTGGCTCTGAGGGGGAGGAGCAGTGCACCAGGGAGGGACTCTGCCCTGCTGCCTGGCTGAGAGCAGGGGCCTGGCAGAGGGGCACAGGACAGGTTTATAGAAAATGCAAATAACGAAGGGCGACAAGTTCTCTCTAATAGATTTTATTGTCATTTTCTAAATGGCCCAAAGGGCTAGTCCCTGCTCGATGCCCCAGAGGAAGGCAAAAAACCTCCAGGGTCTCTGGCCAATCTGCACTGGAGGAAAATTCCTTCCTGACCCCAAACATGGCGATCAGTTTCACCCTGTGCATGCGAGCCAGGACCACAGTGGGGAAAGGACCCCTGGTCACTGTGGTTACATACCCTGTCCCAGGCCCCTCCAGGGGATTGTCTGTGTCCCAGTACTAACCAGTGGCCAGTGCTTTCTTCTTTGCTTCCATCCCAGCAGATGGAACCAGCTGCTCCCCTTAGCCCAAGAGGTGACCCCAGGCAAATTTTGAACATTGTTTCTTGAATACTGACGACACTGGCTGTGTTTCCTTCATCTGAAAGTCTAACCAAAGCCACTAATGTCACTCAGAAGTGACAAGCAGGTTCTTAATCTCCTGATAAAGATGAATCCCCTGAGGTCAGCCATGCCCCTCAGCTCCTCTTAGATCCTGAGATGTGTGATCAGCTGTAAAAAACTCTTTGACACAACATAAGTTAGCAACTTTGTAGAGTTGATTGTATGCTCATTTGGTAGACTTACCAAATGCTTCTTACCTCTCCTCAGAGCCAATTCTGTTGCTTTATTGAATGAAGGGTCTTTTTCATGGTTTCATATCTTATGAGATCCAATTGTCCTTTCAGGTGTTGGATCTGTTCAGCTCCATTCCTATTCCTTTGTGCTCAAATCCTGAGCGTCTGTAACTCTTCTGCTGAAAAGAGAAATCAGCTTCACAAACTAGTTCCTGCAGAGCACAGCTGTGGTTGTAGAGATCAGCATTTGACAGGTAACTTGTTTGCTTATTATCAGATTTACAGGCCCATAAATGTTCACGATATCTCATGATCTGCTCCGTTTGGCAATAAGAGAATCCCAAGCGCTCACCTCTGTCAGTGATGGTCTCCTGCATTCTGGGTTTGAAACATGACAGTGATAAGGGATTGTCTTCCCATTCCAGTCAAGGAAGGCAACTTTTTTCCCTCTCTGCAGGTCTGGGAACGTGTTTTCTTGTATTCTTATGTAATGTGACTGCTTATCGTCCTCAATCCCTGGGAGATCAGATCAGCTGCATTTCTTTCACCTGAAGGGAAACCAGATCCATTAATTTCTCCATTATCAGGTGAGTTCCTTACCTCTTGGCAGCAGTGATGAGTTTCACTGGTTTCCTTCCTGTAGATATCTCAGATCTTCTCGGAACTTCCTGAAGTTTTCACCCCCTCAAAGTTCAAATCAGCTGCATTTCTCTCATCTGAAAGTATAACAGGATCTATTCATTTCCACCTGAACATGAAAGAAATGTGCTTTTTTCCTTCCCAACTGACATGCCCTCTGGTCTTCTTCCGTCTGGAGATGTGTGATGTGTGACCTATTTATTTGGTCTGTAAGTGTTGCTTTGGCATGAGGTTCATTTGACAACCAGGGAAACGTCAGTGCTTACCTCCATGTCTGTGTTCTGCTGACTTGCTTCCTATTCAGATTTGCAACTAGCTGAACTATTTGAAGTGACTGTTTGTTTTCTGTTTGTTGTTCCTTGAAATAACAGCGTCTTCTCATTGGAGTCCTCCATGGATTGAGCAGCTGGCAAGTCCATGTTGCTTTGTCTTGCCTCTGCTTTTCACACTCTCCCCCTGACAAGTAAGGTCCACCACAGTTCTTCTCCCTGAAAGTAAACTCCACACCACTTGATATACACATGGATGTTTGGAGAGTGGTATTGCTTACCTCCTTGCCCGGGACAGCCACTTACCCTCACTTCTCCCTGGTAGGAATGGCCACCTGGTCTATTCGCATCTCCAATTAGCAAAACCTGACAATGATTTATTATTATTATTACTCATTACCAGTTATGAAGAGTCATCAACAGAAACGGTTCCATAACATCCAGATCATTAGGCTTCTACAGACTTTCCAGTGCTCACCTACTTGTCAGTGATGTTCCACCACAAGGCTTTGATTCTTCGAGGTACAGCCAGCTACACTGGTTACAACTTTAAGCGTATAATTGCCTGCTTTCCTCTTTCTGAGCTAGAAATAAAAGATATCGTTACCTGTCTGACTGTTATTAAATTCAGCAACCTCTTATCTTCCCCCGCCCCCTTAATGGTCAGACCTTCATTCACCTGAAAATAGAAATAGAGCCAGTTATTCCTGCCCCTGTGCTGAGAGGAGGTGGGTTCCTTACCTCTTGATAGAAATGATCAATTCCACTGACTTCTTCTTCACATTTGATAAATAAGCAACAATGATCAATTCTGCACAAAGAGAATCAGCTGGACAACTCACCTCTGCAAATGTAAGAGCAGGTTAAATGCTCATCTTCACACTCTGGTTAGTTGCACTTTTTCTGTGATACATCCTTGTCGGAACAACCAACCATTAGCCGGGAAGGGGAAAGGAGCAGATGTCATGATCATCGCTTAGAATTACTGACTTTCCTTACCTCTCAATAGGTAACTCCCACTTTTTTATTGCTTTATTCAGGACAGCAACTTCTTGTGCTCTTTCGAGAGGTGACGATTTCATCCGTTACATTTCTTCCACCTGAAAGTGTGACCAGAATCATTGACTATTGTGGCAATAGCGTATTGTATTTCTTACCTCCTTAAAAGGATGGATCCGCTAATTCCTTCCGGCATCCTACAGCCATCTGTCATCCTTGCATCTCAAAATCTGACCTGCTGCAAAGATCAATGTTTGACAGAGTATTTTTGTCAGGCAACAAATGTCAATGATTTGTCCTTGGATTCATTTTGTAATGGTGAATATAAATGCACACCTTCTGTGGGATGAATGGCTGTATGGGTTTATCTTGTTTCTCTCCATACAATCAGCTGTTTTGTTCCAAATCTAGTTGGTACAAGTGGCTTCCTTATTCTGAAGCTAAAGAAATCCGTCCAGTTCTTACCCCCACCCACTTCCTCTGTGCGTCTCCTTTCTCTTCTCTTGCAGCCTCTTTGCCCATTCCTTTTTCATGTCTCTCTCCTCACCCATTTCCCTTCCCTCTTTCTTCTCCCTCCCTTCCTCAGTTCCCTGGTGTTTTTCCTCACTAACTTCATACTCACTCCCTCCCTCCCCCCGCAAGTTATCTGATGCCTTGTCCCTGCCTTGTTTCTTTCATCCTTCTGTCTCACATTCCCTTCTTTAGCAATGGAAGCAGGTTGGTTGCAGAAGGCCCTACTCCATCACCCTGGTGCCTGTACTCAGACCCACAGACAGCAGCCTTGTGCTCTGGGTGACATCCTGGTGTGAAATCCTGCAGCCCCTGGTGGCCGACCCAACAATCACTGCATCACAACAGAGTCACGGGTCATCGTCATCACCTCCTCATCTGGGCAAAGTGATCTGCCCCCCATCCTCTCAGGGGAGGTGTAGGGGGAAAGCTCTGGCTGGCTCTGAACTCTCAAATGACACTTCAGATCTAGAGTCACCAGCTGGGGCTCTGTCTGTGACAGTGAGTTCCAGGCTCACGAACGGCTCCTTTCCCTGTGACTTGGATGGAATGGGACTTACGCAGCCCTCACCTATGAAAGCTTACATCATAGTTCCCTTCCCCTGCCTGTCTCCACCTCTGGGTTTCTCTCGGTCACCACCCCTGTGGTGGAATGTTCCATTTCCATCACAGTGGGCCAATGCTGAGCAGGGCTGAGTTCCTGCATCTCTCTCAGGGAACCAGTGGGAGCTGCAGGTGCCCAGCCCCTCAGGACTAACCCTGTTGGCTTCATTTCATGGCACCGTGCTGTGCCCTCCATCTTGTGGTCTAGGCCCATCGCTGCAGACCCCCAGGGGACTGACAGCCAGCACCTCCTGTTCCGGGGAATCCAGGCAGGGGTTTCAGTGTTAGCTGGAGATGGGCAGATACCAGACCCATCACTCCACCCTTCCATGATCGCTGGGGGCTCTGATTAAAGGGCACCTGTTATTGGCTGTGTGGGCCCATACGTTGTCCTGGCTCTGGCCAGGTAGCTGGCCCAGCAGACCTCAGTCAAACTTCCCAAAAGACCACAGACTCGTTCGGTGGCAAAGGCGCTTGGCCAGATTTGTTGTCAACAAAGCACTTGTACTCGCACCCCATAGACTTTGCGTGGACACTGGGACACGGACGCCCCTGAGAATGGACCAGCTCAGTCAGCAGTGGGACTTTCCACTGCCCCCTTGGCCAGATGTACCTTCCGTGACCCCTTTTATACACTGATACAGACAAGTTGTGTATTACCCCTCTCACGTGGTTAGTTGTTCAGATATAGATATTCAGGCCTGTCTACAAAGGCCTGTACTTTAAGAATTTAGGTGTATTCTTATCACTTGGCTAGTGATAGAGATATAAAAGAATCAAAATCACTGTCTGCCGGTGTAAGGGCCTTCTCTCACTGTGACAGTCTGAGGCCCTGTTCTTAGGCTAAGGCCTTTGGCTAAGCAGCAGAGGCAGCCATAAGCTGGGAAGCGACTGGTCACCGCCTCCCATTCCAAACTAGTCCCATTGAAAGAAGGTGCTACTGGGCTCTTAGGCACTGTTAGGACAGGATTGTATTCCTATCACCTCCAGAGAAAGGGAAGTGCCTAGAAGATGTAAAAGGAAACTTAGTTTGAGAGCATCCTGTCTGGCAAGAACTCACTTATCAATAGCTGGGATGTGAAATCCTCACTTCTGTATTGTTTTGTCATTATAGTTCCCACTTTGCTATTGCTTGACTGTATAATCTCTGTCTGGTTCTGTGATTGATTGTTTCTGTCTGCTGTATAATTAATTTTGCTGGGTGTAAACTAATTAAGGTGGTGGGATATAATTTGTTACGTAGTCATGTTACAATACGTTAGGATTGGTTAGTTAAATTTCAGGAAAATGATAGCTTAAGGTATAGCTAAGCGGAACTCACGTTTACTATATAGTCTGCAGTCAATCAGGAAGTGGGGGTGTGTGGGTAGGGGAAATGGGAACAGGGAATGGGGATGGGGAAACTGGAATCATGTTTGGCTAAGGGCAGGAATGGGAACAGGGACACAGGTGTAAGGCTCTGGTGTCAGAGCTGGGAAGGGGGACACTAAGGAAGGAAACTGGAATCATGCTTGCTGGAAGTTCACCCCAATAAACATCGAATTGTTTGCACCTTTGGACTTGGGGTATTGTTGCTCTCTGTTCATGCGAGAAGGACCAGGGAAGTAAGTGGGTGAAGGAATAAGCCCCCTAACATCTTAGTGCCAGTGACTGACTCGGATGCATCGCACTGGTTAGGTGAGTGGCAGCCTGTAAGTCCCCCTCCCCAACAGTCCGCGCAGCTGCTTGGAGGGGGTATCGCGAACTCTCGTGATGGTAGTTGCGGGTTCTGGCAAGCCAGGGTAAAGGATTTTTTGGATAAATGGATGAGGAAGAACCAGGGCCCATACCAGGTGCAGGGGTCAACCTGGGATGAGATTAAAAAGGAAATGGAGGAAGTGTTAGGGGACCCGGAGGGATGGGGGGTGGCTGAGGAGCCCACCCTCCTTGGTATGTGGGTAGTGGAAGAAGGTCCCTGCCCATGGGGACTGAATGCCTTCCAAGGAAAGGAGGCACTTCAGTCTGCTTGTGAGAGGGTTGAAGTAAGGGCAGCATTATGGGAAGCTGCCAGGAATCTTTCAAGTTTGGCACTGCTTCAGCAAGGGCTGCTGAAGGGTTGTAAATTAGTTAGGGGTAGTGAAAGATGATGTGGCCCAAAAGGGTTTCTAGTCAAAAGCAGAGTTAACAGACTACCTTTAGAGACTGGAGCTGGGACTTGATCCTGGGGGAGTGGAGAGAAAGAAGGGGGGGGGAAAAGTTTCAAAGTGCAACCTGCCTTTCCACACCCTTTTGTTTTTCTGAAGTTTTAATGGAGGGTACTTTGGATACTTACGTGAGATGTCAAGAAGGAAGTTTTTGTTTAATGATAAAACCCAGTTATATAAACATAACTGTATGTGCAACTCTGTGCAGTCACATTCGATGGAAGCTTGGTAATTAAATTATCCAAGGGGGTCAGGTCGAGTGGCTACTACCACCACTAGGCTTCTGTCCCCAGAAGCCTCTACAGCTCTTCTGAGTGAAAATGGGCCCTTTTCCTACAGAAATGGTCTATAAGGGACTGCTGCAGGCAGAGAGAGAATCTGATCAAAATTATTTGACTATTGGGTAATGTAATCAAAATCATTAAAGGATGTAAGGGGTTTCTATTGGAACTTAACTGCCCCTGGTTGTGTCTAGTTGTACAAGATGGAAGTGTAATCGGGGTACAGTTGTGTAAAAGAGTAATCACAGTGCAAGGGATGTTAGGTAAAAGAGAATTTTGTGTGTTTGCACTGGTAAAAGAAAAGGAAAAGGGGAGGAATGATGAGAACACTGAGCCTTGGGGTGGCTCTGGGGGATCAGATTGTTGTTTTGGTGGGTGTGCATGAAAACTCTGTGGGCATGGGGGAGGCAGTTACACCTTGTGTAAAATTAATATGGCTAATATAATGTTATGGAGGTTAAACTGTATGGAAGGAATGTGCATTTTCCCAGGACGTGTGCAATGTATATTGGAGAAGGGGTAAAAGAAATGCAACTAAAACATGGTACTTAATTAAAATCCTATTAGGGCTCCAAAAGGGGCCACAATAGGTTGTGCTTTCTTTTTCAGATCTCTGTGTGTTTTGGAGCAGGAGATGAAAGTGGAAAGTGATCAGAACTCTGGTGGAAGTAAAATGTTTCCCTTTTAAGACAGTGTCTGAGCTGCTAACAGCTTTGGATCCAGAAGCAAGCTAGTAAGCCTCTGTGTAAATGCAAATTACCTAGCTGATGGGCACAAAGGAGCTGCAAATAATGAATACATCTGATCAGCAAACAGGCTACTAGAAGACTCAGATTATGGCCCTCCAAAGAAAGGGAGGTGAAAAAACAAGTCAAGCCTGAAAATAAGGGGGACAGGTTAACTTTGTGTGTGTGCGTGTGTGTGTGTGTGTGTGTGTGTGCGTGCACGCGCAGTACTAAAATCTGAAGCTGTGTCTCAGCTATTACCTGAGAATAAACTTAAAGCTTGGTACAGCAGAGAAACTATTGCAAACTTGGTCTGTTGTACAAGAGGGGAAACTGAGGCACACCACCTCATGAATTTCATAAATGACCAGTGAGTGGGGTAATTCACTAGCTTGACTATAGAACAAAATAAGGACAGCCTGGAGGTAATTCTTCTGTTTTTCCTGCAATTAGCAAGGAAATTTGTAAAAGAAAGTGGTATTATTATTATTTATTATTAAGCAATAATCTGTCCCCACCAGGGGGGTGGAAATTGTTTCTTTTGTTTTTCAGACACTACAAGCAAGCTGGCGCCAGTGGGAAAAATAACCCACAATACCATGGATCTGTGTTTTGTGTTTGTCTTGTTGCTAGCATTGTTGTGTTTTAATGAACAGAAAACCTGATGACACGGTGGGGGATGGCTTCAAAAGGCTGACCTTGGGGGGGAAGGTGTGTATGGGAATGCAAAATGCTCCACTAGGAGGCCAGCACCTGTGTAATAGCTACCGTGGTACCTGGAAATGGAATGGCAGCTAAGGTGGCCCCCACAAGCCCTATGGAAATAATGAGAAGGGGAGGAGCTCACTGGGAATCAATGGAGGGGTGTGTAAAATAGTGTAAATCAACAGAAGATGTTTGGATGTGCCCCTCTCCTGTGACTATGGAGGAGCAGGATCAATGGCCTATGCAAGGGGTGGACAGTTGGGTGTACTGTGTATAAGGTGTTTTGCTGGGAATGTACATATTACTGGGGGCACAATTACACCAGCCTATAACCAAACTACACACATCTACATGCTGCTATCTGGACTTTGGTGCACAAATGGATCTGTGAGTCTTATTGCTGTAAATAATCAAACCAGGGCCTACTGCCTGATTCCATACCAAGTGTTCAAGCTGGTTTGGACAATATCCCATTTCTCTGTGAACATTCAATGGACTTATGATATGGACAAAAGCAAGCAAAACCTGCAGGGGCAGCTTGTTGCAACTGCCAGCAACTGGACACATCAGATCGTGACCCCGTCGAAGGAGGAGAGGCAGTGATTTGGGGGTGTCTCGGATGTTGGACCATTCTGCAGTGGTCAGGACTCGATGTTGCTGTGGATTTTGTATTGTTAACTGTACTTGTGTTACGTTGCATATGGAGATAATCTCTAAGTAATGTAGTAAGCCCTCCAAACCCTACAGTGTACTAGACAACCCGGACTCAACCTTCTCGGGCCCACTGTAATGGGAAGTCTGGAACACTAATTGGAATAGGTGTGGTATGCCCGTACGAGAGAAGGTGCAGGGCACTAGACTACACAAGGGGCAGTGGGAGAAATGGAATATCGACACCTTCCACCTTGATGCCTGGCCCTATCAGGAAGTGTGTCGCCATATGTCCTATGCTTTTCCAGGGATACCTGGGCAGGAGGATCCCAAAAGAAAAAGAAAAAAAAGGGGTGGAGTGTTAGGATATAGCTATTCAGGCCTGTCTGCAAAGGCCTGTATTTCAAGAATTTAGGTGTATTCTTATCACTTGGCTAGTTATAGAGATGTAAAAGAATCAAAATCACTGTCTGCCGGTGTAAGGGCCTTCTCTTACCGTGACAGTCTGAGGCCCTGTTCTTAGGCTAAGGCCTTTGGCTAAGCAGCAGAGGCGGCCATAAGCTGGGAAGCGACCGGTCACCTCCTCCCATTCCAAACTAGTCCCATTGAAAGAAGGTGCTACTGGGCTCTGAGCCCTGGTCTACACTAGGACTTTAGGTCGAATTTAGCAGCGTTAAATCGATGGAAACCTGCACCCGTCCACATGATGAAGCCCTTTACTTCGACTTAAAGGGCTCTTAAAATCGATTTCTTTACTCCACACCTGACAAGTGGATTAGGGCTTAAATCAACCTTGCCGGCTCGAATTTGGGGTTCTGTGGACACAATTCGATGGTTTTGGCCTCCGGGAGCTATCCCAGAGTGCTCCATTGTGACCGCTCTGGACAGCACTCTCAACTCAGATGCACCGGCCAGGTAGATGGGAAAAGAACCGCGAACTTTTGAATCTCATTTCCTGTTTGGCCAGCGTGGCAAGCTGCAGGTGACCATGCAGAGCTCATCAGCAGAGGTGACCATGATGCAGTCCCAGAATCGCAAAAGAGCTCCAGCATGGACCGAACGGGAGGTACGGGATCTGATCGCTGTATGGGGAGAGGAATCCGTGCTATCAGAACTCCGTTCCAGTTTTCGAAATGCCAAAACCTTTGTCAAAATCTCCCAGGGCATGAAGGACAGAGGCCATAACAGGGACCCGAAGCAGTGCCGCGTGAAACTTAAGGAGCTGAGGCAAGCCTACCAGAAAACCAGAGAGGCGAACGGCCGCTCCGGGTCAGAGCCCCAAACACGCCGCTTCTATGATGAGCTGCATGCCATTTTAGGGGGTTCAGCCACCACTACCGCAGCCGTGTTGTTTGACTCCTTCAATGGAGATGGAGGCAACACGGAAGCAGGTTTTGGGGACGAAGAAGATGATGATGATGAGGTTGTAGATAGCTCACAGCAAGCAAGCGGAGAAACTGGTTTTCCCGACAGCCAGGAAATGTTTCTCACCCTGGACCTGGAGCCAGTACCCCCTGAACCCACCTAAGGCTGCTTCCTGGACCCGGCAGGCGGAGAAGGGACCTCCGGTGAGTGTACCTTTTAAAATACTATACATGGTTTAAAAGCAAGCATGTGAAAGGATTACTTTGCCCTGGCATTTGCGGCTCTCCTGGGTGTACTCCCAAAGCCTTTGCATCCTTCATGGTAGGACACTTTACCACTCCAGGCCAATAACACGAACTTGGGAATCATTGTACAACAAAGCATTGCAGTGTATGTTTGCTGGCGTTCAAACAACATCCGTTCTTTATCTCTCTGTGTTATCCTCAGGAGAGTGAGATATAATTCATGGTCACCTAGTTGAAATAGAGTGCTTTTCTTCAGGGGACACTCAGAGGAGCCCGTTCCTGCTGGACTGTTTGCCTGCGGCTAAACAGAAATGTTCCCCGCTGTTAGCCACGGGGAGGGGGGAGGGTTGAGGGGGTAGCCACGCGGTGGGGGGAGGCAAAATGCGACCTTGTAACGAAAGCACATGTGCTATGTATGTAATGTTAACAGCAAGGTTTACCCTGAAAGAGTGTAGCCACTGTTTTATAAAATGTGTCTTTTTAAATACCGCTGTCCCTTTTTTTTCTCCACCAGCTGCATGTGTTTCAATGATCACAGGATCTTCTCCTTCCCAGAGGCTAGTGAAGATTAGAAAGAAAAAAAAAAACGCACTCGAGATGAAATGTTCTCCGAGCTCATGCTGTCCTCCCACACTGACAGAGCACAGACAAATGCGTGGAGGCAAATAATGTCAGAGTGCAGGAAAGCACAAAATGACCGGGAGGAGAGGTAGCGGGCTGAAGAGAGTAAGTGGCGGGCTGAAGACAGGGCTGAAGCTCAAATGTGGCGGCAGCGTGATGAGAGGAGGCAGGATTCAATGCTGAGGCTGCTGTTGAACTAAACCAGTATGCTCCAGTGTATGGTTGAGCTGCAGCAAAGGCAGCTGGAGCACAGACTGCCACTACAGCCCCTGTGTAACCAACCGCCCTCCTCCCCAAGTTCCATAGCCTCCACACCCAGACGCCCAAGAACGCGGTGGGGGGGCCACCGGCCAACCAGCCACTCCGCCACAGAGGATTGCCCCAAAAAAAGAAGGCTGGCATTCAATAAATTTTAAAGTTGTAAACTTTTAAAGTGCTGTGTGGCATTTTCCTTCCCTCTTCCACCACCCTTCCTGGGCTACCTTGGTAGTCATCCCCCTATTTGTGTGATGAATGAATAAAGAATGCATGAATGTGAGAAGCAACAATGACTTTATTGCCTCTGCAATCGGTGATCGAAGGGAGGAGGGGAGGGTGGTTAGCTTACAGGGAAGTAGAGTGAACCAAGGGGCGGGGGGTTTCATCAGGGAGAAACAAACAGAACTTTCACACCGTAGCCTGGCCAGTCATGAAACTGGTTTTCAAAGCTTCTCTGATGCGTACCACGCCCTCCTGTGCTCTTCTAACCGCCCTGGTGTCCAGCTGCGCGTAACCAGCAGCCAGGCGATTTGCCTCACCCTCCCACCCCGCTATAAACGTCTCCCCCTTACTCTCACAGATATTGTGGAGCACACAGCAAGCAGTAATAACAGTGGGAATATTGGTTTCGCTGAGGTCTAAGTGAGTCAGTAAACTGCGCCAGCGCGCCTTTAAACGTCCAAATGCACATTCTACCACCATTCTGCACTTGCTCAGCCTGTAGTTGAACAGCTCCTGACCACTGTCCAGGCTGCCTGTGTACGGCTTCATGAGCCATGGCATTAAGGGGTAGGCTGGGTCCCCAAGGATACATATAGGCATTTCAACATCCCCAACAGTTATTTTCTGGTGTGGGAATAAAGTCCCTTCCTGCAGCTTTTGAAACAGACCAGAGTTCCTGAAGATGCGAGCGTCGTGTACCTTTCCCGGCCATCCCACGTTGATGTTGGTGAAACGTCCCTTGTGATCCATCAGAGCTTGCAGCACTACTGAAAAGTACCCCTTGCGGTTTATGTACTCGGCAGCTTGGTGCTCTGGTGCCAAGATAGGGATATGGGTTCCGTCTATGGCCCCACCACAGTTAGGGAATCCCATTGCAGCAAAGCCATCCACTATGACCTGCACATTTCCCAGGGTCACTACCCTTGATATCAGCAGATCTCTGATTGCGTGGGCTACTTGCATCACAGCAGCCCCAACAGTAGATTTACCCACTCCAAATTGATTCCCAACTGACCGGTAGCAGTCTGGCGTTGCAAGCTTCCACAGGGCTATCGCCACTCGCTTCTCAACTGTGAGGGCTGCTCTCATCTTGGTATTCATGCGCTTCAGGGCAGGGGAAAGCAAGTCACAAAGTTCCATGAAAGTGCCCTTACGCATGCGAAAGTTTGGCAGCCACTGGGAATCGTCCCAGACCTGCAACACTATGCGGTCCCACCAGTCTGTGCTTGTTTCCCGAGCCCAGAATCGGCGTTCCACAGCATGAACCTGCCCCATTAGCACCATGATGCATGCATTGGCAGGGCCCATGCTTTCAGAGAAATCTGTGTCCATGTCCTGATCACTCACGTGACCGCGCTGACGTCGCCTCCTCGCCCGGTATCGCTTTGCCAGGTTCTGGTGCTGCATATACTGCTGGATAATGCGTGTGGTGTTTAATGTGCTCCTAATTGCCAAAGTGAGCTGAGCGGCCTCCATGCTTGCCTTGGCATGGCGTCCGCACAGAAAAAAGGCGCGGAACGATTGTCTGCCGTTGCTCTGACGGAGGGAGGGGCGACTGACGACACGGCTTACAGGGTTGGCTTCAGGGAGCTAAAATCAAGAAAGGGGGTGGCTTTACATCAAGGAGTATTTCAGGCAGGACTTCACGGAGGGTTCCAATAAGAAATGGTGCACCTAAGTTATTGTTCTTATTAGATCAAGGAGGTTAGTCTGGCCTCTGATTGATACATGGCTAGATTTACCTCGCTGCACTTTCTCTGTGAGTGACTGCAGTGTGACCTAGAGGAATGAGTCCCCTAGACGGGGGAGGAGGCAAATGAGTACAAAACAAATCTGGTCTATTTCTTGTTTTGATCCACTCCATCTATCTTTTACATCTTTGGCTGGCAGCAGACGGTGCAGAAGGACTGCATGCCATCCACATCTCATGGCTGCTCGGCAGAAGATGGTGCAGTAGGACTGCTAGCCATCCTCATCTCTTGCCTGCCCGCCAGAAGATGATGCAATAGGACTGCTAGCAATCCATATCGCCTGCCTGCTCACCATAAGATGGTTCAATAGGACTGACTGCAGGACTAAAGAGAATGACCTGGTCAAGTCACTCCAAATTTAGTCCCTGCGCCCATGTCTGCCCAGGCGCTCCCAGCCAACATGGCCAGGAGCACCTCGGACACGACGATGTCGGCTACCAGTCGTATTGCACCGTCTGCTGCCACAAGGCAATGGGTTGCTGATGCTGTGTAGCAATGCCGTACCGCGTCTGCCAGCACCCAGGAGACATACGGTGACGGTTACCTGAGCGGGCTCCATGCTTGCCGTGGTATGGCGTCTGCACAGGTAACTCAGGAAAAAAGGCGCGAAACGATTGTCTGCCCTTGCTTTCACGGAGGGAGGGAGGGAAGGAGGGCCTGACGATATGTACCCAGAACTACGCGCGACAATGTTTTAGCCCCATCAGGCATTGGGATCTCAACCAGAAATTCCAACGGGCAGCGGAGACTGCGGAAACTGTGGGATAGCTACCCCCAGTGCAACACTCTGGAAGTCGACTCTAGCCTCAGTACTGTGGAAGCACTCCGCCGAGTTAATGCACTTAACGCACTTAGAGCATTTTCTGTGG
This sequence comes from Natator depressus, assembly GCF_965152275.1. Taxonomy (NCBI): domain Eukaryota; kingdom Metazoa; phylum Chordata; order Testudines; family Cheloniidae; genus Natator; species Natator depressus. The sequence continues at coordinate 7,369,392 of NC_134245.1, read as the reverse complement.
GGACACACACACTCGAATATATAAAACCGATTTCTAAAAAACCGACCTTATTCCGTAGTGTAGACATACCCTGAGGCACTATCAGGACAGGATTGTATTCCTATCACCTCCAGAGAAAGGGAAGTGCCTAGAAGATGTAAAAGGAAACTTAGTTTGATAGCATCCTGTCTGGCAAGAACTCACTTATCAATAGCTGGGATGTGAAATCCTCACTTCTGTACTGTTTTGTCATTATAGTTCCCACTTTTCTTTTTGCGAATACAGACTAACACGGCTGCTACTCTGAAACCTGTCACTTTGCTATTGTTTCTCTGTATAATCTCTGTCTGGTTCTGTGATTGTTTCTGTCTGCTGTATAATTAATTTTCCTGGGGGTAAACTAATTGAGGTGGTGGGATCCCTGTTCCCATTCCTGCCCTTAGCAAAACATGATTCCAATTTCCTAACCCCCATTCCCTGTTCCCATTTCCCCCTTTAGCAAAACAAATTTTCCAATTTCCTTACCCCCATTCCCTGTTCCCATCTCCCCCACCCACACACCCATCCGCTCCCACCCACACCCACTCACTTCCTCATTGACTACAGATTATATAGTAAAACTTGAGTTCTGCTTAGCTATACCTTAACCAATCATTTTCCTGAAATTTAACTAACCAATCCTAACATATTGTAACATGATTATGTAACCAATTATATCCCACCACCTTAATTAGTTTACACCAAGCAAAATTAATTATACAGCAGACAGGAACAATCACAGAACCAGACAGAGATTATAGAGATAAAACAATAGAAAAGTGGGAACTATAATGACACAACAATACAGAAGTGAGGATTTCACATCCCAGTATTGATAAGTGAGTTCTTGCCAGACAGGATGCTGTTTTCTTTTACATTTTCTAGGCACTTCCCTTTCTCTGGAGGTGATAGGCATGATCAGGACAGGATTGTATTCCTATCACCTCCAGAGAAAGGGAAGTGCCTAGAAGATGTAAAAGGAAACTTAGTTTGATAGCATCCTGTCTGGCAAGAACTCACTTACGAATAGCTGGGATGTGAAATCCTCCCTTCTGTATTATTTTGTCATTATAGTTCCCACTTTTCTTTTTGCGAATACAGACTAACACAGCTGCTGCTCTGAAACCTGTCACTTTGCTATTGCTTGACTGTATAATCTCTGTCTGGTTCTGTGATTGATTGTTTCTGTCTGCTGTATAATTAATTTTGCTGGGTGTAAACTAATTAAGGTGGTAGGATATAATTAGTTACATAGTCATGTTACAATACGTTAGGATTGGTTAGTTAAATTTAAGGAAAAAGATTGGTTAAGGTATAGCTAAGCGGAACTCAAGTTTTACTATATAGTCTGCAGTCAGTCAGGAAGTGCGGGGGGTGTGGATGGGTGTGGGGAGCGGAAATGGGAAGAGGGAATGGGGGTAAGGAAATTGGAATCATGTTTGGCTAAGGGCAGGAAGGGGAACAGGGACACAGGTGTAAGGCTCTGTGGTGTCAGAGCTGGGAAGGGGGACACTAAGGAAGGAAACTGGAATCATGCTTGCTGGAAGTTCACCCCAATAAACATCGAATTGTTTGCGCCTTTGGACTTGGGGTATTGTTGCTCTCTGTTCATGCGAGAAGGACCAGGGAAGTAAGTGGGTGAAGGAATCAGCCCCCTAACATTAGTTACCATCCTGTAGCTGTGGGTTTGAACCCTAGGAGGGGTCAGTGTGTCCCTGTACCATCTTTGGGGAGTGACTCTCCTGAAGCGGGGGAAGGGAGTGCTGACACAGCCCATGCAGCAGGGGAGCTGTAGCCACAAGCAGGCTGTGGAGGGGAGACCCTGGAGGACTCGGCAGCACAAACGGCATTTGTAGCCAGGGCTGGTGGTGTCTCTTGTGGGGGGAGAGGCAGAGAAGTGATGGGCTTTCCCTGTGCTAATTCAGGAAGGAGCAGTGAGTGCCCAGTAAAAAGGGCTCTTTGCTGAGTTTCCCAAAATCATGTCTCTGAAAAACCAGCTCTGTCCTGTCTCCAGAGGACACTGCTTCATACTTTTGAAGTTTTAGGGTTCATGAAAAGGGGTTCCCTGACCCAGGCAGAGCTCAGGGCTCTCTGTGTGTGTGGGAGGGGTGGGGGGCATGGGGACCCAGGTGGAGCCTCCAGGGCCAAGGTGAAAGCAGTGATCCTTTGCAGACACGGAAATGGGACACCCATTTTATGGTTTCCGTACTGAGGACAGGAGGTGCCCCAGGAGGCTGCAGGATGGAGGTACCTATGGTTCAGCAACAGAAGGAGCAGCTGTCTGCAGGACATCAGGCCACGGGGGAGGAGAGGGGTGGCCTGATCCTGATGGTCAGGAGCTTGAGGCAGAGCTGGAGACACTGCGTGCAGAGACCTGGAAACCCTGGAGAAGATGAAACTCTATAGACTGACCGAGACGAAGACTGGCGTTAAGGAGCGTGGGGAACTTGGGGAATATGGCTACATGTGACTCTCGATGGAGTCTGTTCTGGCCTGGGGGGAGAGCAGCCCAGAGGGGGCCTCACGAGTAAGGGAAAAGGCAGGTTTTCCTGAAGGGGGGTATGTCAGTCGGTGGCTGGCACCTGGAACTGAAGTAGGTCCTGCACCCGTGTTGGGCCAATGAAGGGGGCAAGGCAGCACCTGGGGCTATCAGGGGCAGAGGGCATTCCGGAGAGAGAGGGGCTGTGAGAAGGAACTGGTTGAGGGAGACTGGGGTAGGAAAGGGGAGGAAGCAGCTGCCAGAGTCCCCGGAGATGCAGAAAGTGAGCTGAGAAACTGTCTTGATTCGTTCCACTTTGGGACTAAACTGCATCAGAGCCTTGGTGTGGCAGTGAGCCCTTGGCAAGCTGGGGAGAAGCCCGGCCATGCAGTGGGTCCCATTGCGTCCTCTGGACGGAGTCTCCTGTAGCCCTAGGCTGTGACAGACGCTGCCTTCAATCCGATCTCCCCTCCCCTGCCAGGGTCTCCCTCACTCTCCCCACTCATGTGTCTCTGTCCCTGGCCACATGCTGAGCTCCTGCATCTCCCTCTCAAACCAATATGGAGCTGCAGGTGTCCAGCCTCTGTGTCTGCCCTGTGCCTTTGTGCCGTCAGCCCCTCTCTGCTTTGTGTCTTGGGGTGTTTGACCCTGGCTAACGCTTGGGGCTGCAGTTTGTGTGGAAGCCGGATGCACAGTTAAGCTCTGCCCTTCTCCATGAAGGGAGGGAGCAGCTCTTTGTGTTGTCGGTGGGGCTGTGATCACCAAGGTGCAGAATGTGTCACATGTTGGGCTCTGGGGTTTTAACTGGTGGTTTTGTAGCCCTGCAGCCAGCTCCTCCTAGGCAGGGCGTGTACAGACCATGGTGCCGTGTTAAGGCCAGGCTGAGACGGGCCGTAACCATCACTCCACCACTCCATGATCTCTGGGGGGTTACAATAAAATAAATCCCTGATCTGACCTTCCTCCCTCCACCCTGGGTTTGGGTTCATTTTGCCAAATAGAAGCTGAAAACCAAGACCACGGCCTGCCCCCATTTTGCTCTTCTCTACTGTTAGGTTCCCTCCTGCACCGCAGTTTGTGAGCCACACCTACAATTCCCATGGTATCTTAGCCCAGGATATCGCATTCTCCCCCCAACCGCCTTCCCAAGGTACGAGTCACTCCTATTGACTTCACCTTGGAGACGCTGTCTCCCTGCGGGGAGAATCGGGCCCCAATGGCTTTCAGTAGATGGGTTTATAGAGGTTTCAGGCCCCACAACAACGTTTTGGGCATTGCTCTGTGGTTTGGGTTCAGCGTGCGGCTGCGAAGCTGATTGGGGGGGCAGGAAGTGGACGCAGGGGGGGTGATAGGCAGGCAGCAGGAACCGGAGGTTAAACAGAAGTGCACAACTGAAGTAACGTGTTGCTGGCCCCTCTCCCTTTTCTATCCCCGCCAGCCGTGTGCTACTAATACTAACTGACCCTGTCCCATGTCCCCGGGTCGTGCTCCCAGTCCCCCTGGGGCAGATGATGGAGTTCTGATTTCCCAGAATGCCTGCAAGGAGATCTACAGACCCCACGCTGGGCAATACAGGGGGAATGAGCTCGTGTGGTCCAACCCAGCATGGCTCTGAGAGGTGCCAGACTTGGAGGGGGGCTTAAAGGAGAAGACAGCACAGCTGGAGCAGACTGCAGAGGACAGAAGCTAACGGCCCTCAGCTCCTGGGAAAGGGCTGGCTGACGGCAAGAGCTTTGTGGATGCCCGATGGCTCCCTGAGCTGAACCAGCCCTGGGGGACTATTATTCGCTGCTAGCCTGTGAGCCCCGTTCGGACGCTCAGGAAGCGGTGGCTCCACCTTGCCGATGGAAGAACTGCTTTGGGGTCATTGACCACCCCTTTCAGAGCCGCTCATCAGTGGCTTGGCCAGAGGGGCTCTTACGACCACAGCAGCAGGGCAGAGCGCTTGGATGTGGCCGACCAAAGGCCTTGCCCTGGCCCCTCGGGGCATCCTGGGAGAGGAACGTGGTAACAGTGCCGCTGCGCTTCCTGCTTTCCCCTCGACCGGTGCACCCGGCCATTTCCCCTCCCTATCCCTTGGGGGCCATGGACAGGGCTGTTCCCTCTCTGGGATGGCAGCCTGGTCTCCCCTGTGCTGGAGCCCAGCTGGGGTGGAAGAGCGACATGGGGGGCCATGCTGGTTCTGATGGGGAGGAGCAGTGCACCAGGCAGGGACTCTGCTCTGCTGTGTGGCTGGGAGCAGGGGCCTGGCAGAGGGGCACAGGATGGGTTTATAGAAAATGCAAAAAACGAAGGGAGGCAAGATCTCTCGAATGGATTTTATTGTCAGTTTCTAAATGGCCCAAAGGGCTGGTCCCTGCTCCATGCCCCAGAGGAAGGCGAAAAACCTCCAGGGTCTCTGGCCAATCTGCCCTGGAGGAAAATTCCTTCCTGACCCCAAACATGGCGATCAGTTTCACCCTGTGCATGCGAGCCAGGACCACAGTGGGGAAAGAGCCCACTGGGCACTATGGTTACATAACCTGTCCCACGCCCCTCCAGGGGATTGTCTGTGTCCCAGTACTAACCAGTGGCCAGTTCTTTCTTCTTTGCTTCCATTCCGGCAGATGGGACCAGCTGCTCCCCTTAGCCCAAGAGGTGACCCCAGGCAACTTTTGAACATTATTTTTGAATACTCACCACACTAGCTCTGTTTCCTACATCTGAAAGTCTAACCAAAGCCACTGACAAGCAGGTTCATCATCTCCTCATAAAGATGAATCCCCTGAGGTCTGCCATGCCCCTGAGCTCCTCTCAGATCCTGAGATGTGTGATCAGCTGTAACAAACTCTTTGACACAACTTAAGTTAGTAATTTTGTAGAGTTGATTATATGCTCATTTGGTAGACTTACCAAATGCTGCTTACCGTTCCTCAGAGCCAATTCTGTTGCTTTATTGAATGAAGGGTCTTTTTCATGGTCTCATATCTTACGAGATCCAATTGTCCTTTCAGGTGTTGGATCTGTTCAGCTCCATTCCTATTCCTTTGTGCTCAAATCCTGAGCGTCTGTAACTCTTCTCCTGAAAAGACAAATCAGCTTCACAAACTAGTTCCTGCAGAGCACAGCTGTGGCTGTAGAGAGCAGCATTTGACAGGTAACTTGTTTGCTTATTATCAGATTTACAGGCCCATAAATGTCCACGATGCGTCATGATCTCCTCCATTTAGCAATAAGAGAATCCTAAGCGCTCACCTCTGTCAGGGACGGTCTCCTGCCTTGTGGGTTTGAAACTTGATGGTGATAAGGGATTGTCTTCCCATTCTAGTCAAGGAAGGCAACTTTTTTCCCTCTCTGCAGGTCTGGGAACATGTGTTCCTTTATTCTTATGTAATATGACTGCTTATCGTCCTCAACCCCTGGGAGATCAGATCAGCTGCATTTCTTTCACCTGAAGGGAAACCAGATCCATTAATTTCTCCATTATGAGGTGAGTTCCTTACCTCTTGGCAGCAGTGATGAGTTTCACTGGTTTCCTTCCTGCAGATATCTCAGATCTTCTCGCAACTTCCTGAAGTTTTCACACCCTCAAAGTTCAAATCAGCTGCATTTCTCTCATCTGAAAGTATAACAGGATCTATTCATTTCCACCTGAACATTAAAGAAATGTGCTTTTTTTCTTCCCAACTGACATGCCTGGTTCAGCAAGTTGCATTTGCATTAATCCCTACAAGAGCACAACAGCCCTCTGGTCTTCTTCCGTCTGGAGATGTGCGATGTGTGACCTATTTATTTGGTCTGTAAGTGTTGCTTTGGCATGAGGTTCATTTGACAACCAGGGAAACGTCAGTGCTTACCTCCATGTCTGTGTTCTGCTGACTTGCTTCATATTAAGATTTGCAACTAGCTGAACTATTTGAAGTGACTGTTTGTTTTCTGTTTGTTGTTCCTTGAAATAACAGCGTCTTCTCATTGGAGTCCTCCATGGATTGAGCAGCTGGCAAGTCCATGTTACTTTGTCTTGCCTCTGCTTTTCACACTCTCCCCATGACAAGTAAGGTCCACCACAGTTCTTCTCCCTGAAAGGAAACTCCACACCACTTGATATACACATGGATGTTTGGAGACTGGTATTTCTTACCTCCTTGCCCGGGACAGCCACTTACCCTCACTTCTCCCTGGTAGGAATGGCCACCTGGTCTGTTCACGTCTCCAGTTAGCAAAACCTGACAATGATTTATTATTATTCATTACCAGTTATGAAGAGTCATCAACAGAAATGGTTCCTTCCCATCCAAACCATTCGGCTTCTACAGACTTTCCAGTGCTCACTTACTTGTCAGTGATGTTCCACCACAAGGCTTTGATTCTTCGAGGTACAGCCAGCTACACTGGTTACAACTTGAAGCATATAATTGGCTGCTTTCCTCTTTCTGAACTAGAAGTAAAAGATATCGTTACCTGTCTATTAAATTCAGCAACCTCTTATCTTCCCCCGCCCCCTTAATGGTCAGACCTTCATTCCACCTGAAAATAGAAATAGAGCCAGTTATTCCTGCCCCTGTGCTGAGAGGAGGTGCGTTCCTTACCTCTTGATAGAAATGATCAATTCCACTGACTTCTTCTTCACATTTGATAAATAAGCAACAATGATCAATTCTGCACAAAGAGAATCAGCTGGACAACTCATCTCTGCAAATGGAAGAGCAGGTTAAATGCTCATCTTCAGACGCTGGTTAGTTGCACTTTTTCTGTGATACGTCCTTGTTGGAACAACCAACCATTAACCGGGAAGGGGAAAGGAGAAGATGTCATGATCATTGGTTAGAATTACAAACTTTCCTTACCTCTCAACAGGTAACTCCCACTTTTTTATTGCTTTATTCAGGACAGCAACTTCTTGTGCCCTTTCGAGAGGTGATGATTTCATCCGTTAAATTTCTTCCACCTGAAAGTATGTCCAGAACCATTGACTGTTTGTTTGGGCAATGGCGTATTGTATTTCTTACCTCCTTAAAGGGCCGGATCCGCTAATTCCTTCCAGTATCCTACAGCCATCTGTCATCCTTGCATCTCAAAATCTGACCTGCTGCAAAGATCAATGTTTGACAGAGTATTTTTGTCAGGCAACAAATGTTAATGATTTGTCCTTGGATTCATTTTGTAACAGTGAGTATAAACGCACACCTTCTGTGGGATGGTTTATCTTGTTTCTCTCCATACAATCAGCTGTTTTGTTCCAAATCTAGTTGGTACAAGTGGCTTCCTTATTCTGAAGCTAAAGAAATCCGTCCAGTTCTTACCCCCACCCACTTCCTCTGTGCATCTCCTTTCTCTTGCAGCCTCTTTGCCCATTCCTTTTTCATGTCTCTCTCCTCACCCATTTCCCTTCCCTCTTTCTTCTCCCTCCCTTCCTCAGTTCCCTGGTGTTTTTCCTCACTAATTCATACTCACTCACTCCCTCCCCCCGCAAGTTATCTGATGCCTTGTCCCTGCCTTGTTTCTTTCATCCTTCTGTCTCACATTCCCTTCTTTAGCAATGGAAGCAGGTTGGTTGCAGAAGGCCCTACTCCATCACCCTGGTGCCTGTACTCAGACCCACAGGCAGCAGCCATGTGCTCTGGGTGACATCCTGGTGTGAAATCCTGCAGCCCCTGGTGGCCGACCCAACAATCACTGCATCACAACAGAGTCACGGGTCATCGTCATCACCTCCTCATCTGGGCAAAGTGATCTGCCCCCCATCCTCTCAGGGGAGGTGTAGGGGGAAAGCTCTGGCTGGCTCTGAACTCTCAAATGACACTTCAGATCTAGAGTCACCAGCTGGGGCTCTGTCTGTGACAGTGAGTTACAGGCTCACGAACGGCTCCTTTCCCTGTGACTTGGATGGAGTGGGACTTACACAGCCCTCACCTATGAAAGCTTACGTCATAGTTCCCTTCCCCTGCCTGTCTCCACCTCTGGGTTTGTCTCGGTCACCACCCCTACGGTGGAATGTTCCACTTCCATCACAATGGGCCAATGCTGAGCAGGGCTGAGTTCCTGCATCTCTCTCGGGGAACCGGTGGGAGCTGCAGGTGCCCAGCCCCTCAGGACTAACCCTGTTGGCTTCATTTCATGGCACCGTGCTGTGCCCTCCATCTTGGGGTCTAGGCCACTTGCTGCAGACCCACCAGGGGACTGACACCCAGCGCCTCCTGTACTGGGGAATCCAGGCAGGGGTTTCAGTGTTAGCTGGAGATGGGCTGATACCAGACCCATCACTCCCCCCTTCCATGATCGCTGGGGGCTCTGATAAAAGGGCACCTGTTGTTGGCTGTGTGGGCCCATACGCTGTCCTGGCTCTGGCCAGGTAGCTGGCCCAGCAGACCTCAGTCAAACTACCCGATTTGCTTGGCCAGATTTGTTGTCAACAAAGCACTTGTACTCACACCCCATAGACTCTGCGTGGACACTAGGACACGGACGCCCCTGAGAATGGACCAGCTCAGTCAGCAGTGGGACTTTCCACTGTCCCTTTGGCCAGATGTATCTTCCTTGACCCCTTTTATACACTGATACAGACAAGTTGTGTATTACCCCTCTCACGTGGTTAGTTGTTCAGATATAGATATTCAGGCCTGTCTACAAAGGCCTGTACTTTAAGAATTTAGGTGTATTCTTATCACTTGGCTAGTTATAGAGATATAAAAGAATCAAAATCACTGTCTGCCGGTGTAAGGGCCTTCTCTTACTGTGACAGTCTGAGGTCCTGTGCTTAGGCTAAGGCCTTTGGCTAAGCAGCAGAGGCGTCCAAGCTGGGAAACAACCGGTCACCTCCTCCCATTCCAAACTAGTCCCATTGAAAGAAGGTGCTACTGGACTCTTAGGCACTCTTAGGACAGGATTGTATTCCTATCACCTCCAGAGAAAGGGAAGTGCCTAGAAGATGTAAAAGAAAACTTAGTTTGAGAGCATCCTGTCTGGCAAGAACTCACTTATCAATACCTGGGATGTGAAATCCTCACTTCTGTATTGTTTTGTCATTATAGTTCCCACTTTTCTATTGTTTGTCTGTATAATCTCTGTCTGGTTCTGTGATTGTTGCTGTCTGCTGTATAATTAATTTTATGGAGTGTAAACTAATTAAGGTGGTGGGATATAATTGTTACAATACGTTAGGATTGGTTAGTTAAATTTCAGGAAAATGATAGCTTAAGGTATAGCTAAGCGGAACTCACGTTTTACTATATAGTCTGCAGTCAATCAGGAAGTGGGGGTGTGGGTGGGTGGGTGTGGGGAGGGGAAATGGGAACAGGGAATGGGGATGGGGAAACTGGAATCATGTTTGGCTAAGGGCAAGAATTGGAACAGGGACACAGGTGTAAGGCTCTGGTGTCAGAGCTGGGAAGGGGGACACTAAGGAAGGAAACTGGAATCATGCTTGCTGGAAGTTTACAACAATAAACATCGAATTGTTTGCACCTTTGGACTTGGGGTATTGTTGCTCTCTGTTCATGCGAGAAGGACCAGGGAAGTAAGTGGGTGAAGGAATAAGCCCCCTAACATCTTGGTGCCGGTGACTGACTCGGATGCATCGCACTGGTTAGGTGAGTGGCAGCCTGTAAGTCCCCCTCCCCAACAGTCCGCGCAGCTGCTTGGAGGGGGTATCGCGAACTCTCGTGATGGTAGTTGCGGGTTCTGGCAAGCCAGGGTAAAGGATTTTTTGGATAAATGGATGAGGAAGAACCAGGGCCCATACCAGGTGCAGGGGTCAACCTGGGATGAGATTAAAAAGGAAATGGAGGAAGTGTTAGGGGACCCGGAGGGATGGGGGGTGGCTGAGGAGCCCACCCTCCTTGGTATGTGGGTAGTGGAAGAAGGTCCCTGCCCATGGGGACTGAATGCCTTCCAAGGAAAGGAGGCACTTCAGTCTGCTTGTGAGAGGGTTGAAGTAAGGGCAGCATTATGGGAAGCTGCCAGGAATCTTTCAAGTTTGGCACTGCTTCAGCAAGGGCTGCTGAAGGGTTGTAAATTAGTTAGGGGTAGTGAAAGATGATGTGGCCCAAAAGGGTTTATAGTCAAAAGCAGAGTTAACAGACGACCTTTAGAGACTGGAGCTGGGACTTGGTCCTGGGGGAGTGGAGAGAAAGAAGGGCGGGGGGGAAGTTTCAAAGTGCAACCTGCCTTTCCACACCCCTTTGTTTTTCTGAGGTTTTAATGGAGGGTACTTTGGATACTTATGTGAGATGTCAAGAAGGAAGTTTTTGTTTAATGATAAAACCCAGTTATATAAAGGTAACTGTATGTGCAACTCTGTGCAGTCACATTGGATGGAAGCTTGGCAATTAAATTATCCAAGGTGGTCAGGTCGAGTGGTTACTACCACCACTAGGCTTCTGTCCCCAGAAGCCTCTACAGCTCTTCTGAGGGAAAATGGGCCCTTTTCCTACAGAAATGGTCTATAAGGGACTGCTGCAGGCAGAGAGAGAATCTGATCAAAATTATTTGACTATTGTGTAATGTAATCAAAATCATTAAAGGATGTAAGGGGTTTCTATTGGAACTTAACTTGGCTGCCCCTGGTTGTGTCTCGTTGTACAAGATGGAAGTGTAATCGGGGTACAGTTGTGTAAAAGAGTAATCACAGTGCAAGGGATGTTAGGTAAAAGAGAATTTTGTGTGTTTGCACTGGTAAAAGAAAAGGAAAAGGGGAGGAATGATGGGAACACTGAGCCTTGGGGTGGCTCTGGGGGATCAGATTGTTGCTTTGGTGGGTGTGCATGAAAACTCTGTGGGCCTGGGGGAGGCAGTTACACCTTGTGTAAAATTAATATGGCTAATATAATGTTATGGAGGTTAAACTGTATGGAAGGAATGTGCATTTTCCCAGGACGTGTGCAATATATATTGGAGAAGGGGTAAAAGAAATGCAAATAAAACATGGTACTTAATTAAAATCCTATTAGGACTCCAAAAGGGTCCACAATAGGTTGTGCTTTCTTTTTCAGATCTCTGTGTGTTTTGGAGCAGGAGATGAAAGTGGAAAGTAATCAGAACTCTGGTGGAAGTAAAATGTTTCCCTTTTAAGACAGTGTCTGAGCTGCTAACAGCTTTGGATCCAGAAGCAAGCTAGTAAGCCTCTGTGTAAATGCAAATTACCTAGCTGATGGGCACAAAGGAGCTGCAAATAATGAATACATCTGATCAGGAAACAGGCTACTAGAAGACTCAGATTTTGGCCCTCCAAAGAAAAGGAGGTGAAAAAACAAGTCAAGCCTGAAAATAAGGGGGACAGGTTAACTTTGTGTGTGTGTGCGTGTGTGTGCGCGCGCGCACGAGCAGTACTAAAATCTGAAGCTGTGTCTCAGCTATTACCTGAGAATAAACTTAAAGCTTGGTACAGCAGAGAAACTATTGCAAACTTGGTCTGTTGTACAAGAGGGGAAACTGAGGCACACCACCTCATGAATTTCATAAGTGACCAGTGAGTGGGGTAATTCACTAGCTTGACTATAGAACAAAATAAGGACAGCCTGGAGGTAATTCTTCAGTTTTTCCTGCAATTAGCAAGGAAATTTGTAAAAGAAAGTTGTATTATTATTATTTATTATTAAGCAATAATCTGTCCCCACCAAGGGGGTGGAAATTGTTTCTTTTGTTTTTCAGACACTACAAGCAAGCTGGCGCCAGTGGGAAAAATAACCCACAATACCATGGATCTGTGTTTTGTGTTTGTCTTGTTGCTAGCATTGTTGTGTTTTAATGAACAGAAAACCTCATGACACGGGTGGGGGATGGCTTCAAAAGCCTGACCTTGGGGGGGAAGGTGTGTATGGGAATGCAAAATGCTCCACTAGGAGGCCAGCACCTGTGTAATAGCTACCGTGGTACCTGGAAATGGAATGGCAGCTAAGGTGGCCCCCACAAGCCCTATGGAAATAATGAGAAGGGGAGGAGCTCACTGGGAATCAATGGAGGGGTGTGTAAAATAGTGTAAATCAACAGAAGATGTTTGGATGTGCCCCTCTCCTGTGACTATGGAGGAGCAGGATCAATGGCCTATGCAAGGGGTGGACAGTTGGGTGTACTGTGTATAAGGTGTTTTGCTGGGAATGTACATATTACTGGGGGCACAATTACACCAGCCTATAATCAAACTACACACATCTGCATGCTGCTATCTGGACTTTGGTGCACAAATGGATCTGTGAGTCTTATTGCTGTGAATAATCAAACCAGGGCCTACTGCCTGATTCCATACCAAGTGGTCAAGCTGGTTTGGACAATATCCCATTTCTCTGTGAACATTCAATGGACTTATGACATGGACAAAACCAAGCAAAACCTGCAGGGGCAGCTTGTTGAAACTGCCAACAACTGGACACATCAGATCGTGACCCCGTCGAAGGAGGAGAGGCAGTGTTTTGGGGGTGTCTCGGATGTTGGACCATACTGCAGTGGTCAGGTTCTCAATGTTGCTGTGGATTTTGTATTGTTAACTGTACTTGTGTTACGTTGCATATGGAGATAATCTCTAAGTAATGTAGTAAGCCCTCCAAACCCTACAGTGTACTAGACAACCCGGACTCAACCTTCTCGGGCCCACTGTAATGGGAAGTCTGGAACACTAATTGGAATAGGTGTGGTATGCCCGTACGAGAGAAGGTGCAGGGCACTAGACTACACAAGGGGCAGTGGGAGAAATGGAATATCGACACCTTCCACCTTGATGCCTGGCCCTATCAGGAAGTGTGTCGCCATATGTCCTATGCTTTTCCAGGGATACCTGGGCAGGAGGATCCCAAAAGAAAAAGAAAAAAAAGGGGTGGAGTGTTAGGATATAGCTATTCAGGCCTGTCTGCAAAGGCCTGTATTTCAAGAATTTAGGTGTATTCTTATCACTTGGCTAGTTATAGAGATGTAAAAGAATCAAAATCACTGTCTGATGGTGTAAGGGCCTTCTCTTACCGTGACAGTTTGAGGCCCTGTTCTTAGGCTAAGGCCTTTGGCTAAGCAGCAGAGGCGGCCATAAGCTGGGAAGCGACCGGTCACCTCCTCCCATTTCAAACTAGTCCCATTGAAAGAAGGTGCTACTGGGCTCTGAGCCCTGGTCTACACTAGGACTTTAGGTCAAATTTAGCAGCGTTAAATCGATGGAAACCTGCACCCGTCCACACGATGAAGCCCTTTATTTCGACTTAAAGGGCTCTTAAAATCGATTTCTTTACTCCACCCCTGACAAGTGGATTAGGGCTTAAATCAGCCTTGCCGGCTCGAATTTGGGGTTCTGTGGACACAATTCGATGGTTTTGGCCTCCGGGAGCTATCCCAGAGTGCTCCATTGTGACCGCTCTGGACAGCACTCTCAACTCAGATGCACTGGCCAGGTAGATGGGAAAAGAACCGCGAACTTTTGAATCTCATTTCCTGTTTGGCCAGCGTGGCAAGCTGCAGGTGACCATGCAGAGCTCATCAGCAGAGGTGACCATGATGCAGTCCCAGAATCGCAAAAGAGCTCCAGCATGGACCGAACGGGAGGTACGGGATCTGATCGCTGTATGGGGAGAGGAATCCGTGCTATCAGAACTCCGTTCCAGTTTTCGAAATGCCAAAACCTTTGTCAAAATCTCCCAGGGCATGAAGGACAGAGGCCATAACAGGGACCCAAAGCAGTGCCGCGTGAAACTTAAGGAGCTGAGGCAAGCCTACCAGAAAACCAGAGAGGCGAACGGCCGCTCCGGATCAGAGCCCCAAACACGCCGCTTCTATGATGAGCTGCATGCCATTTTAGGGGGTTCAGCCACCACTACCGCAGCCGTGTTGTTTGACTCCTTCAATGGAGATGGAGGCAACACGGAAGCAGGTTTTGGGGACGAAGAAGATGATGATGATGAGGTTGTAGATAGCTCACAGCAAGCAAGCGGAGAAACCGGTTTTCCCGACAGCCAGGAAATGTTTCTCACCCTGGACCTGGAGCCAGTACCCCCTGAACCCACCTGAGGCTGCTTCCTGGACCCGGCAGGCGGAGAAGGGACCTCCGGTGAGTGTACCTTTTAAAATACTATACATGGTTTAAAAGCAAGCATGTGAAAGGATTACTTTGCCCTGGCATTTGCGGCTCTCCTGGGTGTACTCCCAAAGCCTTTGCATCCTTCATGGTAGGACACTTTACCACTCCAGGCCAGTAACACGAACTCGGGAATCATTGTACAACAAAGCATTGCAGTGTATGTTTGCTGGCGTTCAAACAACATCCGTTCTTTATCTCTCTGTGTTATCCTCAGGAGAGTGAGATATAATTCATGGTCACCTGGTTGAAATAGAGTGCTTTTCTTCAGGGGACACTCAGAGGAGCCCGTTCCTGCTGGGCTGTTTGCCTGTGGCTAAACAGAAATGTTCCCCGCTGTTAGCCACGGGGAGCGGGGAGGGTTGAGGGGGTAGCCACGCGGTGGGGGGAGGCAAAATGCGACCTTGTAACGAAAGCACATGTGCTATGTATGTAATGTTAACAGCAAGGTTTACCCTGAAAGAGTGTAGCCACTGTTTTATAAAACGTGTCTTTTTAAATACCGCTGTCCCTTTTTTTTTCTCCACCAGCTGCATGTGTTTCAATGATCACAGGATCTTCTCCTTCCCAGAGGCTAGTGAAGATTAGAAAGAAAAAAAAACGCACTCGAGATGAAATGTTCTCCGAGCTCATGCTATCCTCCCACACTGACAGAGCACAGACGAATGCGTGGAGGCAAATAATGTCAGAGTGCAGGAAAGCACAAAATGACTGGGAGGAGAGGTGGCGGGCTGAAGAGAGTAAGTGGAGGGCTGAAGACAGGGCTGAAGCTCAAATGTGGCGGCAGCGTGATGAGAGGAGGCAGGATTCAATGCTGAGGCTGCTGGAGGACCAAACCAGTATGCTCCAGTGTATGGTTGAGCTGCAGCAAAGGCAGCTGGAGCACAGACTGCCACTGCAGCCCCTGTGTAACCAACCGCCCTCCTCCCCAAGTTCCATAGCCTCCACACCCAGACGCCCAAGAACGCGGTGGGGGGGCCACCGACCAACCAGCCACTCCGCCACAGAGGATTGCCCCAAAAAAAGAAGGCTGGCATTCAATAAATTTTAAAGTTGTAAACTTTTAAAGTGCTGTGTGGCATTTTCCTTCCCTTCTCCACCACCCTTCCTGGGCTACCTTGGTAGTCATCCCCCTATTTGTGTGATAAATGAATAAAGAATGCATGAATGTGAAGCAACAATGACTTTATTGCCTCTGCAATCGGTGATCGAAGGGAGGAGGGGAGGGTGGTTAGCTTACGGGGAAGTAGAGTGAACCAAGGGGCGGGGGTTTCATCAAGGAGAAACAAACAGAACTTTCACACCGTAGCCTGGCCAGTCATGAAACTGGTTTTCAAAGCCTCTCTGATGCGTACCGCGCCCTCCTGTGCTCTTCTAACCGCCCTGGTGTCCAGCTGCGCGTAACCAGCAGCCAGGCGATTTGCCTCAACCTCCCACCCCGCCATAAACGTCTCCCCCCTTACTCTCACAGATATTGTGGAGCACACAGCAAGCAGTAATAACAGTGGGAATATTGGTTTCGCTGAGATCTAAGCGAGTCAGTAAACTGCGCCAGCGTGCCTTTAAACGTCCAAATGCACATTCTACCACCATTCTGCACTTGCTCAGCCTGTAGTTGAACAGCTCCTGACCACTGTCCAGGCTCCCTGTGTACGGCTTCATGAGCCATGGCATTAAGGGGTAGGCTGGGTCCCCAAGGATACATATAGGCATTTCAACATCCCCAACAGTTATTTTCTGGTGTGGGAATAAAGTCCCTTCCTGCAGCTTTTGAAACAGACCAGAGTTCCTGAAGATGCGAGCGTCGTGTACCTTTCCCGGCCATCCCACGTTGATGTTGGTGAAACGTCCCTTGTGATCCACCAGAGCTTGCAGCACTACTGAAAAGTACCCCTTGCGGTTTATGTACTCGGCGGCTTGGTGCTCCGGTGCCAAGATAGGGATATGGGTTCCGTCTATGGCCCCACCACAGTTAGGGAATCCCATTGCAGCAAAGCCATCCACTATGACCTGCACATTTCCCAGGGTCACTACCCTTGATATCAGCAGATCTCTGATTGCGTGGGCTACTTGCATCACAGCAGCCCCAACAGTAGATTTACCCACTCCAAATTGATTCCCAACTGACCGGTAGCTGTCTGGCGTTGCAAGCTTCCACAGGGCTATCGCCACTCGCTTCTCAACTGTGAGGGCTGCTCTCATCTTGGTATTCATGCGCTTCAGGGCAGGGGAAAGCAAGTCACAAAGTTCCATGAAAGTGCCCTTACGCATGCGAAAGTTTGGCAGCCACTGGGAATCGTCCCAGACCTGCAACACTATGCGGTCCCACCAGTCTGTGCTTGTTTCCCGAGCCCAGAATCGGCGTTCCACAGCATGAACCTGCCCCATTAGCACCATGATGCATGCATTGGCAGGGCCCATGCTTTCAGAGAAATCTGTGTCCATGTCCTGATCCCTCACGTGACCGCGCTGACGTCGCCTCCTCGCCCGGTATCGCTTTGCCAGGTTCTGGTGCTGCATATACTGCTGGATAATGCGTGTGGTGTTTAATGTGCTCCTAATTGCCAAAGTGAGCTGAGCGGCCTCCATGCTTGCCTTGGTATGGCGTCCGCACAGAAAAAAGGCGCGGAACGATTGTCTGCCGTTGCTCTGACGGAGGGAGGGGCGACTGACGACACGGCTTACAGCGTTGGCTTCAGGGAGCTAAAATCAACAAAGGGGGTGGCTTTACATCAAGGAGTATTTCAGGCAGGACTTCACGGAGGGTTCCAATAAGAAATGGTGCACCTAAGTTATTGTTCTTATTAGATCAAGGAGGTTAGTCTGGCCTCTGATTGATACATGGCTAGATTTACCTCGCTGCACCTTCTCTGTGAGTGACTGCAGTGTGACCTAGAGGAATGAGTCCCCTAGACGGGGGAGGAGGCAAATGAGTACAAAACATATCTGGTCTATTTCTTGTTTTGATCCACTCCATCTATCTTTTACATCTTTGGCTGGCAGCAGACGGTGCAGAAGGACTGCATGCTATCCACATCTCATGGCTGCCCGGCAGAAGATGGTGCAGTAGGACTGCTAGCCATCCTCATCTCTTGCCTGCCCGGCAGAAGATGATGCAATAGGACTGCTAGCAGTCCATATCGCCTGCCTGCTCACCATAAGACAGTTCAATAGGACTGACTGCAGGACTAAAGAGAATGACCTGGTCAAGTCACTCCAAATTTAGTCCCTGCGCCCATGTCTGCCCAGGCGCTCCCAGCCGACGTGGCCAGGAGGACCTCGGACACGACGATGATGGCTACCAGTCGTATTGCACTGTCTGCTGCCACAAGGCAATGGGTTGCTGCTGCTGTGTAGCAATGCCGTACCGCGTCTGCCAGCACCCAGGAGACATACGGTGACGGTTACCTGAGCGGGCTCCATGCTTGCCGTGGTATGGCGTCTGCACAGGTAACTCAGGAAAAAAGGCGCGAAACGATTGTCTGCCCTTGCTTTCACGGAGGGAGGGAGGGAAGGAGGGCCTGACGATATGTACCCAGAACTACGCGCGACAATGTTTTAGCCCCATCAGGCATTGGGATCTCAACCCAGAATTCCAAGGGGCAGCGGAGACTGCGGGAACTGTGGGATAGCTACCCCCAGTGCAACACTCCGGAAGTCGACTCTAGCCTCAGTACTGTGGAAGCACTCCGCCGAGTTAATGCACTTAACGCACTTAGAGCATTTTCTGTGGGGGGACACACACTCGAATATATAAAACCGATTTCTAAAAAACCGACCTTATTCCGTAGTGTAGACATACCCTGAGGCACTATCAGGACAGGATTGTATTCCTATCACCTCCAGAGAAAGGGAAGTGCCTAGAAGATGTAAAAGGAAACTTAGTTTGATAGCATCCTGTCTGGCAAGAACTCACTTATCAATAGCTGGGATGTGAAATCCTCACTTCTGTACTGTTTTGTCATTATAGTTCCCACTTTTCTTTTTGCGAATACAGACTAACACGGCTGCTACTCTGAAACCTGTCACTTTGCTATTGTTTCTCTGTATAATCTCTGTCTGGTTCTGTGATTGTTTCTGTCTGCTGTATAATTAATTTTCCTGGGGGTAAACTAATTAAGGTGGTGGGATATAATTGGTTACATAGTCATGTTACAATATGTTAGGATTGGTTAGTTAAATTTCAGGAAAATGATTGGTTAAGGTATAGCTAAGCGGAACTCACGTTTTACTATATACTCTGCAGTCAATCAGGAAGTGGGGTGGGGGGTGTGGGGAGGAGAAATGGGAACAGGGAATGGGGGTAAGGATATTGGAATCATGTTTGGCTGAGGGCAGGAATGGGAACAGGGACACAGGTGTCAGGCTCTGTGGTGTCAGAGCTGGGAAGGGGGACACTAAAGAAGGAAACTGGAATCATGCTTGCTGGAAGTTCACCCCAATAAACATCGAATTGTTTGCACCTTTGGACTTGGGGTATTGTTGCTCTCTGGTCATGCAAGAAGGACCAGGGAAGTAAGTGGGTGAAGGAATAAGCCCCCTAACGTTACTTACTGTCCTGTAGCTGTGGATTTGAACCCTAGGAGGGGTCAGTGTGTCCCTGTACCATCTTTGGGGAGTGACTCTCCTGAAGCTGGGTGTTAGGGGGCTTATTCCTTCACCCACTTACTTCCCTGGTCCTTCTCGCATGAACAGAGAGCAACAATACCCCAAGTCCAAAGGTGCAAACAATTCGATGTTTATTGGGGTGAACTTCCAGCAAGCATGATTCCAGTTTCCTTCCTTAGTATCCTCCTTCCCAGCTCTGACACCACAGAGCCTTACACCTGTGTCCCTGTTCCCATTCCTGCCCTTAGCAAAACACGATTCCAATTTCCTAACCCCCATTCCCTGTTCCCATTTCCCCCTTTAGCAAAACATGGTTCCAATTTCCTTACCCCCATTCCCTGTTCCCATCTACCCCACCCACACACCCATCCCCTCCCACCCACGCCCACTCACTTCCTCATTGACTACAGATTATATAGTAAAACTTGAGTTCTGCTTAGCTATACCTTAACCAATCATTTTCCTGAAATTTAACTAACCAATCCTCACATATTGTAACATGATTATGTAACCAATTATATCCCACCACCTTAATTAGTTTACACCCAGCAAAATTAATTATACAGCAGACAGGAACAATCACAGAACCAGACAGAGATTATACAGACAAACAATAGAAAAGTGGGAAGTATAATGACAAAACAATACAGAAGTGAGGATTTCACATCCCCGTATTGATAAGTGAGTTCTTGCCAGACAGGATGCTGTTTCCTTTTACATTTTCTAGGCACTTCCCTTTCTCTGGAGGTGATAGGCATTATCAGGACAGGATTGTATTCCTAACAGCCCAATAGCACCTTCTTTCAATGTGACAAGTTTGGAATGGGAGGAGGTGACCGGTCACTTCCTAGCTTATGGCTGCCTCTGCTGCTCAGCCAAAGGCCTTAGCCTAAGCACAGGGCCTCAGACTGTCACAGTAAGAAAAGGCCCTTACACCGGCAGACAGTGATTTTGTTTCTCTTTTGTACCTCTCTAACTAGCCAAGTGATAAGAATACACCTAAATTCTTAGAGTATAGGCCTTTACAGACAGGCCTGAATATCTATATCCTAACACTGGGGAAGGGAGTGCTGACACAGCCCATGCAGCAGGGGAGCTGTAGCCACAAGCAGGCTGTGGAGGGGAGACCCTGGAGGACTCGGCAGCACAAATGGCATTTGTAGCCACGCCTGGTGGTGCCTCTTGTGGGGGGAGAGGCAGAGAAGTGATGGGCCTTCCCTGTGCTAATTCAGGAAGGAGCAGTGACTGCCCAATAAAAAGGGATCTTTGCTGAATTTCCCAAAATCATGTCTCTGAAAAATCAGCTCTGTCCTGTCTCCATAGGACACTGCTTAATACTTTTGAAGTTTTTTGGGTTCATGAAAAGGGGTTCCCGGACCCAGGCAGAGCTCAGGGCTCTGTGTGGGGGGAGGGGTGCGGGGGGGCATGGGGACCCAGGTGGAGCCTCCAGAGCCAAGGTGAAAGCAGTGATCCTTTGCAGAAGGGGAAATGGGACACCCGCTTTATAGTTCCCGTAGTGAGGGCGGGAGGTGCCCCAGGAGGACTGGAGGCTGCAGGATGGAGGTACGGATGGTTCAGCGACAGAAGGAGCAGCTGTTTGCAGGACATCAGGCCACGGGGGAGGAGTGGGGTGGCCTGATCCTGATGGTCAGGAGCTTGAGGCAGAGCTGAAGACACTGCGTGCAGAGACCTCGAAACACTGGAGAAGATGAAACTCTATAGACTGACTGAGACGAAGACTGGCGTTAAGGAGTGTTAATGAAGGGGGCAAGGCAGCACCTGGGCCTCTAAAGGGCAGAGGGCATTCCCGAGAGGGAGGGGCTGTGAGGAGGAACTGGCTGAGGGAGACTGAGGTAGGAAATGGCAGGAAGCATCTGCCAGAGTCCCCGGAGATGCAGAAAGTGAGCTGAGAAACTGTCTTGATTTGTTCCAGTTTGGGACTAAACTGTGTCAGAGCCTGGGTGTGGTAGTGAGCCCTTGGCAAGCTGGGGAGAAGCCTGGCCGTGGGATGGTTCCCATTGCGTCCTCTGGAAGGAGTCTCCTGTAGCCCTAGGCTGTGACAGACGCTGCCTTCAATCTGATCTCCCCTGCCCTGCTGGGGTCTCCATCACTCTCTCTACTCATGTGTCTCTGTCCCTGGCCACACGCTGAGCTCCTGCATCTCCCTCTCAAACCAATATGGAGCTGCAGGTGTCCAGCCTCTGTGTCTCCCCTGTGCCTTTGTGCCGTCAGCCCCTCTCTGCTTTGTGTCTTGGGGTGTTTGACCCAGGCTAACGCTTGGGGCTGCAGTGTGTGTGGCAGCCTGATGCACAGTTAAGCTCTGCCCTTCTCCATGAAGGGAGGAAGCAGCTCTTTGTGTTGTCAGTGGGGCTGTGATCACGAACGCGCAGAATGTGTCACATGTTGGGCTCTGGGTGGTTTAACTGGTGGTTTAACTGGTTTAACTGGTGGTTTTATAGCCCTGCAGCCAGCTCCTCCTCAGCAGGGCGTGTACAGACCGTGGTGCCGTGATCGGGCCAGGCTGAGACGGGCCGGAACCATCACTCCACCGCTCCATGATCTCTGGGGGGTTACAATAAAATAAAACCCTGATCTGACTTTCTTCCCCTCAACCTAGGTTTGGGTTCATTTTGCCAAATAGAAGCGGAAAACCAAGACCACGGCCTGACCCCATTTTGCTCTCCTCTACTGTTAGGTTCCCAATTCCCATGGTATATTAGCACAGGATATCGCATTCTCCCCGCAACCGCCTTCCCAAGGTACGAGTCAGTCCTATTGACTTCACCTTGGAGACGCTGTCTCCCTGCAGGGAGAATCGGGCCCCAATGGCTTTCAGTAGATGGGTTTATAGAGGATTCAGGCCCCACAACAACGTTTTGGGCATTGGTCTGTGGTTTGGGTTCAGCGTGCGGCTGCGAAGCTGATTGGGGGAGCAGGAAGTAGACGCAGGGGGGGTGATAGGCCGGCAGCAGGAACTGGAGGTTAAACAGAAGTGCACAACTGAAGTAACGTGTTGCTGGCCCCTCCCCCTTTTCCATCCCCGCCAGCCGTGTGCTACTAATACTAACTGACCCTGTCCCGTGTCCCCGGGTCGTGCTCCCAGTCCCCCTGGGGCAGATGATGGAGTTCTGATTTCCCAGAATGCCTGCAAGGAGATCTACAGACCCCACGCTGGGCAATACAGGGGGAATGAGCTCGTGTGGGCCAGCACTGCCCTGAGAGGTGCCAGACTTGGAGAGGGGTTAAAGGAGAAGACAGCACAGCTGGAGCAGACTGCAGAGGACAGAGGCTTTCGGCCCCTAGATCCTGGGAAAGGTCTGGCTGACGGCAAGAGCTTCGTGGATGCCCGATGGCTCCCTGAGTTGAACCAGCCCTTGGGGACTATTATTTGCGGTTAGCCTGTGGGCCCCGTTCGGATGCTGAGGAAGCGTGGTCCCACCATGCCAATGGAAGAACTGCTTTGAGGTCATTGACCACCCCTTTCAGAGCCGCTCATCAGTGGCTTGGCCAGAGGGGCTCTTACGACCACAGCAGCAGGGCAGAGCACTTGGCTGTGGCAGACCAAAGGCCTTGCCCTGGCCCTTTGGGGCATCCTGGGAGAGGAACGTGGTAACAGTGCTGCTATACTTCCTGCTTTCCCCTCGACCGGTGTACCTGTCCATTTCCCCTCTCTATCCCTGGGGGGCTGTGCACATGGCTGTTCCCTCTCTAGGATGGCAGGCTGGTCTCCCCTGCTGGGGTGGAAGAGCGACATGGGGGGCCATGCTGGTTCTGATGGGGAGGACCAGTGCACCATGGAGGGACTCTGCTCTGCTGTGTGGCTGGGAGCAGGGGCCTGGCAGAGGGGCACAGGATGGGTTTATAGAAAATGCAAAAAACGAAGGGAGGCAAGATCTCTCGAATGGATTTTATTGTCAGTTTCTAAATGGCCCAAAGGGCTGGTCCCTGCGCATGCCCCAGAGGAAGGCGAAAAACCTCCAGGGTCTCTGGCCAATCTGCCCTGGAGGAAAATTCCTTCCTGACCCCAAACATGGCGATCAGTTTCACCCTGTGCATGCGAGCCAGGACCACAGTGGGGAAAGGACCCACTGGGCACTATGGTTACACACTCTGTCCCACGCCCCTCCAGGGGATTGTCTCTGTCCCAGTACTAACCAGTGGCCAGTTCTTTCTTCTTTGCTTCCACCCCAGCAGATGGGACCAGCTGCTCCCCTTAGCCCAGCAGGTGACCCCAGGCACCTTTTGAACATTATTTCTTGACTACTGACCACACTGGCTGTGTTTCCTTCATCTGAAAGTCTAACCAAAGCCACTGACAAGCAGGTTCATCATCTCCTGCTAAAGATGAATCCCTTGAGGTCTGCCATGCCCCTGAGCTCCTCTTCGATCCTGAGATGTGTGATCAGCTGTAACAAACTCTTTGACACAACATAAGTTAGTAATTTTGTAGAGTTGATTGTATGCCCATTTGGTAGGCTTACCAAATGCTTCTTACCTCTCCTCAGAGCCAATTCTGTTGCTTTATTGAATGAAGGGTCTTTTTCATGGTCTCATATCTTACAAGATCCAATTGTCCTTTCAGGTGTTGGATCTGTTCAGCTCCATTCCTATTCCTTTGTGCTCAAATCCTGAGTGTCTGTAACTCTTCTCCTGAAAAGACAAATCAGCTTCACAAACTAGTTCCTGCAAAGCACAGCTGTGGCTGTAGAGATCAGCATTTGACAGGTAACTTGTTTGCTTATTATCAGTTTTACAGGCCCATAAATGTACACGATATGTCACGATCTGCTCCATTTAGCAATAAGAGAATCCTAAGCGCTCACCTCTGTCAGGGACGGTCTCCTGCCTTGTGGGTTTGTAACTTGACGGTGATAAGGGATTGTCTTCCCATTCTAGTCAAGGAAGGCAACTTTTTCCCCTCTCTGCAGGTCTGGGAACATGTGTTCCTGTATTCTTCAGTAACATGACTGCTTATAGTCCTCAATCCCTGGGAGATCAGATCAGCTGCATTTCTTTCACCTGAAGGGAAACCAGATCCATTAATTTCTCCATTATGAGGTGAGTTCCTTACCTCTTGGCAGCAGTGATGACTTTCACTGGTTTCCTTCCTGCAGGTATATCAGATCTTCTTGGAACTTCCTGAAGTTTTCACACCCTCAAAGTTCAAATCAGCTGCGTTTCTCTCATCTGAAAGTATAACAGGATCTATTCATTTCCACCTGATTGTTAAAGAAATGTGCTTTTTTCCTTCCCAACTGACATGCCCGGTTCAGCTAGTTGCATTTGCATTAATCCCTACAAGAGCACAACAGCCCTCTGGTCTTCTTCCCTCTGGAGATGTGCGACGTGTGACCTATTTATTTGGTCTGTAAGTGTTGCTTTAGCATGAGGTTCATTTGACAACCAGGGAAACGTCAGTGCTTACCTCCATGTCTGTGTTCTGCTGACTTGCTTCCTATTCAGATTTGCAACTAGCTGAACTATTTGAAGTGACTGTTTGTTTTCTGCTTGTTGTTCCTTGAAATAACAGCGTCTTCTCATTGGAGTCCTCCATGGATTCAGCAGCTGGCAAGTTCATGTTGCTTTGTCTTGCCTCTGCTTTTCACACTGTCCCCATGACAAGTAAGGTCCACCACAGTTCTTCTCCCTGAAAGAAAACTCCACACCACTTGATATACACACGCATGTTTGTAGACTGGTATTTCTTACCTCCGTGCCCGGGACAGCCACTTACCCTCACTTCTCCCTGGTAGGAATGACCACCTGGTCTATTTGCATCTCCAATTAGCAAAACCTGACAATGATTTATTATTATTACTCATTACCAGTTATGAGGAATCATCAATAGAAACGGTTCCATAACATCCAGATCATTAGGCTTCCACAGACTTTCCAGTGCTCACCTACTTTTCAGTGATGTTCCACCACAAGGCTTTGATTCTTAGAGGTACAGCCAGCTACACTGGTTACAACTTGAAGCATATAATTGGCTGCTTTCCTCTTTCTGAACTAGAAATAAAAGATATCGTTACCTGTCTATTATTAAATTCAGCAACCTCTTATCTTCTCCTGCCCCCTTAATGGTCAGACCTTCATTCCACCTGAAAATAGAAATAGAGCCAGCTATTCCTGCCCCTGTGCTGAGAGGAGGTGCGTTCCTTACCTCTTGATAGAAATGATCAATTCCACTGACTACTTCTTCTCATTTGATAAATAAGCAACAATGATCAATTCTGCACAAAGAGAATCAGCTGGACAACTCATCTCTGCAAATGGAAGAGCAGGTTAAATGCTCATCTTCACACTCTGGTTAGTTGCACTTTTTCTGTGATACGTCCTTGTCGGAACAACCAACCATTAGCCGGGAAGGGGAAAGGAGCAGATGTCATGATCATCGGTTAGAATTACCGACTTTCCTTACCTCTGAACAGGTAACTCCCTCTTTTTTATTGCTTTATTCAGTACAGCAACTTCTTGTGCTCTTTCGAGAGGTGACGATTTCATCCCTTACATTTCCTCCCCCTGAAAGTATGACCAGAATCATTGACTGTTTGTTTGGGCAATGGGTTATTGTATTTCTTACCTCCTTAAAAGGATGGATCCGCTAATTCCTTCCTGTATCCTACAGCCATCTGTCATCCTTGCACCTCAAAATATGACCTGCTGCAAAGATCAATGTTTGACAGAGTATTTTTTTCAGGCAACAAATGTCAATGATTTCTCACTAGATTCGTTTCGTAACGGTGAGTATAAATGCACACCTTCTGAGGGATGAATGGCTGTATTGGTTTATCTTGTTTCTCTCCATACAATCGGCTGTTTTTTTTACCAATCTAGTCGGTACAAGTGGCTTCGTTATTCTTGACTAGTAGAAGTAGATATTTCTGTAACCTCTCAGAAGCTTTGGTTCTGTATATTGCTTTATTTTGACGAAACTACTGGTAGCCTTTGACAGCAAAGGATAGATTCACTTCCTTCACCTGAAAGTACATTCAGATTGGTTAGTTTCCACTCCATTGCTAGGAGAAGGTGCATTCCTTACCTCTTGATAGGAACAGTTTCTCTGACTACTCAAGTGGTACAATAAGAACTTCTGACAGACAAGCTGCAATGATCCAATCAATGGAAATCGGACCAAGTGCAATGTCGTCTCTTGAAAGGTGAAAACCAAGCTGATGCCACCTCTCAGCTCCGGCCATTTGTACCCTTTCCTTTCTGAATTGTACAAATGCTCCATTATTACCCCCTTGTTGTTACACCTGGCTGCTTTGCCTACATCTTGACAAAGGCAATCAGGATTCTATCTGAAACTAAAGAAATCCGTCCAGATTCTTACCCCCATCCACTTCCTCTGTGCTTCTCCTTTCTCTTCTCTTGCAGCCTCTTTGCCCATTCCTCTTTCATGTCTCTCTCCTCACCCATTTCTCTTCCCTCTTTCTTCTCACTCCCTTCCTCAGTTCCCTGGTGTTTTTCCTCCCTAACTTCCTACTCCCTCCCCCCCACCGCCAGTTATCTGATGCCTTGTCCCTGCCTTGTTTCCTTCCTCTTTACAAGAATTCTTTCCTTCATCCTTCTGTGTCTCACGTTCCCTTCTTTAGCAATGCAAGCAGGTTGGTCGCAGAAGGCCCTGCTCCATCACCCTGGTCCCTGTACTCAGACCCACAGGCAGCAGCCATGTGGTCTGGGTGACATCCTGGTGTGAAATGCTGCAGCCCCTGGTGGCCAACCCAACAATCACTGCATCACAACAGTCGCAGGTCATCGTCATCACCTCCTCATCTGGGCAAAGAGACCGGCCCCACGTCCTCCCAGGGGAGGTGTAGAGGGAAAGCTCTCGCTGGCTCTGAACTCTCAAATGAGTCAAATGACACTTCAGATCTAGAGTCACCAGCTGGGGCTCTGTCTGTGACAGTGAGTTTCAGGGTCAAGAAAGGCCCCTTTCCCTGTGACTTGGATGGAGTGGGACTTACGCAGCCCTCACCTATGAAAGCTTACGTCATAGTTCCCTTCCCCTGCCTGTCTCCACCTCTGGGTTTGTCTCGGTCACCACCCCTATGGTGGAATGTTCCACTCCCATCACAGTGGGCCAATGCTGAGCAGGGCTGAGTTCCTGCATCTCCCTCGGGAACCAGTGGGAGCTGCAGGTGCCCAGCCCCTCAGGACTAACCCTGTTGGCTGCATTTCATGGCACCGTGCTGTGCCCTCCATCTTGTGGTCTAGGCTGATCGCTGCAGACCCACCAGGGGACTGACAGCCAGCGCCTCCTGTACAGGGGAATCCAGGCAGGGTTTCAGTGTTAGCTGGAGATGGGCAGATACCAGACCCATCACTCCTCCCTTCCATGATCACTGGGGGCTCTGATAAAAGGGCACCTGTTATTGGCTGTGTGGGCCCAGACATTGTCCTGGCTCTGGCCAGGTAGCTGGCCCAGCAGACCTCAGTCAAACTGCCCGAAA
The DNA here is from genome assembly GCF_965152275.1 of Natator depressus. Lineage (NCBI taxonomy): Eukaryota > Metazoa > Chordata > Testudines > Cheloniidae > Natator > Natator depressus. Next base: position 7,341,803 of record NC_134245.1, on the reverse strand, counting down.
GACCACAGACTCGTTCAGTGGCAAAGGCGCTTGGCCAGGTTTGTCAACAAAGCACTTGTACTCGCACCCCATAGACTCTGGGTGGACACTGGGACACGGACGCCCATGAGAATGGACCAGCTCAGTCAGCAGTGGGACTTTCCACTGTCCCCTTGGCCAGATGTGCCTTCCGTGACCCCTCTTTTATACACTGATACAGACAAGCTGTGTATTACCCCTCCCACGTGGTTAGGTACCATCCTGTAGCTGTGGGTTTGAACCCTAGGAGGGGTCAGTGTGTCCCTGTACCATATACAAGTTCAAATGGGGAAAACACTAAACTGGGATGTGGTACAGCTCTGTAGGCAAAGAGCCACTGCTGCAACACTAGGTCCTAATCATTGGAGTGCTCATTTATGAATTTACGTATCATGGCCCCCAAAGTTCCATTAAACTTCTCCACCATGCCATTTGTTTGATGGTGGTAAGGAGTGGCAACCAAGTGATTTACCCCATGAGCCTCCCAGAGGTTTTCCATAGTTCCTGCCAGGAAATTAGTCCCTGCATCTGTGAGGATGTCGGAGGGCCAACCTACCCTGCCAAAAATGTCTGCTAGTGCCTGGCACACACTTTTAGCCCTGGTGTTGCTTAGAGCTACTGCTTCCGGCCACCGAGTGGCAAAAGCCATGAAAGTCAGTATGTACTGCTTTCCTTTGGGTGTCTTTTTCGGAAAAGGACCCAGAATATCCACAGCTACTCGCTGAAATGGAACTTCAATGATGGGGAGTGGCTGGAGAGGGGCTTTGACCTGGTCTTGGGGTTTTCCCACTCTTTGGCATACTTCACAAGACCGGACATTCTAGAAACATCCTTGCCCATTCCCTCCCAGTGGAATGACCCCCCCAAACGGTCTTTGGTCCTGTTCACCCCAGCATGGCCACTAGGATGATCGTGGGCTAAGCTCAAGAGCTTGGCCCGGTATTTAGTTGGAACTACCAACTGTCTCTGAGGTTGCCAGTCTTCCTGGTGTCCACCAGAAAGAGTTTCCTTGTAGAAAGAGGACTTTTATACAACAAACCTGGATCGATTAGAAGAGCTGAGAGGCGGTGGGTTGCTCCTTGCCACTGTCCAAGCTCTCTGGAGGCTTTCATCTGCTTCCTGTTCGATCTGGAACTGTTCCCTTGATGCTGGAGACATCAGTTCCTCATTGGATTGTGGACCTATGCTTGGTCCCTCTGGAAGCGATGTAGGGGATGGAGCTGTTTCCGTTGACTGTGAACCGCTCTCCACTGGGACACTATGTTGGGGTTCAGGCTCTGGCTGAGCCTCTTGTGTAGGGTTGTGGGCTGCTGCTGGTTCAGGTTCGGTGGGGCTCTCTGGTGTTGAGGTTGCAAGTACTGGATTCAGTGCTGGCAATGGGTCTGGTGCTGGTTGTTCCGCTGGTTCCGGTTCTGGGACTGGTTCCGTCTGGGTCTCTGGGACTGGATCCACTACTGCTGTTGCAGACATTGGCCTGGGGTCCGGGTCGATCACCTCTGACCGGGTCCTGATAGAAGTTTCCGGAACAGAGCTAGGCCTCACGGCTTGTTTAGCCTGGCTGCGGGTGACCATTCCCACCCTCTTGGCCCTCTTCACATGGTTGGCCAAGTCTTCCCCCAACAGCATGGGAATGGAATAATCATCATAGACTGCAAAAGTCCATGTTCCTGACCAGCCCTGGTACTGGACAGGCAACTTGGCTGTAGCCAAATTGAAAGAGTTGGATTTGAAGGGTTGAATCGTCACTTGGATCTCTGGGTTGATTAAATTGGGGTCCACTAAGGAAGCATGGATAGCTGACACTTGTGCTCCGGTGTCCCTCCACACTCACAGTTTCCCTCTGCTCCAAGGGTATCTGGGAGGTATCTGGGCCTGCGGACCTCTGGTGTGATTCCGGTGCAATGAACTGTAATCTGTTGGGGTTCTTGGGGCAGTTGGCCTTTACATGCCCCAGCTCGTTACATTTAAAACATCGTCCAGCTGACGGGTCACTGGGGCGAGATGGGTTGCTGGAGAACGGGGTGGTGGGACGATAAGGGGTCTGGAGGGTTCTTTCGGAGGTAGGTGGGGCTTTGGGCGGCCCCCGGTAACAGGGTGTGGTCTGGAGTTGTCCCTTCTGGTCTCCGCTCCAACTGCGACCAGTTTTCTTCTTCTCTGCCACCTCCACCCATCTGGCTCCAATCTCTCCTGCCTCGATTACAGTTTTGGGCTTCCCATCTAGGATGTATCTTTCTATTTCCTCAGGAACACCCTCTAAGAATTGTTCCATTTGCATTAGGAAGGGCAAATTTACTGGAGATTCAACACTTGCTCCTGATATCCAGGCATCCCAATGTTTCACAATGTGGTAGGCATGTCGGGTAAATGACATGTCTGGTTTCCACCTTAGGGCTCTGAACCTCCGACGAGAATGCTCGGGTGTTATCCCCATTCTGACTCTCGCCTTGGATTTAAACAGTTCTTACTTGTTCATGTGTTCTTTAGGCATTTCAGCTGCCACCTCAGCTAAGGGTCCACTGAGCTGCGGCCTCAGCTCTACCATGTATTGGTCAGTAGAGATGCTGTACCCAAGGCAGGCCCTTTCGAAGTTTTCTAAGAAGGCCTCAGTATCATCGCCTGCCTTGTAGGTGGGGAACTTTCTGGGATGGGAAGTGGTACCTGGAGAAGGATTGCTAGGGTTTGTTGGTATATTCTGCTGAGCATTTACCTTTTCCTTCTCCTCCTCCACATGCTTCCTTGCCTCCATTTCCCTCCTGTGGGCAGCCTCCTGTACCTCTTTCTCCAGCCACATGAGTTCTATCTGTCTTTCATGTTCCTTTTGTTTTTCCTCAGCCTGAAATCTGGCTAATTCCAGCGTTTGTTGAGCCGTGGATTCTGTCATCCTAACCTCTCTGTTTTTAACTAACTTTACACCCGGCGTTTAGAAATAAACAAACAAAACTTGGCTGTAAAATTTTGCTGTGCTGGAAAAGGATACCTATTCTCTGATAGTGATTGTCAGCCTACAGAAAAAGACAATTCCCTTTGTCTCTGCTCTGGCCCCAAATCAAAGCAAAAAACCTCCAACTACTTGGAAACCTGCTTACCAGCAGCCCAAAGGAAAAAAAATTCCTTTTCAAACCTGTGCTCCTTGTAAAAAAAAATCAAAATCCTAAAAAAAAAAAAAAACCCTGCCACTTTTGTCTCCAGGCAAATGGGTAGAACACCCCCCTATTTACTTTTAGGGGGAAAAAAACCCTCTGGTTTGGAAGACTGTGAATTTCCCTGCAGGAAGTTAATTACTCTGCCTCCAGGCAAAGAAAACTTGCAATTCACAAAAATAATCCCCTTTTGTCTCTGCTCTGGCCCCAAAGCAGAGAAAAAACTAGCTGCTTTCAGTTGGACCTCCTTTCCAGCAGCCTCAAAGGAAAAAAAAATATTTCCTTTTTAAAATCTGTTTTTCTGGTTCAAAAAATCTCAAATTGAACTCAAAAGGATTTCAGGTTAATCCCACCACTCTGCCACCATGTCAAGGTTCCTTCCCCACTCTGAACTCTAGGGTACAGATGTGGGGACCTGCATGAAAACCTCCGAAGCTTACTTTCACCAGCTTAGGTTAAAACTTCCCCAAGATACAAATTAATTTTATCCTTTGCCCCTGGATCCACTGCCACCACCAAACTTTAACTGGGTTTACTGGGAAACGTAGTTTGGACACATCTTTCCCCCCCAAAATCCTCCCAACCCTTGCACCCCACTTCCTGGGGAAGGTTTAGTAAAAATCCTCACCAATTTGTATAGGTAACCACAGACCCAAACCCTTGGATCTTAGAACAATGAAAAAGCATTCAGTTTTCTTACAAGAAGACTTTTAATAGAAGTAAAGGAATCACCTCTGTAAAATCAGGATGGTATATACCTTACAGGGTAATTAGATTCAAAACATAGAGAATTCCTCTAGGCAAAACCTTAAGTTACAAAAAAGACATACAGACAGGAATAGTCATTCTATTCAGCACAGTTCTTTTCTCAGCCATTTAAAGAAATCATAATCTAACACATACCTAGGTAGATTACTTACTAAAAGCTCTAAGACTCCATTCCTGTTCTATCCCCGGCAAAAGCAGCATACAGACAGACACAGACCCTTTGTTTCTCTCCCTCCTCCCAGCTTTTGAAAGTATCTTGTCTCCTCATTGGTCATTTTGGTCAGGTGCCAGCGAGGTTACCTTTAGCTTCTTAACCCTTTACACGTGAGAGGATTTTTCCTCTGGCCAGGAGGGATTTTAAAGGGGTTTACCCTTCCCTTTATATTTATGACAGGCTGGTAGCTGAATTTCCCAAAATCATTTCTCTGAAAAACCAGCTATGTCCTGTCTCCGTAAGACACTGCTGAATACTTTTGAAGTTTTAGGGTTCATGACCCTAGGGGTTCCCTGACCCAGGCAGAGCTCAGGGCTCTGTGTGTGGGGGCGTGGGGGGCATGGTGACGCAGGTGGAGCTTCCAGGGCCAAGGCAAAAGCAGTGATCCTTTGGAGACGCGGAAATGGGACACCCGTTTTATGGTTTCCGTACTGAGGACAGGAGGTGCCCCAGGAGCCTGCAGGATGGAGGTACCGATGGTTCAGCAACAGAAGGAGCAGCTGTCTGCAGGATATCAGGCCACTGGGGAGGAGCGGGGTGGCCTGATCCTGATGGTCAGGAGCTTGAGGCAGAGCTGGAGACACGGCGTGCAGAGACCACGAAACCCTGCAGAAGATGAAACTCTATAGACTGACTGAGACGAAGACTGGCGTTAAGGAGCGTGGCGAACTTGGGGAATATGGCTACATGTGACTCTCTATGGAGTCTGTTCTGGGTTGGGGGGAGAGCAGCCCAGAGGGGGCCTCACAAGTAAGGGAAAAGGCAGGATTTTCTGAAGGGGGGGTATGTCAGTCGGTGGCTGGCACCTGGAACTGAAGTAGGTCCTGCACCCCTGTTGGGCCAATGAAGGGGACAAGGCAGCACCTGGGGATATTAGGGGCAGAGGGCATTCCTGAGAGGGAGGGGCTGTGAGGAGGAACTGGTTGAGGGAGACTGGGGTAGGAAAGGGGAAGAAGTATTTGCCAGAGTCCCCGGAGATGCAGAAAGTGAGCTGAGAAACTGTCTTGATTAGTTCCACTTTCGGACTAAATTGCATCAGAGCCTGGGTGTGGCAGTGAGCCCTTGGCAAGCTGGGGAGAAGCCCGGCTGTGTGAGGGTTCCCACTGCATCCGTTTGAAGGAGTCTCCTGTAGCCCTAGGCTGTGACAGACGCTGCCTTCAATCCGATCTCCCCTCCCCTGCCGGAGTCTCCAACACTCTCTCCACTCATGTGTCTCTGTCCCTGGCCAGACGCTGAGCTCCTGCATCTCCCTCTGAAACCAATATGGAGCTGCAGGTGTCCAGCCTCTGTGTCTCTCCTGTGCCATCAGCCCCTCTCTGCTTTGTGTCTTGGGGTGTTTGACCCTGGCTAATGCTTGGGGCTGCAGTTTGTGTGGAAGCCTGATGCACAATTAAGCTCTGCCCTTCTCCATGGAGGGAGGGAGCAGCTCTTTCTGTTGTCGGTGGGGCTGTGATCACCAACGCGCAGAATGTGTCACGTGTTGGGCTCTGGGGTTTTAACTGTTGGTTTTATAGCCCTGCAGCCAGCTCCTCCTCGGCAGGGCACGTACAGACCGTGGTGCCATGAGAGGGCCAGGCTGAGAGAGGCCGGAACCATCACTCCACCGCTCCATGATCTCTGGGGGGTTCCAATAAAATAAAACCCTGATCTAACCTTCTTCCCCTCACCCTAGGTTTGGGTTCATTTTGCCAAATAGAAGCTGAAAACCAAGACCACGGCCTGCCCCCATTTTGCTCTTCTCTACTGTTAGGTTCCCTCCTGCACTGCAGTTTGTGAACCACTCCTACAATTCCCATGGTATTTTAGCCCAGGATATCGCATTCTCCCCCCAACCGCCTTCCCAAGGTACGAGTCACTCCTATTGACTTCACCTTGGAGACGCTGTCTCCCTGCAGGGAGAATCGGGCCCCAATGGCTTCCAGGAGACGGGTTTATAGAGGTTTCAGGCCCCACAACAACGTTTTGGGCATTGCTCTGTGGTTTGGGTTCAGCGTGCGGCTGCGAAGCTGATTGGGGTTGGGGGGGGCAGGAAGTGGACGCAGGGGGGGTGATAGGCAGGCAGCAGGAACTGGAGGTTAAACAGAAGTGCACAACTGAAGTAACGTGTTGCTGGCCCCTCTCCCTTCTCCATCCCCGCCAGCCGTGTGCTACTAATACTAACTGACCCTGTCCCGTGTCCCCGGGTCGTGCTCCCAGTCCCCCTGGGGCAGATGATGGAGTTCTGATTTCCCAGAATGCCTGCAAGGAGATCTACAGACCCCACGCTGGGCAATACAGGGGGAATGAGCTCGTGTGGGCCAAACCAGCACTGCCCTGAGAGGTGCCAGACTTGGAGCAGCTGGAGCAGACTGCAGAGGACAGAAGCTAACGGCCCTCAGCTCCTGGGAAAGGGCTGGCTGACGGCAAGAGCTTTGTGGATGCCCGATGGCTCCCTGAGCTGAACCAGCCCTGGGGGACTATTATTTCCTGCTAGTGTGCTCAGGAAGCGGTGGCTCCACCTTGCCAATGGAAGAGCTGCTTTGGGGTCATTGACCACCCCTTTCAGAGCCGCTCATCAGTGGCTTGGCCAGAGGGGCTCTTACGACCACAGCAGCAGGAGAGAGCACTTGGATGTGGCAGACCAAAGGCCTTGCCCTGGCCCCTCGGGGCATCCTGGGAGAGGAACATGGTAACAGTGCTGCTGCGCTTCCTGCTTTCCCCTCGACCGGTGCACCCGGCCATTTCCCCTCCCTATCCCTGGGGGGCTGTGCACATGGCTGTTCCCTCTCTCGGATGGCAGGCTGGTCTCCCCTGTGCTGGGGCCCTGCTGGGGTGGAAGAGCGACATGGGGGGCCATTCTGGTTCTGATGGGGAGGAGCAGTGCACCAGGGAGGGACTCTGCTCTGCTGTGTGGTTGGGAGCAGGGGCCTGGCAGAGGGGCACAGGACAGGTTTATAGAAAATGCAAAAAACGAAGGGAGGCAAGATCTCTCGAATGGATTTTATTGTCAGTTTCTAAATGGCCCAAAGGGCTGGTCCCTGCTCGATGCCCCAGAGGAAGGCAAAAAACCTCCAGGGTCTCTGGCCAATCTGCCCTGAAGGAAAATTCCTTCCTGACCCCAAACATGGCGATCAGTTTCACCCTGTGCATGCGAGCCAGGACCACAGTGGGGAAAGGATCCACTGGGCACTACAGTTACACACCCTATCCCAGCCCCTCCAGGGGATTGTCTGTGTCCCAGTACTAACCAGTGGCCAGTTCTTTCTTCTTTGCTTCCATCCCGGTAGATGGGACCAGCTGCTCCCCTTAGCCCAAGAGATGACCCCAGGCACCTTTTGAACATTATTTCTTGACTACTGACCACACTGGCTGTGTTTCCTTCATCTGAAAGTCTAACCAAAGCCACTGACAAGCAGGTTCATCATCTCCTCATAAAGATGAATCCCTGAGGTCTGCCATGCCCCTGAACTCCTCTTAGATCCTGAGATGTGTGATCAGCTGTAACAAACTCTTTGACACAACATAAGTTAGTAATTTTGTAGAGTTGATTGTATGCCCATTTGGTAGACTTACCAAATGCTTCTTACCTCTCTTCAGAGCCAATTCTGTTGCTTTATTGAATGAAGGGTCTTTTTCATGGTCTCATATCTCACGAGATCCAATTGTCCTTTCAGGTGTTGGATCTGTTCAGCTCCATTCCTATTCCTTTGTGCTCAAATCCTGAGCGTCTGTAACTCTTCTCCTGAAAAGACAAATCAGCTTCACAAACTAGTTCCTGCAGAGCACAGCTGTCGCTGTAGAGATCAGCATTTGACAGGTAACTTGTTTGCTTATTATCAGTTTTACAGGCCCATAAATGTACTCGATGCATCATGATCTGCTCCATTTAGCAATAAGAGAATCCTAAGCGCTCACCTCTGTCAGTGACGGTCTCCTGCATTGTGGGTTTGTAACGTGACGGTGATAAGGGATTGTCTTCCCATTCTAGTCAAGGAAGGCAACTTTTTTCCCTCTCTGCAGGTCTGGGAACATGTGTTCCTGTATTCTTCAGTTACATGACTGCTTATAGTCCTCAACCCCTCGGAGATCAGATCAGCTGCATTTCTTTCACCTGAAGGGAAACCAGATCCATTAATTTCTCCATTATGAGGTGAGTTCCTTACCTCTTGGCAGCAGTGATGAGTTTCACTGGTTTCCTTCCTGTAGATATCTCAGATCTTCTCGGAACTTCCTGAAGTTTTCACACCCTCAAAGTTCAAATCAGCTGCATTTCTCTCATCTGAAAGTATAACAGGATCTATTCATTTCCACCTGAACATTAAAGAAATGTGCTTTTTTCCTTCCCAACTGACATGCCTGGTTCAGCAAGTTGCATTTGCATTAATCCCTACAAGAGCACAACAGCCCTCTGGTCTTCTTCCATCTGGAGACGTGCGATGTGTGACCTATTTATTTGGTCTGTAAGTGTTGCTTTGGCATGAGGTTCATTTGACAACCAGGGAAACGTCAGTGCTTACCTCCATGTCTGTGTTCTGCTGACTTGCTTCCTATTCAGATTTGCAACTAGCTGAACTATTTGAAGTGACTGTTCGTTTTCTGTTTGTTCCTTGAAATAACAGCTTCTTCTCTTTGGAGTCCTCCATGGATTGAGCAGCTGGCTAGTCCATGTTGCTTTGTCTTGCCTCTGCTTTTCACACTCTCCCCATGACAAGTAAGGTCCACCACAGTTCTTCTCCCTGAAAGTAAACTCCACACCACTTGATATACACATGGATGTTTGGAGACTGGTATTGCTTACCTCCTTGCCCGGGACAGCCACTTACCCTCACTTCTCCCTGGTAGGAATGGCCACCTGGTCTGTTCACGTCTCCAGTTAGCAAAACCTGACAATTATTTATTATTGTTACTCATTACTAGTTATGAAGAGTCATCAATAGAAACGGTTCCTTACCATCCAGATCATGAGGCTTCTACAGACTTTTTTGTGCTCACCTACTTGTCAATGGTGTTTCACCACAAAGCTTTGATTCTTCGAGGTACAGCCAGCTACACTGGTTACAACTTGAAGCATATAATTGGCTGCTTTCCTCTTTCTGAGCTAGAAGGAAAAGATGTTTTTCTTCCCCCTGGCCAGATATCGTTACCTGTCTGACTATTATTAAATTCAGCAGCCTCTTTCTTCCCCCGCCCCCTTAATGGTCAGACCTTCATTCCATCTGAAAATAGAAATAGAGCCAGTTATTCCTGCCCCTGTGCTGAGAGGAGGTGCGTTCCTTACCTCTTGATAGAAATGATCAATTCCACTGATTTCTTCTTGACATTTGATAAATAAGCAACAATGATCCATTCTGTACAAAGAGAATCAGCTGGACAACTCATCTCTGCAAATATAAGAGCAGCTTAAATGCTCCTCTTCACACTCTGGTTAGTTGCACTTTTCTGTGATACGTCCTTGTCGGAACAACCAACCATTAGCCGGGAAGGGGAAAGGAGCAGATGTCATGATCATCGGTTAGAATGACCGACTTTTCTTACCTCTGAACAGGTAACTCCCACTTTTTTACTGCTATATTCAGGACAGCAACTTCTTGTGCCCTTTCGAGAGGTGACGATTTCATCCGTTACATTTCTTCTACCTGAAAGTATGACCAGAACCATTGACTGTTATGGCAATGGCGTGTTGTATTTCTTACCTCCTTAAAAGGATGGATCCGCTAATTCCTTCCTGTATCCTACAGCCATCTGTCATCCTTGCACCTCAAAATATGACCTGCTGCAAAGATCAAAGTTTGACAGAGTATTTTTGTCAGGCAACAAATGTCAGTGATTTCTCACTGGATTCGTTTTGTAACTGTGAGTATAAATGCACACGTTCTGAGGGATGAATGGCTGTATTGGTTTATCTTTTTTCTCTCCATATAATTAGCTGTTTTGTTACAAATCTAGTAGGTATAAGTGGTTTCCTTATTTTTAACTTGAAGAAGTAGATATTTCTGTAACCTCTCAGAAGCTTTGGTTCTGTATATTGCTTTATTCTGACAAAACTACTGGTAGCCTTTGACAGCAAAGGATAGATTCACTTCCTTCACCTGAAAGTACATTCAGATTGGTTAGTTTCCACTCCATTGCTAGGAGAAGGTGCATGCCTTACCTCTTGATAGGAACAGTTTCTCTGACTACTCAAGTGGTACAATAAGAACTTCTGACAGACAAGCTGCAATGATCCAATCAACGGAAATGAGACCAAGTGCAATGTCGTCTCTTGAAAGGTGAGAACCAAGCTGATGCCACCTCTCAGCTATGGCCACTTGTACCCTTTCCTTTCTGAATTGCACAACTGCCTCCATTATTGCCCTTAGTTATTACACCTGGCTGCTTTGCCTTTGTCAAGACGTAAGCAAACAGGATTCTACCTGAAGCTAAAGAAATCAGTCCAGGTTCTTACCCCCATCCACTTCTGTGCTTCTCCTTTCTCTTCTCTTGTAGCCTTTGCCCACTCCTTTTTCATCTCTCTCTTCTCCCAGTCCTCTTCCCTCTTTCTTCTCTGTCCCTTCCTCAGTTCCCTGATGTTTTTCTCACATACTTCTTCATTTCCCCCCTCTCCTTCCTTATCAATACCTCATTTCCCCCTGCCTGCCTTGTTACCTTCCTCCTTACAATAATTCTTTCCTTCATCCTTCTGTGTCTCATGTTCCCTTCTCTAGCAATGGAAGCAGGTTAGTCGCAGAAGGCCCTACTCCATCACCCTGGTTCCTGTACTCAGACCCACAGGCAGCAGCCATGTGCTCTGGGTGACATCCTGGTGTGAAATGCTGCAGCCCCTGGTGGCTGACCCAACAATCACTGCATCACACCTGAGTAGCATCACCACCTCCATTGTCACCACCTCCTCATCTGGGCAAAGTGACCCGTCCCATGTCCTCCCAGGGGAGCTGTAGGGGGAAAGCTCTGGCTGGCTCTGAACTCTGAGTCAAATGACACTTCAGATCTAGAGTCACCAGCTGGGGCTCTGTCTGTGACAGTAAGTTCCAGGGTCACGAACGGCTCCTTTCCCTGTGACTTGGATGGAGTGGGACTTACACAGCCCTCACCTATGAAAGCTTACGTCATAGTTCCCTTCCCCTGCCTGTCTCCACCTCTGGGTTTGTCTCGGTCACCACCCCTACGGTGGAATGTTCCACTCCCATCACAGTGGGCCAATGCTGAGCAGGGCTGAGTTCCTGCATCTCCCTCAGGAACCAGTGGGAGCTGCAGGTGCCCAGTCCCTCTCAGGACTAACCCTGTTGGCTACATTTCATGGCACTGTGCTGTGCCCTCCATCTTGTGGTCTAGGCCACTAGCTGCAGACCCACCAGGGGACTGACAGCCAGCGCCTCCTGTACCGGGGAACCAGGCAGGGGTTTCAGTGTTAGCTGGAGATGGGCTGATACCAGACCCATCACTCCAGCCTTCCATGATCACTAGGGGCTCTGATAAAAGGACACCTGTTATTGGCTGTGTGGGCCCAGACATTGTCCTGGCTCTGGCCAGGTAGCTGGCCCAGCAGACCTCAGTCAAACTGCCCGAAAGACCACAGACTTGTTCGGTGGCAAAGGCGCTTGGCTAGGTTTGTTGTCGTCAAAGCACTTGTACTCGCACCCCATAGACTCTGCGTGGACACTGGGACACGGACGCCCATGAGAATGGACCAGCTCAGTCAGCAGTGGGACTTTCCACTGCCCCCTTGGCCAGATGTACCTTCTGTGACCCCTCTTTTATACACTGATACAGACAAGTTGTGTATTACCCCTCTCACGTGGTTAGGTACCATCCTGTAGCTGTGGGTTTGAACCCTAGGAGGGGTCAGTGTGTCCCTGTAACATCTTTGGGGAGTGTATTTATTCTATAACTCTGTAGCGGGGTATTCTTATTCTACCCTTCTGGATTGTTTTTCGTTAATAACTAGTGCCTAGTATTTATTCAGCGTGTCTCTGTTTTAGCAACACCAGCCACATCCTTACCAAGTTCATGTACTGGACAGTGAAGGTGTAAGCAGGCATGTGCTTTGTAGCAGGGCCTGACTCTTGCTCATAGTCTGACTGGCTGATTTTTGGTTCAGGCCTCATCTTGTACCAGGCCCTGTGTTTCAGGCTCTTTCTGCTACAACACCCATATCTAAACCATCCCAGGTTTGGCTTTGGTTATCCCAGCAGATGAGTTTGCAAAACCCAAGACCCAAACAATCTCTCCTTTTGTTCTTTAGTGTTAGGGCCTCTCCAGCCTCGTTTGTGAGTGAACCTCCCTGTAACTTCGGTTGCCTTTAACTCCCAGATCTTGACACCTTGACCCCCCAGGGCAGGAGCAACTCCCATTGATTTCCACTTGGAGACACTCTTACCCTCCAGTCAGCATGAAGCCCCAGCATTGCTGGTCTGAAGCTTTCAGAAGGTTGGGCTTATAGAGTTTGCGAGTGAGCAAACAGTCAGCTCTGGAAGTGAATTCCACCACAGCCATTTGTACTTCACTGTGTGGTTTGGGTTCAGTCTGATGATCTAAGGACAATATGTGTGAGAACTAGAGCTCTGTCAACAGGAAGTGGAGATGAAATAGAGTTGTTCAGGTGTATTGTAGAGGGGAGGTGATTGAGAGCTAGAACTGAAGGGGAGGGATCGGGAAAGACAGATCTCTCAATGGTCTCTGATTGTCTCACTCAGAAACATAACTCCATAAAACACAAGCAGGAAAGAAGACAGAAGTGGCATTTTGCTTACTTCTACCAGTTCAGGATGTGCCCCAGTGTTCCTTATGACCGATTTATGGAAATATTGGACACTATGAGGTTGACGCATGGGGCATATTTATAGCGTTACTAGTTTTTCAGTGTGAAGGATTTTGGTAACTGGAAGACCTGATGACTTTGAATCAAAGCTAACCTTTATGGATAAGGCCTTTCGACCTAATTAGGTCCCTGGTTACCCCACGGCCAGCTGGGTCTGTGTTCAGGGCCCTATTCTATATCCTTGTGCTCTGCGAGGGTATAGCAGGCTGGAAATTTTTGCAGCAGCTTCATTCACCTTGTTAACAATATTTTGACTGAACTGAATGTGAAGAAAGATCATATCATCAGTGCTGCAGCCCCCGCATGGGTCAGGTTATAAGGGGGCATCTGATTCACCACAAAGACAACAGCAGTATTTCCTGCAGCTCCTGAAACACAAAGTTCAGTGTCACTAGATGAAATTATTGCAACCGGAGGAAGAATTAAATCAAACATAATTGTGTGCAAATGATCCACTGTAGAATGTTTTCATTTCTCTAAAAGGAAGCCAGGTGCATGAGCATGAACTCTCTGCTGAAGGTCACGCCATGAAGTTTAGAACAGTGAGTGGGGAGGGCTCAGACAGGGCAGTTTGCACAGGCCTGCCCTACTGGCATTGTTAGCCGGCCTTCCCACTGGCTCCAGCCTGCCATACGGGCTCCATGGGGCCATCGAGAGAGCACTGGGTGGCTCCTAGGGATCTAGAGAGAAGCCCAGATGCAGTGAATTGGGCCTGCAGGCCCCGAGGTGGAGTGTCTGCTCCAGGGAGGCAAATCTCAACAATGGGCCAAACGGACTTGCGGGGAGGGTTCAAAGAAGGGCGATAATGATGGGAGACACGAGACAAAAGGAAGGTGGAGGGGGGAGAAGACTGAGGGAAAGAGAGAGCTGGGAGTGGAGAAGAGCGGATGGGAGAGAAAAAAGAGAATGTGTGCAAAGCAGGGGAGAGGGATAGAAAGATGGAGGGGGCTTAAGGAAAGGGGAAGTAAAATAGACAAAGATAAAGGAAATGAGGTGAGGAAGGAAGTATGAGATGGAAGGAAAGGACAATTCATGTTATTATTTATTCCCATTGCACCTCGAGTCCTCAGCCACCAGTAGAGCCCCACTGTTTTAGGTTTTGTACGTATGTACTGTAAGAGCCAGTCCCTGTCCTGAAGAGCTCACTGTCTAAGAGGGGGAGAAGAAAAAGGTATACTGTAGAGGGGGAGTTTACTTATTCCCTATGCACAGCTGTGGGGCTGAGATGGGCCAGACAGAAAATTGGGGGGCTATGCCCCCCATTGCCACAAGGCCCCACCCTTCTTTGTAGCCCCTCTCCATGGCTAAGTTGGAGGCCGGAACCAGGCAGTGAAGGTCTTGGCTGCTGACAGGCAGTAAGAGCTGTCCTGGCAGGGGAACCTGGCTCCGGGGCCGGCAGAGCCCTCGGGGAGCAGCGACCACAAAGGTGGGGCCCAGGAGCCTGGGCTGGAGTGGGTCAGTCTGGGCTGCTGTGGGGAGGAGCTGGCTTTCCAGGATGATACACTTCCTGTTCCTGTATTTGCTTGAGTTGGAGCTTAAGTCTGTCCATTTTTGCCTTAGCTTCTAGTTCCTGCAATTAAATACATGCCATTCTTCGTTCGTGTTCAAAACGCAGGCGTTCTCTTTCAGCAGCTTCTCCTTCCAGATCAGCTATTTTTTGCTTTTGTTCAAGTTCTAGCTGCTGGTTTCTCACTGCGAGCGTTTTTTGCTGGGTCTGCTTCCTTATCACTAGCAATTAACAGATTTTTTTCAGTTCCTGCTCTGGGGCCTTTTTTCTTAAAAGACAACCCCCTCTGTGAGCACAATTCTTCCAGGCTTTTTCTATCGGGATCTTGATCATAGGTCACTCACAGTAACTAATTTTTAACATTTAAACTCTCCAATATCAAAATTAAATTTTTTGGTGAGCGTGTGGTTCTGATCCAAAAACCCAGTTAACCTATAGTAATGTGTATCCAAGCATGACTACGCCACTGTGAGCGGGGTCCTAGCGGGGAGCCAGCTGTGGTCACTCAATTAGGGTAAACCCCAAAGAATGGGGCAGCCAAACCCCAAAAAGCTGGTGGATATTCCAATGCTTAGATTTACCACGCCTGCATAAAACAGCTTCTTTATTACCTTCCTGGTTACTCAGAAGTCCAAACAACACAGTTCCCTTAAAGTAATCCAGCCTCAGGCCTCCATCCAGGTACCCACGTCAAATATGATGAAAACTTCTGCAAATCTTATTTCATCGTATAAAAGAAAAGGGTCTACCAATCCCAAAGGATCGGACGCATTACCTCCCAGGTTAACGAATGTTTCAGATCTTACCCAAATACACGCTACAGCCAATTCTTATTAATTAAACTAAAATTTATTAAAAAACAAAAGAATATGGTTAAAAGCTCAATATACATACAGACATGAAGAAAAGGAGGACTTGTGGCACCTTAGAGACTAACAAATTTATTTGAGCATAAGCTTTCATGAGCTACAGCTCACTTCATCGGATGCATTCAGTGGAAAATACAGTGGGGAGATTTATATACACAGAGAACGTGAAACAATGGGTGTTACCATACACACTGTAAGGAGAGTGATCACTTAAGGTGAGCTATTACCAACAGGAGAGTGGGGGGGGGGGAACCTTTTGTAGTGATAATCAAGGTGGGCCATTTCCAGCAGTTGACAAGAACGTCTGAGGAACAGTGGGGGGTGGGTGGGGGTGGGGAATAAACATGGGGAAATAGTTTTACTTTGTGTAATGACCCATCCACTCCCAGTCTCTATTCAAGCCTAAGTTAATTGTATCCAGTTTGCAAATTAATTCCAATTCGGCAGTCTCTCTTTGGAGTCTGTTTTTGAAGTTTTTTTGTTGAAGAATTGCAACTTTTAGGTCTGTAATCGAGTGACCAAAGAGATTGAAGTGTTCTCTGACTGGTTTTTGAATGTTATAATTCTTGATGTCTGATTTGTGTCCATTTATTCTTTTACGTAGAGACTGTCCAGTTTGACCAATGACAGTCTCTACGTAAAAGAATAAATGCTGATACAGAACATCTTCATAAAAATCACACCTCTCATTGACAGTGCTGTCCTGGCAAGAGTTTCTAGTGTAGACCTGGCATAAGAAGAAAATGCTGTCAATTGATTTTTTTAATGATGATGCTCAGATCAAAACCAATACCACAGTCGTTACCTCTCTACGCCCTTTAATTCCACAGAAATATTTGTTCCAGTTCATCCTTCCTTCCCCTCCAAACACTCGCTCCTCTGAAAGCGTCAAACTCCACAAACTCACCCATCCTCAGAGACAGGAGAAGTGGCCAAAGCAGAGAGAGCCTTTCCAGCTGGGCTCTCATGTTCCTTAGAGAACCTTTCCCTGGGCAGGACTGTCAGGGTCCCTGGTGTCAGATCTGCTGCTAAAACAGCCGATGCTCTTATTTCTTGCAGCTCATTGTCTGAGGTAACGCCAGAGCCGTTGTTGCACTCTCTCTCCCCGTCCCCTTTCCGCGCTGGCTCTTGGGAACTCTCCTCTGCTCTATGGTATTTTTATCTGCTGATTCTTTGTTCCACGTGTGAGTTTCCTGCCAGTATCCCCTGCCCACTTCCCTAGCATGTTCTCACATTCTCTCATGCTGAACGTTCTCAAATCACACGGTGAATTGAAAAATATTGTTGTTGAATTGATTTTTAAAACTTCCTCTCTTTACTAACCCGGCCTTCCCAAAGTTTGACAGTATCAGACCAGCAATGTCCGTGGCCCTGAATCTCCCGCTGCAAAGTCTGAGTAATTTCTGTTCCAGTTGTATCCTCTCAGACGGGGTGTGGATCGGGGTCCCGAACAAAAAATATACCATTTAAAATACAGGTGTCATTCCCAAAGAGTGGTGCAGAGGGGCTGTAGTACAAAGAACGAGCAAAATGGAGGGGCAGGTTTAACTTTGCTTTTGAAAATCTCATCAGGTTCTATTCCCTTCTGCAAAACTAAACCCCAAACCCAGCCATGGGTCACACCTGAATCCTATCTTATCTGAGCCCCCAAAGATCATGAAGGGTTTGGGTGGGCAGTTCTGCTGTTGGCCCATCAGTCCCTCAGACTGACATGCTGCCTGCATATGGAAGGCCTTGGTAGCTGCGGTATTAAATCCATGATTAAGAAAGAAAAATCCCTGATGCCTGATACATGCCACCACATCTAGGAGATGGCAGTCCCAGGTGCACAGATGTGAGGTCCCTTCACACAAAATGGTGCAATTTAACTTTGCATAGGAAATGACACACACCTGGCAATCTAAGTTTAAAATGAAGAGTTTGTTTTTCTTAACAAGAAGAGCAGCATCCACTGGTAAATAAGCAATGCCCCAGTGGAGGGTAAGCAAAGCAAGGGGTCACAGCTGTGAAGGGAAGAGGAGAGCAGATGTGACAGGGAATGTCCCTGGTGATAGTGTGTGGGAAGAAGGCAGCACCGTTGGCCATGTGTGTGTAGATGTGAGCAATGCAACAGGTGTCAGCTGTCACGACGGAGGCAACGAAGTATGCCACACCTGTCAAGAGGAAGGCAGTGCAGATGGGCAAAAGGAAATCTCACGTTACTTCAGACAGACTAAGGCGAGATCTACACTAGGGGCTGTCTTCCGTGTCTAGGCCTGTGGTTGTGCAATCACCCCCCATTGTCGCCCAGAACCAAGTGTCTGCAGGAAACAGAGAGCAAGGGAGCTAGGCCACCTGAGGGGTGTGGTGTACATTCCTCCGGCTGTGGCCTGGCCCCGTTCCCATGCCAACTGGCAGCATGGACGGGAGGTGCGGGGGCGGGAAGGGAGTATACCAGATCTCGCGTTTCAATCGTCCTCCACCGCCAGCCCCACAATGCACTGAATCCTTTTCTGCCTGATCCTTACCCAATCTATAAAGGGCCGCGTCCCCCGTTTTCACCCATAGGCATGAACTGTGCTGACCACATCAGCTTTCCGCTGCACTCTTAAAGTGGAGCTGCACAGAACAGGGGTGGAGTTTGGGGGTTAGGTCCAGGGAGGGAAAGTGGACACTAGTTATCTGAGAAAACGTTAGTCCCAGCCGTCCTTTCTCCCTTGGAAGATTACGAAATTCTACTACCCCTGTCCCTGGTGTCTGACTTCTCCCCGCACTGAGCCATGCTGCACAAGTTCGGAAATGAGGGTGCGTAAGGAAGCCGGTCTGGCAGTTGGATAAACACAGTGCGATGTCCCTTTGCTCTGGAGAGGTGAGGGGCTTGTGGTGCTGCTCCGAAGCTCCAGGGAACCAGATAAAGGGGCAGCGTCTCTTTCTTTCCCTGTGCTTTCCCCTGTTGTTAGGCAGGCACAGAGGCAGGATTTTCTGGTGATGCCGGGGCAGGGTGGGGCAGGTGGTGGTCATAGTTCACATCTTCCTTTGCATGGCAACTCCATGTGCTTGATGAGAATATAGTCAATTTCCAGTCGAATTGCCTCCCAGTTCTATAAGCATATTTCAACAAATTTGTAGCCGAAGCAGCAGCTGGATCTTGATGGTCAACGGCAGTACATATCTGCTTAGTCCACCTTCACAGCTGATCAAACCACTCCATTCAGTGATAGGTAGAGGGGTGACCATTTGCAGAAACATCTCTCTAGCATAGCGTGCCGGATCTCCTCCACAGACCTGGAAAGCCATGTCCCTGTTCCATGCTGGTACCTTGACAACCTCTATTTTCTCCAAATGTTGGCTGGCCTTTAAAGAAGAAATTGTAAGCTGGTAGCATTGCCCTGGGTATCAACTGCGGCGCCCCTGCCTCCTGAGAGTCTATGAAAATTCTACATTTTTAAAAACCTTAGCACACCTGTCTTACTATCAGTAGCCTTTCTCCTTCCTTATGGGCTGCAAAAGCTGTCTGGGAACCCAGGATGGTCTAACAGTCACATTCCAGGAATGCTGAAAAGTAGCAATACTGTGGCCTCCCTCAGCAAATTATAAGGAGGAAGATTTCTTGGCTTCTTCAACATGAAAAAACATATAATGCTACCCTTGTCTTTGAAATGGTAGGACCTTCGGCTCCTGGGAGGGAAACCATTCTGCTAGAAGGGCAGGAGTGGCACCCCGGAGACAGCAGAGACAGACGGCGTAAGACTGTGTAGCACCTGGTTATTGGCATGGACAGGAGGAATCAGGAGCAGTTTGAGTTCCTCAGGGCATGGGAGGATCCGACTCTTCACCATCAAAAGACAACATGTGATGGGGTGGACTAGGCCCAGAGGCCGCTTGCTGGAGGCCTTGGTGTCCTGCCACATCTATCCCAGAAAGGAGTAGTAGAGGAGACCTCCAAGCAGCCAATCAGGGTCCAGGACAGCCCCGTAAAAAGGAGCTGCAGAGGCAGAGACAGTCAGTTCCTTGCTGGAGCTAGAGGAGGGCACAGGGTGCTCCTGGCTGGCCAGAGGGAACTGCAGCACCACAGAGAGCTCAGTGCTGGCAGGGACTGGGGGAGTGAGAAAGGGCTCCTGGCTGGCTGCTGGGCCTGTACTTAGGTGAGCCCTGAGGTAAGGGTGAAGCTTTGGCAAAGGCTGGGGCCATGGGAAAGTGGCCCAGGGAACTGAAAGCAGTGTAGTTAAAGGGACACGGTGGCATGTGGCTGCTATTCTTAAGATCCCTGGACTGGGGCCCAGAGTAGTGGGTGGGCCTGGGTCTCCCCCAACCCTCCAATACGCCACTGTGGAATTGGCTTACAATCAGACAGTGAGAAACCCCCAGAAGGGGAACTGAGCTACTTTGTGGCCCAGCTTGGGCCAGAGTAGACCAAAAGGGCAAAACCTTTGCCTCCAGGGAGGAAGCCTGGAGGTACGGCTTGATACCAGGGCTGGGACTATTTAAAGATTGCAGACACACCCAACCAGAAGGGGGCGCCATGAGAGGTGGGTGCCATGCCATTACACACCGATGAACCCGTTCATAGAGAAAATGGCACACCATAAGGAAAGGGGCATTTCCTATTGGAGAGACTGAGAGAATGGGTAGCCAAACAAGTTTGGGCTCCATCTGCTTCTGCATCCACTGCACCTCTCTGAACCACTACCACCACCTCCTACTTCGTTCACTGCCCAAGGTGCTGCTGAGGCAGAGGACCCAATCCCACCCAGAGTGACTGGGAGGGGTCTGCAGGACGCCCACAACTACACCCTCCACCAGCACCCAAAACGCCTCACAGGGGGACCCCCATGAGCATGCATAAGGGGAACAACAAGTCTGTAGGAGTCCTGGAACCTCACCAAGTGCCTTCCCCCCAAACCGCATGCAGGAGACATCCCTATCTGTCCCCAAGATCAATTATCCCCTCGATGTCATGGGGAGGGCAAGGAGGCAGATGCAGAGACATTAACATTTGGCTGTTGTTCATGGATTCAATCCCATTATGTTTTGTTGGTTTCCATCTCATTCTTAAAATATTTTCCTTACATGTTCCATGTAGTCCTTTTATTAAATGTTATCATTTCCTTGACCTGGGTGAGGTCCCTCCTTCCTAGCCATGATGAATATAAGATGTTTTCAGGCTCAGGATTGGGGCCCAGAATTCACAGCACAAGAATTGGAATGGTGTAACTAGTCTGACATAAAGAACAGGAGGACTTGTGGCACCTTAGAGACTAACAAATTTATTTGAGCATAAGCTTTCGTGAGCTACAGCTCACTTCATCGGATGACAAGCTTATGCTCAAATAAATTTGTTAGTCTCTAAGGTGCCACAAGTCCTCCTTTTCTTTTTGCAAATACAGACTAACACGGCTGCTACTCTGAAACCTGTCGTTATAGTTTGACATGAGTCTCATGAAAATTATTGTTTTCCTTACAACCCTGGCTTCTGGTGTCAAGAGGACTGGTGTTGAGTTCAGCCTTCATTCTTAAAGTAAAAAATAAGTGTCTGGCCTTCATGTGACCCCAGTGCACCCTAAAGACTCAAAAAAGCAGAAGGCAAATAAAACCAACACAAAACGTACTAACGTTTACATGATCATATAGGTTTAAAACCAGTCTCATGACTTTTGGTGAGCATGACTCATGATTGTTGAATATTTGGGGTTGGCAATACTGTATCTTAGTGCAACTGCTTTTCTGTCTGTCCCACACCCACTTCCCTTCTGCACGTGGGTAAGGAAATATCCAAAGTCCCAAGGATGAGGAAAGAGCAGCTAGTGTGCTGTGCTTACAGACCCCACCGTTACCTCCAAATGCAGCGGAACTCCCAACACAGACAAGGGGTAGATTCATGTCTTTGCGGCTTGGTTGACGTGCAGAAAAAAGAAACGCGATCCAAATACCAATACAGGCAGCTGCCACCACCCTGTGATTAAAAGGCCCTTCCTAGCCCCCACTTCCCAACCTTGACCAGTTTCAGACGTAGTAGTGATTAGTGCTCCGTAACAGCCACTAAGCGCACTTAGCACTGCCGACAAAAAATGGTTTTAAAAAATGGGTGCATGTCCCCACCCCCCACTTCCCCAAAGCAAATGGTGCTAAGGTGGTTAAGAGTGACTGAGTACTGCTGATAAGACGGGTGTGAACAGCTAAGAAAAAAGAATCGCACAATGACTGTATTACAACTCAGCCGCCATCCTCCACAGCCTAAAAAGGTGTTAACCCAGTGGAGTTGCCCTGTTAAAACTGTCTTTAATGTGTGAATTGTCACAGGAACGAACACCCTCCCAAAGCTATGCAGTCCCTGAGTGTGTGCCAATGTTCCCGCAGGAGCTTTTCCAGCAGCTGGACAGGGTGTGACAGTGTCCCTTGGCACAGGCAGATGTCATCCTTTGTCTCCCTGCTGTGCCAAGATGCATCCATGTATGGCAACCCTGATTTCCCTTGCATGCTGGAAACCAGGACCAGTGTGCACATGGGTGGGATCCAGCTGTCTGTACAGAGTTTATAAAGCTGACTTGTCCAGAGCCACTTTGCCTTCACAAATGTTGTCCCTTGCAAAAATTCCAGCCCACTTCAATAAGGTCAGGATTTCACCCGTTGTGCATCCAGGTCAGGGTCTTGGAGGGACAGGAGAAAGATCTATAATTCCATGGTGTTTGCTCAGATATTTGAATCCATTTACCTTCATACCCAAAACTCCAGGAGTCAGTTTCCCCTGCCCCTGAGCTCTGCTTTCGCTCCATCTCCTTTTGGGCCGTCGGTACAAGAATGGGAGACTGACAAGTAGCGGTGGCTGCTCAGAGAGGGCAAATTAGACATTGCCCTAAAGTCTCTATCTAAGCTTCAGCCCTGGCTGCATATTCACTCTGAGCATCACCTCGGAGTCAGTTTTGTCCGTCCATCAGCAGTTGCCCCTGCCCCTGCCCCTGCCCCTCCACTCTGCCGGTTCCCGGCATCAACTGCCGCCGCAGGGAACTAGTGTCCCCCAACCACTAGTGCCAGGGCAGGCTGACCCAGGCTGACCCTCACCCTGCCCTTCCGCCTCCAACGGACCCTTCCCTTTTCCGGTGGGACCCTCCACCAGCACAGGGCCCCCCACCCACAGTCACCACTCCTGCCCCATGCTGGGCAAGGGGCAGCCCCATCCCCCACCCCCAGTGAGGCGAGAGTGAGTGGCAGCAGCAGGGGAGGAGGCAAACATGTGATGGCAGCCCCTCCCCCCGCACCCATGACAGGGGATTCGAGGGGGCTTCCTGGACCTGAGAGGGGCCTTAGGAGCATGTGCAGTGTCAGTGGTGCAAGGTGAGTGTGCAAGGCTGGGGGGAGTCCTCCTCTCTTTCCCCAGCTGGGGGCAGCCTGCCTGCATCCCAAACTCCTCATCCCTGGCTCCGCCCCACCCTAGAGCCTGCAGCCCCAGCCAGAGCTCTCACCCCTCCCCCCCGCACCCCAACCCTCTGCCCCAGCCCTGAGCCCCCTCCTGCACCATGAGCCCCTCAGCCCCACCCCCCAGCCCTCAGCCCCACACCTCAACTCTCTGCCCCAGCCCTGAGCCCCCTCCCAAAACCCTCATCCCGGCCCCACCCCAGAGCCCTCACATTTTTACATTATCTTTAAAAATATATATCGGCTTACAAGGCAGGTGTGTGTGCATGGGGCGGGGGGGGACTTGGACCCGTTCTGAGCACCACCAAAAATTATACAAATCTGCCGCCCCTGGTGCCAACTTTTCCTAGGCATTTTCAAAACGTGGTCCCGGGGGGAAGGGGGGGGGGAGGGCTCCCGCTGTAGTCCCCTATGAGGCCTGTATCCTCATCCTCCTACTCCCCATAGATTACTGCTTGAAAGAAGCCTTTAGGGGCAATCACAAACATTTCTTCTTTTTACTTCTACTACTGTATCTGCTGATCAGAAAACTAACCCAATAAGGTTTTTTAATGTTTATTTGCACACAGGAAATATTAGCAAGTTAGCACTCAGAGCCCACTGATGTCTGTTCTCTAACAAAGAAAAGTGCAATTGAACAAATAAAGTCAATGAAGTTTCATAAAATTGCTGGATCAGGAACAAAATGGCTACACGGTCATAGCTATGTCAGTAAGAGTGAGAATGCGAATAGCCAACCATCCTTCATTACAGTGGTAATATCACGGCAACAGTGTCACTCCAAAGCAGAACCCGTCTCAGAAGGGCAAAGCCTGCTCTCAAGCATTCAGGCCCAGATCCTCCAAGGTTGTGGGCGCCTAACGCCCATTGATTTCTCTGGGCATTAGGTGCCTAAGCACCTTTGAGGATCTGTGCTTATCGCCTCCAAGCAGCCTAGAGTGGCTGCAGCTGATGCAGCCGATCAGGGCTCAAGACGGCCCCGTAAAAAGGAGCTGCAGAGGCAGAGACAGTCAGTTCCTTGCTGGAGCTAGAGGAGGGCACAGGGTGCTCCTGGCTGGCCAGAGGGAACTGCAGCACCACAGAGAGATCAGTGCTGGCAGGGACTGGGGGAGCGAGAAAGGGCTCCTGGCTGGCTGCTGGGCCTGAACTTAATCCTGGGCAAAACTTGCTGTAAAAGCTTTAGTTAATATTTAAAATCTGCTGGCGAAGCAATTCATATCGTTGTTTGGCTCGTCAGTGGGTGGAATCCAGGGAAGCTTAATTCAAGCCCAGAAGGGACCGTCGAGTCTGACCTTCCTGATACAGCAACTCCGCACTTAAAGTCGTCCCAGTTAACGTTGTTTCATTGTTATGTTGCTGATCAATTAGGGAACATGCTCGTTTAACGTTGCGCAATGCTCCCTTATAACGTTTGGCAGCCGCCTGCTTTGTCCACTGCTTGCAGGAAGAGCAGCCCGTTGCAGCGAGCTGGGGGGGCTTGGAACCAGGGTGAACCGGCAGCCCCCCCATCAGCTCCCCTAAGTTCCCTGTGCAGCTGCCCAGCAGGTTATCAATTGCAGGCAGTTCAGCTATCCCTCCCCCCACTGCCATGTGCTGCTCCTGCCCTCTGCCTTGGAGCTGCTCCGGGGCGGGGGAAGAGGGGCTAATGTCAGGGTGTCCCCCTCCCCCCTGCTCCTGCATCCCGTCTTACCTCATCTCCATAGAGCAGGGTGGGGGACATGACAGGGCTCAGGACAGAGGGAGATTGCTGGCAGCAGATTCTGTCTCAACTTGTTGATCTACTTAAAAAGGCAATGTGCTTAGAGTGGAGTCAGCCTACTTAAAGGGGCAATGCGCGTCTCTCTCTGTCTCACACACAGGTGAGAGTCTCTGTCTGCCATGCTGTCTCCCCTCCCTCCATTTGTGCTGCCTTGTAGAGTGTGAGGCTACATTAACAACAATGTGTTAACCCTTGAGGGCTCAGTCGAGTGCTAGTTCATCATTTGGCAGTAAGGCATTCCCTGGGAAATATCCCACCCTCTGACTTCACCACCTCAACCAAGCTTCACAATCATCATTGCTGTGTACAGTATTAAATTGTTTGTTTAAAACTTATACTGTGTATAGTCTTTTGTCTGGTGAAAAAAATTTCCCTGGAACCTAACCCCCCCATTTACATTAATTCTTATGGGAAAATTGGATTCGCTTCACATCGTTTCACTTAAAAGTCACATTTTTCAGGAACATAACTACAATGTTAAGCGAGGAGTTACTGTACTGAATTCCCTGTGAATATGGGTCCTTTTGTGTAATACAAGATGGGTTATTTTGAACTATGCATATGTAAGAGGACTGTTGTCCCCTTATTAAAACTCAGTGGGGGTGTTTTAGTTGCTAGCTCCCAGTACCAAGGGGAAGGGTCGATGGGAAGTCTGGACTCTGAGACTGACAGTCCCCAGGAACAATGGGGAGAGGCCAATGCTCCAGGTCAGCCTGACTGACAGGGCCACAGCCTAAACAGGGAGTCAAGCGGCCAGGGGATCCCATCCTCCCTGTGATCTGGAATTGCCTGGGTCAGACAGAGGGGGGCCAAGCTAAGGAGAAAGCAGGGGCTCGAGCTGAGCTGGGGAGCAGGGCCGTGCCAGATCCAGAGGGGCCAGAAAAGCAGCCCAGGAAGCAGGTCAGTGCTGGGAGCAGAGTCACAGAAGCAGCCCACAGAGCAGACCTGTCCTGGGAGCAGAGCTGTCGCACCCAGAGCCAGAGGAACCAGAGAAGCAGCGCAGAGAGCTGGAGGCAGAGTGGTGGAGCTGGAGCTGGGGCTGGAGCTGTCCAGAGCCGGGTGCAGTGAGCAGCTAGGGAGAGTGAGGGAGACTCGGGGCGGCAGGCCCAGCACAGAGAGATGCCCCCAGCCAAAAGGCCCTGCAGGCCAGACTTGGAGGGGGATTATAACCCAGACGGGGCAGAGGCGACGCTGAGAAGAAGGGTCCTGCCACCTAGAGCCTGAGGGCATGTGGCCACCACCAGAGCAAGTGTCCAACCCGCAGCATCCCTGCAGCACAGCCAGGCCTGGGCAGGGGCCTGAGACGTGTGAGGAACAGACTGAACTGCCCCGACATTCAAGAGACGCTGGTTGTGGTGTCCCCGTGCCACAGAGCAGGGCGACGTGTTTTCCTTTCACCTTTCCCATTTTTTCCTTATTTTTTTTTAATTTATTGCTGTTTAATAAATTGTATTTGCTTTGAACTGTATGGAATGATCAGTGGGTCAGGGAAGCATCCAGTGCAGAGAGAGCACCCCGGAGTGGGGACACCCTAGCCCCTGCCCTAAGTGACCACGACAAGGTTGGTGCTTGGACCCCCCCAGGAATCCTGGGGGCAGCCATGTTGGTGTTACAAGGACTCTGCCACACGGGAGAGTGGAAGGGGAGCCCTCAAGGTCAGGCAGGCGTCTAGGTAAAGGGAGTGTGAGCGAGGACTCAGATCCTTTCACTACCCCACTTCACCGGGGTCATGTCTAAGCCAGGAAAGTTCCCCTGAATAGGGGACCATTCCCCCGCTTACATTCATTCTTGCAGAAGTAGTCCGTGTGTTACCTGATCTGTGAGTTGCCCCACTGCTCAGTCCGTCTGGGCTTTTTTAAAAGTATTTCTTCAAGACTCAAATAAAGATGGATTCAAAAGGATCGTTGTGAGATGCGTTAGTTTCATCTTCCAATGAACAGAAGTAACAAGACTTTCAAAATGAATTAACTTAAACTGTTTTTACTCTCAAATCAAAACTATAAACTCATAAGAGTTTCCTCACATCTCACTTAAATGATCATATCCTCCACATAGCTACAGTTCTGGTGGCATGTTAAACCCTAAGCCTCCTCTTATAGTTAATGCTGGGGGCTAGCTCCTCGGCTGGTGTAAAGCAGGGTAGCTCTATTGAATATAATGAAGTCATACCAGTTTACACCTGAAGAGAGTCTGACCCCTTGTGTTTTAATTTTACTGACCTAATGGTTTCTCCACCCTTAAAAAAAAAAAGATTTAAGTAGCAAGGACACTGAAAATAGACAGCAGAGCCCTGGGAAAGGCTAAGAGCCTCGTATGTGAGATCGTCTTTGGGGTTGATACAGGAAGAGACCAAAATAGGACACAAACCAATGCAGATGCGAACAAGCCCCTGCCTCTCAGGCTGAAGTTTCTAGGCAATGTGCTACACGGTAGCGCTGCGGAGATGGATGTGAAGGGTAATCACCGGTTACACTCAGCTCTATTAAAGGGATTTGTGTCTGTGGCTCGACAGAGCTCTGGGCACAAGACTGCAGACCACACACTCAGTCCTGTGCTCGGAGGGGAAAAAGGGGAAGTGAGAGTTTAGAAGCTGTAAAAGCTGAAGAAGCAAACGACTCCGTCTATGTCTACCCGGCAGCCTATGTCAGCCTAACTTATGTCACTCAGGGATGTGAATAAACCACCCCTTCGAGTGACATAAGTTACACCAACATAAGCATTTGTGTGCACAGTCAATGTGCTATGTCAGTGGGAGAGCTTCTCCCGCCAACGTTGCTTCTGCTGTTCACGGAGGTGGGTTTTTTATGCCGACAGGAGAGCTCTCTCCCATCGGCCCAGAGTGTCTTCACCAGATGCGCAGCACCGGCTGTCGCGCTGTACGTGTAGACGTGGCCCTAGTCGCATGTCAAGGGGCTGAAGAGAGAGTCAGTGACAGCAGCAGTGAGGGTGGGAATTGGAAAGGGGCATGTCGTGGGGTGGTCACCCGCTCCAGCCCTGAAAGGGTTACAGCCAGCCCTGGGAGAGGGCTGGGGCAGTGAGCCAAAGGCTAGGCTGATGGGGAAGGCAGCCACAGCTGGGGCCACACCCCAATCAGGCCACAGCTGGCCCTATAAAAGGCTGTGGGCCAGGAGCTCAGGTAGTCTCTCTTTAGCTGTGGAGAGAGATGGGCCTGGCTGTTTGGGAGTGTAGCAGGGTACCTAGAGCGGAGCAGGGCTGGGGAAAGGCCAGAGGAGCTCCAGGCTGGAAACCCCCAGCCTGCAGGCCTTGCTGAAGGTCTAAAGCAGGTACTGGGGTTGCAGAGAGGCAGCCCAGGGGTAGGAAAAGGTAGCCGATCCAAACCCCCGTTGCTGCTGCTGAGTGGTTCACAGTCTGCCCCAGTGTGTGGGGGCTAGATGATGACTGGCAATAGCCACTGAGGCAAGGTGGGGATAGAGGGTTGAGGGGGTTCCCCTGGGTGGGGAGACCCAGAGGGTGGGTGTACTGCCAGGGGGCAGCACCCAAGGTAAAGGGGCACTGGGGTCCAGGAGGGACACGGGGCACTCCAAGGCTGGAAAAGCTAATTCCCTGGACCACTATCGGGAGGCGCAGCACCAGTGAGTCGTTGCCCTGCTACAGGACACGTCTTTCTTAACGGCACTTCTTTGTGTGCGCACAGATAAGAGGTCTGCTTCATTTGCCTCTGCGCTGCAGTCCTGGGCCTGGGGTCATGCTGTTTTAAGAGGCAAAATTCTCTCCTCTGAGTCATGTAACATGGGAAAGGAACACCAAGATTGCTTAAGGTCAAAGGGTTACAACACTGCACGCTAAACTGGGACTCAGGAGATCTGGATTCAATTCTCTGCTCCCTGTGTGACCTTGGGTGAATCACTTTGGTGGAGTGAACTAACTTGAACAGGAGCTATGTGTCTAAATCTACTAGCTGGCTTTGAACATCTCAACCTTCATCTCTCTCTCTCTCAGATTTCGACAACAGGATGGGAGGCACAATTAAATTCCTTTTTCCTTCCAGGTGTCTGTCTTATTTCTCTAGATAGTACTGCAAGCTCTTTGGAGGCAGAGATGAATTGTTACTATATGTTTATACAGTGTCTAGAATAAGATGGCCCAGATCTTGGTAGAAACGTGTAGGGGCTACTGTAATGGTAACCTTCATA
Source organism: Natator depressus (assembly GCF_965152275.1). Lineage (NCBI taxonomy): Eukaryota > Metazoa > Chordata > Testudines > Cheloniidae > Natator > Natator depressus. The sequence continues at coordinate 7,313,185 of NC_134245.1, read as the reverse complement.
TATTGCAAAGCTGGTCAAAAACACACACATTTTTGTTTCTATTTTGCAAGGTTCCAAGTTTCTGCAACACTTTTATCCATATGTTTTAAACTTTAGGCCAAATGTTTGGCGTTGTTGACAAACTCTATACTGAATATGGCTTTTTCCCCTATATGCAAATGAAAGATTTTTAACTTGACTTTATGAAAATGCAAAAAAATAATCTGACATCTTCAAAAATTATCGCACCCAGTTTTCTTTTCAAAAAAAGCCCCCCTCCTGCACCCCCACACTTTTTTTTTTTAAAAGCAGAAAATATTTTTGGGCAAAAAATGTCATTGGGTCTAACAAATGACTAATAACACGGGGCAGCAGGGGACGGAGTCACATGCAAGCGTCATAGTGACCCTTCCTGGGAGTGGAAATTTGTTATAGGGAGGAGGGAGAAAAATTGTTCTCCTTATCCTCTGAGGATAGGACGCTGTAGATATGCAAAGGAGGCAACTCAGCCCAGTAAGAAGGGGCCATTTTTGTACAGTTACCTTTTAAGCTTAGTTGCACATTAAGAGTTAGATTTCAAAATGCTTTCTGGCAACATGGGAAAAAAAAACCACAGAACTTTGAATGAACACCTAAAAAAGAAAAGGAGGACTTGTGGCACCTTAGAGACTAACCAATTTATTTGAGCATGAGCTTTCGCGAGCTACAGCTCACTTCATCGGATGCATACTGTGGAAACTGCAGAAGACATTATATACACAGAGACCATGAAACAATACCTCCTCCCACCCCACTCTCCTGCTGGTAATAGCTTATCTAAAGTGATCATCAAGTTGGGCCATTTCCAGCACAAATCCAGGTTTTCTCACCCTCTGCCCCCCCCCCACACACACAAACTCACTCTCCTGCTGGTAATAGCCCATCCAAAGTGACCACTCTCTTCACAATGTGTATGATAATCAAGGTGGGCCATTTCCTGCACAAATCCAGGTTCTCTCACCCCCTCACCCCCCTCCAAAAACCACACACACAAACTCACTCTCTTGCTGGTAATAGCCTATCCAAAGTGACCACTCTCCTTACAATGTGCATGAAAATCAAGGTGGGCCATTTCCAGCACAAATCCAGGTTTTCTCACCCCCCCACCCCCATACACACACAAACTCACTCTCCTGCTGGTAATAGCTCATCCAAAGTGACCACTCTCCCCACAATGTGCATGACAATCAAGGTGGGCCATTTCCAGCATAAATCCAAGTTTAACCAGAACGTCTGGGGGGGGGGGTAGGAAAAAACAAGGGGAAATAGGCTACCTTGCATAATGACTTAGCCACTCCCAGTCTCTATTTAAGCCTAAATTAATAGTATCCAATTTGCAAATGAATTCCAATTCAGCAGTTTCTCGCTGGAGTCTGGATTTGAAGTTTTTTTGTTGTAAGATAGCGACCTTCATGTCTGCGATTGCGTGACCAGAGAGATTGAAGTGTTCTCCGACTGGTTTATGAATGTTATAATTCTTGACATCTGATTTATGTCCATTTATTCTTTTACGTAGAGACTGTCCAGTTTGACCAGTGTACATGGCAGAGGGGCATTGCTGGCACATGATGGCATATATCACATTGGTGGATGTGCAGGTGAACGAGCCTCTGATAGTGTGGCTGATGTTATTAGGCCCTGTGATGGTGTCCCCTGAATAGATATGTGGGCACAGTTGGCAACGGGCTTTGTTGCAAGGATAGGTTCCTGGGTTAGTGGTTCTGTTGTGTGGTATGTGGTTGTTGGTGAGTATTTGCTTCAGGTTGGGGGGCTGTCTGTAGGCAAGGACTGGCCTGTCTCCCAAGATTTGTGAGAGTGTTGGGTCATCCTTCAGGATAGGTTGTAGATCCTTAATAATGCGTTGAAGGGGTTTTAGTTGGGGGCTGAAGGTGACGACTAGTGGCATTCTGTTATTTTCTTTGTTAGGCCTGTCCTGTAGTAGGTGACTTCTGGGAACTCTTCTGGCTCTATTAATCTGTTTCTTCACTTCCGCAGGTGGGTATTGTAGTTGTAAGAATGCTTGATAGAGATCTTGTAGGTGTTTGTCTCTGTCTGAGGGGTTGGAGCAAATGCGGTTGTATCACAGAGCTTGGCTGTAGACGATGGATCGTGTGGTGTGGTCAGGGTGAAAGCTGGAGGCATGTAGGTAGGAATAGCGGTCAGTAGGTTTCCGATATAGGGTGGTGTTTATGTGACCATTGTTTATTAGCACTGTAGTGTCCAGGAAGTGGATCTCTTGTGTGGACTGGACCAGGCTGAGGTTGATGGTGGGATGGAAATTGTTGAAATCATGGTGGAATTCCTCAAGGGCTTCTTTTCCATGGGTCCAGATGATGAAGATGTCATCAATATAGCGCAAGTAGAGTAGGGGCGTTAGGGGACGAGAGCTGAGGAAGTGTCGTTCTAAATCAGCCATAAAAATGTTGGCATACTGTGGGGCCATGCGGGTACCCATAGCAGTGCCGCTGATCTGAAGGTATACATTGTCCCCAAATGTAAAATAGTTATGGGTAAGGACAAAGTCACAAAGTTCAGCCACCAGGTTAGCCGTGACATTATCGGGGATAGTGTTCTTGACGGCTTGTAGTCCATCTTTGTGTGGAATGTTGGTGTAGAGGGCTTCTACATCCATAGTGGCCAGGATGGTGTTATCAGGAAGATCACCGATGGATTGTAGTTTCCTCAGGAAGTCAGTGGTGTCTCGAAGGTAGCTGGGAGTGCTGGTAGCATAGGGCCTGAGGAGGGAGTCTACATAGCCAGACAATCCTGCTGTCAGGGTGCCAATGCCTGAGATGATGGGGCGCCCAACACCTGTGAGTGACACACAATGTTTGGTAACACTTGGAAGTTGTATATCCAAAACCTGAAGAGAACCTTAGGCACACTGCCTCCCCATTAATCCGTGACTAACCCTCTGGCAGTAAACTAAGGGGGGAGGTGTGACACTGCACCCCACATTCTTCATAGTTGATTACGATATGATTATGGCATAAGTATGATGCATTTTGTATCAAATGGGTCATGTAAGGTGTTTCATTTAACAAATGATCATATCCTCCACATACAACACTCAGGCCATAAGGAGGGTGTCATGTTATGACCCTTGGCCCTTAGCCTTAGCTAAGACACTTATCACACTTAAAGTCTTGTTCCAGATCCTCAGCAGGTGTAAATTGGTGTAGCTCTATTGAACCCAATGGAGTTATACCAGTTGACGCCCAAGGAGGCTCTGGCTCCATGGCTCTTCATTTTACTAAGGCTTCTCCAAATACAGTCTTAAAAAGACTTAAACTAGCAGGGATATCTGAATGTAGCCAGACAGAGCCCTAGGAAAGGCTAAAGGCCTCTGTAAGAGACCATGTTCTGGAGCAACCCAGGCAGATACCAAGACAGGAAACAAACCACCGCAAATGAGAACAAGTCCCTTTCTCTCAGGTGATGTGTTACATGGGAGCTCTGCAGAGATAGATGTGAAAGAGAACACACCGCTTACACACTGAGATCTATTTAAGGGATGTCTGGGTGTGGCTAAACAGAGTTCTGACTACAGGCAGCGAGTTCATACACACAGTCACACACTCGGAGGGGGAAAGTGGAGGTGAGCACGCAGAAGCTGTAAAGCTGAACAAGAGAAAATCCCACCCCCCCCGCCCCATGTCACCACTCTGAAGAGACAGAGTCAGCGACAGCGAGGGTGGGAAAGGGGCACTTCAGCCATGGAGAGAACATCGTTCTTAACAGCACTTCTTTGCCTTTGCTCAGGTAAGAGGCCTGCGCCATTCTCCTCCTCAGTGCAGTCCTGGGCTTGGGGTGGTGCTGTGCTAAGGGGCCAGATTCTCTCCTCTAAGTCACTTTGCCTGTGGAAAGGGAACGCCAACATTTAGTAACTTTAAAGGGCTCCACCTTTTGATATGAAACATTGCATCCAAGGCACTAGACTGGGACTCAGAAGATATTGGTTCAAGTCCCTGCTCACTCTGTGGCCTTAAGCCAGTCATTTGGGTTCAGATTAATCACGTTTTACGGGAGTTAAATCTCTGAATCCTCTAGTCAGCTTTGAAAATCTCAACCTTGATCTCTCTGTGCCTCGGGTGCCTATCTGCAAATCAGAATGAGATTTCCTGTGTCCTAAAGAGACAAGACAGCAATGGGTCGATTGTTCAGTGCAGGAATTGTCTTGTCTCAGATTATCTGTTTGCCCAGTGCTAGAATAATGTGCCCTGGAGCTTGGTTGGAACCTCTAGTTGCTTCTGTAATAGTGCTAATAAATATTATTGGCCAAATATTGCAAGCTGTTTGGAAACGTTGCACAAATCTGTTTTCCATTTTGCAGGGCTCATAATGGGCCTGTTTTCCACGTATTGTAAAGTCGTTCTTCATTTTTGTTTAACCAAATTTGTGGGTTTTGATAGAGAAAGTTGTGTTTGAAGTGGTTATCAAAACATTGTTGACCTTTTTTTACCATTAATGATTTGTTTCACTTTTAACTGGAAAAACCGTGTCAAAATTTTCACCTGGCTTCAATAAACAAGAGAGGGCAGCTGGTGTGGCTTCCACGTAGGCAAAGTGACCCAACAAGCCCACCAAGGAGTGGAGAAAGCTGCACAATGTAGAAAACTGATCTGCGAGCTGTTCTGGTTCATGAACTAAGCCCCCCAGATCAACCAAGATTTCTTGGGTACAGAAGGCTTTAACCATGGCCAGTTTGGTCTTCAAAATTAGTTGCAGGCACTACTAGATTCATAGATTTTAAGTCAGAGGGGGCCATCACCATCATTTTAGTCTGTTCTTCTGCATGATACAGTCCACAGAATGTCACCCAGCAACCTCTGCGTGAAGCCCATATCTTCTAGTTGAGCTGACGCGTATCTTTTAGAAAGAGATATCCAGTCTTGATTTAAAGCAATGGAGAAACCACCACGTCCTGGGGGTGAATTTTTCCAGTGGTGGTTTGTGCTGTTGCAGCTGGTGTGAAGATGGGGTTGAGAACACATGAACCACCTTGAAAATCTAACCCTTAAAGGGCGGTTCTATCGTCCAAAGAGTGACTGTGTAAAAATGGTGAGTTGTCACTGGGCTGATGTATTGAGAGGCCCACCTGCTGCCCTCCGGAACTAAACTGGATGTTGGGTGCATTTTACTCCTGGAAGCCCCGCATCACGCCCACGATGTCACCTTTACAGGGAGACGTTTCAGAGCAGAGCAGCGATATACCATGCACCTGTGAGGCCTGTACATTGAGAGGGCTACAGAATAACCCTGTTCCCTCTGCAAGACACTGCGGAGCCACATGGTGCATATCCACCCACCCAGGGTAGGCCTACAGTGCCCATCTCTACCGTATCTAAGCACTGCTGACCACTTTTACTCCTCCATATAGGAAGAGAGGATTAAAGGAACTGCCAGAATGGATAGTACCAATACCAATCTAGTTCAGTATCCTCTCTCAGGGAGGAGCCAAAACCTGGCAGAGCAAGGTGGAGGAACCCACAGATTGGATAATTCTGGAATAAAAATATTGGAGCGTAGAGCCAAGAACCAATTTCTGGAGGACTCCGCTAGAAACTGACCTTCTCAATGAGGGATTCCCATTTACAGTTACATTTTGGGACCCATTGACTAGCCAGTTTTTAATCTATTTCACATGTGCGCCATTGATTTTTTGGTATCATTCTAGTGTATTAATCAAAGTGTCATGTGGTACCAAGTCAAATGCCAGACAGAAGTCAAAACTTAGATTAGAACCAGGTCTCCTGAATCTGTCTAGTGCCCCATCCCCTGCACCACAGAGCCCTCCTCCATCGCGTATTTGGGGGTAGCTGGGTGTACAGTTGGAAATAGTTATCAGTCCAGCAAGCGTATACTCCAAAGTCCAGCAGCCCGGGCCAGGCAGGATTAACAGGACATTATTAAAGATGATGGGGTTTTGTTTTCCTCCTTTCAGTTTCTAAGGATGATGCTGCCGTGGGCGTATATCAGACCCCGCTCTGTATCTCTGCGGCTGTGGGGATGGAGCCCATTATGGAGTGCAGGTTCCCTCCCATGGAGACAAGTGAAATAGTTTATATCTTATGGTACAAAGAGGGGGAGACACTAAACTCATCAGACAGCCACCTCCTGCGGTCTGAAAATCTCACAGCAGGGTCTGGTACTCTCAAGATATCCCGTGTGCAGGCTCAGGATGCTGGAGTTTATGTCTGTGAGATGGGAAATATCACCCACAGCTCTACTGGGAATGGCACAAAACTGGAAGTCCATGGTAAGTGGGTCCCACACTGAGCAGTGAGTTTCCTTCTCACATTTTTCCTCCCTTTGCTTTACTCCCCCTCCCGCTCACCCTCACATCTCCACCCAATGGCTAATGGAACAGGGAGTTCATGGTGAGCAGGTCACAGACATTTCAGTGACTTTTCCCTGCTAGTGATGGGCTCCAGGACAGACTGAGAACACCCATGGTACCGGTGAGAATACACCATACAGGTTCACGGTGCTGATCACATGGGGCCCTGGGCATGAAGGGTCTCATTGGCCAGGGAGTACTGGGATCTCACTCTGTTGGATTATGCAACACAAACTCCTATTGGGTGGAAGGGTTGCTATTTAATTAAGCAGCCAATAGAGGACATCCCTTCCACCCAATCAGCACTTGAGGGTAGGAATTTAAATACCCTCCCTCCCTAGACCTCAAGCTATGAGGACAGCACAGAGTTTTCTGTGCTGCCAGCTCAAGACATCAGCAGATGCTCCTGCTACCAGCTCCGTTTTCCTCTCCAGTGAGAAACACCATCTCTCTAGGTGCCCACTTCTCATGAGCGCCTCTCCCCCAGCAGGTTCGCCTACCTCCCCTTCCACATGGCATCTAGGGTTCACCCCCTACATTCTCTCCCCAGGAGTCAGCTGCTCCCCAGCTGGCACCTAGCACGTAGGAAGGTCTATCGGCTGGTGCTGTGAGGTCTTTGTGGTTTCCAAGATAGAAACACAGCAGTAGCCCTAATGCACCAGATCCAAGCTCCATTTTGTCTAGTAGTCTGTCTCCATCAATGGCCTGCATCACATGCCCACAGATGTGCAATGACCCCACAGCAGGCAGTCTGAGATAATCTGTCACCATGAAGGACTCATCCTAATTACTCACTCGTAAGGCTATGATTTAGTCACAGGTATTATTAGTAAATGTCATGGACAGGTCACGGGCAATAAACAAAAATTCATGACCTGTGACCTGTCCATGACATACTATAAATACCTCTGACTAAATCTTTGCGGTGGGGTCACTGCAGGGGAGTGGGGTATCTGGGGAGGCCACTGCTGGGGGAGGCCCTGGGGGGGTCAGCTGCTGGGGGTGGGGGGCAGGGCCAGCAGCACCAGCTGCTGGGGGCAACTGGGACCTCTGGGTGATCCCTGGGGCCAGCAGCAGCGGCTGCTGCTCGGGTGGTTCCTGGGACTGCCCAAGCAGCGGTGGGTGCGGCTGGCCCCAGGGCCGCTCCAGCAACGGCAGTCTCGCTGGCCCGGGAACTGCCCACCTGCCGCTGTTCCAGTGGCCCCTGGACAACTGCTCAGGTGGTCCCAGGGCCAGCTGCTTAGGGCTGTCTGAGCAGCAGCTGGTGCGGTTGGCCCTCGGGCTGCTCCAGCAGCAGCTGGTGTGACTGGCTACGGGGGCCATCCAAGCACCTGGATCAGCCACACTGGCTGCCGCAGAAGTCACAGAGGTCGCGGAGAGTCACAAAATCTGTGACTTCCACAACCTCCGTGACAAGCACAGAGCCCTACTCATTGGAGATTAGTGTAAGCCCTGCCACATAAGATTTTCCATTCCTTCCCAAACACTTTTTGGGCAACTCTCAAACTGTTCACTAGGGCTACTGGCTACCAAGGCTGTCTCAGTGACCACATAGTGTCACATCTGCTCCCCGTCTCGATGGCTAAAACAGTAGATAAGTGAATAGCTAGTAATGCCCTGTCACTATGAATGGGGGAAACCCCTGGGATTCACGAACATCCCCAAGGACGCTGCTGTCCGGCTGAATACGGCCCTCTCCAGCGCAAACCAATGGGAGAAACTATTTGTCTGTTGTATCATTATTCAACTAGCTCTTCCGAGAGGAAGACCCTGAGGGAGCCACAAAAGCCAGGCAGATATTTAGCTCAGAGACACACGACCCTCTGGCTGTGCCACTGATTTCCAGCCACCCAGGAGAAAGAATCCAGTCTCTGATGGCTGTTGGGAAGGTGAGAGTGGATGGAACTGGGCTGCCTTTCACAGAACTCACTTGCAACAGGAGGGCAGTTAAGGGGCAGTCAGGAAGTGCAGGGATAGTGCCTACGAATAGCTGCCATCACAACGTGGGACGCTCTTGGAACAGCATTTGTCTTCAGGCAGTAAAATGCCTACAGCCGAGGGGGCATCACACAATTCATTCCAGCCCCTTCAGATCCCCAGCAGTGGCACAAAGGGGCGGAAAGCCATCAGACCTCCCCAGCGGATGATTCGGCCTACATGGGATGGGGGAAGATCCCAGACAGCGTAGAGCCAGCATGGCCAGCTCCTATGCCACCCCCTTGCTGCTGGTGGCATAATGGGCAAGTTGAGGCCCTGGAGATGCAGGAGGGTGTTTGTGGAGATTATAGGAAGGGAGACTTTGTTGATTTATGTTCCAGGTTCAACCCCACCTATGAATCAATCTGAAATGGAAGGATGTGCTCACATTACTGCACCTCAAGAAGAGAAAGGTAATTGCTTTAATGCCAGGGAAAGCCCTTCCTGTCTTGCAAGATCAAACTGAAATACATTCATTTTCAGCTCTTTCACAGACTGTTCCTCAAATGCAGCCTCTGCCCTTAGCAGAGTCTCACCTCAGGGGGACACTAGCGGAGTGTGATATTTCCTTACACTGTCCCCATCACCAGCCCATTGCACACTGTTGTGAACACCACCAGTGCAGTGACTAGTTATTGATTCTTAAACTTTTCTGCTGAGGAAGCACCTAAAGGGCTCAATCAGGTTTGGACAGCACCTAGCACCATGGGGCCTAACAGACTACAGGAAAGTCCTGCCCCACAGAATTTAGCATCTAAAATGAACCAAAGGAAAGTATGGTCAGACCAACAAAGTCAGCACTAGCTCCTGCCCAGCCCTACACATCTGCCAGCTTTAGTCACAGGGAATGTTTGCCCCAATAGTGGAGTAATTCCTTACAGCTTTCTAGCTGCACCAAGGGATGTTTATATTCCACTTGGACAAGCATCAGAGGTGGAACATGGGCTGTGGTTGAATGACTCACGTAGAGATAGGCTCTGTATTGCCGTATCTCCAGTACTGCACTAAGCTTGAGCCCCCTGGCAGAGATTTCAGCTCTCCCTAGATTGAATTCCAACTATTGGCAGTTGCAGTTGGGCTGAGACATTGTCACCGGGAGGTGGTAGAATGGTATCCCTAAGAAAGCTCACATCCCAGGGATTCAGGTTTCTTTCAGCTTGCTCACAGTCTATCAGGAATTTAAAAGTTAAAAATTTCTTTCCATCTTCTGTATGTTTCAGTGGCAACATCTGTAGGCATTAATATTCTGCTTCTCAGAAACATCGTTGGAGGGCAGCTCTTGTTGACTCTAATGCTTGCTGTCATCATCGAACATTTCATGTCAGGTAGGGTCCAATCAGCTCATGTTCTCAAATATACATTAAACTCTGTCTGCTTCCTCTCCTCCTATTCGAAGGTCACAGGTGGGGAAGTACATTTTGGAAAGTTTGACCTGTGGCTCAAGGAAAGACCCACCAGATGTGTGGACAGGACCTTAGATAACAGTTTTCACTAGCTATAGAACTGCTTCACTCTTAGGGGTTAACACAGTTGCATTCATTGTCCTTGTTCGACATAAGTGTAAAGAAACTGGGAGGATCAAAGTTGGGAGGGAGAGAGTGGCTAGAAGACTGGTAGCCAGCAATCCTGGGTTCTCTTCCTGACCTGCCACTGACTAGCTGTTGGACCTTGGGTAAGTCATTTCTCCCTGTGCCTTGGTATCTCCATGAGCAAGATAGGGATAACGATATCTATCTACCTAACAGAGGATTGGAGAGTCTCCATTCTTCTCAAGAGCATTGGACTCCTTGGATAATAAGAATATGAGAACGGCCATACTGGGTCAGACCAAAGGTCCATCTAGCCCAGTATCCTGTCTTCCAACAATGGCCAATGCCAGGTGCCCCAGAGGGAATGAATAGAACAGGGCAATCATCAAGTGATCCATCCCCTTTGCTGATTCCCAGCTTCTGTTACAGAGCATGGGTTATTAAAGCGTTGCCTTTAAGAAGGGCTCTGTAACTCCTTAGAGAAGGAGAAGTCCTCAGCCAGCAACTAAACCACCAAGTGGAAGCACCGAGTCTCTCTCATCTTTTCATCACAATCTGGGTGGAGAGTTGGGATTCCAGAGCACCCAGGTAGTGGGACCTGGCCTGCACTGTAACGGGGTAACCTGACTAATGAAATTGCTTATAAAGGCAGGCTGTGTGAAAGCTGGAGCTTAGCCGAGTCTCACCTGGACAGGCAGTTCAGAAACAGGTGGGGGCCCTTGACTGATGTCTGAGACAGGTGATGAGGGAGATCGGGATGAAGGGGAGGAGCTGGTGCAGAGTGGGCAACCCTCGCTGGTGGTCCAGAACACGGTTCATTTGATGCACATTTCCCTTGTTTCCAGGTCTCATTGGATATTCAGAATAACCCGACCTGCTGGAAACATCAGGACATTGAAAGGAACAAACTCTTGTTGCTTTGCTCTGCCCCCTCCCCCCCCCAAATCAGCAATGCGCTAGACAGCATTGAACTGCCAATCTTGTCCCACTAATGAGAAAGGAAAACCCAACCTTCCCCTCCCACTCCAGAGCACCTGGTCACCCAGCAGCTCCTGGCCATTCACCAGCAGGTGTCTCTCCTAGACTACAGTTACAAATTCATTTTCTCTGCAGGGAAGACACCACCAAACACCAGGTTCATTAGTTGGAAGCCAATTCCCAGCTGCCTCAGAAACTCTCGCTCCTAAAGAAGTTTAAGTAGCTCCCAGCTCCTCCTGGCGTCCATTCTGCAGCCTGCTCTGAAATCCACAGGAAGCCCCCCTCCCCCATGGAGCCATACCATGGTTACCCCTGTTACTCATCCAAAAATGTTCTGATTTTTCCAAAACCTCCTTCCAGCTAACTAAATTCCCGGGCAGTAAATAACTGTCAGTAACACAGCAAGCATCACCGTTCCCTGGGCCCAGTCTGTGACCAGCGCTGAGCAGAAAGAGCAATGGTTAGCATTGCACGTAGGCTTCCCAGCCTATGGCTCAGTCTTTCCCCTTTCATTCAATTCTGTTTTAAATGGCTCAGCCTTGCACATGGTCTCTGGTTACATAGGATTCCAGGACAGCAACGATGGGGAAACTGACATTAGCCGAGACAAGAACTGGGGGGGAAGAGTTATATTGGGCCTCATGATGTATCACTATGTAATCTTGAGGGTATTCATTAGTAGTATCTTTTGGAGCAGGAGTGGAAAGGCTGGTCCCAGCCAGCACTTCTCTGCGTCCTTCCCACCAAATTCCCTGTGAATATGGGTCCTGTCATGCAATACAAAATGGATGATTATTGACCCAGAAGGGTCTATCAGTGTGTGTGTCACTAAATTGTTTAGTGGGTAAAATTATTTGTATTTCTCTTTTCCTTCAAGAGTCAAATAAAGACAGAGCTGATGGGACCCTGGTCAGGTTTCTCTGGTTGAACTCCAGCCCCTGGTTATTCCCTGGTATGGGCTGGCATGACCTGACCACCATAGAAGAAGAGGTGAGGAGGGAAGAAATGAAGCAAGCCAGGCTATATAACCGTACTTAAAACAAAGAAACATTGGATTTATTTTACTAGTGTTTTTACACCCATTTTACTTGTAGACCCAAACCCTATAAGTTAAGCAGACTCTGCCTTTCTCAGAGGAATTAGTCTTTCCCCCCCCACCCCCCCGCCAGCAATCTGAAGTTCAAGTTATTCCACAGGAGATAGGCCCAACCTGGGCCCAACCTCTCCCTGATTCAGTACCTTCCTTTCCAAGCTCTGTCATGTTCTCACTGCTCCGCGCTTGGGCTCCTCCCTAGCCCTGCTGGGTTACTCACCTGCCTCCACGGTCCCAGCTTTCACCCACTTCTCCGTCATGCACCAAAACCCCCACCCCCTTTTCGGAGTTTACTCTCCTCCTTCTGAGGCCGGCCTGATTTCTGCCTGCTGCCAGCAGCTCTGCCAGGATTAGTGGCCGAGCGATCGCCTTACCATGATGAAAAGAGGTGCAGAGCAGACAGCAATCATGGACGGTGGGTGCGCTTCACTAGGTCCAGTAAGGGTTTCATATCATTGCACGTTTCCCTAGCTTTCTAGGATACGTAACCCGGCCTGCTGGAAGGATCAGGAGAAGGAGAGGAACAGGCTCTCACTGCTTCATGTAGTGACCCAAGCCCTGCTCTGCTCACCCCAAGTATCAACCCTGCTCTGTACAATACCGAATTGTCATTCTTGGCCCCACTAAAGAGAAAGGGAGAGACGCCCCTCAGGTGGCACGTCTGGTACGTGACACGACACCAGGTCCCTCAACAGCTTCTGGCCATTCACCAGCCAGCATCGCTCCTGCACTCGAGCACCTGCTCCAGCATCCCTGAAGGGAAGGCGCCTCCAGCGTGAGCCCTGAGATGGAGCCCAGCTCCAGCCTCGTTGGTTGATGCCCCATTTCCCGCTTCACTGAGCGGGACGCAAAGCCCAGCTGCCCCAGATACCAACTGAAGCTCCAGCAGCTCCCAGCTTCCCCATTCCAGACCCCGTCCTCGAACCCTGACCATCCCCACAGAGCCAGCCCGGGGTTGCCATGGTTACCTCTGATGGCCCCTCCTGGATTGTTCTGCTTCCTCCAATGCTGCTTCCTGCTGGCCAGATTCCATCGCAGGAAATAATGAACTTGAACTGTTGGAGCCCCTAGACAGTAGTGGCATAAACAAAAAATCACCCAACTAGGGGTTAAAGAACTGCAAGAGACTCCAGAGTTTTGACCCTGCCCTCGGCAGAGTTCAGGGTGCTGCGTTTCTCCCGCATGGTCCACTCAACTCCAGCCCCACTTTGTGTTCCAGCCGCTGTTGCTTCTGGGCTCCATGGGTCTCTTTTGGGGTGTGTCCCATCCACCCTACTGGGTCTGTGTGCAGAGGGGGCGCATTTGCAATTTAAACTCTCGATGCATTTGCTCAAATCCCGATTCACAAATGAACGGATCCGCCACACAGAGAAACAAAGCTCCAAGGCGCACTGGGGTCCCCCGAAGCCTTTGCAAAGATTCCAGATAAAGCCTTGAGCCAGATCCTCAACGTAGCTCTGCTGAATCCAATCTTATACCAGTTTACACCACATGAAGAGGTGACTCTGAGTCTTAATTGTCTTGACCAAACGGCATCTCCCAATACTCTTGGCCCTCCCAACTTATTTGAGTGGCAGGAATTTCCGAAAATAGAGCCCTGAATATTGGCCAAAAGCCTCTGTAAATGATCAGGTTCTAAGGCAGAGGTGGACAAACTATGGCCTGTGGGCCACATCCGGCCCGCGGGACCCTCCTGCCCAAACCTTGAGATCCTGGCCCGGGGGTCTAGCCCCCAGCCCCGCCCCTGCTGTTCCCCTACCCCCGCAGCCTCAGCTCACAGTGCCGCCAGCGCAGTGCTCTGGGCAGCGGGGCTGCGAGCTCCTGCCAGGCAGCACAGCTGCAGAGCCTGGCCGGACCCGGTGCTCTGTGCTGTGCGGTGCGTGGCTGGCTCCAGCCGGGCGGCGCGGCTGCCTGTTGTCGCACTCGGGGCGGTGCGGCTGTAGCGCCGCCAGCCACCGGTGCTCCAGGCAGTGCGGTAAGGGGGCAGGGAGCAGGGGGGGTTGGATAGAGGGCAGGGGAGTTTGGGGGGGTAGTCAGGGGGTGGGGGTGTGGATAGGGGTCAGGACGGTCAGAAGGCAGGGAACAGGGGGGTTGGATGGGGCAACGGGAGGCAGTCAGGGGCAGAGGTTCCCGGGGTGGTCAGGGAGGAGGGGTGGTTGGATGGGGCAGGGGTCCCCAGGGGGCAGTCAGGAATGAGAGGAGGGGTTGGATGGGGCAGAGGGGGGCAGTCAGGGGCAGGGGTCCGGGGGTGGTCAGGGGACAGGGAGGGGTGAATGGGGCAGAGGTCCAGGGGGGCCATCAGGGGACAGGGAACAGGGGGGTTGGATGGGGCAGGAGTCCCGGAGGGGCCGTTGGGGGAGAGAAGTGGGGGGGGTCCCCCCACGGGGAGGGGGCGGGCCATGCCTGGCTGTTTGGGGAGGCACAGCCTCCTCTAACCGGCCCTCCATACAATTTTGGAAACTCGATGTGGCCCTCGGGCCAAAAAGTTTGCCCGCCCCTGTTCTAGGTTCTGACCCAGTTTCAGGGTAACTGCACCTGTGTTCCTCCTCTATGATCCACGAAGGGGACCCACTTAGTGATTTCTAGCTCCTCAGCCATAATCTTTCTTGGCCAGAGTCTGGCGTCTCTTTTCCTCCTGACCGGAGCGTTCGGGCGGAACAGCTCCTGGCTGGGGTGATATCCCCAGCGCGCCAGACTGCCTAACGGCCAGCACCTGGAGCATTGCTTTCTTTTCTGAGGCTATGCCCACCGTTGTAAGTTACCACACAGCTCTTTCTAAGCGAGCACATTTATTCTTAAGGGGAAAGCAGTACAGAGAAATCACATTAAAGCAAAGAAGAACCTATACGAATGCTAAGACGCTTACCAGAGATCACCCCAAATCCAGCCTCTGGCTCTGGAATGTGTCAGTCCTTCAAAACCCACAAGTGGGTTTCTCCCGTAGTTACAGGTTCACAACCATCTCAGATTCAGAACCGGAACTGAGCCTGAGCAGATCAGCCTGTTTCTTTATACTCTGATTCTGTAGAGTAGGTGACTGTGCTAAACCAGGAACAAAATATCTAACCCTATCTGTGCGTCTGTTATGCTCATCACTGTGGAATCCAGGCACCATGTACACAGATAAGTTATATCTATTTCTGTCTGCAAGAGGACCTGGCACAATGTGTTGCAATACAAACAAGACAGCCAAGCGCCTGCATTAAATGATTAACTATTTGATGATTACTCATTTGTAACCACTATGCCCATGTAGGAACTTCCTGGGTATCATTTTGCTACTAATTACATCCCCTCAGAACTTCCTCTTGGGTGAGAACACAGTTCTCCCTGCAACAAAAGCACAGGCACATAATACATGAGCCAGAGGAAACGCTCCACTAACTATGAGCGATATAGGGTCGGTGATAACACAGCTGAGCAGCTCAGATGCCATCCAGGAGAAGGCAATGGTGCAAATGCACCATGACCAGTTCCTTAGAACAGTCCATTCCAAAACAAAATAACAACTTAGCACTTAAGTAGCACTTCACATTTTCAAGGCACTGCACGCATATGTGCTATGACTTAATTACCTAAATATAAGGACTAATGTACAATTAACCTGACCAAACCATGTCTACAAGAGACACAAGTCACAAAAGCTTGCCATCCTGAGTTAGATGTAAGCGGAGTGCATCTTCGCCCACCTTACCGCCCCTGCAACGACAGGAGCTGGGGAAAGTGTTGATTTTTCAGCCCCACCTGTGTCTGGAAAGCGCCCTGATTCGCCTTTCAGTCCCCATAGTGTACATCAGGGCACATGTGATCAGATATTGTTTGCGTTTAGGAGAGTGTTCAGAACGTAGTTACTCGTGTGAAACTGCAGGAAGGGGAAGTAGATCGGAGAATCTTACAAACAGAATTCCAGTGGATCTGAAATCCTGTCAGTGACCTTGGTGAAGAAAATGAGAAATAAGTATGCACAGACATAGCCACGAGAGGGAGCCCACATAGCAGAAACAGTGTCAGAGGCTGGTGAAACATTTAGGTTTTGTCTACACTAGCACTTTTGTCAGCAAAACTTTTGTCAGTGCAGGGCGTGAAAAAACAAACACCCGGACCAACATCCATTTCACCGACAAAAGAGCCAGTGTGGACAGCGCTGTGTCAGCAGGAGAGCTCGTTGGGGGTAGTTTAATTAGGCCAGAGCGCTCTCCTGCCGGCACAGAGCAGCTACACAGAAGACTTCACAGTGGCACAGATGTGCTGCTGTAAGGTCCATAGTGTAGACACACCCTAAGCAGGAAAAGAAAGTTTCTTTTCTAACGCATTGCAAAGCAAGAGCAATGTAAATCTGACTCCATTTCAGTCAGGAGATGACCCATTTAGTGGCTCTGCATTATTAAAATTACCACTTATGAGCATGCACTATAGTGAGAGGATCTGTGTCAGAGGGTGAAGTTCCAGTATTTGGAGAAAATCCCAGATTTTACCATCAGATTTCAATCATCATAGAATCATAGAATATCAGGGTTGGAAGGGACCCCAGAAGGTCATCTAGTCCAACCCCCTGCTCGAAGCAGGACCAATTCCCAGTTAAATCATCCCAGCCAGGGCTTTGTCAAGCCTGACCTTAAAAACCTCTAAGGAAGGAGATTCTACCACCTCCCTAGGTAACGCATTCCAGTGTTTCACCACCCTCTTAGTGAAAAAGTTTTTCCTAATATCCAATCTAAACCTCCCCCATTGCAACTTGAGACCATTACTCCTCGTTCTGTCATCTGCTACCATTGAGAACAGTCTAGAGCCATCCTCTTTGGAACCCCCTTTCAGGTAGTTGAAAGCAGCTATCAAATCCCCCCTCATTCTTCTCTTCTGCGGACTAAACAATCCCGGCTCCCTCAGCCTCTCCTCATAAGTCATGTGCTCTAGACCCCTAATCATTTTTGTTGCCCTTCGCTGGACTCTCTCCAATTTATCCACATCCTTCTTGTAGTGTGGGGCCCAAAACTGGACACAGTACTCCAGATGAGGCCTCACCAGTGTCGAATAGAGGGGAACGATCACGTCCCTCGATCTGCTCGCTATGCCCCTACTTATACATCCCAAAATGCCATTGGCCTTCTTGGCAACAAGGGCACACTGCTGACTCATATCCAGCTTCTCGTCCACTGTCACCCCTAGGTCCTTTTCTGCAGAACTGCTGCCTAGCCATTCGGTCCCTAGTCTGTAGCGGTGCATTGGATTCTTCCATCCTAAGTGTAGGACCCTGCACTTATCCTTATTGAACCTCATCAGATTTCTTTTGGCCCAATCCTCCAATTTGTCTAGGTCCTTCTGTATCCTATCCCTCCCCTCCAGCGTATCTACCACTCCTCCCAGTTTAGTATCATCCGCAAATTTGCTGAGAGTGCAATCCACACCATCCTCCAGATCATTTATGAAGATATTGAACAAAACCGGCCCCAGGACTGACCCCTGGGGCACTCCACTTGACACCGGCTGCCAACTAGACATGGAGCCATTGATCACTACCCGTTGAGCCCGACAATCTAGCCAGCTTTCTACCCACCTTATAGTGCATTCATCCAGCCCATACTTCCTTAACTTGCTGACAAGAATTTGCTCTAGTATGGATAGAAATGGCAGCACCTGTCAGAGAGGGCTGAAAATCACGACTAGGAAATCAAAGTGAGCTAGGCCCAAATCAGTACCCTGGATCCCAATACACAGAAGTGTGTGTGTGTGTGTGTGAGAATGAGAGAGAGAGAAGAAGTGTGGTAAGTGTGTGTGTAAAAATCCAAACCCAGATCTGTTCCACAATCTCACATTTAGGTGATCCCTATCTTCATAATGAACCAAATTAAAACCCCAGATTGACACAGCCCTGAGGGACTTGGGGGTGTTTGAAAACTGGATGCAAAGTAACTTTAAGCTTAATGCTAAGGCTCATACAACTGGCCAGCTCTCTCCTCCAGGGTCCAATACCAGTCCCGCCTTCTCGCGCTGAAGGTAAGGACAACAAGCAGCCAAGAAGAGGAACAGGTCTGTTGATGGCAGTCAAGGAGAGGAATGTATCTGCCACACAGGGAGCCAGAAGAAGACAATGTACAACCAGTGCTGGGATGGGGATACAGGGAGTGGGTTACCTTTTCAATGGTAAAAGCATCCAACAGTGTTTGCCCTTTCAAATCTCTGCATGCACAATTGCTCCCTTGACGGGGCAGTTAGATACATAACCCATATCAGGCCTGATCCTAGATGCACTGAGCCTCTGAAGCCCCCCACTGACTTCAGTGGCAATTGCTGGGCTATGGCTCCTCTCAGAAGCGGCCCAAGGGGTGCCCAGATGCAGGTTTTCACGCAGACAAACCCAGGTGCCTGTAAATATTTGCAGAAGCATTTTTAGGGCCCAGGAAAATGTTGGCTGTAAAGAAGAACATTTTCTAAAAAGCAAAGTGTTTTTTTAAATGGTGACGAAGGAATAAGATTTAACGAATGGAATTAAGCAACAGGGGAACAGGGTTGGAGAAACAAGTTAGTAACTGTTATGATTAAAAACCAACACTCAATTCTTGCTGCTTAACTCAGTAATTAGTTGATATTAAAATCTCATTTTGGTAACAGTGCGTAGTGATTATTAATAGATCCCCTATTAATAATGCATTTTAATGGTGCAAGAAGGGTTATGTTAACTATAAATATGCAGAGTAACTAGCTTTCACACTAAAGATCTTGCCTGCTGAATAAATCACAGAGGCTGATTCAGAAGGAGCTAATTTGCCTCTTTCATGGATCAGAGTCTAACTAAGAAGACACTGAGCATAAAGCAAGCTTGGTAAGGAGCTATCAGTGATCTGTGTTCCACCATCGAACTTAGGGACCTAAAAGGCAGTTACTCAGAAGATCCAGACACAGAAAGTTGTATGAGAAAGCGTGATGTAGTGGTTAGAGCAGGAAGTCAATGCTTCGGTTCAGGGTTGTAATAAAGGTGCCAGACACAGGAGTGCTGGGGGGAGAGTGTGGAGAAGGGGGTCCCAGTCACCTGACATGGGCCAGGGTTACAAAAGGGTAATACCACCATCAGATGGCAAAGCTCAATATTCAGTAACTCCAGGTGTCTCTCTCCTTCTTGGGTCTCCAACCGAATGGCCTCACCTGGTTCATTGGAATGACAACGGGCCTTTTCCAAGTGATGTTGCCTGGGTCACAGCACTCCGGACATTTCTGCAGGCCTAGCTAGACATTTGCAGTGCCCTTGATCCCGCTGGTATGTACTGTCGATCGCCAGTGATTCCAGGCCCGGGGCAGTCTCGATGCTTTGCCCCTCTCGGATTTCTCTACCATGACCTTTGCCTCCAGGAGAGTCTGGAACGCTGCCGCCCCCTGCTCAGCTCTCTGCCGGGTTCCCTTCCGGACTGGGATTCAGGAGCCTCATTTGTTCCATTTTTGCTCCGAGGTGCACCACGTCGTAAACGAGTGCCCATAAGGGATTGGTCTTTATTTCCTGGCCGCAGTCATGTGACACGAATGTTCACGTCAGTTACGGTCTTCACTGGCTGCTGTGGCTACTGTTACCCGGACCGCTCTTCAGACTCTGTGCTCCCCAGCCCCAGCGAGGTGCAGAGCTAATTCTGTACACCCACCGCATTGTCTGAGCTGCACCACAAACCACCGTCTCACAAGTGCTCCTTCCACGTCTGCATGGCACTCGCTTAGACAGAAAGGAAGGTATTTCTTCCTCCTGCGGCCGTGCTTAAAGCATCGGAGCTTAGATCACCATAGCGTCTAGTCCGCCACTTTCCACAGCGCTGTCAGAGTGCAACCTGGTGGTTGCTGGGCTTTATTCAAACCTCATGCAGCAGTGTCTTCTTCCAACTGGAGGTCACTCCTGTGAGATGTTGGCTTCAGACTAAGGGACAGGTCAGCTGCTGGTGAGAGTCAGTAAAACTCTGACAATTTACATTCCCTGTGGGGTCTGTCTCTAAGCCCTTAATTCTCTCCTGTTACACCAAACCTACACTTGGGTAACTCTGTAGAGTCATGCAGCTGTACAGCTGGTAACAACACAGCAGAGGATCAGACCTAAATTATTATCTGCCATAAGATAACAGAGTTTTAAGAGTGTACGAGAAAATAGAGGGGAAATAAGACAAAGGATTCGGGACCAAATCCTCAGGAAATGTAAACTGGCATGGTTCCATGGAGAGACATCAGTTCACACTAGCTGAGGATCTGGCCCATGCTCTCAAGCTCTGGCATTGAAGGGCTGGGAAACACAGCTCCAGGGCACTGAGGCATAGCACTGGCAGACTCCCCAGACCAGAGTCTGGCAACCTGCACTTGACCTGTGACCACATCGTAAAATGCCTGAGCTTTGACCCATGTCATGGTGGGACTCTGGCTCTGACCCACCTGCCCTAGCAAGGTCTGCAAGCGGGGTACAGAGCAGTTCCCCAAGCCAGACTGATTTCTGGATGGATGGAAGCAGAGTTTCGGCTGAAGCCTGCGTCAGAGCCCAGGCTTAGTGTGCTGTGCAGCCAGACCCAAAGAACCCACCTCAGAAAATTCGACATGAGTAATCTGGCACACACTGGTCAGTCAAGGGTTCCTGAAAGGTTACGTTACAATGAAAGGTCCAGCAGAGATTCCAGGCATGGAATCCTAATGCTACAGCAGTCATGTGCATTACAGGCGATGCCAGCTTGTCTCCTGGTGAGCCTCAGACAGGACACATGTTAAATTTGTGAACACATTAAATCGTTCACTTACAAGGGGGTAAATGTGGAGTACTGCCGCCTACTTCAGGAGCATGACTCCAGAATTATGCCACAACTGAGAGCAGCCTTAACTGCTCCTCTTATAACAGGGGCCTTCAGGATTTCTGTTCCCAGCATGCAACGTTCCATCTTCATCCGAGTTCTGTTGAGAGGAACCTGGAGCACTGCCTGCTGGGAATGGTCGTCTCTGTAGGCTGCAACTCCAAACTGAAGCATTATGCCAATAAGCTGCCTCCTTCAGGCTTCTACCAAGTTGCCAATGTAGCCCTCCTGCTGGGCCAACTTCGAGCCTGCCCTTAAAGCTATTTGCAGAATGGCTCATTCTCCATTGACTCACCCCCCCCCAATCCCATGCAGCATCTGAACCAGGGGGACCTTTCTCTTGCGAGCCCTGTCATGCATCTAAAGGAACGATTTGTTTTAAAAGACTAAGAGCAGTTAGAAGTGAGCTTGCCCATGTCACCTCATTACAGAGACTCTCTAACCTGTTCCTCATTATTATTTATAGTATCATAGTGTGTAAAAGTCTTAGCTGTGATCAGGTTGTGCTATCTGCTGGATCACAGCCCAATTCCTCAACCGCAAGCCCAAACTACCCCCCCACCCCCGCTGCTTCTTGTTAGCAGAGCTCACAGAGGTTCTCTTCTTTAGTTAAGTCTTTGCTCGCCAGATGAGGCGTCTCACGCAGAGAGAGTCTAACAGCCGCCAAACTATTTTGGTGGAGATTGGCCTTGGAGGCTATATATAAAGATACACACTCGCTGCTAGACGCATGTGGACAACTGTCACCTGGCTCCTTCATGGCAGAAAGGCAGAGCGAGACATGCTCCAGAACAAGTCACAGCCTTTGAAGTAGCTCTGTTGTATTAAGGACACTCCAGCCCAGAAGGAGCAAAAAATAATTCTCATATAACAACACATCTGGTTCTCTTAATCCCCGGCCCCAGAGAAAGGAACTGGTGAAGAGAACTGAGAGTTTGGCACTGTAAAACTGAAAACTCCCCCAGAACCCTCTTTCAACAGAGAACCTGCTGAGGAGACAGCTCACAGCCAGGATGAGCGAGGTGCCTGTCCTGGAGAGAACAACCTTCCTACTAGGACTGCTTTGCCTTTGTACAGGTAAGAGGACTGCACCGTTCTCCTTAACAGGACTTCAGTTTAGCCATCCCAGTCTAGTTATAGGGGGTGTGCTCTGGGTCTGACAACTCCGGAGACTGGAATCTTCTGTTTATCCACAGAGCAGGGGACAGCAGTGCAAACTTCCCCACTCCAGCCACGTGCATTAACCCTGCTGTGGAGGGACCCCCCCTCTAGCAATGCCAAGGTAGTTCAGCCTCTTCGCCCCATTCATTCCATGGTCCTCTGCTACCTTTAGCTTTCAGCATCTTCCCTTCCCATCCCTCAGTCACTTTACTGTGAAAGGACCCATCCACATTTACAGCCCTGGACAGTGCAAAGGACTTTGATCTCAGCCAGAACCAGGGATGATATTTTAAGGCACCAAAGTGAACACTAGCTGCGGAGCAATATTAGTGGCACATACTGTACAAACGTAGACCCGCAGCTGCAGGGGTGACTTTCCTGAAACGGCACCTCTAAACAATCCCCCATAGCATTGCACTGATGAAGTTGCCCCATGCATTTAATTTTGTGTTCCCCGTGGTTTCCTTCCCCTATGCCCCAAACAAACATCAGCTCATGAAGTTGCTGTGATAGACGCAGTACTAAAAACACAGCTAGGCTAGAAATCTCTAACTTTCACTCTCCCTCTACCAGTGCGCCAGAACAAATTCATCCCACGCTGCAATCAGCTGCACGCTCGCTAGTGACACACCCATCGCTGCCCCAGTTAGGGGCTCCAGCTCCTGAGCTCATAACTAGAATCAGATTTAGAAAAACCTCGGCGGGCTTGGAAGATAAAGTGTTTCAGGACATTATTTTAAATGATTATTTTCTCTTCCTCTTCTAGGCTCTGCAAATGCTGCTGCCCCAGGCATGTATCAGTCCCTGCCCTGCATCTCTGCAGTCATGGGGTCGGAGCCCATTATAGAGTGCAGGTTCCCTCCCATGGAGGCAAGTGGAATAGCTTTTATCTCATGGTACAAAGAGGAGAGGAGACTGATTTCCTCAGACAGGCGCTTTGAGTGGTTTATAAACTTCACAGCAGGGTCTGGTTCTCTCCGGATACCCCGTGTGCAGGCTCAGGATGCTGGAGTCTATACCTGTGAGGTGGGGAACAACACCCACAACTTTAAAGGGAATGGAACGAAACTGGAAGTTCACGGTAAGCAGGTCCCGGCCTGAGCCGTGAGTTTCCTTTACTCATTTCTCCTTGCCAGCTGACGAGCTGCAGCGTGGGAGTAGAGGGGGCACTGCAGGGAGGTAATGTGGGATGGCCTGATGGGTGAACTATGGATGGGGAGAGAGGGAATATTGAGGGGGTGGGGATGAAGGGTGCATGGTGGGGGTCAGACAGGCAAGCTAAGGAGAGGCACTGGCTGAGGGAACCACCTGCTCGGACAGATGTCAAGTGACAGCTGTCAGAGATCATAGCCCAAACCTCAATCAGTCCATGGTGCCCAAGTGTGGACATAATAGCAAACCTTATCCCAGCTGAGGGTGTGGACAGACCCAGTGGCTGATGCAACATCATTGTTTGAAGCACAACTGATTGACTGCTCTAGTGTAGACTCTTAGTGTTGATTCAGTCTCACTTAGGTGAATTGGATGGTCAATTCAGTGG
Source organism: Natator depressus (assembly GCF_965152275.1). Classification (NCBI taxonomy): domain Eukaryota; kingdom Metazoa; phylum Chordata; order Testudines; family Cheloniidae; genus Natator; species Natator depressus. The sequence continues at coordinate 7,289,745 of NC_134245.1, read as the reverse complement.
CTAATATGAGTTACCCAATGTAGAAAATTGGGCCCAAAGTGGCAAATGGAGGATCTGGGGGCACACGGAGGGAGTAGGGCTCATTCTTTGCCAGTTAGGAAGGCTGGAAACAAGACCCGAGCCAAATCCTCCTCAGCTGGGAGAAGAGACCCGCCTGCAGATCAAAGGTAAAACCCGCAAACCATGCTTGAGATCTTAATTCTTGGAATGGGCAAAGGTAATTAAAGCTAATTCCAAATGCTGGCTAGTGGGAAGAGCCCCTGAGAGCTTGGGGGCGTGTGTCCCACCTGCTTTTCACATGGTTGTTATGGCCTTATTTCTAAACCAACCCTCATAAGACCCAGCAGAAGCTCTTGGCCCCATTGAGGGCTCTTTCGAGGGCAATGTTTTGATTCTGCAAAACTGGGGCTATTCACACGAGCGGGACCCTGAGCTTGACCATGTCAAAAGAAGCCTTTTGAATTATCTGAGGGCCAAGAGAAGCAGCTAAGAGGTGCTTTAGCTGGTAGCACACACCTTCCTCTCTCCCTAAAGCTCAGGTAAGCCCAGAACCCACCATTCACGGTTAGGGGCTAGGAAGAAACGTCCCTCTGCACAGGTGTGAAGGGGTTACTTACTGGCCAGCACGCTCCCTTGTGGCCAGTGCAGCAGGCTCTTCACATCTGGTGCCCCTGTTCACGGCCCCTCTAGCCCTGCGGTTGTTTGCCCCATCTCACAGCTCAGCCCTCCAGCCAGGACACGGATAGCCCATCCCTTCCAGGGTAGTAAAAAGTCCAGCCAAACAAGAGTGTAATGACTTATGCCAGGCCTTCAGCCCCACCCAGGGCTCAGGGTCCTTGTCCCCCTTGCACCAGAGGGGCTTATACATCCCTTTCCTTGGGAGGTGGGGGGTCAGTAGAAGAATGCAGGCCAGGCCCGGGACCCTGTATTATGCAGCTAAGGTCTGCTGCTACCTCAGACTCACTGCTACTGTCCTGGGCTACTTCCTATCTTCATCTGCCTCCAGACCTTTCACAGAGCAGCTCCCCCTACTCCTTGGGCTGCTTCCTGCCAGTTTGTGACTGTGGCAGAGCCCACCAAGATTCCTTTGAAAATCCCAGCATCCAAAGTGAGACTCTCTGTGTTGCTGATTTATGTTCTAGGTTCAGGTCAGAAACCGGAGAATCAAACTGCAGCAGAAGGGTGTGTTCTTTTTACTGAGCACCAGGAAGGTAATCACTGCTGGGGAGACCCGGGGTGCGGGAGGGGGCAGGATATTTCATTATCCATAACCTATTTCATTATCGAAGATGATCAGTTTTCAAAAACTAGAAATAAAATAGTGACACAAACAGATTTGCAGCCATATCAGGTGTCTAATTTGATCTTGCTCAACCAGATTACTTTGTGCACACAGTTATCCCTTTTGCATGTGCAGTTGTGATAACTGCACACAGACACAATCACATGCATGTTTTTCAGGTGCAATTGCACAGCAGGCCCTGAGGCTACACTTTTAAAGATGAGCTGGATTAATTGTATCGAACAACCTTCACTGAACACAGTTAAACACAGGCCCAAGGTCAGCTCCACATCTAGCGTAAACTGATGTTGTTCCACGGACGTCACTAAAGCGACATCAATGTATAGCAGCTGAGAGTCTGGCATGTGAAATCGGTTCTTCCCTCCATCCTCTGAACCCCGAGCTCCTCCACCTCCAGAAACCTGAAATATGCCACCAAGAGTGGAATGTATGGAGTCAGCGCTGAAAATTCTCTCTTCATTAGTAGTTGCCCCAGTATTAGTCATTCAGTTACCACAAGGCCGGATGGATGAACTCTTTCTATAGAATACTCACAGAAAACAACCCCGACCAAGGGCGTAAACATAGAGCAAATTAAAAATGTAAACCCATATTTGCAGAAATTATTTTGCAGTATTTAGCCAGCTCTTGAAATGACAGCCTGTGCACTTAAACTCACCCTGCATTTTGTGTAGTGTTTTTATGCACGGTAAGACAGCTGCTGCATTCCACCTCAGAGGTGGCTGCATTTCAGGCATGCGCAAAGCTACTCCTATATTTACAGTGTATAATTTGAGCAGTCAGCCAGAAAAGCACATTAGGTTCCATTTGGATGCAAGGTGCTACATAAGTGAAAGAGCTTTTAATCCTGTGGAATTTCCCTAATCAACATGAACCTTCGCGCTAAGCCTGGCCTTGTCTACACTACAAAGTGAGGTTGACATAAGCCGCTTTATGTCAGTCTAATTGTGGATGTGTCTGTGTTTAAATTGGTCTCCCACAGCTGTAAGTGCCCCATCATGCTGACCTGGCAGCAGCACCTGCCCGAGCAGCGTTGAGCCAAGGTCAACGTACAGAGGTTGATGCAGTACAAGTGCAGACACTGTGTTACTTATGGTGATCCTACCAGTCTTCCAGCAGGTGTCCCACAATGCCTGATGCTGATCGCTCTGGTTACAATGGTCAGCTCCACTGCGCAGGGGTCATGTAGACTGGAAACCCCTCCCCCACTTTAAAGCCCCTGTGAATTTTTGAAATGACTTTTCCTGGTTGCCTAGCTTGGTGGACACACCTCTATCCGCTCTCTGCTGCTGTGTACAACTGATCATGGCAGAGGCACGCTTCAGCCACGCTCCTCCCTGGAGTAGACAGGAGGCATAGGGGCTCCTGGGCCTGTAGGGAGAAGAGACTGTGTAGGCACAGCTCCGAACCTGCTATAGAAACGTCGACATCTACCAGCAGATTGCTTGGGGATGCAGGAAGAAGGTACCATGGGGATCAGCAGCAGTGCAGGGTGAAAGCCAAGGAGCTGCAGGCCGCGTACCAGAAGACCAGAGGCCAACGATCAATCTGGTGCCAAGCTGCAGACCGGCTGCTTTTACAGCAAGGTGCATGCCATCCTCAGCAGAGGCATCCCCCGCCCAGCACCAGATACCTCCAAGGAGCCCAAGTCATAGGCCCCTGCTGTGAACAGTGGAGGAGGTAGAGAAGGCGGTGTATGGGGGATGGGCAACTGGGAGAGCCAGCTGTGCAGAGAGCCAGGACACGTTTTTGACTCCACCACAGTGCAGCCAGTCGAGCACAAATGAGCCCGATGCAGGGGAAGGAACCTCGGGTAAGTGTGTAAAAAAGTTCTCCATTACTGGGAAGCAGTAAAATAGCAGGACACAGCTTTGGACTTTCATTAATTTACTTGTGCTAGAAGAGGCAGTGGTTCATCCAAGAGAGGTAGAGTTGCTATCTGCTTTTTGTTCACTTCTAGAGTTCCAAGGGGGGCAGGGCATGCAGAGCAGTTTGTTTACGTACACAAGGATGTCCCTTGAACCCTTTTGAGAGATCTTCATGAAGCTTCCATGGAGGTTCTCTGCAGTCCTCTGCTGAAGGTTTCTAGGGAGGGCAGCCTTATTTCTTCCTCTGTGGTATGACACCTCCCCACACCAGTCTGCGATAACTTTGGCAGGCACTATTGCAGCACACAGACTAGCAGTATATGGGCCTGGGGGGCTTTGGGACCCCAGCAGCAGCTGTGCTCTCTCTGCGCCTTTGTTACTCTCAGAGGTGGGATATCAGCTAAAATCACTACCACCTGTGGAAAATGGTGCCAGTCTTCAGTGCCTTTTCCTTATACTCAGTTTCATGCAACTGAGCAATTTTCTCCTCGTTTCCTTCACCCTTAGCAGGTCATACTCACCATAGCTGGTGCTGCCAGTGGCACCAGGGTTCAGGAACTCCAAAGCACAAGCATCAATAAGCTTGTCTTAACACTTTAGGAGAGAAAGGGAGGGGGGGGGGGGAGTTCTGAGTCTTAAGTTTCACTTTCCGTTCCTACTCTCCTGACAATGGTACCTCTGTGTGTTTTATGTGGCCTCAAGGGTTCTTCCTCCACACCACACTGTCTCCTCCTTATCTGGGACAGAGGATGCAGGAGGCCATGTTCTGTGAGAGCCTTCAAGCCAGTGCTGCATCAGACCTTGAACAGGGGGCCTGGAGTGTGAATACTGCAGACTGTACAAAGAAGGAAAGAGGGGGCAGGAGAAAGGCACAGGAGATGCTCCAGGACATGATGGAGCTTCTCTGACAGCAAACTCAGAAGCTGCAGGCTTTTGTTGACCTCCAGGTTCAACAATCCTGGGCTCAACTCCCATTGCAGTCAGTGGAGAACTGCAGCATAGCTTCTCTCTACACCACCCTCAGCTTTCCTCATGGCCTCAGGGCCTAACCCTACCACTCCACGCTGGGGGAAAACCATGGACAGCCACAGCTTCATCTATATTGACCTGTGACAGCCACAGTTGATGTAGGTGTAGCTACAATGGACATCAATACTCCTTCCTCTTGTTCATTTACTAAGGTTCCTCCATTTTTAAAAGTAAAATATATTTGCCTAGAACTTGTTCAGATTATTTTTTGGAGCTGTTTTCGTTAGTGAATAAAAAACTTTTTTTTAAAAAATAATGCATTGTTATCGGTTTACACAACAGGGTATATAATACCTGCTGGCAGTGAAAAGAGTGGTCTTGTACACTCACAACCCAATGAATCAGTACTGAACACTACAGCTGTCATAAATGTACAGCAGACTCTGCAACATTAATAGATAATGGGGCTGTTATATGCACAGATGTGCAGTAAGCACCACACAGTTGCTAACAGGCCCCCAGCCCGCCACCCCAGGTTGAGCAGAATATACCAAAGCACATTACTGTGGCTTCCTGTTAATGTGCTCTTTCAAAGCCTCCATAAGCCGTATAGCTCTTTGCTGAGCTCGTCTGATAGCCCTTGTGTCTGGCTGTTCAAACTCAGCAGACAGCCATTCCACCTCCACTGCTGCAGCAAGTTTTCCCCCTTCGCTTCACAAATATTATGCAGGACACAACAGGCAGCTATAAGCATTGGGATATTTTTCACGCTGAGATCCAATCTGGTGGTCGAACAGCGCCAGCACCCTTTCAATCTACCAAGAGCACATTCAACTGTCATTCTGCACCTGCTGAGCCTGTAGTTGAATCGCTCCTTGCTGCTGTCAAGGTGGCCAGTGTGTGGCTTCATGAACCAGGGAAGTAAGAGGTTGGCTGTGTCCCCCAGGTCATTATTGGCATTTCAACATTGCCAATGGTAATCTGCTGGTCGGGAAAGAAGGTCCCTGCTTGGAGTTTTCTTAACAGTACAGTGTTCTTAAAGATGCAACTGTCATGCACCAACAGTGATGTCAGAGAAGCATCCCCAGTGATCCACCAGCACTTGCATAGCCAGGGAAAAGTAGGTCAGTGCAGTTCTCATTTTGGTGTCCCTGCGCTGGAACTCAGTGCAGAGGATCCAGGAATGTGACCTTGTGCATCCAAAAATTCTGCAGCCACTGCTCTTCATCCCAAACCTGTGATCTCACCGGTCAGTGCTCATTTCTTGGGCCTAGAAGCGGCACTCCACTGTTTGCAGCTGCTCTGTGAACAACAACCACCACCTTGAATTGGTTCTCGCTGCATCCAACATTAAACTGACTGCCAGGAAATCATCACGTTCCCCATGAGTCTTCTTCTGGCTCTGAAAATACAGGAGGATCCTCCATCCTGTGTTTGCAACGTTCATGACAACAGTGCAGAGCTGTGCAGGTTCCAGGCTTTTGTCAGAGATAGTGGACAGCAACAGGTCCTATGCGGATTCATGGAAAATCGAAAATAGGTGTGAAAATGATGGGATAGAGATATTAGGGATGGACAACATTGCATTGTGGGAAGCTGACCTTCTGCTCCCAGCCACCACTGTATGAGTCATTTCTGCCCCACCATGCATTCCCAAAAGACACTGCACTGGATGGTGGCAGGTTGTACACTGTGCCTCAACACAAGCACTCCTGGTGAGTATACACTTCACCAACGCAAGGAAACAAGTGTGCACGGGCACAAGCGATGTACTCTCTGCAGCAGCTGTATGCTGACTTAACCTGTAGCGGCAAAACTTGGTAATGTAGACGTGGCCTATTTGTCATTAGTAGAGTTGATCAGAGAGAAATGGAAATAAAATCATTGAAAAATGTTATGATTTTTTCCCGTTCTGGGGAGATTTGGTTGGTTGGGGTTTGGTTTAATTTTATTTTCCATCTGAAATTTGAAAAGAAATTGACCAAATATAACTAGACCAAAAACGTGGGAGAAAATGTTGGCAAAAATTGTTCAAATATTTTTCCTTTAAGAAAAAGGTGAAAATTTTCAAGCAGTTTTGTTTTATTTTGATGACTGTTGTGCGTTATTACAGGCCCAACCATGAAATAATTTTACCTTGTTTAGTTATTTGTTCTCACTTAGTCAATGTGTTCTTGACATGAATACCGTCTCTCATCTCTGCCCAACACAGCACCTATGGTTTTGATAGTGGGTCTGCCTCTTCTGTTCCTGCTGACACTGAGCGTGCTCATCATCTGCTACTTCAAATGGCCAAAATGTGAGTTTGCTCATCCAAGCAAAATGCATCCTATCCAATGAGAGCAACATGCGCACTTCAAATCTTCATCTTAGACCAGGTCCAGAGACTGCAGGTAACACGGATCACAGACTTTACAGCCAACATCAGAAATTGCTTTGCCAACAAAACTTACAGCAAGAAATCCACAGTCTCTGAGCAAACAAAATATGACCCTTACAGAGGACCCTACCAGCGAGGGCACAGAGGCTTATTTACACACACAGATTGCACCAGTTTAACTTAAATCACTTCATTATTATTATTTATCTGTATGAATTTGTCATTGCTATTCTGTGCTCCAGGACACTCAGGCTCCCCATTGTCTGTTTTTAGGGTTCCCAGCTGAGGAAAGCTTGAGGAGCCAATTGGATATGCACACAGAGATGTCAACACAACAAGGCAAGAACTCACAAGAAATTGATCCAATTTTTGTCCTCTTGAGGCCAGAGGACTTCACTGTGGCCTCTTCTCTAGATGTGCTCAAGCAGTCAGGTGACACACATAGGAGTCAGGTATAGAGAATAATCCTGTGCTAATGATCCCAAGTGGTCACTTCCAGCCCTATCGTCAATGATTCCAGACAAAGCCAGTGATCCACAGAGGCTAAGGACCCGGTTTCAGCAAATCAGTTCCCTCAGCCCTGGACTCAGGGAGAGTTAAAGGGAGTCACAGGTGCTCAGCTCGTTTGAAAACCAGGCCCTACATCGCTGTTCTACAAGATGCTGAATGCTTCCCAGGCGCTCAGGATCCTTCAGGATCAGGCCCTACACATTAACCCAGATCTGTATCTCTGAGGTGGGGGCAGGGTTTCTTCGTGAAAAGGCTACAGTCACCATTCTGTGTAACTTACATACTAATTAGTGTTTGTTTGTTTTAAGAAGTAACTGCAGGAGTACCCCCCGAGTTGTATCGCATGCCAAAAAGCACCACTAGACTGGCACAACAGAAGGAAAGACAACTGCAACCTCAGGTACAAAGCTGCTTTTCCCATCCCACAGAGCATTACAACAACATCAAGTACCCTGCTCAGTTTCCCTCCCCAAAGCAACCGTCCTGTGATCAAGGCTTTTCATGATCACTTTCAGGCGGCTGGGATGTAACAGAACGTGTCCCAGGAAGAGGAATCTGCAAGGGCAGTAGGTTGCTCTGGGTTTGCAGTAGGGCTTTGTTAGGTTTAGTCTGTTATTTTCTAACACAGAAACGCTCTAACTTGCATTTAAAGGTGGGTTAAAGCTGGAGGAGGCCTGGATCAATCAAAATTAAGTGCCCCCCAAAACTAAGTGATACGGGCTGGTGGACAACACTCATCTCAATGTTCAAAACGTGGGAGGGGAAACGGTAGGTAGTCACTATCTTGGGAATACAAGACGTGTCTTTAGGGGTGCGCCGAGACTGACTGATCGACTCCTTGGATAGTCAAGGCCTTTCTGTATTTGCTAAGCAGGAGCGGGATCATATTTACCTGGCTAACGGACAGAAGTGACGTGTAAGGGAGGTAACTGCATATCAGTAAGCAGGGGTGAGTTGCATGGAGAGGTAAATTACTCACTGAAGGAGTGCTGGAAGATGGTATTAGTCACACTGAGGGCTTGTCTACACTACCACGCGGGGTCGATCTAAGATACGCAACTTCAGCTACGTGAATAGCGTAGCTGAAGTCGACGTACTTAGATCTACTTACAGCGGTGTCTTGACTGCAGTAAGTCGACAGCTGACACTCTCCCGTCGACTCAGCTTGAGCTCCTCATTCTGGTGGAGTACCGGAGTCGACAGGAAAGCGATCAGCGGTTGATTTATTGCTATACTAGATGTGATAAATCGACCCCCGGGTAGTGTAGACAAGCCCTGATATAGACACAAACTACATTCTGAATTGCCCTCATGTCCTTAACCCCATCCAAAATGAACACCGTGTGAAGCATTCATGCCTCCCATTCTATTCCGTCTGAGAAATAATGACAAATAAGTGACTCAAGATCCACATGAAAGCTAAAACCAGCTCTTAATTCTTGTCAGAGCCCCCGGCAGACTGCAGACTGCCAGACATGAAACTGCCTGACTTCTGGCTCAGCCTCTCTCTCCTGGCTTTGGTGGTCTTTCACAAACCAAAGCCCCAAAGTTATGTTGATTCCCTCGCACATCTCTTCTGCTAAGAGTCCATTGTAAACAAACCTTATTAAAAAGTCTCCTGCAGGGCTTGGAGTGTATCAGTGAAGCAGAGCTTGGTTCTTTGCTCTTGAGAATGATCTCAAGGGGTTATCGATGATGACAAAGGCAGAGCGAGAGCTATGTCGGCCTAGATGATTCCCACATTCCCACAGTGATTTAAAGCTGATCTCAGAGATAAAGCAGTGGGCTGTGTGTTCTGCCCCAAGAGCTGGGAAGGAGCCTCTAATTCAGACATTATGGCTCAGTCCTGAAGGAAAGAACCATCAGCTTTACTGAAACATATCCATCGCAGATGGCCACCTCCCTAGTGCTGGGCTGGATTCTTCCAGAGATGCTTCTGCTTCATGAAATCTGATCTCGGGGTTCCGGATCAGGAATTTGGAATGAATGGAGTCTTAACTCATTGGGGCTGGAGGAGAAGGGGTGGATAAAAAAAGCAGGTCTCAGTTATTCTTTCCTGGTTCTATAATAGTGAAGACCACCATTATCCCACCCTGTTATTCTGAGCTGCCATTTTCCTCTCCTTTATTTCTCCAGCTCCTCCCTGCTAAAATTGAGCCATCTTCATTTCAGGGCCCCATCCTGAAAAGTGCTGAGCGCCTCCTGCAAGGTGTGGAGCATCCTCAGCTCCCATTGAAGTCAATGGGTGTTCAGTGCCTCTCAAGAGGCTTTGATTTCAATTGAGTCCTATTGACTTCCCTGGGAGTCAGGCGTCTACATACCTTTCAGGAGCTGGGCCTGAGCGTGCCGCAGTACTGGGCTCTCCACGACCAACCTGCTTTGGGGCTCAGCTCTTTTTTAAAAGGCCAAGTCCCGAGAAACTGCTTTGATCTTTCTAATGCAATACCTAGCCTTTTAAAAAGCCATGGCCTGCTTTTGTGTCGGAGACAGCGTCACACAACTACACACGCAGGCATGCTGCTTTAGGCACCAGCTAAACCAGCATCTGCAGGGACAAGCATCCTCCTATCGCAGCTCCTCCTCTGCGGTAGAAGCAAAGGAAAATTTGCTAAGGGGCAGATTATAAACTCAAACAGCCCTTCATCCAGGACCACGGCCTCTAACAAATCTCATGAGAAAAAGCGTTTCAAGAAGGCTTTTCCTAATGAGATCTGAGGAGACTTTGTCTGATCAGCAGCCCTTTCTAACTGACCTTTGCTTAAAGAACGTTGTTGGAAGACAGACTCAGAGGCAAAGGCCAGTTCTGTATTTGGTGTCTTCATTCAGTGAGATCCTCAGACCACGGTCATGTATGTGTTTTGTTCTGAATGTCCCAGACTCCCGCAAACCCAATCAAAGACGGCCTGAATTATAGCTCTCTGCACTTCAGCCAGGAATATCCAGAGGCTGCACACATGGATGAAGAGAGAACAGAACTGTATGCACCAGTGAAGAAAAAGGAAAGGTCAACCTCTGATGCAGTGTATGCCCTGTCATTAGACTAATCAGCGTGGTCCGAGTCACGCCGGATGGCTTATCCCATTGGCAGACAAGCCACAGTTTTGTCCGGTCCGCGCTTCAGATCTCACTTGAAATAAAAGTGCTCTGCCTTCCATTAGACCCAGTTGCAATCCTCTGAGCAGAAACACGGGTTGCAATGGGACTGTTGCCTTTCTCGCTACGATAATTCGTTGACACAGAAGCGTACCCACAGTCTAATGACTTTTGAATCTCTGTCCATAGATGCATAACTATTTTCAAGCTTAATGTTCCTACTGTCTGAGGCTGAAGTTTTTTATACTCGTCACAGCCACCAATAAAAAACAATTGCCAAGGTTTCACTTTAATTGGTGAGTGGAGTCCAGCTGTGTTCATAGTCCATTCGCAGAACTATTAGTAGGAGGAGTAGAATTATAAGAACACCTACAGGCACTGCTGATATCAGGGCCTCACTGTGCTAGGGGCTGTACATACACATAATTAGAGACACTCCTTGCCCCAAAGACCTTACCAGCTAAGGGGAGCAGGAAGCAAGCCATGGAAAGATTAAGGAATCTGCTCAAGCTCACAGATGTTAAGGGGACATTCGCTCACCAAACACCAAAAGGACACTGCCCAACGCACTGTGGGGTCAGGTTTGCTTATGGTCACATGCTTTTGAATATCGTTGTGGTGTTTTCCCAGATTAATGCTGGGTTCCCTTTCCCCTTTTTGATAAAGGTCCTCTTTTGCTATACACTGACTCAGTGCTTGTGAGTGGGGGAAGTACGGCCCCCTAGAGGTGCCCAGGAGGGTGCTGGGTTTTCCCAGGTTACTGGATGGGGGCCTGAGCCGATTCTGTTTTATATTGTTAATAGGAACCCCTAAATACTGAGCCCAGCCCTTGTTGCTGCCAACTCCACCTGGCAGAAGGGTTACATTTTGGGGTTCACGGAGGTGTGTTCACCTCCCACCCAAGGGAGGGGTAGGGAGAGGCATTGAGAAATGCCTCTGCAACTAGCTCATAGCTGCCATCGCTTCTCTGCCATCTCTCTTCCACTGCTGCTTCTCTGCCGCCACCTCTGGCCACCGTCTCTCTGCCACCGCTCCTCTGCTCCGGCTGGCCACTGCTGCGGCTGCTTCTGTGCAGCCACTAGCCACTGCTGCCACCGGCCACTGTCTCTGCTGCCACCGGCCACTGTCTCTGCTGCCACCATGTCATGTTCTGCAGTTCCACTACTTCACCCAGCTTGTAACGATCTGAGCTCTGTGATTTCAGCAGGGAGTGGGGAACCTCACCGCCAGTGCAATCTCTAGGTTGTCTTTCACAGTCCCCACGCAAGGTCAAAGGCTTCGCTCCTAGACCTGCTCAGCAGTGCAGTCAGCACTAGGAATCACGAACCGGAAACAATTGACTCTAATCTGCTCTGTCATTGAACACTGGAGAGGGGCAAGTCAAATGGTGTCTAGGCAGAGTCCACCCCACCAGGTAGGAAGCAAAACTTACCCGTGACATCTACTTTCTGAGCAAACGCAAGAAAACAAAAAATCGTGCCCAGAGCTCTGACCATCTATAACCCTCTGACCACTACATATAATTCCCAATATGCTGAACAGCGCTGCAGAAGGACTTCAGAAAAACTGAGGAACCACTTACTGCACCTCACATACTCCAGGAGGGACCCCCTCCAACAAGAAATTATCACATGCTCCCACACACTGGAAGAAAAAAAATAACCAGGAAAGTTACGTGGAAATCATGGAAGAAATCCAAACCAATGATAAAACATAAACCCTGCTGACAGACATCCACCCCAAAAATAAAAAGGGGAACCAACTACAACCTCTTCACAACCCAGAGACCATCACCTCCAGGAGAAACCACGGCTCCTGTACCCACCACATGGTGACAACACAACACCTCATCATCATCAATTCATTAAAACTAACTGGAGATGAATTATCTGTACTCGCTAAGGGACCGTGTGACAGGATCCCTGGGGTGCAACCAGGGACTGTGGGACCACTGTGCCCCCTTAACTCGCTAATCTGGGCTGTCTCTCACAATGCCATCGGGTGAAAAGCAGCAAACCCCTCCAGACGCTGTTATCACTCGGTACAGATGCATGTGGAGCCCCACACCCAGCTAGATTGTATGAATGCTCCCAGAGGCACTCACAAATCACACACAGCAAGGCGCCAGCCAAATCCCCCTAGCTCCCAGCCTTGTACCTCAGGAATATACTGTCTTGCACTGCTCAAGACCCTTTCTTGAGCAATGCACGTTTATTAATTGGTTCAGCACTTCATCAATGGAAAATGGACATGCCCCGGCCTTTGTGACCTGAGCAGATTTACCAAGCACTTCAGTCAAACTCACCGGTAAAGATAAACCGTAAAACAAGTTTATGGATTACAAAAAATAGATTTTAAGTGATTATAACTGCTAGGCAAAAAGTCAGAGTGGTTACCGAAAAAAGTAAAATATAAGCACACAGTCTAAACTCTCAACCTATAGACTGGGCAATATCTAGATTAAGCAGTTTTTCTCACCCCATGGGATATTAGTCTTTCATATGCTGGCTTTCCCTCTTAGCCTCAGGATCAGTCTCTTCAGCTCCAGCATTCTTGTTGCCTTCAGCGTAGGTGGGGGGAAGAGAAAGGACCAAGCATGGGGCCACTCGGTTCTGTTTTATACCCTTAGTCCATGTGCTTGGAGATCATAAGTCCAGGCATGTCTGGTGGGCATTGCTGAGTCACCAGGTAAGCTTGAGCAATTCGCCTAGTGTGGCCTTGTCCAAGAGGTCATTTAATTGTAACTCCCTTGCTGGACAATGGCTGTTGATGGTTGTTCGACACCCGCCCAGGCATTGGTTACTTTCCTTTTTCTCGTCTCTGGGAATCTAATATCTGTGTGATTCCCCAATTCACAACATGTATTAATGACAACCATACCACACAATCTCATAACTTCATATGCACTAATGATATACACATTTAGATAAAACAATGGCTTTCGGTAGATCATAACTTTTCCCATAATACCTTACATGGCATGCTTTATATGAAATATCACAATTATATATAAATAATGAATATGGGGGTTACAGGGCACTCCCTGAAGTATAGAGTGTCACAGACTCAACTTCTGCCCACCACAGAGCCAGGCACCATACTAACTTGTGAAGAACTAGAAGAATTCTTCCACCGACTTTGCCTCAAGTAATTATTTCACAACAAAGATGACACCACTCACAATTACCACCGAGAATCATAAAAAAGAAGAATCATCTAATTCAGGGGTGGGAAAACTACGGCCCATGGGCCACATCCGGCCCACCAGCCGATTTAATCCAGCCCTCGAGCTCCCGCTGCGGAGTGGGGTCTGGGGCTTGCCCCGCCCCCGTGCTCCAGCCGAGGAGCGGGGTCAGGGGCTGCTCTGCGTGGCTCCCGGAAGCAGCGGCATGTCCCCACTCCAGCTCCTATGTTTAGGGCCAGCCAGGGGGCTCCACGCACTGACCCTGCCCCAAGTGCTGCCCCTGCAGCTCCCATTGGCCGGGAACTGCGGCCAGTGAGAGCTGCAGGGGTGGCACCTGTGGACGGGGCAGTGCACAGAGCCCCCTGGCCATGCCTCTGCGTAGGAGCTGGAGAGGGACATGCCATTGCTTCTGAGAGCTGCTTGAGGTAAGCGCCGCCCAAAGCCGACACCCCTGAGCCCCTCCCATGCCCCAACCCCCTGCCCCAGCCCTGATCCCCCTCCTAACCTTCAAACCCCTTGGTCCCAGCCTGGAGCACCCTCCTGCACCCCCAACCCCTCATCCCCAGAGCCTGCACCCCAAGCCGGAGTCCCTAATCCCCCCCACACAGCCCCCTGCCCCAGCCTGCACCCTGAACTTCCCATTTCTGGCCCTACCCCAGAGCCTGCACCCCCAGCCAGAGCCCTCACCCCCCCTGTGACCCAGCCCTGATCCCCCTCCTGCCCTCCAAACCCCTCAATCCCAGCCTGGAGCACCCTCCTACATCCCAAACCCCTCATCCCCAACCCCACCCCAGAGCCCGCACACCTCCAGCTGGAGACCTCCGCGCCACACTCCAACAGCCCATGAGCATTCATGGCCCACCATACAATTTCCATACCCAGATGTGGCCCTCGGGCCACAAAGTTTGCCCACCCCTGATCTAATCAAACACCAAAATGAAGATGAAACCACACTCTTGATCATTACATTGATTGCTTGAGGAAAAATTATTGACTGTGAAATCCTCAGCAACAAAAAAAAAAAATCACATCACCACAATCTCTCCACCGCCAAAAGGATGGTGGTACATCCCTGAAATCTAACCACCAGATAGTGATCAAACCAGCAGACATACGGGGCACTACGATAGTCCTCAACCACGATACATACGTTAACGAGCCAATCAACAACTCTCTGACACCACCTACTATAAAGAACTCCAGTTTGTCCAAGAATTTAAGGATATCATCAAATCCTTCCCCAAACCACTCCAAGAAAAACTCTACAAACTAATCCCACACAAACCTCCCCCAGGATCTTCTACGTGTTTCTCAAGATACAAAAACAAGGGAACCCAAGGGAGACACATCATATCTGTCCACAGCACTCTTACAGAAGGAATATTGGGATTCATAGAAACCATCCTCAAACCACTCACCACACCAAGGGCCAGGTGCCTCCAGGACACAAATGACTTCCTCCACAAACTCTGCAACATTAACAGCCTCCCTCAAAACACCATCCTCGCCACCATGGATGTCACGTCCCTATACACCAACATCCCTCAAAATGACAGCATTGCTGTCTGCCTCAAATATTTACATGACAATGAACAACCCTCAGATATCCACCCCAAACACATCGCTGAACTCATCCATTTCATCCTCACCCGTAACAATTTTACATTCAAACACTTTGTCCAAACCATGGGAACAATCATGGGTACTAGGATGGCTCCCCAATATGCCAGCCTCTTCATGGGCCACCTTGAAGAAGAATTTCTGGGCAAATGTACCACAAAAACAATGATATACCTGAGATACATCGATGATATTTTCATCCTCTGGACAGACGACAAACTCTCTCAGATTTTTCACCACAACTTCAACCACCACCACCAGTCCACTACATTCTCTCTGAAACACTCTCACACTAGCATCAACTTCCTGGACACCATCATCAGAAAAAAATCCTTCCTGAACCCACTTCTGACCTTCAGACAAGCCCCCAACCTCTCCAAGCTCATCATCCGAAGTAATCTCCCCATAGACCAGGACACACCAACTCAAAAAGGCACCAGACCCTGCCATAACAAATGCAAAAACTGCATCCACTTCTGGACACCACACTTTAGGAAAGGTTTGACAAATGGGAGAGAGTATGGGGGAGAGCAATAACACAGATAAAAGGTTTAGAAAACTTGACCTATGAGGAAAGGTTAGAAAAACAGGGATGTTTAGCCTTGATAGAAGACTGAGGGGGAACCTGATAACTAGAGTCTGTAACAGGGTTCGCTCGCCATTCTGATGCCTCCTGCTAGTCGTCCTGGGGATTAGCTCTGCATGTTACTGTGCCCTCTTCGGGTGGTGCCTGGCCGCTGAAACTCCTGCTCTAGGACCCACTTCTCTCCAAGGACTGCAGCGTCCTCTTCAGCAACACAGCTCTCTGGCCGTGCTCACTCTGTGCTCCCCCTTCCGGGGGACCTGCAGTCCGCTGTTCAGCCACTTCCCTTAGTGGCTACTGCAGAGAATTGTCTGGCCACTTCCTCATGTCCCCAGCATCCTCTTTGCCCTTGCCTAAGGGCCTCAGCCTGCAAATCCCAGCAGCCAGCCTGGAGCTGTCTCTTATTCCCCTGGTCCCTGCTAGCAGCACTGCTCTGTCCAGCATGCTGGTAGTTCTCTCAGCTCTGCAGAGAGACAGTCCTTCATCCCTGAGCTCCCAGCAGAGAACTGAACTCCTCTGTCCTGCACCTCCCTTTTTATATGGCTGATTGGCTGCCTCCTGCGCAGCCTCCCTAGGGCTCTATTAACTGCTTAGAGCCCAGGGTGGGGCAGGTGCTCCATCAGAGGGCCCTACCAAATTCACGGTCCATTCTGATCCATTTCATGGCCAGAGGGTTTTTTAATTGGTCAATTTCACATTTTCAGATGTTTACGTCTGAAATTTCAGGATGTTGTAACCATCGGGGTCCCAACCGAAAAGGTACCCGGAGGTGGGTTTGATCTTCCCCCTGAGAGCAGCCGGGCAGGTAAAGAGGAAGTCCTGTCCCTCCCCAGCCCAGCTGGGACTAGCAGCTAGGAGCCCCCTGCTGGGGAGCTCCCAGCAGCACGGGGGAGATCAGACCCATCTTCACCCCCAACAACCTCCTCCAGCTGTAGGAAGCTCCATGCTGCTGCTTTCAGAGTCCCTTAGTCATCTCTTTTCCAAGCTGAATAGTCCCAGTCTCTTTAACCTCTCCCCATATGCTGTTCCATACCCTTAATCATTTTTGTTGCCCATCTCTGTACCGTTTCCAATTCAAATATATCTTTTTTGAGATGGGGCAACCAGACCTGCCCACAGTATGCAAGGTGTGGGTGTACCATGGATTTATATAGTGGCACTGTGATATTTACGGTCTTATTATCTATCTCTTTCCTAATGGTTCCTAACATTGTTAGCTTTGACTGCCGCTGTATATTGAGCAGATGTTTTCAGAGAACTATCCACAATGACTCCAAGATCTCTTTCTTGAGTGTAGCAGCTAATTTAGATCCCATCATTCTGTATGTAGAGTTGGGATGTTTTCCAAAGTGCATTACCTTGCATTTATCAACGTTGAATTTCCTCTGCCATTTTGTTGCCCAGTCACCCAGTTTTACAAGCTCCTGTTACTACTCTTCAGAGTCTGCTTTGGACTTAACTATCTTGAGAGACAAGGTGGGTGAGGTAATATCTTTCTTTGTACCAACTTCTGGTGGTGAGAGATACAAGCTTTCAAGCTTACACAAAGCTCTTCTTCACAGAACACATGCACAGCATGCCATTAACCAGCACATAAAAAAAACCTAGAGAGTTTTATTTGTAAACACAAGGTTTTATTTACACCAGCTTTGTCTACGTGCACTTCAGCTTTTGCTGTAGAACAGTTTAAAAAAACCAAACCAAACACACCATGACAGGGCTCTTATTCTCTCTTCAGCCCTCCAAAACCAGCTTTATTTAAATATTGCACAGACATTGTAACACGCAAACACCTGACCTGTTACTATTTACACCAGTTGCCTTTAACCAAGTATCATTTTTTGATCATCAAGCATTCTTCCACAGAAATATTTTACATGCAGCCAGTCTCCATTTTATTTCTCTGTAAGGCCCCGTTCTTGCACACACAGGCCCATGCATTGCAGCGTTGGGGTCTAACTTTGTACAGGCTCTTCATGTTATAGGGAGGGTGCGCATCATTTAAACAATGGCTGGGATACCATCAGTATATCAGTGCATGTCCTGCCACGGGATGTTCACGTGACATGGGGTCCTGGCAGCGCATCTATACAAAATAAACCTACCATGCCCACCCCCATACACTTCATACAGCCATTTTCAACTAATATTTGAACACCAGCTTTTACTTTTCACCTGCAGCTTGGTCCTTTATTAGCCTCTAACTCAGTGGTTCTCAACCTATTTACCATTGTGGGTCTCATCTGCAGCTCTCTCTGTGTTATCTGGGCCACATCCACACAAGATATACACTACCTGTATGGCCCTGAGGATGTCACATGGGCCTTAGCTATGTGCTGATTGGGCTGCGGGTTGGGAACCACCGCTCTAGCCGAATCCTTTCGATTCTCTTACAAAACAGTGCTTTTCTGAAAGAAGGTTTAGTAATTTACTAGCAATGAAGATGGACAACATGCAGCATTGAGCATTTACATGGATTCAGTCCTTGAGTTAAACGTTTGAGTTAAACACAAACTCTGAAACACACGTCCTATAAGGAGCAGCTGCTGTTGTGTTAGAATGTAGCGTGTGACCGCGAACAAAAGGTTGTCTTCCATTGTGGAAGGTGGAGCTCCAGCCTCTAGGGGGCAGATCAGACAGTGGCAGGCTCTGATTACGGTATTACTTGAATAAAAAGAATTGTTAAATACAAGTTGCCCTTGCCTCAGTAAGAACTTATATCTCAGTGCAATAAACACTGTTAAAACACTCTCTGTGCAAAACACTTGGCACAGATATTCCTGACATCATGACAGGTTTCAGAGTAACAGCCGTGTTAGTCTGTATTCGCAAAAAGAAAAGGAGTACTTGTGGCACCTTAGAGACTAACCAATTTATTTGAGCATAAGCTTTCGTGAGCTACAGCTCACTTCATCAAATGCTGATTCACATCATATGAAGTCCAGCTGACAGAGTTATGGCCTGTCAATCATCAGTTCTCAATCATCTTCCCCTTTTCTCATTGTTTTATGCAGTCATGTGTGGTGTGACAAAGCTCTGTCCTTGTCTCCATGGATCCTGCGTTTCCTGGTGTATTTCGCTAGCCTCAGAGGCTCACTGTGACCCTCCACGTAGCCCTTCTCTCTCTAGAGGCAAAGCTCATAGCCTACTGTGCCATTTTCATCATAAGCCAGCAAGGGAGGTGAGGAGAAGCAACCCTCCTTTGCACAGTCTCTGTTGTCTCCCAGTATCAGGGATTAATCAGGGGGACAAAGGGGGGGAGCCTGGGCCCGCCGTCTACTCCGGGCTCCAGCCCAGAGACTCTAATAGTATCAGCTATGGTAGCTGACCTTTTAGAAACAGGATGTGTACAATTCCCTAGGCTACTTCCCCACAGCAGCCTCCACTTCACCCTTACCTCAGGGCCTCCTTCCTTGTGTCTGATATGGTGTGTACTGCTCAGTCTCTCCAACAGCACGGCTTCCTCCCACAGCTCCTGACATGCCCGCCCACCTGACGAACTGGGAGGCTTTTAACTAGTTTCGGCCAGCCCCTGATAGGCTTCAGGTGTCCCAATCAACCTAGCTGTCGTCCTGCCTTCTGGAAAGATCTTAATTGGCCCCAAGTGTCTTGATTAACCTGGAGCAACTGCCACTTGGTTACCATGGTAACAGGGATTTGTTTAGCCTGGGGCTAACATACCTGTTTCTCACTACTTTCCTATAGCCATCTGGCCTTGCTCTGTCACAGTGGAAACTCATACAATTTAGTTACAGACTCACACCTGGGCTCAGCTCAATGTCAAGTGCCTTCTTTAAAGTTAGATTTATCCTTCTCAGCAGAATTAGCACTGCCCTCTCTTAGACCTTGTCTACACTACCGAGGAAAGTCAATCTAAGTTACGCTACTCCAGTTACATGAATAAAGGGCAACAAAAACGATTAGGGGTATGGAATGGCTTCCACATGAGGAGAGATTAATAAGACTGGGACTTTTCACTTGGAAAAGAGACAACTAAAGGGGGATACGATAGAGGTCTATAAAATCATGACTGGTGTGGAGAAAGTGAATAAGGAAGCATTATTTACTCTTCATAACATAAGAACTGGGGGTCACCAAATGAAATTAATAAAAGCCGGTTTAAAAACAAACAAAAGGAAGTATTTCTTCACACAACGCACAGTCAACCTGTGGAATTGTTTGCCACAGGATGTTGTGAAGGCCAAGACTATAACAGGGTTCTAAAAAGAACTAGATAAGTTCATGGAGGATCAGTGGCTATTAGCCAGGATGGGCAAGGACAGTGTCTCTAGCCTCTGTTTGCAAAAAGCTGGAAATGGGCGACAGGGGATGGATCACTTGATGATTCCCTGCTCTGTTCATTCCCTCTGGGGCACCTGGCATTGGCCACTGTCGGACACTGGGTTAGATGGACCTTTGGTCTGACCCAGCATGGCCGTTCTTATGTTGACTTACTGCGGTGTCTACACCAGACTGCATCAATGGGAGATGCTCTCCCATCGACTTACCTAATCCTCTCGTTCCAGTGGAGTACCGCAGTGCACTCTGTGGTTGAGTTAGGGCTCTTCACTAGACCCACTATTTTGAGCGCTGCGGCATCTATCGCAGAATTGTCGATCACCAATAAGTGTAGACATGGCCATAGTGTCCTGTTGAGGAATCAGGTCTGAGCGAAAGCCGCACAGGCCCAGTCCATTTGTGTATGCAAGACTGATGGTGTCCAGAGGGTCCAAGGCCCCTGAAGAGCTGTCATTCAGCACGGACAACGCATGGAAAGTGTGGCTATCCTCCACAAATAGAAAATCAAATAGTCACCGAATTGTGACTGCGGTGAGGTACAAACTACATGACATCACAGACAACTGCCCCATTCACACTTACGGTGGTGGCATAAGGGGGATCTGCCTCGCTATCCCAGAAGCATTAGAATGGCTTTCAAATCTCAAGATTCAATTATAACCGCAGCCTGTTGCTTTTCAAATGCCATATGAAAGAAGAAGATTCAGCTGCTAAGAGATTTAGAATAGAGAACTCTCACAAATTACATTGGTTTAGTGTTACTATGGCTGGCTCTGGTCACAGGCACCCCAAACACTTAAACACATTTTATGCGCAGATTGCCTACAGCTCAGCACCCTGCATCCTGACGTTGGGTTAGTTTAATAGCAGCTCCACATGCTCATAGGTGGTTTCCCTTTCCAACAGTTCAGGCAATGGAAGGGTTTCCTCTTCCTCTGTTTCTGGGCCTGCTCCAGGAGAGAAGGCATCATTCTCACTCACGTCTCCTGATCGGGTTCTGGAATCTCAAAGGTAGGACAAGAGGTTGGCCTTTCACTCCTCCTCTGAAGAGTAGCTGATGTTGCATTTTCTTTGCAGGGCCCTAACTATCAATGGAAGTGAAGCAAACTCCACATTTCTCACAAGGCATAGAATCCATGTTGTCTCTCAGTTACTTGTTTTCATAAATGTAGCTATCAAACAAAATTATCCCATGAGGGGCTCTACTGAAGATTCATACCACTAGTTAAGTGGTTGGTTCACTGCGAGGTTTCTCAACTACTACCTGCCCTTGGGTGTTGTGAGGGTAAATACATTAAAGACTCTGAGGTGCTCAGTTACTATCATAATGGGGGGCCAGATAAGTACATTACATAGACTGCTTCTGAATCCTTCCCCGTAGCCATAAATAACCAACTCGCTTGGACCACTGGATGGGTCTACAAGACCCCAGATCAAAACTGATGGAGGGAGGAAAATATGGGCAGTCCACAGAGGTTGCTTTCATTTCTGTCCTAGCCTTTGGTCAGTGTGCCGAAAGGGTGGGTGTACTCCAGGGAGTACCACCCACCACGAGATTGGATTTAGGGGTCTTCAGATAAGGGATGGGATAGCCGGTGCTGACTGGTCTAGGGGCAGGGCTAAGGACAGAGCCTATGGCCTAGGACAGATGCTAATCAATCAGGGGGTGGAACTAGGGGGCCACCATCTATGAAAACAAATCTACAGTTTAGAGGACCCCTCTTCCCTCCAGTAATGCTCCCTGGCACAGTAAATTCCCATTTCTGTGAGCCTCATACACAGCAATAATGGAAAATATATTTTATATTAGAAATTGTGACTGTTATAAGATCAACAATGGTTATGTGAACTCAGAGGCCCCTGAAGTATCAGAAATTACATTTAGCTTTTTAAAAACTGACTAGATTCCAAATTGACTGGGCCCCTGTAACTAAAGTATCCAAACCCCATATTTTATTTAATCCTGACCGGCTGCCATGTCCACACGGAGACCAGATTCATTTGAGAAACCATCTTTACATGTAGGACTTTTCACATGGAAACATCTAGCATCTAGGCAAATATCCAGTCTCTGAGAGGGACCAGCTAACTCTTTTAAGCACCAAAAAGCATAAAACTCCCATAACACTCCCAGAAATGCAATATTACTCCATAGAGAATATTTCGTACTGCCCCAAATGCTGATCAGCTTTATGCCTAGAGGCTTGGGGGCTGAAAGCACTTGTGATTTTCAGTCACCTGTGCAAGATGAAGCAATCCAAAAGGCCATTCAAAGAGCTTCTTTCCAGTTTCAAACTATTTTTTATAAGCACTGTATTTGTTCAAAGGTACTTTTAGAAACCAAACAAAAAACAGTTACCAACATCTGAAAGAGCCCCCGTTATGGATCCCCCATGAAAAGGAACTCTGTTCTCCTTTAAACTCGGAGGATAGGACAAGCCACAATGGACTTAAATTGCAGCAAAGGTGGTTTAGGTTGGACATTAGGAAAAACTTCCTGTCAGGGTAGTTAAGTACTGGAATAAATTACCTAGGGAGGTTGTAGAATCACCATCACTGGAGATTTTTAAGAGCAGGTTAGACAAACACTTGTCAGGGATGGTCTAGATAATACTTAGTCCTGCCATGAGTGCAGGGGACTGGACTAGATGACCTTGCAAGGTCCCTTCGAGTCCTACAATTCTAGGAGGAAAAGCCCAGGAGA
This sequence comes from Natator depressus, assembly GCF_965152275.1. Lineage (NCBI taxonomy): Eukaryota > Metazoa > Chordata > Testudines > Cheloniidae > Natator > Natator depressus. Next base: position 7,267,232 of record NC_134245.1, on the reverse strand, counting down.
TGCTTCTGCTGAAACACTGTCACGTCAAAAAATACTACTGTCTAGATGAGCAGCACAGAGGAGACTAACCAACCTTTCGCTCTACAAACTGCTTCAAAAATAAACCTCTTGGCTTTGCCAGGACATTTCTCCGCGGCAGCAGGCCAATTCACAGTCACTTCACACGAAAGCCTCACTAGTAGCTCTACCACTTCTGTATTTGAAAAGGAAGCAAGACTAAGATATATGGAACCATTACGTGGTGACCTAAACAGATGACTCTTTAAATGGGTCTAGTGGGCTATTCTCCATGTAGTACTGAAGGAGTTTTAAGAAGATGTTTTAAATCTATCTACAGCCATTTTTGAAAAGTAAGAGCCAGATTCCCCACTCTGTTGAGTTCGTCTTGTGGGAGGACTACCCCAACACAGAGGGATCCTCTGGCAGCATGAAGCGGATATAATAGCTCCTAATGCACCCCCACCCCCTTCCCTAGTCAGTATAGTGGGCACTTGCCTTGCAGTTTGTGTAAGTTAGCTCACATCTCACTTCAGGGAACCAGCTCAGCACACAGCCACACAATCATAGAATATCAGGGTTGGAAGGGACCACAGGAGGTCATCTAGTCCAACCCCTCACTCAAAGCAGGACCAATCCCCAATTTTTGCCCCAGATCCCTAAATGGCCCCCTCAAGGATTGAACGCACAACCCTGGGTTTAGCAGGCCAATGCTCAAACCCCTGAGCTATCCCTCCCCGACAAGATCAGGGATGCCTCGAAGCACTGTTTGCGTCTTGGCCACACAGGCTCTAACCCCCACAAAACTATAAAGCACTATCACTTTAAAAGAAAATACCTTGTGGAATATGGGGGGATAGAGGCTTTTCTCTCCTTTCCTCAGACTATGAAGACCTAGGAGAGTTTTTAGGTTGTTGCGATTTTCCTTGCGTTTACCTAACTTGCCTGGAGTTGCTATAGTGCTCGTGACAGAACCATTTCTTCAGCGGTAGAGCTTGGAAACTGTTCCAGGAAGCCCCTTGGAGTCCACATGCCCTTTGCCAGCTGGCAGCCTAGGCAACTGTCATGGTGTTTAGTCACTTGAGAGGCTGATGTATTACCTCAATCTTTCGTATTTACCTCTGGCATCTAGCTGGGACCCACACTGAATAGCACATAGCTCACATCGTGGCCTATACTCACAAATCAAGTGTAGGGACGCTTCCCCTATCACCAGGGTTCACATCCTCTCATGCTTCCTGCTGATAGGTGACTAATTCTCTATCTGTATTCCTCCAGCTGCAAACCTGACTTCACTCTTCCTCCTACCCCAAAATTATGAGACAGCCTCCTTTTGAAATGAATGAATAGATGTTCAGTGAAGAAAATTTTGTATTTCTTCTTGAAGTCTTGATTCTATTCTTTCCTACACTGAGTATAATGAAATATGTGCGTGTGTAATTTTTGCTGGAACAGTTACTGTAGGAGGATGACTACCAAGGTGTGCTCAGTGTCTCTGCTTACAAGTAGCTCCAGTAGGCAGAACAGAGCCAAGCCAACAAGAATCAGCTGAGAGTCAATGAACAGATTTAAACCATATTTAAAGCTCCGCCAAGACCAATTTTTAACAAATGCTTTATTTGTGGTCACAGCCTTTAAAAACAGAACAGCCCTTAATCCTAACCCACTACATGAGTTTATTTCAAGTCAGTGCAGGGTAATGACAAGAAAGTGAAGTTGGATCCTGCACTTAAGTGGCTCTAAATAGGATGATATCTTTATACACAAAAGAGCTGATATGAGTGTGTGAGGTGGGAAACGAAGGAAAATAAACATGGTGAACAACAGGGAACTTCTCAGGAATGGCTCCCTTGTCCCGAAGCTGCAGGGAGGGGAGGTTAGCTACAGCCCTGAAAATCTTTCCCACTGTAACACCGGGTAGGTAAATAAATACTAAAGCACTGTCAAAGGTCAACTTCTCTCAGGGATGGGAAGGAGGTGGTGGCACATAGCGCCCCAACATTAGGATAATTCAGTAGTTATTGCTATAGACCTTTGTAGGTAACGATCTTCTCTTTAATTAGTATAAGATATTCACTAGCATTAACCCTTATGTTCCCAGTGCTTATTGGATGGAAGAAGGGGCAGCAAGGCAGAGACTCCATATATAATCCACTTTCTACCTAACAAGCTGGACTATTCTCAAACTGCTTGAACGAAGCTTTTACCTTTTCATGGAAGGCGAGAGGGCAGGAAAAGGAGAGAAAGTTTATCACTAGCAGCTTCCCAGGATACTTGGAAATGTTTGCTACCATCATGTTTGCTAAACTCTGCAAGGGACTTTCACAGGATTCTCTTTGCTAACAGTTCCCACAAATTCCTTTTTGTACATCACATGGAATGACAAACCAGCTCCATGTTTTAATAAACTAAGCCCCCAAAGAGAGCAGGAAATAGGTGTCATCTCAAGAGACTTGAGCAAAAACTAAGCTAACTCCCCAGGAATAAATATGGCAAAGAGTGGTCTGAACTGAGCTCAGAGGCATTGGCTGGGGTTCCAGATACACTCAGACAAGATCAGCCTGGCATCTGATTCCCACTGTACATACCCCTTCTGCCAACAGCACATACTCTGATGGCCAGCACCTCTCAGTCTTCAGCCAATAAATCGGAAAAACCTAACATTCCATTAACAAGTCTGTATTATGTACATGATAGGAGACCAGACATCACTGCAAATGATCAATTACCCAAAAGTTAATTAAGTCTATTGAGATCACATTTTTAGTTCACATCAGCTCCACGTGCCCTCAACGTCCCAACCCACCCCCATAAAGAAGCATTTCCTGGAGAGGGAAATTTAAGGAGATGGGAGGGGAGAGGGGCTGATGTAAGCTCTGAAGCCAGTGTGCTATGGAACTGCTGTGCACCAATGGTGTCTCTGTAACATCCCCCTCTTAGGCATCATGAAGATTGTTCTCAGCCAGGAGTATCTTCTCTCCGGGTTTAAAGGCTGGCATCCCCATGTAGGGGCAGCTGGCACAGCGGAATGCATCCCCCAGGTAACACTGCCAAGACAGAGAGGCGACAAAAACATCAGCTTGTTACCAAGGGCAGAGTTTCCTGGTTTAAGTTCTCTTCCCAATGGGAAGTATTCTGCCCTACACAGAGGTACAATCTGCCCACCAGAGAATAAACCAGCATCGAAAGAATCTGCTTTCAGCCTCTAGCAATCGGCACAAACCTGGTTAGGTCAGGACTGAAGTAGCCCGGAATTGAACAAACAAAGAATGAGTTTTTCCTGACCACACAAGAAGGCAGTCTCTTCAGATTAGGGCTAAAGCCTAGCTGCTGTAACATCCAACTCTTGGGGCTCTCAGTTTCTCCAAACCATTCAGAAAATCCTGTTTCACTTTGAACACAGGTGGCTTCAGGGAGAGGAGATATCTTAGTAAATATTGAGCAGCTCAATGGATTCAAATTCAGCTCAGGTAGGTCATGAATGAGAATCATAACTATATGGAATGGGGAGACTTCAGTCTAGCTCTTCCTAGAGAGGTATCCATATCATAACAAGACGTGAATGTGCGCAGAAGTGGCTGCAAATACAACGGAAGTTACCACAGACCCATCAAAGCCAAATATTACAAAAGCGGATAGCCCTGCAGAGACAGAACGATTACTTCTAGGCCACAAATACTGGTGAGTAAAGTCAACCCATAGGGAACAATCAGTAACTCAATAGAAAGTACTGGTTTTTTAAACTAGTTCTCAGATAAGAATACACTCTTTCCCTGTCTGTCTATACCACAGGATAGCTGGGAAGGATATTTACATTTCCACAAGCAGATTTGGGCTGCAGGCTCTCTCTCTTCTCCTGCTCCAGGTCCTCCGCGAGGCCACACGTGCTGCAGAAGAAATAGGATTCATCCTAAACCAGTTTGCAATGGCGTTAGCCACTGACTCTACCCACTCCACCCTCTGACATTTCTTCCTCGGTCCTCCACCCACGAGATTACAGCCGCATTGTATCATTCCACACAACGGGCTTTAGAGCATGCACAGTCACTTACACATCCACACACGCACCCCCGCTTTATTATCCTCTCTAATGTCATAGCCCATAGCCGTGGTTCTCAACTTATTCACCATTGTGGGCCACATATGCAGCTCTGTGTGTGTTATATTTATTGTGAGGATGTGGCCCACATGCTACCTGTATGGCCCTGAGAATGTCACATGGGCTGTAGCTGTGTGCCGATTCAGCTGAAAGTGGCCCGTGGGCCGCTGGCTGAGAACCACTGGCCCATGGGACCATGTCGAGTGTCCCAGTTGCTTGAACTTCCCTCTCTCCACCTAGCACATGCGGAAATGCTATCAAATACCAAGCTCTTATTTTAAAATCTACATGCAGTATTTCTCTGGAAGAAAACTGAGGAAGAGTCGTGGTTTTAAAAAGAGCCTGCATGAATCCTGTGGTTGCCCCCAAGTGAGTCCGTGTGTTGGGGGAGAACTATTCATCTCACAGGGGAAAATTTACGCCTGGGATATAAGTAAACGGATTTTAAAACACTCTAGTTACACCAGCATACACCCTTAATGTAGATTCACTTAAAAACAGTTTAAATCTTCTTTAAAAATCAGGTTAGCTTATTTTTAAAAAATTTATCTAGTTATACTATTGCAATTTTAATACACAGAAGTCTTGACAAAATTTAGGAGATTTATGCACTAGAATCTAATTTTTGAAAAATTCTACGAAAGGAAATTCACTTGGCTAACAGATTTCTGAATGGGTTTCTTAAACTAAATACTGAAATACACTAAGGGTTAAAAAAAAGTAAAGATACCAATGAATAATTCTTTGGAAAAACAGCACCATACCCTGCTCTTTTTTAAAGGGCAACGGTTAAATCTGATTTGAAGTCAGCACATTCACCAATACATCAAGTCTTGTACTCACCAGTTCTTGCAGGCTTTCTTTTTACCCAATTCCTTACAGGATGGAGCTTTGAGGGAAGATGGATCTGGCTTCTTCAGATCCTCAGAATCTAGCAACTCATCTGAGTCCAGGAGATCCTGAAAGAGACAACATGGAGGAAGAAACAACAAATGAAGGAAATTGGCTCAACAGGGACACTGCCAATGTTAGATTCAAAGAAATGACAACACCTGGCATAGCTTGTACCTAAGTGTCAGAATTATGCTCCATGCAATAAACCTCTCACCGTGTAATATTAGAGGAATTATTCCATATGGCTCTCACTCCACCCTCTCCTCTGTAAAGCCCTACTGAGTACTGTGGGTTAAAGTTCATGAAACTTCTAAGTTTTGTGTGGAAAACTAAAACAGAACTTACCATTCCCTCATCATCCATATCATTAGCAGAGAGAGTCCACAGCTTTGCAGCAGCGGGGTCCACAGCAGGCTTGCCTGGAGCCAAAACAAAAGAGACATAGACAATGATCACACATAGCATGAATCAGACCTGCTCCCAGCAAGGAAATGGTTCCAATATCACTCTTGAAAAACTCACTCCCTGCGCAGCAGTGCCTTTTATCATACTGTACCCTGCCTGTGGAACACTCTCACTGTTCTCAGAAGCCAACCACCGGCTCTCTCGTTCAAATCCATCTTCAAACCTGATTTGTGCAAGGAATCCTCTGTCCACTTCTCCTCATCCTTCATCAAAGGTCAGTTATGAAAAAAAGAAGTGACAATATCCTCCCCGGTCCACCCATTTTTGATACCAAAACGAAATGTCATTTATAGACGCTGCATCTCTTCATAATATGATCACCCCTTTTATTTCTTGTTTTGTTTGAAATGCAGTGAAATAGTTAGCTGACATTAGAGCAGGCATTGATGCTGGGAGCCAAGGCAGCTCCAGTAATCTAATCGCCATTCATATCCTTCAAAGATCTTGCATAGACCCATTTGCACAAAGGAAGGAAGGGACTGGGTAGTAATGGTGTTTCTAATAAGGTTAAAAACAAAACAAAACCTATAGAAAATCCTTTATGCAGCTCTCTGTATGCATTACAAAGCAACAGGAAAGGGCACAGGTTTCCCTCCTCCTTTGCTTTGCAGTTAACCTTTGAAACAGAAATGGAAGCTTCCAACAGATACAAAATGGTTGTTAACCAAGATTATAGAGAACCATGTTTTCATTAAGCATTCAAAATTATTATGCTCTCCATTGTACAACGTAAGGAGTTCATACGCTCCCAGCACATATACCAGGCTTCTCTTCGCTCTTACCTGATGAAGCAGACTTCTTAGCAAAGGAAAGTTTGAGCTGACTTGAGGATCCCACTTCAAAGTTGGGTTTCTTGCCTTCCATTTGAACAGACAAAAGGTCATTGCCTTGGTAACTCAGATGCTCTTGGACTGACTGGGTCTCCTCAGGGGTCAAAGGCTCCTTCTGCAGCTGGAATGCAAGACACAGTGAGTGTTAATCCTTGTACAGAACTGCCATATTCCAATGCCCTGTGTGGTAACATCATACCATACAGAGAAGGGTTTCGCCTCTATCCCATGATGTTGCATTATACTTCAAACTGGCTCATTCTCCCAGCTTGCACAAAGTGGATCACGGTTCTGGCGCTTGCACAGCTGGTGATATTACACAGCTTACTGCCACTATTCCTTTGAAGATAAACGGATTTTTTTTTTTTTAAATTGCAAAGAAAACTCTTATTCATGCAGTAGTAAAAGCACAGTTTTCATTGCTGGTTGTGCTGTTGCATATTTAAAGGCACACTAACATGGCAATACGGTGAATAACGAGCATCCCTTTTGGAAGCCTCTACTCTACATTATACAGTCCTGAAATGGGTGCTCTCAGGAGGTAGTTAGTGCATATACACATACCTCCTTGACTTCCACCAGTCCGGAAAGCGTCAGAGCCGTGGGGAGCCTGGCTGCTGTCTTGATTCTGCTGTTGTTACCTGGGAAACATGACAGGGAAGGCAAAACAAAGCTCATTATTAAGAACTAGATGTGTTGCTTCTAATGTGAAAGGACTGGCAGTGCTTTAGAAGGCAGCATTCCAGCTAATCCCTTTGTTTACATGTTTCTTTCCTAATCACTCTGGGCACATCTGGGAAATCAGCCATTCAAACAGGCTCTTCAACTCTGAGACTATTAATTAGTTCAAAATTATGCTCTTTGACAAATACATTAAGATCACGAAGGATTCTCCAGCATCCAAGAAAAAAAATCATCTCCACCTACTAAAGAGAAAAATGGGAGCTCCCACTTTGACAGGCTCATGGAAGTCCTCAAAAATATAAAGTCCTAAAAAGTATGAAGTTCAGAAATATACATTAAAGAGCTCATTCCAAAAGGCATCAGGTCTTACACCGACTGATTTAATTAACAGCTTTGGCCCACCTGTTTTCCATTGGGTAGTTGGCATTACCTACTAGAAAGGCTCCATTCACATTGTTTGTAAATTGTGATAGTACAAGATGCACTCTCTCTCTCCTAAACTTCACTTTATCTTTTTTAGAATATGCAAGTACCTAACGGCCCCAGTCAAGATCCAAGCCCTGTTGTGCTACAGAGTAAAAGATGGTCCCAGCCACTAACAGCTCATAACCTAATTTTACTTTCACAGAGGCCCAAAAACCTGACTTAAGTCACTACAAACTCTAGCATCAGCTCTGTGCATCCGCTAATCATAGCAGTATGCTTACAAGAGTCAGTCTTTCTCTGCTCTTACATTTTTGATACAAGATGGTCATCAGCAGAGATTCTACCATGACAGTGATAAGCTCAGACACAAGATCACATCTTGCTGCTTACGTTAATGAATCACAGCAACAGGACTACTCTTTACGTTGACTAACATTCACAGCTCTTGGCCCTTTAGCTTTGGCCTAATCCTCCATGAAAGTATGTTTGGTTGCCTCAGATCCAGGGGCAAGAACATAGCAGACTCGCTCTTACCTATTTGTGCAGCCACTGGTTCTTTCAGAAGGACACGACCCCCTGGCTTGAGTATCCGAGCTATTTCTGCCAGCACCTCTGCACTGTGCAGTGTCATGCTGCCTGGTACCATGCCTGACAGAACCACATCAAAGCTGGACTCCGCATGAGCCGCTGAAAAGAAGGAAAGATGAAGAGAGAAAAAACAGACAAGTGTATCTTACCAGCTATCCCCTCTCTGATCTCCTTCGTACACAGGCACGTGACAATCATACCACACGGCGTCCACTAATAAGGCTACGATTTTGTCATGGAAGTCACAGAATCCGTGACTTCCAAAGACTTCCGTGACTTCAGGCCTGGTGGCTGGGAGCTGCAGGGTCCTGCTGCCTCTCGCAGTGGTAGGGAGCTGTGAGGTATGTCTGCTGCCCTCAAGCTCCCAACTGCTGTGGGCAGGAGAACCCCTACAGCTCCCAGCTGCCGCAAGGGGGAGGGGGTTCAGGGGGATCCCCGCAGCTTCCCAGCCCCCATGGCAGGGCAGGGGGACCCCACAGCTCCCTGCTGCTGGGGAGGGAGCAGGGGGATCCTGTAGCTCCCCTCCGCCACGGGTGGTGGGGGCCCTGGAGCTCTGAGCCAGCCCGCAGCTGCCCAGTCCCTTCACATTTTATCATGGATATTTTTAGTAAAAGTCAGGGTCAGGTCACAGGCTTCAGTGAATTTTTCATTCTTGCCCATGACCTGCCCCTGACTTTTACTAAAAATATCACGACAAAATCTTAGCCTTATCCATTAACAATCATCAGTGATGAAACAAACATGACTAGGGTGTATAGCTTTCATGTATACTACTAGCAGTAGAAGTCACAAAAGGATTTCTACCTTTATATTTAAAGATGCCCTAGGTTACAAATCAAGGAAAATGCTAGCTCACATCCATTAACATACCCACAGAGCAAAAAAAAAAAAAAAAAAAAGTGTGGTAAAAATTAGATCCCCATTCTTACAATGGGACAGTTGGTCAATATTTTCCACGGATACGCGGCTCTCAGGTCCCACCAATGCCTGAATCTTAGCCACCAGATTCTTCAGTCCTTCAACAGGTGAGGAGCTATCCCAGATCACTGCCACACGCTGGCCAACTGAGATTCCATACGCTGCCATATCGCTGGACCTGAAAGTGCCAGATTGAGAAAGGAAGAAATCAGTGCCAAGGCCACCATGAAGAAAGTGGATTTTCACTTAATCCAGAGGGTTACCCTCTTAAGAATTAGGATAATTCCTTGGGCACTGAAAACAGAGTTCCCATATCTGCATGTTAACATAGCATGAAGAAATACCATCTCTCTGTCTAAGAGTATAATTCAGTTTCTCTCAAGTTGTGATGCTTGCTTCCTCCAGGAGGATCTGCCTGGCGCAGTGCAAACCAAGTTAAAGGGAAGTGGGAAAGATGGGATTATATAATCCCAAAATAGAAATGAATAGGCAATATTAAGCGCTCAGCAGCCACTTCTGCTTGTGACAGTGACCCAGCAAAGAAGTAGTTAATATATTCCCCTTGTACATGAGGAGAACATACATCTTAGTTTCAGCATCCCCAATCATCCAAATTAAGGCCCTTTGCTCTCCTCCTGACATTTCTTTTTTGAAGAAGTGCTCACATTTGGGGAAACTCAAGTATAGTGAGGGCAGCAATAATGAAAGTTTGAGAAATCCTGTCCTGCGGCCCACAATGTGTAACAACTTGACAACCACTTCTCTAGTTGTTTTCAGCAGGTGGAACTATTACTAATTAGGAACCGGTTTACTACACTCAGAGATTGCTTAACTCACCATATTTTCTTCTCATTCCTTAAATACCTCCAATTTTAAAATTAGTGTTACATTAGCCTTGCCTATTGTACCACTGGGACACACTGTACCCCATTTAACATCCTGTAAACCCATAGTCACCACTTTTATACGGTCATATGTTGTACAAAGTATGCCTTGTGAGGTACCATTTGAAAATTCATAATCTACTGAGCATCACTATCTTATGGAAATATGTGTAGTGACACTATGTGTAAAGTTTCAGAGTAGCAGCCGTGTTAGTCTGTATTCGCAAAAAAAAAAAAAAAAAAAGAAAGAAAAGGAGTACTTGTGGCACCTTAGAGACTAACAAATTTATTTGAGCATAAGTTTTCGTGAGGTACAGCTCACATCATCGGATGTATCTTATGCTCAAATAAATTTTAGTCTCTAAGATGCTCCCTATGTGTAAAGTTATAAGTAGGGCTGTCAAGTGGTTAAAAAATTAATCGCAATTAATCGCATTGTTAAACAATAATAGAATAGTATTTATATAAATATTTTTGGATGTTTTCTCCATTTTCAAATATATTGATTTCAATTACAACACAGAATACAAAGTGTACAGTGCTCACTATATTTATTTTTGATTACAAATATTTGCACAGTAAAAAACAAAATAGTATTTTTCAATTCACCTAATACAAGTACTGTACTGCAATCTCTTTATCATGAAAGTTGAGCTTACAAATGCAGAATTATATACAAAAAAAACTGCATTCAAAAATAAAACAATGCGAAACTTTAGCGCCTACAAGTCCACCAGTCCTACTTCAGCCAATCGCTCAAACAAGTTTGTTTACATTTGCAGGAGTTAATGCTGCCCGTTTCTTGTTTACAATGTCACCTGAAAGCGAGAACAGGCATTTGCATGGCACTGTTGTAGCCGGCGTCACAAGATATTTACGTGCCAGATATGGTAAAGATTCATATATCCCTTCATGCTTCAACCACCATTCCAGAGGACATGCATCCATGCCGATGACAGGTTCTACTCGATAACTACCCAAAGAAGAGCGGACTAACACATGTTCATTTTCATCATCTGAGTCAGATGCCACCAGCAGAAAGCTGATTTTCTTTTTTGGTGGTTCGGGTTCTGTAGTTTCCGCATCTGAGTGTTGCTCTTTTAAGACTTCTGAAAGCATGCTCCGCACCTTGTCCCTCTCAGATTTTGGACAACACTTCAGATTCTTAAACCTTGAGTTGAATGCTGTAGCTATTTTTAGAAATCTCACATTGGTACCTTCTTTGCGTTTTGTCAAATCTGCTGTGAAAGCGTTCTTAAAATAAACATGTGCTGGGTCGTCATCCGAGACTGCTAGAACATGAAATACATGGCAGAATGTGGGTAAAAGAGAACAGGAGACATGCAATTCTCCCCCAAGGAATTTAGTCACAAATTTAATTAATGCTTTTTTTTTTTTTAAACTAGCATCATCAGCATGGAAGCATGTCCTCTGGAATGGTGGCCGAAGCATGAAGGGGCATACGAAGGTTTAGCATATCTGGCAGGTAAATACCTTGTAGTGTCAGCTACAAAAGTGCCAAGCGAATGCCTGTTCTCACTTTCAGGTGACATTATAAATAAGAAGTAGGCAGCAGTATCTTCCGTAAATGTAAACAAACTTGTTTTGTCTTAGCGATTGCCTGAACAAGAAGTAGGACTGAGTGGATGTGTAGGCTCTAAAGTTTTACATTGTTTTCCTTTTGAGTACAGTTATGTAACAAAAAAAACCCTCTACATTTGTAAGTTACACTTTTCAGGATAGAGAAATTACACGACAGTACTTGTATGAGGTGAATTGAAAAATACTGTTTCTTTTGTTTATCATTTTTACAGTGCAAATATTTGTAAGAAGAAATAATAATATAAAGTGAGCACTGTATACTTTGTATTCTGTGTTGTAAAAGAAATCAATATATTTGAAAATGTAGAAAAATATCCAAAATATGTAATAAATTTCAATTGGTATTCTATTGTTTAACAGGATGATTAATCGCGATTACTTTTTTTAATTGCAATTAATTTTTTTGAGTTAATCGCGTGAGTTAACTGCAATTAATCAACAGCCCTAGTTATAAGTTTTACTGTATGATGTTACTGAAGTATGTTATAACTCTGGAGAATGCCCACAGACGAGCTCTTCAGACACAAAGGAGTGTCTAACATCCAGCCAGGGGGAAGGGAAACAAGAAATATACGTTGCATAGAGGGACAATTCAAATCTCAAGTACACAACAGACTGTTGGTCACCTGCACCCCAGCTGGGGGTCAACCTGAAAGAGAGGAGGCGGGTATAAAATAAGACAATGGCTTCCTCATTACCTCTCCACTCTCCCATCTCTACTCACAGAGCAAGATTGTTTGAAAGACAAAGAAGTAGAGACCTGCAAATCTGCAGATATCTGTGGACCATTTTTGTGGATTGGATGCTGATACAAATTTTGTATCCATGCAGGGCTCTACAACGAAGCATCACTGAACTAGACGAGTGGTCCCAGGCTGTAGGGGGATCCAGCCTGCAAACTAAGAACTGTGAACTATGAACTACCTGCAGCATTTGGTGGGGTAAGAAAGTTCCTTGCTTCAAATTTTATTTAGCTTGGTAAAGTTTAAGAATTAGATTGCGATTTTATCATTTTATTTCTTTTTGTAACCAATTCTGACTTTTTACCACTCTATCATTTATAATCACTTAAAATCTATCTTTCTATACTTAATAAACTTGTTTTAATATTTTATCTAAACCATTGAGCTTCGACTGGTGTGGCTGGGGAATCTGCTCAGGTTAACAAGGGCTGGTGCATATACATTTCTTTGATAAAATGATGGACTTATGAGCTTGCACTGTCCAAGGGGGTCTTGAGCTGTGTAAGATGCACATTTCTGGGGTGCAAGGCTGGGGGGATTTGCAGGTGTCTCCCTGTATACAGTTCATGAATGCTCTCCCATCCACTCATGTAACTTTGTTGGGTGTGTTTTCACACGCTAATGGCTGTGCGTGAGCAATGCCTGGAGGGGCTACTTTTCACTAGCAGAGCAGTGTGAGAGGTATCCTGAGCTAGAGAGTTAAGGGGGCACAGATTCCACAGTCCAGCTTGTACCCTGGGGGATGTGACAACCAAACATTTGACTATGTCAAAACCAGTAAAAGTACAAAAGATGGCTGGTCATTTGCCTTTACAACAAAAATGGAAGGTTCTTTTCAGTTACAATAAGGTTTCTGCTGCGTTACACCAGGCATCTCAGATAGGCGGCCACAGGACGACAATTCAGGGTGGAAAGCGCTCTACCCTACTTCTTGGGTCTTATCTCAGTCTCACATACATTTCAATCAACTGGTCTCTGAACTCAAGATTGTTCCCTCCCAAAAATGGGCAAGAAAAGAATCCCGAATTTAAAGAGCAGCAAAGCTACAAACCTCCAACAACTGAGGAATGCTTCAGCAGTCAGTGAAAGCTGGACACACAGGTGCACTGCTCACCTTCCCTGAGTCAAGGCAGCTGAGTTACACATATTGAAATATGCAACACATTTATGAACCTTCCCTCTTTACGGAGAAGAGTTCAAAGCAGTTTCCCTAGATTTCTACATAAAACTTCTGGAGGAGAATCATTTCTCCATCTTCCCAAAATTCATTGCATTGTTGTCCTCATTCAACTGAGCCTGGGCACATATGCGAGTAATGCACTTTAACTTTCATCTCATAGGCTTGAGTCACTTGTATGTGTTCAAACTGGAGGCCTGCCCTTTCTTTTTTTCCTGGAAAAATAAGTTGAAACATTTAGATGTAACTAAAATCAGGTGAAAATTAAAGGTCCACTTTTCGTTAATATTTTCATATATGGGTTCTAATCCATCCAACTTTGAAAAAGTCTCTATTACTGAAGCATGTTAAAATCACTTAGGGAGGTTACTATAAAATTATATCAGAATTCATTATTTCAAGAATTACAGAAGCATGGGACTTATAATTGAGGTGAAAGATTTCTTATTGTAAAGGCATGGTCTACATTTAAGAACAATTATACTGGCGTAACTGGCAGTCAGGGGTGTGAATCCCCAGAGTAGATGCCTTGTTGTTCGCAGAGGTGGTGTTCCCACACCGGCACAAAAACTCTGTCGGTGTACACTGCGTCTATACTAGGGGGCTATGCGGACACAGGCACTGTAGTACGGTAGAATTAGCCTCAGGCTACATCTGTAAGAGATGGGTGTGATTCCCAAACTCGTGCTAGCTCTCATCTCAAGTAGCGTGCTAAACACAGTAGTGCAGCTGCAATAACATGGGCAGTAGCAGCTCACGCTAGCCCCCCCAGAGTCTGTACCACCCATGGGGTTTGGGCAGGTTTGTACTCAGGGCAGCTAGCACATGCCATTGTGCCTACCACAGTCACCCCTACTATTTTTAGCATGCTAGGTCAGATAAGAGCTAACGCAAGTATGTTTATATGAGCACGGGATCACACCCCTAGCTGGTAGTGTAGACGCAGCCGTATTCTCTGTGGATCAAATCCAACTCAGGTAAGTAGTGAGCAAAGTCACTGCTAAGTAGTGACTCTTTGGTAACCTTTGTGAAATCAATTAGTAGTCTCAGTTCAATTCCTAGCAGACATGTATATGCAACACCAAAACCACTGCCACAATGGTCACCATTTTAAGCAACCTCAGAAGAGAGGCCAAGGAATGGACGGACACTAGACTGTGTTCTCATCCCTTCTGGGGGGCTCTCTAAACTAGGAAGAAGCATATTAGCAGAGCAAAGCAGAGTGTTCTGGACTGCTTTTGCCCATGCTGCAGATAGAGGATTTCACTTTAAATACTATAGTTTTGCATCAGTCACAACCTAAACAAAGTTCCATTTTTCACAAACCCTTACACATACACCACAGAATTCCAAATTAAATTTCCTAGAGCACAATAATGTGGAGTATCAAACCATGGAGCTCCCAGTGGCCTAGAACTAAGCATCACTGCAGTGCTCCAAGCTATTACTGCTGTTGGTGAGCATTTTAAGTACGTTCCCCCATGCAGATCTTGTTAACAAGAACACAGGAAAGGGAGGATTAAACCTCTTGGAGGAGCAGAGCCAGGCAACTGCTTACAGGGATTAGGAAACAGCCACATGGAGCAGTTTCACAGCTGGGATGCAAAAGCAGGTATTAGTGTAATTGGGAATAAAACCATTTTCTCGAGGGATGCTGGAAATTTTCCAGTTCACTCAGAAAACCGGGAAGATCTGGTCGGTGGAGAAGTTACTGGCGTTATTCCTTCTCTGAGAGTCTGATGAGCAAACAACATGTATAGGAGTCACACATGCACATCAACAGGACAGACACTACAGGGAGACTCTGTATTTTGTGGCACTAGCCACAGAAATTCCATGCCAGAAAACAGGTCTTGGGACACCGCTCTTCCCAAAAAGCTTCTTTATTCACCGAGTCTCTGTTCAGTTTTTACCTCTACTTCAGACAGATGCACAAAACCTTTGATCTTAAGCTACCTTTTCTTACCAACCTAAAACTTACTCTCTGACTACACGTCAGAAGGACTGCTGAGAGAAATCCACTGGGAGCAGCACAGCTTTCTTTGAAGCTTTCTTTTTATTATCCACATTACGCAATACTAAACTTAAAGTTTTATTATATGAATGCCGGTTATGTCAGCAATTAGCAAGAGGCGAACACACCTCTCGCTCCTGTGCTTCTCTTTCAAACTAAGGAGGCAACATTACACTCAGGGAAAGAGAGATGATTAATAAAGATTACAGCACCTGAGAAAGTGGGACATGCCCACAGTTCACCACACAAAATTGTTTCAAGTTGGTAATAGATCTGGCACTTGGAAACGTTCAAACAAAACACAGAAAAACTCCTTCCCACAACAATAAAATAGCCCCCCATCAGCAATTAAGTTGCCCAAGCCACACTTCTTTCTACAAATACAGACAGAGTGGGAGGAGGCCTTTAATAAGGCTTCCAGATATCTGGGGGTGGAGGGGAGAGATGGGAGAAGCATGCCGGCAAATCAAAGGAACATGATTTCTTAGGTGCTTCAGAGCAATTCAGACAGTCAACGGCAGTAGAGGTAGCAAGTCAAAAAATACCCAAGAATCAGATCTCCAATGCCAAGTGCAATAAGGTTTTCAGAAGGGCTGTCGATTAACTGCAGTTAACTCATGCAATTAACTCAAAAAATTGAGTTAATGATTAATTTTTTATCGTGATTAATCGTACTGTTAAACAATATAATATCAATTGAAATGTATTAAATATTTTAAGAATTTTTTCTACATTTTCAAATATGTTGATTTCTATTACAACACAGAATACAAAGTGTACAGTTCCCACTTTACATTATTTTTATTACAAATATTTGCACTGTAAAAATGATAAAAGAAACAGTATTTTTCAATTGACCTCATACAAGTACTGTAGTGCAATCTCTTTATCATGACAGTGTAACTTACAAATATAGATTTTTTTTTTGTTACATAACCACTCAAAAACAAAACAATGTAAAACTTCAAAGCCTACAAGTCCACTCAGTCCTACTTCTTGTTCAACCAATCGCTAAGACAAACAAGTTTGTTTACATTTACGGAAGATAATACTGCCCAATTATTTACAAGGTCACCTGAAAGTGAGAACAGGCATTCGCATGGCACTTTTGTAGCCAGCACTGCAAAGTATTTACACTTCAGATATGTTAAACATTTGCATGCCCCTTTATGCTTTGGCCACCATTCCAGAGGACATGCTTCCATGTTGATGATGTTCATTAAAAAAAAAAAAGCATTAATTAAATTTGTGACTGAACTCCTTGGGGGAGAATTGTACGTCTCCTGCTCTGTTTTACCCACATTCTGCCATATATTTCATGTTATAGCAGTCTCGGATGATGACCCAGCACATGTTCATTTTAAGAACACTTTCACAGCAGATTTGACAAAACACAAAGAAGGTACCAATGTGAGATTTCTAAAACTAGAAATCAAGGTTTAAGAATCTGAAATGTTGTCCAAAATCTGTGGGACAAGGTGTGGAGCATGCTTTCAAAAGTCTTGAAAGAGCAACATTCAGATGCAGAAACTACAGAACCTGAACCATCAAAAAAGAAAATCAACCTTCTGCTAGTGGCATCTGACTCAGATGATGAAAATGAACATGTCCGCTCTGCTTTCGATCATTATCGAACAGAACCCATCATCAGCAAGGACGCATGTCCTCTGGAATGGTGGCCAAAGCATGTCTTGCGATGCCGACTACCAAGAGTGCCATGCAAACGTCTTTTCTCACTATCAGGTCACATTGTAACCTTCAGGTCACATTGTAAACAAGAAGCAGGCAGCATTATCTCCTGCAAATTGTAATCTAACTTGTTTGTCTGAGTGATTGGCTGAAGTAGGACTGAGTGAACAGGTAGGCTCTAAAGCAGGGGTCGGCAACCTATGGCACGCGTGCCAAAGACGGCACGCGAGCCGATTTTTAATGGTACGCTGCTGCCTGCCGGGTCCCAGCCACCGGCCCCACTCAGCCCACTGCCGAACCAGGCAGGGACCCCGGCAGGAAGCAGCATGCCATTAAAAATCCCCCCCCCACCCCCCAAGCAGGATGAAGAAGCTTGATCCGGCCGGCTGCTGCAGGGCAGGCAAGCTCCCCCCTCCCCCGCTTCTTCCCCCAGTGTGCTGAGTTCCTGCCCCTCCTCCTCTCCCTGCCCACGATCAGCTGATGGCCCTTGCACGGGAGGGGGAGAAGTGGAGCCGCAGCACACCGCTGCTCCAGGGAGGAGGCGGAGAAGAGGTGGGGACGGGGCCTTGGGAAAGGGGACTGGAATCAGGGCATATCCCCTCCAGCCCCCTGCGGTAAGCCGCTCTGAGCAAGGGGCTGGGAGCACCCCCACGACTCCAGCCCTCTGCCCTGACCCTTATATCCCCCCAACACCCCAGCCCCCTGCCCTGAGCCCTGCACCCCCCCCCACACACACCCAGCCCTCTGCCCTGACCCCTGCACTCCCCTCACACCCCAGCCTCCTGCCCTGACCCCTGCACCACCCCACGACCCCAGCCCTGACTCCTGCACCCTCCACACACTCCGTGTCCTGACTCTTGCACCCCCCACACATACCCAGCCCCACCCTGAGCACCAAACAGGAGCTCCTGCACCCTCCCACATTCCCACCTGCACCCCTCACACCAAATGGGAGCTGCCCAGGTAAGCACTCCACACCCAAACCTCTTGCCCCAACCTGACCCCCCTCCCTCATTCTAGCTACTGGCCAGACCTGCACCCCAACCCCCAGCCTGCTCCTTTACCCCCAGCCCTGTGCTCAGTGCACTCCCACCCTCAGCTCAGTGCAGAGAGAGAGGAAGAGAATGGGCTAGAACCAGGGAGAAGGTAGGTACCCACTCTATGTGGGCAGGACTGGGATCCCAGACCGGCAGTGGGCTGAGCAGGGCTGGCAGCCGGGACCCTGGTTGGCAGGAGCCGGCGGACTGAACCCCAGGCTGGCAGCGGGCTGAATGGCAGCAGACTGAGCCGCTCAGCTCACTGCCAGTCTGGGGTCCCGGCCGCCAGCCCCGCTCAGCCCACCGCCAGTCTGGGGTTCTGGCTGCCAGCCCCTTGCCAGCCGGGGTCCCGGCCTGTCAAGGTTCCTCCCCCACTCTGAACTCTAGTGTACAGATGTGGGGACCTGCATGAAAACCTCCTAAGCTTACTTTCACCAGCTTAGGTTAAAACTTCCCCAAGGTACAAATTAATTTTATCCTTTGTCCCTGGATCTCCACTGCCACCACCAAACTCTAACTGGGTTTACTGGGAAATGTAGTTTGGACATGTCTTTCCCCCCAAAATCCTCCCAACCCTTGCACCCCACTTCCTGGGGAAGGTTTGATAAAAATCCTCACCAATTTGCATAGGTGACCACAGACCCAAACCCTTGGATCTGAGAACAATGAAAAAGCATTCAGTTTTCTTACAAGAGTACTTTTAATAGAAGTAAAGAAATCCCCTCTGTAAAATCAGGATGGTAGATACCTTCCAGGGTAATTAGATTCAAAACATAGAGAATCCCACTAGGCAAAACCTTAAGTTACAAAAAAGACACACAGACAGAAATAGTCATTCTATTCAGGATAGTTCTTTTCTCAGCCATTTAAAGAAATCATAATCTAACACATACCTAGGTAGATTACTTACTAAAGTTCTAAGATTCCATTCCTGGTCTATCCCCGGCAAAAGCAGCATAGAGACAGACACAGACCCTTTGTTTTTCTCCCTCCTCCCAGCTTTTGAAAGTATCTTGTCTCCTCATTGGTCATTTTGGTCAGGTGCCAGCGAGGTTACCTTTAGCTTCTTAACCCCTTACAGGTGAGAGGATTTTTCCTCTGGCCAGGAGGGATTTTAAAGGGGTTTACCCTTCCCTTTATATTTATGACACGGCCGCAGGCCCCGCTCAGCCTGCTGCTGGCCTAGGTGAACGAACCCCAGGCTGGCAGTGGGCTGAGCGGGCCAGTGGCGTAAGATCAGCATTTTAATTTAATTTTAAATGACTTAAACATTTTGAAAACCTTGTTAACTTTACATACGACAATAGTTTAGTTATATAATATATAGACTTATAGAGAGAGACCTTCTAAAAAACGTTAACATGTATTACTGGCATGCGAAACCTTAAATTAAAGTGAATAAATGAAGACTCGGCACACCACTTCTGAAAGGTTGCCGACCCCTGCTCTAAAGCTTTACACTGTTTTATTTTTGAATGCAGTTATTTTTTGTACATAATTCTACATTTGTAAGTTCAACGTTCATGATAAAGAGATTGCACCCTATTTGTAATGGGGGAATTGAAAAATACTATTTCTCTTGTTTTTACAGTGCAAATATTTTTAATAAAAAAATATAAAGTGAGCACTGTACACTTTGTATTCTGTGTTGTAATTGAAATCAATATATTTGAAAATGTAGAAAATGTCCAAAAAAATTTAAATAAATGTATTCTATTATTGTTTAACAGTGTGATTGTCACCATTAATTTTTTAATCGCGTGATTAATCACAATTTTTTAAATTGCTTGACAGCCTTAGTTTTTAGCTTTTGTTGTCCTAGGCAGTCATCCAGCCTCTGCCCACATAACCAGGGCATGGCAGCTGTTAATCATGATGTTATACAATGGGGGTAAAGAAGGGAGCATTGGCCTAGGAGCATATTAAGGTGGAGATGCTGCAGTGAGAGCAGGCGTGGTATGCTGGTATCCTACAGACACACACCAGGAGAAGAAACAGATGGGAAGCAGCATCAAACTAATACCAGTGTAATGCCGGTGGCAGAACAATGGAGGAGAAATGAGAATAAAAAGGGTCTCTCCCCAAAGATAATTAAGTTGGAGAGGACAAGATCACACTGAAGGCCCTGCACCAGCAAGCAAGATATGACTAAGGAAGATCAGCCTAGCACCAGGCAATGACTCACACCAGGCTGCTAGCTGAGGGGAGGGGGAAAGCCCTCATGCCAGGCAATGCCCAGGTGAGAAGGTGCCCTCATGCAAGAGAAGAGGGACAAGGAATGTCGCTCCCCCTGACTCTAGGGGTGGCAGGATGCCATAGCCATCCATTGCCCCTGAATGAAGGTATTCGCAGCCCAGCAGGGCTCAAGGGGGGAGGGCCCCAAAGGCATCACTGGGGCAGGGGACAGAGAGAGGGAACAGGGAGAAGGTGCCCAAAGGAGTCACTGTTGGGAAAGGACAAAGAGAGGGAATGGGGGAGAGGAGGGGACCCCCAAAGGAGTCACTGGGGGAAGGGGAACAAAGAGAGGGAATAGGAGGAGGGGAGGGGACCCCCAAAGGAATCACTGGGGGGGAAAGGACGGGGGGGCGGGGAACAGAGAGGGAATAGGGGGAGGGGACAGAGGGTAAGGGGGCCCCCAAAGGAGTCACTGGGGGGAGGGGAAGAGAGAGGGGGCCCAAAGGAGTCACTGGGGGAAGGGGAACAAAGAGAGGGAATAGGAGGAGGGGAGGGGACCCCCAAAGGAATCACTGGGGGGGAAAGGACGGGGGGGAGGGGAACAGAGAGGGAATAGGGGGAGGGGACAGAGGGGTAAGGGGGCCCCCAAAGGAGTCACTGGGGGGAGGGGAAGAGAGAGGGGGCCCAAAGGAGTCACTGGGGGGAGGGGAAGAGAGAGGGAATAGGGGGAGGGGAACAGAGGGGGCCCCCAAAGGAGTCACTGGTGGGGAGGGGAACAGAGCAGGGGAAGGGGGCCCCCAAAGGAGTCACTGGGGGGAGGGGAACAGAGGGGGAAGGGGGCCCCCAAAGGACTCACTGGAGGAGGAGGAGGAGGAGGAGGAGGGGGAGGGGAAGGCCCCCCCAAGCTATCTCCGAGCGAAGGGGGAGACCCACAGGGGCTGCCCCGGCTCCCCACCGCCCCGCTCACCTCTCCGCCGCGGCCGCGCCGCCCGCCTGCGCCGCCCGGCCCGGCCTTCCCCGGCCCGTCATCGGCCCGCGCCCGCCGCCCCCACTGGGCGCCGCGCTGACGGCTCCGGCCCGGCCCGGCCTTGCCCGCTTCCAAGATGGCGGCGGTGGCGGCGGCTGCGGGGAGCCTGCGGCGCGCGGGCTGGGGGCTGCTGCGCTGCCGGCCGGGTGAGGGGCGAGCGCGGGGCCCGCCCGAGGGCGGGGAGGCGAAGGGCACCGAGGGGGCCCGCCTGGCTCCGGGCCTGGTGACCGGGGGGCCGGGGCCGGGGCCGGGGCCGGCTGGGCCGCTGTTCTCAGCTGCGTGTCCCGGCGGGCGGGGGGAGAGCGGGGCGGGTGTCGTGTGCCAGCGCGGGGGAGGGCGCTGGGGGGAGCGGGGCAGGGCGGGGCGGGTGCCGGGGGGGAGGGCGCTGGGGAGGGCGGGGCGGGTGGCTGCAGGGTGCCATTGGGGAGAGTGGGGTGGGTGCTGGGTGCCAGCGGGGTGGCGCTGGGGAGAGTGGGGTGGGTGCTGGGTGCCAGCGGGGTGGCGCTGGGTGCCAGCGGGGTGGGTGCTGGGTGCCAGCGGGGTGGCGCTGGGGAGAGTGGGGTGGGTGCTGGGTGGCTGCAGGGTGGCGCTGGGGAGAGTGGGGTGGGTGCCAGTTGTTGCTGGGGAGATTGGGGTGGGTGCTGGGTGCCAGTGGGGTGGCACTGGGGAGAGTGTGGTGGGTGCTGGGTGGCTGTAGGGTGGCGCTGGGGAGAGTGGGGTGGGTGCTGGGTGGCTGCAGGGTGCCATTGGGGAGAGTGGGGTGGGTGCTGGGTGCCAGCAGGGTGGCGCTGGGGAGAGTGGGGTGGGTGCTGGGTGCCAGCGGGGTGGCGCTGGGGAGAGTGGGGTGGGTGCTGGGTGCCAGCAGGGTGGCGCTGGGGAGAGTGGGGTGGGTGCTGGGTGCCAGTGGGGTGGCACTGGGGAGAGTGGGGTGGGTGCTGGGTGGCTGCAGGGTGGCGCTGGGGAGAGTGGGGTGGGTGCCAGTTGTTGCTGGGGAGAGTGGGGTGGGTGCTGGGTGCCAGCGGGGTGGGTGCTGGGTGCCAGCGGGGTGGCGCTGGGGAGAGTGGGGTGGGTGCTGGGTGGCTGCAGGGTGGCGCTGGGGAGAGTGGGGTGGGTGCCAGTTGTTGCTGGGGAGATTGGGGTGGGTGCTGGGTGCCAGTGGGGTGGGTGCCGGGTGCCAGTGGGGTGGCACTGGGGAGAGTGTGGTGGGTGCTGGGTGGCTGCAGGGTGGCGCTGGGGAGAGTGGGGTGAGGATGCTGGGTGCCAGCGGGGTGGCATTGTGGAGCCCCATTTACAGACACACCTGGCTGGCATTGGTGCCCTGCCGTGTGCCCTGGGGGGTGCTGCCAGCTCCATGGTTAAGGCTGCGTAGAAGTTTTCCATTTAACTAGACTCATATTTATTTACCAAGCACCAAGATGGCCCTTGACGCTGCACAGATTAAAAGCGATGGCCTCTGCCCCTAGGGACTTGCAAACCAAATCACAGGCTGCCAGTAGAGCTCAGACGCATCAGCTAGGTAGGCGGAAGCTCTGATGTGGTTGTGTTTAAGTGGTTATCTGTGAGTGCTAGTAGCACAGTGCTAGTATTTCGGTCCATTTGGTACTGGGCCAGGAACCAGACATTCACTTGGCTTTGGTATATTCTGGGTATCAGGGCAGGGTAGGGGGTCAAATGGCATTGAGACGTTATGAGTGTTAAGGAGAAGCAGATGCATAACTGACCAGGCGGTAATCCACATGCTAGAGTTCTCAAACTGGGGGGGTTGTGAGGTTATTAGTTGGGGGTTGTGAGCTGTCAGCCGCCACCCCAGCCCCCCACTTTGCCTCCAGCATTTATAATGGTGTTAAATATATAATAAAGGGTTTTTAATTTATAGGGGGGGGAGTCGCACTCAGAGGCTTGCTATGTAAAAGGGGTCACCAGTATAAAAGTTTGAGAACCTCTGGGCTAGAGTGAATTAGATGTTTAACTGGTATTCCGGTATCCTGAGCCCTGTGTGTATCAGCTGTAGCCGAACCACTAAGAGGAGCACAGCAAGATTAGCACTGTGTCTGTGGAGTGGCATAGAGGCCTCACTGCAGTGTCTCATGCTGACACCAGAACTCTTACGGGCTGTGTACCCTTCGTGCTGGCTTTAGTGTTAGGGTGCAAGATCCTCTCAGCTTTACTCTAACCGTAGTATGTGCGGCTGGCGGTGTCATTGGGACACAGGGCACAGTAAGGGTGAAGAACACCAGCAGGTCACATGCTCTAAGGAAGAAAAATTGGTGTCTCTAATACAATGAAGCCAGACCTATAGCAAGTTTTGGGTTAACTGGAGTGGAGTGGCTCAGACAGTGGTGATGAAGTGGTATGAACAATGAGGAAGCCCTGTTTGACTGCAGTTTATGTACAGCTGTTTGCCAGTTCTAGACATAACAAGTAGTACAGCGTGAGACTGGGAGGTGTGGGGGGTGGAAATGATGGTTGATAAGAGCCTGTTATGGAAGAGGAAGTGCTGGGTGAAGGATATTGAAAGGAGTATTCTGCTATTAAAACTTCTTGGCTCTTGGGACATAAAGAAAATCTCCTTTAGAGTTATCAGATCATCCCATTAATCTTTTTCTGCCCCTCCCCCCAAAAAAGGGAATGGGTAAAATTGTCCCAGATTGTGTATTTTCACTTAAGGGAGAGCTTAGAGGGTGTCTGAACTGTGCAGCCAGTGGCTTGTCTATGCACGTACTTTGCGGCAAGCTGGGGTTTAAATCTACCCCACGCTAGCCTGCTGCGTACCAAGTGTCCATGCAGACCCTGCTGACACACACTAACAGCTCCTTATTGTGCTTTGATTCATTCCCATTTCAAAATGAGGAAGATAAGAGCACACTAGGGAACTGTTAGTGCATGTCAGCAGGATCCACAGGGACAGCTAGTGCGCAGCTGGCTACTGTGTGGTAGATTTACACCCCAGCTTGCTGCAAACTAATGATTTGTGTAGACAAGCCCTATGGAACTGGTTCTTTCTAAACCAAAGACGGGCAACTGTGTTAATGTACTAACCTGTAAACCCCATTCTGGCCAAGACAAAATTTAATTAGTGTCCAGTGGAAAAGCCTTAAATAAAAGCCTGCACTTAAATATCTTGGTAGTGAGGCTGAAAATGAAAACTAGTCTCCTTAATAACTTTCCTTGGCCAGTTCCTCCCCAGGCATATACATAATAAGCCATGCACATTCTTTCCAAAGTGCAATTTGGGGCATGACTATGATCAGACCCAGAAAGGAATTTAGCAAAGTAGCTGGCCAACTCATTCATATCATCTGTCACTGGGTGACATTTACCAGGGGGGAAGCCAGTTTTTATTTACAGTCTCAAGTCAGATGAGCTGCTTAGTCAATGAACCCAGATTTTTTAAAGTGCAGTCTGTGTCAGATCAGCAGCATGCCCCTTTGGGAAGGACACAGAATATACATATACACACATTAAATTTTAAAAAAATAACTCCGTTTGGCTAAAGAAAAACAATTATTATGTGATAGCCAAATTACAGTAGCATTTTGTCTTTGAACAGGTCACTTTAAAATTAAATGCCCTAGTCTAAGTGTAGCATTGTCAGGATTTGGTTAGTCTGTCAGTCATAAGCACTACCCAGTCGAGCTCTTTATTGTAAGTTCACTGGCTCTTTACTTTCTTTTCCTTACTGGTTTTAGCATGGAAAGAAAGAGGAGGCAAGTCATGCTGTGGTGGCCTCCAGTCAGTGTTTGTTTGGCTTCCAGTGCAAGGTTGTGAAATCCTCTGCTGTTTGGAAGAAGATCACAAACTGCAGGATTTTTTTTCCTACCACAGAACATCTTCCCTTTATTTCAAGCACACAAATATGGACATTTTTTCTGGAGGAAAAAACTAGTTGCACCAATCTCTGTTTCTGTTCTCATTCACCCCTGGTTCCTCCTCACTCTCCTTTAACAGAGACCAGTGACTCTTGTGGTTTCCATTTCAGTGGTCAGATGCCCATTGTACCCAGCCCAGCGTGCCTTCCATGCCTCAGCTCTGCTGAGGAGAGTCTCAGATGAACAGAAACAGGAGCCGCCACCATCTTCCTCCCAGCAACGTTTTGAATCACACCCACCAGGTGACCAGCCTGACCAGGAGCCCCAGCGCTCACATCACAGGTAACCTACATAGCCAGTACCAGCACCTGCTGATAAAGGGATTAGAGATAGCCTTTTGCCAAATGGAGAACCCACTCAAAAATCATGAATTCCAGGTTTAATCCAGAACTTGGTACTTCTGAGTTTGGCGTTCTGTTTTGCTCTGATAAAATGCAAGTTCTCTTGGCCATCAGAGAGGCAGAATAGGAACAGCTTCCAAGCAGGAATTTCTCTTGTTTTTGCATAGCACATGCTTCAGTTTTAGATTTTTGTAAACTTGGCAGTTATGGTTGCCTTATATGCTAAATACAAGGCCTGTGACAAAACAATTTACAGTTACACAAGCAATATTCAAAACTGGGCAGTCACCAGGTACCCATCTAGGTCCAGCCCTCCTTTTCTCCTCTTGCCCCTACATGAACTGTGGTTAATTTAAGGATCATTTTCCCCAGAGACAGGAAGGATTTTAGAGAGACGGGGGGATTTGTATTAAAAGAGCAGAACCATAAAGCAAAGCACAACCCAGTGTGTATCTGACTCAAGAGAACACCTGCCAGTGGTGACACAAGAATAGGATGATGTGTCCTGGTTTGTGATATGTGAGGGTAGAATTCCCTCACTATAATGACACCTTCTTGTAGTTACACTGATCAGGGTGGTGAGGAATCTGAGGACTATGAGAGTGAAGAGCAGCTGCAGCGCCGAATCCTGACAGCGTCGCTGGAGTTTGTGCCTACTCACGGGTGGACAGCAGATGCCATTGCAGAGGGAGCCAAGGTATGTGGGGCAGGAGAGACCAAGAGCATGTAAGAAATTAGAGAGAGATGCAGTTCAAAGAGACCCAGGGCCAAACTCTTCCCTTACACTTGAGCAACCTTATGGAAATCCATAGGGTTGGTCCTGCCTATAAAGCAGGGCAGAACTGACCCACTTTATACACTCACTAGAAGGTAATGTCAACGTTAGATGCAGTGTGGAGCAACAGGGGCACAGAAGGGTCTGGGAAGAGGTTGGTAGAGGAAGAGCTTTATAAAGTAACTTCATTCTGTTTTGAATTCATGTGATGTCTTGTACCAAATCAAATATCAAACAGCATTCCCTACGTGGTGCCTGTTCAGCACTTAGTGACCGACTGAGTCTTTCTCCTTCCATCCCACAGTCTCTGGGCCTCTCTGTTGCTGCAGCAGGGATGTTTCACAATGACGGCAGTGAGCTGATACTGCACTTTGTGTCCCAGTGCAACTCTGAGCTCTCTAATCTGCTGGAGGAACAGCAAAAGCTGGTGCAGCTGGGCCAGGCAGAGTGAGTATCATGTGTTGTAGTTACTAACTGTATGCAGAAACATATCTCTTTTAGGTGCACAGGCACCAGGGGGTAAGACAAAAGTACTGTCCAGTGACATAGGTGCGTCAGAAGAAAAATTATTCATGTACAAATGAATCCAGCCATACAAACATGCGCTTGTATAGATGAGCCATAGTTAGGAGACGGGAAGGATGCACGTCATCTGCTAAGTTTGGATGGAGGTTAAAACTTTAAAAATGAAAATTCAAAGTCGAATCTTTAGCAGATAGGTGTATGGTTTTTCTTCTTCCAGGAAAAAGAAGACAGACCAGTTCCTGAGAGATGCTGTGGAAGCCAGACTGAGGATGCTTATCCCATACATTGAGAAATGGCCCCAGGTACAAAATGGACCTGCAGATTTTCTTTTTAATTATGTCCCTGAAGCCTCTGGATTCCCTAGCATATGTGTTCTTTAATCTGTCCATCAGACCAGTCCAAAGCTGTGTATGAAACCCACGCTAGATAGTTCCTTCAGGACCTAGGGGGATGTCCTTGGAGGGTAACAGCTGGCTGCAGAGATTGATGGTGTCTTTTCTTGCAATCCCAAAATCGCAAACATCTCATGATGCACCCCTTCCATTCTGGAGCTCCAAGGGGAGTTCAGTCTCTGTGCTGGATTGCTCCTGCACTCAAATTGCAAGACAGGTTCCCTGTAGCACTGGTCCTGGGGTCTGTTGCATTCTGCTCATCTGATGCTTGGAAATGGTGAAGTGGTGCTTATTTCACTATATTGCATCTCCAGTATGCTAATGATAAACCTTCAAAAACACTAAGGTAAACCTTCAAAAACACAAACTAAGGTAGATTGATGAGCTTGTTGGAACTTGATGCTGCTTTGCTGAACATCCAAGCTTAATTCTTGGATTTAGCCTCTTCCCTCCTTGGGCCAGAAGACTCGGCGGTGTATTAAGGTGAGGTGCTCACTTCCAGTGCGGGTGAACATAGCTTCAGTAGCTACCAGCTGATCTAGAAGCATCACTGCTGGATTGGATAGCTTCATCCCGTTTTTCCCAACAGAGAGAAGGAAGATAATAGTGTTAATATATTAGTTGTGTTGTGAAGGAAGATGGAGGCCTCCCACAGGAGGGTGGGAGTGTTTCTTTCTTGCAAGAAAGAGAGCACCAATAGGATTCATAATGGCCCTGTTACTCAAGGAGAGTGACATAAAAGAGACCATTGCTAGCTGAATGGGACTGGGAATGCCTCTTGCTCGAGGTGGAGACAGAACAATAGCAACATGGAAAAAAAAATCAATGCATGCAAAAGATTGTGTGTTGGTTTGTTTTAATGCTGTGTGCTTCTCTCCACTTGTCTGTCTCCTTCCTTCTCAGGCTGTAAGCATTTTGCTGCTACCACACAACATCCCTTCCAGCCTAAACCTCCTCACTAGCATGGTGGACGATATGTGGCACTATGCAGGAGATCAGTCCACCGATGTAAGTCCTGGCGCCATGCAAACAGACTAGTCATACCTTTTAGCATTGCATAGCAACATGAAGGATTGAAGTGTGCATTGCAATCATGTCTGTTTAAGAGCAAAGCCTTTATCCTTGTTGTAGAATTGAGTAAGGACAAAATTTTCAGAACGCGTAAGTTCCCATTTTCAACAGTGACTTAGGAGCCTAAGTTCTGTTGAAAGTCTGTGGGACTTAGGCACCTAGTGGGATTTTTCAAAAGCCTACCTGCATCTCAAGGTTCCTAAATACCTTTACAATCTGGCTCTTCAGCCCATTGACTTTCAATGAAACTTAGGCTTTTAAGTCACTGTTGAAAATGGAACATCATCTACTCCTGGAGGCATTCTGCACCAAAACTTAAAAATTGTGCACACAATATTTAAAAGTTCTGCAAAATTCTGCAAATTTTATTTGTCAAAACAACACTACATAATCACACCAATTTCAAGTTATTTTGGTAACTTATTTCAAAATACCTGCCAGCAAGTATGTCTGTAATAATACAGACACACACACACATTCTCCCAGGAGTAGAGTTAAAGAAACCCGTATGACAACCCAGTTCCTGTTTCTCCAACCCCTTCCCCTCCAGAGCCCAGCTGGGGGGCCAGACACACACAAGCCCTCCCCCACTCTCCCTGTGGAGCTCCTCCCCTTTTCCCCTGCAGTGTCTTCTGTGTGTGAGCTGGGCTCTGCTGGGTCCAGTGGCCCCTAGTGGCGGCCAGAAGCATTGCAGCCCATTTCTGTGGGGGAAAGGAAATTCTGTGCACACAACGTTAATTTCTGCAAAATTCTGCATTGCGCAGTGGCGCAGAATTCTCCCAGGAGTAATCATCTCTTATGTAACTTATGTGCTTTTGAAAATTGTTCCCTGTGTCTTTATAACTGGCTGTAATTAGGCATAGACTAAAAGGTGTCGCTCTCTTAGACTTTGTTATAACAATGTTCTTTTTTTTTTTTTTTTTAGACCCAAACACAATTTGAGATTTTATATGAGTGTAACTCAGGGACAGAAAAGTTGATCCAAATGTTCACCAGCTTAAAAGAAATGTTTCTGTTCAGGCTGCTGTCTCCACCATTGATGATAGCATGTGCAGATTCTCCTCAAAACCCTTCAAAGCAGCTAAACATAAAATACCAGTAGCTTATTAAAGCCTTCATCTTTCTGGCAAGAAATAAAAGCAAAGTAAATTATAACCTTAATTAAAGCAATTAATAAATTATTTTAATTTATGTAGACATCAGTGAGGAAAGCTAAATGAGCCATCTTAACAAACTACTTTAATAAACTTCAGTTATGTATAAAATAGCTACTGCAATGGAAAATAAATAAGATGACAGAAAAATTAAAGAAATAAACCAGAAAGCAGCTGAAAGGAGTTGATCACACCAGGAAATCTAAGTCCCTTATGGAGTCTGAAAGTCATTGATGACATTTCAGAGGCTGGCCTAAACTGAGCTGTTTCTGAAAGTCTCCCCGGCACCTTTGAAATGGAAGAACCTCTCTTTCGCATTCTCTGTCTATTCATCACTACTTCTGAGGGAGTCACCAAGTTGTCTGTGGGGACCTGGGAAGCTGATCCCATTCCCTGTTTCCCTAGGAAGGCGTTAGCTCAGTCACTTGCAGTAAGGCCATCTTGAACACAAATGGAGCTCTCCGTCACCTACCTTTGCACAGGGGATTCCTGTGGTGCATGCTTTGAAGCAGCAGAGGAGCAAGGGCAAAGAATGGGATGCGTCTGAGACAAACTGGTTTGCAAGTGGCTATGTGGAGGGTAAAGGTTTGCAAGTTTCTGGTGTAGCTGGTAGAAGGACATTCTATCCAACCAATATTTTGCCAATTTCTAACTTGTTTTTGCAACTCAAGTCCGCTGTTTTTTCTTGTGCTTTTAATTGTGAATGGAGCGACCACCACTGCTCCTATCTCTGCTGCAACTTGGGGTTTTTAATCACGAAAGCAAACAAAGTTGAAAAGTAAGAATCCCTTTACAATTTCTTTTTGCTTGGCATGGGAATTATTCAAGTGGGGTTGGACAAACTGGAGGGTTTCAGGTATAGCCCGTATTAATGCATCTTATGGCATAGCTAGCGCAATGTAATGATTCAGCGTGTGGTATCAGTACTCTTTATACATGTCTGAATCCCTAACAGCTCACAGCTGGGGATTGGTTCTGAATATAGGCTTTGTTATGCTGCATCAGGCTATTAACTTCACATTGGCTGATACAAATGCCTTACGGAAAGGTGAAGTCTTCCACGATGCATCTTGCTGATTGGGCAGCACAGAATAGGGTGAGGCTGGATTCCTTCCTAACCCCTGCAGCAACCTATTTGCACTCTGAAGTAGGTAGTGGTGGTGTAACTTTTGGTCAGCAATTTTCTACACGCTGCTTTTTCTCCCTCTCTCTTGCTCAGAACCAGGTGGTCACTGTAATTGTGATATCAGTTTGGTGCCAGGAGAGCAGCTGCAGTGTCAGAGGGTGGTGGCCTACTGCATAAGCACAATTTGTGCATTCATAATAATTTAAGGCCCAGAGCCACAAAGGTATTTAGGGTTCTAACTTCCATTGATTTCAATCTGTCTTGTCTGCTAAGCTGTCCTTTCACCCTGGATCAATCACTGCCCAGCTGGTAACTTGAGAGAGATTACCTCTGTTCTACCTCTCCCCTTCCCAGGTCAGCTTATGAGATCTGCATTTTACTGGACAGTGCTTAACCTTGTGTCTCATGATTAAAGGTATGATTATGTCACGGAGATCACGGAATCCGTGACTTCCGGAGACCTCCGTGACATTTTCTGCCCTGGGGCTGGAACTCCCAGCCAGCCCTCTTGCAGCTCCCAGCCCCCGCCCTGGTGGGGGGACCCCTCCAAAAGTCAGAGACAGGTCACAAGCTTCTGTGAATTTTTGTTTATTGCCTGTGACCTGTCCATGACTTTTACTAAAAATATCTCTGACAAAATGTTAGCCTTACTCATGATTCATGTCCTTGCAGATTAATTGGTACACTCGTCGGACAGTGCTAGCTGGCATCTACAACACCACTGAGGTGGTGATGATGCAGGACTCGTCTCCTGACTTTGAAGAGACTTGGCGCTTCCTGGAAAACAGAATAGCTGATGCCATGAAGATGGGTCATACAGCTAAACAGGTAACACTATATAGTTTAGGGAACATAGGGCCTGTCGATACTGCATTCATGGGTTTGTTGCAGCTTGAGCAGACATACCCAAGCTATCTGTACTCTGGCTAGCTTGTGTAGTGGACCGTGAAGCTGCAGCAGCATGGGTTTAAGTGCACGCTAGCTGCCTGAGTAATTACCCAGGGTTCCACACAGGCTTGTATAGCCCATGCTGCCTCGGCCTCTCAAACTGTAATCACACCCCATGATTTCAGTGCAGACATACACATAGCCTAACACAGGTGATGTGTGTGCAGCTGGACATGGTTCAGTGCTAATGCAGAACAAGCACCTAGGCACAAACCAGCCAGTCCACACACACAGAAAATATACTGACAGGCGAGCCATGTGCACTGTTCGCACAATAACAATAAATGTGTATAAATCACATAGGCAGTGAATTACATGTGTATGCCTCTCCATGTAAATCCAGCAAAATAGTTACATTTAGTCACTTTGATGCTAGACTGGCCCACTTAGATAACGTTACTGGGAGACTTCCAGGCGAGTCCCTCCTCTGCTTTTGAACCATTCCTGTGTTATGGTGTTAGTATATTAGTCCGTGTGTGTCACCACTTGGCCTATGTACTGGTTGTGCGTGTCGGCTCCCTTGTGCTCCACTCTGAACCTGTGCTTGGATGTCACTTTTCTGCATCACTGGGTGCATACAAACACCTCCATCACGGCAACACCGTGCTTGCAAAGAGCTACATGTGTGTAAACCTCTCCTATGAGCCTATACAAGTTTAAAATCAGCAGAAAGCAACAGTGTGTTCTTGTATTGCCTAGGTACAGTCAACAGGAGAAGCACTCGTCCAGGGCCTAATGGGAGCTGCAGTCACTGTAAGTAGTGTTGAAAGCAGAGCATCTAAAGAGGGTTGTTTCTATTCCTCATCCAGACTTGATACTAGTTTCTTCTTCATCCCAAGTTTAGAACCCAGCTGAGAGAGTGTCTCTTGAGGTATTTCTATCAAGGAGGTAGTAGCTTCTTTACTGGTGGAGCTTCAAGTCACGAGCATCTTGAAATGTTTTTTCTGGGGAAGAAGTATTTAAATGGTCTGCTCATTTCCCTATGAAAGAACTCACAATACAGTGCCAAAATACAGGTTGGATGTTTGAGGATTAGGGGCCAGGAAGGAGGAGAGGAAGAGGTGTCAGAATAAAGAATTTATCAGTCTTTTTCCCTTGTAATGTCTTTCCTGGTCAGTGACCAAATTAGGGACTTTTAGGAAAACCCAGGTGCTGCCTGTAATAGTATTTGGTTAAACAGTAGGGGGTGCATTTCCCTCTGAGTCAGTCCTGAACCCCTGCTCCAGTTTTATGGTAGGAGATACTGTGCTGCTGAAGAGGTCTGTGCTCAGCTAAGATGTAAAACCAAGTTCCTGACCACTTGTGATGACTAAATAGCCAATGGTGCACTTATTATGAGAATCAAGGTGCTTGTGCCAGTGTCCTGACCAAACTGCTAGTCGGGGGATTATGTTCTGGATTAAATGACTTCCACAATTTCATTTGGATACAGTATCCTCTTCTTTCACTAAAAAGAAGCTGTGTTCCACCACAGAGGTGGTAGCCGGTCTGTGATATATGAAGTGTTTCCCCTGTGCCTGTTTATAACTGATAAACTGCTTTGATTTCCTTTGGGATGAAAGGGTGCTAAATAAATAGATAGTATACCGTTATTTTAGCAAGCAAATGCTGTCAGCACTGTGTTTCTGTACTGAATTTCTCTACAACACAGATTACACATGCAACAAAACTATCTTCCCACTAATAGAAATAAGCTTTTCTTCATGTTTAAGACTGGAGCATTACTTGGGAACAATTTTTACTATTGTTGCAGTTAAGGATTAATCCCACCCTCCTAGACTGGTCACCTGTCGCCTCAGACCGTTAGGGTTTTTCCTGCCATTTGTTGAAAGGACTCTAGGATCCTCAGCCACAAGAAATCTGCATGCTATATGAGAGTTACTGCTGCCACACTGCGAATCTCATCACTGTAGATTAATCCTGCTGGCACCAGCTGTCAAGGCACATCCCATTGTTGAAGATTTAGTGTATCGGGGCATCATTTTACCATCCGTTACATTACTCACAAAGAGGGAGAGATTAAAGGAGGTTAAAGGGGTCATTTAAAAGGAAAAGGACAAGTTCAGTAGTTCAAAAGCAGCACATGTCAACGATGGGAGGAGTCCAAGTCCAGGTGCTGCGATTGTTCGTCCCAAGGCTGGAGTTGCTACACAGGGGCACTAAGACCCTGGAGAGTTAGGAAAAGGGGTTTGTATTGCTTTCCAAGGACACCTCTAGCCAATTCAGGAAGTGATGTTGATTGTGCTGTAGAGGGAGCCACACGCAGCCCTCATTGGCTGGAGAGAAGGCTGACACCAGGGCAAGAGAGGAGATGATGGATGTAATTCCAGAGAACAGTTAGGTTAGATTGCTCTGGTGGTGAGCATGCAATATCTGGGAGTTTTTTCTGTAATCCCGGTCTGCCTGAAATCTGCCTAGTCCCTTCCCGCAGAGACAGATTCCCAAACACTTGGAAGGAACAGCTACATGTAGCCACACTGAACATTCATGTACCACTGGTGTTAATTACTTTCATCTTCTTGTCATTTCTGTTCCATTCGCTTGGTGTGCAACAGATAAAGAATCTGGCGGGACTGAACCAGCGGCGGTGAAGAGGAAGAGACGGAACTGAAAGTCTGTGCCATGCCCTTTGCCTGTAAGAAGATTGAAGGCAGAATCCCAGTGCGCACAAGAACATGGAGCCATCACAACAATGAACATCCCCAGCACTGTTAAAATTTTCCCCACCGCAGAAGCCTGTCTAGCAGAATGGCACAAGCATCTGTATTTACTGGGATTTGTAAATAACTTAAGACCAGGCTTCCTGTTTGTGTTCCCTATTTTGATTAGACTTTCCTAGTAGCCCTGGTGTAGTAAAAACACAGATTAGTGCATTATTAGACAATTGTGACGAAAGGTTGATTGAACTGAATTAGGCCAGCCCCCAATGACATCTTTCACTTGCACTGCCCCAGTCCTCCATAACACATAGACCATGTGTGCCTTGAACCCCGAGTGGACATCATGTTTTCATGTCACTGCTGGAAATGACACTTTCAGGAAGAGACCTCACAGCAGGGGCCAGTTGGCGTTATTAGATGGTGCTCTTTGGAAGGCTGTCACTGGGATAGCCTTTCACGGTTTTTACCTGTGCGAATGCATTCCTGGATTTCTTTCTTAGGGGAGTAATGCAATCAAACATGGTAATAAGGGGTTCGGAGGTTGGGCATACCGACAGCCCCCAACCAGCCATTTGCGGATACCCGCTAGTGCCTGTAGCCGTAAAGCCTGCGTCTGAATGTGTGATCCACCCTGCTGCTGGGCTCCGGCCATGGCAGCCGGCTGACTCGCTTGTAAATTAGTTAGAAACGAGTCTGTAAAGAATTAAAAAAGTCCTATTTAAAGTGGGTTCCTGTGTGGTGTTACTCTAGGGCTCCTTCACTGCGTGCCTGGCTTGGCCAGCTCCAGCACCGGGGGCTGGTCCCAGGATCCCAGGGGCGGGGGTGACCAGCAGGGAGGGGGAGGTGTTTGTACAGCGCCTAGCACGGCGCGGAGGGGGGCCCAGATGCTGTGATCGCAGGCGGGGGGGGTCCGGGGTTGGGTGCCTGGTGCAGCCTCCTGCACCCCGTCGGGCCGCGGGGGGGCGGCGGCCCCGCACAGCCGCGGAGCGGGGCGTGTCTGCTGGCGCGGGTCCTCCCGGGGCGCAGGGCGGCGGGCGGCCGCCGGGGGGCAGGCGCGGGCCGGGCGCGGGGGCGGGGACGGACGGGGAGGGAGCGGAGCGGAGCAGGCCGCGGCCCGGGGCCCGCCATGCCGTACGCCAACCAGCCCACGGTGCGCATCACCGAGCTCAGCGACGAGAACGTCAAGTTCATCATCGAGAACACGGACCTGGCGTGAGCGGGGGGGCTCGGCGGATGGTTGGGGGGGCTGCGGGGAGCGGGGGGGGCTATGGGGAGTGGGGCTCAGGGAATGATTGGGGGGCTGCGGGGAGCAGGGGGCTCGGAATGGTGGGGGGGTTGCAGAGAGTGGGGGGCTCAGGGAATGATTGGGGGGCTGCGGGGAGCGGGGGGGCTGCGGGGAGCGGGGCTCAGGGAATGATTGGGGGGCTGCGGGGAGCGGGGGGGCTCGGAATGGTGGGGGGGTTGCAGGGAGTGGGGGGGCTCAGGGAAT
The DNA here is from genome assembly GCF_965152275.1 of Natator depressus. Taxonomy (NCBI): domain Eukaryota; kingdom Metazoa; phylum Chordata; order Testudines; family Cheloniidae; genus Natator; species Natator depressus. Next base: position 7,231,633 of record NC_134245.1, on the reverse strand, counting down.
GATTGGGGGACTGCAGGGAGCAGGGGGGCTCAGGGAATGATTGGGGGGCTGCAGGGAGTGGGGGCAGCTGCGGGGAATGGTTGGGGGGTGCAGGGAGCTGGGGGGAGCTCTGCTGCACAGAGTTGCCAGGCTCTGGGGGGCACACTCCTCCCTTGGGGAGGATCCTGCTCCCCTTGCCCCACAGCTGCGAGGGCCTGGGCCACATCCCACACTTTGCCCCCCTCCATTCCTCCTGGGGCAAACAGGGCAAAGGGCTTCACTGCACCTTGAGGCTCCATCTCTTCTCCCCCACCCCCACCCCCTCCTTCCCCTCTCCGAGCGTTTCCCTGCCCACCTTCAAGCCTTGGGATCCTGTCCTCCCCTGGCTCTCAGATGCCTGAGGGGTGCCCCACTGGGTGGGAAAAGGAGACCCCCTAGTGCATGGTGCCCTCTTCCCCTCAGTGCGTTGCGGGGTGGTAGGATAGTGCTGAGGCACAGACGGGGCTGCTGGGGCCCTGGGGGCAGGTGACCAGGCTGAAGGACTGTTGGGGGCTGGGGGGAGCGAAACAAGGAGAAATGCCACCCACACTGGGATGATCCAGGCATCACAATTCCCACTCTCCAGCTCCATAGATTGGCCCCGCTACTTTGGTCTTGACCTTTATGTCCCTTGGCTGGGGGAAGACACATTTCTCCCCGTAAACAAACCCTGTCCCCCCGCAGCTATCTGTGTCCTGGCTCTAAAGGTTCGTTCACAAGTATGTTTCATCTTTACATTGTTGTGTTTAGCATGATCCTTGGCTAAGTATATTCAGGGCTCTGTGCGCTCCTCATTTTTGCCACAGAATTGTACTCCAGAGTCTGTTTTCCTTTTAAAAAATAACATTTCTAGTTTTGTTTGTGAAAAATCCCTTAAAAACATGAACAAAATGTGACCCAAGCCCTTACTGTGTGCGTGAATCTGCAAACAGCCTGAAATCATACCCCTGAGAGGTGGGAACTGCCCTATTTATTTCAGTGGAGCTGGTAATCCACAGTTCAGAATTTAAGTGTCAGCATTGTCTACCATTTGCTGCTGATTGTTTTAGCAGAAACAGACAATGTGCTTATCCCACAAACCCAGACGACCTCCCAGGATCCCAAAAGGGCCAACTATCCTTACCTGGCTGCCAAAACCTCTAGCCTCTCTCCCCTCCAGATAAAGAAAAGTCTGTGGTAGGGTGAAAACATAGGGAAAAGGTAAAATAAATGGCCTCCACACATAAATAGGAGCTAGGATGCAGATTATATTTTCATATTGAATTTATTACTCTCCATTTTCAATTTAAAATTAAACTAATCTTCAGCCTGCCACGCAATCCAGGGACCTTGCTGCAGAATCAGGGTCCAATGTTCTGCCAAGCACAAGGGGCCGTGACTGTATTACTGTGGACACTTTAGTTTATGGCACTGTGACCTCTGTAAGAATTTCACAGATAATCATTAGCAAGTCCTGCTTTTCCACTAGGGCCTCTCTCTTCAGCAGGAATTGCAAGTCATTAACCTGGGGGTCGCTTGTTATGGGGAGACTGTAGAGAGTATGATTGACCCTCTTATCATGAGTGGTCAGAACAGGGATCAGGGATGAAGGCTCTGGGCTCTATTTATAGACTGCCCACTATTAACGAAGGGCAGTAGCATTAGGAGCAGGGTGTTGAAAGCTGCAGAGAGCCCCATTGGGTTTACTCTATCAATAAAGCTTTGCTGGGGGTGCAAACAAATCGAGCTGTGGATGAATGGGGAATGAAGAGGATCCAGGGAGCAGGTATTGGCAGGCTGTACTTTGGCCATGTCTGTTTGGAGCAAACCTTGTACCTTAAGACACTCGGGCCTGGTCTATGCGTAAAAGTTAAGTCAGTATAGCCCACGCCCCTTATCGGTGTAGCTATGCCAACCTAACTCTTAGTGTAGGTGCAGGTAGGCCATCAAATGCATCAACGTGACTACCATCGTTCAGAGAAGTGGCGGAGCTGTGCCGGTATTCCCTCCACAGTGTAGACCAGGGGCGGGCAAACTTTTTGGCCTGAGGGCCGCATCGGGTTTTTGAAATTGTATGGAGGGCCGGTTAGGGGAGGGGGTCGTGCCCCTGCCCCCTTGGCCCCCTGGGACTCCTGCCCCATCCACACACCCCTGTCCCCTGACTGCCCCTGGACCCCTGCCGCCACATCCAACCCCTCCTCTCATTCCTGACTCCCCCGCCCCAGGACCCCTGCCCCATCCAACCACCCCTTCTCCCTGACCACCCCTGGACCCCCTGCCCCTGACTGTTCCCCGCCACCCCATCCAACCCCCCCTCTCCTTCCTGAATGCACCCCCCTCGAGACCCCTGCCCCATCCAACCACCCCTTCTCCCTGTCCCCTGACTGCCCCCCACTGCCCCATCCAACCCCCCTCCTTCCTGACTGCCCCCCCAGGACCCCTACCCCCATTCAACCCCCCTGTTCCCCGCCCTCTGGCTGCCCGACCCCATCCACACCCCCGAACTCCCCTGCCCTCTATCCAACCCCCCTCTCCCTGCCCCCTTACCACACTGCCTGGAGCACCAGTGGCTGGCGGCGCTACAGCCGTGCCACCCGGATGGAGCCGGGCCATGCTGCCGCCACCGTGCAGCACAGAGCACCGGGTCAGGCCGGGCGCTCTGCAGCTGCGCCGCCCCGAGCATGGCGCCGGCGGCGAGGTGAGGCTGTGGGGGAGGGGCTGGGGACTAGCCTCCTGGGCCAGGAGCTCAGGGGCCGGGCAGGAGGGTCCTGCGGGCCGTAGTTTGCCCACCTCTGGTGTAGACAGTACAGCCTCCCTCGGATGCTATGATGGTGGGTGTGGTATCGGACTAGAGAGAAAGAGACACCCTGAATGTCCCTGTCCTCATACTGAGGTCTCCTTTGTGTATAGTTCATGTTAGCTGAGCTCAGGGTAACTCCGTGTCTGTCTCTCTCTCACATGGGATAAAATGCATTTTGAAGTTCATTACTTGTGTTTCTCAGTGTCTCAGTGCTGGTTTTCTCCTCTGTTACAGGGTAGCGAATTCCATCCGAAGAGTGTTTATAGCTGAAGTTCCCATAATAGGTATTTTCTCCACCTTTAGTCTTGTGTTTTGTCTGTTCATGAAGAAGATCCCGTAGGGGTACATCTGCACAGCAGTTAAGAGGGGGATTCCCAGCTCGGGTGCACAGGCCTGTGCTAGGTCTGCTTGAGTGATCACACTGAAGATAGCAGCGGGGACACAGTGGCACAGGCCGTGGCTTGGGCTAGCCAGCTGAGTGCAGTCCCGTGCACCCTCTTGGGCAGCTAGCCTGGGTGGTCACCTGCGCTGCCGTGACCACACTGTGATTTTTAGCCCAGTAGCTCAAGCGCAGCTAGAACGTGTACTACCTGAGCTGGGAATCACCCACCAAACTGCCATGTAGGCATCTGCTGCCATTGTCACTGGTCCTTCGGTTCCCAGCCGTCCTCTCACCTGTGCCAGACTTCCCTCTGCCCCTCGTCTTTGGGGAAAGGTATGCAAATGGTGTTAATGTGTCTGAGCCTTTAACATTTAGTTAGTCATTAGGTTTTGCGCATGGGAGCTAAGACCATCTAAACTTTTCAGCCTCTCTGAAACCGTGTTTCATCCTGGGGGTACATGCCCCAGGAACTCAGTGTCTTTCTGCCTCCAAGAGCTTTCATTACTTGTTTCCGTTCTGTTTACAGCCATAGACTGGGTCCAGATAGATGCTAACTCCTCTGTGCTCCATGACGAGTTCATTGCACACAGATTGGGTGAGTAACCAACATCTTGAAGAAAGGAGGAAAATTATTCTGGACCCTAAGTATGTCTAAAATGTATTGTAGGGAACAATCCTAGAATCATAGGGCTGAAAGGGACCTCATGAGGTCATTTAGTCCAGCCCCTTGTGCAGAGGCAGGACCAAGTAAACCTAGACCATCCCTGACAAGTGTTTGTGAGCCTGTTCTTAAAAACTTCCTTTGGTAACCTATTCCAGTCCTTAGAAAATCCTTTCTAACTAGAAGGATAGTTAATATTTAACCTAAATCTCCCTTGCTGCACTGAGCTGATTACCTCTTATCCTACCCTCCGTAGTTATGGAGAACAGTAGATTGCCATCTTCTTAATAACAGTCCTTGACATATTGGAAGACTTATGTCCCCCACCCCCTTAGTCTTCTCTTGACTGATCATGCCCAGTTCTTTCAACCTTTCCTCACAGGTCAGGTTTTCTAAACCAGTTTTTTCATTGTTGTTGCTCTTGTCTGGACCCACTCCAATTTGTCCACAACGTTCTTGAAGTGTAGAGCCCCAAACTGGACACAGTGCTGAGCAGAGCCGAGCCGTTACCTCCCATGTCTCAAATCCAATACTCTGTGAATACATCCCCGTGTGACATTTGCCTTTTTTGCAGCAGCACCACAGCAGCACTGTTGACTCATTCATGATCTACTGACAGGTTTCAGAGTAGCAGCCGGGTTAGTCTGTATCCGCAAAAAGAAAAGGAGGTCTCGTGGCACCTGAGAGACTAACCAATTTATCTGAGCATAAGCTGAAGTGAGCTGTAGCTCACGAAAGCTTATGCTCAAATAAATTTGTTAGTCTCTAAGGTGCCACAAGTCCTCCTGTTCATGATCTACTATAACCCCCAGATCCTTTTGTGCAGTACTGCTGCCTAGCCAGTTAGCCCCCATTTTGTGTTTGTGCATTTGATTTTTTCCTCCTGAGTGCAGAGCACTGCACTGATTTGTGTTGAATTTCTCATGGTGATTTCAGTGCAGATCTCCAATTTATGAAGATCATTCTGAATTCTAATCCTGTCTCCCAAAGTACTTGCAACAAGCAGATTTTATAAGTATGCTCTCTGCTCCATTAAAGACATGAATGAAAATATTGACTAGTACTGGACCCAGGACAAACACCCAGGGGGCCCCTCCACCCCCTTGATAGGTCCTCCCAGTTTGACATTGAACCATTTGATAACTATTCTGAGTACAGTCTTTCAACCAGTCATGCACCCACCTTACAGCAATTTTATCTACACCGTATTTTACACTCTTACACTGGTCCACAAGATGTGTGGAAACTGACCCTATTGGTCTTTTCTGTCTCTAACTGCTGATGGGACCTTCTGTGATGGTGAGATGCCAGGAGCTTTGTCCCTCTCTGATGGTCCCACCTGGAGGGGTGTTAGGTCCCTTGGTATCACTTAGACGTATTTCATGGTGTTTTCTGCACTGTCCCTAACTATCATCTCTCCTCAGGTCTGATCCCACTCACCAGCGATGACATTGTGGATAAGCTGCAGTACTCCAGGGTGAGTTCAGAGATACGCCAATCTCTTGTTGAGAGGGCTGTGGGGGGAGAATGGCCTGATCTGACATGGGATGCTATACATTCTCATTGGCAGAGAATAGTGGTCCTGACCTGTTTCTTACCCCCTCTCCCTAGGATTGTACATGTGATGAGTTCTGTCCAGAGTGTTCTGTGGAGTTTACCCTTGATGTCCGGTGCAATGAAGACCAGACTCGTCACGTGACATCCCGTGATCTCATCTCCAACAACCCCCGGGTTATACCGGTCAGTATAAGATCAAGTCAGTCAGTAAGGTCTCTTCCCTACCCTTTCTCTAAGCAGAAACAGCAAGGCTCCTGTCTGATAGCTATGACATCCTTACATTTTAGGCATCCTAGCTAGGCATTCTGTCTGTCTTCCCCTTCACAGTCCAAGTATGCACTCTTAGATCATCCATTGCCAAGTTCTTCCTTGACAGCCTCAGTGTTACATCACCTAGACTTGTGTTCTAAATCATGATGGCTGGGGGGCTCTTTGGAAGAGCTCTCAGAACCTTCAAAGGCCTGGCAGAAATTCTGCTGCCTGCAAGTTTGCTTGTTGGCCCTCAGCAGTGCTAGGCGGCAGCGGTATCTCAAATGAGGCATCAGAGCCATGTGGCTCTTGACAGGCCTCAGAGAAGGATGTTAAGAGAGCCCCAGGAGAATGGATTCAAAGGGATTTGGTGGGGCAAGTCTTTAAAATATCGCTGAATCAGGGATACCTAGCCACAGGTGAGTAGTCTGAAGGCTGCCCCTCGTTTTCGCAAAGTGGAGCAGATCGCAGATGGTTTCCTTTTTAAAAAATACTGTGCCGAACCTTCCTTGGAGTAGCCAGGCCACTTTGATTATGGTGGGGCCCTGCGTGCTGGGTCTATCAACTGCAGGCCAAGCCTGCATATTAAAGATAGAGCCGCTCTGTGCAGCGGCATGGAACCACAGGGGTCACATTCGGCCCACAGACTGCACCACTCGGTCACCCTATAATATGGGAATGCTGGTTGGAAAGATGTATAGGCTGGCTCTTCCTCCCTATACAATCACCAGCCCAGGTGTGTGGGACTGGAAGGGACCAAGAGAAGTCAGCTAATTAACCCCCTGTGCTGAGGCAGGACCAAGTAAACCTAGACCAACCCTGACAGGTTTTTGTCCAACCTGTCCTAAATATCCTCCGACGATGGGAGCTTCACAACCTCCTTTGGAAGCCAATTCAAGAGTTTCAACTATCCCTATAGTTAGAAAGTTTTTCCTGAGATCTAGGTTAGATATTCCTTGCTGCAGATTAAGCCCATTATTTCTTGTCCTGCCTTCAATAATTCGCTACGGGCTAAGTCTGTTTGCAATGACAGTCCTCTTAGTTTAGTGGGTGAGCTAGGGTTCGAAGTCGGGAGAAAGGGGTTGGTCCCCCCAGTGACCTCATCTGTGGCTCGTTCTGTGCAGGTGACTTCCCGGAGCAGAGACAATGACCCCAATGACTACGTGGAGCAGGATGGTAAGTGAGTCACTGTATAAAAGAGCTGCAGAGAGAAACAGATTTTCCTCTTGGGCTCTTTGACCCACACCCCAAATTACTAGTCAGTTAACCCTGGGGCACTTGCAGATGTGGTGCTGACAGCCAAAGCTGGCACTGTGGAAATGCCAGTGTGCACAGGGTTAACTTTTTGCTCCAGTAAACAAGATGTGACCCCTGCATTTACTGCTACTTCCGAGTCAGAGTGTTTGGGAGGTAAAGGAGATCATCTCTCTCTCTGTTATAACTGGATGTTACAGCAAAAATGCAAAACCAGCTTTTCCTCATCTGCTGTGGTCTAAGGGCCAAATCATGCCCTCATCCACATGTACAGCTCCCATTTTTCCATCAGTAGGAGTTGCATGGCTGATATCAGGGCATGAATAAGCCCTTCTAAGACTGTAAATGAGCTCTGCTTTCTAAGGAGATTTCCCTATGCACGAATAGTTCCCCACTCACTCATCACTCAAATGTAAGCATGCTACCATGCGAGGATTTCTCCTTTGCAGCCACTCTCCCACCCCGATTTGACTCAGTGTTTGTGCTTCTCAGACATCCTCATTGTCAAGTTACGGAAAGGCCAAGAGCTGAGATTGCGAGCCTATGCCAAGAAGGGGTTTGGCAAGGAGCATGCCAAGTGGAACCCTACAGCAGGAGTAGCCTTTGAGTATGATCCAGACAATGCGTTGAGGCACACAGTCTACCCCAAGCCGGAGGAATGGTATGTTCTGGTTTGCAAATAGCATTGGTTGAGTTGCACGTGTGATCACAACCAAGAGAAAATATTCTGTATTCAGTACAAGAGACTACATTAATGCAACACTAGCTGAGAAATTAAAACCACAAGTTATGAGATTACTTAAAGTTAGGATTCCCACAGCATCTGTATTGTTCCTCCAGTAAAGGTGGTCATCTGGGTAGTTAATGGTACTTTCAGCTTGAGAGATTCCTGTAGTATTAGGCATGGGTGATCCTTACTTTGACAGCCTTAGTGTCTCCCATTCTAAATATTCTTAGTCAAACGTGTTCACTACAAACTCGATTTAATTTCCTTTCACATCATTTCCAATAGCTGGTCAAGTTCTAACCCCAGAAGTAATTTGTTAGAATTTGGTAAGCAATTGAAAATAGGGGGTTTGGAATGAAAATGCCATCTCGCCCTTAGGCAGAGCGACTCCTGTGAGTGTGCATTTGAGTGTATTTGAATATAACAGTGGTTCCCAGTTATTTTCTTGGAGCTTCCCATGGCGTGAATTGGGCAATGCCCCACCCCCACCCCCACCCACCTCTCCTGGTTCTAACGCCATGTGCTGACACAGTTGCTGCTGTCTCTCCATTTTTCTGTTGCTTTTATCTTAGTACTCCACGCGCCCCCCCCTTCTCCATATTCTTTGCCGACATTTTCCCCTGCTCCCCTTCCAGACGCCCTCCTACACACCCCCACACCAGAAGGCTACCTGCTGCTGCAGGTGAGGAGTGACCATTGGGGCCATCCAAGGCTCAGCTGAGTGCCAGGGGAGCAGAGAAGAGGCACTTGAGCTGGCAGGCTGCTGCCGGCAGCCCTGTACTTGTAAGCTGCCCCCACGGATGCGCAGGGAAGATTGGGTGGCTTTTAATGAGACATCTGTTAGTTCACTTGCCAACATGGTAGCTTGTTTGCAGCCTGAGTGTCGGAGGCAGGAGGTGGAGCTGGGTCCTTTCCCCATCCTCTTTGATTCTCTCCTGTGCCAAGCCCTGAACTAGCCTGGCATGCCCTTCTCCAACAGCGGGCCTGTCCCTCAGGTTGGGAAACATGCATACGTCTTTAGCTAAGATCAAGTATAGCAGTGGTTCTCAACCAGGGGTACGTGTACTCCTGGGGGTACGCAGAGATCTTCCAGGGGGTACGTCAACTCATCTAGAGATTTGCCTAGTTTTACAACAGGCTACATAAAAAGCACTAGCGAAGTCAGTACCAACTAACATTTCATACAGACAGTGAATTGTCTATACTGCACATTGAAATGTAAGTACAGTATTTATATTCCAATTGATTTTATAATAGTAAAAATAAAAGTAAGCAATTTTTCAGTAGTCGCATGCTATGACACTTGTATTTTTATGTCTGATTTTGTGAGCAAGTAGATTCATAGATATTTAGGTCAGAAGGGACCATTATGATCATCTAGTCTGACCTCCTGCACAACACAGGCCACAGAATTTCACCCACCACTCCTGCAAAAAAACCTCACACCTATATCTGTGCTATTGAAGTCCTCAAATCATAGTTTAAAGACTTCAAGGAGCAGAGAATCCTCCAGCAAGTGACCCGTGCCACATGCTACAGAGGAAGGCGAAAAACCTCCAGGGCCTCTTCCAATCTGTCCTGGAGGAAAATTCCTTCCCGACCCCAAATATGGCGATCAGCTAAACCCTGAGCATATGGGCACGATTCATCAGCCAGATACTACAGAAAATTCTTTCCTGGGTAACTCGGATCCCACCCCATCTAATATCCCATCACAGGCCATTGGGCCTATTTACCATGAATATTTAATTACCAAAACCATGTTATCCCATCATACCATCTCCTCCATAAACTTATCAAGTTTAATCTTAAAGCCAGATAGATCTTTTGCCTCCACTGCTTCCCTTGGAAGGCTATTCCAAAACTTCACTCCGACGGTTAGAAACCTTCGTCTAATTTCTAGTCTAAATTTCCTGGTGGCCAGTTTATATCCATTTGTTCTTGTGTCCACATTGGTACTGAGCTTAAATAATTCCTCTCCCTCTCCGGTATTTATCCCTCTGATATATTTATAAAGAGGAATCATATCTCCCCTCAACCTTCTTTTAGTTAGGCTAAACAAGCCAAGCTCCTTGAGTCTCCTTTCATAAGACAAGTTTTCCATTCCTTGGATCATCCTAGTAGCCCTTCTCTGTACCTGTTCCAGTTTGAATTCATCCTTCTTAAACATGAAAGACCAGAACTGCACACAGTATTCCAGGTGAGGTCTCACCAGTGCCTTGTATAACGGTACTAAAACCTCCTTATCCCTACAGGAAATACCTCTCCTGATTAGCATTAGCTTTTTTCACGGCCATATCACATTGGCGGCTCATAGTCATCCTATGATCAACCAATACTCCAAGGTCCTTTTCCTCCTCCGTTACTTCTAATTGATGCGTCCCTAGCTTATAACTAAAATTCTTGTTATTAATTCCTAAATGCATGACCTTACACTTCTCGCTATTAAATTTCATCCTATTACTATTACTCCAGTTTACAAGGTCATCCAGATCCTCCTGTAGGATATCCCTGTCCTTCTCTAAATTGGCAATACCTCCCAGCTTTGTATCATCCGCAAACTTTATTAGCACACTCCCACTTTTTGTGCCAAGGTCAGTAATAAAAAGATTAAATAAGATTGGTCCCAAAACCGATCCTTGAGGAACTCCACTGGTAACCTCCCTCCAGCCTGATAGTTCACCTTTCAGTAGGACCCGTTGTAGTCTCCCCTTTAACCAATTCCTTATCCACCTTTCAATTTTCCTATTGATCCCCATCTTATCCAATTTAACTAATAATTCCCCATGTGGCACGGTATCAAATGCCTTACTAAAATCTAGGTAAATTAGATCCACTGCGTTTCCTTTGTCTAAAAAATCTGTTACTTTCTCAAAGAAGGAGATCAGGTTGGTTTGGCATGATCTACCTTTTGTAAAACCATGTTGTATTTTGTCCCATTTACCATTGACTTCAATGTCCTTAACTACCTTCTCCTTCAAAAATTTTTCCAAGACGTTGCATACTACAGATGTCAAACTAACAGGCCTATAATTACCCGGATCACTTTTTTTCCCTTTCTTAAAAATAGGAACTATGTTAGCAATTCTCCAATCATAGGGTACAACCCCTAAGTTTACAGATTCATTAAAAATTCTTGCTAATGGGCTTGCAATTTCATGTGCCAATTTCTTTAATATTCTTGGATGAAGATTATCTGGGTCCCCGATTTAGTCCCATTAAGCTGTTTGAGTTTCGCTTCTACCTCAAATATGGTAATGTCTACCTCCATATCCTCGTTCCCATTTGTCATGCTACCATTATCCCTAAGATCCTCTTTAGTCTTATTAAAGACTGAGGCAAAGTATTTGTTTAGATATTGGGCCATACCTAGATTATCCTTGACCTCCACTCCATCCTCAGTGTTTAGCGGTCCCACTTCTTTCTTTGTTTTCTTCTTATTTATATGGCTATAGAACCTTTTACTATTGGTTTTAATTTCCTTTGCAAGGTCCAACTCTACTTGACTTTTAGCCTGTCTCACTTTATCCCTACATGTTCTGACCTCAGTAAGGTAGCTTTCCTTGCTGATCCCTCCCTTCTTCCACTCCCTGTATGCTTTCTGCTTTTTCTTAATCACCTCTCTGAGATGCTTGCTCATCCAGCTTGGTCTACAACTCTTGCCTATGAATTTTTTCCCCTTTCTTGGGATGCAGGCTTCTGATAGCTTCTGCAGCTTTGATTTAAAATAATCCCAGGCCTCCTCTACCTTTAGATATATAAATTCTTCAGTCCAATCCACTTCCCTAACTAATTTCCTTAATTTTTGAAAGTCAGCCCTTTTGAAATCAAAAACCCTAGTTGCAGATTTATTTTTGTTAATCCTTCCGTTCAGTTTGAACTGAATTAGCTCATGATCACTTCAGTAGTTTTGAAGTGAGGTGAAACTTGGGGATACGCAAGACACATCAGACTCCTGAAAGGGGTACAGTCGTGCTGGCTAATGTCTGTTGGCAGACTGTATCGTGCTTTGGCCATTGGACTCTTCCATCTCTGTAATCTTAAATACACGAATGCCATCCTCCTGCCCCAGTTCATTCATATGCTGAATGTTGGCCACTCGTGGGACCAAATTGCTGCCCAGGGTGAGAAGGAGCCAGTGGGGAGGTGGGTTCCAGCACTAACCTTAATTGCTGTATTTGATCCTAGGCCAAAGAGCGAATACTCCGAAATTGACGAGGATGAGGCCCAGGCTCCCTATGATCCCAATGGAAAGCCAGAGCGGTAAGGAGCAGTGCATGGGGAAGGAGGGCATTTCCCAACACCACCTGGAAGCGCCTCAGCCCATTGTCTGGGCCTTTAGTGGTGGGGTTCAGTGACTTCGCAGAATGATTTGCCAGCCTCAGGAGCTGGTGTTTCCTGGGGAGTAGGTTGGGGCCCATTGGTGGCGCAGTGAAATGGGAACCAGGACTGGCTGGTTGCTCCCTCCAAGAGAACTTGCCCTATCAGAGAATGGGAATCCATTCAGTGGGGCAGTGCAGGACTCAGGGAGCCTCTCCTCTCAGATAAGAGTGCTGCTTCCATGCTGCGGCTGGTTGGGACCACCTAGCTTTGGGGCTCATGACAAATCACTGCATGGTCTCCAAGAGGGGGCAAACCAGCAGAGGTTTGTTGGGGGCTGTCATCTCCTGGGGGAGGAGGAGTATCACTGCAGTAATCCCCTTCAGACCACAAGCCTGTCCCAGGTAGAACAATAAACACAGTAGCTCCAGGTAACAAAGTAAACACACTAGTCCTGCCCCAGGCCTACCTTCCCACAGAGAGGCTCCAGTGTGTGGTTGTATCCTGGTCCTCAGCTGGGCTGTCTTTCAGGAGCTAGCACAAGAGATCTGCCTCTTTCCTAACCTCCTCTGAGCTGAGCTGATTCTCCTTTTAACTGCCCCCTCCATGCCTGACTGCTCCTGCAGAGAGGACAGGGCAGATTAAGCCTACAGAAGCTCATTAACCCTTCCCCAGACAGGGCGGGGTGCATATAATCCATCACAGTGTAAATGAGTCTTCTCTGGAGGCATCAGGAAGCCTCATTTACACTGTGCTGGGTTATACACATCTAATGGCTGACCCTGATGTCATCAAAGGCTTGCTGGGGAGTTGTGTGAGTGGTACAGAGATGTCTCATTCATGACATTTGTTCATTGAGACATTTGTTCCTCTTGCACTGGCTTCTCTGCCCTGGCACTTGCGTACAATGCTGCATCTTTGTCTACAATGAATATGTTTGAAGCTGGGCAGGTGAGCTGAGATTCTGGGACATACTGGTATCCCCATTTCCAGTGCTGAAATGACTGTTAACAATTTGTATTGCAGTAGTGGCCAAAGCGGCCACCCAGTCAGATCCAAGCCCATTGTGCTCGGCGCTGCATGATGGGTTGCATGGCAATTGTGAGCAGAGACAGAAATTCCTCGAGAAAGCTTTCTGAGCAATATGCAGTAGCTTGTAAACTTACAAACCGTCATTTTGGATCTACGGCTGCTGGTGGAAAGATGGGTGGAAAGGAGGGGCTAACAAGGTTCCCAGGAGCTGGGAATGAGATCTCCTTGCAGTGAAATACAATAGGGTGGAAACACATTGCAGAGAGAAATCTCCAGTTCTTTGCATTCCTGTATAAGAATCTTAATTTCCTCCAATACCCTCAGGTTTTATTACAACGTGGAGTCCTGCGGCTCCCTGCGGCCGGAGACCATCGTTCTCTCGGCACTGTCCGGGCTGAAGAAGAAACTGAGCGACCTCCAGACCCAGCTAAGTCACGAGATCCAGAGTGATGTCCTGACTATAAACTGAGCCCTGCCCCTTCCTGCAGAATCTCCCGTTGTGACCAAGTCTCACTGATGTGCCACACTGTTCATGGAGCCACCTGCTTTTTACCTGGGGTGCGGCTAATCGGAGCCAAGTGAACATGGAGCCCTGCTCCCTGTGTGCTGAACCTTCGGTCTCAGCGCCTTCAGGCCTTTCTGGCACTGAACTGGTGGGGATGTGATGTGTATTGAGACGGCTTCCAATCAATCGCCCTTCAGAGCATGGAAGCTGCTCTGGAGGAGCAGGGATGAGATTTCCAGAATAGTGCAGGGATGCTCCCAGCTGTCCCCAGTGAGACCCGGGTGTGGTATATTATTGTTGTTGTGTGGGGATGTGAATCTGTGTAAACGACCCTAGCTCTTGCCTGTTGACACTGGACTCTGGCCATCGGTTGGCTGGGCTTTGGAAGCATGTATCTCAGCTCAGTTGCACAACCGTATCCCGTTTGTTACCATGCTGAATAAAGCCTTTTTCCTATGTTCAGCCATCCCAGAAAGCTTGTCTGAGGCTGCAGGAGGAGGGTCCCAGCCATCCGTTCTCTCCTCCAGACATGCACGGAATGAGGTCTGCTTTGCAGGGCTGGCTGCTCTCTTTGCTTTTTGCTGCTCCAGACATTCTCTCCTACAGAAACCAGCCCCCAGCCCTGGCACTTGTATATAATGTGGCATCTGTGGCTAAGGTGAGTCTGTCTGAAGCTGGGCCGGGGAGCTGAGCTGCTGCAGAAGGCAGTGTTCCAAGGGGGACCCTATGTGCCAAGGAGGCTTAGCTGGATTTAGACGCTTCGGGGGTACTCTGTATGGGGAACAGGGTAGCTGGGTGCCTGTCACTGATAACCCCTCTGATTCAGTCAGCGTCAGACCCGTACAGTGCCGGGAGTTCAGCACCTATCAAACCGTCACCGCAATTGCGGTGGCTGAAATTCCCCCAGACACTCCTGGCCTCCCCCCACCACTGTCACCCAGCAGGACTTTAAAGATGAGCTCCTAAAGAAATGCCATTAGCTTTCTGTGGGCAGCCTGGAGCGAGACAGTGATCTGGGTTTGTAATTACTCCACTCATGGAGGAGGGGCATTCCCCGTGCAGCGTCCATGATGAGAAGGAAAAAAGGCAGAGAGGAACTTGCTCTGGTCACACCACAAATGTGTGGTGCAGGGGTCTTGCTGGGCAACACTGCCTCCATGTCCAGGGCTGAAATGTAGCTTTCCCCTGATGCTTTGCTGCTTCTGATCTGCCGTGGCATGCCCTGGATAACCAAGCCATGGTGGGGGATACTTAGGAGCTGTTTGCCCAGTATAGTGGGGTACGGGGAGTTCTGGACCCAGCCTGTAGGGTTCAGAGCCTACAAGGTGCTTGAAAATCCATCCATTGCCTTAACCATGCTGGGATTCCGCTCCTTTCCTTGCTTGCAATCAGCCCAGCCTGTTCGATGAAGTGAGCTCCTAATGGGTTTAGGAACGCAAGTACCGACACCTTTCTGTGGGACTTGTGCTCTTGAGTCCCTCAAGTACTTCTTTCAGAGTAACAGTCGTGTTAGTCTGTATTCGCAAAAAGAAAAGGAGTACTTGTGGCACCTTAGAGACTAACCAATTTATTTGATCATGAGCTTTCGTGAGCTACAGCTCACTTCATCGGATGCATACTGTGGAAACTGCAGAAGACATTATATACACAGAGACCATGAAACAATACCTCCTCCCACCCCACTCTCCTGCTGGTAATAGCTTATCTAAAGTGATCATCAAGTTGGGCCATTTGGTTAGTCTCTAAGGTGCCACAAGTACTCCTTTTCTTTTTTCAAGTACTTCTGAAAACTTCCCCCATGGTGTCTGTTCTGAAGAGCCATGAGGGCCTCAGCCAGTTTTGGAGAGAGCATGGCTTTGCAGGCCGCAGAACACCTGGGAGCAGTATTCACCCTATTTGGGTCAGGCTGGGGAGGGGCTGAGAATCACTCCAGTGGTGGACAGAGGATTACAGAGCTCCTTTTTCTTTAACCTTTATGTGCAGATCACTCAATCTGGAAAAGACTACCCCCCCCCCCCCCCCCGTACTGCTTTAAAGCTTCATTGAAGCTCCCGTGAAATAGCCTGTGTAATGACCCTTTACACACTGCAGCCTTGGATCTAATTCAGTCTTGAGCGTTTCAGATGTTCGGAAGCCTTCTCTGATAATCAGGACCTTTGTCTTCACTGCACCATTATCACTCTGTATCCCTTGCACCCTGTACCGTGTTTGGAGTTAGTAGGCAAACAGGAAGGGTGAGTAAAGTTTATTGATTGAGCAGTTCCTTTAAAAAAACACAACATTTTTGGCAATAACTGCTATGTCCTGTCTTGCCTGGCTTAACGCATCTGTGCATCAAATTCCTGAGGCAGCCTAGCTCCTGCTAGAGCTTTCACCTGTCCCAGCATTTAGCAGCTCCATGCCTCCAAACCTCAGGGCAGGGCCTGTCATCATGGGATAGCCCAGCACTTGGGCTCCAGCCTTACAAACCCTTTTCAAAGTTGACAGTGTCTCTGCAGCGATGTTTTAAAGGCATGGGGCCACAGACTCAGCTGGTACAACTGTGTACTTTGATTAGAACCACAGCTGAGGACTTGGTCTGCTCCTGTAGCCTGAACCAAAGCATTTTACCCTAGTGCCTAAAACAAGAGTGAATAGCCAGGGCACCCAGATAGGCGTTTAGGTTAGGAAATGACAGCAGCTTACACCTCATCTGTGAGGATGTACATCTATTAAGCTCCTCTGATCCACAGAGTATGTGGTCTAGACTTGAACCTGGCTGGTTCCTGTCACTCCAGATAAGTGTCGTGGGGAAAGGGCACTGAATTTAGTGGGGCTTGCAACAGGGCAGTTTGGACAGTCGCTGGTCGTGTGTCCCAGGACTTCTCCAGCAGATCTGTCTGAAAGGTCTTCATCGTCTTACACATCACCTACACACACACACACACAACCAGAAAACAAGAGTATTTACAGGTGATAGTCCACAGGGTCTCCCCATCCCCAAGAGACAGTACCTTACACTTTAAAAACAAACCAACCAACCCAAAGTGAGGAAACCCCAACGTTGGTACTGCAATAAAAAGATAGCCCTTCTGAAAGAGATTCAATAAATAGCAGAACTAGAAAATCAATTGCTTTGATTTGATTTCAGCATATTAAAACCAACTTCCACATGCCCAGGGGTTCACTAATTATTCTCAGGAAGTGACCCACGGGGGGAGGGAAGAGCTACAAAGGAGATTGAAAAGGGCCTGGGGCTGCACACCAACCCTCTGCCAGCATTGGCTCCTTGAGACTGCGGGGCATCTAGTGGAAATGAAACCTGGGTCCCCCACCATCAGCTAGAAGCACAATGTCCCTTACAAGGAGGAAGCAGGGAGGAGGTCATGTGACCAACTGATTGTCTCTGGCTAGCCTCCTGTCAATGGGCTTTGCTGCAGGTGAGAGCACCCCAGAGGAAACGGGAGCCATTGGCTGACCCGGGGAGGTAAAAGAAAGGGAACTTCTCAACACGGACGCATCCCAACAAGACTGGCTCTGCCAAACAGGTAGATTGGGCAGGTTGCTACCATAGCTTAGAGGCAACGAAGTATTTAGTGGCTGTGTATTAAGGGTGGGAGGGGTGTAGCCCTGCCAGCCTCTGCTAAAACGTGGCAGCCCTGTATATACCCCACCCCTTGCAACTAAACTGCCGTGCTTTGGATATCTGGAGAGAAGGGCTTGGTTTGGAAGGGAAATCCATGCTGCAGCCACGTAGCTGCTAGAATCTGAACCGAGGAGACGCAGCTAATGGAGCGAAACCCCGCTCGGCTGGTCCCCAGCCCACTGAGAACGCCGCCTTCCGGAAGCTGAGGGAGTTTGTGCAGAAGTCACAGTTCGGAAAGAAAACCAGTTTCTCCTGAGATGTCAGAAAGTTCCATGGTGTGTGTTCTAGTATCTTCAAGAAGTGCAAAGTGAGCGTAGACTCGCAAGTCCCCATTCCTCCCTCTCCAAGGGAAAGCGCTACTGTATTCAGGAGGGAGCATCCATTTGCAACCTCTGGGACCCTCCGGCCCTAAAGGAACAGGCCGGATTGGCAGCAGCCTCTCCAAAACGTTCACTTCAGTTGCCCTGCTTCAAGTAACACTTCATTGTTCCCACCGGCTGCCAACAATAACCGCAACCCGTCGGCCACTTGAGAAAACTCAGTCCTTCCACTCTTGAGCCTTGCTGAGGGGACCCTGGGGAGTTTCCCTTCCCAGCAGAGGTGGTGGGGCGTCTGCTCCAACTGGGGCTGGGTTTCCCTCACGATGCCACCCTAAGAAAAAAAGACAGAGCCATCCACCCAAGAATTAAAAATCTCTGGTGTCTCATCTTCCCAGTGTCCTTTCAGTGGCTAAGAAACTTGCATTCGTGTGAGAAGGAAAGTCTCTTAATATAGAATATGTATAAGCAATAGATATTTAAAATCGTTTAACAACATAGAGATAGACATCATCTTCCCTATCGTAAGCTCCTCATGCTCAATCTAGCATGGCCAGGGCTAGAGTTTGGGGCCATCTCCAGCCTCCTTCCCAGCACAGGGGACCTAGTCTCACACTCTCTCCCTGCAGGCAGGAGCTCTGATAACTTCTCCAAAGAGAGGGGAGGGTTCCCAGAACTTCAGCACCCTCAGGAAAGGAGGGAAGCAGGGCGCTGGAAAACAAATGTCTCCTGTACTTAACGTGCCCTTTCTCCAGCATGGCCTGGTCCCTGGGCAGGGCTGGGGGCTTTCTCCACTCAGAGCACAGTCACTGAGAAGCAGACTTGGACTCTTTGCTGTCGCTCTTGCCGCTTTTTGCAGGCTTTGGCTTCAGTAAGATGAACCTGTTCAGGAGGTCTGTGTCCGAGCTGGCCTGGGCTCCGGAGTACACTTCACCTGCGGACAAAGCAGAATTTTGTATTGTTTCATGGTCCTCATAGTACTGAAAGGTGAAGGAACCGCAATCGTGTCCTTCAGTGCCTCTTGCTGGGACTGGACTATTAGGGAGCTGCCGCAGCCAGTGCTCCTGCAGGAATCTCTACACCACCTCCTGCTGGAAGGGGCTGGGACTGGTGTAGCAGCGAGCTCCTGCACAGCAGCCCACTGGCTTCAGGGACAAGAAGCTGGGATGGGAAGCACAGAAAGTTTCACTAGCCCTATACAGAGCCTATGGAGCAGCAAACCAGCCCCTTCAGTAGAGGCGGGTAGAGAAGCTCCTGGATGGAATGATCCCACGGCGCACAGAAGGAATTCTGGAGACACTCACCGGCATAGCTGGAGGACTCGGCAATGTTCTGCGAGCCGGTGATGTGGTGCCAATAGGCGCTCCGGGGCAGCATGGTGGTGGGCGTGCAGGGATAGGAGTAGTGCTCTGTGCCCTTGTTCAGCAGCTGGAGCAGAGAGACAGAAAGTGGTGGGGACTATTTTAAACATCAGCCAGGAAAATCCAGTTGCTTTCAGCTCCACCAAGTTAAATACAATTATTGTCTGGCCAAGGCGGCATGAGCTGTCAGGCCCGAGAACCCTCTGACAGCAGCCACTGGAGACAGCGGATTCTGACCTCTGTCATGTGATGGGGCATCGTCTTTTGTAACCCCAAGTGTGGCGGGTAACTGGGATCAGGAAAGATCCACTTCTCCATGTGTCGCCTTTATCACTTGGGCTCAGAAACCTTGGGCAAAACAATGGAGCGCACAAAGCCCCTTGGATTCCTCAGCGTGGAAGGCAACACGGCCGAGAATTGGAATGAGAGCTGCAGCACTCCCAGATTCTCCTGGGAACAAGTGGCATTGCAAAGAAAGGGGGAAATCCTCCATGGGGCCGGCCCAGGAGCACTGGAGGGCTATAACACGGCCTAGTGGGAGCACATGGCTAGACAAAGTCACGCAGCATCCCTTGGGAAAGACGCCTTGTCCTTACAAGGAGTGCAGTGAGACCGCTGACCTTCCTGTTACAACGAAACAAAGCCATGGGAATTTGAAGAGTTTGCAGATGGACTTATTAGAGACTCGGTTATGTCTGCTGTAACGGATAACGAGGTTCAAAGAAGGTTACAGCAAGGAATGGACTATATTTACAGAGGACTGGGGAGACTATTCCAAGAACAAGCAGCGAGAGAACTGAAAAGCAGCTGATTAAAAAGGCAGAGCAAGGCTCCCGTAAGGCAAGGGTTAATTCCGTAGGGCCCATCACCTACTTTGCTTCATGAAAGCTGCTAAACCCGGTCAGCCAATCAGGTCCCTCATTTTGGCTAGACTTTCATAGCAGCCGCCTGTTTTTGTGAATGGAGATGTCCCCTCCTGTTGGGGAAGAGCCCATGTACCAATCTCATGGGGGGGGGGGGGGGTGGACTGTTTTTCTTATTGAAAAATGAAATATAAACCAACATGCAAGTGCTTTTTAACCTGTTCACAGGGCTTCCTTTTCCTTTCTAGGCTTTTCTGCGGTGCTTGTCACTTTGGTATCTGACAGAGCTGCTCGTGTCTGGTACTAGGAGGTGGTTTTGCTCCCTGGCTGGGTTTTACCTGCGGTTTGTGGAGCTGTGCTCGGTATTAGCCAGTCAGCTCCCGAGAGTTCTCTGTAGTTCCAAACAGAGGAGACAGGGAAGTGGCCCTGGAAAGACGTTTAAGCACTGCGCATTGCAACGTGCACATCAGGAAAAGAAAACGACAGTCCTCACCGTGGTCCCGATCCATCGCAGGACATGAGTAAAAATGTTAAGCATTTGGTTTCGTTTCAGTGACTTCATGCTTCAGTGCTTTGCTGGACCAGGGCCTATAACATTAACTCACCCCCATGTATTTGTGATCTCTAGGTGCACTGATCATGTGCAGTGATCTACATCAGTAGTTTTCAAATTGTGGGTTGCAGCAGCTCTGGTCAGCACTGCCGACTGGGCCGTTAAAAGCCCCGGCGGCGGTGCTGCCCAGCTAAGACAGGCTAGTCCCTGTCTGTTCTGACACCGCGCTGTGACCCGGAAGCGGCCAGCAGCAGGTCTGGCTCCTAGGTAGGGGGACCACGGGGCTCCGCGGGCTGCCCCCACCCTGAACACTGGCGAGAGCCACGCACCTCCACCTAGGAGCCAGACCTGCTGTTGGCCGCTTCTGGGGTGCAGTGCCAGGACAGACAGGAAGCCTGCCTTAGTACCCCCGCTGCGCCGCTGACCAGAAGCTGACCCAGGTAAGCCCATGCCCCAACCCCGTGCCCCAATCCCCAGCCCTGAGCCCCCCCAAACCCGGAGCCCCTTCCTGCAGCCAAGCCCCTCATCCCCAGCCCCAGCCCAGAGCCTGCACCCCCAGCCCAGAGCCCCTCCTGCACCCCAAGCATCTGCCCCAGCCCTGAGCCCCCCCAACTCAGAGCCCCCTCCTGCACCCCAAAGCCCTCATCCCCAGAGCCTGCACCCAAACTCCCTGCCCCAGCCCAGAGCCCCCTCCCACACCCTGAACCCTTCATTCCCAGCCCCACCCTGCAGCCCTCACCCCTGCACCCCAACCCTCTGCCCCAGCCCAGAGGCCCCTCCCACACTCCAAACCCCTCATCCCCAGCTCCGTTGGGTCGTGGGCATCAACAGTTTTCCTCAACTGGATCACCAGAACAAAAAGTTTGAAAACCACTGATCTACATAGCACGCACAAGGTAAGGTAATGTTACAGGGGGACCCTTCACCTTCTTTATTGTCCAAGCTTTGTGCACTGAATTTGTAGCTAGTCACATGATCGACTAACTAATGTATGGGTGCTAGATTAGATTTGAAGTTATAGGTTTAAGGGGTAAAGAGTAAGTAGGACCACACGACAGGGATGTAGGACTGATGAGTGTGTGTATTAGGTATATAAGATAAGGCGGTCCTACAAGGCCTACAAGCTTTTGGTCTGTAAGAGAGGTGGCTTGGCCATAGAAGCCTCAGGCCTGAAACAGGCTGACAGAACGAGCTGAGCCAGGGAGAATGCTGGAAAGTGTAAGATTACAGGACGAGATGTTCTGGAAAACATGCCGCAGTGTACCAGGTGATAACGGCAAAAAGCCGGAGAGCAACATTTCAGGGAATTCTGTACAGTAATAACCTCAAGTTGCTATGGTAACTCACTGACATAGTTCCCTTTCTTCTCATTAACATCTAAGTGGGTAGCCTATGAGAAATGGAGCACCCTAAAATTCATGGGGCGTGGAAGTGCAAATAAGGAAAAGGGGGTGAAACTCCTGCATATGCAGGAGTGTAGTGGGCATACAAGAAACTCAGGATAACAGGTGTTGCCTAATCTAAGTGGGCAGAGAAGCCTGTCCAGAAACACCGAACGAGATGGCCACCTGCCTGTTCACCTCATCCATATCGGTGTTTCCGTGGGGAGGAGAGTATGAAATCATGAATGCTGGCTAGCTTAGGGTTTCTCTCTCCTCCCTGGGTGCGTTTCAGTGTTTGTGGCTTTGTACATCTGCTTAATAAAATCCTTGCTAACTTGTCAGCATATTACTTGGGGGTCACCCTTCCTCGTGTGTGCTGAGCGTCTCCAATCCTAGTGATCTTCCCAAGAGTGAGTCTCACCCGGCTAATTTTGACACGATCGTCATTCGGGAGCTCAAACCCTTGGCAAAGGTCAGTGTGGGCTGAGATACCACTGTTGATACCAAATCATCCGTGTTATACAGGCTAGAAATCTGTATATTTCCACTGAACAACGGGCTCTGCTAACATGACTCCCCATCCCATGCCCGGATTTCCTCCCCCCTACGCTGCTGTGCTCGGGGAGCTGGTTCACTAAGGGGCCCCGGCCCCAGGTACTCACCCTGACGTTCTTCTCCATCTCCAGCAGGACCCTCTTGTGCTGTTCTGCGATAGCCAGGGTGGCGCTGTGCACCCGCTGGTAAATCTGCTCTCCCTCCTGGGTCTGGAAGGTGTAGAGCCCTTCTCCTGCGTCACACATCCTGCTGAGCGAGAGGATATCAATGTACAGCGTCACCCGGAGGATGGTGTTCTCCCACGGCGCACAGATAGGCTGTGCATGCTACCCCCCTGCACACACTGACTAAGAGAAGGCACACCCCATGCACGCTGGCCGCCTCTCACACGCTCCCCCTACACACACACTACTCCTACACCTCACACCCGTGCATGCTATGCACACATGCCCCCAGCTTGCACATCCTGTGCCTTCACACATACACACTGGATCCACACTCACACGCCTCCGGCCCCTCACCCCCGCCCGCCCCCCTGCAAACATTATTTAGGCTGCTGCAGCAGTTTCGCTGAAGGGCACTCTGCCAAAAGCAACGCCGACTGGGGTTGGTTTAACAAAACGACGTGGCTACATCCTGGCACGGGGTTATACTGTAGGCCTTAGCCTACGGGAGCAGCACTGGTTTCGCTCTGTGGACCCAAAGGAGCCGGTTTTCTACAGCATC
Organism: Natator depressus; assembly: GCF_965152275.1. NCBI lineage: Eukaryota > Metazoa > Chordata > Testudines > Cheloniidae > Natator > Natator depressus. Next base: position 7,208,767 of record NC_134245.1, on the reverse strand, counting down.
TGAAACGAGTTTCCGTGGGGCAGCCTTTTACGGCACTCTCAGCCAGCAACAGATATCCCTCCACCTCCTACCCCAACAGGACATGCAAGAACCACTAGGCTCCCTGCTTCCAGTGAGAAAACCAGACGCCAGTAATTCAACAGGGAATGAAGTCCTTCCCCACCTTTACAAATAAATAAATCGCCAAACACATTTCAGTTCAAGTTTGGTAAAAATACACGAAAATCGGAAGTGGTCGAAATTATTTTTAAAATATTTGCAGGATTTTTCCCCCCCCCTTTTGCTGTTTTTTTACTGGCTCTAATAAAAAGCTACTAAAATGCTCAGTTGTCAAGAGTATTTTTATGGCACCCGCCACCTGGGAATAGCAGTGCCCATAATTACTGACTACTCCATATTAAGCCATCTGCTTTGACTGGCGAGGTTGCTTTTGGCGTTTCACATTGGACAAAAGTTACCAGGTGGGGTGCTGAGAGTCAGGCCCTGGTATTTACTCCTCTCTCACCCAGAACATGGAACCGGGAGTGGATCAAGGAGGGATGCGAGAGGCACCACAGTGTGGGAACATCAAAGCCAAGTTTCCATTGGTCAGTTCCCCCCATTGCTCCTCAAGATGGGCAGCTTGAGTCTAGCAGAAGCAGGCTTTGAATGCACAAGACCAGCTTCCCCATCCTAAGCCAGGCTCTTGGGCCAGAGCAGATACTGATTCGGCATGTCCGGCTAGAAACACGGTGGGTCTGGGGAAGTAGATGCTTAGCACTAGTGGAAGCCAGGCCTACATTTCCAACGGTAGCTAGTGATTTGGGGTTCCCAGTTTGCGACACCTTGAAGGGGCCTGTTTTTCAGAGGTGGGAGAATCAGCATTTTCTGAAAATCAGGTCCTTCTACGGCAGTGGTCCCCAAACTTTTTACCTCACACCCCCTCTTACTCCTGTCCGCATCCGTCTGTCCCTCCCCCCTTCCCCTGGAGCAGGGATGTGGCTCCTACAGGGCAGGACGCGAACAGCGGTAAGGGGGCCAAGGCTGGGGTCTGCAGCCACGGCGGGGAGTGGGACCCCAGGTGCGGGGCTGGGGTCAGGAGCAGAGCTGGGTGGCGCTCCCTCCCCACCCCCCGTGGGGGCTGGCCCAGACCCCAGCTGCGCCCCCCTTAACATTCCTCTACACCCCTCTAGGAGGACACACCGCACAGTTTGGGGACCTCTGCTCTATAGCTTCTCAGGTTGGCCCTCCCCATAGTCACAGCCCCTTAGCGAGATTCTCGTTCCCCAGGTACCTCTGATCCCTAAAGCCCAGAGAAATCCTGATCTGGTGACCCCCTTTTTAAACTAGTCCTGGTATAACATTGAAGCCAATTTTACCAACTGGCCCACAAAACTCCATTCAGCCGTCAGCCCCTTGTGTGCTCTGGGCTGATGCGATACCACAGCTGATGGGTACTGGTGTAAGTCTCCAAATTAATAATCCGTTCCCTCTCAGTTCCAAGGAATTGGGATCCACCCATGCTAGGGGACTAAGCGAGGTGCCCTGGAATAGCGCGGTCTTATTCACAAAGCGGATGGGATGTTCCCCGAAGAATCACTGCCAGATTCTGCTGCCAAAGAAATAAGCAGCTTTTTTCTTGCAGGTGCCAGTTCAAAGGCTCCAGGGCAGGGCAGACTGGAGAGGATGAGGGTTTTTCTCTCTCTGTAAAAGCCGTGTGGTGAGTCAGCGGATGGGAAGGTCGAGTATGAAAGGAAAGCTCATGTTTCTTTCCTCTCTAGCAGGTAATTATCTGGAGTCCCTAATATAGTCAGGCCTGGCTGAGCCAAGTCATTTTGCAAACAAAGTTGGCACAAACCTTCAAGGGGGAGGAACGTGGGTGGTCAGGCAACTGCGCTTAGACGTCCGGAGACCCTGGTTCAAATCCTGCCACAAGCTGGAATTGACCAGCGTTCTTGTCACTAGTCCCTAATGCAAAAACCACCACTGCGGGATTCATTCTCCTTCCCGTTCCGGAGAGGCCCACGGCTGGAACCGAGGTGCGTCGGCAGAGCAGTGTGAGGGAATCCTAGCCCGGTGCCCGACTCTCACCCTCCCTCACTTCCACAACTACAATTATTGCTCATATTCACCCAGCGTGTCTCTAGGGAGGCTCAGGATCCTGGCCTGTCAGAGCTCCCCCCCCCACATCCGCAGTCAGACCGCATGGCCCCGGCGCAGGCCGGGCGCAGCGTGCTGGAGGAGAGGGGAGTGTCCTACCGGCCGGCCTCGAAGGTGAACCTGGTGGCATCACGCCCGTAGCGGCGCAGCGAGCACAGGGGCCAGGAGATGAGCTTGACCCGGGGGTTGTGCATGTCCCAGAGGTAGATATTTTCGTGGGTGATCTGCAGTTTACACTCCCCGTACACGTCCAGGTTCGGGCAGGGCAGCAGGAACACGTTGAACCGATCTGCGGTGGGAGATGGGCAGCTGAAACCAAGGAAAGCACCATCCCTACACCCCCACCCTCTCAAGGGGGACAAGCCCAGGCCCCCCATCCCCAAGGGGGGACGTGCTCAGGCCCCCCCATCCCAGTGTGGACCCTCCACATGCAACCCCCACCCCCAAAGTGGGACAAACCCAAGTGCCCTCCCAATGCCCCCTGGTACTCCCAAAGGAAGGGGGAGCCCAGCCCTCTCCGGGCGTTCCCCATCCCAGCTGCCTCCTGTTCCCCCGGGGCAGCGTGCCGGGCACCGCCAGCACTCTCACCTGTCTGCTCACACTGCACCCCGGGAGCCAGGAGGTCGGGCTCCCCCAGGCTGATGTCGTTGAGACGTGCTCCTAGGCACTCGATGGACAGGGTCTTGTACCACTCCTCGGCCTCCAGCTCTGCGGGGAGCCAAGAGCCGCCCGTCAGCCCCTGCCCCCACCGCGTCCCTCGGCTCCCCCAGCACAAGCCAGCTGGGGAACGCCACCTTACATAGGATCCCCCTCCCCGAACAGAAGACGTGCCCTGTGCTCCCGTTTCCCTGGGCTACGGTCACACCTTGCAGCCTGTGTTCTGCTGGCTGGAGCCACATGGCGGCTGCAGAAATGCACCGCTGGGACTTCCCAGCTTGTAAGGCCCATGTGATCATCCAGTCTGGCCTATATAACCAGGACCCCTGGACTTCCCTGAATTAATTCCTGGTTGATCTAGAGCATCTGTTAGAAAACCAGCCAATCTTGACGACCCCTGGTGAGCTATTAATTATCCTCCCTGTTAACATGCGGCACTTTACGTCTGAATTTGTCTAGTTAACTTCCACCCCATCGGGTCTTGTTATACCTTTGTCTGCTAGATCAATGGGCCACCTATTATCAAATCTGTTTACCCTGGAGCACCCCCAACCCAACCCAGGGCTCAAACCAGCACCGCTGAGCCCCATGCTCTAGCCCCGTTCATCACAAAAGATCCCAAGTGCCGTACGATGGGCCAATTCCCGGAGTCCATGCTTAGGAGACTCTTCCTTTGTCCTCATGGGCACTTGGTGCCCAGTGGGCATTTTGCCACAGGAAGGGCTAACAGTTAAGTGAGGGAGTCCGGATTGTGGCCCAGTCCATATGGTAAAGAGATCACTCACCCGCCAGTGAAATGCAGCCACCTCTGGGGTGGAACACAGCAGACATTCCGCACCAGCAGTACTACAGAGCAGTTTTTAGCCAGGGTAGTGGAAAACGACTTCTCCAGTGAAAATCCAGGGGAGATTTTGGGTTGGCAGAAACTACTCCGGATTGAATTTGACGGTGACCCCAGAGTTAACCAGAGTTGAATTTGACGGTGACCCCTCCTTGTGCAATCTCCAATAACGACAAGTGCTCAGCACCGGGGGCTTTACACCTTATTCCCAACACAGTGCCCCATGGCGAAGGCTACAATTTTTTCACGGACAATTTCAATCAATGTCATGGCAGAGGTCCAGGAAACAAGCCCATGTCACAGAAAGGGGGGGAGCAAGGGGCTGGGGGGAGGGGAAGGGGAGGGCTGGAGAGCGATCCCACCCCACGCTAACTCCGCAGCAGCAGCTCCTGTCCTGTGGAGGGCGCCAGCTCCCTGCTGTGAACGTTGTGACCTGCGCACACAGCACCTCTCGGGCCCCTCCGGAGATGGAGCTGGAGGGCCACATTTGATTGGCGTTGCCACCTAGCGCCTGGGGTCGCCACGCCACTGGGGTTTGGCAAGGGGGCCACCACCACAGGGCCAGGTCGCAACGCCCAGAGGGGAGAGGAGCTGCCCTCGCGGGGCTCACGGACTTCAATCACAGTCACTCTTACCGGGAACAGCGTGACCTCCCGTGCCAGGGCGTCGGCTCAGCACTGACTCAGAGGGAAGAGCACCACCTACCCCGCCGCCAGCACCTGGGAGTGTCCCAACCGGCTCTGGCCCAGGCCCAACCCTGCCTTGCCTGGGGGAGCAAAGAGGCTCCCAGCAGCCGCGGTGGAGCTGTAAGCCAGAGAAGGCACAATGCCCCTGAAGGAGCTCTCCCTCCTTCCCCCGGCCAGGCCAGGCGCCAGGATCTCAAGGCGCTTTACCCACATTGACTAATGAACCTCCACAGTCCCCAGACAAGGGGTGGGCTGATCTCCCTCAAGCCTCCTCATGCACCCCAGCAGGCTGGCTCTCAGTCCTGCAGGCAGCTTCCCGGATTGTGTGGCAGCCTGGAACTCCTGAGCCAGCTTCCCTGGCATTCAGAAGGAAGGGCGTTAATTAACGAAGGAGAATTAATCCTGCCATCAGCACGGTCGCCCCTGGGTTATTTCTGCTGAGCTCCGATTCTGTCCTTATGTTGCCCACATGTTTTCACTGTGCACCAGATTTTGGATCAGCGGCATTAGAGAAATCGCCCAGGGGAAGCAGGCGGTTTCGGCAGCTGGCTAGGGATGGTTGGGCCCCCAGAAAGGTGTGGGAGTGGATTAGGTCTGTGGGGTAAACGTATTAGATGGGTATTGTTGCAAAAAATAACCAGTTAACAACGTAGCTATTTAAATGGTCATCTTTAGCCTGTGGAAGTGACTTTGAGCCCTAAAGAGGAGGTGAGGAGATTGCACCCAGCCAGCGGCGAGTTCAGGCTGTCTGCAGACTCAGGCAGACGCCAGCCAGTCAGGAGAAAGAACGAGGAGGACTTGTGGCAACCTTAGAGACTAACAAATGTATTTGGGCATAAGCTTTCGTGGGCTAAAGCCCACTTCATCGGACGCATGCAGTGGAAAATACAGTAGGAAGATGAGATATATATCAGAGAACACATCTTCCTACTGTATTTTCCACTGCATGCATCTGATGAAGTGGGTTTAGCCCACGAAAGCTTATGCCCAAATACATTTGTTAGTCTCTAAGGTGCCACAAGTCCTCCTCGTTCTTTTTGCTGATACAGGCTAACACGGCTGCTACTCTGAAACCAGCCAGTCAGGCACATTTTAAAGCTGACTATGCAACCACAAGGACTGGGAACGTTGTGTTCATCAGTGAAAGCGGCAATTCTAGACCACATTGCCCTGGCAGTCAAAGGGGCCACGCTGCACAGACAGGGCGACAGGCACCGTGGGCCACATTCTCCAAAGGGCTCCACACCCTTCTGAAAGGGTGGAGTGAGATGGAGTGACCTGTCCACGGTTTCAGAGGGGATCAGAGGCAGAGCTGGGAGTAGAACCCAGGCATTCTGGCTGCCAATCCCAATCTCTAAGCATGCTTCCCCTGGCCTTTCCCGAGCCCGGCAGCTCGCGACCTTGCCAGCTCCAAGCTGAAACCCACAGACGTCCTCCTACCTGAGTCGCAGGTGAAAGTCCTGGCCGATTCGTCGGCGAAGATGATGGCCACGGCCTGCCTCTTGGTCTCTTTCGGCAACCGCGTGATGCACTTCACGTTGCTGATCTCCGTGACCTGCAGAGGGAGACCTTTGTTCCTGAGCTGCTGCCATCTGCATTCTGCACCCCCCCTTTTCTGCACCGAGTAATGGGGGTCCCTCAAAGTCTCCCCTCCTCCGCCTGGCTCCTCTTGGTTTCTCCACTGCTCGGCACTAGATATTCAGGGGGAGCCTCTACCTTCCCCAGGGAGAGCCGCAGGGGCTCTCAGCATGGGGGGGCACAGAAAGCCACGTGAGTACCTGTATTTCAAGGGGAGAGTCCCAAAGCTAACGGAGATCAATTGCAGCAAGAAAACATCTGGCCAGAAAACTGTTCTCCTGAAAAACGCAAGCTGGGGAAGGAGGAGCGCAGCAGCAAAGGTGAATCAGCTCACCGGGACAAAGGCAGGTAAAGGGTCATGACACTTGGATCCTGCATACCAGTGTTCAACAATCACCCTGGCCAAGGAATTCTTCACTGCAACGTACTTTTGGCCAGGCCCCGGAAGAATCACCACGACAAATGGGGAGGCAGCGCTGGCTATGGGGGAGCGCCCAGCTGTTCCGGTCCCACCCAGCAGGAGTCGCTGTGGGGAATGGGGTAAGAGCGCTGGCTGGGGGTGGGAGCTCTGCCTCAGTGATTTGTTCAGCTGCGTCAGAGCAAAGGGGCAGCAGATAAGCAGACTCTCTCCAACCTTTGGGCATCCACGCAGGCACACTGACTTCTCGTCCGGATACTTCTCTAGCCGCTGGGGCCCTTTACTGGAGGATTTCCTGAACACCAGCCAGCATCTCCGATAGATCTGCCGGAGAGACACCAACACAGAGGCTGCAGCATGCACCGAGCACCCCTGCAATTGCACAGGGACATCTCGCGGGGGGCATTTTACCCAGCGATCAAACGCCCCCTGACTGGGGTTTCTGTCACCACCAGCCCACTCACAGCATCCAACATGGAACAAAGTACGCAACACTCAGCACCTCCCTGCCTGGGGAACTGCTACATCCCCGAAGATGGGGCAGCATCGGGTTATGGTTAAGCCCTAAACTTGAGCAAAGACCCAACCTCATTTATAGCAAAATCCAGGGAAAACCTCTTGCAGTGAATCCCCGTTTGCTCCCTACCACAGATCAGTCCAGCTTCTTCGAGGCCAAGGAGAGCTGAAGAGCTGTGCGCGTTATGGCCACATGTGTGTGAATCTGAACAAGTACACTGGGCTCAGAAACGGCAGGGACTGGGCCCCTAGACAAGACAGTCGGATGGATCAATCGCTCCAATGAGAAAGGACCAGACACCACTTTACAGCAGCCTGTGTGATGCAGACTGGACCCCGGACTGTAGGGAACAGCCCTGCAGAGATTTGGGGATGGACCAAGGCAGGAGCAGCAGAAGGTCCCTCCAAGTGGGGGAGCCAACAGCGCCCGAACCATGGCCCCGTCCCTTCTCCCTGAGGCCCCGCCCTTGCACCACCCCTTCTCCCCAAGACCCCGCCCCCTGCTCGCTCCTCTTTGCCCCCACCTCCTATCACTCACCCTTATGGTCGGTAAAAAGTGGGAAGGCCAGGAGAGGGTCGGGCACTCGGTTGCTTTCGCAGGCCGAGCTGTATGCCCAGTATGACAGCCGCGGCCTGTGATAGGTGCAGGCAGCAGCAGGGGGTGCCAGAGAGGTTTCCCTCCCTGCCGTGTCAAACCGGCGCTCTGTGGGCCTGACGCTCCTCCCGCTCACGCCTGTGGAAATCCGCCTTCTCCCGGTTGCTCACCTTCACCAACATCGCCGCTAACGCCCAGAACGTGCTCCGCAGCTCTGGAGCTGGACAGATGGAGCGTTCAAAAGTGACCGCATTACAGACAAAGACAGACAGACAAACCAGCAGGTTGAGCCTCGACTGGACGATGATCTAGGCTGGACTTTAGCAACAGGTTCCCCCGCTCAGAGAGTCCCCTGCGGATAGGTTCGCTCGACGGGGGGCGAGCTCCCTTGAAAGGAGAGTATGCCCCACATGCTGGCTATGGAAATCACCTACTGTAGACTGGCGGGTCTCAAACTTTAGCAACCCCAGGACCCCCATTTTGATTTAAAATTTTTCAGGGACCCCCCAAGTTCCTCCGCTCAGCCCTTGCCCCACCTGCTTTCCTGAGGCCCCACCCCTTCCCTGAGGCCCTGCCCCCCACTCACTCCATCTCCCCTCCCTCCGTCCCTCGCTCTCCCCCACCCTCACTTTCACCAGGCTGGGGCAGGGACTTTGGGTGCAGAAGGGGGTGAGAGGTGCGGGCTCTGGAAGGGAGTTTGGGTGCGGGCTCTGGGGTGGGGCAGGGGTGCGGGAGGGGGTGAGGGGTTCAAGCTCCGGCCGGGTGGCGCTTACTTCAGGCGGCTTCCAAAAGCAACTGGCACATCACTCTGGCAGAAGCTCCTAGGCGGGGGGGGTCCGGGGGTCTCCACATGCTGCTCCAGCTCGCAGGCACCACCCCTGCAGCTCCCATTGGCTGCAGTTCCCAGCCAATGGGAGCTGCGGAGTCGGCGCTTGGGGTGGGGGCAGTGCGTGGAGACCCCTGGTTGCCCCCTAGAGGCCACAGGGATGTGCTGGCTACTTCTGGGAGCAGCGCGGAGCGAAGGCAGGTAGGAAACCTGCCTTAGCCCCACTGCGCCGCCCGACTTTTCACATGCAGGAGGCGCTGGGGGGGGAGGGGTTGAGGGAAGGAGGGGGAGGAGTTGATCAGTGGGGCCTGCAGACCCCAGGGGTTTGCGGACCCCAGTTTGAGAAATGCTGCTGCAGACAGTAGCTAGGGCCTTACCAAATTCATAATCCATTTTGGTCAATTTCACAGTCAGAGGATTTTAAAAATTGTATAGTTCACGGTTTCAGATACTTAAATCTGAAATGTCACGGTGTTGTAACTGTGGGGGTCCCAACCCAAAGGAGGGCCAAGGGGGGCTCACAAGGCTATTGTAGGGGGCATGGTAGTACCACCCCCACTTCTGTGCTGCCTTCAGAACTGGGCTCTCAGCCAGCAGCGGTGGAGTTCCTTGCAGCCGGGGGAGGTTGCCAGAGATGGGACTGACCCAGCCCCAGGAGTGGCCCCTGCAGGGGAAGAGGAAGTCCTGTCCCTCCCCAGCCCCGCTGGGACTAGTATCTGGAACCCTGCGCACGGTAAAGAGCCCCCAGCCCTGCCCCTCCCCTACACGAGCCAGATTTCACGGGGCAGAACAGATTTCAGGGTCTGTGGCGTGGTTTTCACGGCCGTGAATTTGATAAGCCCTAACAGAAGCACGTGGCCCCCTTTCACCCCATTCGGGAGCTGCCGTGAAACACCTTCTCAGGAGAGATCAAAGCCGCCAGCCCACTGTCATGCAGCGTTCATGCCGAAAGACAGGAAGCCCCTCAACCCCAACCCAGAGGCGATCTCTTAAGCTCTAACACCAGCCCCCTCCTTTCCTATCCCTTCTTGGCCTGCAACTGACACTCTGGTACACCGAGAATCTCTCCCCAGCTCAAGGCAGCAGGACTGAGAGGTTACAGCAGGAGTCTGGGAGCCAGGCCATTCCAGGTCCCAGTCCCGACTCAGGTCACTAACTTACTATGTCAACTTCCACGAGTTATTAGAGCCTGACTTTGACGCTTCCATCGACCTCAGCAGGTGCTCAATAGCTTAGAAAATTCAGGTTCCAGAGTAGCAGCCGTGTTAGTCTGTATCCGCAAAAAGAACAGGAGGACTTGTGGCACCTTAGAGACTAACCAATTTATTTGAGCATAAGCTTTCGTGAGCTACATACATCGGATGCATCCACTGAAGTGAGCTGTAGCGCACGGAAGCTTATGCTCAAATAAATTGGTTAGTCTCTAAGGTGCCCCAAGTCCTCCTGCTCTTTTTAGAAAATTCAGGCTCTTTGGGCCTCAGTTGCCCCATTTTTCAAATGGGGATAGCACCACCCACTTTTGCAAAGCCCTTGAAGATGGAAGGCAGCAGGCTCATTGTTAAGCCACACCCACCCCTAGCATTTCACATACGGACTGAACCCCGGCTCCGAGACGATTCCCTTGGATTTCATTGCACGGCGCATTATACCACCACCGCTATTTGTCCTGTTCGTGCAGCACCTGGGCACTGTAATGCACTTTGCCTTCTTGGCTCTCTTCTCATTCCAAGGAATCCTGGAACCTTTTTCTTCTCACTCCAGGCTTTCAAACAAGAGAAATCACAGCAGTTGGACGGCAAGGCCCTTGGAGCTGAATTACTGCATAGGTCAGGTCTATAGGCACTCATTGTAGAAGCCAGCAGCCGGGGGGAATTGGTTACTCGCTTGAGTCTACACAGAACAGGGGTATCTGTCTTGCTCCAGGATTCGTAGCTCAGCCTGCCAGAGTCATATCAGCGACAGGACACTGTACCCAGGGCCTGACCCAAAGCTGGACTCAAAGAGGTTTGGATCCAGGCCCCAAAACCCCAGCCTGGCCACTAGGTGGGGTAATGCTGGGCACAGCCCAGGGAAGGGAGAGTGGGCAGCGCTGGGGCAGCAGCTGGGTAGGGTCAAGATGGCATGGTGCTCCTGGCTCGGTTGGGGAGAGATCAAGGAGGTGATTGTCAGGCTGGTCTGGCAGGAGGTTGTGGCTGGGAACAGAACAGAAAGCAGAGGCAGCGCCAGCCAGCTGATGCCTGGATGGAGGATGGCATGGCGGTGGTGCAAGGTGTAACAAAGCCACGGCAACCTCGCCCCGTGTCACTCTCTTGCCCCCCACGAGGTTCTGCTGAGCGGCTGTGGGTGAAGAGAGGGGCAGAACGAACTCCAGGAGGATCTCCACTAGCTGTTAGCAGTACGTGGCCTATGAGACTGAGGAGCAGTTCTGGTCCATCCAGCAGGGGGCAGTGGTGCACACGCTCCCCAGCACAAAGCCTGGGCAGCTCCAGCCAGGGGGTCCCCAGACCAGCATGCCGAGGCACCAGGCAATGGCAAGGTAAGGACAGGATGGGCAGTGCTCGGCCGCACACCCTCCTGGCATCCCGGATGCCAAGTGAGCCCACGCCCCTTTCTTTCCCATCTGCTCACACTGCATGCAGAGTCTCCTGCCTACGCTCTCCCGCAGCGTCCCCCTCCCGCAACCTCCTCTCATCTCTGCAGCCCCACTGGATCACCCCCTTCGTCTCCCTGCCGCCCCTTGTGAGCGTGCTGGGCTGCCAATCCTCAGGGCAATCAATCCATTTGCACCCGCAGCCAGGGCAGCCCTTTGCCAGTCCCAGTGCACGGCCCTGACCTGATAAAGCATCGTGTGCCCCAAGCACCGCGGCCCGGCCCAGGAGCCGCACCCCAGGGTCACACCCAGGGTCCATCTCACCCCAAACCCACTAGAGCTGAAAGGCCGAGCAAGGTGGGGACAGCTCGGCAGGCGACAGGCCCCCACTGCATTGCAGACACTGTTGTTCCCGGCCCCGCCTGTCACCCACAAACCGGAAACCCCCCCGATGCCTCGCTCCGATCCTGGGGCTGCTGCCTGGCCAGCCCTGGGGGAAGTGGGTGCAGAGCAGCCCGCTCCTGTCCCAGGCGCTCTGGATGAACGCAGCGAGACGCGGGTCAGGCTTCCTGAGCGCGGGTCCCAGGCCAGGGCTGCCGCAGGGTACACACACGCACGCCAAGAATGAGGGCCAAGCGCCAGCCCTGGACTGCAAAGGGCAGAGCCAGCAGCTGGCACATGGCACTCAGTGTCTGCAAAGTAACCACTGCGCCAGCGAGGAATCGCCCTGCACAGCGCCCAGAGGAAGGACCTGGCGTCAGTGCGCCGGGAACCACCACTTTATAGCTCCACAGCACCGTCAGTCGGGCCAGGCCCAGCGCCCTTTACCGGCTAGGAGCCGGAGGCTGCTCTCCCGGACCCAGCTTACACCCCTGTGCGTAACCGGCCTGGCCCTACGGAGTTACTCCCGACTTACACCCCTGTGCGTAACCGGCCTGGCCTTACGTAGTTACTCCCGACTTGCACCCCTGTGCGTAACCGCCCTGGCCCCTACAGAGTTACTCCTGATTTGCACCGTGGCGTGTAACTGGCCTGGCCTTACGTAGTTACTCCCGACTTGCACCCTTGTGCGTAACCGGCCTGGCCTTACGTAGTTACTCCCGACTTGCACCCTTGTGCGTAACCGCCCTGGCCTTACGTAGTTACTCCCGACTTGCACCCTTGTGCGTAACCGCCCTGGCCCTACAGAGTTACTCCCGACTTACACCCCTGTGCGTAACCACCCTGGCCCTACAGAGTTACTCCCAACTTACACCCCTGTGCGTAACCACCCTGGCCCTACAGAGTTACTCCCGACTTACACCCCTGTGCGTAACCGCCCTAGCCCCTACAGAGAGTTACTCCTGATTTGCACCGTGGTGTGTAACTGGCCTGGCCCCTACAGACTTACAGCCCTGTGCATAACCGCCCTGGCCTTACGTAGTTACTCCCGACTTACACCCCTGTGCGTAACCACCCTGGCCCCTACAGAGTTACTCCTGATTTGCACCGTGGCATGTAACTGGCCTGGCCCTACAGACTTACTCCCGGCTTGCACCCCGGCACGTAACCGCCCTGGCCCTTACGGACTTACTCCCGACTCACGCACGTAACCGCCCCGGCCCTTACGGACTTACTCCCGACTTATACCCCTGATTTACACCCTGGCACGTAACCACCCTGGCCCCTACAGAGTTACTCCCGACTTACACCTCGGTGTGTAACTGCCCTGGCCCCTATGGAGTTACTCCTGATTTGCACCGTGGTGTGTAACTGCCCTGGCCCCTACGCAGTTACTCCCGATTTAAAATCGGAACCAGGCCCTAAATCCACAAGGGTCACTTCAAGAGCCACTTTAAACATCCTGAACTCTCAATTTACACCAGCTGAGGATCTGGCCCAGCAGCTGTTCAATGGCTCAGAGCAATGCTGCACTGCAGTTCAGGACGGGAAGGGAAACAGGACCAGGAGCCCACTTCTCCACCCCCCTCCCCTGACGCCGTCATGGCAGGTCGCGCGGGTGCAAACCACCCCCCAGCCAGGCTGCAGGGCCGCGGGGACTGGAAAGCCTGACGCCTGCAGCCCCGGGAGGCTGCTTAAGCAGAGGGATGGCACAGAAACCAAAGCAGCCACCACCGCTCACGGTGCTCGTATAAACGCGGGGGACATTCCAAAATATTTATCGGCTTGTTAAACCAGAGGGCCTGCACCGCGGCCAGCCCAGAGTTTACACGGGCCCCGGGACTCCTGGAGCTGGCAGTGGAGGCTGATGGCGGCTGGCAGAGGTGCCAACTCAACCATAAGCTGCCTGGGAACACCCCTGTTAAAATTCAGCCACCAACCGGGCTGCGGGTGGGGCAGGTTTCCGTGTCTTCGGCGGAGTGGTTCCCCTGGGCAGTACCACGTCCTCCCGCCAGGAAGGGCTCAGCCCTGGGACCCCCTCCTCCCCCCAGAAGCTGCTGATGGTTTTCATCCTTGCAGTGGATTAAATTACACTTTTGCTGAAGTGGGAGGGGAAGGCAGGAGAGGAGGTATTTAAAATTCCCAGGAAGGCTCTCCCACACGTCCCTCCTCACCCTGTTCCAAAAGACAACAGTAAGGAATCCCTCGGCACTTCACAAAGGAGGCAGGATCAGCGCCCCCCATTTTACAGATGGGGAAACTGAGGCACGGGGAGGCAAAGCAACTTGCCTGAGGTCCCCGAATAGAACCCAGCTCATCCAAGCCCCACGCAGCTCGTGTTTTAGCCCGGACCATAAACCCACTTAAAATCCCGGCCCCACAGCACTGAACCAGCCAACAGCAGCGTGCCCCAGCCGTCTCCAACAGGGCGACGGGGCAAAGCTCGTCCCTTGCTGTGCCCCACGGGTCCCTCCCAAAGCACCGCAGCCAACGTCCGGAGCAGCCGGCCAACGGAAAGCTGACAGCAGGCTGGCACGGGAGGATGGGGCAGGGAGCGCCAGGCTCGGCACCAGCTCAGCAGCAAAAGGGTTAACGCCAGGGGCACTTCGAAGGGGCTTTCCCAGCCCATTGAGAGGAACGGGCGAGGCTCCCTTGTTCCCAGCTGCCACCCGTGAGGGTTTCTCTCCCAGCGAGAAAGGCGCCCCGCCGTCAGCCAGCACCCCCACCCCGCCACAGCAGATCTCAACGCGCAGAACGACCATGAGGGACTCCAGCAAGGAGACATCATTAGCCTCAGCTCACAGAGGGGAAACTGAGCCACAGCAAGGGGCAGAGACGCACGCCAGGAGCCGAGAACAGAACCCAGGAGTCCTGGGCCACAAAGGTTGGCGGGGTTTATGACACATTCTCTATGATGCACAAGGAGGAGGGAGATCCTCGCCATGCCCACGAACGCCTGTTGTCTCAGCTCGGAACGGACATTCCTCCGCCCCGCTATTGTCGTTCTCCCATCGCGCTGCACCCTCGCCCGCTTCCCGCCGGGCAGAACCGCGCGCAGCAGCCAAGCCAGGCTCTAACCGGCCACGGCAGCTCAGAGCCGCCTGCTCCACCTTTCTGCCGCAGCCGGACACGGCGCACCTCGAGGCGATTCCAGTCCCAAGTCTTCACTTCCTGGCCTGCACTGTTGTGGGGTGATCAGCGATCTCAGCCTGGGACCAAGGAATCAGCAACGCCCGAGCCGTGGGCCCTGCTCTGACCCGCCCGTGCCTCAGTTTCCCTGGGGGATAACAGCACTTGGCGTGGAGGGGGGACTTAACCCATTAGTGTCTGTCGAGCACTCTGGGCAGGAGGTGCTAGAGAATCATAGAATATCAGGGTTGGAAGGGACCTCAGGAGATCATCTAGTCCAACCCCCTGCTCAAAGCAGGACCAATCCCCAATTTTTGCCCCAGATCCCTAAATGCCCCCCTCAAGGATTGAACTCACAACCCTGGGAAGGGCCTGGCTACAACAGGAATCCAGTTAGTCCAGATGCCAGGGACCGGGGGTGACTGACGGGCTATCGTGGTCTGGCTCCTCTCTCGGGGGGGGGGGGAGGGGGGGAGATAAACGGGCAGCAGGTACCTCCCCGCCTGCACCAGCGTCTGCCCAATCCCTGCAGAGTCCCAGGATTCGCCTTGAGGCGAAACCTGGATCTGGGGACAGCGGAGGCCGGCTGGGTTTTACAGCTTCTCCTGCTCCCCCCACCCCCACCCCCGCTTCCCTGGGGTGCTCAAGGCCCCTCCGGTCACTCTGCCAGCGTTAATTGCAGCGCAATCTCACTTAATTAGTGGCAGCCGGAGCAGCGGCCATGTCTGCCTGACGTGTATTCCCCCGGGGCACTCACACACACCTGCCCCCTCTGCCACGCACAGGCCCTTCGCTGCTTTACCCCTCAGGCCCCAGAAGCCCCCCACCCCCGTCCTTTCCCTGCAGCAGTTCGACCCCTGCTCCCTCCTTCCACGCAGTTTTATTCTGGGGGGAGCTGCCCCCTTCCCACCCACCCCCCGCCTTCTCCTCTCCCTGACAGCCCTCGGCATCACATCCCTCCCAGCTATTCACCTTCCCTTTCCTGCCCCCCCCCCTTCTTTGTTCTCTGTAATTAGCATGAAATTAACCAGCTCGCTCTCTGCTCAAAACTGGCCCTTCTCTGCTCTACTGCCATTGATGTCTGCTGCTGAGCCAGGAGGTCTGTCTGTCCGCTCACTGAGCTATTGCCTCTAATCCCAGGGACTGCACACTGGCCCCATTGCCTGCTCTCAGCACCGCTGCTGGGCCAAAGCCAGGCCAGACTGCGGCGAGCTTCCCCCCAGCAGTGCCCAGCCGGAGCCAGGCCAGACTGCGGCGAGCTTCCCCCCAGCAGTGCCCAGCCGGAGCCAGGCCAGACTGCGGCAAGCTTCCCCCCAGCAGTGCCCAGCCGGAGCCAGGCCAGACTGCGGCGAGCTTCCCCCCAGCAGTGCCCAGCCGGAGCCAGGCCAGACTGCGGCGAGCTTCCCCCCACCGCAGTGCCCAGCCAGAGCCAGGCCAGACTGCGGCGAGCTTCCCCGCACCGCAGTGCCCAGCCAGAGCCAGGCCAGACTGCAGCGAGCTTCCCCCCACCGCAGTGCCCAGCCGGAGCCAGGCCAGACTGCGGCAAGCTTCCCCCCAGCAGTGCCTAGCCGGAGCCAGGCCAGACTGCGGCAAGCTTCCCCCCAGCAGTGCCCAGCCGGAGCCAGGCCAGACTGCGGCAAGCTTCCCTCCAGCAGTGCCCAGCCGGAGCCAGGCCAGACTGCGGCAAGCTTCCCTCCAGCAGTGCCCAGCCGGAGCCAGGCCAGACTGCGGCAAGCTTCCCTCCAGCAGTGCCCAGCCGGAGCCAGGCCAGACTGCGGCAAGCTTCCCCCCAGCAGTGCCCAGCCGGAGCCAGGCCAGACTGCGGCGAGCTTCCCCCCAGCAGTGCCCAGCCGGAGCCAGGCCAGACTGCAGCGAGCTTCCCCCCAGCAGTGCCCAGCCGGAGCCAGGCCAGACTGCGGCGAGCTTCCCCCCACCGCAGTGCCCAGCCAGAGCCAGGCCAGACTGCGGCGAGCTTCCCCCCACCGCAGTGCCCAGCCAGAGCCAGGCCAGACTGCGGCGAGCTTCCCCGCACCGCAGTGCCCAGCCAGAGCCAGGCCAGACTGCAGCGAGCTTCCCCCCACCGCAGTGCCCAGCCGGAGCCAGGCCAGACTGCGGCAAGCTTCCCCCCAGCAGTGCCTAGCCGGAGCCAGGCCAGACTGCGGCAAGCTTCCCCCCAGCAGTGCCCAGCCGGAGCCAGGCCAGACTGCGGCAAGCTTCCCTCCAGCAGTGCCCAGCCGGAGCCAGGCCAGACTGCGGCAAGCTTCCCTCCAGCAGTGCCCAGCCGGAGCCAGGCCAGACTGCGGCAAGCTTCCCTCCAGCAGTGCCCAGCCGGAGCCAGGCCAGACTGCGGCAAGCTTCCCTCCAGCAGTGCCCAGCCGGAGCCAGGCCAGACTGCAGCGAGCTTCCCTCCAGCAGTGCCCAGCCGGAGCCAGGCCAGACTGCGGCGAGCTTCCCCCCCCCGAGCAGTGCCCAGCCGGAGCCAGGCCAGACTGCGGCAAGCTTCCCCCCCACCGCAGTGCCCAGCTGGAGCCAGGCCAGACTGCGGCAAGCTTCCCCCCAGCAGTGCCCAGCCGGAGCCAGGCCAGACTGCAGCGAGCTTCCCTCCAGCAGTGCCCAGCCGGAGCCAGGCCAGACTGCGGCGAGCTTCCCCCCCCCCAGCAGTGCCCAGCTGGAGCCAGGTCAGACTGCGGCGAGCTTCCCCCCCACCGCAGTGCCCAGCCGGAGCCAGGCCAGACTCCGGCGAGCTTCCCCCCTGCAGTGCCCAGCCAGAGCCAGGCCAGACTGCGGCAAGCTTCCCCCCAGCAGTGCCCAGTGAGAGCCAGGCCAGACTGCAGTGAGCTTCCTCCCAGCAGTGCCCCAGGCCAGACTGTGGTGACCACATCTCCTCACGAGTTTGATTTCATATAACTAGACTTGCTCTGCACCCTGTGTGGGAGGGAGCGTGGTGAGCAACCCCTGCATTTGAAGGGTGAAAGGCTGTGCGAAACGACCAGGTTTCTGGACAGCCCAGACACAGGGAGCCAGAGTGCTGTAGCTTTGCAGACATATAACAAGCCCCCTGGGAGCACAGCGGCTGTTTGGCACATAGCACTTCCTCCCAGCCCGGTCCGCCTCCGGCGAATCTCCGGCTGCTTCTAAGAAAACATCTTTACTGAGCTGTCTGGGAGAATTAGCCCCCGATGCAGATTTCAGAGCCCGTGACACACACGGCCAGTGAGGCGCCGATAGCCAATTTGCAGAGGGGGCTGGTCCAGGGAACGCACACTTCCCGCTCCCCCAGCCCTCCCAGTCCCGCAGCCCTCTGCACACAGGGCTCCGGCTTACAGGATCCAGGCCTGATTGTTTCTTGCCTCCAAGGTGGGTGTGTCCCTCACACGCCTCTGTCTGGGGGGATGTCTGCAGCATCCAGGGAACTGGAGAAGTACCAACCCCTGACAGGAACGGAAGCTCCTTTCAGGTGGTCCCCCCTAAGCAGCAGATGGGCCTGGCTCAGTGTCAGCAATGGGCTACAGCCCACTCACGCTGAGGCTCCAGAGAAGACAGCGATACCAGAGGCTTGTGTGAGTGGGCTGCTAGTCTAGGTCTGGACACCGCTGGCCCCAGCCCGGCAGCAGCTGAGTGCTTCACAGACACCAATCAATGTGCCCATTTTACAGACGGGGAACCAAGGCCTCGATTCGGTGACAGAGCAAGGAACTGATCCCACATGTCCCTTGCCGGTCATTTTCCCTGGCCCTGGCTGGAGTCAACCGCATTGTCCTGCCACATCCAACAGGCAGAAAAATAAACCATCGGGAGCAAACTCAAATGAAGGCTCCCCAGGAGAGAGCACAGTGTGCGCGTCATGCCACAGCTGCCTCTCCAGTCAGCGCGCGTAGGAATTTAAAGGGGCAGAACTCGGAAAACAAAGGCCCTGCAGTTTTGCAGCTACATACACCACAGATGGCTGCAATGAGAGCAGGAGCCGGCCATCTGTGCTGGCCCGGGTGCCTGTGACAGAGGCCCATTGGTGGTTGGCTACTTTGCGTCAGCAACTCTTGTCAGGCCGGGCAACACCTAACACGCTGCGGTCGTGATATATACCCCAAGGGCGGCATGTCATAGATCGTTGGAAAACTAATAACTCACTGATCATTAATATTCTCGCACGACGTCCGTAGGGTAAACCCACAAAGGACTTTAGAGATACATGCTGCAAAGATGTCCGTAAAATGTATTTGGCCCCCACCACGCCTGTTGCAGACAAGGGGACATGTTCCACCTGCTTGAAAGCATCTCTGATGTAAAGTAGGCAACATGTGACCAGAGACAAGGAAGGTCCGTTTACATAAAAGGTGAAGAAAGCCATCAGCCTGGCGAGGAGGGGAGACAGCCTCAGCTATAAAGACAGGGGCTCTGAACCTCAAATGAGAAGCAATTCATTGTGCACTATCTTACTGTATTACAGCAGTGTATGGAGTGAGGTCTTTTATACAGGCCTGTGCCACACAGCTGATTAACATCATTGTAAAATGCACTGACACTGTAGGAGGATTTCTGGGTGCTCACTGACACACTGTGCTTTAAAGTCTGCGACCAAACAAAAGGAGAAGCAGGTTCTCTCCCAGACAGGAGGGGAGGCCGCTGTCTACCTGTCTCCAATGTCAATTAAGCAGTGTGGAATCAAAACAATGGAAGTCCCTTTGCATACGAATCAGCAGGAGGATGGGATGTCCACAAGAAAAGAAGAGCAGCAGGAAGCCTGAAGAATGAACTTTGGGGTGATATAAGGGGCGCAAAAAGACACAGGGGGCATCCATCACTTGGGGGATTCCAGGGGCCAGAGCTCTTGAAATCACAGAGCGTTGGCTCTTTTGCCCAAAGAGGTTGATGTCTCGGGGAGCTGAGTGTAGGTGAGAAACCTGCTCACCAAAGATGGTCTCTTTCTGAAACTACGTTGTGTCTTAGAAGTGTATTTTCACTTCGAATCATAGACTTTAAGGTCAGAAGGGACCATTATGATCATCTAGTCTGACCTCCTGCACAACGCAGGCCACAGAATCTCACCCACCCACTCCTGTAACAAACCCCTGACCTACGTCTGAGCTATTGAAGTCCTCAACTCATGGTTTAAAGACTTCAAGCTGCAGAGAATCCTCCAGCAAGTGACCTGTGCTCCACGCTGCAGAGGAAGGCAAAAAACCCCCAGGGCCTCTGCCAATCTGCCCTGGAGGAAAATTCCTTCCCGAACCCAAATATGGCCATCAGCTGAACCCTGAGCACGTGGGCAAGACTCACCAGCCAGACACCCAGGAAAGAATTCTCTGTAGTAACTCAGATCCCACCCCATTTAACATCCCATTATAGGCCATTGGGCATATTTACCGCTAATAGTCAAAGATCAATTAATTGCCAAAATTAGGCTAGACTTCTGTTTGCTTGTAACCCCCATCTATCTTTATTCCTTATACTTGGCATCATTTAATCCTCTCTCTGTTGGATTAAATAAACTTGTTTTACTTTTGATCCAAACCAACCCAGCGCTGGGATTGAACTGAGGGTGTATGTCAACGCCCAGTTACATTAACGAGCTGCAGTGTATTGACTCCGTAAAGACGCAACGAACTCACTAACGTCTGTGAGTGTCCCAGGAGAGGGTTGGACATGACCCAAGCAGGCGGACTGGGGTAAGTCTAGGGCCAGGGGCAGGGTGTTGGAGTCACTCTGCAAACAGTAACCGGGCAGTGGAAGCCAGGCTGTGACTCACATGCTGGCAGCCGGGATCCGGGCTGTGAGCCAGAGCAGCAGAGCACTAGAGGCCCCCAGAACTGCAGGGCAGGTGAGGACAGAACCCCCCGCTGGTCTGGGTTGAACCCCAAAACATCACAGTGTCGTTAATGGGCTACGCACTGTGCACGACCCCACGAGAGAGACAGCCCCTGCCCTGAGGAGCTCACAATGTAACAGGACAGATAATGCCCACCAGGAGAGCCAGAGGGTAATGCAGGCCCAGGGCCGCATTGTGTCCTTAGGAGGAGGCGGCACCAGGCGTTAAGAGAGCGCCGCAGACGCTTGGCTCTGCCCATCAGCACCGCCACCCAGGCTGGGCCCAGTCCCGCAGAGGGCAGCACTCGCACCAAACAGCCCTAGCACGAGGGGCAGTGCAAGGGCAGGGGACGTATCCCTGCCACACGCACGGCCAGCCACACAGGACTGGGGGACACTCCCCCCTCTCCCAGGCTGGCCTACCCCTCAGAACCGCGCTCTCTCCAGCGCCCGATGCCGGCGGCAGGACTTGGCCGACGCTCGCCGGGCCCCTTAAAGGAGGGCTTGGAATGAGGCGAGGGGAGCCTGGCACACAGGGGCGGGGCGCCAGGAGCAGGAACGACGGGAAGGAGGCTGAGGCTGCACCGGCCTGGAAGACAGTCAGACGTTCTCCCTCCATCCAGCAGCGCCGCTCCAGAGGCGGGAGCAACGTTAGCCGCGCTTGGCCTCCCCGCTCAGACGGACGGCGTCCCCGCAGCTGGGTCTCGCCATCTCCGCTGCCCCCCGGCTCCCTCCCCTGAAGCTGCACCAAATGCTGGAGCAGCGGGGAGAGAATTGCCGACAGCCCCTGGCGTACACAAGGCCCCTGTCAGAGCCCGAGCGTGCAGGGAAAGCTCTAGGAGCGGCCACTGGTTTCGGACGCCTCCGGGGACCCACCCGGATGCCTCAAGCAGCCGCTTTGGGAAAATGTTGGCCTGTCCCCCTCCCCCAGTTCTGGGGCTCCACCTCCCCAGCTGCACAAGGGGGCTAGAGACACCCATCTCAGAGGCGAGGCCGAATCCCTGATGTCGGCGAAGGGCAGGGGAATGGCGCTACAAAAGCACTAAGCCACGCCCGAGGGAGGCCCGGCAGTTCGGGGTAGATTCTCGGCCGGCCATGTGAGCAGTCCAGCATCCATTCCTGCCAGAGCAGCTTCCCCGGATACTCAAAGTGGACAGTGAACTGGGACATAACCCGCAGATTCCTGGGTTCGACCCCTGGAGCTGCCTCCCAGCCCGACCTGGGCTGTGTGCTCTTTTCTCTCACTTTACCACGCCCAGTACAGGCACAGATCTGCCACATGCACCCGGGCGGCTCGGGCCTGGTAGCTCGGCAGAGGGCTGCACCCACTCGGTGCAAGGCCCCAGAAACAGTCAGCAGGGCACGGCGGAGACCCGGCTGGCGCAGGGCCCTGGGGACGACAAACAAGGCCTTTCACCATTAAGTCGCCAGTTCAAATCGGCCCCAAGTCCTTAGTGAGCAACTGGCCTAGGAGACTTAGAGGGTTTGCCACAGGCCATGTTGCAACCAGCCGCCTTGTCAGCAGTAAATGCCAGGGCGCGTGGGGAGGTTAAACTCCTCTCTCACCCCGTACGGCAGGGTGCAGAAGCTGCTCCTTTCCTGTGGACACAGGCTGCTGCCTGCCAGCCAAGACCCACAGGCAGTCCCGCTGGAGGGCTGGAGCTCCGGATCGTGCATGGGGCCACGAGCACAGATGGGGTAACAACCTGCACCCGATGGCTGGGCCCAGGGTTTGCTGCAGTGTGGAGGCTTGGGGAACATCAGAAGGCTTGACAGGCTCCCCACAGCCCCCGTGCCCCATGTGAGGGACCCAGGGCAGCTGGGGCCGGGATGAAGAATGTGCACAGACGGCAGCTGCAGGCGGGTTGGCTGGGTGACATTATCTGGGGGTGATTTAGTGCTGATGGAGCTGGCCCGAGCCCAGGCGCTGTGCACCCCCTGCCCTCAAACAGCTCAGCCAGGTCCAGCTGCCACCCACCAGAGTGGAGATGTGGGTGCCCTGCTATTCCAGCCCTGCCAGTGCCCCGAAATCCCAACCCACCAGTCCCCTTTCCATTCCAGTGCTTGGCCCCAAACACCCAGCTCTGCTGATGCCCCTCAATCCTGACCCACAGCCCCCCGCCCCATGCTATTGCAACCCTGGTCCCCCATACCAGAGTCTGTCCATCCTGCCCTGCCCCCCCATGCTGCCCCAGACCCGACTCCATCCCAAGCAGAGGTGCCACTCATGGCCAAATAACCCATGTGATGGTTTATTTCACATCCAGACTGAGATCTCCCATTGGCCCCTGCCACGAACCAGGGTTTGACCTCCTCTTGCCGGGGGGGAAAGGCCCATGCGCCACCCCACAGCTCCACGCATCGCTTCCGCGCCAGGCTGGGGGTTTCTTTGTCTCAGCAATTGCAGTTTGGCCCCTTTAAGAACGGATCCCAGTACAGAGCCCTCTCCATTGAAATGCGAAGCACACCGGCTCTCCACCAACTCTGCTTAAAATATGGGTCAAGCCAACCAGCTTGGGAGCCCCGGTCACGTGGGATCACCTGCATCTCGCGTGACAGGCTGGCAGGTGAAAAAATTAACTGCTCTTTGGGGGAGGGGCAGGGTGGAGCAAGAACTTGAACCTCCTCTACCAGCAGCTGCCCCTGCCACCCCCGCTCCTCCCTCGGGCAGCCTCTGCCTGCCGCTGTGACTCCCGTAAGCAGAGGGGCCCAAAGTCCCTGACCAACGACCCCGGTTCTCTCACTAAGGACCGAATCCTTGGAAATCGCCTCCAGGCCCCATTGCAATCCATGGGAGCGGAGCACGCCCAGCTTTGGGCCCCAAATCAGTGACCTGCTAACACATCCCAGCCCCCGCTCCCATCCCCCTACAGAGAAGTACAGCACCATGTACGCCTGCCCCCGACTTCCACCCACCCACTCCTCCGGCTGCACAACCCACCTCCCCGGTGATGCACAGGCGAGGGACCCAACGGGAGATTTAACTATTCCCTAGCCAGTGCTCACGTCATGCGCAAATGCAGCCAGCAGCATGGAAGGGGCCCGGGGCGACCAGGGTGTAAGGATCTAGCTGGATTTGGCCGCTAGGCCTGCCTCGTGGCTTTAAATCTGCCCCTGCCCGCACCGGGCCGCAGCCTGCCCTGTCCGGACAGCACGAGCACAAACCACAGTGCCAGATTCCCACTGAATTACATAGAAAGCAACAAGTGCAAACCCATCTTCTCTCCTCTCTCCCCTTAGCCTATCAATAACCCATGCGGTCAGATGCTTTTCTCAAAAAAATTATCCACGCACAGCTTGTCTCCTGGGCTGATCCCAATTCAGCAGAGTTTGTCTCTCGGAGGGAGATTGCTGCAGCTGAATTCAAAGGACAATCCCCCTCCCTCCCTCCTCCCCGACTTTTCCGTGGAACTGCCACAGCTGCAACTTTACCCGTCCCCAGAATGACCAGTGACAGCGGCCAGCGCAGCCGCGTACAGCCCCCTACGCATGGCACAGGAGTCCTGGGGGCTCAGAGCCAGCCGCGGTCGGGAAGGATGCTTGGGCATAACCCAGAGACAGGCTCTCGAGCGAGGATGCTCTCAACACAAAAGAGGGATGGGGGGGTGGGGGAGGGCGTTCTGCATTTTGCAGCTGCCCTGGTGTTTCAAAAGCGGGGTGGGGGGGGAGGACCTTCAAAGCTAACGGTAACGAATCATGCATCACAATCCCCGCGACCACCTCCCCACTTACCCCTAATTTCCTGCTCTTCATTTTCACGTAGCCCTGTTTGACGATGTCGTTAAAATTCGTAGCCATGGCGTAGCCCTCTGCAGCCGGGATCCACTCCCAGGGAGCTCCAGGCTTTTCCCTGTCCGCTTTCCTTCGTCTGTCTTTCCCACCCCCCCTCGCTCCTCCTTCTGCGTTCACCTGTTTTCAGATCCTCCCGGGTCCGGGTCGGGGTCCTCCTCAGCATTGTTCTAGCAGCCCTCATGCTCTCCTCCTTCCCGGTACTGGCTGTAAAATAAAAATGACAGATAGATTAGAGATAGTGACATCTTCCCTTGGTTCCCCCCTCCTGGCCTGCCCACTTTTCTCTTTCTGGCTGAACCATTCGGGAAAAACCAAGGTGCATCATACAGAAGAGGAGAAATGGAACAGTCCAGTGGTTAACCCCTCGATTCTTTCTCGAGATGCACAAGGAACAACTTTCTCCATGCCTGTGAATCTGCTGCAGCTCCAAGAGGGGAACCAAGTCAGGTGTGCGGGGATGAGACTTCACAGCAGGGATGTAACCGGGGCTGCAGCAGGCCCTGGAGAAATCATCGCCGATGAAGGCTCTCCAGAGCTTTAATGCACTACAGAGGCAAATCAAAGCAGGAGGCTTGAGCTACTAAATAATGACATCATCTCACAGATCTACAGCCCTTTTCGTCTCCAACGATCCCAAAACACTCCAACCAACTGAAGAAGCCAGCTGTACCGCAAATCAATCCATCTACCACTGACCCCGGGAGCCAGGAAAGCGATGGCAGAGATGGCACATGTTACATAGTGACCTAGCAGCCAATCAAGCCTGGACGCTTCTGACAAACAGGGGATCAAGCCCCCAAAACAGTGAGTCACTTGCTCCTCTCTGACGGATCTTTTTTTTTAAAATATACCTGCGCACCACTTGTATACCTTTTCATGCATCGAAATGCAGCCACTGCTGGGGTGGAACCTGTCTGACAGCATACAGAAAAGGCCCGTCTACGTGGCGAGAGCAACCAAGTCAACGGTGTCGTGTCTGAAACACTGTTCCACCACATAACACGGACGGGACCTAAGCATGCTCTCAGCCTGCCACGGCCCCAATATGGAAAACCATGCCTGATGAACACCCAAAATGACAAGCACCTAAACACTGTGTGTGTAGGAAACTTAAACTATGCGGGCTTCCCTCCTTTAGCCTCAATCTTTATTTCTGTCAAATAATTCTCCGAGAGCGGGAATGTAGGCCATTTTAGGATTAAAATGAGCGACAGCTCTCAAAAATGAGAGACATTTCTTAGATACCAACCCAAGCAGATCTGCTCCCACGTCAGTGCCCTGTCCTGCAGGAGGGCTGCAGCAGAAATGGGGTTTAGGTCCCATCAACACAACAAGGCACAACAATATTGGAATTGTGTCAGGACACAAGCAGGATGTAGCCAGGTCCAGTGACCCGGATGATTTTGTATTGTAGCCTGGCCCGTAGGCTGCACACGACAGTTTAGGACAGGAAGTGCAGAATGACACCGCATTGACTGGGGGCGGGGGGGGGACACTTACGCAAGCACAAGAGAATTACACGGTTTGGAATAGGACCAGGATGCTGGAGCTAATGCCCCAGCTTTTGGGAAACACGTTGCGGGGTCTTTCATGGCCACAAAGGGTCAGCGCTAGGAACTCCCATGCAAAAGAATTGCCGACACTGCAGTGGAGCGTCCGACATACGGTTCGCTGCCCTGAGGCGGAGTTATGGGCGCCAGCACGGAGGGGCTGGCACCATGACCGGATTACCAACCCCAGGAGAAAGCAGACAGTGCCAGAATCCCATGGCCAGAGACGGGAGGAAGATGCCAGCACATGGACCGATGGCACTGCACAGTTCCTGGCTCTCCCCCCGAGAGGCGCTCGCTTCTATCCAGTGCTGCCAGGCCAGTGCCAGGGTGGCTACGGGCCACTGCTGTGTTACCAGCCCTCAGGGATCTCGTGCACACACAGGGCCAAGCTGCAATCAGCTGACACGCCAGCAGTCCCAGCAGAGCCAAAGGGGCTGCTTGCGTTTGTAAAGTGATCATAACGTGGCCCTGCGGGTGGGGGGGGGGGGTCTGTTCTCAGGGAGGGACGCCGGTCGTTGAGGTTTGCTGCTCAGAGCTCCCCATGCGCCACAGACACGCCCCGCTGGGGAGCCCTGCGCCACGCATATCTAGTGCCAGGGTGGCGTAACGGCACGGAGCAGGATCACGTTACCGGCCTCGGGGCGCGGAACCGGTGCCAACATCGTAGTGCTAGCTCCAGGCTGGCTGGGGTATTGGTGCCAAGGTGGAGTTACCAGCAGCTGGGTGGATTTCCTGGCGCCAGAGCTGCTTTAGTGAATCAGAATCGGGCTCCCAGCGCAAGGGTGCAGATCCTGGTTTCCAGGAGGGGGAGAACAGCACCAGGGAGGAGTTCTTGGCATCAGGCATGAATCATCAGAGCTTTTAACACCACGGCAGGGTTCCGGGCGCCAGGTAGACTGGCAAGGCGAGGGTGGGACAGGGACACCAACGTCTGTGCCACGAGTTTCTCTCTGCCAGAGCTGACAGCAGCACGGCATAAATTAATCTCTCCGAAGCCTCGCGTTCCTAATGAGGAACAGATGGGACGGCCTGCTTGGCACATTCAAGCAATGAGAGTGGAAAGGCAAAGAGCTCAAGTGCGGTTCTGCAGATTTCCACCTGGAGCATCTGTCCACCCATCCATCTCTGCACATCTTCTTCCTGTCCAACCATCCACCTCTCTGTTGTCCCTCAAGACCTCTAACCTGTCTCAGTGGCCCCTTAACACCACTGAATTGCAACCCTCCCTGCTCCGACATTGCCCTCTCCCTTTTCTTTCATCGCCTCCCCCGTTTTTTGCCTTTTCTCTCTCTTCTGAAGCCTGACACCAATATGCTACCTCTGGGGGAGAGGGATAGTCAGGGACTGAATTGGAAACAAATGTTGTGGTACTCTCCCAAGCTACAGACCAAGTTCCACACCCTGGACACTCAAACTAGACTCCACTCACAGCAGGCTCCCTAATTTGTGAGACTGTTTCCTTTACTGCATGCCTCGATCAGCAGTGAAACAGCTAACAATGCTGAGAGTTAACCAGCCATTGTTAGGTTTCAGAGTCAACATCTCATCATATCATAGAATATCAGGGTTGGAAGGGACCTCAGGAGGTCATCTAGTCCAACCCCCTCCTCATCATCTCATTCAGATGAATGGGAAAGTTCAGGCTGCCCAAGGCAGATATTGCTACAGCACTCTCACTCTGGTCCCACTTTGAAAGCTCTTTGCAATCACGAGGGATTTGAGACTTTTTAAAAAGGGAAACTTAGATCCGGGAGAACAAATCCCAGCTCATCAAGCCACTGCCACCCAGCTCGCTTGATCAGGAACACCTGGCATTTGAGATGCCCTCTAAGAAAACACAGTAGAAATGTTTCACAGATAAACCTTCAGTGTTACATCATTATTTTGTGCAGCAATCATAGGGATGGGCAAACTGGCCGGGGTAGAATAAGGACCAGCCCAAAATTACTCATCCCAAACCTTCTTAACTTGCATTTTAAACCATTTTTCCACTCTTGCGCTACCTGATTTTGGCTAGGGCTGGAAGTGAAACGGCTGTTATCCCATAAGAACGGTTTTTCTCTCTCTGTTTTCCAACCCAGCCGCAAGCAGGCAGCATCAAATACTCAGCAGCGTGCTCGGTGGGCTGCGTACACTGGAAATGGCGATGTCTGTTTTCTGCCTCCTGCACTTTTACATTTCTAAGAAATTCACCTACTTGCAGAGGCAGCAGCCATATTGCTCTCAGAGCTGCTGCTGCGGCCTGTTCCAGTGGGGAGGCACACACCACGCTCTTTCTGACGGAGACTTTACTTTTGTTCTTTCTTTGCATTGTTGTTCCTTAATCGAACAAAGGAAACCATTTAAGACAAGAAGTGTGCAGCTGCCCATTCCCACACTGGCGCGCTGGATCTAAAGCTCTCAGGCTTCAGGCACGTTTAGATCCAGACCTAAACTCTGTGGTTCAGAAGCATCTCAACAGGAAATCTGCAGTGTTAAGAGCCTCTGAGAGCTCTGGGAAGCCCCTGACCACTTATCTGACCAGAACCTATACAGCTTTTGGCAAGAGGAGCGGGCTGGGATGAGGAAGGGGTGAATCCTTCTTTAGCCCAATCCTGGATTGTTGTTGCAAGAGGCCCTGTTATTTTATGAAACAGACTCTGTTTTACCCCAGCACAATCCTGTCTGCAAAATACATTTCTCTTGCATTTAAGACATAAAAGCCGTGGGTGGTTTTTGTTTGCTTTTTAAAGGGGCACTGACAAAGGAGGGGAGGGGGGGAAACGTACCACCAATTTCCCCTTTTTCCTGTTGTAATTCCCTAGCTGCCTTATATCCCCAAGACAAAGGCTTCCACGACAATTTCCTGGAACAGGCAAACAGAAGCAAACCACTGAACGCAGCTCAGCATTTATGACGAACCCTACAGCAACAAACGAGGGTGTGCAGCAGCCCATACCTCTGAGCATCCCTACAAACCAGTGTGTGGCACTCTGTCTTTATGTGCAACCCTACAATAACAAACCAGTACATGGAGCCTACGACCAACCTGACCGTCAGAAACCTCTGATGCAGCTCACGGTGGAAGAGCACTCCTACAACAACAAACTAATGCATGCATCTCCCGGTTCATGACTAACCCTACCATCATAAATCCGTGGGGCTCACCTGGGATGAAGGGGGGGGGGGGGGAAAAACTACAGAGACAAGGAAACAGGGCTCGTTTTCCTGCCTCTGAAGGGCGTTCTGCTGTTATGAAACATGCCGTCCCCTACATGTTTTAGAGAGTTGTAAGCAATTATCTTCCAAGTCAGCGTCTGCGAATCTGTGGCCACAGCGCTCCGACAGCGTAAGGCCACGTGTGGTTTTTACCACGTGCTCTGCATAAAGTACTCGCAGCGCCGGGTGGGTTTGCTGAGGGCACCCAGCGCTGGTAAACAGGCACCAGATCCAACAGCCCTAGAGACAAGAGGCCTCCACACCCGAGAAAGGCGCCGGGCAGTGCCAGCTTCCCCGGGGGCATTCACTCTGCTCAGTGCTGCTGCTGAGAGCAAAGACACCAGCCGTGATGGCGGAGCGCCGGGGTGTCAATGTTCATTCCCGAGAGGCCGGCCCCGACAGGTGCCGGGCTCCCCGCACACTCCACAAAGCCAAAAGGGAACAATGACACTCAGGCACCCAACTCATTTCCTGTGGGCCCCCAAGTAGCCAGGAGACAGCAACGATATCCCAGTCCTGAAGAAGAGCTCTGTGTAAGCTCAAAAGCTTGTCTCGCTCACCCACAGAAGTTGGTCCAATAAAAGATATCACCTCCCCTACCTTATCTCTCAAGGATTGTATACTGTGCCCATCACCGTGGTATCTGAGCTATCAAGTCCTGCGGCCAGTCTACCTAAGGCCGTGGCCTTCGGACGCTCCTAAGAAGGCAGCGAGCGTCTCGCTTTCTTCCTAAAGGCAACCGCCATCTACCGCACACACCACCCTGCCTACGCCAGCCCAGCCGGAGCCTCTCCCAGCAAGTCACGGAGTCTGCACGTTAAATAATTCACGCAATTCAAAGCCATCATAAAAACCAACAGAATTACTCAGAAGCCAAACACTGCCGGCCCAGCTTTGCGTGGCGGAGGCGCTGTGGCTTGTGTCTCCGTCCCAGGGTCCACGGCAAGAGAATTCCAAAGCTGATCTCGACCAAAGGGGGAGAAGCCTGGGCCCTATCTGGGACCAGAGCGTGTGACCCACCAGCGATGCAGTGGGTATCTGCAAACCACGTGGCTCATGCTCAGTTCACTACCACAGCTGATGGTAACCTGTCTTCACTGCTGGCGGCTGGCACATGATTCCTGTTCATTGGTTCAGGACAATATTTATGCTGCAAAATGACACTAGGGATAACAATATCAAGCTTTTCTATAGGTCAGTATCATTATCCCCATTTTACAGACGGGGAAACTGAGGCACAGAGCTATAGTGTGACCTGCCCATGGTCACCCAGCAGGCCAGTTGCAGAGACAAGACTAGAACCCAGATCCCCCAAGCCCAGATCCCACGCTCTATCCGCTAGGGCAGCCTGCCTCTCACATGGAGAACTCTGGAAGCCCAACACTAATGACATGACATGACAGTAATGGTGCCTGAATATCTGAGCAGGCCATTCCTCCCTCTTCTCAGACCTCCCTGTGGCAGAACGTCCCACAGTCCATTGCCCCATGTTGCTGGTGCCATGTGTGTACCAGGCGTTCTCCCCATTGCTAGGACGCCGTGGGGTAGCTGCCCCGATTTTCCCAGGATGCACGGCTACAAAGAGGAAGCGTGGTAGCGGAGGATACATGCTCTAGACAGATACACAGTTGTGTTGTCAAACACAGCTGCTATGTGCCGTGGCGGATTAGCCACTGGGCCAACAGGGCCCGTGCCCGGGGCCCCAGAAAAATACATTCCTGACGGGGAGCGGAGGCTTGCCCCGGGGGGGGCAGGTGGAAGCCCGCTGGAGCACAGAAGGTGGGAACCTGGGGTGGGGGTTGGGGGGAGAATGCAGGCAGAAGAGGTGGGGAGGGGCCCACACTTGCTCTGGCCAAGGGCCCACAAAACCCTAATCCACCCCTGGCTATGTGGACCCAACTCACCCAAGTTGGTTGGAACCAGGTCAGAGGCGAGAATCCTAAACTGGTTTTGATTGTAGTGGAGCGAGGACTTTAAAACTGTGGGTTGCTCTTGTGGGGCTGGAAGGAGCATTAGGGGATTTGAGCAGCAGCGTTAATAAGGTGAAATTAACAGGGAGAAAAAGCTTAATGTCCGGGAAAGCGATCTACTCGGCCTTCACCCTATAACAATTACCATGTCGGGGAGCCCAGTAACGGCCCACAGGGCCTCCTTTATAACACAGCTGTGCCTGGACAATTTGTGAACCAACAGCGGCATCTGGACTGTGCAGCCCCATACTACCAAATCGTGCGGCAGCCCTGGGCTGTACTTCTACACCCATCTGGTTTAGCTACATTGGGCATTTCCGGGTTGCAACCAGCTCTCCCAGCATGCCTGGCTTTCTAACAGGACCCCAGACTCTGAAAGGGAAGGGGTGGGAACCCCATTGCTCAGCACCTTTGAACTGGATCTGGCCACAGCGCTGGGAGCCGTGCAATACAGAATGATCTATAGCAGGGGAAGGAGTCGATGGGACAAATTAGGAGCCCCAGAACAGATACGGCTTGGCCAGGTCTGTTGCTTCCTGAACGTGCACTGGGCCCAGCTGCACATGGACAGGGCGGACCGAAAGCTCCCTGGACACGGTGCTACCGTACCAAGCACTGTGCATCCGTGTTCACTCTCACTGACCCACGGCAGGGCACTGAAGAGGCTGGTCCAGGCTCTCAGGTCCTCAGAATCCTGCCACCCACCCCAGGCAGGTGCTCATCTGCATTGGAAGGTGAGGGGAGACTCTAGAGGGGGCGGCAGGGGTGGGGAGCGGCTCAGTACAAACCTCTCTCACTCCACCCAGAGAGGAGCAGGAGACAAAGCTCGGAGGGGAGCCCGCTAGCTGGATTTCCTTCCCGGGCTCTGGATCAGGATTCAAACAGCCTTAGTCATGTCTATTCCCCTGCTAGAAGTTGGCCTTGACATCTCTGCCCAGCGAGGCCCCTGCATTTTGGCCCTGACACTGCACGCGACCTGCCCTCTCTTTCCCTAGGGGCACATGTCATCATCCAGCAGCAGGCGAAGGAGAGGGATGAACAACGTGGCCAGCAGCCTCTCCTCTGGAAGCGCCCCCCCAGCAATGAGCACAGCTGAGACTCCGAAAAGCTGCCCCTCCCAGCGCTGGACAGGAAGACATGGAATAGCTTCCCACCGCAAAACCAGGTCATCATGAGAACAGCAGGGGAGCTGGGAAGGCAGAGTGAGGCCACCTGTCCGGATTCATTCTCCCGCAAGCCCCAGCATCCCCGGCAGCCGCTGCTCTGAAGGGAGGGGAGCCGGAAAAGCCGACCCGCAATCTCAGCTCAGGATGCAAGGAGCCAGAGCAGGGGCTGAGCAAGGGGGCCGACTCCACCGGGCCAGGGCTGCGCTGAGATAGGGAGCTATCTAACCCACTGCCACAGCAGCTGGAGCAGCCGGGGACCGGTCTGAGCTCGGGGCAGCCAGAAGAGAGGCAGGTGTGGAGGGGCTGTGCAGACAGCGAGGCAGAGAACACGAGGACGCCGTATCTGAGGGAAAGGGGGGACGATCGGCTGGGAAATGGAGAGTACAGCACCCCTAAGCTCTAGAGGTCGGGCTAGCGTGGCTGGCGAACACCTCTCATCACAACCTGTGGTCTGGGGGGCCTCAGAGAAACCAAGCTTCTGAATCTCATCCACTCCCTATCTGTGCAAAGCATTAAACCACCCGACAGGTGCTCAGCATGTGAGATCCACCTGTGCGAGAGCAGAGGGCACTGTGTGGGGCCCCGGGCGGAACTGAGGGGCATCTGCAGGGGTAAGGGAGGGAAACCTGGGGCTGGGATAGCAAGGGGCCTGCAAGCCAGGATTGAGGGGCACTGGCAGAGCTGGGGGAGGAGGCCCCGGGGCTGGGATAGCAGGGGGGCTGCAGATCAGGATTGAGGAGCACTGGCAGACCTGGGGGAGGCCCCAGGGCTGGGATAGCAGGGGGGCTGCAGGGCAGGATTGAGGGGCACTGGCAGAGCTGTGTAAGGGAATTTTGCACAGCACTTGTCGGGCCCCCTATACCGGCGTGCAGGCAAATCCATCAGCCCCTGGATTTCACAGCTCCCGGTTAGGGCCTGCTCCTGCTCGCGT
Organism: Natator depressus; assembly: GCF_965152275.1. Classification (NCBI taxonomy): domain Eukaryota; kingdom Metazoa; phylum Chordata; order Testudines; family Cheloniidae; genus Natator; species Natator depressus. The sequence goes on along the minus strand of NC_134245.1, from coordinate 7,175,996 downwards.
GCAGCCGGGAGGGTTCGGCCCCAGACTTACACAAGCGCAGAACTGGAGTCACAACAGCAGAAGGAGCACGCGAGCGACAACTCAGAGGGAAAACCCGCGCAGCGGCACCTCTCCCAATGGAGACCAGTGGCTTCCAAAAAGCAAGACCTTAACGCCCACGGCGCACACGCAGCCAGTCCGAGCTCGTGAGAGCAACACCTGCCAGTGCGGGCTTTAGATTGTAAACATCTTCTGGCAGGGCCCTGGTCCTGTCTTCTACATCTGGGTGACTTGTAACCGGCTACTGATGTCGAGAACACCCAGAACGGGAGGGTACAGCAGTCCCCAGGCACTGTCCCCTGGCCCGACACACAAGTGATTTCCCCTTGTTGCACAGGACACCATCACAGTGCTGCTGATGCAGGGGGTATAGGGAAGGGGGTATTTTCCCCCTACAGCTTATTCATGGAGTAAGAGGGAACTGGGGGGAATTTGACGAAACGGTTAGGCAGGGTGTCGCCAAACCAGGAAAAGAGCCTGTCCAACTGGGACATGGGAAACAGGAGCCTCCCACCCAAAGCTGGCTCATTTGCTGGTCGTTGGGTTTGGCATGCGGGTGCTGGTGGCCTGTGATGTACAGGAGGTCAGCCTGGAAGATCTGGTTGTCCAGTCTGGCCTTAAACTCCATGACTCCAGAGTCAACTTCTCCGGTTGTGTAGCTCACACTTCACCAATGTGCAGCAGGTTTTGTTACAGGCAACGAGCGCAGAATTTCGACGGTGCCCATATACCTCAGCTTGGTTGGACTCCTTGCATGGACAGCTCAATACAGTGAGCTAACAGTCCCCTGGGCCTCTCTGTACCAAAGATGGGCATTGTGTGGAACACCTCCAAGAGCCAGAACCCCTTTGGAGACCAAAGCGTCAGGACTGTGAGGAGGACGACGCGGTTCCTGCTTGCCTACAAAGTCTCCATTCAGCAGGCCTCCGGGTCTTAGCCTTCCTACGCTTCCACTCAAGCCTAGGGTTTGAGAAGAGGAGGGGGAATTATCTAGTGTGATGCCCGGGGCGTGACTGGGGCTCAGAGGATGGAATTATGAACCCTCACTGAACACGGTTGGATTCAATGGGGATCAAGCTAACTAGGTTCTATGGAAATCGCTCAGCGAGGAGCTCTCGAATTTCCAGAACATTCTGCCTGCTCTGGAATTCCAGAGGTGGTCTGGAGAGAGGGCGTGGTCAGGCCAGGGGATCGAAAACTTCTCTTCTTCCATGCGGGAAGGGCAAATGCAGCCGGGCCATCAGGACGAATCCTGGGTCGAGGGCTGCAACGAGCCCGGGCGGCAGTCTGCCATGGGAGGGATGGTGGCCCTGGTACAGAGGATTTTTAAAGCTAGACACCACAAAGCACTAAGGACTCTCCCACAGAGAACAATCCTGTACTGGAGAACTGAACAATAATGGGTCTCTCCTGTCTCTATGTTTCACAGGGTTAGTCTCTTACAGGCCTCCAGTCCAGGTCAGCCTACACGGTGGCAGAATCTCAAGCACTCTCTCTAAAGCCTCCATTCTAGCAGCTGCAGCCGTCTGGTGGGTCACCCCCGGAGACATACCCTCTGCTGACAGGGGTGTCCTTGGAAGAGACACAAGGGGCTGTTGTTGGAAGCAGCAAGCACTCCCTTCACCATCCTAACCCTGGAGAGGTATCAGACAGCAGATAATGGGATCTTTCCCCATCACCTGCCTTCCAGCCACTAACTTCACCTGCCTTCCAGCCACTAACTTAGGAAGCTTAGGAAGGAGCCTACGGGTCATGGCCACTGCAGGGTTCTGACACCTTCAGAGACAGGCTCCCAGCCTAGACCGAACACTGGCCCCATGCAGTAGGGCTAGGTTCCTCACCAGCCCGCAGAGAATCCTGTACCCGGGCTCTTCCTGGGTGGATTGTTTTCTAAACAAACACTATTGCCAAGGAATCCAGCAGGTTAACAAATAACCTTGGGAGAGAAAAGAGCTCGCAGCAGGGTGATCTTATCTTATCAGAGGCCTTTGGAAATGACTAGGCAGGGCTCCTGCTGTCTCTGCTGTGGGCCTCCTACCCCCAGCACATTGATCTTATCAGGGTTTCTCCTACCCTAGGAAAGTAAAAGCCACACATCCAGCTGTCTGCTCCGCGGGTTCTGTCCTATCACCAGCCAGGGACCTTCAGCAGGGTTTGTGAAAACTATGTGCTGACCACACCCTTATTGTCTCCACTGCAGAGTCACATCCTAAAGCAACGTGATCTTATCAGGGTGTGATGGGGGGCGGGGGCGGTACAAGAGGAGTTACAGGTTCCTTAAGTGCATGCCCGGGGGGGGGGGGGGGGGCCTCAGTCTGTGACCATGCAGCTCTCTGTGATGTGGGACCCCATCTCTCAAGCAAGCCAGGTGGAACAACCCCAGGTGGGACGCAGCTCACACGTCCGCAGCCATGGGGAAAGTTGCAATGCAGGCTCCCAGAGGTCCTGGGAAATGCGCCTTCATCCCCCGGCTGCGTCACTGCCCCCAGGAAAAGCACAGATCAACTTCTGCCCGATTCCTTCCTGCCCACTCACAGGCTCTGCCTCACTTTGCGACCTTGGGCAAATCACTAACTTCTCTGTGCCTCGGTTTCTCTGTTTGCACAATGGGGATAATACCACCCAGAGGTGTTGCGTGTCTAAATTCGTTCCCGAGTCCGAAGTGCTTTGAGAGCCTAGGATGGACGGTGCTATGGAGAGACAGAGCATCACTGCCATTCTCCTCACCTGGTTCCCCTCTGGGCTGGCTGGTCTTTGCTGAGATCGGGGGAGGTGAAGAGATTCAGGCTCCTGGCCGGGCTCCACTGAGCACCGCACAAGAGCAGGCGCCCAATCAACTCAGCACCCGAAAAGATCCTCTCTGAGACGCAGCAAAACAGGAGGGAATGGGACGGTGGGCTAAGTGAATTAGGAACCAATCAGTGATGGGATCGCCAAGGGGTCACAGAGGAATCCCCCCATCTGGAGCACCGTTCTGGAGGAACTTTTCCCACCACTCTGGAGTTGGGGTGGAAGGACTGCTCCAGCCCAGGAAAGCTTTAGCGAGGCATGAAATACAGAGCTCCCCAGAGAGAGGGGTTTCTTTCCTGGGGCTACTTTAGAAAGAGGAGACAGGCCAACCCCCTGGGGTGAGCCGGCAGACCCCTAAGGAGGAGAGAACTTCGTCAGGCCCAGGGTGTTAGACAGAGGGGAAAGATCCGGGGGGGCCACTAGAAGGGGTGTTCAGGACTGTTCCTCCAGCTCTGGGCTCCTTTAAAAAGAAACAGCCCCATGGCCTCTACACCCGGCTGTTGGGATGGAAAAGAGCATCCTGATGCGGGTCCCCTATAGCAGGGGATGGGGCGGTGGGTACCCCAGGGGGTGCCCTGTTGGGGGTCCCTATAGTAGGGGCAGTGGGTACCCCAGGGGGTGCCCTGATGAGGGTCCCCTATAGCAGGGGTAAGGGTGGTGGGTTCCCCAGGGGGTGACCTGATCCGGGTCCCCTATAGCAGGGGTAATGGCAGTGGTACCCAAGGGAGTGCCCTGATGCGGGTCCCCTATAGCAGGGGAAGGGGACATGACTACCCCAGGAGGTGCCCTGATGCGGGTCCGCTATACCAGGGGCGGTGGGTACCCCAGGGAGTGCCCTGATGCGGTTCCCTATACCAGGGGTAAGGGCGGTGGGTACCCCCAGGGGCAGGGTCGCTGGGTACCCCAGGGGGTGCCCTGATGCGGGTCCCTATAGCAGGGGTAAGGGTGGTGGGTACCCCAGGGGGTGCCCTGATGCGGGTCCCTATAGCAGGGGTAATGGCGGTGGGTACCCCCAGGGGCAGGGTCGCTGGGTACCCCAGGGGGTGCCCTGATGCGGGTCCCTATAGCAGGGGTAAGGGCGGTGGATACCCCAGGGGGTGCCCTGATGCGGGTCCCCAGAGGCAGGGTCGCTGGGTACCCCAGGGGGTGCCCTGATGCGGGTCCCCTATAGCAGGGGTAAGGGCGGTGGGTACCCCCAGGGGCAGGGTCGCTGGGTACCCCAGGGGGTGCCCTGATGCGGGTCCCCATAGCAGGGGTAAGGGCGGTGGGTACCCCCAGGGGCAGGGTCGGTGGGTACCCCAGGGGGTGCCCTGATGCGGGTCCCATCCTTGGCTCTCCCCCGGGGACTCCCGAGCGCCCGGCTCCTGCGGGCTCGGTGCCCCCCAGCGCGGCGGCGGCGGCGGCTCCTACCTGCCCGGCCCCGGCGCTCCCGGCGGCCCGTCTCCCGAGCCCGCTGCGCCCCGGCTCCATGGACGCCCGTGGCCGGGCCGCGCCGCCCGGGGCTGGGGCGGGGAGCTGGGGCGGCGCCGCTATGGGCCGAGCGCTGCGCCCTGGCCCCGGCTTCCCCGCGGGCTCCGCTCGGTCCCGGGCACAGCCCAGCCCGGCCCCTCCGCCGCCGTATTCCTCCGAGGAGAGGGGCAGCCCACACTTCCCCGGCTCCGGCGGGCTCGGGGGCGCCCCCAGCTCCCTGCAAAGGGTGGGCTCCAGCCTGACCCCGCCCCTTTCCGCCCCCTTCCTGGGGGAGCTGCCTCTCCTCGGGGGGATTCTAGGGTGGGGGCCCTGTGGGGCCAGGCCCTGTACAGTACAATACAGACTGAGCCAATCCCTGCCCCCACGAGCTCTCCGTCTAGACAGAAAGGAAGGGGTGTTATCCCGCCCCATTTTACAGAGGGGAAACTGAGGCACGGAGCGATTAAATGAGTCTGCATCAGAGCCAGGAACCGAACCCAGATCATTAACTATTCTCTCTATTCCAGGCAGCTCCTAGAGAGCCCAAGTGAGATCTGGGCCCCATTGGGTTAGGTGCTGTACTACAGTCCCCACCCGAGGAGCTTACAGTTAATCTCCTGAGTCCCAGTCTAGTGCCTTAGCCTGGAGAGTGTCTGTTCTCTTCACCTCACTCCTTACCCTGTGGGGTGACTTCCCCATGGAGCAGGAGTAGCTCCCACTGGACCCCCAGGATTTGTGTAGCAGGAGTAGCTCCCCCAGGACCCCTAAGAACTGTTTCACTGGGTGACCTTACACAAGCCCCCTTCCCCGCTCTGTGCCTCAGTTTCCCCATCTGTAAAAGCAGTGCTGTGAGGTTTAGGCAGCTAGAGTTAAGCATTTTGAGATCCTCAGGTCAAAGGGGAAAGGTAACATTGTGCCACAAGTCCCCCTTTTCTTTTTGCGAATACAGACTAACACGGCTGCTACTCTGAAACCTGTCATTATTTATTTATAATGATTATACTGCATAGTAAGTGAGACGCAGTATCAATTCCTCTGCTTTCTCCCATCCCATAATACTCAACCAAAAGGCAGATTTCAAATAATTCCACCAGCCACTGGTTAAACTGAGCTGTGGAAGAACAGGGTAGCAGCGAGGTGATTAACCTCAATTTGGTGCATTTCAAAACCAGAGGGGAGATTTACATGAATTAGAAGAGCAGCTGCAGATACACCAACTATAAGGAGATTCACCAGCTCAGACAACTGCCATGCATGCTTTAGGGTGGAAAGTGCTCCCTAGCTGCGTGGTCAGGTAGGTTTATACCTTCAGCATCAGGTATTGGCCCCTGTCACACAGGAGAGCTCATGAGATGAAGCTTTGGTCTGGTCCAGTAGGGCAACTGTTGTGTCCATCCATTTCAGGTACTTCTAGGTCACCCATTACCTGTGCCCCCTCCTAATATGTAATACATTTGCCCTCGCCCGCCTCTGTTGTAGGACAGTGCTATTATCTCCATTTTACAGTTGAGGGGAAACCGAGGCACAGACTAAGTGACTTGCCCAAGGTCACACAGGAAATCAGTGGCAGAGCAGGAAATTGCCTGCGGGTTTCCGTAGTCCTAGGCTAGTGCTGCAACCACTGGAACATCCTTCCTCTCACTGGGGCTTTGTCCAAATTGACTTTACCAACCGTGGGCCAGGTCCTCAATTGCTCCATTGACACGCGGCACTCTGCCGATGTAAACACGCCGAGCATGCGGCCCCTGTTTTATTACGATGCTATAATGCACATACAACAATCAACTCCAGGCTGAAACTCAGCTTGTCGGGGGCTCTGTTTAACAACACACCGTTTCTTCTGCCTACACGTTCAACACCAACAGCATCACGGGAATTACTGGATGTACAAATACTTCAGAGATGAGACATTTGAAATTATTTTGTTGTGGGGGGGAGGGGGAAGGAGACAAGAAGGGGGCGGAGCGATGCATTTGTGTTTCACCCTCTCGCTCGGTTTTATTTAAACCCTGGGCCAGATCCTCAGCCAGTGCGAAGCACTCGACATCACGCCATTGACTTCAGCAGCGTTACACTGGTTTGCAGCAGCTGAGGATCTGGCCAGCGATCCATAACGCCCCATTGTGGGGTGTTTCCGTAAAACAAATGTGTAATTGGCCAAAGATCTTTCTTTAGTTTAGTGTGCGATTGATTGAGTGTTGCTAGTGGAAGAGCTGCTGCATGTGCAAAATAACCACTTTACACGGGAAACTAAAAGGCCCGTTAAGCTAATCCATGAAGTCAAATGCCCTTTAGCTTTGCCTTAATTAGCACCTCCGCAGGCTGCTGCTTCAGTGAGAGCTTGTGCGGCACGCACTGGGGTTGGGGCTCAGGACAGCTGGGTTTTATTTCTGGCTGTGCCACTGCCATGTTGACTGACCTCGGGCAAATCACTTGACCTGCCTGGGCCCATTTCCCCTTTATCTGACTTGTCCATTAGGAGTGGAAGCCCTTTGGGGCAGGGGCTCTCACTCACTTTAGGTTGGTACAGGGCCTGGCGCAGTGCGACTTGCTTGGGATTTCGCGTCTCAGCTGTGATACAAATAACAACCTGCAGCAGCTGGTCCAAATTCCAGGAGAGTCAACCTCCATCTACAGCAGTGGTTCTCAACCTGCGGCCCATGTGACAGCTTCAGGGCCACGCCGGTAGTATTGGATACGGCCCACAACGGTAAATAGGTGGAGAACCACTGACAGAAGAACAGGTTCCAGAGTAGCAGCCGTGTTAGTCTGTATTCGCAAAAAGAAAAGGAGGACTTGTGGCACCTTAGAGACTAAGCAATTTATTTGAGCATAAGCTTTCGTGAGCTACAGCTCACTTCCGATGAAGTGAGCTGTAGCTCACGAAAGCTTATGCTCAAATAAATTGCTTAGTCTCTAAGGTGCCACAAGTCCTCCTTTTCTTTTCTTGACACAAGAACGTTTCTGGCAGTGGATGATGCGCTGCCTTCTTACACCAGGATTGAACTTGACCCTAAAGTCTGAAATGACCCAAGCAGTGTGGTGGCTCCCCCCTGATACCTCACTCCCCTGGGGCAAAGACTGCGGAAAGTCCTGGCACTGTAACTCCCCCAGGGAGATCGATTCCCCACCATCCCAGGCGTCAGCTGGGCTGGGCTGGGCTCCGTCTGGTGGGCAAGGAAAAGGGAGGGAGGCCTGGAGGCGCCTGGATCCCACCCCACCACCCTCACTTGGAGAGCACAGGGCACGGTGCCCCTAGACCATGGAACGTAGCTTGCATGCAGCTGGCACAGCTCGGCCAAACTCCGCCAGTCTCGCCTCCACAGAATTGGCATCAATGGGCCACACGCTGCCGAACGAGGCGCCCCGCTCCCTCCCCCCTCCAGTCTCCAAGCTGCCATCCTCTCGCTCTTCTCCTTCAGTGCCCAGAACCAGGCAGTGCCAACTCCCTGCCGAGGCAGCTCTCTTCCCTGCCAGCAAGCTGGGCTGGGCCAACTCTAAGCCAATTCCAGTAGCCTCCTGACTACTGAGCAATTCTGTTGCCCCACAAACCCCGTTCTGTGACAGCAGCAATGCCATCGCCCCCAACATCCTATTAACTGGCCACGCCTCCATTAGCCGGGCACTTCCCTGTTAGTAGATGGGACTCGCCAGGCCTTTTCTCTCCCCTCATCTCTGGGCACCACTCAGAAAGGCCTCATCAATGTGCTAAGGATATGCCAGGCCCTGACTGGAATCCTGCTTCCCTGATGGCCATCCAGCCAGATCCCCCATGCCAGCCTGTCAAAGGGTACGCCTGCCCTGTAGCACCCCCTGCTAGACGAGCCTGGCTCCGCATAAGCCCGACTCAGTTTCCCTTACTCTCCAGGCTCCTTAGTCAACTCCACCCAGGCTGTCTCGTGGCTACCACCACCCCAGGCTGGAGCTGGCTGAGCAGCACAAACAGTTCAAAGCAACCCTCCAAGTCCCCCACCACAACCCAAAAGCTCACACTCTGCCCTGGCGTCTCCCACAGGCCTGGTGCTCGTCTGTCCCAGTCGGCTCTTCACCACGCAACCACGCCCAGCCCTCCCGAGCTAGCATTCAGCCTCCCTCAGCACCCTGTCTTTGGCTCAGAGAGGTCAGCAGACAACCACCCCTCCGCTGACCCATCACTCTCACAAATCTTGGGAGACAGGCCAGTCCTTGCTTACAGACAGCCCCCAACCTGAAGCAAATACTCACCAGCAACCACACACCACACAACAGAACCACTAACCCAGGAACCTATCCTTGCAACAAAGCCCGTTGCCAACTGTGTCCACATATCTATTCAGGGGACACCATCATAGGGCCTAATCACATCAGACACACTATCAGAGGCTCGTTCACCTGCACATCCACCAATGTGATATATGCCATCATGTGCCAGCAATGCCCCTCTGCCATGTACATTGGCCAAGCCGGACAGTCTCTACGTAAAAGAATAAATGGACACAAATCAGATGTCAAGAATTATAACATTCATAAACCAGTCGGAGAATACTTCAATCTCTCTGGTCACTCAATTTCTGACCTAAAAGTGGCAATTCTTCAACAAAAAGACTTCAGAAACAGACTCCAACGAGAGACTGCTGAATTGGAATTAATTTGCAAATTGCAAACAGGAATCAGGGCCCAGGATCGGTCCCCAGCCAGGCGCACACCAGGGCAGTAACTGGGGCCCAGGATTGGTCCCCAGCTGGATGCACAACGGGGCAGTAATTGGGGCCCAGGATCTGTCCCCAGCTGGGCACATACTGGGGCAGTAATTGGGGCCCAGGATCAGACCCCAGCTGGGTGCACACCGGGGCAGTAATTGGGGCCCAGGATCTGTCCCCAGCCGGGCACATACTGGGGCAGGTTTCATGGGGCGCAAGGAGCAAAGAGTTGGGAACCCCCTAGCTGTAGAGCGTTTGAGTGTCCAACACCTGAAGCCCAGGCGGGCCCAGATCAGGGCTCTGCTTCCTGCCAGGTGTGTGGGGCTGAGCCCGTCCTGCTGGGAGGATGCTACTGGTCCGGCCAGTCCTCCCACGGCTGCCAGCTCCCCATCTCCCAGAGAACGGGAGACAGAGGAGGGGAAAGCCCAGGGGACAGGCTGCAGAGATGGATGGGGCTGAGTCAGAGGTTACACAGAGAGCAGGCCTGCCTGGGCTCCCCCCCAGCCCGGGCCCATCTGGGGGGTGCTGTGTCAGCCTCCACGGGAGCCTGTGTTTCGCCCGCCTGTCACTGGAATAGAGATGGATGAGGCGGCAGAGAGACAAGAAACAGACATCGGCTCTTTCTCTGAGCAGCATGACAGGCCTGCAGCAGCAATGCAAAGAGGCCTGCCTAGCATTCCTCTCCTTAACCCTGTGCGTGCCGTAGCCCTGCAGCGAGGCGGGGGGCAGACACGGGGGCTCTGCCTACCCACGGCCAGTGATCAGATCAAATCCTGGAGTTCCCCATGCCGTGCCACTGGGAAAACCCATCTCCTCCTGCTGGGAGAAGGGAGCCAGCCCCTTCATTCCCTCAGAGCTGGGCCTCCTCCATCAATCCAGCCCCCTCTAGTGCCTCGGGAAGAGAGGGACTCTACCCTCTCTGTGCAGGATCCGGGACAGGGAGAGCTCCAGCCCCCGACTGCAGAGGACCCCTGTGCGTTAACCTACTCTGAGGATCTCCTGCTTCACGTCTGCCTGGTTCCGGTGGTCTCAGCTGATACTCCCCTGTGCACTCAGCCATGCCCATGCCACGCCACGCGACCCACGCCAGCAGAGGGAGGACAGCTCTGCATCCGGAGCTGGGGGACGCAAGCCCTTTTGCCAACACATGGCCACCAACTCCAAAGGCTGGCGTTCAAGGCAGAGCTCCGAGCCTGCCCCTGAAAACAGGCCGTGCCCACGTTCAAGGACGATCATGGAGAAAGGCTGGAGACCAGCTGCAGGGGCAGGTAGTGGTGAGCCGTGACCCTACAGGGCCTTGACAGGCTGTTTATTAGTCCCCAGCCCTTCCGGCTGCTGCAGGGCCGATCTTGCCGGTTTCCAAATCGGCTGCTCTTTCTTCACAGATAACTGTTCCCTGGGGCAGAGGCCTCCAACAGGGGGCCACAAAGGCCTGGTACACCCCATGTCAGTCATCATGACGTAACCAGCACCCAACACAGCTCAGTGTCTTTGTGTCATAGCACTGGACAAATACTAATCACCAGCTCTTATACAGCACTTCTCATCTGTAGAGCTCAAAGCGCTTTACAAAGGAGGTCAGCAGCATTATCCCCATTTCAAAGATGGGGAAACTGAGGCACATGGCGGTGACTTGACTTGCCCAAAGTCCCCCAATGGATAAGTTGGGAATAGAACCCCGGTCTCCCATGTCCCCGTCCAGTGCTCTATGCACTGAACGACACTGCTGTTACCGCAGCATAGCTGGATGATGACCTTGTTTTGGCCTGGAAAGGTCTTTTCAGGTTGCTTTTTGCCTGTACAGTTCAGGCTTTCGTGTTTTGGATCAAGGCCAGTGCTCAGCACCTGGCAGGATTGGGCCCTTAAAGTTACGTCAGCTCTTCTTGCACTGCCAAACCCAGGCGTGTCCCTTCAGAAGTCAGGATGGATCACTAGGCAACCTAACTCAGGTGTCCTGTCATGCCAGCCTTCCAGGGAGAATCATTTCAGACCTCCTGCCTCTGCCATCCAATGACCTTGCCCCAGATGTCTGCAGCTAGCCCAGTTGTTTAGGGCTGCCGAAATTGCTGGGTGAATACCTCTGCCACTACAGTCGGATTTGTTTGGCCATAAAAAAATTAATGTTCCCCGCAAATAAAAAAAAAAGGGAGAGGTAATGCTTCTTAGACAATCAATTAAAAGCCAGAGAGAAAGGGATTAGCTCATTGAAATATCAATTTTTAATAACATTGCGTCTCTGAGTCCTTCTAAACTTTTCTGCTCTGTCGTGCTCTCTCTAAATATGCGCCCTGCGACACAGACAGGACAGCAACTCTAATGCCAGGTGAAGTCGGGTTTCAGCCGGGACTGGCATTTTCACTAGCACCCCACAGTGAGGGTGATTAATCAAGGGAACAGGTACACTCTCTCTCTCTTCCTCTCTGTCGAGATGTGCTCAAATCCAGACGGGCTGCCTTTCTGGAAGATATGGGTCAGCCAGACACAAAATATCGGGCTCAGTGCCTCGGTAACGGTGAGATTCTCTGGCCTATGATATACATGGCTCAGCACAACTCCTGCTTTTCAACAGTTGCAAAATTTCGCCCCAGAAATGAGCTTTTTTTTCAGAATTTTGTGATAAATGTTCCGTATACAGTTCAAAACTTCCCCTTCAACTCGGACGCCCTCTGGATAAATAACTTCTCGGCATCCTCTCCACCCTAATTCTCACCCTCTGTGGTTTTAAAAAGAAAGAGAATGCGCGTGTTGTTTTTTAAAGATTGAGGCGGATTATTCCTAGTTCCCTGAAACCTGGTGTTTAACCAGATTGAGAGTATCTGGATGGAAAACAATCTGAGTGGCTTGGAGTTTACATGCAAGGAAACAACAAAGCAAGGAAGAACATAAGTAAATTCCTATGAGAGAGTGCAGTGTGCCCCTCCTGTGACAATGCTGCATTAGCTATGCCCACAAAATGGCAGCCTCCATCAGAGACCTTGAAATATCAAGGTGCGGGGCACAGAAAACAAGGTCATAACAATACCTAGCTGTCTACAACACAGATGATAACTCGGGATGGGTAAGAGAGGAGTGTGTGCTTTAAGGGCTAAGACTAGTTGGGCCAGTCCTAAAACATAAGTAGCTCAGATCCTAGTTCCCCTTGTACTCCCATATGACCAACCCACGCATTCAAAAACCACAAGTCAGCCCCTCAACATCATGAGAGTGACTTAAAATCCCGAATCCCTCCTGTTGGCGTAGGCAGCATCTACACTGAAGCCGGAGGGGCTCAGGCCCAGATGGGGAAGAAGGGAAGGCCACGGGGATGGGGCAGGAGACGTGAGGAGGAGCTGGTGGGGATGGAGGCAGTGTGGCAGCACCCCCCGTCTTCCCCGATGGGATGACTGACCCCAGTGATGCTAGAAGAACCCCAGAATGTTTGTCCGTTGCTCTTTGCTTTGGAAGCATCTGAGAGTTCACACCCGTGTCCAAAACCACCTTGAGGCCTGCTCTGTCCCCAGGCCCCACGGCCAGGCCCTGCTCCTGCAGCAGCCTGCTACTTGCCAGCTCAGCTTCAGCCAGCTGCTCTGGCCGATCCCCACCCCAGAGCCTCTCGGCTCCCTTCTAGTCGGGGGTGACCTGGTGGCCCAGTGACCAGCCCTTTACAAGGGAAGCGGCCTTTGTGCATTCAAGGAAAGGGGAGGGCTGAGCTCTGGCTCCGGCGGAAGGGTGGGGCAAGGTTCACAGTGGTTGAGGGGGCGGATTCATATTTAAACCAAGCTGTGTCAACCTTAGTTAATCTCTACTGTTGTTCACCCAGGTGGTCTGAGAAATACACAGCGCCCCAGCCAGGCACGGTGCCCACCTGCTTGCCCAAGCCGGACGTTCCCTGCTCCACAGGATGGGGAGCAAAGAGATGAATTTGCCTGGACCCCTGGCTTTCTTCCTGTGGGATTTCACGCTCTAGGCCCCGGCTGCTGCTGCAATGAGTGGGGCTGCTCCTCACGCCTCTACCCTCAGCCTCTCCCAGAAGGAGGCACTGTAGGAAGCTGGGGCTGAGTGCTGATGGGCTGTGGGGAGCTCACGGCTGCGCCAGTCCCAGCAGGTCCTGGGGGGTGAAGTACGATGTAGCCAAAGATTCTGTTGGTCCTCGGCTTGTTCATTCTGCAGCCGTCTCGTTGACCTGCAGCAAGACCCAGCCTCCAGCATGCACAGACTCCTGACTAATCCAGGGGGCCCTCCCCAGAGTAGCACAAACACCCGCCCGCTCCGAAGCTGTGAGGGCGGAGGCTGGATCTATCCTCACTTAGCCAAGGACCATGGTGCTGGAATACTTGGGGGGAAGAGGGGGTGGGGCGGATGCACCCGCTGAGGGTTCCCACCCTGGAGGGAAGGAGGACTAGGGAAGGGCAGAGTTAAGGTTGATGCGGGAATCTGAGTTGTACATTCCTGCGAACAGGCTTCAGAGATGTTAGCGGGTTACAAAGAAGACAGGAACACACTGCTCTCCATGGCCACTGAAGGTAGGACAGCAGGTCAGTGGCCTAACCGGCAGCAAGGGAGATTTCGGCTAGGGATTAGAAAAAGCTTTCTATCAGACAGTTAATAGGATTCCCAGAGCGGGTGGAAGGAATGCCCATCACCAGAGGTTTCTAAGAACAGGTTGGAAAAAACCCCTGTCAGGGATGGCCTCGGGGTGCATCGCTGGTTTTGGCTGGGTACAGGGGGCTGGACGAGCTGACCTCTCCAGTCCCTTCCAGCCTTCGCTTTCTACGATTCTCCGAGATCGTGACATGTAGGGATTTCCCCTATTGTTTCAAAAGGGCGATGGAGTCTCAGACTGAACTCTGCCACCCCTTCCCTTAGGAGTAATTCGGCTTCCTCAGACCCACTCACACCCTTCTCCCTAAACAGCGTCTCTCTCCTCCCTTCCTCTGCTCTCCCATCTCCAGGTGACAAGCGGGATTCCTCAGCGCTGAGCTGGCCCTCTGCAAACAGGGGCTGCAGGAAGACCCAAGCGCTGTAATTACCCTGCTTGCACAGACGCTATCTTGTTTTCGGTGCCAATGAGTCTGGAGCAAAATACCCTTGCATTCTGACTATGTCTGCTGTGTGTCTGAGAAGGGCCCGGCTGGGGAGGGGAGTTGCCTGAATGCAGGATGGTGGTGCAGGGGCTTTGAAGATTATGGGCTAGATTAATCCTGGAGGGACTGGGATCAGATTCAGTGGGCTTAGCATGTCCTGGAGGGGAGGGAGAAAACCTGGGGCAACCCGCAAAAGGCAGCTGGAGTTGTCTTTTCTCCAGTTTCAACTTTCCCTTTGAAAACAATCGGGGGGAGAGTTTCAAGGAGCTCCCCCAAACCAGAGCTGCTGCCCCACTCCCAGAGCACCCCTGCTGGGAGAAGCTGGGAGCTGCCCCGCTCTGGGTGCTCGTGCAGCATTCCCTCCCGGGATTCCTGGAAGCAGCCGACTCTGGAGGAAGTGAGCTCCTTGCCGTTACATCACACTCTGTTATGGGGGAAATAAACCCCAGGCTCCCTATAAAATTGTTATCACAGGCCATTACTGTTTAGGGGTTTTTTTACTAGCGTTTTAGGCCCCAAGCCAAGGCCCTTTTCAGCTGCCCTGCAGGCTCTGGGTGTCATGGGAATGGTGAGAGCAGTAGTTTATTCATGGGCTGATCCAAAGGGAAAACAACATGGTTCCACCAGGGCCTGTTAACAGCGATGTCACCCACCACAAGACACGGCGGGGGGGCCCTCAGCCCTCCAGTCATATCCCTCTAGCATCCCACCCGTACTAAGAGACAGAGGTAGCAAGCCAAGAAGTCTTCTGCCCCACCCAGCCTCTCACTTCAGGGCCAGGCTTTTCAGCAAGTAGCATCAAACAAAGCCACCACCTTGCTCCCCCTCCTACGACTCTGAGATACCAGTCTCTCCTCTCATTCCCCTTCTCTCTTCCCATTCCCCTCTGCCCTCCCGTCAGGACACCGACCCACAGGGCCATGTCCCTCAATTCCTCACCCCTCCCTGGGAGCCACCAGAGGAGTGAAACCTGGCTCCTGCAGCTTCATCTCTCTTCTGCTTATGGCTGGGTTGGTCTTCTGCCTGACCACCCTACTCCCCCGCCACGACTTATGGAAACTGCCCCAGCTGGGCCTGCTCCTCAATTGAGCCTGACACGCCCATGGGCTCTCAGGCACCCATTAACCCCAGTGTGGGGTTTATACTTCCCACCTAGGCAAGCCCCGCCTCTGGGCATCCCAGCATATAACACCTCTAGTCACACACTTGGGTTTATCATAAATTCAGGTGATTACAACCCTCCCCCCGCCAGCAGTCAGACGGTCTGTAAACGTTCCCTGCCCAAGAAGCCACCTGCTTCCTGATCTCCTGTCTCCACCAGCCTCCGTTTCCACACCACCAGCTGGCACAGCAACAGATTAACTGGCCAGGGACAGCCAGCCCAGCCCCAGCAGACGGGGCGCAGTACAGAATAGAGCAGAGCATTAACACCAAAGGGGTTAGGTCTGGGGGGAAGGACTGCACCACACCAACCACAGGGATCGCCTGGGCCCATAGCTCTATATTTATAATATAAACCATATACAAATACATACATATATATAAAATCCATATATAAAATAGAAGGGTTTGCTCCTGTGTACTTGGCTCCAGCTGTCAGTGCTCCAGGGGCCGGGCTCATCTGGGTTAGCTAAGCCTTGGATGCTCTCCGGTGTATTGTTGCAATGTCTGGTTATGCTGTGAGGTGCATGTGTTCATAGAATATCAAGGTTAGAAGGGACCTCAGGAGGTCATCTAGCGTACCCCCCTGCTCAAAGCAGGACCAATCCCCAATTTTTGCCCCAGATCCCTAAATGGCCCCCTCACGGACTGAACTCTCAACCCTGGGTTTAGCAGGCCAATACTCAAACCACTGAGCTATCCCTCCCCCCAAACAGGGGTGAGGGAGAGGGGCTGTTGGTGGACAGGACACATGGGGAGGAGGCAAGGCCTAGTGCCCGAGGTGCAGGCCTTGGAGGTCCATGATCCTGGGTAAGTCACTGCCCTGCTCTGTGCCTCGGTTTCCCCGTCAGTAAAAGGGAGGTCATTGGTTGCGAGGCTCAGTTCATTCATGTGTGATGCTGAGATGCAAACTGTTCCCAGGTTAGGCTGGAACCGAGGAAGGCATCAGAGATGGGGCCTGTCAGGCGAAAGCCATGTGCCAGGAGAGAGCTGGGGAGGGAGGGACTGGGCAGGCCAACTGCAGGGCGTGTGCAGGAGGCTGGAATTGCAGAGGGCATTCCGGGCAGGCATGGCGAGACGGGGCGGAAGGGGCAGCGACTGCACTGCGTACCATCCAGTGCACTGGCCTTCACGACCCCTCAGCTGTTGGCATCATTTATACAGAATTGGCCCCAGTGCCATTGTTCTGCCAGGGCGGCTAATTCAGGCTCTGCAGCCTGGCCCCTCCCCCCTCCTCTCGTTATCGTCTGGTAACAGCCACCTGGGGATTTCTCTTCATCCCACTCTTTGGCGCTTTAGCTCCCTGTGTGTACGAAACCCACTGGGGTAGAACCAATCCTGCCCCCTGGGATGGGCCCTTGGCCACGGGGTTTCCCTCTAGCACCCCCCATGACTGGTGGTGACACAGGCCAGCAGGGCCAGAGGCTCTATCCGCACGCGTCCTCTGCCGGCTCTTGGCTTGTCTGACTGTCGATGCTGAGGCCTGGGACAGGGAGCGTGTGCGGCCCATGGAGCAGGCTCCTGCCAGTATTATCCTCCCCAAGCGTCCAGCCTGCCACTTCCTTCTCCTCCAGCCACAGTCTCATTGGCCCTGTGCGCCAGGCACTAAGGAACCTGGATCTGTAGATCTTCGTCTTCATCCAGGTCACTGGTCCCATCGTCAGGGTCGTCGGGGCCAAACCGGGAGCTCCGGATCTTCCCAAAGAGCGGCGCGTTCTGCTGTCTGCGGAGCCTGGGCCGAGAAAAACCAGAGCAAAGGCAAACATAGCGGAGAGGGGGACCCAGAGAAGCCCACGAGCTCCCTGCCGCGCTGTGTCTATCTAGCCCCAGATGTACAGACCTCTCTATACACCTATCGCCACACGTTCCCCTTTCCCTCTCTGTCTGGTTAGGCTCTTGTACGACATCCATCAACATGGCATTGGGGTCCACTCCCCCTGCCCCCAGACCTTTCTATTTTCTCCTCTCCATACCCTCACGCCTGCCGGGGTCCCAGTGCAAGGCAGGGCCCCAGGGCAACAGCATGTGGCAATCTAAATGCTGTGGGCTCTGCCCTGCCGCTCTAGGGTGGGTGCTGCTGTGTGCAACCTCGTCTGCGCTTTGCTGTTTCTCCCACGCCAGGGTGAAAGCCAGTCACCACGCGGTTGGTGTGGGGCAGACATGGGGCTGATGGGAGAGGCACTGGACAGGCAGGTCCCTTTGGCCTCACCCTCATTATAGACCCAACCTCCCGCAGTCTCACAAAGACCTGCCAGAGCCACCCTTCTACAGACCAGCTCTCGGCCCCACCTTTCCTGGCCAGATTCCCCAGGCAGCCCCGGAATCTGGCAACGGAGTGATACCTGGGAAGAATCACTGGCACTGGAGGTCAGTGCCCATCCAGAATGGATGCCAAGGCACAGCCCCTGGGGGAAGACCTGGCACTGGATTTCAGTGCCTGCAGTTTGATCCTGCGATCCAGCCCCGGGGGTCCAGGGTCTGCAGATAGCTATGTTACAAACAGCTGGAACCTGGCCATTCCCAGGGAGGGCTGGGCCTGGGAGAAGAACACAGAGCTGTCTTCTCTCTCCGCTAAGTGGGTGTTACCTGCTGATAAAGCCAAATCCGAACAGCCTTTCCCACAATGGCTCCAAGCAACACTTAATGGACTTTTGATTAAAGCAACCAAGTTCACTTAAAGCCTTTTTCAGATCCCGGGTACTTAACAGCAGCACATTATTGTCTGGAGCCATTTATCAGAGGGCAGAGGGGAGGGGAGTGAGGGCTCAAAGCTGTCATGACCTCCGCCTGCCTCCACCCGATTATCATCACCCAGCCTGGGCAGCACAGCGGTCTGGGTGTCACTAAGACCGAAATGGAGCCTGCATTGACACTGCTGGGAAGGGTCTCCCAGCACTTCCCTGATTAACTGGGATATCTCGTTACAGCTCCCGAGCTGGATCCCTGGACCCCAGCCCCTGCCAGTCCCAGGGGAAGCTCAGATCCAGCTCCCAATTCCACAAGCCCAGGGCCCATCTCTAGGCCACGATTCTGGCTCCTTGGGGGTGGCTTTGCATTTGGTTCTGACATTGGTTCGGCAGCGCTGCGTGTTAGTTAAAGTTGCACCCAGAGCAGTCAGAGTTTGGCTATTTTCTGAGATTTTTGTTTGTTTGGTAACAAACAAAACCAACCCCCGCAATCACAATGCGTCAACTTCTCAGAGCCTCCAGCTTCGGCTGATTCTAGGGCCAGTTCTCTGCAGGCTCCAGCCCCAGCATAGAGAGCAACTCATATCGCCCCCCACTGGCTGGGGATTGCAGCCGTCTCCTCTCCCTGGTCCTATGCTAGACGCTAGACGGGGAAGTGATATACATTGACTCTCCACCCCCTGTGCTCTCCTAGGCCTGGGGAATCCCTGGCTGGGGAGATCTGGGTGCTTTACACCCCTTTGAGCTGCCTGAGCAGAGCTGATCACAGCAGCATCACATGGCTCATTAATATTAAAAACAGAGACTTTCTGGAGGAGGGGAAACCCTTGGATCCCCCCCCAGGCCAGGTGTCAGGGCGAGCCCTGGAACGCTGCTTCAAATCAGGCAGTGAGGCCAGGTGGTCCCTGCTGTTCCTCCCCAGATGCCCTCTCAGCCTCGGGAGCCAGCGACTGAGCCCCATCCCAAACTGGATCTCCCAGGACTGCCCCCTAGAAGTTTCCAATGTGCCCTGGGCAGCAGTACGTGGTCCCCCAAGAGGTTTCTAACCCCTTCCTGGGTGGCAATAAAATATCCCTGCGTGGGCAGCGCCACTTAGGGCGTGTCTTCCTGCGGAGTTAGCTCAGGGGATCGGTGCCTGGGTTAGGCTAGCCCAAGTGTCAGCAGCCACACTGCAGAACCCGGCCTGAGTTACTGGATCCTCACGGGTGCTGCACCCACCCGTGCGTGGCGCTGGGATTTCTGGGGGCACATCCCATGGGTCTTTATGCTGCAATGCGCTGAGCCACTCTGTGAGTCTTTCCCAGTGAACTGTGGGAGAACTTCTCTCCCTTTCAGGGCACACGGGGGGGAATGTAGGAGGGCACTAGAGGACTATCCGCGCTCGAGAGCTTTGCCCTGTGTCCTCACTGCAAAGCAGGTGGGTTACCAGCCCAAGGGACAGTTGAACCCGGGCTCCAGCCTCTATCCCCAGCTGGGCCAGTGAGTCTGGGTTGAAAGCACCATCAAACTCGGGTGAGAGGGTTTTGTGTGAGAATGGGAGAGTGGCTAGGGGCAACGCCAGGTAAGAGTCTGGGTTAACTCTGCAGTGAAGACAACTCTTCGTCACCGCCGTGATGGCACAGGGGATCGAAGGCGGGGAGGGGAGGGGTCGAATGTTCCCCACAAGGCGGCCCAAGGAAGCTAGAGGTTCAAAGTGCTGGAATTATTTTGACAAGAACCGGTTTTCCCCCGACAAAAATAGGTTTTATCCAAAACTGGCTGTTTTTTGGCAGGGAAATAAATCAGTTCTACTGGGAGAGGCTTCAGAGAAGCGTGTGGAGGGCGATGGTGCCTTCTGAATCACCTCAATGCATCCACAGGGGAGAGTGGAGCACACCCTTGACTGAGGGAGTGCGGCAGCTGGAGCGGGGAGGAGGGTAAGGGCCGAGGTCTGTTATTGGAGCGATAGGAGGGAGGCCGAGAGCTGACTGGACATGGAGAACACAGTCTCATTGTGTGGCCTCCCACAGTATGGCCTAGTAGACAGAGCACTGGACTGGGACGCTGGAGATCTGCATGATATCCCAGTTCTGCCAGCAGGATTATATTACTGCTCCGTGCCTCAGTTTCCCCATCTGTAAAATGGGGATAATGCTCCTGACCTCCTTTGTAAAGTGCCTTGAGATCTACTGATGAAAAGCCCTGGGTAAGAGCAAGGGACTGATAGTAGAACAGTGGGTGGGAAGCCCATGACTGCTCTCACTGGTGACTCTCTCCAGGAGACAGGAGCAAGGGGGCCTGTACCCAGCACTGCTCCTCAGAGATGGTTTCAATGCCCACTGAGGTCAAAGGGAGGCTGTCCATTGGCATCAGGGGGCTTTGGATTGGGCCCGTGTTCTCCTTGTCAATGGGAATCTCTTTGTATTCGTATCAACTCACTCTCCGGAGCATTCTCCTTCATCAGCTAAATTTATGAGTCAAATTCCAAGCCCAAGCCCCGAGAACGTGATGGAAGCAGCTCTCCCATCATCCTCTGGGCGAAAAGCACGACTTTGCTGCCTTTTACTGGAAAGCATGAATTATTTAAAGAGGGGGCTGGGGAGGCGGGAAGAGCTGAAGCCTCCATTATTCCTGTATGATTTAATGGAGATGTCCCAGGAAAATAAAATCAGATTAAAAAAAGGCCAAGCTGCCTCTCAGAGGCACTTTGGATGGCGCAGAATCGATTTGTCATGCGTCCATTTCAGTGTTTTATTGCTGGAGGAACGTACCCCCCTGCCCGCCAAAAAAAAAAAAAAAAAAAAAAAAACCTTTTTAAGAGCAATGAAACCAGAGCATCTTTAAGAGGACAATGCATTTCTCTGGCCCTGTGTCGTCCCCCCACCCCCTTCAGCCCTGTCACACACAGCACGCTCTCTCTCTCTCGAGATCCCCTGCTCATCCGGAGCTTGGTTTGTTTTCTGCTGCGTGCTCCTGTGTCTTCGTGTGGAATCCTCTCTCCGCAGCACAGTCTGGGGGGACTCCAAGGGTCTTTGCATGGAGGGAGGGTGACGGGTCCAAGAACCTG
The DNA here is from genome assembly GCF_965152275.1 of Natator depressus. Classification (NCBI taxonomy): domain Eukaryota; kingdom Metazoa; phylum Chordata; order Testudines; family Cheloniidae; genus Natator; species Natator depressus. Next base: position 7,155,082 of record NC_134245.1, on the reverse strand, counting down.
GGAGCTGGTTGCCTGGCTGGGCACGGGATGGGATGGGTACTGCTAGATGGACCCTTTTAAGCCAGCCTAGTAAGAGTTGCTCTCTAGACCGGAACATCCTTCCGTGCTGCGAGCTAAAGTCGCGGGCTAGTGAAGGTTCTTCTAGCTGTCCCAGGCTTGGCAGATTATAATCAGGTTAAAATAATAATTCTGAGCACTTCCATTGCCTAGTGCAGCCATAGATCTCACCCTGATTTGCACAGCAGGGTCAGTATAATTATCCTCATTCTTCACACGGGGAAAGATGAACAGAGAGTCATGCCTCAAAGAGCAGAGCCGAGCCAAGGCCACGATTTTCCACCAGGACCAGCGATTTTGGGGGCCTGACCCGCTATAACGGAGCCTGGCTTCCAGAGGGCAGGTGCTTGGCGCTTTCTGAAAATCATGCTCCTTTAACATGTCTCACATTGGGCACTGATAGCTGAGGCACCCAAAAGAACTAGCCACTTCTGTTGATGTTGGCTAAACGCCTTGACTCCTGGCTTCGTGCCCAGGCCCTCACATCACACGTGCCCTCTCCCCAGGTCTGCCTCTGCTGGCTGAACACGGCTCCAGAGCTTGAAAGCTTCACTCCCCACAGGCCCTAAGCAGGGACTTTCTAGGAGCCCCACAGCCCTCTGGCCTCAGAGGGGTTTGAAATCTGAACCCAGCTCTGAACAACACACAATCTTCCCCGTGGGCCAAGCCCGAACCCCGGAGCTGAACAGCCCAAAGCCGGGGACACGTTGGATCCATGGTTCTGATTTGGGCCAGTGTAAGGACAGGAGCCATTTGTGAAACCCTCCTCTGGGCCCGATCCTCATTTACATGGCTCGAGTTGCGTAAAGGGGCCTTAGAGTGGGTGCAAATAATAGTTTATTCCCCTTTGAAGGCCCCTTTATGGTGCAAGAATGAGTGAGAATCAGGCCCATCACTTCCACTGAATTACCATCCTCCTGTGCAATTCCTATCGTCCAGTGTCTCGCTCCTGTTACTAATCACAGGCCTTTCCACGCAGAAAGTTAGTGCAGTTTCATGGATCGCTCACCTGGTGGAGCTCATACTACAGGCTGGTCAACACACCTGCTGTGGTCTCCCATTCCCCTGCTCCCCATAAGAGCTGGCCTGACCCCAGCATGGCCTGCCCTCGGCCCTAAGCCTGGGCTAAGAGACAGGCGTAGATGAGTATCAGTGCTCGTCCCTGCCGTGTTCCATCCAGGCGTCAAACTGAGGAAGTACTCCAGGAAAACAGAGACAACCAAGTAAATAATGAATGACTCGCTCGACCCCTGGAAGTGACCCCATGCAGGTTATGGCAACGGGGAAGATTGCTTCTCAGGGAACATGGATCAGCCTCGCTCATTACGCTTCCTCCTCGGGCACTGCAGGTCTATCCCAGGAATGCCGGATCAATGGAGGAAGTACCCATGTGCTTTATATCATAATCACTTGCATTTCCGTCAGGCCAAACCCTCTGTTGACTGGTGCCTTCCAAATGCCAGTGATGGGTTAGAGACAACATCCTCCAAAAACACTTCGCGGCCTAAAATCCAAGACCTGCCACTGCAACCCTGCCTCTCCTGGGTGCAAAGATGCAGCTGCTGAAAAGTGCACAGCACCCTACCCAATGGCTCAGGGCAGGAAACGAGGAGCAAACGGACCAACGGAAGCAGTAGGGGAAATTTAGGCTAAATCTAACTCCCCCAAGTGACTTTGGCCAGGACACTGGGGCTAGCAGCTCGGGAATCTCTCTCGACTACTCATTAGCAAGGCCTCATTTTGACATGTTGTCCATAAGACAGCATCTCCAGCGGCAGCCGGGTTCAGAGGGAAGAGCGTCCCCTTACTGAAGCCCCAGTGCTACTTTCTGTCACATCAGGGTGCTCCTTGGAAGTCTCCCAGCCCATTCGGACCCTGCTGAACTTGGGGGTGCTGATGGGATCACAACCCAGGTGGATACAGTTGTAGACCACATGGGTAGTTCTAGGGGTTTATGCAAGAGACTCTTTTCTCTCCTTGGCTTGTGCTATTCAATGGAGCTTGCTCCCAAGAGCACAATGGAGAGTCTGCTCAGGGTGTCCCAGGTGGCGGCTCTTGTGAAGCCAAGAGGAGAGCTAGATCTTGCCTAGAAAACCTGCCTGGTGGAGGGGAGAATTGGCTCCTGCTTCGGAAAACCCTTGTGACAGGATGGCCGTCCCCAGCACCTCCTCCAGCGACGAACAGAGACACCCTTTCCCTTCGGGAGGCTGGTACCAAACTCCAGGCACTGGTAGCTGAGGACTTATTAGTGCCTTTCAGAGAGAAGGGAATCCGGGGGCTGGGAACCAAAGCCAGACTGAATACAACTGGAGCCTCACCTACACTCAGGGGTCAGGCCTGGGGCAGCTGAATCAAGGCTATGCACACAAGGCCTGGTCCCGGACTAGGTGGTGTTGGCTAACACTTCCCTCGGCTGCTACCTGCATTCAGCCCACTGGCGGTGGCAGCAGAGAGAGGGTGCCGGTGTCTGGACCCAGCCTGTGGGGTTAGACTCAACCTGCTACAGCACCCTGAGGGGCTTGGCAGAGGAACAGCAGCCAGAGACGAGTGGAAGTGTCACACCATCTTGCTGGCCCCAACTACAGGTCAAATGCTGCTCCTGATGGTGCCAGACACATGCAGCCACGGGGGCAGTGGGGAGCCACAGGGGGATGTGCCTCCCCCCGACCTTTCACTGGCCTGGCCCTACTCAATACAGCTGCAGGGTTCATGCCTTTTCACCTCGCCAACTCGTCTCATGTGTCTTCACCTCTGCAGCTACCGGAATCCTGAAGCAAGTGAGCAAGGACCCTCCCCTGCATGTGCTTCTCCCCCTCCCCAGCTCACAGCTATAACCTAGCAGCTACCAGGTTACATACAGTGCAGACCCATCCACATTGTGACCAGGTGTCATCTGGCCTGTGTGAACTGCGCCAGAACCATCTAATGCAGAGGTGGGCAAATTGCGGCCTGCAGGCCACATGCGGCCCGCGGGACCCTCCTGCCTGGCCCCTGAGCTCCTTGGACACTCAGATGTGGGTAGGTAGAGGTGAAGCTCAGCCACATGGGACATCATTATTGGGGTCCTCCAGAGATTCGGGCCAAGGTCCCCCAGCAGAGGGAAGTGGGGAGGGTCCTGTTCCTAGTATAAAAATAGGAAGTCAAATGATTTGTAAAACCCTGGGACAGTCTCTGCAGAGGACAGTGCAGCTGCAGCCCCAGCCGCGTGGTCTGACACTGCCCGGGCAGCAGAAAGACGCCCGAAGGTGTGGGTGTTGCTGCCCTTGGCTTTCCAAGCTGCCAGGATTGAGGGAGGCTTCCCCTGGTTTTAGCTTCCAGGCCTTTCTTGAATGAACGTGACAGAGAGAGGGAGAGAGCACTGCCCTTGCAGATCCGTCACTACACACCGGCACTGGCCCCGCATTCCCATCATGACCCTCCCCTCTCCTCCCATCAGGAGCTGACAGGCATCCCCTGGGGGGACACTAAATGGATTAGCCCACTTTGGAAAGCAATTTATCACTGGCAGGAGAATTCTCTCCTGCTCCACTTGATAAATAATTCAGGGCAGATTCCGCCCCCATCTACGCACCCTGCCCTTCTTCGGTAAAATCCTCCTCCTTGTCCCCCCACCATTTCCAGCAGACGGGCTCAGACCAGCATTAGTCCAGGGAGATTTGTCCAGAGTCCCAATTAACCCTCCCTTAGCAGCACTTAGTTATAGGGTCTGTGCCCATCTGTGGTCTAGACGCCACCTTAAGTGACTATGGGGAACGTGAGGTAGGTGGGATGAACGCTCCGGCCAAGCACCATGGAAAACAAAGAGCCAGAAGCCCTGGCTTGGCAGCTGTTCTCCTGAGCCTCCATCCCTCCTGCATAACACAGTTTAGCTGGGCAAACCTGAGTGCCTCCCAGTTTGGGATTTCTGACAATGCAAGTACGGTGACCAGTCATTCTGCTATTAGGGGGTTTTCTTATATATGCAAATATAACCTTCCCCCGCACCCCACCCCGAAAAAAGTGTGTCCTGATTTTTCACACTTGCTATCCTAGGTGCAGGATCACAGCCAGCGACTGTGGGGTGAAAGGAAACCCAAACCAACCTTGTTTCTCAGTGGCATCCCTTACGAAAGGGTAGCTGCCGTTCTACTACTGTTTAGCTGCAGTGTGGCACCGATTTAATGGGAGGGGTGATTTTATTCCAGTGTAGTTAAACTGGTGTAAAAGGCGGTGTGGATGCTCTTATTTCGGTTTGGTTTAAATCGATTAGGAACAGAGTTATGCTGAACCGAAATAAGCCCCTCTTAAACTGAAATAAGAGTGTCCACAGAGAGGTTTAACTAACCTGGGGCATATTTGTATGTAAACAGAGCCTTAACTAAACTGGTGCAAGTCTGTGAGTAGACCACCCCAGAGTCTGCCATTTAGACTAATCACTGGGAATCCCAACTCCTGCTCCCTCACCATAGGCCAGTACCCTGGCCTATCCTCCCTTCCCGCTCATCCTCTCTTCTCCTTTCTTCCTTTCTGCTACTTCCATTCATCCACCCACTTCATACCTTTGTGATGCTGGCAAACCAGGTGCCAGCTCATGCCAAGGCCACTAGGTCTCAACTGAGCACTGACAAATACACAGCGGGAACCAGTCTGGCTCCTCCGTGGATTAGTGTCATGAAAATAGGTATTAGAATTATAAAACTGTGTTTAGTGATTAGACTTTATGAAATGCTTGTAAACTGCCTCATGTATCAATCTCACTTATAACATCTGTAGCCCACGTGAGAAAGTAATATTTAAGTGTTTGCTCTGTAACTGTAAATCACCAGAGGAGAGAAGCATTACCAGGTGTGAAATACTAGCTTCCAACAGGAGATGTCTTCTGCCCAACAAAGGAGGCCCATGAACATCAGACCAACTCTTGTGGAACATCAGAGGACAAAAGACTTTGTTGATTCCCCCCCACCCCCACCCCATGAAGATGAGATGAGCAAGTGAATTGCCCCCCACAGCTGAATTTGCAACTCGAAGCAGAAACCGGGGAAGGAACAAAAAGCCCTAACAAGGAGGAACTGTATCTTTCATGCTGCTTGGACTCTGAGGGCAGGGTTTACTAAGAATAAGCAAAAGATTCCCTGTGTTTGGCCTGGGTTAGCCCTAAAGGACATATAGAGCTTGCTTATTATAGAAGCTTCTAGTCCTTTTGGAAACTTAAAATTGGAACTCGTGTGTGTGTGTGTGTATGTTTACTTGCATTAACCTTGGAAATAACTCTCTTATTTCCTTCTCCTAGTTAATAAATCTTTAGATGGTTTATCATAGGATTGGCTACAAGTGTTGTCTTTGGCGTGAGATCTAAGGTGCAGTCAACTTGGGGTAAGTGACTGGCCCTTTGGGACAGGGATCAACCTGAATATTACTGTGATTTTTGGTGCAAGGGACCACCTATCACAAAGACAAGCTGAGCTGGGCAGCCAGACAGACCGGAGCGCCCACGAGGACTGTCGGACTCCATGTTATGGCTGTTACAGTGCTTGAGGAGTTTACACTTGAGAATTAGTTGGTGAACTCTTAAGTATAAAATTCAGCCAATTCGGGGTTTGTGCCCTGCTTCCTAACAGTCTGCCGTGAGGTTAGTAACCTCGCTTTTGAGCCACTCCAGGTCAGCTTGACAGCTTCACCTTTCAGTCTTTCCACCCCAGCTTCCAACTTCATCTTGCCCATCTTTATTTCTGTCCTTCCTGTACTCCCACGTTCCAATCTCTGTCCCTCCTCAGGTCTTGTCAACAGGGACTCCGTCCTCCCCAGCCCTGCTTCTCCTCACCTGGACTGCAGGTGCTCCAGTTGCACTTGGAGATTCTCGCTTTGTTCTGTCTGCTCATCCAGGGACCTCTGCAGTTTCCGTGCCTGGTTATGGGCTTCATCAAGCTGCAAGGCGAACAGAAACACAGCTGTCTTTGCCGTGTGCAGTACCCATCGTCCCCAGTCACTGCCACCCACAGGGTTTGTAGGACAGCCCAGTGATCTGAGACGAGAGGATCAGATGTAGGGCATAACTGAACAGGATGGAGGCAGCTCTGCATTTCCTGGATTCTGTGGGTTGGTGTCTGAACGTATATTTCTTTTCTGCCATTCTCTCGTTACTGTTATGGCAGTGCTGACACGAGACGGGCCGTGAGCACAGACCATCTCTAGGTCATTGGTTCAAATCTGACCCAGACTCAAAGCCATTACTCTTTGATGGCGGCCGGTGACAGGCCCCATGTGACAAACTTTGCCTATACCACGTCAGCAGCAAAGCCAAGCTACCCTCTCACCCCTAGAAGTGGCCGCACCAGGCCAGCATGGCGGTGCGCTGGCTGTTCATTCACAGAACAGGTGCAGTATGGCCAGGGGCACTGGATACTTGCCCCACAATGCACCACGCCCGGCCTGGAGGGGACTGCTCTGGGGGTGAGCAGGGAATTCATTCTTTATACCAACCCTTGCTAGCAGGAGAGGCAGGTAGCTACATGGACACTGAGTTACTCACTAGGAACTGGGCTGAGCCCCATCAAACTCGTTTCACACAAGGCCATCATCCATCAGATAGTAACTTGCAGTCACTTCCGACCTAGGCAGGAGATGAGCTGGCACCAGAGGTGGGAAAGGCTCTTTACCTCGTTAGCCTATCTCCTGAGCCACTCAGTCCATCACATTAATACTTAATCGCCTTTTCTGGTTCCATCTTAGCACCTTTGAAACGTTGCCAGGGACATGACTAAGTGCTTGGCCTGCCCTTTCAGTAGGCCAGGACCTCCCTGCGGTGTGTTTAGATGTCCCTGATCTTACTTGCAGGGGAGCTGCTGTGACAGTGCTATGGGAATGGGTTCCTCTCACTGGGAAAAGGAAATGCTGATAGTTTGAGAGGTTCTGATCGTTGGGCATCTATATGTCTCTCTGTGGGAGGCAGTGTGGCCTAGTGGATAAAGCGCTAGACTGGGATTCAGGAGACCTGGGATTCTATCCCCAGGTCTGCCCCGGGCCTGCTGGGTGATGTTGGGCAAGTCTCTGTGCCTCAGTTTCCCCATCAGTAAAATGGAGATAATGATCCTGACCTTCCTTGTAAAGCGCTTTGAGCACGACTCATGAAAAGCGCTTGATAACAGCTAGGTGTTAGGCTGCCTACCTGTGGTTTCATAAAACCCTCTCACTGCGGCATCCCAGACATTATGAATTTATGAAGATGACAGGACAAGGAGTAATGGTCTCAAGCTGCAGTGGGGGAGGTTTAGGTTGGATATTAGGAAAAACTTTTTCACTAGGAGGGTGGTGAAACACTGGAATGCATTACCTAGGGAGGTGGTAGAATCTCCTTCCTTAGAAGTTTTTAAGGTCAGGCTTGACAAAGCCCTGGCTGGGATGATTTAATTGGGGATTGGTCCTGCTTTGAGCAGGGGGTTGGACTAGATGACCTCCTGAGGTCCCTTCCAACCCTGAGATTCTATGATTCTATGAATTTTACCCTCCCAGCCCCTCTGGGCTGTGACCGACTATCAATATCCCCATCACTGGTCGGGGGATGCAAGAAATTAAGTGCCGTGCTCAAGGTGACCCAGGAACCCAGCTCTCCCCCAGGGAAGCGGCGATTCTGCATCTCCAGACTGGCTGCCTTTCTGGAAGAGACGCTTTAGCCATGCGCAAGTTGCTGGGCTCCACACAGGGGTAAGCTAAGTGAAACTGAATGGCTTGTGATACACAGGTCTGACGAGATGGTCTTATAGTCCTTCCTTAACCTCTCTGAAACGATGTCTCTCCTGAGTCCCAGCTCAGTGCCTTTGTGCCGTTGCCACGACAGAGTCGCCGCGTGCCAGCAACGGCCTCGCCATATTACCTGGGCTACCGCTCCATTTCCCTCTGCTCAGAGCAAGGAGCCCCCTGCAGCATCTGCTGGTCGATGGTGACATTTCAACGGCTGCCCTCCTCCGATTTTGGGCTGGGTGCTAAAAACCCTCCCCTTGTCCCCGAGGCCAGGGAGTGGATGGGGGGGGGGGGGGGGGAGGTGTGCCCCAGACTTGCCTCATCCTCAGCCTGGCCCAACTCCTTCTTCAGCTCCTCCACCCGCAGACGCAGCTTCTTCACTTCCCCCTCGTGCTGCTCCACCCGGCGGTTGGCGTGCGCCAGCTCGGCCGCCTTCTCCTGGCACTGCTTCTTCAGCTTGCTGTGAATGTGCTTCAGGTCGGCCAGCTCCTGCAAGGGCCGTGGGAGGGAGTTAGGGTACGGGCAGGCTGGGGCACAGGTCATTCAGGGAGGGCTAGCCAGCCAGTGTATTAATAATCCGCCGTGCTCTGGCCTCTTTAGCCAAGGAGCTGAAAGCACGGAACCAACACTAGTGCCTTAAGGCTCCTATCAGCCCTGCTAGAGGGCCAAGTATCGTCTCCCCTCTTTTACAGATGGGGGAAGTGAGGCAGAGAGAGGGGAAGTGACTTACTCAGGGTCACACAGCAGGGAATAGAACCCAGGAGTCCTGAGTCCCAGTCCCCTACCTGAACCACTGCCCCTCCTCCATACTTCCTCTGAAAAACGTATTACCCCAGGGCTCTCCAAGTTGGGGGGCGTGAACAGGTTTCAGCGGGTGGCAAGCACTAGGGAGAGAGGTTATTAGAGAGGGGCAGAGAATCATTAATATAAGGGCTTTCTTTATGGCTAGAGGAGAGGGGCACCCCAAAACTCTGTCTGGAAGAGGCCCAAACCCAACGTTCTCTAGTAAAGGGTACAGATAGGAGTGAGCAGAGCTCCCAACGTGCTACTGCAGGTGATCGACCTACTACGGCTTTACACTGCCAGAGTTGTCACTGAGCCTTCACCTGCATCTCAAACCAAACTCAAACATTGATTTTTGAGATTCCTAAGTTCAGGAGACTTCCCCTCCCACAAGCCCTCGTGTCTCTGCATTTCCCAATTGCTCTCCAAATACCAACATAGCACAAACTCCAGGATTTCCACCCAGCTGAAGCCAGGAAATGCTGATGTCCAGTCCCTTATCTCCACCAGAAAGGTTTGGGAGAATGGTCGTTCCAGGGGAATTGCTAGTGGGGGTCACAGCTACACCTGGACAAAGCCACCTTCGTTCCTTTCCCATCTGCCCACCCACAGGGCTGGAAATATGACTGACTCTCCAGGTGAGGAGGCATCCGATGATGGGTGAACCTCAAACAACAGGGGATTTTGCTTCAGACATGCACCCCGAAAGGTGCATCCAGAGCTTATCTGAGCTGCTGCTTATAAACCTCTCTGGCTGGAAACCTCAGGACTGGATCGTCTTGTATTTCAGCAGCTCCTCTCCAGAGGCAGCCAGGACCAGGTCATGCAGAAACACATGGACCTTGACCACTAATGGGGGAAAGGTTAATGGAGCTGTCTCACACCTCACAGCAGCAAAAGCCAGGGTGGATTTTTATTTACTTGGATCTAGTTCTTCCATCCCTAAAACCATGTAGGTTTTACATCCAAGGTAGCAGCCTCCTTTCCTCCCTCCCCCAGCAATGACACTGGGTGCCCGAGCCCAAGACGCACGTAAAGCAACGCCCAGAAACCCCCCATGATCACTGTGTCTACACCTAGCCTGACTCTGGGCAGCGACCGGAGGTGTCATGGCGTCTCTCACTGGATGCAGGTGACTAGGTTCCTCTGATCCCCTTCCCACCTCTCCCCGTTGTCCTCTTGGTGAGATCCCAAAGAAGCGGAGAAGCCCACAAACACCGTTTGGCCTCCTGAGCTTGACCTAGAACCTGGGCACCCTGCCCTGAGGTCTCTAAGGAGGACACGGAGGTTGGGATGGAGCATGGAGATGGGTTTTAATGGCCAGGAGCCTGGAGCCAACTGGGGTGTGACTGGCCCCAGATGCTCTCGAATATCAAAGAGCCCAATTCATCCCTGATCAATGGGGTTTCCCGAGGCAGGAATTTCCCCCCAAGGCTTTCCCACCGCGGTCGCTTGCTGGGCCCCCACTGTTACTGACGCTCTGCCCATCAGCCTCACCTTGTTCTTCTCAAAGAGCTCGGCCTGGATGGTTTTGAGGTCAGTGTCCAGCGCGCTGGCCGTCTGCCGGCGCTTCCGGGCCAGCACCTCCTCCAGGTCCTCAATCTGCGCCCGCAGCTTCTTGTTCTCCCGCTCCAGGTTAAGCTTCTCTGTCTCCAGGCGCTCGCGCTTCCCCCACTCCGCCGCGTTCTCCGCTTGCAGCCGCTCCATCTGGGTGAAGGGGTGGGGACACACACGCCATGTCAAACCAGGCGGTCGCCATGTGTCAGGTACCAAAGGGCATCGTGGGGAGCCCACAGCTATCCCCTGTCTGAGGGTGATGCCCCCCACGCCACCACGGCTCATCAGCAAGGCTAGAATCCAGGGCCTGCAATGCACTCCTTAGCTGAAGTGGAAGAGGCCTGACTCCCTTGGCTGGTGACAGTAGTAGACTCTTTTCTCTGTGGGCCAGCCAGTAGAGGGAGATATGCCCACACCTCTTAGTCAGTGGTTAACGTAACATCCCGCACGGAGTAGCGCAACTCCAGCCAGAGCTGGCCTCGGGGAAACTCACCAGGGGTTCCCCATTGAACTGGGTGTATGGGCGAGAGTGAGTAGACCCGGCCGGCTGCTGGTCCCCTGGGTACTGGTGTCAGTACCCAAAGGGTGGGCGGGACTCAAGACATCTCAGTTTGGACACTGACACGGATGAAGCTCCTCGTCTCCACCCTGCTACGCCGCAGCATACAGGGCAGTCCCAATCAGAACCAACACCAAAGCAAAGCCCCCTTTCTCCCAGTGCTGGGCCCCTCCATACAGCTCCGCCAGGGGTCCTCACTCCTGACTTGCCTCAATCACTGCGGGTCTAAGCCTCTGCACCCAGCTCTACCAAAGCCCCTCCATGCTGACCCACAGCCCTCTCTGCTAGCCCAGCCCCGTGGCTCCAACGCAGCTCTGCTGATGGATCCAGTCCTGACCTGCAGCTCCCCCTGCTGTTCCAGCCTTGGGCCCGCACATTACTCTGCCAGCACCTGAGTCCTGGCTACACCAACCCCCATGGGGCTGCCAATGCACCTCAGTCTTGACCTGCAGCGCCCCCTGCTGGCCCAGTGCTCTGCCTCTTTCAGGAAGATACGGCCAACTAATCTATTCAGTGGTGGCTTTGTGATGTGCAGACTAGGGTGGGGATCAGCCCCCTTTGTTCCCTAAATTCAGCCAAGCTTCGCACCTCACTGCGCTATGTGTCTCCCTCCCTCAGCTCTGTGCCTTTCTCCACACTCCTCAAATGCCTGGAATCCTTTCTGCCATACGCCAAGCACGCCCTGTCTCTTCCAAGAAACCATCAAAGCATTCAAACCCCACTGGAGAGATCCTGCTCTGAGCAGCTTGCCCTTGTCTCATCCTGTTGGTGTTCATTGGTGCCTTTACAACATGCAGCCGTTGGGATGGGGACCTGGGGGGAGGGATAGCTCAGTGGTTTGAGCATTGGCCTGCTAAACCCAGGGTTGTGAGTTCAATCCTGGAGGGGGCCATTTAGGGATCTGGGCAAAAATTGGGGATTGGTCCTGCTTTGAGCAGGGGGTTGGACTAGATGACCTTGTGACGTCCCTTCCAACCCTGAGATTCTAATAACGGGCACTGATCTGCTACTGCCCGACACATATAGGAGGCTCTAAAAATGATTGGTAGGAAGAGACCCAAAGCAGAAAGAAAGGATGTCCTAGTGGCTGGGCACCAAGCGGGCACTCAGGTGATCCGAGTTCAAGACCCTGCTCTGCCATAGACTTCTTGCGTCTCTTAGTCTGTCTGTACAATGGGGTAACAGCCCTGCCCTATATTTAATGCCTTGGGGTGCTCAGACAGTGGAGGGCTGTATAAGTATTTGGGCATTTGACTGGTCCCAAAATAATTGGTCAATTGAGCAGCCAAACAATGTAAAAAATGGCAGAACGATGATGTATTTTATGCGAGATAAGGCATGTGAAAGGTCATTGAAAAGGTTATGATTTGCTGAATATGGTTATCCAGTTTGTATGCATGTATCGTTCTGGCATCTGAAGTTAGGAATATTGTCTCTGCATCTATTACAAATGTGTTTACACCTGGGGAACACCCACTAGGCAGAATGCAATCAGTCTAGATGGCTGGCTGGGAAGGGCCATTAGGGACATAGGCGCCGACTTCTACTGGGGCCGGTGGGTGCTCGACCCCTGTCTGCCCCCGGCCCTGCCCTGACTCCACTCCTGCCCCGCCCCCTCCCAACCCCTTCCTCAAAGTCCCCGCCCCAACTCCACCCCCTCTCTGCCCCTATTCCGACTCCTTCCCCAAATCCCCGCCCCGCCCCCGCCTCTTCCCCGCCTCCTCCCCTGTGCGCGCCGCGTTCCCACTCCTCCCCCCTCCCTCCTAGAGCTTACCACAGCTGTTTGGCAGCGGCAAGCTCCGGCAGGAGCGGGGATGCGGCGCGCTCAGGGGAGGAGGCGGAGGAGGAGGTGATGTGAGGTGGGGCGGAGTGGGGCGAGGAGCTTGGCTGCCGGTGGGTGCAGAGTTCCCACTAATATTTCCCTGTGGGTGCTCCAGCCCCGGAGCACCCAAGGAGTTGGCGCCTATGATTAGGGAGAACAATAGGTCTTAGAAGATGCTAATCTCCCACCAGGAAACGTTCCTGGGGAGCCTTCCCGAGGATGCTCCAAACAGCCTCTGACTCATGGCTGCTATGGCCCTACAGAGACATGTGACCTGGTACTGGACTCCATCATAGAATTTCCACTGAAAGGCATGGGAACTAAAGTAGAGACAAAGGATTCCCGCCATATGCAAAAGCTATTTTAGGCAGGGGAGTGACATCATTGTGGTTCTCCTTCACTGACTCCCTGTCCAAGATGACTGCTGGAAAAACCTGAGAAACAAGGACTGAACTGGGGGAGAAGTGCTGAACCCAGGCTAGAGGGAATTCTAGCCTTTGAAAGGAATACCTCGGGTTTTAAGCGCAAGCAAGTGAAGCTTGCCCTCAAGAATCTCTGCAAACTGCCTAAATGAACAATTAGGGTGAGAATTTGCTACTCATATTCAATATCTTGAGTATGTTAATCTTAGATTGCGTTTTTGTTTTATTTGCTAGGTAATCTGCTTTGATCAGTTTGCTATCCCTTATAATCACTTAACACTGATCTTTTATAGTTAATAAATTTGTTTTATTTTGTCTAAAACCAGTGTGTGGAAATCATAACTTGGGGCAGAAAGTTGTGTATATCCCTCTCCACACTGAGGGGGTAAATTTCATGAGCTTGCGCTGTCCAGTTCTCTCTGCAGCACAAGACAGTAGAATTTTGGGTTTACCTTTCAAAGGGGGGTGTGCACTTGAGTAACTGGGCAGTTCTTTAGCTGAGCCTTCCCATGCAGAGCGGATCTCAGCATCTGTGTGTGTGGCTGCAACTGGTGTGTTCCTACCTGCATGTGTGCTGGTAAAGTGCAGTCTGAAGCCTGGGAAAGGGCTTGGCAGGTTTGCCACCGCAGTAGAGTGTATAGGGAGCCCAGGCTGGTGGGTCGGGGGGCTCAGTGGTACCCCATTTCCAGGTGGCACCCCGGGGGGAACCCGTCACAGCCGCCTAAGGGATGTGGCTGCCTGTGACAAAGTGCTGGGAATCAGCAACTGAACCAGCACTCTGGCCACTGTTTAACCAATGAGGACCTCGGGAGGGAAAGATTAAGGAGAGGAATTCCTGATTACCAGATCAAATTGCGGCTAGGTAACTAGTGAGCTAATTAGCCCCTTAACAAGGAGACTGGATAAAAAGAGCACAGGAAGAAAGTGCAAGTGGGGAGAAGCACAAGAGAGGGAATGGCTAGGAGGGCCTGAAAAAAGGTGTCTCTGGGAAGAGACACCTTTTCATCCCCCCCCTTTGGAGAAGGTGTAATAAAGCCAGATAACACTGTGACAGCACTAGTGTGTACAAGGTGGTGGAGTGTGACCCTGTAAATCAGGGGTGGCCAACCGGAGCCTGAGAAGGAGCCAGAATTTACCAATGTACATTGCCAAAGAGCCACAGTAATACATCAGCAGCCCCCCAGCAGCTACCCCCACCCCCACCCCCAGTGTCTCCCACCTGTCAGCAGCGCCGCTGATCAGCACCTAACCCTCCTGCCCACTGCGATCAGCTGTTTTGTGGTGTGGAGGAGGCTTGCGGGGATGGGGATCTTAACCACTGAGGAGCCGCGTGTGGCTTCGGAACCACAGATTGGCCACCCCTGGTGTAAACAGACGACACAGTGGTATCTGCATGAGGAAAGATCTCAGAGCACTCTGTGCAGAGCCAAGAAGATGGGAGCCACGGGTACCCCGTCACAATGCCCAATTCTCATTCATCTTCCTGCAAACTGGGCTTCCAGAGATCTTCCGGAAGCTTTGACAATCTCAGCCATATCCGGGAGAGGCTGCATTCCTCCCGCACACCCCACTCACTCTCACCTCCGTGCGCAGCTCTGCCAGCTTCCTGTCCATGCTTGAGCGAGCCCCCAGCTCGTCCTCCAGGTCCTCCGAAATCCGCCCTAGTTCATCCTGGTGGAGCTCCTTCAGGATGTTTAGCTGTGGGGAGACAGACGCAGAGCGGTCACCACAGCCCCCGGGCTGTGAACCAAGCTGGCACCAAGTCGTGGGCTCACACAGAGCAGGAAACAGGAAGCAGCTTGGGACTGATTTAGACCCAGAAGGGGGCAAGGGGTTAGTTGTACCCAAGGGCATTCAAATCCACTTCTCAACGGGACCCACCTGTGATGCGACAACCCGTGCTGGCAACCCTCCCTCTCCCGCACATCTGCCATGGCCTTGCGCAAATAGCGTATGCTGGTCATTGGCACCTCAGACTGGGCTCAGAGTCACTGCACATGGCAGCAAGGAACGTCCACTGCACTAACCCCGTCTGTCCCGCCCCGTGCCTTGCAGCTCAGATACGATGGGCACGGCCGGCTACATGCCTGGCCAGATTGATGGTGCGAATTCACTAGAGTAGAGCATCCGTGCAGCACGAGGAGGTTTTCCTGGAGCAGGGGCTCCCCCTAGTGGATATCAAGTACTAACGGTCGCAGGGCACGCAAGACGGAATGAAGGGTGTAATGGAAACAGCCCCCCCCCCCCCGCAGCCCGGGCTGAGTTTTCAGCCACGTCGACTGGGCAGGCCTGTGTGCGATCGCTACACATGAGCGCCCTTCGGGGCGTAAGGGGCCCCCCGCTCCTCTCCAGGGTCACAGAGCCGAGCTCGCCCACCTGCTTCAGCACTTCCTGCTTGTTTTTGTTCAGCTCCTCATACTTGATCTTCCACTGGCTGAGCTCGCCCTCCAGCTTCTCGATGTTCTTGCTGAGTGACAGCTTGTCCCTGGAAGAGACAACAGGGAGCGGGCTCTAGCAGGGCTGAGGCAAGGAAAGGCTCCAGCCGTGGGAGTGTCCAGTCCATTCCTGGAGGGGAGGGGAGGCATCTTTTGGAGGACACCTTAAAACCACAGCTCCGGCCTCTGGTGGCCACGAAAGGCTGCGCTTGCCACCACGGGGTGATTCCACTGCTGCTCATTGACTTGGGGGGGAGAGACTATTTTCTCCCACAGGCCCCAGAAAGCTTCCAGCTACATGGGCTGAGTGCTGGAGAAATCCTTTTGCCCTTAAAGCGTTCAGGTAAGATCCTCAGCTGGCATAAATCAGCCAAACTCCATTGACTTCAGTGGAGCTAGGTAGCTTGAGAGCAGCTGAAGACCTGTGTTCTGAAACTGAGCTGGGGTATCGGACAGGTGGGAGGGCCATGAGGACGAGTGACCGGGGGTGGGGGGTGGAGGGGTTAAGCAGAGAGGAGTGAGCAGGGGGCAGGGTCTTGGAGGGAAGAGGTGGGGCGGGAGCAAGGCTTCGGGGGAAGAGATGACATAGGGGCATGGCCTCATGGGGAAGGGAAGGGACGGTGCATGGATGGGACCTCGGGGAGAAGGGAAGGGACGGTGCATGGGTGGGACCTCGGGGGGAAGGGAAGGGACGGTGCATGGGTGGGACCTCGGGGGGAAGGGAAGGGACGGTGCATGGGTGGGACCTTGGGGAGAAGGGAAGGGACGGTGCATGGGTGGGACCTCGGGGGGAAGGGAAGGGACGGTGCATGGGTGGGACCTCGGGGAGAAGGGAAGGGACGGTGCGTGGGTGGGACCTCGGGAGAAGGGAAGGGACGGTGCGTGGGTGGGACCTCGGGGGGAAGGGAAGGGACGGTGCGTGGGTGGGACCTCGGGGGGAAGGGAAGGGACGGTGCGTGGGTGGGACCTCGGGGGGAAGGGAAGGGACGGTGCGTGGGCGGGACCTCGGGGGGAAGGGAAGGGACGGTGCATGGGCGGGACCTCGGGGGGAAGGGAAGGGATGGTGCGATGGTGGGACCTCGGGGGGAAGGGAAGGGATGGTGCATGGGTGGGACCTCGGGGAGAAGGGAAGGGACAGTGTGTGGGCGGGACCTCGGGGGGAAGGGAAGGGGCGGTGCATGGGTGGGACCTCGGGGAGAAGGGAAGGGACGGTGCGATGGTGGGACCTCAGGGAGAAGGGAAGGGACGGTGCATGGGTGGGACCTCGGGGAGAAGGGAAGGGGCGGTGCGTGGGCGGGACCTCAGGGGGAAGGGAAGGGACGGTGCATGGGTGGGACCTCGGGGGGAAGGGAAGGGACGGCGCAATGGTGGGACCTCGGGGGGAAGGGAAGGGACGGTGCATGGGTGGGACCTCGGGGAGAAGGGAAGGGACAGTGTGTGGGCGGGACCTCGGGGGGAAGGGAAGGGGCGGTGCGATGGTGGGACCTCAGGGAGAAGGGAAGGGACGGTGCGTGGGCGGGACCTCGGGGAGAAGGGAAGGGACGGTGCATGGGCGGGACCTCGGGGAGAAGGGAAGGGACGGTGCGGTGGTGGGACCTCGGGTGAAGGGAAGGGGTGGCGCGGGGGCGGGACCTTGGGGAGAAAGGGTGGCAGGCAGGGCCACGGTTCTGGCGCTGGTGACCGCCCCACTTTTAGGGAGCTTCCACCGCTCTCATACTGAGTGCACTGCAGTCCAGGTGACGGGGTTAATATTTTTCCCAGACGCCTGCTTCGATGCTGGGTTTGGTTTGCACAAACCTGCCCTTTGGGTTGACCCATGTGGATTCACACCCTTTGCGTTTTGGGTGCAAATGGCTGCCCCAGTTCAAAGCAAGACTCTGGAAAGCACCAAGCGTCCCCTGATCTCAGGCTGAGACCATGGACTGGGCAGCCGGGCCACGTGGGGATGGTTTGAAGCTGGACTCAGATCCTCTCAAGAGGTTCACAAACTGTAGGGAACCTGAGGCAGGTTCCAAGTCCAGCGCTTAGCTGCCAAGGCTAAATATGAGCCCCCCCGGCCTGCCCTGGGTGAGCGGGCAGGAAGTGATGTAAGAGGAGCACTCACTCCCGCTCCTTGAGCAACACTTTCTGGGACTCATCCAGCCTCAGCTTCAGTGCAGTCACTTTGGTGGCATCTTCCTCGATGACGCTCATGTCCTCCCAGAGCAGCCGGTTCCTCTCCGGGCGGGTGAAGGACGTCCGGATGCTGACTGAGCTCCGCTGGTCCCAGCACTCGGGCCCGTCCTGTTTGCTCTTCAGGAGGTTTTCCATCAGCTCGAACTCCTGGAATGACGCGGAGGGAGAAGGAGGATCGTCAACAGCACGACCACGCTCCCGAGCCATTCGGGTTTTCAAACATCCAGGATAGATCCTGAGATAGACACAGCCACCCAGGCACTTCCTTCCCACCTCCCCAGTAGTCTGTCTCCTCGGGCCACCTTAGCCCAGCTCCTACCGGTCTGGCCCTGGCAAGCCCCTTTTCTGAAAGAATTGGCCCACCAAGGTTCTTGCTCAACTGGGTCAATGCCTCCTGCAGTGTAGGAAACCCAAGGCCAAAGGAATATGGGCACCAGGCTGCAGGGGGACATGTGGGCTGTGCTAATACCAGGGGTATAAATAGTGCTTTGGGGGCCAGATCCTCAGCAGGTGGAAATGGGGGCAGCTCCACTGAAGTCAGCTGAGTGACATCAGTTTACACCAGCTGAGGATCTGGCTCCATTTCTTCAAAGCACCAGTGATCACATGAATCCTCCCAACCACCCCGGCCAGGTAAGTCCCATCCCTGGTTTACAGCTGGGGCCCAGATACGTCACCTCTGGGACTTACCCAAGGCCAATGAGGGAGTCAAGTGTCCAAGGAGGGGGTCAGCACTCAGGAGTTCCAGCTCCTGCTCCTATACTCCGGCAACTGGGCCACACCACGGGTGGGTGAGGAAACACTTTCATCCTTGCCTGCTATACGTAGTGGCCTATAACCCTTCCCCCCCCCACCTCCCCCCAAATCTTTTGGGCTGACATTTTGTCATGCTTCCCATGCCACGAGATGGACTTCTTTTCTTCTTAGAAAGGTTAAAAAAACAGTTTTTTAAGTATCTGACCATGAAATATGAGAGTTCTTCAGCAATCAAGAAACATCTCAGAAGCATTTTCTGTGCTCGGGTAACCCGCAAGGTTTGGAATGAATACTTCAGACGTGGCACGCATGTAGCCTTCAGCTGAGGGACAAAGACCTGGTCTACGCACAAAGCTGTCCCGAGATACCCAAGGGGTGATTTTATATGTTGTTAAAACGGGGCAGCTGTGTGCGTGGACACGCCGATGTCAGCTTGAACCTTCTGGCTTCTATTGGTTTATCACGGGAACAAACTCCACAGGGTGCATTTAAGAGAGCAGGCTGGGTCGGATGTGGAGCTGCTCAGTAATAAGTTACGAACATCGTACATGGTGTTGCCAATCTCAAGGGAACAAAACCCAGGAGTCAGATCCCCCCGAATCATGAGATTGGCCCCACAAATCATTAGACTTTTATATTATCATCAAACCATGTTTCTTCAGGCTGTCTTTTGACTGTTTAATTCCCCTCTACTCCGCCGGCTACGTGTGTCAGGTAATAGACTGAGAAGTCAACACACAATTCACACCTCTCCCTGCCTGCTCACTTACCCTCTCCTCACCCGAGCTAGGGGAACTGCCATCCGTTTCCTATTACTGTCCTGACTCCCCCATGGCTTGTCCCCTTCCCCAGACCCAGCAGCACCAACTCCCTGTCTCCCCCTCTCTCCTGCCCCCCAGGTTTCTCCTCTGCCCAGATCCTGAGTCGAGACATCCCAAGGCAGCGGGAGCCAGGGACGTGTTGTGACGGGGACCAGGCCCCTGGACCCAGCAGCAGCTTTTCCCCCCATGCCTCCCTCGACTGCCTCCTGCTGCCCCAGGACCCTCTCTCTGGTTTGGGGTCATGCACGAAGACTGGGCTCAGCTGCAGGGCAGGTCTGTGTCCTCAGCCCCGAGCGCTGAAAATCAGAGGAGCTTCTTGTGCCTTCACAACAGCTCCCGCTGCAGGGCACCAAACTCTCAACATTTATTTTTTGAGCACTTGTAATCCTGGAACACTGTCTTCCCCTGGCTGCTCGAAGGGACGCCCCTTCCCCACTGCTCCCCCCAGCCTGGGGGAGTGGCCATCTTATCTCCTCCATCTCTCACCCCAATCCTCCGCAACCCCCCCAACCTCCCTTCTGCCCCCCACATCCTTCTCAGCCTTCCTCCTTGCCTTCCCACCCCACCCCCTGCCTCCCCCGCTTCCCTGCACCCCGAGCCTCCCTCCTGGCCCTACATTCCCCTGTCCCCAGCCTCAGAAGGGACTGTTTATGATCATCTAGTCTGAGCTCTTGTACCAGCTTCTCCTCGCAAGCTGCCCCTATTCTAAAGTCCTCCTTAAATCTCGCCTCAACCCATCTTAATAATGGTATTGGAAGGGCCCCAAGCTGCAGGCACCATCCCCTGCTTGGGTGTCTATCATGCCCCTTTCCCGGGGGCATGATAGACACGCAAGCAGCTCTGGCAGCCACTCTGCTGGCCTCCAGCCCTGCACACTCTATGGAGCACCCCTGCTCTTTGAGCTCACAGCCCCAGCGCCTGGGAAACCTGAATGAAACGTGCCCAAACATGGACATTTCTTTAACGACGCCAGCCCCTCCTAAGCCCGTCTGCAGTGCTTTTTGTCAGTAGAGCTCCAACCGCTTTACAAAGGAGGTTAGTTTCATTATCCCCATTTTACAGCTGAGAAAACTGGGGCACAGGAAGGGGAAATGACTTGCCCGAAGTGGCCAAGCAGAGAGTAGAACCCTGGTCTCCTTAGTCCCAGCCCAGTGCTCTAACCCCTAGGGCCAGTAGTTTTCAAAAAAAATTTCTGGCGACCCAGTTGAAGAAAATTGTTGATGCCCACGACCCAATGGAGCTGGGGCAGGGGGTCAGGGTGCGGAAGGGGGTCAGGGCTCTGGGCTGGGCATGCAGGCTCTGGGGTGGGGCTGGGGATGAGGGGTTTCGGGTGCAGGAAGGGGCTCTGGATTTGAGGGGAGGGTCTCAGGTCTGGGGCAGGGGATTGGGGCACAGGGTTGGGGGCACGGGGTTACCTCTGGTGGCTCCCAGTCAGCGGCGCAGCTGGGGAGCAGAGGCAGGCTTCCCACCTGTCCTGGCACCGCGGACTGCTCTGCGCCCTGGAAGCGGCCAGCAGCAGGTCCGGCTCCTAGGCGGAGGCGCGCAAGCAGCTCCGTGCGGCTCTCGCCCGCAGGCACTGCATCCGCCCACCTCCCAGCTCCTAGGAGTGCAGAGCCGGTGCTCAGGGTGGGGGCAGCGCACGGAGCCCTCTGGCCCCACCACCTAGGAGCCAGATCTGCTGCTGGCCACTTCCAGGGCGCAGCGCGGTGTCAGAACAGGCAGGGACTAGCCTGCCTTCGCCGGGCAGCACTGCCGCCGGGACTTTTAACGGCCCGGTCGGTGTTGCTGACCAGAGCCGCCGTGACCCAGTGCCTTCCATTCTGTGACCCAGTTCTGGGTCACGACCCGCAGTTTGAAAACCACTGCACTAGGCCACGTCGCCTAAAATGCATTTTTTTGGATCCTGCACTGTTTGACTGTACAGAGTCCAATCAACGTATTGGCTTCACACTGTCTGAACATAAGGAAATTAAATGCAAAAACCTACGTTAACCACACGTCACGCTTGAGATTTTACATACCCAGGTGTCGGGCGATTCTAAGTTACGGTCGCCACACCCTTTGCATCTCTTGTCACATCACTCAGATCCAGAAAGGCATTCAAATGAACACCCCACCCCATACAGAATTGGAGGGGGAACGCCGGGGCAAGGTACAGTTGCTGTGGGAACTGTATCGTTGAATGTTGATTTTTGCTGCTGTGCAATCATCAGCTCAACGATCCATTCAAACAGGCCTTTGCGTCTAATTCACAGCACCCTGCAAGTGCATCTCTTTTGATCCAGGCCATCTGGCCCTTTGAAGAGGGACAATCCCTATTAATTTTCTTGAGCAAAATATCTATTATTTTTCACTCTGCTCCTGCAGGAAACAATCCCAACTGAGTGCATTTCAGGGGAGTGGTAATAACTTTGTTTTTTACCCCGGATACCACTATGAATAGCTTCCAAACATTGGCAGATGAAACCCGGCAACCCACGCATTCGTGGCAGGGGACAGCAACTGGAGATTTGCCATCCGGTATCAGTATCACACCCCGAGACTCCAGCACAAAAGAGGAGACAGCAATCTGACAAGCAGGACACACAGCTGGACAGCTGACCTGATCCATTTTTGTAGATCCCTCCCTGGTCTCTGGAGGAGGAAGGAACAGGGGCGGGCGGGGAGCTGGGGGGGGGGGGGTGGAGAGGTGGTGGTGTCTGGTAGACTAAGCAGGATGGTGGGATTAATCTAAACTCAAAGCAAGGGAGCATGCTGAGCTGTCCTGCCCCTAACTGACCACGTGCTCTCTGTCTGCCCAAGGGTGGAAGAGAAGAACAGCCAGGATCTGTTTTGCAGAGGCACAAAACTCCAGCCTGGGGTTTCTCCTCTGGCTGCCCTTCCAGATCTCAAGACACTGTGGCCGTTTGTGTCAGCCTCCAGCTTGGAGTGGCCTCCCTTATGGGCGAGTGGGTTATGTGGATGAAGGGGGATAGTTTGGATCAGATGTCTGCCCCCCCCACCCCTGGGGACAGGCTCAGCGATACAGCCCCTGGCAGAAGGAAAACCCGGACTGGAGTTCTTGCTCATTTCAGAAGGGACTTGGGGCACAGCATTGCCTCTGGGAGAACTTCATTTCTACCCCCACCTGGAATGGGGTTTATGTTTCAGGGCTGAGACAGCACGGTGCCAGTGCTATGGAAAATGCTAAGTACACCTGCCGTGGTGCAGACGAACCTGGAGCAGGCTCTGGGTAAAACCACTAGGAGACCTAGCCCAACACAGATTTCCTAGCCACGTGTGAGTGGACTCAGGTTAATCCCCAGCCGGTGAGGATCCTGAATTTGGTCTCTCTGGCCAGCTGGATAGAGAGGAGAATCTCAGGTGGGTCTTCTTAGCATAGACATGGGGCACAGACACCAAACCACCGGCTCCTCTAGCAGGGACAGGGCTGGTCCCTGATGACCACAATGCAAATACATTTGCTCCTCAACTGGAAATGTTACAGCTTGTAAAATCCCTGCTGGTCCCACCCCAGAGCCCCCCAGCTAGCCAGGGAGGAGAGGGTCCTAGCACAGGGCCGAGCAAGGGGGAGACTGGGAGGGGAAACAGGGGACAGAACCACCAGGGCGTGCATGAGTCTAGCCTGCTTTGAAAACAAACATGCCCGGTTCTGAGAGCGAACGTCACTCTGAAGGCCTGTGGAAGCTGTTTGCGGGGCGGGGGGTTAGTAGCCAAGGAGAAGGGGCTGGTTAACTAACTGGTGATGCTGTGTTCCACACCCCCATCACTGGCAAGGCAAAGCTTGTACACGGCTCTGTCCACAGATCTCAGGGTGCTTTACCCACAGGCTGATCATACAGACCCTCCTAGTCACAGATGGGGAAACTGAGGCACAGAGTATGGCACGGACTTGTCCAAGACCACCCAGCTGGCCAGGGTCTGAGCCCACAACAGAGCTCTGGTTCCCAGTCCAGTGCCTTGTCCACTGGATCATGCCGAGTCAACCTGCGAGCGCATCCATTTGCACATGAAGGTGCCCTGCATGCGTTGGGGGGTGATGGAAACCTGTTCCCTTCTCCCCCCTCACCTTGTTTTTACTCAGCTTATCAGAGCCCACATCCCGCACGGGTTCCTGTTCCTGGGAGCCCTCGTTCTCCTTCTCTGAGGCCACCCTGTTGTCCAGCTCCTTCTCCCGCTCCTCCTCGCCCTCCCCTTTCAGCCGCGCCACCTCCTTGCCGAGCTGCTCGTTCTCGTTCAGCACCTCCTGCCGCTCCCGCTTGAGGCTGGTCAGCTCCTTGGTCAGGGTCTCCAGCTTCTGCCGCAGCTGGCGCACCTCCTCCCGGGCCTTGTTGCGCTCCGCCCGCACCTTGCTCCACTTCTCCCGCCAGTTGGCGGTGCAGTCTGACCACCAGCGCATGGTCTTCTCCATCTGGGCCGCCCGGGCCCGCGCCTCCTCCAGCTCCCGCAGCCGGAGCTCCTCCCGGCTCTCCCAGTCCCCGTCCAGATACACGGCGCCCAGCAGGGGGAGCTGGGGTGGCCCCGGCGAGGGCGTGCCACTCTTCGGGGTGGGGGGCATGGAGTCCGGCACGCTCATCATCTCGGGCTGGGGGCTGCCGAGGATGTTGAGGAGGCTGGCCCTGGAGAGCTGAGGGGAGTCTGCCAGGCGCGAGCTGGTGCTTTGACTCATGGCGGCCTAGGGGCAAGCCCACCTCTCAGATTTTGGGTTACAGCAAATTCTCTCTCATCTACTGCCGCTGGGCAAGCGGTGGGGAATGCTGGACCCAGACTCGCTGTGCACAGACATGCAATGGGGAGCAGTTACAGCGTTGGATCAAGGGGAGCCCTATCTATCCCAGGTCAGAAACAGGCCAGGCATGACGGGCTGAGCAGCCAGACCCCCTCCAAAAGGTGCCTCAGACGAAGAAGGGCAGACATGATCCAGCCTCTGCTGCCTAGCCCCTGAGAGGCACAGCAGATGGCACCCCAGCGGAAGGGAAACGGCCTGCTATCTCCTCACTGAGAGGCAGCTGAGGCCCGTCATGCTCTTGCTTTCTTGCGTGGGAGACACTTTTCTTGCTGGGCTAGTTTCTCAGGCGACGAGATGATCCTGGAGCCCTGAAAGGAGGAGGAGAAAGATGAGACGTACAAACACCTGCTTGTTCCTCAACCCAACCCAGGACTCTGCACTTCTCATCTCACACCTCAAGCTCCGGAAGCAACATCCCCGATGCCTAGCTTTGGATTGACTGAAGCGGGGGCCTATTGAGGTGAAGGGCAAGACGCCACCTAGCACCAAACTGGGCATCATGAAAGAGAGGACAACGGGGAAGGGACACACTGGTGCTTTGCTGCTTCTGTATTATTAGGGTTGGAAGGGACCTCAGGAGGCATCTAGTCCAACCCCCGGCTCAGAGCAGGACCAATCCCCAACTAAATCAGCAACTAGTCACTGCTTCGGTTCTGATCCTGGCTAGCTGTTCACTAAGACTCCAGGCCAGAAGTAAGTGGTGATTCTGGTTGCCTCAGGTTTTTGGAGGCCCAACTTGAGACATCTTGAAGGAGGCTGATTTCCAGAGGGTGGGTGCTCGGCCCTTTCTGAAATTATGCCCCTTTTGGGCATCTCAAACAGGGCATCCCTGATTGCTGGTCATATTTGAAAACCACATTTTCAAGCGGCTACTAAATTTGGATATCCAAAATGAGATAACTAGGGCATCATTGCCAGGAGGTTCTGAGCAACCACAACTCTGGTGGAAGCCAGTGGGAGTTGTGGGGACTCAGCTCCGCTGAACAGCAGCCCCCAGGGGTCTCCAGCTGGACACCGAAGAGAGGCCCCCCAAACTGGGAGCCCCCTGGTGAACGCGTTGATCTAAACTCTCCTGGGATTCTAATAGTATGGAATGGAATTTGGTTTTGTCTCACACTCTTCACCCCAAAGGTCTCCTGCAGCGATTTCCATAGGGATGATACCATGGTCTAGGTAAACTTTATGCTGCTTCAGCCCCGGGGGCTGGCCTAGATGACCTCTTGAAGGCTCTTCACCCTATGTTTCTATGATTCTATACAGGCCAACGTGACAGTATTAACATTTGCTCTCTCAGTAATTTCCAGTGTACCCATTAAAATGTGCCAACCCTGCCCACTCTGCCTGGAATCTAGACACCCAGCTATCTCCTTTCTACCCCTTCCACCATCAACAGTAAAGATTCTCCAGTCAGAACTGAGCCTGCAATTCTACTGATGTGCAAACCAGAATAGAACCTTACTCACCTTCCCAGGCTAAGAAGAGTAAAAGTTTATGTCAATAGAGTAGACACAAAGGGAGATGATCGGTCATAGATTTCAAGGCGGGAAGGGATCATTTTGATGATCTATTCTAGTCTGACCTCCTGCATTACACAGGCCAGAGAATTTCCCCCAGCGATTCCTGCAATGGAGGGAATTATTCCTCTCTCCAGCAACTTGTGGTTAAGCTGGAACATGTCTTGTTGAAAAGCATCCCACCTCGATTTAAAGACTCAAGTGATGGAGCATCTGCCCCATCCCTTGGCAAGCTCTCCCACTACATTGCAAAAGATTTCCAATTTGAATTTGTCTCTCTTCCAGCCGCGGGATCGTGTTTTGCCTTTATCTGGTCCCTAATATCATAGATATTTATAGATCACCACCAAGTCGCCTCTTGGCCTCCTTCTTGTTAAGCTGCTGCGTAAAGAGGTGTCTTTTCTGCACAGTCCCTTTTCTGACCCTAGCTGGAATCTCACAGTTTGCACCCATCTGCCAGAGCTTGGCCACCGAGCTGCAAATGTTTCTTAGAAACGCCTTCGCAGAGCTTCCAGCGGCACGTGTGTTCCAGTGGAGTCGTACTGCATTCCACTGTGCAGCCAGGACTGGGGGCCCAGGCCGGGAGCTGGATCGAGCTCCAGGGGGCGCAGGGAAAGGAGCACTTTGGCGAAGAATTCTCAGCGCACGCGCGCGCGCACACACAGCGGGCTGGGCGAGCGAAGGCAGACGGATATAAATAGAGCAAGCGAGAGAAGCACACATATACAGGAGGAATTGGCAACGCCAAGGTGCAATTTGGGTCTAGCAAGCCTGTCATTAGAGGCAGCCGTACAGCATCTCTGCTGGCAGGGGTGAGGCAGGGACAGAGACCTTGCTCTTTAAGGCAAGGTGGGCTGCAGCTGGTTGGCCGTGATGTGTCTCTGGAGGGTTGGGTAGCCTAGCCCATCTGGGGGCGAAAGCCTAGCTAACATGCTGGAAAGTGGATTGCTACAGGGGGCCCTCGCCAAGCAGAGACCTGTGCTTCTCTCTCTCTCTGTGGCTGGGCCCCAGGACCGGTGCGTGTATGCACGTGTGATGGGGAAGGGGGACAGGCTAACCACAGCGAACGGAGGGGCCTTTGGAAATGGGAATGGGGGAGGGAGGCTGGATTCACGGCCAGTTTGGAAGCATCACTCCAGCCAAATGCCGGAATCTCCCCTGACCTGGTGTGGGGGGACGCAGTTCAACATGCATGAGTGAGGCAGGGCAGGGGACGGTGGGGCTCAGCCAGGGCGCTGATCATGAACTCTCTCGCCTTCCCTCCCTCTTCACCTCTCCCAGCCCACCCCAGCCGACGTCTGGCATTGCTCTGTTTCACTGTAACCAGGCCACGGATGAAAGCAGCCCCCTTTTCCCTGGGGGTGGCATTGTACCGTGCCCCGGAGTAGTGCTGGCACCGCAGGGACAGGAGCTCTTCGCGCCAACCCCCGTCCCACAGCAGGACTTGGGCTCGCTCCCAGCACTGATGCTGCACCGCAGTCGCTCTGGCGTAGGCCTGCACCCCTTTACCAAGATGTCGTATCGCGGCTCCTGCTCCCCATCTCGGGTGGCTGCCCAGGTGTAAGTTGAAAAGCTCATGGCTTCAAAGGGCCCAGAGGCCATAAACCGTCCCACCCCAGGGCCATCCAGCGACGGCGCAGGGTGCCACGATCCCTTTGCAACGCGCCGGTGCAGCAGGAAGGTCACCGGAGCGTGATCACAGGTTTGTGCCCACCGGAGAGTTGTGGAAGGGTGTCTCCTTAGGGGGTGTCCTGCTGCGATGGGGAGGCTGGGGTCTGCCTGTGGAGAAGCCACCTGTGTGCTGAGCGACTGCTCTCGTGCAGGGCATCCTCACCCGCCCGAGGGGGCCATTTCTGCACTGCAAACCTAGGGGTAAGTGATGGGGATCGTGGTGGCTTTGTGAGCCCACTATGAAGGGAAACAAGGATACTAATTCCCACTACAACAGTCAATGGGCCTCACCCCTGCTCGGCCTCCTTATCCCCAGCCAATAAGTGCCCTTCACCGGGACCGCTCCACCCAGCTCACCCACTGAAAAGCTGGGGATGCCATGGGAAAACCCAGCAGCCTGCTCCAGAGAACTTGGGTCTCTCCTCATGGCTCCATCACAGTGCGCTGCCCCCACCCAGATTCCTCATGGGGGGCACAGCAGTTGCGCAAACCTGCCCTTCCTGCAACGAGTGCACCCTCATGCTGCTCCTCACGCCCAGTTCTCCACTCTGTGCGACTCCCCAGCAAACCCCAAGATGTGTGGGCCATGTGGGATGGCCACCCATCCCGCTGAGCCCTTGGCCAAGCCCTGAGGATGCCACCCATTAGCCATATTTGATCCCTTTACTATGGCCCCCGCCCCAATGTGCCAGCCGAACAGCACAGGATGGGACCCCAAGGAAGTCACTGTTCAGCAATGCCAAGCGCTGCCCCCCACCACAGTGCCCTTAGGCCGGAGCACTCCATCTCCACAGCACCCCAGCCCTGGCCCACCCTTTATAGGGAGCAGAGTCCTCAGAGCCCCCGGGGCCACACGCTCTCTGCTCTTCCCGTAACCACCACCGCTGCCCCTCTAGGCCCCAGTCCAGCACAACCATCCCCCTGGCTGAGAAGAGCCAGGAGCAAGCTTCTGTGCCATTCAGGCGAGGGGAGGGATCCAGGCTCACCCGCCCTGGGCACTGAGAGAGATGTAGTATTTATGTAGCTCTCTCAAACCCCCAGGGCAGCCTCCCTTATATTCCAAGCCCCCCCCCAGCCGCCAGTTACACATGCCATTGAGGAAATCCAGCAGCAACCCCACACACCGTAAGGGCAGCTGACGGGAGCACAGGAAGCTCCTTGCCCTCCCTGGACAGCACTTTGTGACCCAAAGACCCTCCAGGCCACCAGGACCGGGCTCTTCCAGACTGGAAGCAGGGGAGGGGAGAGCGTTCCAAAGGGAAGGGGTCTTCATGGAGAATCCTAGTGTCGGCACCCCAGCTGATCTCAGCTTGCTGGGGTAACGGGCAGCCTCTCAAGCAGGGAGACCTAAGCCTCTCAGCGCTCTACAGGTCGGAGCCAACATCTTGAAGCCACCCAGAAGCCAACAGCCAGAGCAGGTCACAGAGCACTGGTCTACGTGCTTGAAGCAGGACAGTGCTTCCCACGTGGGCAGCGGCGCTCTGCGCTAGTTCGAGTGGCTTCAAGGCACATCCCCAGGCAGAGCACATGACCGGGGCCTAGTCTCCAGGTGCCAGACAGAAGCAAGGAACCGTTCCAGGCTCCTAGCCAGCCAGAGACAATCGCCACCGAACTTGGCTGCAGCTCCGGGCACATGACCCCTCTCTGATCCTTGAAGCCACTTCCACTGGCTCCTCACCCCTACTTCCCCGGGCTGAGAAAACCACAGCTGCTTCCCGCTGCCCTCAGGAATCTTGCTTCGCGTTTACAGCCAGGCCCGGAGACCAACACGCTGGAGTTTGCTGCAGAGTCCCTGGCTCCTCACCCCTCCCCGTAGCTCGCGGCACAGGCCACCGGGCCATTGCTGCAGCAACATGAGGACAGGCAGAGTCAGAGCATCGCAGCCCGGCTCCATCCGCCAGGGTCCCTCTGGTCACAGGAGGCTGGCTGTGCACATGCCCTCAGCTTGTCCTACAGCATCTTCTGGGCCAAATCCTGGCCCCCAGGGCGTCGGTGGGAATCTTGCCATTGACTGCAATGGGCGTCCATGGCATTTCCCTCGACACTAACTCACTCCTTTGCTAGCCCCACCTCCACAACTTGTCTCCATGCCCTGGCAGCACCTCACCTCCAGCACCACCGCTTCTTCCTCTCCGCCCGCCCTGGCTCCCGGCGATCTGTCCAAACCACGGCTGACCAGATCCGCTTTCCCCAGGTCAGCCCGGGGAATCTCTGCACTGGCTTCCCTTCCTCTTCCTGCGCCTTGGAAAGGCTTCAGGGCTCTTCTCTCAGGTCCCCCTTTGTCACCTCCCACACCCTACGCCCCAGCCGCGCCCCTCTCCTCGCTGCTCCCAGCATCTCCTTCTCCCATGCTCGACTTCGTGCCTCCATCCCAAGGCCAGCAGGAACAGGCCAGATCCTCAGCCAGTGTAAATTGGATTGGCCCCAGTGAAGTCTACAAAGGGAAGCGAAGTCAACAGGTTCACACCACCTGAGGGTCGATGCCGATGGTCTGTGCTGTATGTCTGTGCTCCCTTACCTGCAGCATCCAGTTCCGGCGCCAGATGACTAACGACCATCGGCTTTCCCCAGCATCTTCTTTCCTTTACCTCGCTCCCTTTCTCCCCAGTTTGCTCTTCCCCTCTATTCCCCTCTCTCGCCCCCTTCTATTCTGCATACTGCCCCATCACCATGGCATCTGAGCCCCCTTCCCCGCCCCCTTCTACTTTCACCATCTCTTTGCTCACGCCTTGGCCATAAAGTTCTTTTACAGATTTCAGCTGAACCAGGCTCTTCTATGTGGCTTTCACCCTGCCCGCCACTCCCTCTCTCCCCCTCCCTGTCTTCCACCGCCCCCAGGATGCCATGGGAGGGGCTGCTAGGGAAGGGTGCACTTGTTAAGTCTGAGGGCATAAATCACTAGAGGTAATACAGCAAGGAAGGGGCAGCCGGAGGGTGAATAGGCCTCATTCAGAGAGTGGAGGGCTGCGGAGGGAATTGCAGTAAAAAATGAAGCCATATTCTCCCTAACAGGAATGTGCCCGAGGAACATCAAAGCCAGGGATCTCCCCAGAGCAGGGAACGTGGCTCGCCAGGGCACTCACGCAGGGAATGTCGAGGGGAGCCAATCTGGGCTTACTAGCCTGTGGGTTCAGAGGCTGGGAGAGCGACTTCTGGCATGAGTGGATCTTCTACGCTCAGATGTTGGGCACACGGATCCAGACGCTAGATCCAGACTCGGGGGCTGAGTGCGAATCCTGCCACTAGCGGCCCAGGGGATGGATACGCCTGCTCGCAGCAGCTGGATACTGGTGCTCCAGTGTGGATCCCTCACCAAAGCGTTTACAAACCAGGCTATTGCTGACATGCCCCAAGCTGCTCTAGCTGGCGGTTACACAGTGACGCTCAGAACCGCCAAAGGTTCATCCGTCTCCACCTCCCTCCCTCGCTGCCCCTGGCAGGCCCTCTGATCTCTGTCATCCCTAGGCAGAGTGGGCCGCACTCCCCTGCCAGCCCAGCGGCCAGGCGCACCGAGCACCTGGCTGTGCCCGCACCGCAGAGCCGGTCCCAGTCCCGGGCCAGGGGCTGGCGAGCTGTTTGAGGGGTTAGACACCACCCGCAGGACACCCCAAATGCTGGCCGCAGTGCCTCGCCCAGGGAGAGGAACCCGCACCTTACCTGCAGGAGCTCTGCTCCAGCCTACACCCTCTCCCCTTCTCACCCACTTCAAACGCTTCAGTAAGTTACTAATTAATTCATTAACTCCTCCCTCTCCCCAGCTCTCCGGAACAGCTGTCACAGCACTGTCTGCCTTTGTCCAAAGAACAAACCCAGATAAACTCTCCCAACCTCTGACCCCCACTCTCCCCACCCCATTAAAGCCAGGCATCTGGCCACTCCCACAGCAACCGTCCCAAAACTAACTCTATGCCCTCACGTATGACTTGTGCAATGAGCTTGGGGGTTCTCTGCTCAGCTTCTCCCCCAAGGTCCTGTCCTGCTCCCCCTGAGATCAATGGGGCTTCTGCCTTCAGTGGGAGAACGGGATGAAAGCCCAAAGGCAGGGGCACAAGGATAAGGCTTTTCCTTATTTATAACAAGTACATTGCCTGGCTCTCGCCTTTTCATTCAAGGATCTCAAAGCGCTTTGCACATCCCCTGCGGGACAGCTAAGGTCACCAAGCCCCACAAGGTCTAGGGAGATTATCTGCCTAGTGCTTCCTAATTATCGGATCTCTGGATTGCCCCATCATCCTTGGTGTTGCCCAGGTAGCTCACACAAGCTGACGCTGCATCTTTATCCCTATTCTACAGCTAGGGAAGCAGAGGGTGAGGATGATTTGCCCTGGACAACACAGCAGGTGAGTGGCAGAGCCAGGAGCTTTGATCACATATGGCACCTGTCACTGCAGCGTCTGCGTGCATCTCACAGAATGTAGGCCAAGAGCCTCACACATCCCCCAAACTAGGAAGAGAACCCAGGAGTTCGGTCTCCTGGGGCCTGCTCTGTGATTGATGACGGAGCGGGAAATAATGATCTCGGAAACATGTACAGCCCCATCGCACCCTGAGGAGCGCAAAGCCCATTACAGACGATAAGGAACCAAGTTTCCCCACCCGCTGATGCATTGGGCATTATGATCCCTATCGTAACGGGGAGGAAATAGAGGCATAGAAGGGGGGAAATGACAGCCGAGGGTGACGTGAAGATACCGTGCAGCTTGTGCAGGGAGAGGACACGGGGTTTAAATCAAACATCCCGTTTCCTGCCCTGCGTCAGCGCAAACATTCAGCTCGCTAACTAAATCCGACATGCCAGCAGCAGATGGGAGTTTGCGGTAATGCCCTATGAAGGGATGAGCGTCTGCTGTAGATTAATGCTTAGGACTGTAGTCAAACAATGGAGGGCGCAGGAGGAACATGCGTGTGTCTATGGCATATTATCCTAATTGTACAGTGGGGGAAACTGAGGCACAGAAAGGCAAAAAAACAGGCCCAGGGTGAGGCAGAGAGTCAGTGGCAGGGTCAGGGAAAGAACCCAGGTCTTGTGAATCCCCCCGAGACAACGCAACCTGTCTCATGAGGGCATGTAAGTGAGCATGCGTTGCATGGCGGAGGGGAGCAGACAAGTACTCCAGGAGGAAGCCAGGCTGGAGAGGGAGCTGGAGAAGGTTCGAGGTAGAAGCTCTGCGGTGAAACCGAGACTGGGAGACAGCGGAGTTTTAAGGATAATGGGAAAGATTTCCAAAGGTAGTTAGGCACCTTATTCCTATTGAAAGTCAATGGGCATTAGGCACCTACATTCCATTGGGGCCACTGAATATCTCCCCAACACAATTTTCCTGATTCTAACAGAGCTCCTTGTTCCGTGCTGGAAGAAAGCGACTCTCTCTGGGAAATCTGCCGGTGCCGTACAGTAGGTGGTGAACCACTTTTTGGCTTGGTGGACAAGAAAAAGAGATGGGCATGTTGGAACAAGCTGAAGCCACTAGAGAGGTTACAGCAAAGATTAGCAGGACCATCAGAGGAGCTGGGATTCCCACAACAGAGAGCAAGCCAGATGTTCTAACACCTGCAAGCTTCACTTCACAGCTGGAAATTAACACCGACGGTGCACTTACTGTATAGTCAGGGCCTGTTTAGATTGGAAGCTCTTTGGGGCAGGGACTGTCGCTTCATTATATGTTGGGAAAGGGCCTAGTTCCACAGGGCCTGGATCCCTGCTTGAAGCCTACAGGCACGACCATAATAAATAGCAATAATTCACAACATCCCCTGGCAGGACACATTGCTGTTGCCAACTCTCGGAGAGCTAATTTTTAAAGCCCCAGCTTCTGGAGTCCTTGGGAATCTCAGTTTCTATTTATAAAAGAGAGAAAGGTTCTAGCTCTCATGGTTGTGGAAAAAAACACAAAGGGATGAGATGGAAAGCCCTGGAATGGGGCAGCTTCTCTGTTGCACTGCAGTGCCAAAGTACAAGCCTGGGGAGAGAAGGGAGGGGAGAGAGGCAGAAGATGTGTGTGTGTGGGGCACGCATGTGTGTATACAAGGGGATGAATTGGGGGGGGGGGGGAGGAAGCCCATTGGAAGCCTCTCTTGGAATGGTTCTGCAGTGGATCAAAGCCCAAAACCACAACATAGTTTCCTCCTTGATACTCGACTTGGGGCAGAGGCAAGGGCGCTCTCCCAATGTTTCCACTAGAGCCGTTAATCCCATCACTAAAGCCGGAGTGGGGCTGGGGGGGAGGAGGGCGGGCAGTCTGGCTGGCTCTGGCTCTTCCTCCTGGCTCTGGGCTCCATCCCTGCGCGGAGGGGGAAGCGAGCTACCCGCAATTCACACTAATTAGTTGCAGATCTGCCCATTTCCAAGTAGTTTTGCCCACATGAAAGGACATTGCCACGAGCAGCCAGACAGCATGCAGACATGGAGGAGGGGGGCGCCTGGCCTGGGAGGGAAAGGGGGTTGTGCCAATTTTCCACTGGGCTCTTCTGACATTTCCACATTGCTTCAGCCAAGTGCCACAACACAACACAAGCCCCCCACCGCTCCCTCCCAGAGGGAAGGGAAGAGGAGAGAACAGAGGTCTGCTGTTGCTCTCTCCTTCCTCCCCGCTATAAAGCCCTCTTTACACTCTTTCCCCAACCCAGCACAGCTTGGGGGGAGGGATAGCTCAGTGGTTTGAGCATTAGCCTGCTAACCCCAGGGGTGTAAGTTCAATCCTTGCCGGGGCCATTTAGGGATCTGGGGCAAAAATTGGGGATTGGCCCTGCTTTGAGCAGAGGGTTGGACTAGATGACCTCCTGAGGTCCCTTCCAACCCTGAGATTCTGTGATTCCCCAGCGCGCACACAGGTGCTGCCTGTCACTCCCAAAAGCTGATCGCCAAAGACAACTTCCGAGCTACAGAGCAGGAAGCTTGTCCCATCCTCTGCACTTAGATCACAGAGCAAAGTGCTCAGCTGGCATAGGAGCTGTGTAGCTTCACAGACTCAAAAAGCTTTAAACTAGCTGAGAATCTGGCTCCCTGGTGGACTGGGGAGATGGAGGAAGCTCAAGGCCCAATGGACATGAAGAATGAATCCTTTGGTCTGGTTTGTCTTCCTGAAGCGTGGCCTGCTGTAGCCAGCCAGCATCCCCCATGCAGAAGAGAAGTGATGGGTTAGATACAGAGACAGTACAAGAGTGGGATGGCACCCCTGGCCTGATCCTCCACTTTCCCCTGTGAACGCAAACCTCAGGAAGAGGGAGATCCCATTCCTTTTCCTCTCGCCCTGCAGGCGTGCGAGAGCCCTCTTCTGAACGGAGCGGAAGCAGAGTGGAGACAGAGCTGGCACGCAGTGCTTACTCCCACCAGCACGGCCCTGTGGGCCCCACCACTTTCTGCAGAACTGGCATGTTCGTTCTTTAAAAAGCATTATCACATTCCTAGCTTTTATGGACACAGAGGAAAGCTTCCAACTGTGGCCTGATTGAGCACCGTTTGACTGAGTCTGCAGACAGGCAGCGTGAAACAACAGCTCTGAGAGGTGCCATTGGCCCATTGAGGTGTATCCCTGAAACCGTTCCAGCACAAACTAACCATCAGTTCTCTAACCCAGTGGTTCTCAAAGCCGGTCCGGCACTTGCTCAGGAAAAGCCCCTGGTGGGCCGGGCCGGTTTGTTTACCTGCCGCGTCCACGGGTTTGGCCGATCGCGGCTCCCCCTGGCCGCGGTTCGCCGCTCCAGGCCAATGGGGGCTGCGGGAAGTGGTGCGGGCCGAGGGATGTGCTGGCCGCCCTTCCCGCAGCCCCCATTGGCCTGGAGCGGCGAACCGCAGCCAGTGGGAGCCATGATCAGCCGAACCCGCGGACGTGGCAGATAAACAAACCGGCCTGGCCCGCCACGGGCTTTCCCTGCACAAGCGGAGGCCCTAGTTTGAGAACCACTGCTCTAACCGATCTCCCTGCCAATGCTGCAGAAACATCCAGCTACGCTGGTATCACGGGCAGAGCTTGCCACTGTGGGTAGAGTGCCTGACCCAAAAGCACAAGGGCAAAGTAAAGAAAGCACTTTAACACCGTATTTTTGTCCCCATTTTGAGGGACTACTTTTGCAGCACAGGGGGAAGAATACCAAAATAGAAAAGCCGTGCACACTGGCTCTGCCATCCCAGAGCTGAGCCAGAAGACCGGTCACCTGCCATGGGCAGCGACCCCTGCAAGAACGCTCCGACAGCGCCGACCCCTTCGATGCCTCCACCCCCTGCTGTCTTTGCCCGTTCTGCACAGTCTGCCCTGCTGCACCAAAGCCTTGCTTCAGAGCCTGACAGTGCCACTTCAGGGCGGATGCCTGCTGCCCCAGGAGCTGAACGGATTTCTCAGTCCAAGAACCTGTGACCACAGCACTGTGGCCGGTGGCTCTGCTAAGCTGGTAAACCGCTTCAGGAAACCTCAATGGGAGGGTGCTGGAGAGTCTTAATTGGATAAGTACAGGGTCCCGAGGACAGTCAGCCCACAGCTGTCACAGTCCCTAATCACTTAAAGCTGCTTAACTGCACGGGGCAGCCCAGAAGCAGATGGACACAGCAGCCAGCTACAGGTCTCAGTCCTCCATACGAATGCCAGACGAGGGGATAGGGCATTGAGATCTAGCTATGCTCATCCCCCAATATACACCAGCCTGCACCTGCTAGAGGGCCCTGCTCCACCCTGCAGAAGGAGACCAGGCCTGCCGATGGGGTGGGCAAAGGGGGCAAGTGCCCAGGGGCCTAGGCGATTTAAAAGGGCCCAGAGCAGCCGGGAGCCCCGGGCCCTTTTAAATCACCTGGGCAGGCCGCAGGGCTCCTAGGCGCGTGCGACCGTTCTGGGCCCCACGCTTTGGGGGACCCCTGGGCCGGTGCGATTGGCCAGCGGGGTTGGTCCCGGAAGTGATGGGTCTGTCCCAGAAGTAACTGATTCGTCACTTCCGCCCTGGACCCCACCCCACCCCCAAAGAACAACCCTGGTCCCGGGGCCCGGAATGGCTGGCGACGGGCCTGAAGGACACACAGCGTTGCATAGAGTTTAAGGCCAGAAGGAATCACCTAGTCTGACCTGCACATCACAGGCCATTGAGTTTCACCCAGACACCCCCACACTGAGCCCAAGGACTTTGGTTAGACGAAAGCATTTCAGACCTCAGGAGACTAAACTGCAGTGGGCCACAAGCAGAGAGCAGGCGGGACCAAGGTGCCAGCAATACCCAAGGCCCCTGCGTCAGCAGGGGATTGATTAAGTCAGCTATGCCCGGATGATCCCAGCAGGAGAATCGTGCCCCATGCCGCAGAGGAAGGTGACTCCACCCCCCACGGTCCCTGCCAATCTGAGCTGGGAAAAAATTCCTTCCCGACCCCCCCTCGGATGGCTGGTTTACCCTGAGCAAGACACACTAGGTAGGCATGTGAGAAAGGATTCTCTGCAACCCTGCAGAATGCTGGTCCACCCTGCCCAGTGCCCCAGCCGGTCTCTCCAATACGGGTTCTGCCACTCAGCCCAAGGAGGGGAGAATTCCCGTCTGGCTGCATAGCCGGGGCCAGTCTGTGGAGCCCTTGCTCACATTGGCGAGCACTTACTCATGTAAGGGGTCCCATTGGTTTCAATGGGGCAACCTGTGGCGTAAGGGGCTATTCAGTATGTCTAGTCCCCGCTGATCAGTTTAGTTCCGTGCACGTGAGCAAGAATCATCCGCATCCAGCTCCATTTACAGCCTCAGGTTCTGTCAGTGTCCAAGGTCATTAACCCTTTGTTTCCTGAATCCTTATGTCTGCAGGGGCAAAGAATGAAGAAGAGCAGGATCCTAGTCGGGTTACTGAAAGGAAACAGGCACACCCCGTTAGGACAACCCCACCCCCACAGGAGAGAAATCAGGATTGGTACTGGGTCTCCAGGCATATGGCACATGAGGGGTCAATGGAGGATCCTCACTGAGGAGTTGGGAGACTGCTCCCAGACATCTCAGCCACTGTTCTGTGTGAATGAAGGGCTGGTACCGTAGGACTGGGGGTACCAAGTCAGACCACTGGTCCACACAGTCTTGTACCCTGCCTCCAGCAGGGGCTGGGAGAAGGGCTAGAGTTAAGAAGAGAAAGCTGAGAAAACATCCTACATCATAACGCACCCAACCAATTGTGCAATGCTGAACCCAGGAGGAAATTTTCCTTCAGGACTCTCTGGCCCAGGGCATTAGTTTACTTCCTGCAGCATGAAATTAGATGATTTGGTATATTGGGTTGGTGCACTAGCCTGCCACCTCTGGACAGCTGTACGGAGATCCTACGTTGGATCTTGGTTCTAGTCCTAACACCCCTAAATGTCATGGAAGCTCAGGGACATCCATAAGAGATGCAAGTGGATGGAGTTTGTTAGGGCTCAGTCCAGCCCAGCCCCCATCTGTTCACATCACAAACTCTCCTTCACTCAGAGCAGG
Organism: Natator depressus; assembly: GCF_965152275.1. Classification (NCBI taxonomy): domain Eukaryota; kingdom Metazoa; phylum Chordata; order Testudines; family Cheloniidae; genus Natator; species Natator depressus. Next base: position 7,117,583 of record NC_134245.1, on the reverse strand, counting down.
GTTGGCCATAAGAGGCTGATAGCGTTTAGTAGTTGCAGCATGGAACCATGAGATAACTCCATGTACCCGAGAGCTCCAAACCCAGCTCTGGCATCACTCCCTATGTCACCTTTGGCAAGTCACTTTACCTCCAGGCCCCTCAGTTTGCCCATCTGTAAAATGGGGGGATAATACTTCCCAGATCTACTGTGGCAATTAGCTGGTTACTCTCTGCATAGTGCTTCAAAGAAGTAAACTCTCTATAAGGGCAAAATACAACCCTATGTGAGGCCAGTCCCAGATTGGAACAGGAGGAGGTGGTGTGGGTCAGAGCTGAGGTTAATTGGCAGAACTGTGATTGGCCTGGAAAACGGTGCTTTAGGTCAGGACCGAGTGCATTGACAGAGCTATGTGAGAGCTGCCACAGCAGGGGCAATGCAGGCCAGAGCAAAGGTGCATCAGAAGAGCTGTATGGGGCTCTAGGACTAGAATAGTGGGGGAGAGAAGGGCTGCAAGTCACAATTCAGGTGCACTGGCAGAGCGGTACAGGAATCAAAGACTGGTAATGCAGATCAGAGCGGCAGTGCATTGGCAGAGCGGTGTGAGGATCAAGACCTTGAATAGCCGAGGTTGACTGTGCCTTGTGTGAAGAAATACTTCCTTTTGTTTTAAGCCTGCTGCCTATTCATTTCATTTAGTGACCCCTAGTTCTGATGTTATGAGAAGGAGTAAATAACACTTCCTTATTTACCTTCTCCACACCAGTCACGATTTTATAGACCTCTATCATCTCCCCTTAGTCGTATCTTTTCCAAGCTGAAAAGTCCCAGTCTTATTAAACCCTCCTCATATGGCAGCTGTTCCATACCCCTCAGCGTTTTTGTTGCCCTTTTCTGAACCTTTTCCAATTCCAGTGTATCTTTTTTGAGACGGGGCAACCACATCTGCACGCAGTATTTAAGATGTGGCCGTACTATGGATTTATATATAGAGACAATAGGATATTTTCTGTCTTATCATCTGTCCCTTTCTTAATGATTCCCAACATTCTGTTGGCTTTTTTGACGGCCGCTGCACATTGAAAACATCCACTCAGAGAACACTCCACAATGACTCCAAGCTCTTTCTTGAGTGGTAACAGCTAATGTATATACATATTCCAAGCCGAGTAATGCAGAGCATGCTGCAGGTCAGAGCTGAAGTGCACTGGCAGAGCAGTAAGGGGATCAAGGCCTTGAATAGCTGGGGGTGCTGTGGGTCTGGATTCAGGTTCATTGGCAAAACCGGCTAGGATTCAAAGCCTAGTAACGTAGAGAGCGCTGCAGTCAGATCTGAGGAGCGCTGGTAGCGGTGCCTAGAGGAAGCTCACGGTCAGCCTTCCTACAATACGTCTCGTTCTGGCCAGCATTATGCCCAAGCACCAAATTCTACTAGCAACCCCCCGCTAGACAAACCGGGGCTGGAAAATACAAACTCAATAAGGAGCCTTTTCCACTACCTGCAGCAAATCGATAAAGACCAACCACTGTAGCTTGCAAACAGAAAAGAGCTGGCAGAGCCACCTGGCTCTCAAGTTTAATGCCATTCCCTCCGCTTAGGAGCGGACATGTCTAGGGCTGGCTCCCAGGTCCCCCAGAGAGTGCATTTCACAGGCCTACTCCGCATGTTTCCGCACACGGGGATTTGCATGGAGTGCAGAGCACGACACACACCTGGCAACCCCAAGACTAGCTTGGAGCCGTTCTGAGCAACCTCCCTGGCTCCCAAACACCGGTGCATACCGTGCAACTCACTGCCAAATGGAGCCCATTCTTGGCTCTGACTTCCTGCCTCTGTGCCCACTCAGGATGCTATAAACCCGACATGTTTCCAGATGTTTCCCTTTCCTTCTTTCGTTCTTCTTTTCTAATTAAATAAGGAGCTTATGAGAGGTTTTTCCACACTGTACTAGACGTTGCAAGCAGGAGCATTTATCATTCATATTGCAGTAAAACGCACAATTTGCTGGGTGCTTTCCAAGACAAGAGGAAGATGTGGCACGAGACCCAAAGAGGAAATTATCTAGGGGCTCATTTTCAGTGTTAAGATCCAAATTTTCCTAATCTTCAGGGGGTGCTGTGTTGGTTTGAGCTCATCTCTAAAAATAGATTAGATGAATTTAACATGGTGATAGAAATATGCCGACAGAAAGCGCGGCAGAGATGGGACAGACATAGGGCAAAATCCTCAGCCGTGCTCCGAACTCTGTATGCCACATGTAAGGGCTTAAGTGGGCTAAAAGGCTGCTGAATGCACAGGGGGAGGATTCTCCCACTGTGGAAGTTACCTGTCAAGCGGTCTTCCAAGGACCCCCTGCAAGCCCCTTGTTACTCCTGGGGGAATTCTGCACCAAAAAGTTTAAAATTCTGCACACCATATTTTAAAATTCTGTATTTTTTGTCAAAATAATGCAATATCATCAAGTTGGTTTAAATTATTTTAGTAATTTATTTAAACTACAATATAATGGATGGAGAATGGGAGTGGGGGGCACTGGAGGAAATCACCGACCCCCTTTGTCCAATAGTAATGAAGCTAGTATTGACCCTTTACTTCTAGTTAATAGTCAAATATATGCAGCCATCTGCTGTGTTGCATCATAGGCAACTGAGAGGCAAGTGAGGGCTGGGGACTCAAACTCACAATTTATATTGGCTACAGACCACCTTCGGAAAGGTCGGTGGCAAACAGTTCACGGAGCAATTTTGACAGGAATTTTTTTCAGTCCAAAAATGTAGACCAGTTCTAATCACTAAAGCACCATAAGCTTTATAAGGCCATACTTTCCTTTATACCAGTCTGGCAATGTAAGGAGCCTTAAAATGTTTTACACCTGTTTTATACTCCTGGGGGAATTCACCAAGAACAATGGGAACAATTCACTCATCAGGCAGGCTGTTACAATATTCTGCTCTGCCTGAGGGAACAGAGCCAGCCCCACACCTGCTTCCTCAGAAACACCCCAAAGTCCTGCCCCTCCACGCCAAGCGGGCCACAATAGCAAGCGAGAGGGACAGAGGCTCTCTCCTCTGTCACATGCATGACTCGCCAGCCCTCCACCCCCACCCTCAGGTGGTCTCTACTGGTTGCTCTGGGTGCCCAAACCAACCTGCCTGCACTGCCGGGGAGGGGGTGCATGACCGCTCTTGCAGCTTCCCTTTGCTTCCCCATCAGAAGTCATTTTTCTGCAGGGAATCAAAGAAATCTGCAAGGGCCTTGAATTCTGCAGAACCGCAGTGATGCAGAATTCCCCCAGGAGTACTTTGTGAAAGACATGCAGAAGAGATTCCAGGGGAAGTTGAACCGGGGCCCTTTTCAACCCCTGAAGTAGCCCAGAATTGGGATGGTACAAAGGTGGGTTAATGATACCTTAGCCCCCTCTCTCACTGGGCTGTCAGTTCTTTGCTGTGCTTCTTGGCGGGGCAGCACAGAATCTCACTCTTATGAGAAATTCTTTACACACGTTCTCTCGTGCTCAACTTCCCATTTAATCCCAGTATGTCTAGTACCTACTAAACCCAATACAAAAAGAACATTCATGTCGCAAAGTCAAGCACTCAAAAGTTAGGAAATGACAGAATTAAGGCTGCCCAGAGCCTTGTGTGCATGCATCAGGCTACAGCTTTGAATTACGGGATCTCATGCTACTCTTCGACAGTACCTCTGCCTCATTTAGTGCCCAGAATGGACGATGCTCACTGCAGGGGTAGCTATTCAATATTCCTTTTTATCGTCCTTCTAAGAGTGGCCGCAGGACCTGTTTAGTGCACACCATCCATACCCTGCACTAAAGACAGAATTCTTAATTTCTTAATTAATTAGCTGGACGTTGCAACCTTAACATTCTGTTAATGTAGTTTTGTGCATGTAATTTCCTAGGTTTAAAAAAAAAAAAAAGCAAACTGAAAAAGCAAATTCCCTCACGTGGAACTATCAGCAGGAGTCACACCTTGAGAGCCACAGCACAGCCTGCTACCACTTGAACCAGTAGCAGTAGTAGGCTGTTATTCTCTAAGTGGACCAGCTGCTTGGGGGAGGGGGGCAGGGGCGATGAGAAAAATCACAGCTTTTGCCACCGGGTGTCACAGCTATTTGCTGATAGAAGAGGAATGGTGAGCCTCGGAATCCAGGGTTCAGTTCCAGGTTCTGGAGGGAAATGTTCTCTAGTGGTTATAGACCTTTCTTTCCTAGTCCCACGTTCTTGCGCCATCCCATAGCATATACCCCACCCACCCATCTCTGCCCCCTTACTCTAGCCACCCCCACAACCCCTCTGCTTGCTCCCTCCCTACCACAGTATGCCTCTTCCCCCCACTTCTCCCTACCCTCACCCCCCTTCGTCTCTCTTTGTGTCTCTGCATTCCAGCCAGGCAGCTTCCTCTTTCTCCTCTCCATTGTCTGGGAGCTAGCAATGGGAGCTTTGAAAGAACACACAAGTATGGTGCCACGATTGCCACTGATGGCTCACCCCCAGTGGCCCTGGGCTAGAGCCTGCTCAGTGCAGATGGAATTCACAGAGAATTTAGCTGCCAAACTACCAAGTCTCCGTTAGGTGTACATGAACTGAGATTTTTCAGAGGCTTATAACTTGGCCAAATTTGGACCAGTTTTCACAGGGAAAGCAACAGGCACATCCCTGGCATGAGGGTGACCTCGCCCTGCCAAATTTCAAGTTCTTGGCATAAAACATGGGGGGTGGGGGATGGAAGGAGCTAGGGCTTCTCAAGGAAAGCAATAATTGTTTAGCCATCAGTTAATCATGTATTTTTCTCTAACCTCACTCTCAGAAACAGCTGAAATTTTTTTGCTGAAACTTTCCAAAAAAATTCAGTCCGAAGCAGGCAACTGGTATGGAAAATTTCAGCCTGAATGGTTAAAGTTGAGGAAAAATTTGTGCGACTGAAAACAGGGTCTTATAATGGAATGTGTCAGGCAACCTTAACTATAGGCAGTGCTACCTGTTCCACCTACAATTTACTTTTTTCATCTATCATAATAATGCCTAGCTCTTATACCAGTGGTTTTCATCCCTAGATCTCAAAGTGCTTTACCGAGGAGGTCAGTATCATTATCCTCATTTTACCAGAAGGGGAAATGGAGGCACTCTCTCCCCCCACCATCTAGACAGTGTGACACTGTGTGGATGGAACAGACAGAGGTGGGTATTCCCCCAACATTAAAGTATAAATTACGAGTATAAACACAATCACGCATTCTTTCTTCGGGAGTTGAAAAGATCTATATTCAGGGGTTTAGTTGAATTTTAACTTTTTCCTTCAACAGTGACCAACACTTTGTTCATTTTGAGGAGGCGGGGAGGGGAAAACTGCCGGTTTGTGTTCTTCAAAAATCTTTTTCGGGTTAAGGCCAGAAGAGTCCACCTAGGGTTGCCAACATCCTAATTGCACAAAACGGAACATCCCTGCCCCGAGGCCCCACCCCTTCTCTGAGGTCCCGCCCTGCACTCACTCCATCCCCCCCACCTCACTCACTTTCACTGGGCTGGAGCAGGGGGTTGGGGCACGGGTGAGGGCTCCGGTGGGGGTGAGGGCTCCAGGGTGGGGCCGGGGATGAGGGGTTTGGGGAGGAGAGGCCTCCTGGCTGGGGCAGGGGTGCAGGGTCCCAGCAGCGCTTACCGCAGCTCCCAGGTCTCAGAAGCCCCTAGGTGGCTAGGGAGGCGCTGGGTGCTGCCCTTGCGCCCCCAGACGCCACCCCCCACAGCTCCCATTGGTCGCGGTTCCCGGCCAATGGGAGCTGCGGAGCCAGCCCTCGGGGCGGGGGCAACGCACAGAGCCTCCCTGGCCGCCCATGCACCGAGGGGCCACAGGGACCTGGTAGCCACTTCCGGGAGCCGCGGGGAACTAGGGCGGGCAGCGAGCAGACTTTTAATGGCCCAGGGAGCGGTGCCGACCGGAGCCGCCAGGGTCCCTTTTCGAGGGGGCGTTCGGTGGAAAACCGGCCGCCTGGCAACCCTAGGTCCCCCAGATCTAGTCCCGTGGCCGGTATAGCACAAGCCAGCGGCGCCACCCAGAACCCACATGCTAAACCCAACGACCCAAAGGAGACCACATCGCCCCGCCGCCCCCCCAGCTGGTGAACACGTAGCCAAGGGCCCCAAGCAGCAGGGGGCGGTGGACACACACAGCCCCCCCCCAGCTCCCCGCTGCGCCGGGCGAGTGCGAGATCGAGCCCGGGCGCCCCCTCTCCGAGCCCGGCGCTGCCCGTCAATCGGAGCCGGAGCCGGAGCCCCCCCGCGTCCCATCGCGCCGCCCGCCCCCGCGCTGCGCCCATTGGCCCGGGCCCCTCCTCCGCGCAGTTCGCTCACAGCCCTTTCCCCATTGGCCCGCCGGGCTCGCCAATCCTCAAATCACCATGGTGACTCCCCCGGGGAGAGCTTCAAATTCCTCTGCACCCCCCCCCTTTCCCCAGGCCCCGCTCTCTCTAACCTCTCTAACAGATTCCCCCCCCCCCCCCCACCGAACTGGGTCGTCCGGAAGTGGCAGGAGCAGCCCCCCGGCCCCACCCCTCGGGAAAGCCTCCCTCCGGCTGCCTGCAACCAGGTCCCTTCCTGCCCCCCCCACGCTGCTGCCCGCCCCGGGAAAGTTCTGCTTAACTCTGCAGCCGGGACGAGTTCCCAGTTTGCCCTTCCCCGCCCCTGCACCGCATGGAGCGCCTGCAACAGGCTGCAGGGCAGCGCAGGGGCTGCCCGGGAAACTTTTCCGGGGGGGCCGAACGGCTGATCCGCTGGGGCAGCCCCGCCGACCCGCCTGGCTGGAAGGGCTTCCCATCAGAGCCAGGGTTTACAGTTTGGTTCAATGGCTCTCCGCACCCGCACTGTACAAACGGTTCCAGCACCCGCCTGCTTTAGTGCGGGTGTCACCCAGAGGCCCCAGCCGGGATCAGAAGCTATTGTCCTCAGTACTGTACCCACAGATAGGAAGCAGCCGTCCCTGTCCCAAAGAGGCATGGGGGGGGGACCCAATAAGCCCTGAAAGGCTCCCACTGGGCCCAAGCGTCACTCACCTCCTTTCAGAGTATCGCGCCCCCCTTTGCAGCGGGACCGAGCTGGCCGGGAAGCCGAATTGTGGAGGAACCAGGGTCTGCACAGCCAGCCCAAACAGATCCGATTGCTGTGGTGGTGGTGACCTAGGAGAGAGGCATAAGAGAACTTAGTCTCCTCCTCCTCCTCCTCCTCCCAGCTGGTTACAGAGCTGGGGGAAGGGAAGTGGGAAAAGACTGGCACAGCCCCGACAGAGAGGGGAGGTGGAATGGCCCAAGTTACACACCCGTTTCCCCGCGCGGTGTTGGGGCCATGAGAAGTCCCCCAGGGTGAGTGGGGGGTAGGAGAGCAGAGAGCGTCGGAAAGGGGGGGATCTTAACTTGGAAAACAGTCCTGGAGGAGAATGGAAACAGGCGCACAAAGCTTGGGTCAGCTTCTCAGCCTCTGCTTGCTGGAGCGGGGGAAAGGGGGCTCTGCGCTGGGCTTGGCACTGCATCCTGTTCACACTGGCAGCAGGGAGTGCGAGACACTAGTGAGCATCAAAGCACAGGAATGGGAGCCCCAAAGAAAGACCCATCCAAGGCCCCCAGGTTTGCTCTGTGTGACTTTGGCCAGTCTCCTCTTTTCTCTTCAAGCCTCCTGGTGTGCAGACGAGCCCTGAACATCAGCAAAGGGCTCTGCACTGAGCCAGATACTACAGAAAACAGGCTGAGGGCAGCAGCAATTCCCCTGCTACAGCAGAACTGAACCAGGCCAATAAATCACAAAAACCCACACAAGTAAGGCTGCAAACCCCAGAGAGGTTTGTTGCAAATATTCAGATTCTGACCACTCCCAAGTTTTTCTGTGCAGGCGTATTTGCGTGTGCACATCTCAAATCTCAAGTTTGGGTTTGATCCCTTATAAATAATAATAGTACCTAGCTCTTACTTTCAACAGTAGATCTCAAAGCACTTGATAAAGGAAGTTGCTATTGTGATCCCCATTATAAAGATAAGGGCCATTTGCTAAATTCAGATCTGGACCTTTTTTCAGATTTCAGGCACCCCTAAAGCTTATGGGTGTTTGCATGAGTGGAAATTCAGAGCAAACACCCCATGATCTAGAAAAACACCATAGGATCATCAGTGGCCACGAGTGGTTAGGACCCTGGTTTTCCATCTTATCAGAAAGGTGTCACCCCCAGAGCCCTCTTACACCACATGGGACTCCTGGTTCAGGGCTACTAGGGGAATATGCTACCTACTCACTCAAGAAACCAAGACAACTTTCTACTTCACTATAGGTTCTACTGAAGGCCACACCATTCAACACTGACCAAGCGTAGCCTCTGTGATGGGGCATGGCACCCACCTCTCGCAAGCACCCCCTTCTGGTCAGGTGTGTCTGCAGTCTCAGTTTATGGTGACCCATCAGTGGTTTCTCAGGTGGTTTTTCAGTGACTCAGCCCTCCAGCCGAGTCACATGCGGTGTTTGAATGTGAAACAGAGCAAACCCCTTCTGGGGTATACAGTCTTTAACTCATCCCAGCCCTGATATGGGGCCATACCCCCAAAGGCTTCCTCCCTGTCTTCTTGCAGCCCTCCCTGAGCTCAGTCCTTATTCACTCCCAGCAGGCAGCCATGAGCTCCTGCTTTTCTCCCTGCTGGCAACCATCTTGGGCTCAGTCCCAGCAGCCAGCCAGGAGCGCCTTCTTAGCTCTTGCAGTCCTTGCCCACAGTGAGTTATCAATGGTCCTGCTGCTCTTTCAGCCAGCCAGGAACATGACCCTCTCTCCTCCAGCTCCAGGCAGCAACTGACTGGTGCTTTAGTCTGCAGCTCTCTTTATATGGCCCTGATTGGCTGCTCCCTGCAGCCTCTCGCATTGCCTGCTACCCCACAACCGTGCTAGGCCGCTTGGAGGACGTCTCTTCTACTCCTCTGTGGAATGAGCGTGGCAGGGCCCTGAGGCCTCCAGGAGGGGACCTTTGGGCCTAGTCCACCCCACCACAGCTCCTGAGGGATTTGATGAAACGACAGCCCCAGGGAGCATGGCCGGTTTCAGTACTGGACCCTGGGGAGCTCCAACCCCCGCCCCGCCCAAAGACTGCCGGGGAAACTCAACCCCAGCTCCTGCACCATGTGTGTTTAATATTACCACCCTCACGCATCAGCGCCTGGAGGGCTACGAGGCGCAGTGCTACCAAGGTGACCCAAGTGCAGCGTTTGCTGCTGCAATCGGATCACTGACATCATCTCACTCACACGTACCCCTCTGGCTCTGACTCTGCGCCCAGTGGATTTGCTGGATTGTCTTCACCTCACCACTGCTCTGTCATTGTCAGCACCGACTGCTTATGCAGGATGGACTGCGGGCAGGCTAGAGGCAGCTTGATGCAGGTTCTTGGGCATCATCTGCCATCAAGATGTAGTAACGGTTGGATTAAGAAGGTGACTAGTGATGGGCTAAGGAACCTTTAATCTCTACGTTGCTGGCTGGACCCTTGGCCTGATCCAAGAGTGACAGGAAGGGCTGGAAATCAGACACTGTAGAGCAGTGGCTCTCAACCTATTTACCAATGTGGGCCCCAGCTGCAGCTCTCTCCGTGTTATGTGGGCTGCCCCCACACAATATACATACTACCGGTATGGCTCCGAGGATGCCACCTGGGCCGCAGCTGTGTGCTGATTGCACCGGCACCAACTTCCTCTCTACCCAGGGGGTGCCCCGCCCCAGGCCTATCCCCCTACCCCACCTCTTCCCGCCCTCGCTCTTCCCCTGGCCCGCCCCCCCTTTCTCCCTTTCCCCCAAGGCCGCACTCTGCCCCGCTTCTTCCTGACCCGTCCCGCCTCTTTCCTCCCCAGAGCGTGCCCTGTCCCCGCTCCTCCCCCCTCCCATCCCTCACCTGAGGCATGAGGTCCTGGGAGGGTGGGGGAGAAGTGATCAGTGGGGCTGCCGGCGGAGGGGAGCTGGCTGCCGGTGGGTGCTAAGCACCCGCTAATTTTTTTCCATGGGTGCTCCAGCCCTTGAGCACCCGCGGAGTCGGAACCTACGGCTGATGGGGTCGCAAGCGGCCCCGCGGGTTGAGAACCACTGCTGTAGAGGAACAGGAAAGGCCAGGGGGACATCCTGAATGGAAGCCTCCATGAGCAGCCTTTGTGGAAGCCCTAGTGAAGAGCAGTCACCAGCTTTACTAAGCAGGGAGAGCCGGGGCTGGAAGCTGGGGGAGTGCAGGGGCAAAGAGAGGCTCTGTGGCATGATGGTAAGGTCATAAAGTGACTTGCTCCCACTGAAAACAAATTCCACCCTGGCAAACCAGAAGCTTTGACTATATCAACCCCCACAAGAGCAGCCTACCACCTGGCCCCAAGTGACTTGGGTATGAAAGCAAAGGAGACGGAGTCCTACAGTGGAAGCAGAGACCACTGAAGCAATCTGCTCTTCCGAGGGTCAGGATGCTCCGAGCCAATGCTGCAGAGAGCCTGGACTGGTCAGTGCTGGACCTGGTGTCAGTCACTCAGCATGAGGTGTCCTTCCATGGGAGTCAGAGGTGCCAACTTCTCCTGGTGCCGGTGGGTGCTCGACCCCTCCCCCAGCCCCGCCCCGACTCCACCCCTGCCCCGCCCCCATTCCAACCCCCTCCCCAAAGTCCCCACTCCAACTCCGCCCCCTCCCTGACCCTATTGGACTCCTTCCCCAAATCCCTGCCCTGGCCCCGCTTCTTCCCCTGAGTGCACCGTGTTCCTGCCCCTCCCCCCTCCCTCCCCCAGCTTGCTACACCGCGAAACAGCTGTTTTGCTGCAGCAAGTCTGGGAGGAGGCGGAGGTGAGGTGAGCTGGGGCGGGGGCAGGGAACTTGGCTGCACCCACCGATTTTTCCCTGTGGGTGCTCCACCCCCAGAGCATCCATGGTGTCAGCACCTATGACTGGAGTCAGTATCATGCTGGTTCCCCAGCACTGTGGGAGGGGCCGCTTGGCCACTGGATGAGACCCTGAGGTCAGTAAAAATCCCCTGGCCCTGGCTGAAAGAGCCAGAGTATCAGCCTAGCCAAAATCCCACCCCCGCCTCCCCCAATTACGTTACCTCCCTAAATGTCCCTGTTGGTTCAAAAGGGATAATGTATTGTTCATCTCCTTTCCAGCTGCGGTCACGCTCCTGAGCTGGACTGGTGCGTGGGTAAACACACCAGTGTGCTCGTGTCAGAATTCCCACTGCCAGTCCCTAGGTGCATGCACCAAGATTCACCCTCAAGATTTACACACTCCAAGATTCACACTCCAAGCACAGAAGGATACACAGCAATGCACTTGGGCCATGATGCAAAACCGCCGTCTTCGTGCACACAAACCAGCCCGAGCCTGATGCGCCCAGGCAGGGGATTGCGAGCTCATAGGACGCCCACTGACTTCTGTGCCAGGATTCCAAACCCCTGTCTCCGAGTGCAAGTGGATCTTCCCACTGAGGCTGCTTTTACGGAGCTCAGGAGGAGGGTGCTGAGGTTTTGGGGAACTGTCAGCAACTTCCGACAGTGTGGGCAGAGACTATAGCAAAACAGCTTTGAAATGCAGTGCAGCGTGGGCCCCACCCCACTGGCAACCCAGGGGCATTGTCTCGGCATCAGACTAAAGGAGACCCACGTGCTCAGCACCAGCCAGCCCTTTATTTATGGAACGCATAAGACGTTCCAGAGACGGAGGGAATGCAGAAACCAGAAGCCGCTTGAAATCTCTAATTTAATGTCTTGTGTTTCAGAACGTTCACCCTCCCGCTGCAGACGTGGGAACGCAAGGCCCGACTGAAAGCGCGTTTGCTGCCCTGGTTTTATGGGTTTCTTTTTTCCATTTTTGATTTTTGGGGACCCCTTCAGTGTGGGACACACAGGGATCCCAGAACTGCAATTCCCCTGAACAGGGAGGGGCCCGTCTAGGCTCTGCAACACAAACATTGTCTAGTTCAACCCCACAGCACTCCCGGTAGTTTGGGATGGAGGGCTTGTCCAGGAAAGAGAATTAAGGGCTAGTTTTTTGGCAGCCCTCCTTTCCCCAGGGTGCGTGATTTGGGAGGGACTCTGTTTTGCACACACACACACAACTTATATTCACGTGTGCAAAGGCTGGAAGTAAATGTGCAAAACACCAGTTTGTGCACACACAATGACCCATTCTGTGCGTGCAAGCCAGTTGCACTGGGAAATCTCTGCAGGTGTAGGTACAGAGGCTACAGAGAATGTGGCTCTGAAAATGTGACTTCTGGCTCTGCAAAGCTCCATACAGCTTCAATTCACGCAGCATGCCTGGGTCAGCAAGAGGTCCCCAGCAGTAGCATTGTCAGAGAAGACCTGCACCTAGGAAGGTTCCCAGGTGGGGAACTGGGGAGCTGGGCTCTTCTTCTTAGTCCATTAAAGGAGCAGTGTGTGACCAAACCTAAGATTGACTGGATATGGACTGTCTCACCTTCTCTCTCAGACAATAGTTCTTCCAGGGTAGAATAAGGGCACGCTGCTCTGGGGTTCCCTGCTCCAGGGCGGAATCGGGGCACGCTGGGGGAGGGGGGACTGACAGCTCAGTAGTTTGAGCCTTGGCCTGCTAAACCCAGGATTGTGAGTTCAATCCCTGAGGGGGCCACTTAGGGATCCGGGGCAAAAATTGGGGATTGGCCCTGCTTTGAGCAGGGGGTTGGACTAGATGACCTCCTGAGGTTCCTTCCAACCCTGATATTCTATGATTCTATGCTCCAGAGCAGAATCGGGGCACGCTGCTCTGGGGTTCCCTGCTCCAGGGTGGAATCGGGGCACGCTGCTCTGGGGTTCCCTGCTCCAGGGCGGAATCGGGGCACGCTGCTCGGGGTTCCCTGCTCCAGGGCAAACTCGGGGCACGCCGTTCCAGGGCAGCATTGGGTCACTCCTCAGCTCTCTCTCTCTCCACTTGCCTTTCCCAAAGACAGAACAGAGGGGCCATATCTAAACCCTGCCGGTTCCTGACTCTTTCAGAAGGAAAACTGATTTATTGCAGGAAAAGTTTAAGTCAAACATTTGTGCCTCATTTAGCAGGTCTCCCTTGAACATGCAGGATGAGATCACTCTTGGAGTGTGAATTTAGAACAGTATCTCCTCCTAAACCCAGCCTTCCCTCTTGGGGGGGCCAGCTTTTCACGTGCTGTCTCTTCTCATTCACCCAGGACCACCAATGATGCCTTTGGGCAGGGCGCCAGGGTGATAATCCACCCCCACCCCCACCCCCACTTCACCCACCACCTCACTGCGTTCAATCAGGATGTATATGTAGAGAGATACAGAGAGCAATTCATGCAGCGCTGGAGTCCACCCAGAAGGATGCCAAGCGGGGAAGGAGAAGGGGAGTGTCTGATACTGGACTTCCCTGCTCCGGGCTGGGCTAACCCCTCCCTTTCGGACACGGACTGAAGCTTTGTGTGGCCCAGGTTTACTAATGCAGGCCCCAGACCTGCTCATGTCTGGGGGCAAACGGGGGGTTGCTAGATGCAGAGGTGGGGGGTTCTTAGGAGCATGGGGCTCAGGTCCCGTTTTCACCTGCGCATTCACAGAGCACCTGGGTGCCAGCAGGATTTCTCCAGTGACAGCTCAGGGCATTCGGGAGATCATGACATCATTTCCCCTCCCCTCCCTGCAAGCCGCAGGACACCTCCAGGAGGCTGTCGGACCCAGGCCAGCCAGCCCTTGTGCTGCCCCGTTGCTTTGTCAGATTGGTGTCCTTCCCTAGGCAAACTCCCTGGCCCCCCTGCCCCTAGGTGTGCCCCATCGTCCCAGCTCAGTGGGTTTCTGCTCTTCCATTCTGCCTCTCCTGTTTGCCCAGGGCCATCCCTGGCGCCCGGGACATAGGCACCAAGTTTCTATCTGCCGGGGGGTGCTCCTCTCTGGCTCCACCCAGCCTCTGCCCCACTCCACTCCTTCCTCCAAGTCCCCAGCCCCACCCTACCCAGTTCTGCCCCCCCCCACTCTTTCCCCCTCCCCCCAGTGCCTCCAGAGGAAACAGCTGGTCCACGGTAGGCACTGGGAGGGAGAGAGAAGCACTGACTGGCAGGGCCCGCCAGCAGGTTGCGGGTGCTGGGGGGAGGGGGAGGTTGGTAGGGGGACTCCTCATCACCCCCCTCCATCCGCCTCTTCATGAAGCCCCCCAAAGCACTGGGCCCAGGGTCGTCGTCCCTATTGGCAGACGGCTCTGTGTGTGCCCCTCCTCCATAGGGGAGAAAGGAGAGGAGAGGCACACCTGACTACTCCCTCCTCGAGGTCGAGGATGATCTCTTTCATGGGTTTTATTTTTCATGGGTCCTTTGGGTGACCAAGGAGTGTGATCCCTGAGCCACAGGCTCATTGGCAGACATTGCAGGTGGGGTTGGAAGACAGGGTTGGGCCACGATTGCTGCGTGACTGTTGTCTTCCCTTTCGTTTCTGGGGTTTTTCTGCCACAGGGCAAGGCGATTTTCCTCTACGGTGCACGGTCCCTCTCTGACAAGTCTTCGCCAGTTCTCCCTATTCTGGGTGGCTGTCTCCCAGTGTGCGGTGTCGATGCCACATCTCTTGATGTTTATCTTGAGGCTGTCTTTAAAGCGTTTCTTTTGAGACAAAGACCCTGGCTTCCCTAGCACACTGCTGGAATGGCTCTGTGCGCCGGGTAACGGCCAGCACCTAGGGACTGAAGTGTGAGCCAACGCTGTGCCTGCCCCCTGCATTGCGTGCCCTCGCTCTGTGGGGCAGTAGGCTGCCCTGGCTGGCATCTTTGGGGGGCAGGGTATGGAGATAAGCCTCTGCCCACTCCCCACCCTCATGCGTGGTAGGAAAAATAGAGCAGAGGTCCTGTGCTGTCTCTGCTCTCCCCCATGCTGTGCCCCACACTGTGGGGAGCCCACACAGAGGCATCAGGGGGTAGGCGTCCTATGAGCTCGCACCTGGGCACATCAGGCAGCTCGTCAGGGAGCCCTTCCTGCACATTCAGGGCTTGGGGTTTTTGCACTCGCATTTGGGAGAAGAAGCAGATTCGATATAATCAGCCCAAGCATGTGGATTTCCTGCCAGCGGAGCTGCATAGGAACCGGAAGTGGGTCAGACGGGAACTCTGTGTCTTCTCCAGGAAGACTCCAGCTGGCCTGCCAGGTGAGTGTCCCTCAGGTAAATCTACACTGAGGTGTGGTCTGAACTCCTTGGGCTGTGAGAACCTCCAGCTGGATTTAAATGAAGTGGGGGATAGGGCAGACAAAATCTGATAAGACGAATAAATAAAGGAAACGCACAGTGGCAAAACAAGCCTAAACTTCTCATACACCATTGTACCATGATGTCTGGCTGGGTCACCAGCAGTGAGAATTGAACTTGAGACCCCAGGGTCTAAACACATGGACCTCTACTGCCTCAGCTAAAAGACTTACTTCTCTTAGGCCACAGGCTGTACAGACTCAAACATCCTTACATGGTCAAGCCACTGGAAGTTGAAGCTAGACACTTTCACACTGGAAATAAGGTGCACATTTTTAGCAGTGAGAGTACTCTGCCACCAGGACAATGTACGAAGGGCTGCCCATGGTGAATTCTCCATCGCACGCAATTTGTAACTCAGGACTGGATGTTCTTCCAAAGGATCTGCTCACGGCATGATTTAGGGGCAGGTCTCTGGCCTGTGCTATACAGGAGGTCAGGCGAGATGATCACAATGGTCCCACCTGGCCTTGGAATCTCTGAATCTATGAAACCAACAGGCCTGGTGGGATCCAAATAATGGTGTTTACACAACATGCAAGGCTAAGTTACATATACACACAGCTGCTCTGCGTGGCTTTTAACATACAGGGCACAAAGCACTATGAGAGGGCTTGCCAGCTATTTAAAGGGATACCCACCCCATTCTTGTACACCACAGCATGGACGCAGACAACATATTCTTCTTAAGCCTCATTTTTATGCACTCTATACACAGAGTTCTTGTTGTCATTGGACAAAGACAAGCAGTAAGAAAAGCAATCGTGGCAAAGCTTACATACAGGTGGCTGCACTCTTAGACCGTCCGTTAAATACAGCTGTAGTGTGTTCCAATGCCAAACCGGTCCTGCTGGGGGTGACCCTGTCCCCTCGCCCCATCTCAAACATGCTAAAGAACTGGGGCCAATTCTATGTTGGTGTAACGCCACTGCGATCAATAGAGCAGTGGATCACAGATGCTCAGGATGAGCTTCCCGTCACAGAGGAGGTATGTTGCAGAGAGCGTGTTGTGTCCCAGTCTAGTGGCTGGTCTGCCAAAGGATAATAGCTTACTACTGCTACTAGGTAATGGAATTATTCCCTTATCTCAAGGGATGGAGACTGGGGCTGAAGATCCCAGGTTCACGCATCAGTGGTGACCCATGCAAAGAGAGCATTACGTGAGCGGCACCATCCCTATGGATTGTATAGCATGTTCTCTACCTCCGCAGGCTGGTGCTGGGGAGAGGGAAAAGGCCATGCCCTGGCTCTGTCGGGATGGTATCATCCCCAGGAGGAGAGAAGGGCGCAGCCCCTTGAATTCAGGGAGTGCGATTGTGCCCTGTCCTGTGAAGGAATGCAAGAAGGAGCCAGGGAGAGGTGCTGAGCTCTCCTCCACACACCTGTGTGGGAACCTGTCGTGTTCTATTCTGTGTGATGTAGCACTCTTCTGGGTTAGTGTCCCAATAAACTGCTGGTGAATCTAGCCAGACACAAGCAAGGCTGGGTGGGAATGGTTTTCCCGTTGTGGGAGAACTTTCAAGATTTCCAAACATTTCCCATCTCTAGTCGGGAAGAACAGTTACTATTGCAAAAACTTTTGCAAACAGACAAACCAAGAACATTTCAGATTCGGTCAATCGAGACGTTTCACTGAGATCATTCTGACACATCATTTCTGACCATTTTTTGGACCGTAAATTATGTTACATTTCAAAGGAAAAAGTTATTTTGAATTTGAAAAATGAAACTTCCCATTTCAACTATGTCAGAATGGGACATTTTGACAATTTCAAAATGTTATGGGGGTGGGAGGGGAGTTGGGAAATTCATCGACACTGATCCTTTCCAGGGAACAGTTTCGGTTTTGACAAATTGGCATTTTTCATCCAGAAATGTTTTACTGAAAAATCCCTGATGGGTTCTAGTTACCAGCCCTCCAGAACCAGGGCGAGGAAGGGAAAGGACAGCAGAAATGGTCTCCTGACTTGTTGTCCGTCCAGGGCACGTATCCCTTTAGTGCTCAGGGCTGGAGTTCCTGTAACAGGTCTAGTGGCAACCCTCCCCTACTTAACTCCCGCAGCTGATCCCAAGGGGTTTCATGGCACTTTGGCTGTTTACAACACTTGTCCCAGGGATGGCCGAGCGTCAGGTGCCCATTAGCAAGAGGAGGCTGAAATGGGAGTTATGCAGATACAGGGTGTGCTACTCTGCTATTGCAGATCTGCACAGCAGAGGGTGCTGGAATTATTCTACGGATTTGGCCGCCGAGTTAATATTTAGAAATACAACTGCAGTCTTGCAAATGGGTGTCTGCTCAAGCACACAGATCGAATCACTTTCCTTTTCCTTTGCTGACAACAAAGAAAAAAAACTTACCCATCAGGAAAAGCTGCCGCAAATGGGAATTCTGCAAAGCCGAGCTAAAGAGTAATGAAGGAATAATGAAGACCCCGTCTGACCGTTCATGGATGCTGTCTCCCTTTGGAGTGATTCAGAAGCTCAGGTTGAATCTTGCAATAGCCCTAAAGAGAAAATGGTATATTGTGGGCACTGGCAGGGTGAGAATCACAGACTCATAGAAATGTAGGGATCGAAGGGACTTCAAGAGGTCACCTAGAGTCCATCCCGCTCCCTCCCCCCCATGCTGAGGCAGAATTAAGTAAACCTAGATCTTCCCCGAGGGAAGTTTGTCTCATCTGTTCTTACAAACAAACCTCCAATGACGTAACCTCTCCCAGCGCTGAACCATACTTAGAGTGAGAAAAATTTTCTGTAAAATCATTAGCTGCAAATAATTTGCCTGGCTCAAAACTTGCCTGTGAACTAGCACCGACAAAATACTCCATTCAGAAATCCGAAGAGCATGGTTTCCCCCCTGATATCAACAAGGGGCAACCACACAGGGGGGTGATACTCAGAGAATGTAACAGGTTGGGTCATTGGTTGAGACCTGGGTTCTAATCCTGACCCTCTCGCTATATGTGAAAATGCTTTTTGGGGTCTCCTCGCCTGCACAGTCCCACATGCTCAAACAGTCAGCCTCTGCTGTTTCTCGTGGCAAATGTTAGCCTGTTTGTCAGAGGAGGTACATTCGGATCCTGAGGCTTGAGGGAGGCTTAGGCCATGTCTACACTAGCGAGCTTACGGCCGTACCGATGCAGCCAGCTTTTCAGCCGGACTTACACACCAGCAAGAGGTGTGATCAGAGATCACAGAGATCAGAATCAGCCCCTAACTCTCTTTGCATTACATTTGAGCAGTCAGAGCTCATCCGATCAGAATTTCCATTGCTCTCCTTTGAGAATACAATTTGTTTTCAAGTTTAGTTTAGTTAATATGTTATTTTCCAAGTGCTTTGCAGCACCTATGGTGCTGGTCATAGCTAGGGCTGTAAAGGGATTTAAAAAAATGAATCGCGATTAATCGCACTGTTAAACAACCATAGAACACCATTTATTTAAATATTTTTGGATGTTTTTCTACATTTTCAAATATATTGATTTCAATTACAACACAGAATACAAAGTGTACAGCGCTCACTTTTTATTTATTTTTGATTACAAGCATTTGCACTGTAAAAAACCAAAAGAAACAGTATTTTTCAATTCCTCCATTACAAGTACTGTAGTGCAATCTCTTTATCATGAAAGTTGAACTTACAAATGTAGAATTATGTACAAATAAAACTGCATTCAAAAATAAAACAATGTAAAATTTCAGAGCCTGCAAGTCCGCTCAGTCCTATGACTTGTTCAGCCAATCGCTCAGACAAAAAAGTTCGTTAGCATTATCTCCTGCAAATGTAATCTGCTTCTTGTTTACAATCTCACCTGAAAGTAAGAACAGGCGTTCGCATGGCACTGTTGTAGCTGGCGTCACAAGGTGTTTACGTACCAGATGCGCTAAAGATTCATATGTCCCTTCATGCTTCAACCACCATTCCAGAGGACATGCGTTCATGCCGATTGACAGGTTCTGCTCGATAACGATCCAAAGCAGAGCAGACCAACGCATGTTCATTTTCATCATCTGAGTCAGATGCCACCAGCAGAAAGTTGATTTTCTCTTTTGGTTGTTCGAGTTCTGTAGTTTCCGCATTGGAGTTTTGCTCTTTTAAGACTTCGGAAAGCATGCTCCACACCTCGTCCCGCTCAGATTTTGGAAGGCACTTCAGATTCTTAAACCTTGCGTCGAGTGCTGTAGCTATTTTTAGAAATCTCACATTGGTACCTTCTTTGCGTTTTGTGAAATATGCAGTAAAAATTTCCTTAAAATGAACATGTGCTGGGTCATCATCTGAGACTGCTAGAACATGAAATACGTGGCAGAATGCAGGTAAAACAGAGCAGGGAACATACAATTCTCTCCCAGGGAGTTCAGTCACAAATTTAATTAACGCACTTGTGATAAATGAAGTGGGGGAGCGTTGATCCCTTTTATTAACACCCAGCCTGCCAGTCAGCTATAAAATCCCTGTTAGTAGCTGTTCTCTACTTGCTTTACCTGTAAAAGAATTTAAAAAGTCCACAGGCAAAAGAGCCAATGGGAAGGCTAGAACTTTTTAAAATTGGGAAAAAACTCCCCGCTTTGTCTGTCTGGGTTGTTCTCCCAGGAAGAAGGGGACAGAGCAGCAATGCTGTAAAAAGCTTTGAGCCAGGTATGAAAATCATCAGCTCATACCTAGAAACTACTCATTTAAAACCCCAGATATGTAAGTAGATCAGGAAATGTCTAGGAAGACGCGATTAGGTTTATCACTTTTATTTCTTTATGGCTTGTGGACTCCTCTGTGCAAACCCCAGGTGCTTTTATTTTGCTTGTAACCTTTAAGCTGAACCTCAAGAAGCTATCGTGATGCTTCATTCTTGTAATTGTGTTTTTTTTAAACCTAGCAAAAAGCCTAAGTTCCAGATGTATTTTCTTTCTTTTTGTTTTTAATAAACTTTACCTTTTTTTTTTTTTTTTTTTTTTTTTTAAGAACAGGTTTGGATTTTTGTGTCCCTAAGAGGTTTGTGCAGATGTTGGTTAATTAGCTGGTGGCAACAGCTGATTTCCTTTGTTTTCTTTCTCAGCTCTTCCCTAGAGCAGGGATGAAAGGGCTTGAGGGAAGCCTACAGGAAGGAATTCCCAAGTGTGCCTTCCTGGGCTCTCAAAGGGGTTTTTGCCCTTGAGTGGTGGCAGCATCTACCCATGCAAGGTCAGAGAGAAGCTGTAACCCTGGGAGTTAATGGTCTCAAGTTGCAGTAGGGGAGATCTAGGTTGGATATTAGGAAAAACTTTTTCACTAGGAGGGTGGTGAAACACTGGAATGCGTTACCTAGGGAGGTGGTAGAATCTCCTTCCTTAGAAGTTTTTAAGGTCAGGCTTGACAAAGCCCTGGCTGGGATGATTTGATTGGGGATTGGTCCTGCTTTGAGCAGGGGGTTGGACTAGATGACCTCCTGAGGTCCCTTCCAACCCTGATATTCTATGATTGGCTGAACAAGAAGTGGGACTGAGTGGACTTGTAGGCTCTGAAGTTGCACATTTTTTTTTTGTTACACACCTGCACTCAAAAAACAAAACAACCACCTGACATTTGTAAGTTGCACTTTAACAAAGGTTGCATGACAGTACTTGTATGAGGTGAATTGAAAAATATGGTTTCTTTTATCATTTTTACAGTGCAAATATTTGTAATAAAAATATACACTTTGATTTCAATTACAACACAGAATACTACATATGACTATGTAGAAAAACATCCACATTATTTAAACAATAGAATACCAATTGAAATGTATTAACAGTGCGATTAAACCTGCAATGAATCGCAATTAATTTTTGAGTTTATTGCATGAGTTAACGGCGATGAATTGGCAGCCCTGGTAAGAACATTTCCATTCACACTGCTTCTTCAACCATGACAAAAATTTCCAGTAATGCTTTTTTCCCTTGGTTTGAAATTTCTTAACACAAAAATTGGAGAAGCAAAATTTCAATTTTTAAAACATTTTTTGTTTGGTTTGGTTGGGGACAAACCACTTCCTCTTGGTTTTTAACATTTCCGTTCTCCCCCCTTCTTCCACTGGGAAAAAAATAAAAATAAAATGAGAAAAAGCCAGTTTCTCTCATTTGCTCCCCCTCAGCCCAATGAATTTTTTTGAAAAATTTCACAAGGTTATTTGGAATTTTTTCATCAAAAAAACCCAAAAAAGCTTTCCCAACAAAACAAAAACCTTTACATTTCTTTTGATTTTTACCCCTGAAGACTTTGAGAAGCTCTAATTACTTAATGGGCCTGATCCTGAAATCCGGTCTTCAGGGAGAGCTTTTCTTAAATAGGAGCTGAGTAAAAGCTGGGTAAGGCCAGCAGTATCTGGCTGTGTGTGTACACAGACAGATCATTTACCCACAGCCAGCATAGGACATGGAACTATATAACAGTGCTATATTTGGAAAAGACTGGTTGGGTCTTTAGTCTACAAACACAAAGGGCCAAATGTCCAGCAGATATAAATGTGTCCAGCTCCATTAAACCAGTGAATGAGCTGCTGCCATTTATACTAGCTAGGGACTAGATCCGACTTTTCGCGGGACTCACGCTCTGACCCATCCCCCTAGCAGGTCCTACAGCTCAGGTCCTGAGTGCTTGCTGACCTGCGTCAGACTGATTTGTGTGTAGACAGAAGAGGGGCTTGGGCTCGGGCTCAAACCTGAGTCAGATTCTGGGCTTAATGTGCAGTGTAGACATACTCACAGTCTCTTCCCTGAGACCCAGAATAGAAAGTCTCTCTGGCCAGTCAGCCTATAATTCCCTAGGTCCTCTTTGTTCCCCTATCGTTGCCCTTCTCCAGTCCTTTGGGACCTCACCCATCCTCCAAGATTTCTCAAAGATAATTGCTAACTGTTCTGAGATTGCTTCAGCCAGTTCCTTAAGTACTCTAGGATGAATTTCATCAGGTCCTGCCAAATTGAATACATCTAACTTATTTAAATTTCTTTAACCCAATCTTTCCCTATTTTGGCTTGTGTTCCTTCCCTCTTGTTGTTAATATTACTTGTGTGGAGTACTTGGTCACCGTTAGCCTTCTTCGTGAAGACTGAAGCCAAACAGGCATTAAACACCTCAGCCTTCTTGATGTCATCAGTTATTAGCTCTCCTTCCCTGCTAAGTAGAGGACCTCCACTTTCCTTCATCTTTCTTTTGCTCCTGTAGTAGTAAGATTTTATGTTTGTATTTTGTATAATTTAAAATGAATAAAGAATAATAATGTAGCATGTATTAAATGTATTGGTGTATGATCTGACCATATCCTGACAGCCACCCTTTCTGAAAGCAGAAAGGAATGGCCTAATGGGCCATTGGTAAAGATGCATCAGCCAGAATCCATATCTGAGCTGATTTCAAGGCAGTAACAGACCTTTCAGGGTCACCACTTTGTTGTAGGTTTAGCATTTTAAAATAAGTAAAAGAATGCCATGATTGTTTTTCTCTTGCATTGCAGTTTGATGTTCCTGTTCAAATGTTCTGTGTAAATCAATTCTGTGTTGTGTGTGAATGAGGAGTGTGTGTGTGTTAAGAAATAAGTGTGAAGCCCATCGCTGAGCCAGATGTTCTAGGGAGAAATCCAGGACAGACATAAGGGTGCCAGAAGATTGCGACACACCCCTATTGAGATGTCAGAGGAGGGCAGATTGACGACTCTAAAAATAAGACAGGCACCTACCAATGGGGACAAGATAGATGTGATCAAAACCAGCATTGGGTAATTCCCTGAGAGACTTAATGAAAGAACAAGATAAAGAATGAAGAGGACAATTTAAGAAAACAAAACACTCAAACAACTATTGACTACAGCATGACAGTGCAAAACTCATTGGTCCCAGTGAAGGAAAAAAAAATCACTATATAAACAGGGGGCCTGGCCATGAAACTTTGGGTTTGTCCTGCCAAGACTTCCCCAGAGCATCGTGTTGAGACCGACAGAACCTGGCTCCTACCTACCCGTGATCACCTAGCTGGCCACTAGATTGATCCGGACTCTGGACTGGTAACTGTAACATCGCCTGGCAGGACAGACAGACAGAGATTAAATGCATATGCTAATTGTTGTATCTTCAATAAACGTGGCATATTGCTTTTCCCCTGAAAAAGATCCCATGTGCTTCTTATAAGCATAACATTTTTGGTGGAGAATTGCGAAAGGGGGAAGACATGCACAGTGATTGTTGAACATACTGCTAAATACTGCTAAAAGGTATACCATATGTATAAAACGATCGATCGTTCAGGTGTGCATACCCCTGGTCGTACAAGTGCCGGGCAATACGGGGAGGATTAGAGTCTTCATTCTGACCCGTTTGTTGAGGAAAACTATACAGATTATATATAACTGTTTGTACAAACTGTCTAGGTATATACACCCCTGGTCATAGAGGTGCTGGGCCATAATGGGGAGGATTAGAGTCCTTGGTCCTACCGGTCTGTTGGGGGAAAATTGCATAGGTGAATATACCCTCGGTCATAGCAGGATCAAGCTCAAAAGGTGCGGGGCTTAGTGTTCCCCCCCTCCTGCTCTGTCAGGCAGAGTTTTTAGTGGGTATAGACTTTTTGTGTGTGTTGTGTAAGTCCCAGCACAAGCTTTGGTCTACAGGAAAAGTTAAAAATGTTTAAGAAAAGGGACCAGGAGGTGTGGGGGCTAGATAAGGAGCCTACCCTCCTTTCTAAATGGTTAGTGGGACAAAGCCTGTGCCCATGGGAAGGGACAGTTCAGTGAGAAAAGCAGGATCGGGCCCAAACAAGCAGGTAGGCAACAAATAAAGAGACTGGAAAACAGGTTGGCAGCCCAGAGGGGCATAGTAGCAGGAGTAAGGAAAGGAGTAAGTACAGGCATGGGG
This sequence comes from Natator depressus, assembly GCF_965152275.1. Taxonomy (NCBI): domain Eukaryota; kingdom Metazoa; phylum Chordata; order Testudines; family Cheloniidae; genus Natator; species Natator depressus. Next base: position 7,093,495 of record NC_134245.1, on the reverse strand, counting down.
ATTTCAGATCCCTGGGACAATATTTGGAATGGTGATATCTGGGCTGATGGAGGTGTCATTTTAAAAAATAAGCAAGTAATTTAAGGGAAAAAAAGTGGGACGTTAACTCTGCAAAAGCTGGAAGGCATTAAGCAGTTAAACATTGTAAAAATTGTTAAAAAGGAAGTGTTCTAGAAAGAGAACTCTTGGTTTCTTTGCAGCCACTCTGAAGGGAAAATGGGCCCCTTTCCAAAGAAATGTCTGTAAATAAGCCAGGCAAAAAGACAATCTAATTTAAATCATTTGACTATGAACAATTTAGTCAAATTCGCTAAAAAGAAGATAAGGGGTTTCTCTTGGAACTTAACTGCCCTCAAATGTATACCAATGTAATCTATGTACAGCTGTGTAAAAATTAAAGCAATGTAAGGGATGTTAAGAAAAAAAATGTGTGTGTGTGTAAATATCTTGTGTAAGTGTGTGAGGTTTTAAGGACCCAAATCAACACTCCTGGTTTGTAGGTTTAAGATGAATTGGTTTTGTTTTTAAATAATACCACTAAAATCCATTTGAATCTTTCATTCAAAGTTGCAAAACTGAGAAACCCTTTTTGCCAGACACAGGTAACTAGCGTTGTTTGTCATTGGTATTTAGCATTTAATCCTTAAGGTACCTTAATGCTTTATAACATTCAATATTTTTTTAAAAGACCAAAGTCGTGGCTGCAGCAAAACCCAGAGAAGGGAAAGAGATTCTGGATTTGTTTTTGGTAACAAATAGCAGATAAGAGCTGTAAATATAAGTTAAATATTAAAATATAAAATAAAAAATTTAAAAAAAGACAGTGCCCCTCTGGAGCAACAGAAGGGATAAGGTGCATAAAAAAAGCAGCAACATTAAGAACACTGAGCCTTAAGGTGGCTCTGAGTAATCAGATGGTCGCTTTGATAAAGCACAAAAAAACCAGTTACACCTTATGTAAAAATCAATATGGCTAATATAACGTTATAGAATTTAAACTATGGAAGGAATGTGCATTTTTCCCAGGACATGTGCAGTGTGTATTGTAGAAGGAGTAAAAAAAAATGAAAACAAAATATGCTACTTAATTCAAATGCTATTAGGGCTCCTAAAAGGAGCCACCATAGGGTGTGTTTCCTTTTTCAGATCGCTGTGTGTTCCAGAAGCAGAAGCAGCAAGAAGTAAAAAGTAATCAAAACTCTGGAGGAAGTTAATTGTGTCCCTTTTAAGACCGTCTCTGAGCTCTGCTGACGGCTTTAAATCCAAAAGCAAGCCAGAAAGCATCTGTGTTAATGCAAATTACCTAACTAAGAGAGGAAGAAAAGAACTGCCCATAATAGCAGCATAAAGGAGCCAAAAATAAACAGGTCAGCAAACAAACTGTCTAAAACCAAAATGCTCAAATTATAACCCTCAACAGAAAGGTTAAAAAAAAAAAGTCAAACCTAAGAATAAAAAAGGAACAGGTTAACCCTAAGTAGAAAAAAAAATACTTTGTGTGTATGCACAGGGCTAAAATCTGAAGTCAAATACAAAAGGGGTCTGCCTATATGCATGACACCCCACCTTTTAATTCACCAAAACCCCAAGGATATAATTAAATTAAAAAGCCTATGCAGAGATTTCAAGAGGACATTAAAAGGACACTGGCCTCAAAAACAAATTGTCTAAATAAAAAACAGGGTATAACAAGATACTTTTAACAGATTTGATGTTAATATTAAACATTGGGATAAAATTAATGTTAATAAGTACCCCTGTAACAATGTATAGTGTATATAATTTTTTTAAAAAAAACCTTTAAGGTCGGATGGTAATGATGCTTCTTAGCGATTACCTGTGAATAAACTTAAAGCTTAGCACAGCAGAAAAACACATTACAAACCTGGTCTGTTGTATAAAAAGGAAAACCAAGGTACACCACCTCATGAATTTAATGACTGAATAGTGGGATAATTTCCCCTAAATACTTAAAAGGTAAAAGCTACTGAAACCTGGTCTGCCTATAAAAGCAAAAACACAGGAAAATCTGGGGGTAATTTCTCCATTTTGCCTGCAAGCAGCAAGGATATTTGCAAAAGGAAGGGCTATTTTAAGCAATAATCTGCCACCCGAAAAGGGGTAGAAAAAAATGTTCTTTTTGTCTTTCAAAACTTCAGAAAAAGCTGGTACCAGCAAAGAGCAACCCAGAATACCATGAATCTACTGTCGTGATAAAAAAATTGTGTTTTATGTTTTGTCTTGTGTTGTTTGTCTTGTTGCTAACATTGCTGTGTATTGTTACAAAAAACCCTACTGCATTAAGCAAAAATGAATTAATAAGCATTTTAACAGTATTTACAGAAACCGATGTTGCAAAAGGGTGAAGGTCAAGGAATGCCGGTCTGTTAACAGGGAAACATCCTCATGTAGCAAATACCATATTAGGAGAAATTGGTTTTGGAGCAGGAATTATGAATCCTGTAAACCTGGAGGTAATTAAGAATAAGTTATGTTCCTTGTCACAACTGCAAGATAGTCTCATTCACAAGCAGGCAGATACTGCTGTGGACTTGTTACAAATAGGTCTGAAAAACCTAAAAGCAACATGAAATATGTGGCGGTGGCTAAACACCACCTCCTGGCTGCTGTATAAACAACAAATAGAGTTAGGAAATAAAACTGCCTTGGCCATAGGATGTACTGAGATGCAAATTCTTAGTTTAGCATCACTTGAACACAAAATGTTATGTGGGAATATCTGGGAATGTTCGGGTTTTAACGCATCTTTTAAAAGAACGGAAAAGGTCCCTACTTACAAAAATAAATGGATGCAATATGTTTCCAGCATGGTTAAGCCCGATTTGTTATTAGGTAAAATTATTATTAAAACTGCTCACCAACAGTCTGTGGAGACAGAAATATGGAAAGTAAGCTCGCTCCCAAAATTGACCATGGGATCCTTTTGGCTACCCCGGGTTATGGGTCAGTGGGCTGGGAAAAAGGAGAAATTATTGGACACCCGAGGGTGTACGGAGTGGAGACCTCAGAAATGGGTGTGCTTGTCCCTGCCTGTCACCACAGAACCATGTAGCAAAAATACCTCATTGGGAACCCGTGTGTGGGACGAACTAGAAAATGTGATGTGTGTTTTGTACAACGGACAACATGTACGTGCTACATCCTGGAAAACAGTATTTTGGGAAGATGCAAGCGCTACCAACCAACCCCCAGTGAATAAATGTAGATGTAATGCCTGTGTATTAGTTACCAAAAATAGAAAGCGCACAGAGCATTATAAAGGCTACTCCGGTTAATTTCTCTGTTACACTTGGTCTGGATTGGCACTAACTAATCACTTATTGTTAAAAACAAAGGTGATTCAGTTTTTACAACAGACACAGAGGGATACAGGGAAGCGTGTCATTCAAATATTGCATGCAAATGGAGACATGCAAAAATTGTATGGTCTGAAAAAGAACTGAGAGCCTAACATTGGAATGACGTTTTTACAGGCCGGTCCCTGACTTCTAAGGGCATGTTGTCTGTCACGTTCCACCCATTGGTAGTTGTGTTAATATTGTCCTGTGGTTGCTTGCTAGGAATGTGTTGTTTGTGCTGTTGAACAAAAAGAATGTTTGTTAAATTACAACCACAAGCTCAAATGGCCTCTCAGTATATTGCTATAAAACAGTTGTATAAAATATGACCCACCCACGAATTGTTCTTGAAGGGTCAAAAGGGGGAATATGTAGTAGTAAAATTTTATGATTGTATTTTGTATAATTTAAAATGAAGAATAAAGAATAATGGTGTAGCATGTATTGGTGTACGATTTGGCCATATCCTGCCAGCCACCCTTTCTGAAAGCAGAAAGGAATGGCCTAATGGGCCATTGGTAAAGATGCATCAGCCAGAATCTGTATCCGAGCGGATTTCAAGGCAGTAACGGACCTTTCAGGGTCACCACTTTGTTGTAGGTTTAGCATTTTAAAATAAGTAAAAGAACGCCATGGCTGAATCTCATTGAATGCCATGATTAAATAGCTACCGATGAACTCATACTGGCCTCTTGCTATTTTTCCTATCTGTCCTTTGCATCAGGATAGTTTGCAGTCCTTAATATTGTCTCATTGAGAAAACACCAGCTCTTCAGAACTCCTATTCCCTTAGATTTTCTTCCTATAGAATCTTACCTACCACTTCTCTGAGTTTGTTAAAGTCTGCTTTTCTGACCTCCATTGTCCTTATTCTGCTGCTCTCACTCCTTCCTCTCCTCACCTTACCAAAACTGCCTTCCACCTTCAGATTTGGTCAGAATCAAGTCTGAAATGGCTGCCTACTTGGTTACTTCCTCTATCTACTGGAACAGAAAGTTCTCTCCAGTGCATTCCAAGAACTATTGGAAATGTTGTGTTTTGCTGTGTTACTTTTCCAACAGATGTCTGAATAAAGTCCCTCACTACTATCAGGTCTTGCGTTTTGGATATGTCTGTCACGTGTTCTAGAAATGCCTCATCCACCTCCTCTTCCTGATTTGGTTTATAGTAGTCCCCTACCATGATGTCACCCTATTTTGTACCCCCTTTATCTTTACCCAGAGACTCTCAACTGGTCTGCCTCTCACCTCCTTCTGGACCGCAGAACAAGTGTATATATTCTTTGTGTATAATGCAACACTTCCCCACTTTTTCCCCTGCCGATGCTTCCTGAACAAGCTATATCCTTCTATACCAATATTCCACTCGTGAGATTTATCCCACTGCATGTGCGATACCAATTACATCATAATTGACCTTATGTACTAATACTAATGGTTCTTCCCGTTTATTCCCATCCTCCTTGCATTTGTATATAGACATCCAAGATGTTGAGCAGATAAGAACCTAGAACAAACTCACCAGCAGCACTCCACATCTTCTCCTTCCGGCTGTGGTGTTCCAGGTGTTCTGCCCAGGAACCTGAGAATATGGCCACGTCATCAAGGTAGGCAACTGCAAATTCCTGAAATCCAGCCAGAAGGTTATCTACCAGCCTCTGGAAGGTGGTGGGTGCATTTCACAGTCTGAAAAAGAGCACATCAAATTCATACAGCCCTACATGGGTGATGAAGGCTGACCTTTCCTTGGCTGGGTCATCTAGCGGCACTTGCCAGTACCCCTTAGTTAAGTCTAAGGTGGAGATGAATTGGGCACGTCCCAGTTTCTCCAATAGCTCATCTGTGCGTGGCATTGGGTAGTTCTCTGCGTGAGTTACAGCATTTACTTACGGTAGTCCACGCAAAAGCAGATTTCCCCATCTGGTTTGGGAACCAGAACCACTGGAGAGGCCCATGCACTCTCAGAGGGGCGGATTACACCCATCTGTAACATGTCCTTGATCTCTCTTTCTATTGCGGTTTTGGCTCGAGGAGCCATCCGGTAGGGTTGGGCTCTAATTGGGCAAGCATCACCTGTGTCAATGGAGTGGTACGCCCGTTCTGTCCGTCGTGGGGTGCCTGAAAACACTGGTGCAAAGCTCCTGGATTTGCTGTCGCTGCTTATGCCCAAGGGTTATGAAAAGGCTCACCTTTTCTATGCCACCATTGCTTTTTCTTTTCATAGTAGACTCCTTCAGGCCACTCAGCATCATCTCTCTGCTGGGCTGTGAGCTGGAGAACCTTGATTTCTCAGGAATAAAAGGGCTTTAGAGAATTAACATGGTATTGTCAGGGTTCCCTCCACACTCTGAACTCTGGGGTACAGATGTGGGGACCCTCATGAAAGACCCCTTAAGCTTATTTCTACCAGCTTAGGTTAAAAACTTTCCCAAGGCACAAATCCTTCCTTGTCCTTTGATGGTTACTGCTGCCACCACCAAGTGAGTTAGACAAAGTTTCAAGAAAAGGGTCACTTGGAGTCCCTATTCCCCCAAGCCCCTTCACCCGCTTTCTTGGGGAGGCTTGAGAATAATATAGTAACCAATTGGTTACAATGTGACAAAGTTCCAATCCTGTATTGGTGGGTCCCACACATCCGGGTGGATTCAGTGGCCTCAGAAACTCACTAAGGCCCCAGTGTGACCTTCCCTTCACAGTGTAGTGGCCAGAGTCACAGCCTATGGAGTTACTTTCATCACAGGCCAGTATGGGAGTTGGGACAGGGAAACACCCCACAGTCTTTGTTACTCCATAGAGTTCAATAGGCACAGTTTGGCCTCCTGACTGGACCGAAACCTGCTTCCCCCCTCAAGGGGATCTCTATAGAGCATGGGGTGGGGGGGAACCCAGGCCCACCCTCTACTCCGGATTCCAGGCCAAGGACCCTAAGGGTAGCAGCTATTGGTGGATTTCCCTTCACTATTGAAGCTGCTTTGATTCCCTAGGCCACTTCCCTGTAGTCCCCTTTTCCTAGCTTCACCCTTACCTCAGGATTCAGCAATGCTTCCTCACCTCCAACTCCTTTCACCTGGACTTCCCCCAAGGGGACTGGAAAGGAGAGCTTTTAAGCAGTATGAGTGAGACCTTGATTGGTTCCAGCTGTCTCCATTAGCCTAATAGCCTTAACTGACCCTTTGCCAGTTAATTGGGGTCAGGTGCCGGCATTAGCCTAATTACCTTAACTGGTTAATTGGCATCAGATGTCTTAATTGGCCTGTAGTAGCCTTTGTTTTGCTATCCAGGGAACAGGGACCTGCTCATTCTGAGGCTGATACACCTGCCTTCTGCTACTCTCTTATCCTTCTGGTCTGAGTCTGTCACAGCGAGCACAGACCAAACCCCTTGGTTTTTAGGACACTGAAAATCAATCAGGTTCTTAAAGAAGAATTTTATTTATAAAGAAAAGTAAGAGAATCACACCTGCAAAATCAGGATGGAAGGTAACTTTACAGGGTAAATAAAAAGATTTAAAACACAGAGGATTCTCCTCTGACTCTGCTTCCCAGTTACAAAACAGGAATGAAATTACCTCTTAGCATAGGGAAAATTCACAAGCTAAAACAAAAGATAATCTAACGCATTTCCTTGACCTTACTTACAATTTCTGTAATGTTATATCAATCATTTCAGGTATGTTTTCAGGAGATGTTTTACCTGCCTGGTCTCTCTCTCTCCATTCACAGAGGGAACAAACAAAGAGAGCACAAACAAAACCTTCCCCTCCCCTGAAATTTGAAAGTATCTTCTTTCCTCATTGGCCCTTCTGGTCAGGTGCCAACTAGCTTATTTGAACTTCTTAACCCGTTACAGGTAAAGAGTCAGTACAGCTACCCAGGAGGGATTTTATGCTACTGCATACATAAAGGTTGTTACCCTTCCCTTTATACTTATGACAGGTATACATTACATTTTAGGGTAAGTTCTAGGAACGCTATGAGGTCATTAACAGCTCCTAGGCACTCTCAGACCATAAATGGCCCCTCCCACAATGCTTCTATCTTATTGGCCTGGAGTGCTTTCAGGACCATGACTTGGTCACCTACTCTGAAGGAACACATTCTGACATGTTTATCATACCAGGCCTTTTGATCTTGTTGAGCACCCTGTAGGTTTTCTCGAGCAGTGGCTAGACAGTCTTTGAGGATGTTTTGCAGGTTGGTTACAAAGTCCAAAATGTTAGTTCCTGGAGAAGATGTAAACCCCTCCCATTGCTGCTTCACTAACTGTAGTGGCCCCTTAACTTTGTGGCCATAAACAAGTTCAAAGGGTGAAAATCTCAAACTGGGATGTGGTACAGCCCTGGAGGCAAAAAGCAACTGCTGCAACACTAGGTCCCAATCATTGGAGTGCTCATTCATGAATTTTACATATCATGGCCCCCAAAGTTCCATTAAACTTCTCCACTAGGGTTTGATGGTGGTAAGGGGTGGCAACCAAGTGGTTCACCCCATGAGCTTCCCAAATATATTTCATGGTCCCTGCCAGGAAGTTAGTTCCTGAATCCATAAAGATGTCTGAGGGCCAACATGCCCTGGCAAAAATGTCTGCCAATGCCTGGCTCACGCTTTTAGCCCTGGTGTTGCTTGTAAAGAGTCCTCCTTCTGCAACAAACCTGACAGGACCTGGGTCGTTCCATGCCACCGTCCAAGCTATCTTTAGGCTCTCAACTGCTTCCTGCTCTGCCTGGAACTGCTCCCTTGATGCTCGAGACATTAATTCCTCACTGGGTTGTGGGCTTGGGTTTGGTCCCACAGAAAGCGATGCAAGTGATGGGGGTGTCTCTGCCGACTGTGAACCGCTTTCCGCTGGTGCATTAGGTTGTATTTCAGGCTCCTGTTGAGCTTCTTGTGCCAGTTTAGCTGCTGCTGCCGGTGCAGGCTCTGTGGCGCCCTTTGGTGCTGGCTCCCCTGACTCTGGTGGGGTTGCAAGCACGGGCTCTAATGCTGACTGCGTTGCGAGTTCCGATCCTTGGGCTGGTTCTGACCCTGGGATCTACAACCGCTGCCATAGACTCTGGCTTGGTCCCCAGACCTGTGGTATCAGGGCACACAGACTGGGTCCTTGGAGGAGGCTCAGGAATGGAGTTAGGTGTGAAGGCCTGTTTAGCCTGGTTGCGGGTGACTATCCCCACCCTTTCTGTTCACCTCACATGGTTGGCTAAGTCTTCTCCCAGCAGCATGGGAACGGGATAATCATCATAGACTGCAAAAGTCCATATTCCTGACCAGCCCTTTTACTGGACAGGCAACTTGGCTGTAGGCAAGTTGACAGAGTTGGCTTTAAAGGGTTCCACTGTCACTTGGGCCTCTGGGTTGATGAATTTGGGGTCCACCAGGGATTGGTGGATAGCTGACACCTGTGCTCCAGTGTCTCTCCACGCAGTAATCTTCCTCCCACCCACACTTAGTTTCCCTTCACTCTGGGGTATTTGAGAGGCATCTGAGCCTGAAGGCTCTCGGTGGGATCCCGGGGTGATAAGTTGCAGTCGGCTGGTGCTCTTGGGGCAGTTGGCCTTCTCATGCCCCAGCTCATTACATTTGAAGCATCGCCCAGCTGACTGTAAGCAGGGGTGAGGTGGATGGTTGGAGAGTAGGGTGGTGGGACAAGAGGGCATCTGGGGTCTCCCTGGCTGTGTGGAGGGCTCCTCCTTGCGAGGTGGGGCCTTGGGCTGACTCCGATGGTGGGATGTCGTCCCGGGTTGCCCCTTCTGGTATCCGCACCAACTGCTACTAGCTTTCTTCGTCTCCGCCACCTCCACCCATTTGGCTCCAATCTCCCCCACTTTGATTACAGTTTTGGGCTTCCCATAGAGGATGTACCTTTCTATTTCCTCAGGAACAGCCTCTGGGAACGGCTCCATTTGCATTAGGAGAGACAGATCTTCCCAAGATTTAATGCTTGCTCCTGATATCCAGGCATCCAATGTTTCACAATGTGGTCGGCGTGTCGGGAAAATGCCATGTCTGGCTTCCACCGTAGGGCTCTGAACCACTGACGGGCATGCTCGGGTGTTAGCCCCATCCGAATTCTGACCTTTTGTTTTAAAAGTTCGTACTCGTTTGTGTGTTCTTTAGGCATTTCAGCTACCACCTCTGCTAAGGACCCACTGAGTTGTGGTCTCAGCTCCACCATATACTGGTCTGTAGGGGTGTTGTACCCAAGGCAGGCCCTTTCGAAATTTTCTAAGAAGGCCTCTGTATCATCACCTATGTTGTATGTGGGGAATTTCTTTGAATGGGGAGCCTGCAGGAGGACTATTAGGGCTACTTGGATGACCCAGCTTAGCCCTTTCCAGCTTCAGCTCTGTGTCTGCTTCTAAGCGCTTCGCCTCCATTTCCACCTCCAAATGCTTCACCTCTCTCCTCTCCTTCGCCTCCAAGGGCTTCTCCTCACTCCTGTCCTCCGCCTCCAAGCGCTTTTCCTCCACTTCCGCCTCCAAGCACTTCATCTGTAGGAAGAAATTCCTGTCTTCCACCATTAGAACTCGGTCTGGGTTAAGGGCATCCCTCCATCTTGGCACCTGGATCTCTGGTTGGGGAGGGCTGACCATTCCCTTTGGGGAAATCTCCAGTCCCCCATCCCCTCCCTGCATTTCTGTCATGGAGTCGGATGTCTGGGCTTGATCTGGGTCTGGCTTTTCCGTGGCGTGCCGCTTTAGGAAGGCTGGTTGCTCTAGAGTTTTGGTGGCCCGACCGCAACCTCATGCACAGGGCTGCCCTACTCTAGCCTAGCTATTTCGTTGCCACGAAGCTAGACGAAAAGATAAAGTGCTTGTTGGACTCCCTGGCTTGGCAGGCTGAACCCTTTGTGTGTCTGTTCTTCCTCAGGAAGAAAGAAAGAAAGAAAGAAAGAAAGAAAGAAAGAAAGAAAGAAAGAAAGAAAGAATATAAATCTATCTATTTATCTATCTATCTATCTCCCTGGCTTTGCAGGCTGCCAAAAGGAAACATTGGTTCTTTTCAAATCCTGAGGTCTGTGCTTCTGGTTCAAAATTATCCCACCGCTCTGCCACCATGTCAAGGCTAATTCCCCACTCTGGCACTCCAAGTGCAGAAGGTGGGGCCCCAAGGATTCTAAAAATTAATACTGGACACTCCAGGCATGTATTAAACTCCCAAGGTTACAGCTTTTCTCTGACCTTGGTTTGGTAGCTGCTGCCACCACCCAAGTGCAGAACCCCTTTGAGAGCCCAGGAAGGTGCACATGGGAATTCCTTCCTGTGGGGTACCCTCAAGCCCTTTCACACTCCCCGCAGGGAAGAGCTGAGAAAGGAAAAAAAGGGAAATCAGCTGTTGCTACCAGTTAATTAAACAATGTGCACAAACCTCTTAAGACACAAGAATTCAATTCTGTTCTTAAAAAAGGTAATTTTTTTTAATAAAAAAAAGAAAGAAAATACATCTGGGAACTCAGGCTATTGCTAGATTTTAAAAGAGCAACTACAAGGATTAAGCACCAAGAATAGCTTCCTTGAGGTCCAGCTTAAAGGTTACAAGCAAAACAAAAGCACCTGGGGTTTGCACACAGGAATCATAGAATACCAGGGTTGGAAGGGACCTCAGGAGGTCATCTAGTCCAACCCCCTGCTTGGAGCAGGACCAATCCCCAATTTTTGCCCTGATCCCAAATGGCCCCCTCAAGGATTGAACTCACAACCCTGGGTTTAGCAGGCCAATGCTCAAACCACGGAGCTATCCCTCCCCCTGTGAGCCATAAAGAAATAAAAGGGATAAACCTAATCGCGTCTTCCTAGACATTCCCTGATCTACTTATATATCTGGGGTTTCAAATGAGTAGTTTCTAAGTATGATTTTATGATTTTTCATACCTGGCACAAGCTTCTTACAGCATTGCTGCTCTGTGTCTCCTCTCCGGAGAGAAAAACCACAGACAGACAAAAAGAGAGCCTTGTTTCAATTTTAAAAAGTTCTGGCCATCCCACTGGCTCTTCTGGCCAGGTGCCCACTCACTTCCTTTTACCTATGCCTAGCAGGGAGACTTTTTAACCCTTTACAGGCAGAGCAAGAACAGCTACTAAGATGGATTTTATCGCCAGTGGCTGGCTGGGTGTCCAGAAAAGGGAGCTCCCCCCCCCCCCCCCCCCCCGGTTTCATTTATCACAACCCTTCTTGTCTTTTAGGCCAAAGGCCCAGGCATATTTGGATAGAATGTCTATCACTGTTAAGATGTACTTAAAACCGCTGTTGTGTTTAGAGAACCAGTGCACATCCACCAAATCTGCCTGCCATTGCGCATCCACATCTGAAACTATACTCTTGTTTCTTTTAAAATGTATTGGAGCCAGTTTGTGTAAAGCATAAGCATCCTGGTCTGAAAGCCAAGCTGTTACCTATCTTCTATCCAAAGTTTTACTATGCTTTTTGGCTGGGGGGGGAAGGATAGCTCAGTGGTTTGAGCTTTGGCCTGCTAAACCCAGGGTTGTGAGTTCAATCCTTGAGGGGGCCATTTGGGGATCTGGGGCAAAAATTGGGGATTGGTCTCCCTTTGAGTAGGGGGTTGGACTACATGACCTCCTGAGGTCACTTCCAACCCTGAGATTATGTGATTCAGAAGCCACTTGAAAAAGAGGATTCACCCTACCAAAGCTCCCAACTTCCCTGGGGTGTAATATATTTTCTTTAACAGAGCTATCTGTGGAGACATGACTGTTACTTGTACCGTCTTTTACTAACACAAGTATGGAGGGGACACATTCATATTGACAAATTTAAACAAGTTTTATTAATCGCCTGGTTTGACACGCCCTTTTACAGCCGCCTATGAAAATGGATGTCATGACCCCTACCATTAGGGAGTCTGAGCTGGTTCATTCTTCCATTTTGTCCTTTTCTGGATTTTCCTCTGGAGATCTGTGTCTCAGACATGAGCAAAAACAGCAGAGGCATGATAGATTTACTCTTACAGGGTTACCAATGCATAAGTTCGCAAAGGCCTCTAGAAAGGCATCATCTAGCTGTCGAGAGATTTTCAGAAAAGAAACCTGTAGGCCCCTTATACTACTGACAGTCCCAGCCCCGAAGAGCTACAACCTACACAGAAAAGACAGACAACAGGAACCTGAATTACCTGTTTGACAGACAGAGAAACAGAACCACACAGAGGTTATGTGGCATGCCTCTGGTCACAGCAGCTGAGTCAGGAATTGAATCGAGGTTGTCTGAGCCATTGACACCATGGATCTATCCAACCCCCCCTGCTCCCTGTTCCCTGACTGCCCCGACCCCTATCCACACCCCCACCCGCTGACAGGGCCCCCAAGACTCCCATGCCTATCCAAGCCCCCCTGTTCCCCATCCCCTGACCTCCCCTGAACCTCCACCCCATCCAACCGCCCCCTGCTCCCTGTCCCCTGACTGCCCCCTGGGACCCTCTGCCCCTTATCCAACCCCCCTGTTCCCTGTCCCCTTACCATGCCGCTCAGAGCGGCAGGAGCTTGCAGCCCCGCAGGAGCCAGCCACGCTGCCATGCTGCCCAGCAGGAGCTTGCAGTTCCACCCCACAGAGCCCTGGTGGTGCAGCGAGCTGAGGCTGCAAGGGAGGGGGGACAGCAGGGGAAGGGCCAGGGGCGAGCCTCCCTGGCTGGGAGCTCAGGGGCCGGGCAGGATGGTCCCGTGGGCTGGATGTGGCCCGTGGGCCATAGTCTGCCCACCTCTGGTCTAGACAGGTAGTTTTGCTGAATCCAGAACACCTGCTACTTCTATGGCAGTTGATAGTATTTATTATTTGTATTATTAGAGTGTCTAGGAGCTCCAGTCACGGACCACAACTCCACTGTTGCTAGGTGCTGTCCAATCACAGTGCAAAAAGACAGTTCCTGAAGAGTCACAGGAGCCAAGAAGATTTCAAGAAGAGCATGGTCAACGAGTCAAAGAGGCAGGTCAAGGAAAATGAGGCTAGAATACTGGCTCTGAGCTTTGGGTCGGAAGAGTTATCAGAGACTTTGGTAAGAGTGATTTCAGGACTGCAAGGAGTGGACTGAGGAGGGTTTAAGATGGAATTGGAGTCAAGGAACTCCAGACAATGATTGTACATTCAATGAGATCAGAGATGAAAGGAAACGGGGCAGCAGTTGGAGAGGCAAGTTGTTGATATTCAACAACCGTGTCTCAGTCTGGACTCATGAACAGTGAAGCACTCCCAACCCATCCACCCAGGCCCTCTCATCATAAGATCCAAGAACCTGATTTGTGGTCACTTGTGAACGTTTTGGCCAAAACAGCTTCCCTGGCAGCAAGATGGCTTTCTCCACCAAGAGACGCTAAAATACCCATTATTAGGAACTGTAAACTCACATTGCTGGCAAGGACTCTTGCTTACCACACCAATTTGCACAGTGGGTGTGCTGAGCATGGTTTTTAATAACACATCAGTATTCAAACTGGAGAACATGTCATGGGTGTAATTCACACTCCTGCTGTTGCTGGGGAAGTGAGAACTTTCTCAAAGGCTGGGTTTGGCAGGGCAGCGGTTGCAGTGGGCAGGCTCCTGGCATACTGTCAATGAGCTCAACTGTAAACTCTTTAGGGCAAGGAGTATTTCTTTACTGTGTGTTTGTACAATGCCAGACTGAAGGAGGCCCTGAGCCCTGAATAGAGCCTCTAGGCTTTCCTGTGTGATAATAATAGTAAACTGTAAACATTATTCCTTGTACAATGCATCTCTGCTCTGAAAAGTGACCATAACAATGGCCTCCTGGAACTCTGTCAATTACCTTTCAGTGATTGCAGGACAAATTTGCTCAGTATACAAGTAAAACTATGTGGGTTTTTTCCTATTCGTCATCCCCATGCACTCTTGAGTCAAACAGGGCTCATAACCTCTTTAGATCATCACCAGTAAGGGTCTGCAGAGCAAAATAGCCCCTGCCTGACATGTTTGCAGCTCCCCTGGTCTTCTGTGGAGGGTGCCTGGCTGTAATATAAACATCCTGGAATTTAGTACGCATTTCTAATCTGAACCCAGTTCATTCTCCCCGCAGTGTTGGCTTCTGCTGGGCTAACAGGGGTAAAAAGTAGCAACCACTCGGTTTTGTCACTCCAGCCAGCAGATGTAAGTGCATGCAGGAAGCAGCAGAAGTGAGGGGAAAAACGTGCACTAGTTCCTCTTCAGAGCAGAGCTGCACTTGAAAGGCATGTTTCTGATTACGCTGAAGGAACCAGAAATAATAATAATAAATCTTATAATCGCAGGAACCAGGATTTTATAGAGCCCACAGATTTCCACTGGTTTTAGTCATAGCATTTAGTCATAGCATAGCATAGTACGGGCAGCTCCGCGAGTGTGCTTCAACCCTGACCTGCTCGCCCAGTCCCAGTTCTCTGCACCGCTCTGCTGATACATCTTAGCCTTGCTGTGCAGCACCACCCTGCTCTTCCTGTCCTGGGTCCCTCAGCTGATCAGAGATTCCCAACCGTGCCATCCCATATGATGGGTTTGTGATGTGGGAACTATGCTCCAGGAGCCATAACGTTCCACATGCCCTGCACAAAGTGAAGGAGGTAAGGCACTCAGTGCCAGGCCGGGAATTTACCCTGCAGGGTAGATGGCATGCTCTGCCTGTAGGAGGCAATCATTGCCAGTTGCAATCTGAGCTGGCACTTGAATTCTCCTCTCCACAGCCGAGAAGCTGACGTCTTAACCTGGCCGCTTCTCTACCAACTGAGAAAACAGTGAACAAAACCTGGAGAGGAGAGGGTTAGGAGAAAATTGCAGAAGAGGTGGTAGCTCGTCTCCTTCACCTCGTCAATGGCTCTCTGCCTCTGCTCGAGGGTTCCGCACTGAACACCACACCTGGAGTTAGAGCGGGCAGAAAGGGGAAGAGATTATTTTGGTATGACTTGTTCTCAGCCCACAGCCATGAGAAGTGGGTGATGTCCCATACTAGGTATGTGCCCACACCACAAACTCCTCCACCATGAAACTTCCTCCCCTAGGACCAGCTCCTCCCCTGCCATACAGCAGCCCAGCTCCATTAACTGCAGTGGAATCATTGACCCTTGCGCACCAGCTGAGGACCTAACCGCCAGCATTTCTTTTGGTTTAATCTCTACATCTGCATGAGGTGGAGTTGTATGAGAGAACTTCCTTCTCTGCTGCACAACGCTGTCTGTGCAGCTCGGGGACTTGACGCTGCTCTCAGACAGGATGCATTGTGCAGCGATCTAGGCAAAGAGCGAGGGACAGGAGACCATATGCACTAAGAGCAAAGGGAGAAACAAACCTGCTTGAGGAAGTCACCATCCTGCACGAGACTGCAAGTAAGTCCTTTGGTTTGAACTGTATTGGTCCAGTTCTGATCCTGCATGCAGCAGAGTAAATCAGAAGTTGCTTCAATGCAATTACACTGTGTAAAACCGGTGTGAGAAGAGATCAGGCCCACTTATATTGTGATTTGTGGTACCCTCAAAGGCTCTCCTGGAGCCAAAAGAGGCAAATGGGGTTGTCAGCCTCTTCGATGCAGCCTGTGAAATGCCCAGTGTATTAAAGGAAACAGGGAAAAGTGTCAGACCCTAGAACTGATCATCTGAGTTGGGGTGTGCGGTGAGTAACGTAGGAGTGAGCACTACAGAGAGATAACTGGACTCTCACATCAATACTCTGTCTTAGGGGTTCAAGTGACACCTATGTCTGGAATATCTAAGGGTATGTCTAGGCAGCTGGTCCATGCCAGCTGTCTCAGCCTCGCAGGGCTTGGGCTAAGGGACTATTTAACTGGGGTGTAGACATTTGGGCTCCAGCTGCACCCCGAGCTCTGGGACCATCCCACCTTGCAGGGTCCTAGAGCCTGGGCCCCAGCCTGAGCCCAAATGTCTACACCACAATGAAACAGCCCTTTGGTCTGAGTCCTGCGAGCCTGAGTCAGCTGGCACGGGCCAGCTGCGGGGTTCTGATTACAGGGTAGACAGACCCTAAGTTCTCAACAGGTTATTTCTAACTGCAAAGGGCTGCTCATAGTGGATCCAGCTGTTTGCCTCTCCCAGGGGAGCTTTCAGTTCTTTCTTCTTATCCCCCCCCGCCCCCATGTCTGCTGGGGAGCAAAGGGGTTTTCTTCCTCCTTGTCCAGTTTTTCCCTCCCTTTAAGATGTTTCATTGGGAAGGAGGGAGGCGCAGCGTACGAACCCCAGTGGGAGGAGGGTCACAGATGTGCTTCTGGGGGCTTCAACCACCTTCCCTTTCTCTCTGGCTAAAGGGCAGTGGATGCTGGAACCATGTTCTGCTGTAACACGCAGTCCTAGGAGGAGCAGAAGGGGAGCAGCACTGTTCCGTTTCATTCTTTAGCACGCTGCATCTTGAAGCGAGAAGAAGGGGAGGGTGGGGGGGGGATATGGCTACCCTGGAGCTGGAATTTCCAGCGCCGGGAGACGTACCCCTGCTAGCTCTGATGGTGCCAGCACACTAAAAACAGCCGCGTAGCCGCCACGGCGGCACAGGGTGTCTCGGTACAATCCCACCCAAGCTCCTGGGCGCGTCTTCAGGGGACTAGCCACCTATGTAGCTGCAGCTATACTCCTATTTTTAGTGCAAGCGCTCGGAGCTGGTGGGCGAACGTCTACCCGAGCCAGAAGTTACACTGCCAGCTGCAGCCTGGACACCCCCTGTGTGTCTGGCGGTAGGAGAGGCGGAGTTCACGCTCTGCTGGGAAAGCCTCAGCCCCGGTTCCCTGGGAGCACTGGGCAGCTCCTGGGGCAAGCCAGGCTGGAGTTCAGCCTTCACTCTCTTTGAAGCCCAAAGCCTGAGCTCTGTGCTGGAGAGGGTGCTAGGCCACAGAGCATGGGAGTTGTCACAGCTCCCAGCTAGGGGAACCTTGGCTCTTGAGTTCCAGCTGTAACGGCTCTTGCTTTTAGCTTTGGAGGTCCCTGGTTCCATCCTCGGTGTGTCAGCCAAGATAGCCACTGTCCCATGACAGCACCCTCTGAGCAGCGCTCCCTGCCCCAGCTTCTGCTCCCACTCAGCTGTAGGCCAGACTTCCACGGCGAGCAGCGTCTGCCCCACGCAAAGCCCAGCCTCTGCTCCATCGATGGAAAGACTTTTTTCCATGGGTTCATGTGTGTACAGTGAAAATGACATTTACCAATAAAAATCTAATCCTTCCAAGCCCACTTGTGGGGGTTGGGTAGCTTTAACCTCTCGCTAGGCTCTACCGCAGCCCCACCAGCACAGGCTGTCGGGAAGACGTGCGGAATCAGCACGTCTCCCTTCCTGGTCCGTGCCAGGTTGTTCCAGGGCCCCAGGGTGGAAATGGGACTGACAACAACTTGTGCCACTGCGGTCACGCCCCTGCTACTGGGGGCTGCAGCCTGGGTTCTGCTGTTGTACCCAAGGGGCCCAATTCTCCGCTCCCTTGGAGCGATGTAACTCCACCAGCTTCAGAGGGGTTACTTCTGATTTCCAGTTAGAGTCTGAAACTTACTAAGAAAATGAAAAGCGAAACTTACTATTAGTGACTGTAATAAAACAACTCGACCCATTTTAAATCCCAAACCACTGCACTGAAGCTCAAGACTAGCTGACTACGTCACTTTATCACATAGAAAGAGTGCTCAGACTAGCGTAGCAAAGTAACTCTTTTCTCTGTAAAAAGAAAAGGAGGACTTAGAATCATAGAATCATAGAATATCAGGGTTGGAAGGGACCTCGGGAGGTCATCTAGTCCAACCCCCTGCTCAAAGCAGGGCCAATCCCCAATTAAATCATCCCAGCCAGGGCTTTGTCAAGCCTGACCTTAAAAACTTCTAAGGAAGGAGATTCTACCACCTCCCTAGGTAACGCATTCCAGTGTTTCACCACCCTCTTGGTGAAAAAGTTTTTCCTAATATCCAACCTAAACCTCCCCCACTGCAACTTGAGACCATTACTCCTTGTCCTGTCCTCTTCTACCACTGAGAATAGTCTAGAACCATCCTCTCTGGAACCACCTCTCAGGTAGTTGAAAGTAGCTATCAAATCCCCCCTCATTCTTCTCTTCTGCAGACTAAACAATCCCAGTTCCCTCAGCCTCTCCTCATAAGTAATGTGTTCCAGACCCCTAATCATTTTTGTTGCCCTTCGCTGGACTCTCTCCAATTTATCCACATCCTTCTTGTAGTGTGGGGCCCAAAACTGGACACAGTACACCAGATGAGGCCTCACCAATGTCGAATAGAGGGGAACGATCACGTCCCTCGATCTGCTCGCTATGCCCCTACTTATACATTCCAAAATGCCATTGGCCTTCTTGGCAACAAGGGCACACTGCTGACTCATATCCAGCTTCTCGTCCACTGTCACCCCTAGGTCCTTTTCCGCAGAACTGCTGCTTAGCCATTCGGTCCCTAGTCTGTAGCGGTGCATTGGGTTCTTCCGTCCTAAGTGCAGGACCCTGCACTTATCCTTATTGAACCTCATCAGATTAAACTTCAGAGACTAACCAATTTATTTCATAAACTTCAGAGACTAACCTCAGAGACTAACCAATTTATTTGAGCATTCGGGGGTCGCATAACTAGTTAATTCTGATAACGAACGAGACTCTGGCATGCTAACTAGTTATGCGACCCCCGAATGCTCAAATAAATTGGTTAGTCTCTAAGGTGCCACAAGTCCTCCTTTTCTTTTTGCGAATACAGACTAACACGGCTGCTACTCTGAAACCTCTCTTTTCCTCTGTTTGATTCGTACCTATTTTCATACATGCTTACTAGCCAGTTGTGTTTCTAAATATTGCTGCATACCAGTATGCTGCTGCCTATTTCCTTTCCGTGGCCTAATAAGGTACAGGCAAAAGTTAAGTAAAGTGCTTGGATCAAAGTTGTGCTCTCCTGTGCAAAAGAGGTTATAAGTGGGTGTTTGTGTCCACTTTGCTGTTACATTGGAATCACTATTTATTGCATTATATGTCTGTATTGCTGTTTCATATTAGTTTTAATATTTTTGACCGTGTTTTGGGGACTGGTTTACCTGTGCCCTGAAGATGCCACTCTACGTGGCAAAAATTAATTTATTTTTCCCCTTGGATTGTACATTAAAGTAACACAGATGAGCTGTCCAATGACAAATGGATTTGGGGACTGCCTGGCTCAGAAGATAGGCACGGGGAACAATGGAGCCTATCACCTCTAGATTGTCCATTCTAATCTGCTCCAGGCTGCAAACCACAATCAGCTGGAGCCGCTGTGAAATGAAGGGCTGGTCTCAGTCCAGTTCTTAGTGGACACATGTCCACATCATTACAGCCATCCCCCTAATTGCCATGCCTGTGGCATCCTTCCTGGGACTCTCACTAGTGAAGACTAAAGGGCCATGGTGACTGAACTATCATCTCTGGGCTGTGGAGAGAGGATCCCGGCAGCTTTGAACTGCATTAGAGGGCAGTGAGGGGCGAGTGGGGATACTTGCACTGCTGCAAACACTGATAATAATCCTCAGCCTTTTAGGTAGGCGTTTTTCATCTGTGGATGACAAAGTATTGCTCAAAAGGAGGTCAAAGTCCTTATCAGTGGTGTATAGACAGGGAAATTAAGGCCCAGGGACTTGTCAGAGAGAATCAGTAGCAGAGTTGGGAGTAAACACAGGTCTCCTAATCTGCAGGCCAATGCCCTGTTCATGGGAGCACACCACCTCTCCAGGCAGCCAACAGCTTCCGACTCCAAGACCATCAGTCCAGCCCCTTGCAGAAGAACTGAGATACTGTTTAAAATGCATCAGTACTTTATATTGAAAATTCATACTGAAAAATATATCATTGAATACAGTGAGCATATAAACAAAGCTTAGGGAAGGGAAGGTCCCTGGACGAAGGAGCTACCCTAAAAAAATACCTACCCTTCTATTGCAGATTTTTGTATAGTCACCATGTTTACAGGTAACAAGGAGCAGGGCAGGAAGGGGAAGTTTTTACCATGCTACAACTTATTTCGTTCTCAGAGCGTATCTTCCACCTTTATTACAAGTGTATTTCCTCTTCTAGATGTAAGCAGTAAAGATGCATGTTTTGCTGGGCCAGCACCAGCCCTCCTTGGGTTGCCAATTCCAAGATCACATGAGCTACCTTTAAACTTTCAAATCATCTGCCAACAGTTTACACCATGTTAACTGCTGTCTGTGAGACATTTGTCATTGTGTGAGCTATAAATAGCTAGTGCGTAGTTAGAGTAAGACTGAAACGAGGAATTGGAGAGACGCTTCACTGCACTCTACGAAATTCTTTCTTTTGGGGCACACAAGTCACTCAGTTGCCAGCCTAGGAGCAGGATGGGTTTATTATTTGTACTACAGCCAAATCTACTGCCCAACTAAGACTGAGCTGCTATTGTGCTAGGCTTTTGCACATACATAGGAAGAGACAGGCCCTGCCCCCAAAAGCTTATAATCTAGCAAGATAAGAGAGACAAAGAAAGCAGCATTTAAGGAGGGCAGAGAGATTAAGTGACTTGCCCAAGGTCACAGAAGACATCAGTGACAGAGCAGACAATTGAACCCAGATCTAAGGTCAAGCCCACTGCCTGAAACACAAAACCACCAGCTGCAATTCAAATAGACGATTTCTAGTCCCATCAGTGGAACTCACACTGCTAAATTCTCCCACCCACTGGTTCCAGCTGTTAGAGCGCTTTCCCTTCACCCTCTCCCCTGGTTCTTGTCACGTAGACAGAAAGCAGAAGACCAGAAGTCCGAAGCGCAGACAATGTGATGTTCATTGGGGTTAGTTTCCAAGCAAGCATGTTCCGAAGCCCTTCACACCAGTCGGGCTTATCTCTATACGCCAGTAGAGTCTGTTCCCCAGTGTTCCCTTCCCAGTTCTGATGCCACAAAGCATTTACCCCGTGTCCCCCTTCCCAGCTCTGACACCACAGAGTGTTTACCCAATGTCCCCCTTCCCAGCAGAGCCTTGCCTGTGTCCCTGTTCCCCGTTCCCTATTCCCTGTTCTCGTTCCCCCCTTAGCAAACATGATTCCAAATTCCCTTCCCCCCACTTCCTGTTTGACCCCAGTTTATATAGTAATAGTCTCAGCTATATCTTAACCAATCATTTTACTGAAATTTAACTAACCAACCCTAACATATTGTAACATAATTCTCTAACAATTATATCCCACTACCCTAATTAACTTACATCTAGCAAAATTAAGGATACAGCAGACAGAAACTATTAGAGAACCAGACAGATTAACAATAGAAAAGTGGGAGCCATAAAGATAAAACAATACAGAAATGAGGGTTTCACAAGCACAATCCTTGAGAAGTGATTTCTTGCCAGACAGGATGCTAGCAAACTAAGTTTTCTTCAACCATCTTAAGATCTGTTTCTTTATCTGGTGGTGATGGGCACTATCAGGACAGAATCGTCTTCCTAACAGCCCAATACCACCTTATTTCAGTGTGACTGGTTTGGGATGGGAGCATGTGACGGGTCGCTTCCCAGTTTAGGGCTGCCCCTGCTGCTTAGCCAAAGGCCTTAGCCTAAGAACAAGGCCTCAGACTATCCTAGTGAGAGAAGGCCCATACACGGGCAGACTGTGGTTTTGATTCTCTGTTTTTATACCTCTATAACTAGCTAAGTGATAAAAATACACCTACGTTCTTAAAGTGGAGGCCTTTACAGGCAGGCCGGCATCACATTAGCTAAGAATTCCATCAATCTACGCTCAGAGAATATTGCTAAGTCACCAGGGCAACGTCACCTGAAATGACTGCGCACAAGAGCACCAAACTAACGGGGCTCTTGGCTACCCTCCCTCTCAGTCCCAGACACTGGATATTATTGCAATCTATTATAAAACCAGGAGAATTTCAGCAAATCACAGCGCAGAAAAAAAAAAATCAAATGTTCTTCTCACTGCCAACACTATTGGTCAGTCCAATGATACCTTTACCCAATCAAGGCCATGGAGCTGCCTGGATCAAACAAGAGGCAGAATTTGGTCCTATATGTCCAGTCCGGACTCCTTTTCCCCACAGGCCACTCCCTCAACAGTTATTTGTTTTAGCCATACCCACTGGCAGTTACTCTACTCCCCGCCCTCAAGGTGGGATCCCTGGAAAATGCCCAGAAAGCAGAGGTCCTGTCTAACCCTTGCAAGGCAAGAAAAACTGTGACATTGTCTAATTAAAATGTAACCATGCAAGCCATTATTGCTACCACTGCTATATAATGGCAGCAAATCTTATACAAAATATAACTCGTGGCCAGAAAGGGTTAAACAGCCTGCAGGCTGAATGACCCAAAGCCCATTTTTAAAGGTATGCGAATGGTAATGAGGGCCGTTCATGCTAAGTAGTCTAGAACTTTGAAATGCAAACCTGTATTGTTAGAAGTTAGATGGAATACTAATTATGTGTATCTTAAATGCTACTCGCGTAAACAGACAGTTCCTGTCTGCCACTACAGCTACTAAGTCAGGGATCAAAAGGGAATATTAACATTTCGATGAATCTTGGGTAAAATAATGTCATTGTCTATATGTCTCTTTTAAGTTTGCAATAGACTGCCTAATGGGTAAATTGCCCTCCTATGTTGATTTGTGTAACTAATTACTGGTGGTGTTTAGAAAGCAGAAGTTTACATCAAAAGCCTATTTTTTAACCAGGACTGTGTGGTCAAGTGGATGCTAGAACACTGTATAAAAGATCCGTGGGTCCAGATTCTGTCATCTCAGATCTGCTTAGGCTTCATCAGGGGAAGTTTGAGTCACAAGACTGAGGTCCCAGTTATGCTGGTACGCCCTGAATACAAGATACGGACATTGGACTATAACCTATGAACTATTTCTAAAATAACGCTTTGCAACTATAAAGCTCACCACCTCTGCTATGAATCTGCACCTAAGTGAACTGAACTCATGTCTGTATGTTAGGGCTGTCAAGCGATTAAAAAAAATTAATTATTTTTATTGCGCGATTAATCACAATTAATTTTGATTAATTGCACTGTTAAACAATAATAGAATACCATTTATTTAAATATTTTTGCAGGTTTTCTACATTTTCAAATCTATTGATTTCAATTACAACACAGAATACAAAGTGTACAGTGCTCACTTTATATTTTTTATTACAAGTATTTGCACTGTAAAAAAGCAAAAGAAATAATATTTTTCAATTCACCTAATACAAATACTGTAACACAATCTCTTTATCATGAAAGTTGAACATACAAAGGTAGAATTATGTACAAAAAAACCTGAATCCAAAACTAAAACAATGTAAAATTTTAGAGCCTACAAATCCATTCAATCCTACTTCTTGTTCAGCCAATCACTCAGACAAACAAGTTTGTTTACATTTGCAGGAGATAATGCTGCCCTCTTCTTATTTACAGTGTTACCTGAAAGTGAGAACAGGTGTTCACATGGCACTGTTGTAGCCAGCGTCGCAAGATATTTATGTGCCAGATGCGCTAAAGATTCATATGCCCCTTTATGCCTCAACCACCATTCCAGTGGACATGCGTCCATGCCGATGACGGGTTCTGCTCGATAACGATCCAAAGCAGTGCAGACCAATGCATGTTCATTTTCATTATCTGAGTCAGAGGCCACCAGCAGAAGGTCGATTTTCTTTTTTGGTGGTTCGGGTTCTGTAGTTTCTGCATCTGAGTGTTGCTCTTTTAAGACTTCTGAAAGCATGCGCCGCACCTTGTCCCTCTCAGATTTTGGAAGGCACTTCAGATTCTTAAACCTTGGGTCGAGTGCTGTAGCTATCTTTAGAAAATCTCACATTGGTACCTTCTTTGGATTTGTGAAATCTGCAGTGAAAATGTCCTTAAAAATGAACATGTGTTGGGTCATCATCTGAGACTGCTATAACATGAAATATATGGTGAAATGCAGGTAAAACAGAGCAGGGGACATACAATTCTCCCACAAGGCATTCAGTCACAAATTTAATTAACACATTTTTTTAATGAGCATCATCAACATGGAAGCATGTCCTCTGGAATGGTGGCCGAAGCATGAAGGCGCATACGAATGTTTAGCATATCTGGCACATAAATACGTTGCAATGCCAGCTACAAAAGTGCCATGTGAACACCCGTTCTCACTTTCAGGTGACATTGTAAATAAGAAGCAGGCAGCATTATCTCCTGCACATGCAAACAAACTTGTTTTGTCTGAGCGATTGGCTGAACAAGGAATAGGACTGAGTGGACTTGTAGGCTCTGAAGTTTTACATTGTTTTGTTTTTGAGTGCAGTTATGTAACAAAAAAAGTCTACATTTGTAAATTGCACTTTCACAACAAAGAGATTGCACAGCGGTACTTGTATGAGGTGAATTGAAAAAAATCTATTTTTTGTTTATCATTTTTACAGTGCAAATATTTGTATTAAAAATAATATACAATTTGATTTCAATTACAACACAGAATACAATATATGTGAAAATGTAGAAAAACATCAAAAATATTTAATAAATTTCAATTGGTATTCTATTGTTTAACAGTGCGGTTAAAACTGCAATTAATCACAATTAATTTTTTTAGTTGCACTTAATTTTTGAGAGTTAATCGCGTGAGTTAACTGCGATTAATTGACAGCCCTACTGTATGTATATTGATCTTTTAACCATACTCTCTCTCTCTTGTTTTTTTAATACATTAGTTAATAAGCATTGGCTGTAGCGTGTATTTGGGTAAGATCTGAAACATTTATGTGTCCGATCCTTTGGGATTGGTAGAATCTTTTCTTTTGTATGATAAAATAAGATTTACAGAAATCATCATATTTGACGTGTGTACCTGGATGGAGGCCTGAAGCTGGATCACTTTAAGGGAACTGTGGTGTTTGGACTTCTGAGTAACCAGTGAGGTAATAAAGAAGCTGTTTTATGCTGGCTTGGTAAATCTAAGTATTGGAATATCCACCAGCTTTTGGGGAATTACTTGCCCCATTCTTTGCAGTTCACCCTAATTGAGGGACCACAGCTAGCCCCCACTGGGACCCCGGTCACAAAAACTCTGGGCTTCTTGCTGCTGCAGCTCATTGAATCTGCTCTTGTCTTGCTGTATATCAGAAATAACACTAATGCACACTGGAGTGCACCAAAATAAAGGGCCCTGGCTGTTGTCAGCAACATTCCCTCTTTCCCCTAGTCTAATGGTAAATGGAGCAGCTCCCTATCATGGAAGGAGATCCAATCCTTGAGTTGTCTTTGGAACTAAGCAGCAAGGGTTAGAACGAGACAGGGTGTGACAGACACAGAATTCAGGCCTTCCTGAATGTGGTTACCACTACTAAGATTATAATCAGCATCCTAATCTTCTGTTTAGTGTCATCCGGTAAACCACCATGCTGGGTACAGTGAGGACTATATCAGAGAGTTTAAAAATGCCGTGCGATATGCCCCCCATGGGCTTTGGATAATTTATTTAGATTGTAAAATGCACAGAGCAGAGATTATATCTCCTACTGGCTTGCACAGCACTGTCTGTGCACATTGTCAGCCCTTTAACAACAGTGGTAATTGAATCCAGAAAGCAGAGCCTGTATGTTTCTTGCAGGAGATGAGCTACGTTTGGAGCACCACACGGAGGGACTCACCCTTGCAGACCGGCCTCTTCTTGTATCTTGCTGCTCTTCTGCTCCAACAAGCAGGTATGGATATTTCTTTATTTGGAGCTCTGACATCTCCGCTATCATTTCGTCTAGAAGGCCACCCTGACATGTGCTGACAGTGATTGCACCAACCTGGGGACAAGTCTGGCATCCCGGTCAAAGCCCCCCACATCTGCTCTCATGGGAGTCGCTGAGTGATTGCAGTCACTGACACTTGTGGCCTTTTCCAGACAAAAAAAAAACAACAAAAAACGGGTTACACACACACACACGTGCAGCTGCAGCAATGGAAGGTCTCTGTGGATCCGGGGGCACGTGGGGAGTTGTGATGGGAATCAGACTCCGTGAAAGCAGCAGCGTGCAGGGCTCACCTCAAGCCCCTCTTTCATCTCCCCAAAGGCCTTTGAGACCCTCCTCCCTGCCCTGGTGCCAGGCCACTTGCTCCAAGTACAAATTCATTCATGAGGTGCAGCTTTAAGAATACTGCCGGGCGGGGAGGGAGCCCTCGCGGCCTTAGCCCAGAAGCGGGAGGGGGTGCTGTTTATCTAAGCCAAGGAGAGGTGTGGGGAGCTCTTCCTCTGCTTTCCTCATGCTCTCCTGCATACCTTTACTCGAACCCCCAAGATCGGTCAGGTGGTGGCATGTCATGGGAGGGCACAGGGGTCAAACCTCCCCCGCACGGTGCTGCAGCTCTGCCCATCCTGACATGGCTCATTTCCCTCCCAGACCCCAGAGGGGCCCAGGAACGCTGTCAGGGAGCCACACAAGCGGCAAGGAAGAAGGAGGGAAACGTGGTGGCTGACATGGACAGCTACATGGAGAAAGGATGCTCTGCACAGCATGGGAAGCTGGTCAGGTGAGTGGGGAGCACGCACAGGGGGCTTTGCCAGACTACACTCTGGGGCCAGCTCCCTGAGTCCATCTCCTGCAGCTAGGGAAATTTCCAGAGAGGCGTTTTGAAGCCAAACATGGTGCTTTGATCAAATGGAAATTTGAGTGAGAAAACCAGGTTTTGTCAAAAATTGGGGGTGGGAGGGGTTGACAAACTAAAACCTTAGCGATAAAACAAATCAGTTTTCAATAAAAAGCCCCCCCCAGATTTTTTTTTC
Organism: Natator depressus; assembly: GCF_965152275.1. Classification (NCBI taxonomy): domain Eukaryota; kingdom Metazoa; phylum Chordata; order Testudines; family Cheloniidae; genus Natator; species Natator depressus. The sequence continues at coordinate 7,066,439 of NC_134245.1, read as the reverse complement.
CCCACAGAACGTTTGCCACAAATTAACATTTTTCTCTTTGGCTGAAATGTTTGAAAGGGGAGAACAATTTATTTCCAGCTGGATCCACAGCCTCCCTCAACGTCTAAAGCAGGTTACAAACCTCGCTCCCTCCTCATAACTCCCCAGGGAAGCGGCTCAGTCTCATCACCTCCATTTTACAGATGGGAAAACTACCCTGCAAAGAAAAACCCGGGGCACCGAGTCTTGGTGCCAGGATCAATTGACTTGGGCGCACGGGGCTCAGGCTGCAGAGCGAACAATAGCAGCCTAGCTCTTCGGATTCGTGCTGGAGCCCAGGCTCCAAGATCCTTCCCCCTTGCTGGGTTTCCGTGCCCAGAAGGTCTCAGTAGTGCTCTAGGGCTGCTCCGAGCACTCAGAGGTTAATTGTGTCAGAGGAGGAATTAAGATCCCCATGTAAGCAGCTTCTCCCAGACCGCTCTACAGTCCATAGACTCCACGCAGACAGCCCAGAGTCAGCCCCCTGCCCCAGACCAGAGAGAGAGGGGGAGAGACAGGATTTGCTGAAGGTTTTTAGGGCTAGCACAGGGGAAGAGGAGAGTCAGGGTTAGCCATCGGGGGCAGAGAGGTGAAGGGGAGGAGGTGGAAAGGGCTGGGGTTCACTCACCAGGGTAGCTGTGTGGCCTCAAGGAGAGGCCGTAGTACAGCACCTGGCCACGCTGGGTCCATGCCTTGTGGGCCAGCTCAGGGAAAGCAGACAGCAGGCAAGCGATGCTGAGACACCCTTAGAATCATAGAATATCAGGGTTCGAAGGGACATCAGGAGGTCATCTAGTCCGACCAGTACCCAACTAAATCATCCCAGACAGGGCTTTGTCAAGCCTGACCTTAAAAACTTCTAAGGAAGGAGATTCCACCACATCCCTAGGTAACGCATTCCAGTGTTTCACCACCCTCCTAGTGCAAGTTTTTCCTAATATCCAACCTAAACCTCCCCTACTGCAACTTGAGACCATTACTCCTTGTTCTGTCATCTGCTACCACTGAGAACAGTCTAGATCCATCCTCTTTGGAACCCCCTTTCAGGTAGTTGAAAGCAGCTATCAAATCCCCCCTCATTCTTCTCTTCCGCAGACTAAACAATCCCAGTTCCCTCAGCCTCTCCTCATAAGTCATGTGTTCCAGTCCCCTAATCATTTTTGTTGCCCTCCACTGGACGTTTTCCAATTTTTCCACATCCTTCTTGTAGTGTGGGGCCCAAAACTGGACACAATACTCCAGATGAGGCCTCACCAATGTCGAATAGAGGGGAACGATCACGTCCCTCGATCTGCTGGTAATGCCCCTCCTTATACATCCCAAAATACCATTGGCCTTCTTGGCAACAAGGGCATACTGTTGACTCATATCCAGCTTCTCGTCCACTGTAACCCCTAGGTGCTTTTCTGCAGAACAGCTGCCGAGCCATTCGGTCCCTAGTCTGTAGCGGTGCATTGGATTCTTCCGTCCTAAGTGCAGGACTCTGCACTTGTCCTTGTTGAACCTCATCAGATTTCTTTTGGCCCAATCCTCCAATTTGTCTAGGTCCCTCTGTATCCTATCCCTACTCTCCAGCGTATCTACCTCTCCTTCCAGTTTAGTGTCATCTGCAAACTTGCTGCGGGTACAATCCACACCATCCTCCAGATCATTTATGAAGATATTGAACAAAACCGGCCCGAGGACCGACCCTTGGGGCACTCCACTTGATACCGGCTGCCAACTAGACATGGAGCCATTGATCACTACCCTTTTAGCCCGACAATCTAGCCAACTTTCTATCCACCTTATAGTCCATTCATCCAGCCCATACTTCTTTAACTTGCTGGCAAGAATACTGTGGGAGACAGTGTCAAAAGCTTTGCTAAAGTCAAGGAACAACACGTCCACTGTTTTCCCTTCATCCACAGAATCAGTTATCTCATCATAGAAGGCAATTAGATTAGTCAGGCATGACTTGCCCTTGGTGAATCCATGCTGACTGTTCCTGATCACTTTCCTCTCCTCTAAGTGCTTCAGAATTGATTCCTTGAGGACCTGCTCCATGATTTTTCCAGGGACTGAGGTGAGGCTGACTGGCCTGTAGTTCCCAGGATCCTCCTTCTTCCCTTTTTTAAAGATGGGCACTACATTAGCCTTTTTCCAGTCGTCCGGGACTTCCCCCGATTGCCATGAGTTTTCAAAGATAATGGCCAATGGCTCTGCAATCACATCCGCCAGCTCCTTTAGCACTCTTGGATGCAGCGCATCCGGCCCCATGGATTTGTGCTTGTCCAGCTTTTCTAAATAGTCCCGAACCACTTCTTTCTCCACAGAGGGCTGGTCACCTCCTCCCCATGCTGTGCTGCCCAGTGGAGTAGTCTGGGAGCTGACCTTGTTCGTGAAGACAGAGGCAAAAAAAGCATTGAGTACATTAGCTTTTTCCACATCCTCTGTCACTAGGTTGCCTCCCTCATTCAGTAAGGGGCCCACACTTTCCTTGACTTTCTTCTTGTTGCTAACATACCTGAAGAAACCCTTCTTCTTACTCTTAACATCTTTTGCTAGCTGCAACTCCAGGTGTGATTTGGCCTTCCTGATTTCACTCCTGTATGCCCGAGCAATACTTTTATACTCATCCCTATTCATTTGTCCAATCTTCCACTTCTTGTAAGCTTCTTTTTTGTATTTAAGATCAGCAAGGATTTCACTGTTAAGCCAAGCTGGTCGCCTGCCATATTTACTATTCTTTCTACACATCGGGATGGTTTGTCCCTGTAACCTCAATAAGGATTCTTTAAAATACAGCCAGCTCTCCTGGACTCCTTTCCCCCTCATGTTATTCTCCCAGGGGATTTTGCCCATCAGTTCCCTGAGGGAGTCAAAGTCTGCTTTTCTGAAGTCCAGGGCCCGTATTCTGCTGCTTTCCTTTCTTCCTTTTGTAAGGATCCTGAACTCGACCATCTCATGGTCACTGCCTCCCAGGTTCCCATCCACTTTTGCTTCCCCTACTAATTCTTCCTGGTTTGTGAGCAGCAGGTCAAGAAGAGCTCTGCCCCTAGTTGGTTCCTCCAGCACTTGCACCAGGAAATTGGCCCCTACGTTTTCCAAAAACTTCCTGGATTGTCTGTGCACCACTGTATTGCTCTCCCAGCAGATATCAGGGTGATTAAAGTCTCCCATGAGAACCAGGGCGTGCGATCTAGTAACCCTTGCTCTCCTTCAGGGCATCTCAGCTGAAGGGGGAACTAGTGAGGAGGGACTGATGAAGAAAAGCCAGGCCCTCTGACCCAGTCCTGGTCAGCACTGCCCATATCAACTACTTTGCATCCAGATTTGGGAAGAAAGCAACATTGCTAACCATTGGAATTTTCTGTGGGATGGCTCGTCTGTTTTTCGACCAGATCCAGTTATTTCTAAGTATAATTCTAAAGTTGGGCACACAATATAATACAGACTCGGATCTGCCCCACAGTCCCCGACAGACAGGAAGCCTCACGGACAGGCTTGGCACAGTCTCCCAAACGAGGCAAGCCCAAAGAAAACCCATTCCGTCGTTTGTGTGAAGAACGTTTCAAGCTGACGGTGACAGGGTCTGATGTTTGAATCTGTCTCCAGTTTTAGTGCCCCTAGTCTGAGGCAACCTCTAATGGGTGACGACACCTTCTGGACGTGATCTCAAATACACATCTTCAGTGTCTCTGCCTCTTTCTTATCCTCATTCACTCCCTTGTTCATTCCTTCCTCCTCCTATTATCTGCCCCAGCCCCGGCCTCTCTGATCTTCTCTGCCCCTCTGAGCGCGGATTCTTGTTTCTCATGCTAGGTTAAAACAGTTAGAACAGAAGCTGTCGGAAGTCCGTTTCCAAGAGGACAACTTCACTGTCATATGCCCCAACATCCAGACTTTCGTATTCAAGATTAACAAGCTGTTCCGAGGGCTGAATCTCTCCAGTGAGTTACTAAAGGTCAGTATCCACCTTGCTCTAACAGCCAGGGGCTTTGCTTTCTAATCACTCTTCCCAGCACAGGGCCTCTCATATGGACAGCATTCTGGCGCACGGAACGACAGCACGAGCTTTCGTTTCCACGGGAGTCTGATCTCTAGTTCCAGTCCCCCATTTCTCTGTCTCCCCTGATCCATCCCACCTGCCTCTTCCTCCTTTTTTGGCCGAGTGCCTAAAGTAAGATCGACACAGGAGCGATTTCTGGAGGAGACCTGATTAGTTTAGTTCCTTCCAGCTTGGTTCCCTCCTTGCTCAGCGGGCAGCGCTGCAGCTCACCAACCACAAGGAGCCCCATTTGCATCTTGGTTGAAGTCGTGTGAACACGTGAGGTGTGCCCAAACGCCAGGCCCAAGGACCCACTGGGGCTTCATTGACTACTGAAGTCCGACTCTGTACGTCTGACCCAGTGGATATAAATATAACATGGGGGGGGCTGGATGGATAGACACGGTGAGGTGGGGTGCTGAAATCTGCCCTGCCCCACAGGGGATGGCTCAGAAGGATCCTTAAACCTTATCTTACCTTCCTTTTCTAACCCAAGGAGGAGTCACATCCATTCCCAGCCATCTCCAACCACCTGCAGCAGTGTTGGCTTGGATGGGTTTTCTTTTCTACATTAAGCCTCTCTCACAGGCAAGACTATGGTAATCAGAGGCAGAGTTGGGACCCTGGCCAAGATTGAGCATTTACATTTTGGGGGGCCCAACTTAAGGCTCCTTGAAGGGTCCTGATTTTCAGAAGGTGCTGAGCCCCTCCCCTCCGGAAACCAGGGTATTTGGACACATCTCAAGAATCACAAGCCACTTGTGAAAAACTCTGGGTCTCTCAGCACACTCTGGTCAGGGGCATCATTTCATAAAAATGGGGGCGGGGGGAGGACAAAGCTGTGTCAGTATATAGACTGGTCTTTGTGGTTATATTGGGGGTGAGTGGGAGCAGAGCATAGAAACCTATGAAAAGTTGGGGTGGGGGGGCAAACCAATGTTGGGGAAGCAACTGCCCCCCCTTACCCCATAGCAAATGATGCTCCTGACTCTGGCCCTGGAGGTTGGCAGTCTGGGGCAGAGACGCGGGAGACTCCCCAGCTGATTCCATTCAGCTCTGTATATAGTTCACATTTACATGGTTTATTACTCTTTATTTCAAAACATCTCTGCCCCCATAGCTTTGGGGTCACGCACATGGATAAGACCCGTGCAAAATACAAACTGGGCCAAAACCCACCACTGAAGCCTCCTCCAACCTGCCCAAAGAAGGATCCACCCATTCCCATGCATTTAGGCTCCCCTCCCAGAAAACGGCTGGTAGGAGAGAACATTGCAACACGCCCTGCAGGTCAACAAACCACCGGGGATGCTGAGGCCATGGCTGCTGTCTTCTAAGCGGCAGCTAAAATCCTGGCCCTACTGAAATCATCGGGATTTTTGCCATAGATCTCAACAGGGCCAGGATTTCCACCCACATCCTCATGTTATTTTGCCCAGATGAGGCATTAAAAAAAAAAAATTCTGTGAAATGCAAATGCCAACACTAGATCCTGCACACACTCCAGCGCAGATAGCTGCTGCTCTTGTCTCTCAGTGGTACCATTTACTAACGCTCCATCGCTCTGGGGCATCACACGACACCTGGCACTAGAAATGTTCATTGATCACCCTCTTCTCCCCATCACCCCCACGAGGTTGAAAGGCCTCCCACGGCCACCGTACCATAGATCAAGCTGCTCATCTCTGCCGAGGTGAGTGCAAGCCAGGGAACTGCACCAGGAGAGAAATCCAATCCCATTTCCAGCAGCCTTGGGGCTATTTTCTCTCCCAGCACCCCTCCCCCGCCACTTAACTGGTCAATTCCCAAGTCGGCATGTTTTTGCCCTGGACATGACAGCCCTGGGCTTTTTTCTCTGGCAGCCTGGAGGTGTCTCCCTCAGCCAGCCAGCAGAGCCAGCTGGAGATGAGAGCCGTACACTCCCTTCCCACAACCCAAAGCTCCGGGCGCCTGCCTTCCCAGCCCAGTCCACTCTGGCAGGTCATTAGAACGGTCTCTGGTGGCCAGCCGGGGTCTCAGTCTCCACATCCTCCCAGAGTGCTTTGTGCCTTGCTGTGTGCGCCGGGAATGCGATGTGCTGACACTTCCATCCAGGGAAGAACTTTTGCCAGAGGGCAGCGGGGACAAGGGAGAGATTTCAGCTTTATATTCTTTGACTGAAAGCCACGTAATAGTGCAGCAGCAGGAACTGAAAATCATCCACATGGCCTCTAAAGCATCTGGGGGACTTCCTCAGTGTTAGTCCCTGAACATATCAGACGGCGGGTTTCCTGCATCTCTGCTCTAATATTATTTTGGGTTGAATTTCCTTCTCTTTTTAAAGTAATATTTCTGCATTGAAAGTGAGCGCTTACATTGTCATCACGAAAAAGTGTGACAATCCTGGGGATTGAACTAGGGACCTCCAGAGCTAAAAGCATGAGCTGCACTCCCAAGGGGGCTGTAACAGACTCATAGCCATTGCTGATTGCACCCGCAGTGGGAACATACACTCACAATTCCAGAGCTTTCACAAACACACATGACCACACCTCCGCCGACCTCCAATCCCGACTGCCCCTAGAACCCATTGTGTCTGCACGTATCTTGCGTGTTCAAAGCACACATGCAAATGTGCCATTCTCTACACAAAGAGCAAAATACGGCTTTGCAGTCTAAAATGATTTGTCTCACATTAACTAAGGGAAAACAAGACCAAAGTCTCCAGAGCCCAGCTTCATCAAGGTATGTGTGCTCCTATTGAAATCCATGGAGGTTAGAAGCCTAAATACCTTTGTGGAGCTGGGCCCAAGATTTTAGAGACGGATGCTCCAATGATGAGGGCACTGATTTAGGCGTCCTGGGTTCAAGACTCCCTCTGCCACCTTGGGCAAGTCACAGTCTGTCAGTACCTCAGCTCCCCATCTGGGAACTGGGGATGAGAGCACTTCCCTACCACCCGGTGTTGGGTGTATCAGAGGCCAAAGGAATGGAGGACGTATAAGTTATAGGAGATAGACAGCAGAGAGCTCAATGCATGTATCTCTGCTGCAGCCATTTCTGGGAGCAAACTGGTTGCTGAACTCTGCACCCAGGGAGCGTTCTCGGAGATTTAAAAGAGTGCATGTGAGCGTGGCTTTGAAATGCTGGATCTGACTATCAGGTTGCAGACAAGGGTGGGTGAGGTAATACCTTAGGGCAGGGGTGGGCAAACTTTTTGGCCCGAGGGCCACATCGGGCTTGCAAAACTGTATGGAGGGCCGGGTAGGGAAGGCTGTGCCTCCCCGAACAGCCTGGCCCCCACCCCCTATCCGCCCCCTCCCACTTCCTGCCCCCTGACTGCCTCCCTCAGAACCCCCAACCCATCCAACCCCCCCACTCCTTGTCCCCTGACTGCCCCCTCCTGGGACCCCCTGCCCCTAACCACCCCCCCTGGGACCTCACCCCCATCCAACCCGCCCTGCTCCCTGTCCCCTGACTGCCCCAACCCCTATCCACACCCCGCCCCTGGACAGGCCCCCCGGGACTCCCACGCCTATCCACCCCCCCACTCTCTGTCCCCTGACTGCACCCCCAGAACCTCCACCCCATCCAACTGCTCCCTGTCCCCTGACTCCCCCACCCCCAGGACTCCCTGCCCCTTATCCAACCTCCCCCTCTCCCCGCCCCCTTACCATGCCACTCAGAGCGGCAGGAGCACACTGGCAGTGCGGCGAGCTGAGGCTGTGGGGGAGGGGAGACAGCAGGGGAGGGGCTGGGGGCTAGCCTGCCCGGCTGGGAGCTCAAGGGCCAGGCAGGACGGTCCTGTGGGCTGGATGTGGCCCACGGGCTGTAGTTTGCCCACCTCTGCCTTAGGGCGTTTAGGGGTAGGAGTGTGCACCCCACAGGGATCAAAATCCAGCGTCAGGAAAGCATCATGCAAAGGTGCAAAAGGAACCAGTTTTACCACACTTCTACTATTAAGGAAATAAAGGGTAATTTGGGGCACGTCAATGGCAGGGGCACAACTTGAGACACCTTAGAAGGGAATGATTTCCAGAGGTCCCTTTAAGGTCTCCAGCTGGGCCCCTAAAGATTGACGCATTCAGAATCACTAGTCACTTTTGAAGACCTTGATAAAGCCTAATTTAGGGACTGGCCCAAACCAAACCCTTTGATCCAGCAGGACCCCTCCAAGGCGTGGCTCCAAACTTTGCAAACTGGGCCTGACCTCTAAAGCAAATGGTAAGTCACAGACCCAAGGGAACCATTCAAATGTTTCTGTAAAGGAAGGTCTGAAGGAGGGAGCCTGTGGCTTCCACCTGCCCTGTCACTTCTGCCATAAGGCGACCTAGAAGGTCACAATCCCAGTCACAATATTTGTTGCCACCACACACAGGCCTAAACTTATTATGGAACAATAGGACGTCCAGGGCTTCCAAATCCTCTTGCTCCAGCTTCTCAACCTTTCCTCTTTTTGACCAAGGTGGCAAGACAGAGATTCCCAGACACTATTTCACTCAAAGCTCTGAGAAAAAGCTTCTACTAGTCATTTATACCACACCCATCACCATGGGATCATCATATTTGACTTGCTGGAGCCCTGCCTCACAGACCTTACCTCTCTTCATTTCCCACTCTTCTGCTCATCTGATACTGGTCTCCTCGCTATACCTCCATGCAACCTTGCCACCTTCTCCTCCGCAGCTCCTGCTGTTATTGTCAATCATCTATATTACCGTAGCATCCGAAAGCACCAGTTAGGATCAGGCCCCCATTGTGCAGGGCAGCGGACAGACGTAGACGCGGGGACATCGTGGCGAACGGAAGTGTTTGTCGCCCCTCGAGTAGCTGGTCCATAAAAAAGGTTTAGGAACCAGCTACAGTGCTTCACTTCGTTCTTTAGCTCAAGGGGTGACAATTCATGCTTTTAGTGCAGACCGTCCTGGGTTCAAACCACACCGTTGGCCCCGATGGGTTCAGGAACATGAATAAATCTCTCTCCCTCCAGCATCTGACCCAAGCACTGCTCTTTTCATCCTTGCCTCATTTCACTTCTCCCTCCCTCCGCTATCATTTATCTAACGCGGACGCTGTGCTGAGCTCTTTCCAGCATGCTGGCATGCAGGGTGTTTGAAAGATGCTACAGGTATTACTGAGTTGCACTGCAGCCCCCTGCGATCACTCTTTCAGCACTTGCTTCTTGTAATCGTAACCTGGCATGTGTCAGTTTGTGCCTGGGAATGTTTCTGCTTCAACCTCGCAGCCCAAGCCCAGAACCCAACACTCCATGCGTTTCCCAGCTACACTGGCGAAGAAAGGCCGGAGTGGAGCTGCAGAAACGAAACTCGTCTGCATTTATCTCAACACCCCTTGCCTGTTCCAGGTTAGACACTCTGAAGATTTACCAGCGCGGGTGGGTTGGGGAAGCGGAGAAGAGACATTAGTTTGCATGTATGCAGCCCCTTTCTTTCAAAGGGCTGTCCAGACTAACGCACCAGACTGTACACATGGGGCCCTTCCGCAACACCGAGATGCAGATGAAGCAGGGCAGCTGCTTAACAGCACGCAGCAGCCCTGCATGACGGTTAGCTTATTTATGACACAGAACTCGAGAGGAATGCCTTATCCAACTGGAAGTGCAGGGGAATTTAGAGAGGGCAAGGGCCCCAGGTATTTTGGAATTGTCCCAGGGGAACACCCCTCTTCTGGTAATTAAAGCCCCAGGAAGTTGTAAAGATGAGGTCAGCCCATGGTCAAGCAATAGCAAGACTTGTCTGGCCTTGCTCACCAATGGGCCCCTCCGACCAACGCTAAGAAAATAGCTTCCACTGGCGTTTCGATGAGATGAGCAGGACGGTGTCTCTCGCCCACCCGCCTATCGAGCTGGATCCTTTCATTAACAGCATAGGATATGCAGGTGCCCACAACACCCACACATGAAGCATAGAGGAATCTTAGGTATAACATGGGAAGCAGCAGTGCAAACTTCTCTGTGCAACCCCACTAATATGCATTGTGAAGGGACCCCTCTTGGAGTGGAAGGGTAGCTCGGCCTCTGACCATTCCGTCCATGGCCTCCCTGATGAAATGGTTAAGCATCTTGGTGTGGGAGGTTTGCAATGTGAGCACCTGCCTGCTAGGAACTGGATTGAGACCAACAAACTCATTGCACATAGGCCATCAGATTGCCCATGGATAGGAGCAGCGTTGATCATCTGCACATGAAAGGCTCCCTATCCCAGTGACCTCCCCACTCCTGGTAATAGTCTTTATGGGTCTGCGCATTGTTTCTTCTGCTCTGGCTTTGCAGGACGGGAAGAACAGCTCCCTGCTGAACAATGACATCTTAGGGGCCACCCTTGAAAACATCGTCGTCACTGGCCTCAGAGAGCCTGTGGAGATCCGGTTCTGGCATAACAAAACACTGGTGAGCTGGTGGTCATGGCCCACAAAGGCATTTAGCTGCAGCTATCACTCTCTGGGCAAGGGAAGGCAAATAGCTCTCCAGGGCACTGGAGAGGGGAGATCAGTGTAGCTGAAGTCTCAGGCCTCTTGAAACCCAATGGGAATTCAACCTGCTGCTTGAAGGGTGGATTTGGGCCAGTATCTATCTGCCTTGATGTGCAAAGAGGTGGGAGCGAGCGCATAAGGAGCTCCCCCTCCCTAAGTCCTGGCACCATTAACTGCCTGGGATCCCAAAGGGGAATGTAATTCCTGCTCCCTGCTAGCAGTGTGCTCAGGTGCTAGGAGCCTGGCAGGGAATGGCAGGCTAAGAGCAAGATCGCCCCTGCTCTATACCACCCAGTAGAACTGGCCTGGCCTGGAGAAGGGAGCATGCCACTTCCTCGAAGGGGATGCAGCGGGCCATGCCCGTGTGTGCTCCCTGGGAGGAGCTCTAGCTGAGGCAGAAGCTGTAGCAGGAAACAGAGTAGCTGCTGCAGGGGTGGAGTGGGGCTTTTGAAATGCTTCTCTCCTCCTCTGACCTCAGCTGGAGCTACGGGAGAGAGGGGGGAGGTCCTGGCTCATTGCAACCAATAAGGCGTGTGGGGGTTGGTTGGTTTTTAACCACAAACCCAGTGCAGCCCCACTGCCCCTACCAACTCTTCTCTGCGAAGTATTGCTGAGACTCTGAGGGTCAGCCCACATGCAAGGTGTCTTTGTCCGGACTGGGGAGCAGGTGGGAATCTTTGGGTGGGAGAGACGTGCCCGCCAAGTGGGCACGATGCAATGTAACCAAACTGTGCAGACGTAGGAGGAAGCCATTTGACTTTTGTGCTCTGTGAAGAATGCTCTCGGGTATATGGGACACATGTCAGAGAGCAGCAGTGAACCGATTCCGGGGATTTAGAGGAAAAGATTGCAAAGCAGAATGGACAAATGACGAAGGAGCTCTAAGACAACTGCTTGATAAGTATGTAGGGCCAGATCCTCACCTGGTGTAAATCTGCTTCAGGGAAGCTACGCTAATTTACACCAGCTGAAAATCTAGGTGTAAGCAGGGGGAGAGAAAGAAAGGAGCGTAGGGTACTCCAAAGGGGTATTACTACTCCAAGGGGTTATTATTACTAACTCAGAGTAATGGGATAAAACTGAGTAACTATCAAATATTTCCTCACTCCACTGCGGAATAGTCTCCCAAGTGATGCAGTGGATTCCTGCGATGGGGCTTCATGTGAACAGTGGGTCGGAAAAAGAGCTGGGAAATACGCTGTAGGGACCAACCCTGCATAGGCAGGAGGGACCAGGCACCAGGCTTTCCCCTAATGAGCCCAGGGTACGTACATTGCTTGGAACTAAGGGAGCACAGACACCTCACCGTGTGCCTCATGTTTTCTCCCCCCGCCCCCCAACCAGGATAACTCAAATGCGACCTGCGTCTTTTGGGTGGAAGGATCAGGTAATTATGACACTCACGGCATCATGTGGTACACACACGAGAGAAACCGCTCAGGTGGTTACAGTTCACTCCTGCCCTGGGTTCAGGTAAAGCATCCCCAGAGCTCAGTGGTGCCTGCAAAGGTCCATCTGCCAGGCACCCGGAGAGAGAGTGCATGCTTGCAAGGAACGAGGACGGTGGGAGTCATCCAATGGAGAGCGTATTGCCTTAGACACCAGGGGGACCTAAGGACCAAACATGCAGCTGCAATCTACCAGACAGACTCTGGGGTTTCATGCTAGGACCATCCCTGTCTGCTGCCCGACTGTACTCACCGCAGCCACCTTGCCAGGAGAACTTGTGAACCCCAACCTCCCTTGGCTCCCAGCGACAAGCATCCTCCTGCCATCCCAGAGCGGCAACAAGCTGCCAAGCCATCCTCTGCTCCGTGCTGCTTGCGGAGAGGCCCCCACACTGTGCACAGAGCCTTGCCGATCGTAGGGCTATATGGAGACCCACACTGGCACCTACTGGAAGCCTAAACCCCACATCCTTCAGGGGGTTCCCGAGCTAGTGCCATTGTCACGCACAAAGGGGGTGGAGAGCGGGCCCAGGTCAGCCAGAGCCACCTGCAAACAGCCAAGCAGGGCGCAGGCACCTCCCACAGGCTTGTGAAAGCAGCTCCCGTTTTTATGCCCTGCTTCTGAGGAAGGAGTCATCTAGCGACCCAGGGCCATAGAATTTAAGGCCAGAAGGGACCCCCAGATCTTCTAGACTGGCCTAATGGATCATCGGCCACTAAAAACACAACCAAGCACCAAACCACCACCCGTAGAGCGGGATGTTACAGCCCTCAGAGACTGAACAACTGTGCCCCGCAGGCAGAGACAGGGACTCGGGTTCCACCAGGGCCCGGGGCCCCTGCAATGGCTGGGAATTAAGTGAGATGCACCCGGTTAAACCTGGAAAGTGACCTGCCCCTGCACGCTGCAGAAGGCAGCGAAAAACTGCTCCAAGGTCCTTGCCCCTGAGAACTGGAGGCTCCCTGCTCTTTAAGAGGGCCTGTAGGTGCCCAGGGCTGGATTTTAGGGGACTGCCGGGGAGGGTGCAGGGCGGCGGGACAGGACGCAAGCTGTCCCTCTGGTGCAGGATTTGGGAGCAGCCTGGGGGACATTTTGTCCTGCTCGCTTTATTCCTTCCCTCCACTATATGCCTGCGAACAGCTCTCCAGGGTTCGGCACCAACCCACGTGAGCCCTAGTGCTGCGTAGCCTTGAACCACAGCCAGCCCACCCTGATCCCAACGCCGGCCCATGTCTAGTGTCAGGCACCCCCATGCCGCAGTAGCAATACCCGAGATCACACCTTGCCCCACACGCCGATTGTTTTTGCTGTTGGAGACGGGGGGGTAACATTTTCAAAAGTGCCGAAGCCCCACTGAAAATCAATAGGCCTTGGGCTCCAAAGTGAGTTGGTGCTTTGGAAAATGTTGCCTACGGGCTTTCCCGAGGGTCTGCCTCACGGCTCTGTGGCCAGGGGCTGCTTTCCTTAAGGCCGTTTCTCCCTCTTGCAGAGAAGGGCAGCCTGGGGAACTGGAGCAGCGCTGGCTGTGAGACCATCCACCAGGACAAAGTGGTGCTGTGCCGGTGTAAACACCTCACCTACTTTGCCGTGCTGCTGGTAGGAAGGCTGCTTCTCCCCCGCGGCTCTTGCTCTGTTTGGGGCTGTCTGCTCCCCCCACAGCCATCAGACACAGTCTTTGCTCCCTCTCAGTCCCTGCCTCTCAGGTGCGCTAACCCAGTGGCTTTCAAACTTTTTTTCTGGCCACCCAGTTGAAGAAACTTGTTGATGCCCACGACCCAGTGGAGCTGGGGATGAGGGGTTTGGGGTGTGGGAGGGGCTCAGGGCTGGGGCAGAGGGTTGGGGTGCGGGGGTGAAGCTGGGAATGAGGAGTTCAGGGTGTGGGAGGGGGCTCTGGGCTGGAGCAGGGTGTTGGGGTGTTGGAGGGGGTCAGGGCTCTGGGGTGGGGCTGGGGATGAGGGATTTGGGGTACAGTAGGGGGCTCCAGGTTGTGGGGGGGGGTCAGGGTTGGGGCGTACCTCAGGCAGCTCCTGGTCAGTGGCGGTGCTAAGGCGGGCTTCCTACCTGTCCTGGCACCGCGGATCGCTCTGCACCCCAGAAGTGGCCAGCAGCAGGTCTGGCTCCTAGGCGGAGGCGTGTGTGGCTCTCGCCCACAGGCACTGCCCCCCAGCTTGGTTCCCAGCCAACGGGAGTGCGAGGCCGGTGCTCGGAGTGGGGCCAGCGCGCGGAGCCCCGTGGGCCCCCCGCCTAGGAGCCGGACCTGCTGCTGGGGTGTAGTCGCGACCCACGGTTTGAAAACCACTGCTCTAAAGCACTCATCCCTGTCCCAGGGCGGTTTCCTGTTTTCATTCTCCCTGACTCATTCCCCATCAGCCGCTCTCAGTGGCTCATTTCCCCGAAGTGGAGCTCCACCATAAGGCCCTGCTTCCATTTCCCTTTCCTCCTTCACACCCGCCCTGCAGGGGCTGACAGATGCTCAGCGCCATCCTCTGGGGTCGCCTCGCTCCAGAACTTCAGTTACACTGGGGGGGAGAGGCGTGCACATGCATGTACCCCCACAAGGGTTACACTAGGACACACACTGCCCTGCCCCCCCGCCTTCTCCCCCCTCCTCTTGGACCTGCTGATCAGCTGCTTTTAACTACCTGAAAGGTGGATCCAAAGAGGATGGATCTAGACTATTCTCAGTGATAGCAGATGACAGGACAAGGAGTAATGGTCTCAAGTTGCAGTGGGAGAGGTTTAGGTTGGATATTAGGAAAAACTTTTTCACTAGGAGGGTGGTGAAACACTGGAATGCGTTACCTAGGGAGGTGGTGGAATCCCCTTCCTTAGAAGTTTTTAAGGTCAGGCTTGACAAAGCCCTGGCTAGGATGATTTAATTGGGATTGGTCCTGCTCTGGGCAGGGGGTTGGACTAGATGGCCTCCAGAGGTCCCTTCCAACTCTGTTATTCTATGATTCTATGATCAACCCGTCTCACCGGGTCAGGATAGGGGTTGAGCTTTGAGGCGGTTCCCCCTGTCCCCCTCGGAGCTCTGGAAGGGGAGAGGAGATAGGACAGAGGCCAGCGACATCCAGCCTCAGGGATGGGTGCCAAGCTGGGGGGTGGAACAGGCTCCAGACCTGAAGAAGCTGGAGGGGATTGAGGGGAGGCCAGGGCGGCCGTGAAGGCCGAGTATCAGTGCCCAAGGGCTGCGTTCATTCCCCTCCTCATCCCATGCAGAAAATCTCCTCAGCGCCCATAGACGAGGCCATCCTGGTTCCTCTCACCTACATCTCCATGGTGGGCTGCAGTGTCTCGGCCGCTGCCTCGCTTCTCACCATCCTCCACTACCTCGCCTCCAGGTAACCCCGTTGCTGTGCAGAGCGGCTCCCGCCCGGGGTGCCTGGCTGAGCTGAATCAACAGGGGCTCCCTCAAGAGAGATGCTAAACCAAATTCATCCCTAATGGGGACGCCCTCCTGAGGCCCCTGGGGTTACACGCGGGATAAGGTTGGCCCTTTCTGGAGAGTTACACTTGCCATTCCCACCCCCCCACCCCCCCCAGGATGTCACGTTCCTGCTTGAATTTCTGCACCGTTCGCCCATCTGCTCCCAGGAGGGATCCAGTTATCCCTTGCCACATCCCTCGCAGCAGAGACAAGACAGGGGCCAGAGCCGCAGCAGGTGTCCAGCAGCCGCGCTCCATTGAAATCTATGGAACAATGCCAGCCCACAGCAGCAGAGGATCTGGCCCAGGGCTTGGCTCTCATGAATTCTTCACTGAGGCTGCTGGACACAGACAGATCTTGTGGTTTTCTGGCTTTTTAGCTCCCATCCTCACTCAGGCCTTGTCTACACTAGAAAGGGTTTGCTGGTATAACTATGCCAGCCAACCTTCCTAGGGTAGGCTTGGCCAGGGCCAGCTTAACTCTCCTCTGGGCCCGGGGCTATTAGATTTTGTGGGGCCCCTGTATAGAAGTCTTTTTCCTGGGAGGGAGTTTGGTGCAGGAGGGGGCTGGGGATTGGGGTGCAGGAGGGGGTGTGGGGTCTGGGAGGGAGTGTTGGGGTGCAGGAGAGGGTGAGGGGTCTGGGAGTTTTGAATGCAGGAGAGGGGTTCTGACCTGGGGCAGGGGCTGGGGTGCAGGATGGGGTGTGAGGTGCAGGCTCCAGCCGGGAGGCACTTACCACAGGTGGCTCCCAGCCGGTGGTGCAGCAGGGCCCAGGCAGGCTGCACCTGCAGAAGCTGCTGGCACGTCTCTGTGCGCCCCTGGAGGGAGGAGGACAGCGTGTCTCGGTGCGCTACCTGCGCCTGCAAGTGCTGCCCCCACACCTCCCATTGGCTGCTTCCCAGCCAATGGGAGCTGCGGGGACAGTGCTGGGGGCAGGGGCAGCACGCAGAGCCGCCTCCCACCCCGCCAGGGGCCGCAGAGACGTGCCAGCAGCCAGCCGCTTCTGGGGACGGCGTGGGGCCAGGGCAGGCAGCCCGAGCGCCCCGGAGATCGCTGCCTGTGATTTATTTTTCTGGGAGCCCCCTTGAGCCGGGGCCCCAGGCTGCAGTCTCTAAAGCCCCTGATTTAATCCGGCCCTGGGCTCAGCTGTACTGCAACTGGTATCGCTTACACCTGCTGCCCGATGCACTTTGAACGGCATCGCTGCGAGGGGTTTGGCCTGTAAAGAAATAGAATAAAAGCTAGACATTGCTAGAGTCACTGATGGTTCGAATACAGACCTGGCCTCACGCAGTGTGCCCTGCCTGCGTATTGCCACGTGGTCTTGTGGACTCAGCCCCCAGGGAAGGGGCATGACATTTCCAAACACCGCCCCAGCCTGGGCCCTCTCAAGAGGGGACACGGCTCTGGCGTTCTCCGGCAGCACGCGCTGACTGGAGGGGACGTCCCAGGTGGAGGGGCTGGGTGCGGCCGGAGTGGATTGCGTTCCCTGCTTCGCACCCGCCCCGTCCCCATTTCGAGGGCAGTCAGAAGGAGCCGAGTTCCATTTGCGGTGTTCATTTTAGGAAAAAGAGCAGAGATTATACAACCAAAATCCACATGAACCTGCTGGGTGCCCTCTTCTTGCTGAATGCCTCCTTCCTGCTCAGCGAGCCCCTGGCATTGGTTCACTCCACATGGCTCTGCAAAGGCACAGCCGCCTTCCTGCACTACTCCCTGCTCTGCTGCTTGACCTGGATGGCCATTGAGGGCTTCCACCTCTACCTGCTCTTGATCAAAGTCTACAACGTGTACATCAGGAGATATGTCCTCAAGCTGTGTGCTGTTGGCTGGGGTAAGTGCAGGTTCTCTACCCAGAAAGATGCCTCCCTCACGACCCACGAGGAGCTCTGTCCCTCCTGCCAAAACCACAGCCCTTCCCCTGCACTCCCTGCAGTGTCACCAGATTCCAGTGAGAGATGTATCCACACGTCCATCACTCAAGATCTGGGGGGAGGTCAGAGCCAGGCATTGGCCCGTGGGAGGGAGGTGGTCCACTGCTGATCAAAGTGCTCCTTTAGCTGTATTCTGAGAGCCAGAGGACCACGGCTCTAGAATTATATAGTAATTGTCTGTCTGCAATGCATTAGCTTGTTGCATAGTACGGGCTGGTTGCAGAGTTTATATCCAGATTTGGGTTCCAATCCCTCCCCAAATGCTCAGGGGTTTTGATGGGGCCCACCTCTCATGTCTGCGTTTTCCATGCATGACAGGGGTGTGCGGGAGGAAATCTACAGTGCCCTACCAACATCTAATATAAGACAGCCTGGTTTACCTGGAGTGTGCTGGGACAGGAGAAACTTTTTTGAGGGACATAACTGCATCCTGCTCACAGAGCCACGACCTGCCTTTGTGTTTCTGCTCTCTAAAATGGCCCCTTATTCCATCACCACTTGTCTCATCTGCCTTACTGGATTTTTCCTTCCTCCAGTATACTTCTCTTCCTACCTATGTCCAAGGACCAACTCCTTCGTATGCTACCCAGTTTCCTACCTTCCAATTACTTGTATTCTTCTTATGTATTCCCATCATGTTCAATCATAGCTTAGTCAGTGTTTATCTCCCGCCCCTACAGGACTGCCAGCCTTAGCTGTGGTTAGCATTCTCATCTTCAAGGAAGAGGCATATGGGCTGCACATAATTGAAACCGACACGGGCTACAACAATGCAACTATGTAAGTGTTAGCCATGGGTTTGATAGTCCACACACAATCACATTCTGCCATAATGGGGGACCAGTAGGCGTTGAGGCTGGGTTCCCCGTGGTACAGTAGGTCTCCTAATCATTAAAAGCTTCTGTTCTCCCCAGTCCCTCCTGGTTCTTCTCCACGTGGTCCATTCTTCTATAGAATGCAGGATAAAAAATGTGGTTCTGTTCTCCTGAGCCTTGTATCCTACCTCCAAGCACTGTGCCCTCCATGGAATGCTCTGATCAGATCCATGGGCAATGACGATTAAGGCTATGGCTAGGCTACAGAGTTTACGGAGGTACAGAGCTCTCCTGCCAACATAGCACTGTCCACACCGGTGTTTAGGTCATTGTAACTTACAGCACTCGGGAGTGGCTTATTCACACCCTGCAGTAACATAGGCTATGTACACACGACAGCGTACGTCGGTATAAGTTAAGTCCAACTCTCCAAAACATGGTGACTTTCCCGGGTGCATGATGCTGGTTTATAACAGCTGTGCCATTTAGTCAGCATTGTCCTCTTTCGGCCTGTCCCAGGATTGTGGTATGCTTTGAAAACTACAGTGCCATTCACACATCACTAGACCATTTCTGGTGGATGGTGCTGTCCTCTACCCAGGGCATGCTCCTATTCCTCAGAGGCAGTGCAATTTTGCAAGTATGTTGCCCTTCCCAAAGAACAGGGCAGGTCTCCAAAGCATGGTTCCAGCCCAGAACCACAGTGCCATTTCCCCACAGATGGTGCTGCTCCCTATGCACTGGTGCTGAAATCCCATCTCAGCTATGGCACGATAGGCTTCCCCCAACATGCCACCCTTCCCATACACTGCTGTGGTCCCCCCTTTCCAAGGCAAATTAAAGCCTGAACTCACCAGCAATACTAAGCAGCCCAAAAAGCCTTTCCACCCCATCCGAGACAGATATCCCTTCTGTCCTCCTCATCCGGAATCCCGTTTGCTGGCATGCAAAGCGGCTGGCTCCCCAGCAGCCTTGCACGGATGTCTGCTACCCTGTCTGGGCTCTGACCACAAAGGCCTGGATCCCAGGGGCCCTGCTGGAATGGTGTAATTCTCATGGCATGGTGTCATTCCCAAAGTAAGACATCCCTCCTCAGTCACGGGGCCAGTCCCCACAGTGTAGCATCATTGTCATCAGCATACAAGAGTCTCCTCCTCTTCTCTCACAGGTGTTGGATCACAGATAAGGCCCGGAATGTTCATTACATCCTCAACCTGGGCTACGCTGGTATCACCATATTCTTCAACACGGTCATCTTAGTCACCGTCGTGAGGATGCTGAGGAAACGGAGATCCGACGTGAACAATCAGAAAGAACAAGTGAAGAAGGATCTGGTGACAGTGCTGGGACTGACATGCCTGCTAGGAATGACCTGGGCACTGGCCTTCCTCAGTTTCGGTGTCTTCTTGATTCCTCAGCTCATCCTGTTCACTATCATCAACTCTCTCCTGGGTCAGTGAGGTTGCAGGGGCACAATGCTCAGGCAGTGGGATGAATGGGATGGAAGCAGAAGTAGCTTAAGACCTGAAGCAAAGCCCTGTCAATGGGGATTCTGCAGATGGAGCCTCAGACGGCACGGCTGGCTTAGCTCCAGGTTTCTATTACCACTGATTTAGGAGCAGCAGAGTCCCCTCAAGGTTTCTGCTTGCTCCTGGTCATTGCCGTTATAAGTAGCACAGTTCTCAGCCACCACCGGGTCAGTGCACTTCTGCTGCTTCTGCCCCCACCTCTGAATCCAGGAATGGCAAGGAGTGAGAAGGGGAAGGGACATGGAGGTTGCTGTGAGGTCAGAAGTCAGAGGGCCCTGCTGCTATGTTACTCACTTATTGCCATGGGCACCCTAGAGCAACCCTAGCGACCGAAGGCTTACAATGTGCTTTCCACCTGCAGGGTTCTTCATCTGCCTCTGGTACTGCACCATATGCCGCCAGCTAGACACCAGCTCCTCCACCAGAAGCTCTCAGGTGACAAAATAACCAGGCCAGCCAGATGAACTGTGCTCCCAAAGGGGCACAGCTCACCCACCCTGGAGCAGATTCACTTGCTGGAACAGGCCTGCCTCAGTTGGCCCAGGCAGGTCTGCGCTTCTGATGGGGGATTTAGCAAGGAGAGAGAGACACTCCTCAGTGCCTTCACACACAAGGGAACAAACAGCGCGACAATGAGCCTTCAAAGCAGCTTATGCAGAGTTTGTCAAGTAGGCAAACAGGACCTGGGGCATAGCACAGACCAGCATGTTCTGTACACGAGCGAGACTGAGGGGTAACAGGAAAGTCAATCTCACAGCACAGGGAATTGCTCTTCCCTAGGAGGCTATAGGCAGACAATGCTTGGAGCGTTGATTCCTCCTGCTTTGCACCTTGTGTCTTTATTTATGCCTGAGCACAGTGAGTGCAGAGAGGGTGTACATCGCTACCGAACCAGACCTCCCCACCCACTCACACCAGCGGTACCGTCGTACAATTACTTCAGACACACACCACAAGGGGCAAAGCAAGGAGAATCAGAGCCTATGTGCCGTCCTCCCCAGGGAGCTATAAACACCCTGGTTTGGTACATTTCCTTTTCAAATCATGTGATGATTCCCCCATCCCTGTCACTTCACCATGAAGAGAGATTCTATACTCAGCTAACTGCCCTGGCACAGGCCCCTACCATTAAATGAGAGGATCTGTTAGCAGTACGGGGCTAATGACATACATCGGAGCAGTTCTGATTCCCTTCAGTAGAGGGCAGTGGTGTAAGCAGGTTCGTGCACACACTGACTTGCTCACCCCAACACCAATTCATTATGAACAAATCAGATCCACCCAAACACCCTAACTTTCGAGGAGACTGAAACCCAAATCCTAACCCCGCTGCTCAAGCCCATCTCGGATTTAAAGAAGACAGGTGAACAATCGAGGAAAGAGATGGAAGGAAACTGCAGAAAGGAAAGTACTAGAAATTGGAGAGGAGGAATTACAGAGCAGGGCAATAAAGAAACAGACATGGTGAAACAGGGAGCACAGGAAAAGGAAGTAATAGCAAAGGGGCTGTGAATTCCTGGACGCTGGAGACTGTATGCGGGACACCAGCCGCCACTGACTGGTCAACAAAGAGATCTTAACGCAACAGTAGATGCTGCTGCTGAGTTCTCTCTCACAGATAAGTCCACAACCCAGATGGACTAAACCTGGAACCAATGTGCTTTTGCTTCTTAATGACCACGTGGGGCGTTCATTGCTCTTTTGTACTTAACCAGAGGCTTCCATAAAACGACTTTACAATGGCACATCCACCCCACGCCCACCTTCCCTGGCCAAAGCCCATTCCCAGTGTTGGACCTCGTTGCATTCAACAGACTGAAGCCAGCCTGCTGGAGTAATAAAAACAAACAATTACCCCAGTTTCAGAGTAGCAGCCGTGTTAGTGAGCTGTAGCTCACGGAAGCTTATGCTCAAATAAATTGGTTAGTCTCTAAGGTGCCACAAGTCCTCCTTTTCTTTTTGCAATTACCCCAGTGGCTCCTCTTGAAGCCTGCCAGTCTGTTATGCATTTGCAGCTGGGCCGGTGCCCACATTTCCTTACTGAAGGCTCCACTACTGATTGAATGTGCTTAACCGTGGCCCTCCTACTCACGCCCCTTGGAAGGCTCCACAGAGCACATTACCACAGCTGGGATAGTATTTGCAGCTGGGTGGTTGTAGCAAAGTCGATGACTCACCAGTGCAGCGCCTCCTGCTGGTTGTCTGGGAATTAGCTCTTTTTAGCCTTGGAGCGCCCTCTGCTGGCTGGTGGCTTACCTGCCTCAGGCCCCATGTCCCTCCCGGACCCTGGTGCCTCTTACCCTGGAGTTCTGCCCACTGCAGTACCCCCACACACTGCGTCTCCCCTCTCAGGGGAACCCTCTAAGCCCACCTTGCCTCAGTGGCTACTGCCAGTCATCATCTAGCCCCTGCTCACTGGGGCAGACTGCAGTCTGTAATGGCCACACATCACTGGCAAGGGGGTTGGACCAGCTGCCTCTGCCTAACCCCAGGCTGCACCTCTGTAACCCCAGGACCTGCTTTGGCCCTTAACAAGGGCCGCACCTGTGGTCAGCTACTCAGTCAGCCTCTCCCAGCTGTTCTCACTCCTCTTATTTCAGGAGCAGGGTAACCACCCCCCTACAGTGGTCCTGTGCTGGTAGGGATTCCTTTGCCTCCCTCCCCCTCACCCCCCATCTGACAGCCCTTTATACAAGTGATGGGAGCCTAGAACACATGCATGATGCCACGGGGCAGAGGGGTTTTACATCCATCTCTGTGGGCTCATCAGTATCGAGACTGTTACTGTCACAAGTACGTAGCTACTAAAGCTGGTTGGAAAAAATATATTCCTGGGGAAATTCGATGAAAACGGAAAAAATAATCATTTTCTTATAAATTTAAGTCTCCAATGACTGAGCAAGCGAGAGCAGCCCCAGTGGTTTGGGACACCTGCTTGTTGGGGACAGATGGATCATAGGTCTCACTAGGTTTAATAGGCAAAGCAATCGAAAATGTATTTATTTTTTTTGGCAAAAATTCAAAAAATGGAATATTTTAGTCAACCCCCCCCCCCCCCCCGCCACCCCACAATTTCAGTTTGGATGTGCTGCCAAAATGCCTTATGGGAGTCCTAGTGTGTCACGTACTCATTCCAGGGTGAAAGTCATTTACATTTCTTACTGGTACGGTCCAATCGCAAGCAACCCACCTCCCCTACATACTTCATGGAGCCCTCCCGCTGCATGACTTAGACATAGAAAATAAAGCTACTGCTATTATGAATACTGTCTGTAATAAAACTTTAACTTTGGAATAAGCCTGAAAAAGTGAAAACTCACAGTCCCATTTTTCTCCTTGTTTTCCCTCCTCCTCCAACCAGGCTGCTGACGCAGCTAGGTTCCGCGCTCCCCCCGGCCCTGTCCCCCTGGCTGGCTGGCTGGTTTCTGCAAAAAAACAAAACAAAACAAAAAAAACCAAGGCAAAAACCACAGCCAGCCAGCCGGGGGGAAGGGGCCAGGGGGGCAAGGGACTGCGCTGCACCATGCGTGCCAGTGCCCCGCTTTCCCTAGACCCCACCCACCCCGCTATTTCCTAGCAACTATGGCATCATCTGTCTTCCCAGTTTGGTGTTTGATAGGCTTTATCACCTCCACTCGACTTTCCCACCGTGTGGCACTCAGTGGTTTCAGTGTCAGAGAGGATGTTCCCAGATGTTGCTTCAAAATTTGCCATCGACGAGTTGAAGCAGCGAAAAATACATCGATGCTCTGAATTACATTAAACAATTCAGCAGCCTCACTAGAAGCTGATGCTGCATCACTGACCACCGAGTTCAATGAATGAGAACTGCATGGGACAAAAAAAGCTCAAGGGTTTAACTCTCGGATCCGTGTCTGCACTCCTCTGTTCTTTCCTCTCATGTTGGCACCATTATCGTAGCCCTGACCTCTCATGTCAGCTATCGCAATTCCCGTATCGTCCAGCTTTTTAAGAAGCACATTTGTCATACCCGCTCCTGTATATCATCAGTGTCAATAAACTCTAGAAGATGCTCTGACGGTCACCATTGCAGGGACATTTTCACTAGGTTCTGTGGTTGTTACAAAACGCACCATTAAAGTCATTTGTTTATCATTTGTTTCATATGGCTGATGTCAGGGGTCCAGCCCAGAATAACAGAGTAATATCTTGCTGACTTCAGATCTGCCACAATATTCTGTTTGACTTTTGTTGCCAGTAACTGTATGATCTCATTTTGAATTGTTTTTCCAAGGTAGTGGTGTGTGTACATTTCTTGGGTGGTGACTCTTCTTAGATGCTCCTGGATCCAGCATCAAACTCAGCCATCAGCTCCACAATTTTAAGGAGGTTTCCATTGTTTGGCACATACAGCTGATCTGAAGTGCCACGCAGGGCTAGGTTTTGGGTCGCAAGCATTCTCACAATGGCAATGAGCCTTTTCAGAACGTTTTGCCAGTAAAGAGACTCTGATGCAATCTTCACTTGATGCTGATCATCTATGGTGGCCTTTAACCTTAGTCTCATCTCAAGCTCTTTCCACCTGTGGAATGCTCTCTGGTGATTTGCTGCCTTCTCATGGCAGGCCAGATTTCTAGGCAGATTTTTCCAGTTCTTTGTTCCTGTAGAACCCAATGTGGCTGGAACATTAGACTGGAAGAGTTTGCAACAAAAACAGTATGCAGCATTCTGGGTTTTTGAGTACATAAGCCATGGCCTCTCCACTTTGTCACCATTGGGGATTTCAAGCCAACATGTTGGATGGAAACTTCTATTTTCATTGTCTTTGGGGAACATGAAGTTTTTCACTTGCTGTGGCTGGTGCAGTACAAGGAAGTCCCTCAGGCTACTGCTCAAGTGGGTCCACAGTCCTGGATCATCTAGACTTAAGGAACTAAACTCAGTCAGCAGGTTTGAAATTAAGCTATTGTAAACACATTTTCCTTCCCTGTTATTTATGAAAAAAACGAGAAGCATTAAAATGCTCAAGATCACAATGAATATTTTGTTCGACCCACAATGATTTCTCCCCCCCAGTTTCTCAGAATTTCCTGGGAACAAAACAAAAAAGAAAAACAAGGAAAAAAAAAAAACCCTTATTTGCCTATCTCATGTAACCACTAGATGGCAGCCACCCACCAGGAAGCTGCTGCGGAGAACCTGTCCGTCTGTCCATGTGGTTGATTAAATTGAGATCATCAGTGGTTAGTGACTTTGGTTCTGGACTGTGCTTCTGGTTTCCTCTGG
Source organism: Natator depressus (assembly GCF_965152275.1). Lineage (NCBI taxonomy): Eukaryota > Metazoa > Chordata > Testudines > Cheloniidae > Natator > Natator depressus. The sequence continues at coordinate 7,041,516 of NC_134245.1, read as the reverse complement.
GACAGCACTAAGTTCAGCGCTGACTGGTCTTGGAATTGTTCCTTTGACACACACATTAACTAGATAGTCCTCGCAACAGTTCTGGGAGGCCAGCAACTGTACTCATCCCAATTTCACAGATTTGGGAAGCTGACTCAGAGATGACTCAGGCATTTCCTCAAGTCCACATGCTGAGTCAGAGCAGAGCTCATCTCAGTGGTTCCTGGCTCAGTCCACTCCCAATGACTCTGCCTCTCACAGGAAGGTGGCAGAAGGAAGACGAAGGAAAGGTTTGAAAAAAAAAAAACATCAAAAATATCAAGGCAAATGTTGTTCATGAAATACAAGCACATCAGAGGTATAAGCCCTGAAGGAAATCCCTTATGGAAAAAGACTGAAGGACCAGTAGCTGGGCTTCACACATCTCACTTGTCATCAAAGACAGTTACTGGCAGGTGACTTATGTCAGGTAGCATGATTCATATTTGAGAAAGGATGAGGAGCTCATTAGTGGAGCACTAAGCACTGGAATGACTAACAACAGGGTCAGATTGCTGGTGATTTCCAGAAGTGTATGAGGCGTCTTTCTAACCTGCTAGAAGTCTAACACCTGCCCAAATACACAGTGGCTAAAGGAGCCTGACTACATAAGTCTGATTAGACATTTTAAAGTTGCTTTGGATAGAGGGTCTGCCCAGAGGGTATTAAAGGCTGGTTACGGTGACTGAAAATGGCATCGTGGGGTCCCCTATTTACTGCCTCTCAGGCCATATCTACACAACGAAAGTACTCCGATTTTACAGAAGTCGATTTTTGGGAACAGACTGTATAAAGTCGAGTGCATGCGTCCACACTAAGCACATTAATTCGGCGGTGTGCGTCCACAGTACCGTGGCAAGTGTCGACATTCTGAGTGGTGCACTGTGGGTAGCTATCCCACAGTTCCCGCAGTCTCCACTGCCCATGGGAATTCTGGGCTCAGCTCTCAATCCCTGATGGGGCCAAAAATTCGTCACGGGTGGTTATGGGTAATTCATCAGTCAACCCTCCCTCCCTCCGTGAAAGCAACAGCAGGCAATCATTTCACACCCTTTCCCCTGGATTGCCCGAGCAGACGCCATAGCATGGCAAGCATGGAGCCTGTTCAGCTCACCGCAGCAGTTATGACCATTGTAAACACCTCGCGCATTATCGTGCAGTTTATGCAGAACCAGCACCTGAAAAACCAGGCAAGGAGGCGACGACAGTGCGGTGATGAGAACATGAACACAGATTTCTCTAAAACCGCGGTCCCCGTCAATTTGGAGATCATGGTGTTACTGGGGCACGCTCATGCCGTGGAACTCCGATTCTGGGCCTGGGAAACAAGCACAGAATGGTGGGATCGCATAGTGTTGCAGGTTTGGGGTGATTCCCAGTGGCTCCAAAACTTTCATATGCGTAAGGGCACTTTCAGGAACTTTGTGACTTGCTTTCCCCTGCCCTGAAGCGCAAGAATACCAAGATGAGAGCATCCCTCACAGTTCACAAGCGCGTGGCAATAGCCCTGTAGAAGCTTGCAACATCAGACAGCTACTGGTCAGTCGGTAATCAATTTGGAGTGGGCAAATCTACTGTGAGGGTTGCTGTGATGCAAGTTGCCAACGCAATCATTGAGCTGCTGCTATCAAAGGTAGTGACTCTGGGAAACGTGCAGATCATACTAGATGGCTTTGCTGCAATGGGATTCCCTAACTGTGGTGGGGCGATAGACGGAACCCATATCCCTATCTGGGGACCGGAGCACCAGGGCAGCCAGTACATAAACCGCAAGGGGTACTTTTCAATGGTGCTGCAAGCACTGGTGGATCACAAGGGACGTTTCACCAACATCAGCGTGGGATGGCCGGGAAAGGTTCATGACGCTCGCATCTTCAGGAACTCCGGTCTGTTTAAACGGCTGCAGGAAGGGATTTACTTCCCAGACCAGAATATAACCGTTGTAGTGTAGACATGGCCTCCCTCATTTTCCCAGACCTGAAGAAGAGCTCTGTGTAAGCTTGAAAGCTTGTCTCTCTCACCCACAGAAGTTGGTCCAATAAAAGGCTAACGGCATTTTGGGCTGTATAAGTAGGGGCATTGCCAGCAGATCAAGGGACGTGATCGTTCCCCTTCTATGCGATGTTGGTGAAGCCTCATCTGGAGTACTGTGTCCAGTTTTGGGCCCCACACTACAAGAAGGATGTGGAAAAATTGGAAAGCGTCCAGTGGAGGGCAACAAAAATGATTAGGGGACTGGAACACATGACTTATGAGGAGAGGCTGAGGGAACTGGGATTGTTTAGTCTGCAGAAGAGAAGAATGAGGGGGGATTTGATAGCTGCTTTCAACTACCTGAAAGGGGGTTCCAAAGAGGATGGATCTAGACTGTTCTCAGTGGTGGCAGATGACAGAACAAGGAGTAATGGTCTCAAGTTGCAGTGGGGGAGGTTTAGGTTGGATATTAGGAAAAACTTTTTCACTAGGAGGGTGGTGAAGCACTGGAATGCATTACCTAGGGAGGTGGTGGAATCTTCTTTCTTTGAGGTTTTTAAGGTCAGGCTTGACAAAGCCCTGGCTGGGATGATTTAGTTGGGTCCTGCTTTGAGCAGGGGGGTGGATTAGATGACCTCCTGGGGTCCCTTCCAACCCTGAGATTCTATGATTCTATGATCACAAAGCTGCCTCTGGGGTTATTGGGTTGCATCTCTATCTGTAGGTGGGGGAGGGATTAGTCCTGCAGACTTTCTCAGGAATGGAAGGCTAGTTGCCAGGGCTCCCTGGCATGTGCACAGAGCCGAGTTTCAGCATTTTATTTGCTATGTCAGCTGGGCCACAAAGTCTCCAAGGGGTACGCACTTCAGGAGGTTTCTTTTATTGCTAAGGGCCTGTCTAGAGGCGATTTTCCTCTCCTCAGGCACCTGCCTTTCTCCAAAACAGGCTCTTTCTATTCCCTCAGACAGTCTTTTACTTTCCCTATCTTAGGCACTTATATGGTCCCCATTACTGGGGTATCTCCACTCACCCCTGTGAGGTGTGGAAGTGCCATTATCCCCATTTCCCAGATGGGGAACAGAGAGGTGAAGGCCCAGATCCTAACTCTGACTGATTTCAACTGGAGGTTGAGCTTTGAGGATTTGGACCTAAATGACTTGCTCATGGTCATACAGGAAGTCTGTAGGAGAGCACAGAATTGAACCCAGCTTTCCCAAGTCCTAGCCTAGTGCCCTAAGCACTGGACCCTCCTTCCTATCTTTTCTTCACCATAGCTTTCTTCTCCTTCTCTCCTCTTTGGCTTCACAAACTGCCTCTCCTCCACTCGAGCTGTCCCCTTCTGCAGTGGTACAAGACATCCCCGGGGCCAGACCCATGCAAATTCTCATGTTAAATCACTCCTGCATGGATCGCACTTGGTGCCAAAAAGTAATTCAATGCCCGTTTCCAGTGGTGGTTTGAAGAGTTGTCTTTTCACAACTGTCCGGCAGCAACTCTCTGGAATCCTGAGTGAGGAGGAATCTAGGGGTCCATGATGTGCTTTTCAGAGTCACTTAAGAAAAACAGCTATGGGACGTTGCACTCCACGTGTTTTATGGAAATATGTTTATAAGTGTGATTATGATGTAACTGGAATATGCTTCCTGCAAAAGGTCTCTTGTAAGGTATCATTACAAAGCTTATGATCTACTGTGTGTAGTCATCCTATTCATTTGCATGTATTATTTCTATGTCTGGAGTTAGGAGAATAAGATATAAACTTGTATTACTGATGCAAACATCTTAAATGGAAGCCATTAAGGATGCTTCAAAACCAATGAACTGTGAATGGGTTTGTTTTTCTGCATGCCTTCCTATGGACCTGTCCTCCAGCTACTAGGTAATGAAGAAGGAGGTCTTACAGTGACACGTGATCATGTCACCTGAACTGGAATCCATCTTTAACCTGGTGCTTTTCCATTTAGAAGGAGGGGTGGGAACCTAGAGAGAGACATAAAGGATTCCCACCTTGTGCCAAAGATATAAAAAGGGGGTGGAATAGAACAAAACAGGCTGCCATTCATGACAAATCCCCGAGTTACCACCTGATCTGGAACTAACAAGAGCTGGACCAGGGGAAAGGATTGGGCCCAGACTAGGAAGGACTCTAGTCTGTGAAAGAAGCATATTGGAACATCTCTGAGGGTGAGATTTACCTGTATTCAGTTTCTTAATGTATTAGGCTTAGACTTGCATATTTTGTTTTATTTTGCTTCGTTACTTACTTTGTTCTGTCTGTTATTGGAACCAATTAAATCCTACTTTTTATACTTAATAAAATCACTTTTGTTTATTAATTAACCCAGAGAAAGTGATTAATACCTGGGGGAGCAAACAGCTGTGCATATCTCTCTATCAGTGTTATAGAGGGTGGACAATTTATGAGTTTACCCTGTATAAGCTTTATATAGAGTAAAACAGATTTATTTGGGGTTTGGATCCCATTAGGAACTGGGTGTCTGGGTGCTGGAGATAGGTGACCTGATGAGCAGTTTTTAGTTAAAGTCTGCAGCTTTGGGGGTGTGGACCAGACCTGGATCTGTGTTTGCAGCTGGCTAGAGTGTCTGGCTCAACAAGGCAGGGTTCTGGAGTCCCAAGCTAACGCACTTGGTAAGGCAACTCCCATCTTTTCATGTATTTATATCTGCTCCTGTATTTTCCACTCCATGCATCGAATGAAGAGGTTCTAACCCCTGAAAGCTTATGCCTAAATAAATGTGTTAGTCTCTAAGGTGGCACAAGACTCCTTGTTGTTTTCATTCTAGATAGTGGGTGGGGAATGGGGCATTAGGAACACAATTAGGAGAAGCTTATCTCTCACCTGGGGAGCCTTCCGGAGAATGCTACAGACAGCCTCTGAATAATGGCTGCTATAACTCTACAAGGACATGTGATGTGACCACATGTCTTTAGATGCCATCTTGGAATGTTAGTGTTTTTCCACAGACCACTCTGGGAACCAAGCTTTGGAACAAAGGGCTTCCTGCCATATGCAAAACTATATAAGGCGGGGAGTGACAGCACCTGCGGTTCTTTGCTCCCCACACAAGACGACTTCTGAAAACACCTTAGGAACAAAGACTGAACTGGGAGAAGTGCTGGACCCAGGCTAAAGGGATTTTTAGCCTGTGAATGGAACACATGGGGATTTCAAGCTGTAAGCAAGCGCAGCTTTCCCCTTAAGAATCTGCAGCCTGCTTGTATCACCACTTAGGATGAGAATCTGCTATTCATATCCAATCTATTTAGTATATTAAACTTAGTTTGCTTTTGTTTATTTGCTAGGTAAGCTGCTTTGATCTGTTTGCTATCCCTTATAATCACTTAAAATTGATCTTTTGTAGTTAATAAATTTGTTTTTGCTTTATCTAAACCAATGTGTGGGAATCCTACTTCAGGGGCAGAAAGCTGGACATATTCCTCTCCACATTGAGGGAGGGGGCGAATTTCATGAGCTTACACTGTCCAGTTCCCTGTGCAGTGCACAATGGTATAATTTTGGGTTTATACACTAGATGGGGTGTGTGCCTAAGGAGCTGGTTATTGCCCTAGCTGTCGCCTTCCCATGCAGAGGCTGATCAAAGCACCAGCATGTAACCGCAGCTGGGTGTGTCCCTGCGTGTATGTATGTTGGTGAAAGTGCAGGCTGAAGCCTGGAGGGCTTGGCAGCTTGTCACAGCAGTACAGTGTAAGAGAGAGCCCAGGCTGGTGGGTCAGGGGGGCTCAGTAGTACCCCACTTCCAGCTGGCACCCCAGGGGAATCCGTCACACCAACATCTCTATGATTCTACATAATGAACTAGAGGAGAGTAACTAGGGCAGGATGGGATGCTATTATGTTAGAAGAAGTGTGTAGATGGGAATGCAGGGATGGGGTTTATCTATAACCTCAGTCCCAGTAAACTAAAAATTTCAAAACTGAAACTGTTGCTTAGGAACTGGGGACAAATCAGGATGTGGACAAGACAAACTCAGAACCACAGCCCCTGTGGGACCAGGAACAGATATTGCTGAGAGCCCAGATATTGGTTAGCTGACTGAGTCAGGGATGTTTCTTTTCTCTTTCTCTTTACTATTTCCAAGGTGAGGGTTCAGGTTCAGCAGATGGTGGGGAGGGAAGGGATCTTACCCGCCTCATCTTCCTCCTCTGGGCTCCCAGGACGGAGCCGCGCTGTAGGCTGCAGGAGCAGCAGGGCTCTACTGCAATGCTGTTCTGTAGAGCCGGCAGATTCCTTGGCCACAACTTCCTCATCCCCTCCCCCACCCCAATCGACCCTCTGCAGGGAGCCCACCCCCTCAGCGTGGTGGGCACTCAGACCCAGTCCTACGTCCAGCTGCAGAGGAGCTGCATTGGTTCCACTGCATCTGGGGCCTTCCGAAGCTGTGGCGAAGGGGCAGAACGGGCCCTGCAGAAGTGAGGGAGCAGGTAAAACCAAGCAGGAGGATCTCGGAACCCTGGGCCGGATGCTCAGCTGGTGCAAATCAGCCTACCTACCTTGATTAAAATGGAGCTATGTTGATTTACACCAGATGTAAATCAAATGTTCCCCTGACCTAAATATAGATTGGGGGGGGGGATTAAAGTTATCAGAGTGTTAGAAACCAGCAATTTTTTGAAAAAAAAAAAAAGTCTTCTCTGAAACAGCAGAGAAAGAGAGTTATTTTCAGAGATCTTATCCTGGCAGACAAGGTGGTTTGCCATCTCCAGCCCACACCGTCGAACTGGTGCGGCTTCTGTTAGATCAAATGCTGTCTGACTTATGCCAGAAATATCCTCTAGCTGACAAGAGACAAGCTGCTGGGTCAGACATAAAGCAAGAAAGGCCCCTGCTGCCTCCGCTCGCAGAACGACGCCCTAGAACCCGGGAGGTTTTCTGCACATCCCACCTGCGGTAACACACACGATGCTCGCACCGCTCCCCCACCAACCTGCTGCTTCTGTCTGTTCTGCTGTCTGGCCACAAGTCAGCTTACACAGCAAGTTGCATTATAAGGGCCAAATTCAGGGCTGTCATGGGAGTCAGTGGAGCTGCACCAGCTTACATCTGGCCCATGCTTCCTCGAGGCTGAGGGAGGAGCCGTTTCCCCATCAAGGCACGGCCAATGCGGCTGCCTGCTGGGAAACTAGGAGGAGAGCGTGACAAAAGACACCTTGGTTATCTCCCTTCCTATAGAGCTTTCAGCGTGGCCCTTCCTCCTACTCTGCTCCTCTGGAGGCAGCTGCGGAGATCCCAGCCCTTACTCATAAGTTCTGAACCGTGGCCCTTGTCACCCACCTCACCCGCACGAGCATGCTGACAAACAGAAAAGTTCCCTCTGTCTCACACCTGCTAATGCTACTGCAAAATGGCCGTGCTCAGAGCAGCAGAGGGAAGCAGCAGGCTTCGGTGCGTTCCCAAAGCCATCCGCGCTTGCCGAACATCAGTTCAACCAGTTCCACGTGTTCGTATTTCAATAGCCTCTTGAAGTCCACCCCATGGTGTTAAGGGCTGTACAAACGTAGAACTAAAGGCAGCCCCTGCCTTAAAAGGCTGACAATCTAAGACAAGATAGAACAGCTGGATACTGACGGATAATGTGCCTATGGAAACAGGTGACTTTGCGGGGGGGTGCAAGGGGGGAAGAGATTTCCTGAGGTTTCATAATTGTGGAAGAGGGAAGTTGAATTGTAATAAAGCAGAACCTTGCTAGGCTGCACCAGCATCTGGAAGACCAGCTGTGAGTCGCCACAGTCACTAGCCAGTGCGATAGGGTCCCATGGGGCCTTATAATTTGGTGAGTGTGTGGGAGAGGGAGGAGCAAAAATCTGTGGCCCAATTCCCCTCTCTGTAACATCACAGAGTTACATTGGTGTAAGAGAATGGAGCACCAGTCCCCTGGTCTGGGGGTGGTGATCCAGGGAATGGGAACGGCCAGCTCTGTGGTATGCTTCTCTTTCCCCTGACCCAGCAGAAGCCTCTCCATGGGTTCACCATGATGATCAGGATCTGTAGGTGGGGAGGGGATGAAACAGCTGCTGTCTACGTCATCAAATCTCCCATCACCATCAAGCCTGTCAGCAGACCCACCCTAACTTAACGCTGAGCATTGACTTAAAGGGGTCCCCTCTATGCTCCCGTACCCACCCTCATGAGATGGGGCTCTAGGGGCAGCAGCCAGTGGAGGACGCCCTCGTGCCACAGCTCCATCTGGGACTGTACAGCTGAAGCCCAAGGCCTGGGACCCTCCCACCCTGCAGTGTCCTAGAGCCTAGGCACCAGCTCAAGCCTGCACCGCAACGAAACAACCCTGCAGCCCGCGGCCTGCAAGTCTGAGTCAGCTGGCACAGGGCAGCCCTGGGCTTTTCTTTGCTGGGTAGACACACCCTCAGCTCCTGGAAGACTGCAAGCATTAGCATGTGACCCAGTCAGTCACTCCTGGACCCCAGCTTTGCTGCCCTGGCTGTGAAAAACCGCTCACTGGATTCCAGATAAGACTGGACTAAAGCCCTTTCTGGAACAAGGCTGCTCATGCATTCTTTGTAGTTTGCCAAACTCGTCAATGCAAAGTGTTCCAGGGGTACATCTGTCCTGGCTAAAGGAGCCCGATTCTTACTAAAGAGAAGGTGGCAAGAGAAATAGAGAAGAGAGGTGAGAGGAAAAAGTTAGGGGTGAAGTTAACACACCAGAGGACATGGGACTGGAGTAGCAAGAATGTGTGGTTCATGTCTTTGCTCAGGAAAGAGTAATGAGGATGGAGATGTTGCCTGGAGTCCTCTCTTCATCAGATCTTTCAGAGTCAGAAAAGAGGCCCAAGAATATGCAGATAATCTCTGGGGGCCAGCACATGTTGGTGTCACCCATGGTGGGGGATGGTGCTGATGGTGAAGGAGGATGCCCTTTGACAAGGTGACTGATTAGAGGCACCAAAGGCGTGCCCCAGAAATGGATGGTCCTGAAGGGATGGCACCCTTGTCCCATGCAAAGCGTCCAATCAAACTAAACATCCAATAGTCCACATCGAGGCATTGCCTGCTATCTCAGAGTGATCCTGGTCTGCTGTTAGAACGATGTGATAACTCCATCAGAAGCCGTGGGAACTCCCAAGCAACAGGTCTTTGGGCCACCCAACGAACCAGAGTTGATTGCACGGGGCTGAGGTAATTAAAACCACGTTGCTACCACCACCTTTGCTTTCAGAAAGATCTGCCTGGCACACAATAATTTCAGTTTGAAACCAGGGGTAAGGATCACAATGATTTTTGTGTTTTACGTTGCTGAAGCGGGACTCCATTTCCCCACTTCTCATGTATGTGGTTTGGCAGATGCCGAGCGCAGGTGAGCGCAGAACACTACAACTTGACAGCACACAAGGTTAGTGGTTGGCTGGGTCTGGTTTGAGAAGTGAAATCAGTTTGGCGCCGGTGTTGAAGCCAGCAGCTTGGAGGATGCATCACGAGCGTGGCTTCCATGGGCAGAGAGCACAGGATGGCTTAGTGAAGCCAACGGCAGGTCTGTTTAAAACAAATAAGGAGGAATGCACTTTCACAGAGCGTGTTCAGCCTGGGAAGCTGACTGTGGGGCTCTAGATACGGTAGCTGAATTTAGGAGGTGCTGGACTGCATGAAGGACTAAGGCCCTAGCTATGCCTAGGGCATCTCCCCCACCCTGGAAGTCCCTCTACCCATACTAGCTCAAAGTGCTAACAGCTGAATTAGTTTGCTCCAAACCCTCCCACTTCCCTTCCTTTCCATTGCGGTCAACAATGCCATCGTCCTCCCTGCCTTGCACCCTCCAAGGTTTGCGACTTTGGTGCACTCTCTCCTCCTCTCCCAACTGGATACTGTCCCTACCTCCTGTTAGTAAACATCATCGTCTCCAAAGTCCACCCATTCCTTTCCATTCACACCACAAACTTCACATCCAGCAGTGATCATCTCAGACCGCCACTGCTCTTCCTCCTCCAGCCTCCCTGAAGCGCTCTCAGCCTTCCCCAGTTTCCTGCGAAAAGACCGCTACTTCACGTGAGGCTCTGACTATTCTCTGCCCCTCCTAAAAGCCATCTGGACAGCCGCCTCCTGGGGTGCCTGCTTGCAACAGGACAGGTGCTCCTGCCTCAGTTTCCCCTTTCACTGGGGAATGCAAAAGAACACAGTAGCTCAGTGTCTAATATGCAGCCTGCCTCTGACCGCAGTGTATTCACACCCACCAGTGCAGTACTCCCCCCAAAACCTTGTAGTCGAACCATTTTCCAATTTCCACAACAAACATACCGCAGGTTTTGCCCAAGGCCGGCAAGTCACCCACCCAGAAGTCACAAGCCGTATTTTGTTCTCAGTGCCGTTAGCCCCTAAGCCAGAGCCCCACAATCCCGGCCTGCAAGTCCTACCTTTGCAGTGAAATGATCCTGCTGTCTCAGACAACGCAACACCAGCAGAGCAGTTTCAGGGTGTACAAGGGGTAAATTTTGGGGGAGATCATAGAATACCAGGGTTGGAAGGGACCTGAGGAGGTCATCTAGTCCAATCCCCTGCTCAAAGCAGAACCAATCCCCAATTTTTGCCCCAGATCCCAAATGGCCCCCTCAAGGATTGAACGCACAACCCTGGGTTTAGCAGGCCATGCTCATGGACTGGCTCCAATGGAAAGAGGCTTTCGAGGGAATCAGAGGGGTGCTGCGACACCAGCTGTGAACAGCGTTTAGCACAATAGGCAAAAATCTGCCTTGGATCGTAAGTAGTTTGGGGTTTTTCGTCCTTTGTTTATGCAGCCTCTAGCACAATCGTGTTGTGACCGGGGCTCCCAGGTCACACCAACCAGAACTGGGCTCATCTACTCTGACAGCTAAAATGTCTGTCCTTTAGTTACGGATGAAATTAAACCAAACTTAGAGCAGGCAGAAGGAGGCATGAGGCAGAAAGTCCAGCGCTACCAAGCCAAGGACTCAGTGCTGAATTTTGGAAGCACTCTGCTGAGGTTGTGTCAATGGCAGTCACCTGGCTAGATCCCTGCTCAATGGCTGGCAAGTCAACCTGCAGGGCGGAGCAGTACAAGTCTGAATCAACACGGGGAGAATCAGAGCATTGTACAGGAAGATCTGGATGACCTTGAAGTGACAGAAATGGGATGAAATTCAAATGTACAAAGTGCAAGGTCACACACTTAAGGCCTGCTAACAGTTTCTGCTGCAAGCTGGGGGCTCAGATGAGCCGACAGAGGAGGAGAGAGACCTGGGTGTGCGGGTCGATCAGAGGGTGACTATAAGCCACCAACGTGATGCAGCTGTGATTCTAGGTTGTGTGACGCAAGGCATTTCCAGGAGAGATAGGGAAGTATTAATGCCCTTGTACAAGGCACTGGTAAGACCTCATCCGGAATAGTGTGTGCAATTCTGGTCACCCATGCTCAAGAAAAAAATATTTTAAACTGGAACAGGTGCAGAGAAGAGCTACAAGGATGATCAGGGGAATGCAGGGCCTGTCGTACGGGAGGAGACTGGGAGAGCTTGGGTTGTTCAGCCTAGCCAGAGGAAGTCTGAGGGGGGATATCATTGCTCTGTATAAATACACTGGGGGGGGGGGGGGGCTCTGAGGTGGCACCGAGTGTCCTCTCTCTCGGGTGCTTGGCTGGCTGGTTCTTGCTCACATGCTCAAGGTCTAACTGATCACTGCCATATATGGCCTCAGGAAGGAATTTCCCCCCAGGTTCGACTGGCAGTGACCGGGGGGCGGCGGGGGGGGGCAGAATCACCTGCCTCTGTAGCACGTGGGTGCGGATCACTAGCCAAGATTTTCTGGGTCCGTCTGTTAAATCATTTCCCTGCCGTTGCAGGAGGCCGGAGGTGCCGGTGCACCTCAGTCCCTCCCGTTTTCTGCCTGTGGCACATAACACCGCTTCCTGTGGGCTGTAATTGGTCTCATTTCAGTTGTTAGGTAGAGCATGCGGGTGCTGGGATGTGGTGTTCTTGGCCTGTGGCACGCAGGAGGTCAGACTACATGATCTAGCCGGTCCCTTCTGGCCTTCGATTCTACGATTCCATGCTTCTGAGCACAGACGAGAGAGATGGCGGGGGGCTGAAAGAAGAGATGAAAGCCCTCACGCCACGAACGCGACTGCCCTTTAGCTGGAACAGAAGAGGCCCGAGTTTTTGCTGCAGAAATTCGTGAGTTCCGCTTCCCCTCACCTCACGTATGTGGGTTGGGTAGAGGATTACAGCCGTGCCACCGAGAAACGCGTGGAGAGCTGCAAGGCATGGGTTTGAGACGCGAAGGGAGTGGCTTGGTGCTGACAGAGACACGCAGCACTCAGAGGTTGCAGTGTGCGTGTGATGCCTGCCAGTGTCGAACAAGTGGGGAGCAGATGAACTTTAGAATGAGTTTAAGGACAAGGTGATCAGTCACAGATCCGTGGGCGTGCACACGCACACACACACACGGGTTTGCTCATAGTTCTGAGGTCCTGAACTAAGTGGTCTTGGAAATTTTGATAGCCGAGAACAGTCCTTGCCATGTTTTGTTTATGCTTTCCAGAGGAGTGGTGCTCTGGTAAGGGATGGGCAAAAGTTCCATTCCTCCTCATCCCTCCTCCTGGCACTAGGCCCCTTCATCCATCTGCTGCTCAGGACCCATTCCTAGCATGTGTATGAATGGGGGGTGAACAGGACTCTACTAGTTCTTTCTTTCCCCCTTCTCTCTTTAAAGCAGGGTGAGGTTCTGTTCTTCCAACCCCGCCCAATAACCCAGAGAAAACCACCCTATTTGCCGTCTGTTATCCCTATCAAAAGAGGGCTTGTTTGACTCTTGGGAAGCTAGAATTTGTCTCCATGGAGAGGAACAAATTAAACCGCTCCATAAAGGGTTAGTAAGTTAATAAACAGACCTAGAGAGAATTCTTCAGATCCTGGGATAAAAAACTAGGGTTAGACCCAAGCCAAAGCTCAGACCTGGATCCCAAGGTGGGCCGGGGTATGTGCTTGGATCTGCATCTTCCAGGCAGGAATTCATAGGTTTGGCTGCAAACGACACAGAACTCTGGTTTCCACACTAGATCGGAAAAAGCTGCCTTCAGCTAGAAGTTTTGTTTTGAGTTTGTGGGTTCATTCAGATGCGCCACTTTTACTGCAACGCTGGGGGCGGAGTGCGGACCTCACATCCTCTCACGCAAAAGGCCAACAAGCCTCTCCAGAGCGAGACCTTGCTCGCCCCCTCCCTCCCCTCACTGAGTGGGCAGGCTATGCGGGGCTTTCACTCCCCTGCCTTGTGGGCCTGTGTCAGCCATCGCGGTTGCCACTGATAGGCCCTGTTGCTGGCAGCTCAGCAGGGAGGTTGTAGATGCTGAACTGCCCTGCTCACTGTCCCCCTGGGCAGGGAAGGAGGCGCACTGCTGGAGCAGCTTGGGGAAAGGGAGGGATGATTCTGTTCTTACCAGCACTAAATTCACTGCAGTGGCGGTGTTAAACGCCCACTTGATTTGCAACTCTCAGACAGCTGCAGCAAGAGCCATGTTACCCTTTTCGCAGGGGCTGCCCGGGACTATAATCTGGTTCAGGTTGCACACCAGTGCACGTACTCGGTCTCTTGGCCATGCCTATGTTAGGGGAGTTTAGAAAGATGCTTCTCCCTGCAGGAGCCCTCGTGTAGACAAGGCTTTAGCAGCCCTTTTGCCACTGTGGCAATCCTAGTGTGCACAGGGCGAGAGGTATTTTAATAATACTATCACCACTGAGCTCTTATGCGACTTATCAGTAAATCTCAAAACGCTTTACAAAAGGAAGTCAGTACTGGAGCGGATAGGGACTTTAAAAAGAGTAATTGGAAAATGCTAATTTGTTGAAGTCAAAATGGTCAAGGGCTAGTTTTAACTAATTTCTTATTTCAAAAGAAAAATGGGGAAAAAAAAGTTTAAAAATCCTCAAAACATCCCGCTCTGACATTTCCAAAGTGAAAAATTCTGTTTTTTTCCCATTCAGAATGACTTTCCATTGAGCAATGTAAACTAATTATAGTAAAGTGTTCAAATAAACATCAAAAATCCAAATAAGATGTTTTGATTTACCTCAGTTGATTTTGGAGGGGGGGGGGGTGAGAGGAGGCACAGAATGCCAGTTTGCTAACATTTGAGATGGACTTTTCATATTGATTTGGGAAAGGAAAAGTTTTTTAAAGTTTCAAAAGTTTTCCCAGAACAGGAAAACTGGTTTTTGTCAGTATCATTATGCCCATTTTACAGATGGGGAAAATGGAGGCATAGAGAGGTGAAGTGACTTGTCTAAGGTTACCTAGCAGCCCACTGGCAGAAGTGGGAATGCAACCCAGGTCTGCCGAGTCCCAATCCAGTGATCTACCCACTCGGCCACACTGCCTCCCATGTTATGTGCTCAGCATGAAGTTAAGAGGAGCAGCTACCATAGATGCTGGAACTGGGGGGTGTGGGGGAGGTGCTGCTGCACCCCCTGGCTTGAAATGGTTTCCATTATATAAAGTGTTTACAGTTTGGTACAATGGCTTTTAGCACCCCCACAATACAAATTGTTCCAGCACCCCTGCCAGCTACCATGTACTAAAACTATAAAGTTGCTCTATACCAGTGTTTTAAAAAACACGTTAGTTAAAACGATCCCATTTACCCCAGCACGGACGGGCTCTGAAGTTGAAACCATGCTAGCAAGAAGCTTGTAATACAGCTGTGAGTTACTGTTCGAGACCTCAGCGCCCATCGTGGCACCAAGCTGAGTAGCCAGCTTTACAAAGCAGTTCAGCATGTTGAATGCTGAGCAATTCTGAACATAATGAGAATGATTGGGGAGGGGATAAAAATGCTTAAGTAAACCAACAATCATAAGAACATAAGAACGGCCACACTGAGTCAGACCAAAGGTCCATCCAGCCCAGAATCCTGTCTGCCGGCAGTGGCCAATGCCAGGTGCCCTGGAGGGAGTGAACCTAACGGTAATGATCAAGTGATCTCTCTCCTGCCATCTATCTCCACCCTCTGACAAACAGAGGCTAGGGACACCATTCCTTACCCATCCTGGCTAATAGCCATTAATGGACTTAACTTCATGGAGCTTATCTAGTTCTCTTTTAAACCCTGTTATAGTCCTAGCCTTCACAACCTCCTCTGGCAAGGAGTTCCACAGGTTGACTGTGTGCTGAGTGAAGAACTTCCTTTTATTTGTTTTAAACCTGCTGCCCACTAATTTCATTTGGTGGCCCCTAGTTCTTATATTATGGGAACAAGTAAATAACTTTTCCTTATTCACTTTCTCCACCCCACTCATGATTTTATAGACCTCGAGCATATCCCCCCTTAGTCTCCTCTTTTCCAAGCTGAAAAATCCCAGCCTCTTTAATCTCTCCTGTTTAGCAGACCCTATCACCAGTGGTCTAGTCCTGTGACAGAGACAGCCTATCCTCAGGGTCTTTGGATTGTTAGTGATTTCCAGTAAAGCTTAGTGAAAAGATCATTGCATATCCCTAGGCAGGCGGGCGTACACACGCTGTAATGGAATACTAAACTGCATGGTACTGTTCAGCCACTAGGTGGCATTGTGTAAAATACCTTAAACACACCTCAGCCATACCTGGCAGAGCATTAAAGGATCTTATGATGAACACATCTGGCGTGTATAAGCAAGCTCTGTGACCAGTCCTGATCTGCTCCAAGAGTACATGATGCACTCTGCTATCCTGTTTCTGAGTCCCTGTTAGCCAAATGCAGAGGGGAAGTTAATAGAAGAGGCTCCCTAGCTCTGATCTCCATCCCATTATCTTTCAGGCTGCCACGCGCCTCCAATCATTGCATTGGCTCGTGCTTCCAGAGGTCGGATCTGATCACTACGATAAAGGCCAGTAAGGCACTGCACAAAGATGCCCATTGTTCTATGACGGGCAACAGGAAGCTAAAGGCCTGACTCCATCAAAAACAAACAACCTTGCTGTGCAAATAAATCGCCCGATTCTCATGTTGCTAGAGGCTGGGCCTTCACAAGTCTGTCTGAAGAGTTTCCCATGAATGTTCTGAGCAGGACTGTGAGACACCTACAAAACCATGAGTGGCCATCCGCACCGGGTCTATACCGGCGTTTCCACTGCTGTGGCTGCGAGTGTCGATACGCAGCTCTGAGCGGCCAGGTTGGCGAGAAGGTTTTCAGCAGAGAGGCTTACAAACAGCGTGTGAATGTGGTAGCTACATGTTGTGTGGTTGCAGCTTCTAGGAAAGCAGCTGTTGTCTCTCTAGACGCAGTCCACTTTGTGCTTGCTAGTGTGAACTCATGTCCCCAGAGCGTGCTCAAAGAGCAGGTGCTGTAAGCGCGAGGAGGATACGCTATATTCCTTGTATGTAACAACGAGGCTGAATCTCCGCTTTGAGCACACAACTTAAGCTTCAGCGTAGCTAAGCTTAGGTCAACCTAGCTACATGACTCAGGGCTGTGGAAAATGTTGTCCCCGGTGCAACGTAATTTGGTTGGCCTAGCCACCAGTGTATAGACATAGCTAGGTCAGTGGAAGAATTCTGACCTAGATTAACTACATCGATGAAAAACCCCTCCTCTGTCAACGTAGGAAGCATCTACACTATGGCACTCCGGCACCGCTGCCGTGTAGGCATGGTTACAGCTCTATCACACAGGCGAGCACCATAAGTGTGTGGAAGACGAACATTGTTCAACATTTATAGGGCAGTTGCCTCTAGAAGCCTGCCAGGTTAGGCCCTTCTGTACAGCCCCTACCACAAAAACACATAGCCCCCCAAGAGCTGAACCATTACTTAGATGGGATGCATCCGATGAAGTGAGCTGTAGCTCACGAAAGCTTATGCTCAAATAAATTGGTTAGTCTCTAAGGTGCCACAAGTCCTCCTGTTCTTTTTGCGGATACAGACTAACACGGCTGCTACTCTGAAACCTACTTAGATGGGGACGTTCTATAGCATCTTTCATCCAAGGCTCTTGAAACTCTTTATGGAGATTAATTAAGGCTCTTGGAATTGGTAAAAGGGGGTTATTCTTTCCTAATAGGGAAACTGAGGCACAGAGAGGTTCAGACCAACATTTTAACTGGTTTGTCTAAAGGTAGGAAGCAAAACCCATATTTAGGCTCCTAAATAGCTTGATTTGCAAAGGTGCAGAGGAGCTGCAGCTCCATTGTCTGGCTAGCATGTTAGACCTGGCCATAGCACGGGGGATCTCAAGGTTCAGGGACCCTTCCTGACCAGTTCCTCAAGGAGCGAAACCTAGCCGTTCACAGTTGGATAGAGAGTGGCTTCTGGAGCCTACCAGGTGCGACACCTGGTTCTCCAGCCTCTGCCTGAGCTTTTCAGTGCCGCCACTCAGAGCGAGTGATGGCGCCTCAGAGCCAGATCCTGCCCTCAGATACATGGCCGGGGCTCCCTATGACCAACCATTCTCCAGGTCTTTAATAAGAAAACATACAATGCCCTAAGGGCACAGTATTTCCCAGGAAACCTCCCCTTTCAGTGCAGCCCAGTTATCTTCCAACAGGAGGCAGCCACCCCAGTAGAGAAAAGCAACACCCAACACAGACACCGTTATTCATTACTTGTACTGCAGTAGCCTCTAGAGGTGCTGATCAGTACCCCATTGTGCTAGGCGCTGTACACACACAACACAAGGATGGTCCCTGCCCCAAGAACTTACCATTCAGTTAACGCTTGCACACACTGATACACATCAGCCCTGGGTTAGTGTCCAGGCTCTACAAGTAAAATCTGACAAGCCAGATTTTGAGATTTAAGGAGAAATCCTCTCCCCGGAATTCCCCTGGACCTGGGAGACTGAGAATTGGGTCCTCCCCAGCCCATATACCTGTTAGCTGGTCCCAGAGTGCTCCCCAAAATACAGTTCCTGTGATCAAAGTGCTTTCTCTTTTTGTGCCCTCCTATATTCCGATTCCAGAGAGATTTGCTCCCCAGGGACCCAGGCAGGGATGAGCAGCTGTTGTCCAGAGTTGTGATGACCATTTAAGCACACCCGCTGGCATGGCTGGAGAGGAAGGCTAGCACCTCTGAGTGGTCCTGCAGAGAAGAGAAGCAGGCATTTCCTGTGTGGCAGGTGGCTCAAGGCAGACAGGTTAGATCCCCTGGCAGAGAGGCTGGTACTTCTGGACCAGATCCACAACTGGTGAGAGTCAGGGTAGCACCTTTGGCTTTAATAGAGGTATGCAAACTTATACCAGCTGAGCCTCCGACCCTCTGAGTAGGCCAGCTGGTGTCTGTGGGCAGACAGGCTGACACCTTCCAGCTGCTCTCCTCCCTGCCAACCACAAGCTGCTTTCAAATGCAGGCTGATTAGTCAGATCGGGATTGAGCCAAGTCTGCCTTGTACCCTTGCACTTCCCTGGGAGGATGGGGGGGGGCTCAGCCCCTCTCAGGGTTAGGTCCGTATTGCCTCCCATCCTCAGTACTGACATGGGGTTGCTTTCTGGCTCTCCCCCAGCAGCGCAGTTGCAGGAGGTCTCTGCCTTGACTGGCTACCCAGCAAAAAAGGTAACCACCCGACTTCGCTGCAGCAGGTTCGGAGCCGTTGGGAGAGTTTCTCGTCCCTGCAAAAGCAGCACAACCACCCCACGATCCCTAGCTCTTCTAGGCAACAAGTAACGGAGCCTCCCACCACCCCCACGGGGCAACGCAGACCGGTCTCCGACCGGATTCTCCTTCAGTGGGACGGCTTCTGTAGATTCCCCCTCCTCGAGTCCTGCTGCCATCTCACGCAGCAGAGACCGAAGCAATATCAGGTTGCACACCCAGTAGCGCCCTGTCTCCCGAGACGGCCTAGAGCCGCTCCTCCTGGAGCACCCAAAGCACAGTAGCGTCCACTCGCTCTTCCCTCCAACCTGACTCTGGGTCCCACCTCAGGACCTGGACTTTGTGCTCGGGAGGACGCTATCCGGACCCAGCTCGCTGCTGCTACGTTAGTCGGTGTGCAGTATCCGTCACGCTGCCTGGAGTGGCTCACGACCCTGGGTGCCAACCTCAGGGCAGACTGCCAAGAAACCCCCAAACTGGGTGCGTGTTCTGTACTTCGGTTTCACCAGCCAAGTAACACGCGTGAACGTCTCTGGCACTAACACAGCCTTAATAGGGGATCACAGACAGTCCCCTTGGGGCCTATCTTGCCACCCAGGCAAGCCTGCCTCTGTGATGGATAGTCCCTTACAACAACAACAAAAATCACAACAGTATTCAGGTTACTCCCGGTCCCAAAAGGACCAGTCACTCACTCCAGGTCAATTGCACCTTAGCTGTCTCAAAGACAATGCTAGTAGCCAATACTATAATTAACTAAGAAAAGAAACTTATCTACAAGGCTAAATCAGGTAAACCTACACACACGAGACACAGTCTTGTATTTCAAAAGATGATAGTAGCTGCTATAGTACTCAAGCTTTACGTGTCCTTTGGGGTTAACCCACGCAGAGCAGCTGGGGATCCCTTGCTTATGCTCAGAAATCTTTGCCCCTCAGAGTGCAAGCAGCATAAGGAGAAGGCATTTTTATTTCCTTCCCTCAGCATTCAAGCTGTGATGTAATGAGGGCTAGTGCACACACCCTCTTCAGGGGTGTGGGAGAAGCAATCAACAAGAAGTCTGATGTCTGTAGACTTTCTTTTGTTGTGGAGGAAACAACATCTCTTCCGGTGAACTAGCATTTCACACTTGGCAAAGTTTCTCCCCAGTGGTGGGGGGTTTACAGTCTTAGCAAAGATTTTAATAGTTACAGAGCTCGCTCACTTTCTCCACTGCAGCCCTGGGGCCAGAGGAGCTCTGTGACCCCGCCAAGGCCAAGTACTTGGGGATACATTTATTCAGATGCCTCCAAGCGCATGGATTTTGGTTGAAATGGTGAGTGTACTGCAGTTTATTTCTATGCATATGATGCATGTGCTTTTGTTGATATGTTTTAATGTGTATAACATGTGTTTAACATACCCCTCCAAAATCAGTCAAATTTAAACTCCTGCGCATGCCCCTGAAGTGAGGTTAATACATGCAGCATCCTACAAGCGTTCCATCAACTCTAAACACATTCTTATACCCAGTATCTATTGTAACAATATTAATACACAGGTAAGCCAGACTCCTTTCCAATCATGCATTTGTCAGTGAGGCCTGGGGCCTTGGCCAGGTGAATAAATATACAGCCACTATTACTCTGGGACATTACAAGTTAAAACCAATCAAGGACTAATCACGTTTTAAAAAAAAGAAATGTATCCAAACACTTTAACAGGGGAAAGACAGAGTTAACTGAAACAGGGTTATAACTGGTAAAGGGCAAAGGCAGGGGAACCAAGAGGAACAGGGTAACCACCCCAACAATAGTCAGGGGCCACCAATCCCAGCAGTGACCAGGAGGCAGATGGCAAACGCATGGATAGCCAGCACAGAGCTACCAAGACCCACAACAGCCAGGATGAGGGTCATGACCCACATGAAGCCACTGAGATGAGAAACAATTAGGAAGGGGCCAGCAATCCTAGCAACAACCAACATGGCACCATTGATCCCAGCAGTGGGCATCAGGGAGCCAGTGAGATCAGGACTGGGCCATCCAGACCAATGATAAGAATATAAGAATGGCTCTACAGGGTCAGACCAAAGGTCCATCCAGCCCAGCATCCTGTCTTCCGACAAAAAGAAAAGGAGTACTTGTGGCACCTTAGAGACTAACCAATTTATTTGAGCATGAGCTTTCGCGAGCTACAGCTCACTTCATCGGATGCATACTGTGGAAACTGCAGAAGACATTATATACACAGAGACCATGAAACAATACCTCCTCCCGCCCCACTCTCCTGCTGGTAATAGCTTATCTAAAGTGATCATCAAGTTGGGCCATTTCCAGCACAAATCCAGGTTTTCTCACCCTCCACCCCCATACACACACAAACTCACTCTCCTGCTGGTAATAGCTCATCCAAAGTGACCACTCTCCCTACAATGTGCATGATAATCAAGGTGGCCCACTGTGCTGGAAATGGCCCAACTTGATGATCACTTTAGATAAGCTATTACCAGCAGGAGAGTGGGGCGGGAGGAGGTATTGTTTCATGGTCTCTGTGTATATAATGTCTTCTGCAGTTTCCACAGTATGCATCCGATGAAGTGAGCTGTAGCTCGCGAAAGCTTATGCTCAAATAAATTGGTTAGTCTCTAAGGTGCCACAAGTACTCCTTTTCTTTTTGCGAATACAGACTAACACGGCTGTTACTCTGAAACCTGTCTTCCGACAGTGGCCAATGCCAGGTGCTTCAGAGAGAACAGGTAATCATCAAGTGACCCATCCTGCATTGCCCATTCCCAGCATCTGGCAATCACAGGCTAGGGACACCCAGAGCACGGAGTTGCATCCCTGACCATCTTGGCTAACAGCCACTGATGGACCTATCCTCCATGAATTTACCTCATTCTTTTTTTAATCCAGTTATATTTTTGGCCTTTACAACATCCCCTGGTTGACTGTGCGTTGTGTGAAGAAGTACGTCCTTTTGTTTGTTTTAAGCCTGCTGCCTATTACTATCATTGGGTGACCCCTAGTTCTTGTGTTATGAGAAGGAGTAAACAACACTTCCTTATTCACTGTCTCCACACCAGTCACAATTTTATAGACCTCTAGCAGATCCCCCCCTTCGTCGTCTCTTTTCCAAGCTGACCAGTCCCAGTCTTATTAATCTCTCCTCATATGGAAACGGTTCCATACCCCTCATTGTTTTTGTCGCTCTTTTCTGAACCTTTTCCAATTCCAATATGAGGAGCTACTGAGATCAGGTACAACCAGAGATGGCTAGTGAGCCCGGGTGGGAGCAGTCGAGCCTAGCCCCAGCCAGCAAGGAGCCATCTAGACCAGCCCCAGCCACACGGGGAACCAGAGGCATCGATTATTTTCGATCACTTTCCTAGAGCTCAAGTGCTGACTCCGACTGGGTGTTGCTCTGCTGGAGCTCACGAGCTGCCCTGATCCCAGATCAAAGCCCCATGCAGTGTTCTTCATTTCCCCACAGAGCAGCTGTAGCCAACCAAAAAAAAAAAAAAAAAGCAGTGGTTTTCTCTCCAGGGTGGCATGGAGACTGGGAGTCAGGACTCCTGGGTTCTGATCCACACTAACTAGCAGTGACATCTTGGACATATCATGGAACTTCTCTGTGCCATACTTTCCTCCCAACTGCAGAATGGAGATAACTACCTACCTCCAGAGGTTTGGGATGATCAATTAGTCTACGTAGAGCACTTCCAGAGCCTGGGACCGCAGGCACAAGTAAAGGGTTTTTTATTTATTTATTTTACAAAGGATCCAGGATGTTTCCCCACCCCAGGTCTCTCCCACGCCAGCGGGCATCCCCCTTTTGCAGCCTCAAGCTACTCCAGCTCTCCCCTCTTCCTCCCCATCCTTGATGACCCTCAGGTATGCCTCTCATATCTTATCAGCTTGGGAAGTGGGGAAGATCGCAGATCCTCAGTGAGACATCCTACCCCTCCCCCCACATTGGCCATAGCTCTCTAGTCATGAGTCCGGCTCATTCTGCCATCCTCGTGGTCCGCCATCTCTAAGTTTGCTCTGGCCCCCATTGGTGCTCACCCTACTAAGTTGAGGTGCTAGCATGGGAGCCAAAGGTCCTTTCCTCAAATGTCCAAGGCCTCCCCTTACCACACTTACCAGATCTGCCAGGCTCTCCTGCCTCAATTCCCCATTCTCCCTTGGCCTGGCCTTTCCAAATCTGAAACTAGTAATTAAACAGGCCACGGTCTGTTGCAGGAAACATCTTGCCCCAAAGCCCTTATGGGATTTGGAGTCTTTTGCTTCCAGGTAGAAGGGGAGCTGTTCAAAGAGTGCCTGGAACCACATGCCACGGATGCTACTCACGTCACTGAATACACTTCGATACCATGGTGATAACAATACAAGAAAGTAAAACACAGTCCAGTCCAACCCCACAGTTATCCAAACAGCACTTGGGAGAAAAGCTTTCTGTTAAAATTTCAGTATCTCCACCACTTCAGTTAGAGAACAGAAGGCTCCCACTTGTTGCCTTTAACAATCAAGAGAAACCCCCCAATCAAGTCAACATAACTCACATTAAACCAGTGTTGGTCATTATCCCCCTCTGTAGATACAGTGGTTTTTGAGTCAGCAGCCTCCAGTCTGCAGACACCCAGGAGCAAGGTCATATTTGTCAGGGGTTAACTCACAGCAAGAAAATGTTTAAACAGGCTGAAAAATAATCTGTCCCCTTCTCAACGAATCTGGTTCCTCTGACAATATAGATGCTACCAGCTTCCTAGTAGCCCATAGAGTCTTCCCAGACAGGCAAGATAAACTAAATATAAGCATTTCAGGCTCTCTTTAGCCATGATAAAGAAGCAATAAAAGGTACAAACATAGGTAGTGTCTCCTGCAGGTCATCTTACAAAGGATAAAGGGGGGAAAAAACCTAAATTGCAATGATATCACCCAAGAGCCACTGGGCTTCAAAAACCTTACAGTTCTAAGTCACCAGAGCCCCAGTCCTCTGTTGGTCAGACTCAAGGCTCCCAAGCTGAGCTAAGGCCATTATCTTTCTTCTAAAAGTTCATGACTGGAAGGAAAAGAACCCTCAGGGAAGTCACCTTCATGGCCCAGAGACAAGTCCTCAGGTCCATCACATCACCCACTGGCAAGAGAATATTTTCATTTGGGAGGGGCCAATTCTAAGAGAAACATTTTTAACAGGTAACACCACAAAGTGAACAGATCTGAGGGGTGGCTCTAGGTCCCTCAAATTTAACACACTCTGAGGTGCAGCCACTCTCATAAGGTCCAATCACTGTGGACTCACAACCAGATCAGCCAAGTTATTTAGGGGCATAACACCCATTGAGTTCAATGGGAGGTGGTTGTCTCGGTGCTCTTGAGCATCTGTAATCAGTGGCAGATATACCTTGACTTCAGATGAAGCAGGATCATCCTCGGCCTATGGTTTCCTTTTGAGACAGCAGTCAACCCTACACGAGTGTTGTAAGACCTGATTGTATCTATCAGTTCTATGAACTACCACATTACAAATAACTTACTCAACCTCAAAAAGAAAAGGAGGACTTGTGGCGCCTTAGAGACGAGCAAATTTATTTGAGCTTAAGCTTTCGTGAGCTACAGCTCACTTCATCAGATGCATGTAGTGGAAAATTCAGTGGGGAGATTTTATATACACAGAGAACATGAAACAATGGGTGTTACCATACACACTGTAACGAGAGCGATCAGGTAAGGTGAGCTATTACCAGCAGGAGAGAAAAAACCCCCATCAGATAGGGATCTGAAAGTCATTCTGTTCTTTAAAGTGCCACAGGGCACACTTCATCCCCATTCTTTCATACCCCTGAAACCTCTCAGACTCTGTCCATTAAGTGGCAACTCCATAGACTCATTTATATTCCCCACCCCAATACAGTCTCATGCAGTAAGGTATTTACAGTGTCTCTTGCCCTTTCTCACAAGGCCAGTGAAGAACAATGCTCACCTTTCCCACACAAACTAGACTCAGTTAGACCAGATCCTCCCTCCTCATTACCTTCCGGTGTCTTCTTTTATACCCCTCAGCTATTGCTAATTGGTTCATCAGCCCTCCTAGCCTGATCAGCTAATCAGTTGCACAGTCCCAATCTGCCTTCTCCCCAGGGAAACTGATTGGCGCCAAAGTGATCAGAGTCGGTTCCCCGGCTAGTTTCCAGCCCTCTGTCACAAACAACAACAAAACAAGTGATTTGAAATGTTCTTTTCTCCTAGGCTGATTCTTACTCATACACACAATGGACGGAGCTGATTGCCTAATACATAGAATACAGGCCTTATCTTTGATCGGGGGACTATATCCTGTACTAGCAAGGATGGAATCAGTGATTTCAGAGGTTCGTTTCAACTCTGAGGACTATGGAGCTATTTGAAGGCAGACAAGGGGAGAGGGGGTGTTATGATTTGTTTGGCTGGATTTTTTCGTTGCTGTTGTTCTTTTAATGCACTGCAGATTTACAGGGGTCCCTAAGTAAGGGCAGCAAGCCAGTCATGGTGACCTGAAGATAAAGACTCAGCGGGAGGCTGTGACATTGAAAGGTAAATGCTGCATGGTGGAGCCCACGCTGCAGGTCTCAGAGCCTTGTATCCATTCACCTTTAAGCACACACCAGTCCCTGCTTAAATGTGGAGTGAAGCTTACAGGAAACAAGCGCTTGGAGCAGGAAGAGCCCCCCTGGGGCACCTGCAGGAGGTGAAGGGGAGCGATGAAAGTCTGAAATCCCTACGGAGTGAATGCCCAGGACCTTTGCTAGCAGCCTCTAGCCACCAGAATTTAAAAAAGGGATTACATTTATGACAATGTACATCAAGACTAACCCATCGGCAATGAGAGGAGGGGCTCATTGCTTAACAACATTCTTACCAAGAGCCAAGCAGGGGACATGTTGATGAGGGGGAGCAAGTCAGGATGGCTGAATCGCTGGGATTCATTTAGGTGGGACAAGGGTATCTCCTGGCCCTTCGGGCGATCGCTCTCTCTTACATACACACCAAGCATTACTGTAGCTGCGGTGCAGGCACTTGACCATCTCCACGTCAACCGATAACAAGAAAAGCTTTCCTGTGATAACTAAAGAACAGGTGACGCTGGTGACTTAGCAGGGGCAGGTGCACCAGAGATTATCAACAACTGCAAAGATTACGAACATCTGTTGCTATATAATTTCTCCTGTGTGTGGGTGCTTGGTACCTTGGGGACAGGTTCCCTACAGATAACACCAAGCAGGACTTGTCCTGACAGCATAACCAGCTTTAGGATTTTACCCCTGCCCTGCAGTTTCTGATTTCCAAATTCATCCCTTTAGTCTTCCCCGCCCCCACACCATCCCAATCCCTTTCCCAGGTCTCCGCAGTCTCTCTTTGCCCTCCTGCTCTCCTCAGGGCTCTCAGACAGCAGTAGACTCCATAGCCCCACATAGGATTCAGGGCCATCCCATAAATTCAGGAGGTGTTGGCTCTACCCCTCTAGGTTTGTAGTTTTGCACTGCAGAACAGGAGTGAACAAGTCCCCAGACCTTCTCTCTGAGTCAGTATGCTTCCCTTCAACCACATTCTCCTTCCTGTTATCTCCAGGGCTGGCTTCTTGATTCCCTGCCCTTTGGTTGCATTGGCTTGTCTTGTGCCAATGCGTCAGGTTTATTTAAAGGTCGAGGATGTAGAGGTGGATGGGCCTGAATCAAGTCCTTGGATCTGAATGCTCCTGAGCTTGGGGCAATCTGGATCCGGAGCCACCCTCTGTGGCTCAGGCTCAAGCCAAGCTAAAAGCCTGTTACAGCTGAGTTCCTATTTCCATCCGCCATCTCCTCGTTCCCCACCCTCCTCCTATCCACCTCCCCCATCACAGCTGGCTTTGATCTCTGCCCACATGAATTTGCTCGAGGGCCACGTGCTGAGGCACAGAGAGACAATTGTGTGACTGACTGTGCTGAAAAACCATCTGGTTGCATCTGCTGCTCCCTCTCTGTGCAAGAACGGCTGCACTTCAAAGGAGGATGTGTTAGCCATGGTCATGCATGGGCTGTGCGTTACCAGTCACACTGCAGGGACACTGGCAGCCGGTGTGTTTGGAATCCCCTTGGGAGATCTTGGTGGGCACAGTCTGAGGCAAGAAGTTCCTCTTTCTCATGGGAATGAAAATGTTTGTGTAATTAGAACAACACAAGCAGCAGTGCCATAGAACAGCTCAGCCATCTCCTTCCACACAACCATGTCACAACACCGCCAGGGTAATGCACAGCAACACAGGAAAGACCAGTTAGAAGAAGGTGTGGTTACTTTAACCTGTATGGCAACTGCTGTTCTTCAAGATGCATTGTGCACATCTATGTTCCTCTGTCGGTGTGTGCATGCCCAATGCACTTGACCAGGGGACTTTTGGGCCAGCAGTACTTGTTGGGATGGTGCATACGTCCTTTCTGAATGCCCTCCTGCTTACAACTGAGGGTGTGAGGTTCCTTCGCCACTGAAATTGTGATATTAATAGGCTGGATGGAGGGTGAGCCATGGAGTATAGACGTGCACAACGCATCTCGATGAACCACAATCACTGTACAGGTAAGCAACTATTTATTCTTTTTCGAGTAATCGTGCACGTATATATTCCACTATTAGTGATTTCCAAGCAGTGCTCCTTCAATGGAGTCTACTTAAACAGTGAGCATAGATCTACCTTTCCAAAGTTTGCATCAGCTCTAGATGCTTCACTGAGAACACTATGAGTGAACATTTGTACCAAAGACCAGTCTTTTGCTTGCCAAGTGTTTAGGACTGGAACATTGCTGAGAAAAGCCACTGAGGTACTTGAGCCCTGGAAGAATGATGCTGTCCCCTTTGCCAAGTCATTACATGTCCTGATGCCCAAAGATATCCAGTTGGAAATTCTTTGTGCTGATACGACCTGGCCTCTCATTCTCTCTGAGTAAGCCACAAAGAGCCTTGTTGAGGATCTAAGTTGTGTCGTCCTGTCTTTGTAAAATGAGATTGCCCTGGGGACATCCAGCAAACATAACCTCTCCTCGTCCCCATGAGCATGCAGTTTCAGAAAGGATATTGGCAAATATATGACCTGATTCAGGTGGAATTCTGAGACCGCTTTCAATAAAAACAATGGGTGAAGCCTTAATGAGACCTGGCCCTTACAAAATACAGCATATAAGGGCCTTGCCATTAAAACTTGAAGCTCTCCTACTCTCCTTGATGATGTTATTGCCATTAGAAAGACTGTCTTAGCTGACAAATGGAAGAAAGAACATGAAAGCCAGTGGCTCAAATGGTAGTCGCATAAGTCTTGCCAATACTAAATTAAGGTCAGGGGAAGGCACTAGTTCCCTTAATGGAGGTTAATCCCTTTAGGCATTTTAGAAGCCTTCCCACCATAGGATGGGAAAAAATAGAATGCCTATAGAACAGAAGGTGACTGGAGAACTGGCTGCAAAGTGGACTTTTATTGAACTCATAGAGAGACCTGATTGTTTTAAGTCTAGTAGGTATTCCACAATATCTTCCTTGGATGATGGCTAGCCCAAATCGAAAATCCCCCCTGCACTCCCACCCCACTTAGCTAGGTGAGTTGCTCTGGTTCAGCTTTTCCTGCTGTTAAACAAGGTGTTCTGGACACCATGTAGGAAGAACCTCTGAGGATGTTAGCCAGTCAAAATCCACACAGTGATGTGGGTGAGGACTTTGCCGAGATCTTAGATGATTTAGTCTGAGAGAAGAGGCAGGCTTATGGGAGGCTGTGTTGGAGGAGTCTGAAGATCTGAAAAATAAAATTTCCTCAGCCATGCCAGAGCTATTGGAATCATTCTGGCCTGATCTTGTTTCAATTTTCGGATGACTTTGGGAATCCTGGGGATGGAGGGTATGAATGCATAAGATCTGAGCCCCAAGGAAGCACAAATGCATCTGTTATCAATCCTGGGCTGTGACTGCTCCGGCACAGAAGTGATGACATTTTCTATTCTCCCTGGTAGGGTATCGTTCAAAAGCAGGGATATCCCCTTTATTGAAAATCATCTTAACTATTTTGTACATCAGAGTCTGTTCATGGGCTTGGATGGACTTCTGCACAGGTGACCTGCTCGAACACTCTGCACTCTGAGAAGATGAGATGCCCTGAGGGCGATGTCGTTCCAGATGCAGACACACCAGAGGATAATGGGCTGATTAAGGTAAAACATAGCAGTCATATGATCTGTCATTACTTGGGCTGGGAAGGCCTTTGATAGATGGTAGGGAAACTTCACAGGCATAAAGAATGGCCCACAGCTCCAAAATTTTTTTTTTTTTGGAGAGCTGATTCTTGGCTGGACCAGAGACCCTGAGTCTGTATGCTATCTAGATGAGCTTCCAAGCCCAGAGTGGATGTGTCCATCACTCACATCTTTGATGGAAGAGAAGGGGAACCACATACCTCACTGTGCAGATGTTTTCCAGACTCCTCCACTGACGTAACAATGATACGATTTGAGCAGGTAAGGAGCTCAGCATGTCCAGAAAATGCTTGTCCAGCTGATACACAGACCTCACCCAGCTTTGCATGAACCTCAGGTGACATGTGACACACTGAGTCACATACATGCCGGATGCCATGGGGAGCAGCAGCCTCAGACAAGAGCTCCCTGTGGTTCTCGTTGAACTTACAGATTGGTGCACAGGTTTAGTAGGGACTGGAATCTTTCCAGGGGCTGCAGTTGTAGAATCGAGAATGGCCCCAGTGAACTCGATTCTTCGTACAGGGAATAGTATCAGTTTGTCCTTGTTTATTTTCAGACCCAGCTGTGCAAACAGGGACTGGCTCTGATGGACGCTGTTTGACACTTGATGCGACCACAAATCAACCAGTCGTCCAGAGATGGGAATATCTGAGTCACCTGAGATGTACTGCTACCTCTACCATGCACTTTATGAGACTTCTTGGGACTGATGAGAGGTAGTGGTGGTCCCATACTAAAAACCTGAAGTACTTTCTGTGGCTTGGGTGGATAACCGCATCAAAATAGGAATCCTGTTGGTCAATGTACCAATCGTTGGGATTTAAGGATGGGGAAACGGAGGCAGGGGACACCATCCTGAATTTTTGCTTATTGGTAAGATGTTCAATTTCCTTAAGTCTAGGAACCCCCTCTCATTTGGGGTGAAAATATCAGGAGTAGAACTGACTTCCCTATGGTGTAAAGGGCCCCCTCCCCTCCAAGAGCTAGAAGAAACTGCAGCTCTTGACGCAGGACAATTTTGTGAGGAGGACCCTGAAAAGGGAAAGGGGAGGATGCTGGGGGTGGGGCAAGAACTGGAATTGGATGGTGGATCCCAGTTCCATAAGTCTCTAGAACCCACTGATTAGTGGTTATGAAGTTCCAGGCAGCAGAGAAGTGGTACGACAGGTTTCCAAAGGGAGGGGATGGGTTGGGAAGATCCAGAATAACTGGCGCACTGCAGCCAAATTGGCTGCCTTGAGACTGATGGGTCGAACATATTCATGCCAAAGCAGAAGGCTTCCTTCGTGGAAATCTGTGCCACTTTCTGGAGGAGTCAGGTGGAATGGAGGGCTAACTATGGTGCTGTCGAGGCTTGCCTTGCCTCCTCTTGGGGGTTAGCTACTCACGTATGTAGCCAGGGTCCCGGGCGGGGCTGTACAGCCCATGCTGCGGCCCAGCTTGCTGTGGCTTTACTCCTGCTGTTCTTCCACTAATTAGATCAATGCTCCATCTGCTGCCCTCCCACCTCTGATTGCGGTGGAGACATACCCTTTGAGAAGGACTCTCAGATACTACATTTGTCCCTACCATGCCCTTCACCTAAACAGATGAGAAAGGCTCCACTTTTTATTCACAGAAAATTGTAATACATTTAATGGCAGAGGTGTGGGAAAAGAAGGAAGGATTGGATAGTGAGGCCACGCTGCAGCGGCTGCCCCGTCCCAGGGGGCTGGGCCTGGGTCCCCACTCCAGGTGTTGCAAGCTGGCCCATGTGGTTGCAGTGCCACCTCGCACTGGCAAATCCACCCCTCCGTGGACGGAGATGGGGGTGGATGGCCAGATTTGTTTGGCATTGAGACCTAACACGCTGGGTCGCAAAGCAATTCAGGTCTGACACATCCACCCCTCCATCTACAGCAGGGCGGGTGCATGAAACCTGTATGGTGCTGTGACCATGTGGGCCAGGTCGCAATGAGGGAGAGGCGTCGCCACTGTGTGGGTCATGGGTTCTATTCAAGTTCACGATTACCATGAGCACCACACCAAACTCACAGCCTGACAGAGGAGGCATCTCGTATGCCTGTCATTAACAGGCACGAATGCCTGGCAACCTTTAGAGACATATTAGATACGTGTGTAAATGGCCATTAGGGCCATTCTGCATTAGGTACGGTAGAGTTTGACAATAGCAATACAAGTGTACAAGACTTGGGAGGAGATGTGGTTAGATGATTAACAAAGAAAGCGAATGGTTCCTGTAGTCTGTAAATTGCAAGATCAAAAGGAAATATTAACACTGAGAAGAAACTTCGGTGCAATAATGTCATTGTATCTCTCTTTAAAGTTTGTGGTAAATTGTCTAAGAGGGGCAGTTTTTAAAACCTGGGGACTTATGCGTGACTAAGCTCGAACCAGAATTATTCACAAGGATTTCCTATAGAGGAGAACAAAGGAAACATTATCAAACCCAGACTAACGACTATGCTAACTCCGATTTACACAAGGACAAACTGCTGATAAGCCAGGAAAAGCAAGATTCGCTGCCAGCTCCGACGGAGGGGGTGGGTACAAAGACATTCAGGGTGCATGCGCCAGCCAGCCAGGTGCTGCTGGCTAAGAGTCTCGGGCCCAGTGCACTAGGCGTGCACACCCCATCGGTGAAATGTACATGCGCACAAGCATTTGCGGAACAAAGAGCTGCTCAGCCAACAGCCCCATACAGCTATTATAGCAAAACCCTCACGTTAGATAAGGGTTGGCTGGGGACCATGGTAAACTCAGACAGTTAAATAGCTGATCATACCTCTCTCTCTGCCTCCCTGGGCCAATCAAAGGTATGGCCTCACCCACCCTGTCTACCACACACCTGACTTCTTTCTCTTCTCCCTCCGTCCAAGAGAGCAGGTGAATGTACAGCAGCCACTGAAGTCGGTGGCGGCTGCCCTCTGCCATGAGACACGAAATGCAGTTAAGTCTCTTCCCACGGCTCCTGTGCATCACACCTGTATTATGTGGTGCCAGAAGAAGACAGAATCGTGGACAAAAATGGGGCAGATGAAGCCTGAATAGCTCAGTCGGGACAGGAACCCAGCAGAGAACTGGAGCTGGCAGTTGACATACTCCCAGCTGGAGTCAAGTGGCCTGGCACGAGTAGAGAAAGGGGGAAATCCTCCAAGCTGCTCTGGCCCAGAGGTGCTGGAGAACTACAATCCAGTCCCTTCCCTGGGATGCCTACAAATCATTACTCTCTGGCAGCGATTGGGCTCACAGCCATGTCTCACCTTCGTCTCCTCCCGGGTTGTTTATTCACCTGTTGCACGTTGTCTCAATCCTAGACTGTGAGCTCTCCAAAGCAAGGACTGTCTCTGTGCTACTTGTGTGTAGAGTGCCCCATACAATCCTTGACTGGGGTTTTTAGGCACTCCCACAATACAGACAATACATACATTAATTCATAAGAATAGTGGAGCTGCCAAAGTCCGGGTACTGGTCCCCCTGGGCCTGTCTGCACTGTGAAACTGACTGCACAGGTACAAGCCAAGGCTACGGCTGGGGGAGGGGGGAAGAGGAAGTGTCTTTTAACTTAGTTATAACACAGTTAACACGGGACCAAATTCACAGCTTGAACTAGGGGGGAGGGAGAGCTCAGTGGTTTGAGCATTGGCCTGCTAAACCCAGGGTTGTGAGCTCAATCCTTGAGGGAGTCATTTAGGGATCTGGGGCAAAAATTGGGGATTGGTCCTGCTTTGAGCAGGGGGTTGGACTAGATGACCTCCTGAGGTCCCTTCCAACCCTGAGATTCTATGATTCAAGCCTCAGCGCCCCCCCGCCCCCCACTTCACTCTACATACAAATCATCCTACCCCAGTACTTGGACCCAGGATCCACGGGGGCGGAGGGTCTGAGCCTGCGTGAAGCTGGGACCAAGGGTTCAAGCCCTATTGCTTTGCAGTGTAGAGGCAGCCCCACTGGACTGGGAGCCTGCCAAAAGTACCCCATGATCCCAGAGGTTGACTTTCTTTGCCCTCTGGACAGGCGAGTTTTCCCTCGCTGCACCATGAACTAAGGCCCACATCTGGGGAGGGCACAAGGAAGCCTGGCATATGGGTGATTGGACTTGGGCCTGCATACGTAGACACTGGAGCTGCAGGTGGTGACCCAGGATTCAACAGTTCCTAACCTGTGGTTACAAATGAGCGTAGACGCTCAAGCCCTAGGTTAACAGACCCAGGGTCTCCTAATTCAAGTTCTACTAACCCTGGGCTGTCATTGCTGTGCAGACATACACCAAATAGCCCTAAAAATGGATGATCCCCAGCCAGAGCAGCTGTGTTTTAACACCAGCAGCAGGACCTTGGTGTGGACAAGGCCAATAAGGACGCTGTGGATTTTCTATTTTATTCAAGCTGTTGCTTACCTGAGGCAGGTGGGAAGCTAGACAAGAGCCAATCAATCTGTAATAGTATCAGTAACTTGCACATTAATTCCCATCCTCTTTGTACTCCTCACTGACTTGTTAACAGAGACGTCCTCTCCTTCCAGGGCCTCACACCAGGGTGCAGTTATCAAGCCATCCGCTTCAGCAATGATAAGCGGTGCATTAAACACTAGTGCATTAAACCTCGGGGGAAGGTGACTACTGGGGAGGGAGAGGAATGAGGGACCACCAGTGTCTCTCTGGCATGTGTGTAGGGGTCGGAGGGTGCCTCTGTGTGTGTGGGGGGGGGTGTAAGGTGTGTGCATGTGTAGGGGTACCTCTGTGTGTGTGTGTAGGGGTCTGAGGGTGTGTGTGTGTATGTGTGTAGGGGGTGTAAGGTGTGTGTGCATGTGTAGGGGTGCTTGTGTGTGTGTGTGTAGGGGTCTGAGGGTGTGTGTGTTTGTGTGTGTAGGGGTCTGAGGGTGTGTGTGTGTGTGTGTGTAGGCGGTGTAAGGTGTGTGCATGTGTAGGGGTACCTCTGTGTGTGTGTGTGTAGGGGTCTGAGGGTGTGTGTGTGTGTGTAGGGGGTGTAAGGTGTGTGTGCATGTGTAGGGGTGCTTGTGTGTGTGTGTGTAGGGGTGCTTGTGTGTGTGTGTGTAGGGGTCTGAGGGTGTGTGTGTTTGTGTGTGTAGGGGTCTGAGGGTGTGTGTGTGTGTAGGGGGTGTAAGGTGTGTGCATGTGTAGGGGTGCCTCTGTGTGTGTGTAGGGGTCTGAGGGTGCCTCTGTGTGTGTGTGTAGGGGTGTACGGGTGCCAGTTGTGTGTCTGTGTGTAGGGATCTAAGGGTGCCTCTGTGTGTGTAGGGTGTTTTGGTATAAGGGTGCCCGTGTGCGTGTGTCTGTGTGTAGGGGTGTGAGAGTACCTTTGTGTGTGTGATGGTCTCTCCGTGCGGTGGGACCTGCTGAGGGCTCAGGGTGGCTGGGAGGTGGGCAACCAGCCCGCCCCCGGCTGTCCTTCAGACGTGCCAAACCCAGGGGGAAAAACACACACATTGGGCTTGGTTTTGGCTTGTGAGTTGCTTGCTGGCTAGGTTTTGGCTTGTAGCTTGTTGCTTTTTCTATTATCTGTTTGGACTGGCTCCTGGCAAGCCGGGGCCAGGGGAGGCGAGTGTCCCAGGCTGCACGGGGGGCTCCCAGCGCCGGCTTGGTTTGAAAGGGGCTCAGTGGGATGTTTGGAAGACAGCCGGGACGCTTCTCCTCCCGCTGAAAGCTCTGTCCAACCCCCGCCCGGCCGGCTCCCAGGACGGCGCAGGTGAAGCCCCGGACGCCTCCGAGCCGCCCCGGGGCGGAGCCAGGCGGGAACCCGGCCCACGGGCGCGGGGGGCCCGCTGCGGAGGCGTCGGCGCAGCGCCGGAGCCGCCGCCCTGCGCGCCTGGCGCTCCGCGGGGGCTGCAGGCTGCTTCCTCCGCCGGCCGGGCGCGGGACCGCAGTCCCAGCCCTCGCTCGCCGCCGCCGGAGAGCCGCTCCCCGCCGCGCCGCGCCGCTCGCCCCTGCGGAGCGCAGGTACCGGCTCCGCCGCGCCTTCCCTCGCCGTCCGCGGGTCGCCAGCCATCGGGGGGACCCCGGGCTCCAGCGCGGGGCAGGGGGGCTGTTAAGGGGGGCAGCGATCGGGTCGCTAAATAAGGCAGCGCCAGTGCTCCGGGGCTCTTTCCTTGTGCGCTGTTGGGCTAGGCTCTTGCATTTCCCCCCTGGAGCGGTGCGAGCGGTTGCACCGCTCACCTTGGGCGAGGAGGGGCTGGTTAATCCCTTAGGAAGAGGCAGGGATGGGCGTCAGGAATGCGTTTGCCTGGCAGAGGTGGGCAACGCTTGGCAAGGGGCGAGGGACTTTCCCTTTAAATCCCCAGGTGCCCGTCTGTACAATCACTGGCCCTCCCTTGATTTCGGCCAAGGGACCCTGCAACCAGCTGAAGATCTGTGGCTAGTGGACTGAGCCGCCGGCAGGAATCTCTCATTCCGGGGGCTGGCAGGGAAGGGGGGGGGGCTAAAGGGACCCACTTATTTGAGACGTGCCGCTGCAAAACTACTAAAGACGGGGCTTTCGTACCCATGGGTACTCATGTAAAATGGACAGGCTGGGGCCAGGTGTGTCTTTGATCCCTCAGGAAGGCCGTGAGTTTTAAGGCGCACCCAGCTAGGTGGGTGTGCGGGTATTTTTCAGCCTCTTGCTAATGAGGCAGCCTGCAGCGGGGTTTTGGTCAGAAACGTTTCGATGGCTCTGGGACTGGCAGGCTGCTGGTGAGCAACGCCGGAGATCACAGAGGATTCTTCGCTGGGTGTGTCTACTCTGCCCTCGGGGGCGCGCCTGGCTCAGGCTAGCTGCCTGCGTCCAAGCTGGCCCTATCCCCCTTGGTCAGAGTTCCCCGGGCTAGCCTGGAGCTGCAACGTCCACACCGTTCTCTTTAGCACACTAGCTCGAGTAAAGACTGCGTGCTCTGCTTTTCCAGTCAGCAGGAGCTCGACGATAAGGGGGTCAGTCTGGGGGGTAACTTCCTTTGAGGGTTCGTATTAAAAAATCCAGTCCCAGGGTGCATTACGATGTGCTGCAGGCGGCTCAGGTTAGATTGCAACGACAGTTCGGCGTGAGAGTGATTGCGTGTCTTTCCCCCCCGTGTCTGCTGGATCGGTCTGGCCAGCCCCGGGGACTAGGGAGCCCCCCAACTAAGGGTGGGGATGAATTCCATTGCCATTAAACAGCGCATCCTCCAACTGCCCCCCACACCTGCAGCTGCTCCCCACAGCTGAGCGAAAGGATCCTCGAAAACCTTCCCACAGCAGCAGCAGGGGAGGGCTCAGCTGTGTGAACAGCTGTTGGTCGGACCACAAGGCAGGCAGGTATGGATAAGCCCGGCCTGGGGGCTGTGAAGGCTCGTTGGGCTGGGCGGAAGCTTCATTCCAGCTAGGGCTGAGCGATCACTTTATCCACTGATCCAGCCATACAAGGTCTGACTGCAGAGGCTAGTTCAGGGGGTTTTTCAACCTTTTTTCATTTGCAGCCCCCTAAAAATTTTTGAGTGGAGGCACGGACTCCTTTGGAAATCTTAAACCACTGCCCTAGTCCCAGCAACTCAGTCTTGTCCCTTGCCGGAGCCCTTCCATCTCTTGTCCCTGTGACCCTATAGCCGGTTCACCTCCGCAGACATAGTCTTGTGGTGTTGGACCATGTTGAACCGCCTGGCGGTGCCAGCCCTGAAAAGAACTTCACTCTGAGGATTCACTGAACATCTGGGCTCACCCACCCCTGCGTTTTAACAAGGAGGGCTGCATCTGCCCCTGCTAGTACCACCTCAAGTGAGGTCTACCTCAGCCTTCCCTTGCAGAACGCTGACACCCCAGAGAACCCTTGTTGTCCCAAGGGATGCCTAGTGTGGATTTCAGATCATGTCAGCTCACTCCTGGTGGTTCCAGCTAGCAGTTAGGATTTGTCCAGAGCAACAAGTGCATGGATCTGCTGGTTGCTGATCTTCCAGCAGAAGCCACAAGAGACCAGTTAGAATCCTCTGCACTGTCTATGCGGCTCTGATCTGTATCGCTCGCACAAATCAGGCAGTGATGATAAATGTTACATATTTGATCGCCGTCCAAATCTTAATCCAGCAATTTGGAGGGAGGGGAGTGGGCAAAGGGTGGGGAGGGAGGAAATCGGAAAGCGACAGGTTTGTAAACAGCAGCAGTAGTGGTGGGAAAGGAGATCTCTGCTGGTGCTTTAAAGCCGTAACGGTGAGCGCAGTTCCCAAACCTTGAGGTAGCACGGATGTGTTTTTGATGGAGGCAGTTTTCCTAGCTGTGTGATAGCAGCCGTCCCTCTCAGTGAAAGAGCCCAGAGGGCTGATACAGGACTACTGAGTTCTGTTGAGACCACCAAGGGAACTAATTGGTGCCGGTATGGGTGGTGGTTTCATCATGTGGACACCTGCTCACGCGTAACCAGACCGAGACCCACCAACTCGTTTCCCAGCAGCTCCAAAGCAGCTGTTTCACGGCACCAACGTAGATGAAAGGCTCTGCCATCCCCTTTTTGAGGCTGGCATCTTAAAACCATGGTTTGGTGGAGGGAAAGGGTGCAAAAGGCATAACAATGAGAACGGGAAAGTCATGACACACAGTGCTGGAATGAATGCTAGGTTGTGTGTCATGGGAAGTGATGGGGAAAGCCAACTACAAACCCTTTATTTTAGAAGGGCTTACGGCTGTTTGTTAACAATTAACGAATAGGTCATGACCATTCACCACCCCCCTGCTGCACTGCCCAGGACCCGTGCTGACATCTGTGTAGGAGGCTGGTGAAGTGTGCGGGTGACAAAGCACTAACGCAGCCCAAGGAGTCGTCCCCCTGGCACAAGGCAGCCGTAAAGCCGGCCAGAGGAAGATCCCCCCATTGGAGGGGGATCCCACAGAGCCAGTGTAGCAACTCCTCTGCTACACCCATTCCTGGCTGTTGGCATAGGGAGTGTGGCTGGGAATAAGGTGGGTGGACAGAGCTTCTCAGGACCCCGCCGATCCCCAGCTTCCATAACAGGCCCTTGGAGTCGCCGGCAGCCAGTGTAAGCGACAGCAGGCATGAGACTGCTCTGATTGCTGAGGACTGGACCAGCACACAGGCGAGCAGCCCAGGATCAGGGGCCATCTCAAAGCCGTCTTTGCCTCCACCCCATCCCAGTGTGCACTGTCCATACCAGGGCTGAGATTGTGTGCCCAGAAGGTGAAGCCCAGTGGAGCTTGGGGACAAAGCTGGCTTTAAGACACTTCTGTGACCTCAGGATTTGGGGCTATGTCAGGGACTTAAATGACCTTCCAGGATAAACTAGAATACCACTGGGGGTGCTCCAATCCACAGCAGCCTCCCATGGGTGGCTCTGTAGTCCTGAATAGCCCAGAGTCTCACAGGGGATGTGCTAAGGACACATTCCCTCCTGCCTCCACCACGCCTCCCCAGGTCAGGTGGGGGTGCCCTGGTCTGTGAGAGGGGCACTCTGGGGTGGACTGGCAGGGGGTGCAGGTCATGACGGGGTGCACTGGTCTGTGTGAGTGGGGCACTCTGGGGTGGAATAGCAGGGGGTGCAGGTCAGGGTGAATTTTCTCCCTGCCCCTTGTAGCACATTTCCAACCTCTATACATTGCTGGGAATCTGTCCCTGGGTCCCAAGTTGAGATCAGGGCCCATGACTCATTGGAAAAAATCCCTAAGTGGCTTTGGTGACAGACACCCAGCCTCACCTGTTATGGATCCCAAGGGAAAACCAACCCCCCACCCTTCAACAAAATCCCAAGAATGTATGCCAAGCGCTGCCTTTCCCTTTCCAGGGGAGAGCACAAAGGCTTTTGTGAGGTCTGATGCATGGCCCCAGGTTGTGTGACTCACTCCATGCTCCGCGGGACTTGGCAGGTTACCGATTGCGCTTGAGTGTCACATGAGTTTATGCCATCCCCTAGGAATTCTGCATTCATTGAAATGCCACAAACATTCAGTCAGCCGTGATCAGACTACAAAGGAGTCTATAAAGCACAGTGAGGCTGCTTTACCCAGCCCAGGAACATTTCCAAGGTCTCTTTGTACACAATGCTGCCAGCTTTCTCAGGACTTCCAAAGTCACAGACACACATCTTTGGGTCTGATTCTGCATTCCCAATCCCTGCCTTTACCCCTGTATTGTGCCATAGACTTCCATGGCATTTTTCTTGATTGACATGCATTCAACTGAGAGCAGAATCTGCCTCCTCCTCATAAAAAGGTCTGAGACTCCCATGACATTGCCCTGTCTTTGCCACATCTATGACTCCCAGGATCAGAATAACGTGTCTTACGCCTAGCAGGAGGGGAGTGGCAAAAAAGGCCCAGCCAGGAGTCAGCACAGACAGAGGGGTGTAGGGCTTGTTCCATAATGAGTTTCATGCTTCCAAATTGTTGACCTATTCAGGCACTTACAGAGGGATTGTCTGCAGGGATCTGTTGGCATGGTGCTAATACTTAGCATCTCTCCTCCCAAGATCTCAAAGCCCTTTATGTTATCCCTATCTTATACATGACGGTATCTGAGGCACAGAGAGATTGACTTGTTGGGTGGCGTTCAGCAAAACACAATGACCAAGCTGGGAATAAGAAAAGAAGTACTTGTGGCACCTTAGAGACTCTAAGGTGCCACAAGTCCTCCTTTTCTTTTTGCGAATACAGACTAACACGGCTGCTACTCTGAAACCCGTCAAGCTGGGAATAGATCCCAGATTTCTGGACTCCCAGCACTAATCCCTGTACCATCCAGAACCTCTCTCTTTTTTGCTCTTTCCCACATGTTCACTGGCACCCATAGGTGAATGTCACTCCACAGCTATTATAACACTCAGTGGCTGCATTTATCTTGCACCTTGTATCCGGAGAGCCCCAAGCAGCCAACAAAGTGATTACAGTCTGTGTGTGCAGGAAAACATTGAGTACACACTTGTGTGCGTGTCTGGATCACTTTACCCCATCCTGCCGTCCCACCACGTCCCCCTACGGAAATGCACCACTAGAGAGGAGGGCAGCAGTTTAAAAGCATGCAGTGTCACTGTCTGGCACGGTTCATGCCGTGAGTGCCAGCCTCAGGGCCGACACCACAAACTGGTGGTATGTTCTGTAATTAGATTTCACCACCCCAGTAACAAATATGACCTCCTGGATCATGGTAACAGTCTGGCCATGGAATCAGACACAGTCCCCTTGGGCACTGCAGTTTGTCTTGCCAACCAGGCAAGCTGGGCTGTGTGATAAATGGTCACTTACTCAAAAGTCACAAAATATTCACTTTGCTCCCAGTCCCGAGAGACCAGTCACTTAGCCCAGGTCAGTTTGTACCTTAGATCTCACACTAAAGACCATGTCGGTAGCCAAGACTATAGTAAACTAACTAGGAAAAAGAAATGAGTTATTTACAGGTTAAAGCAGACACCATATAAGCACAGGTGAGCTACAGTCTGTGGTTCCAAAAGATGACAGAGGTAGTCATCTGTCCACTGAATGTCTTTTAGGGGTAACCCAGGTTGACCCTGGGGATCTCTGCTTTTGTTTCCTAGCTTCAGCCCAATGAGAGTTCAAACCTCAAAGAGATAACTGTTTCTTCTAATTTGTTAGTCTAAGGTGCCACAAGTACTCCTTTTATTTTTGTTTCTTCTTGTGAGCTTCTCTATATGCCCTTCCCCCAGAGCTCAAACCAATGGGATGAGAGCTCCTGCACGTAACTTCTTCATGGGTGGATGGGGCAATCAACAAAGTTTGTCCTACAATGGAACCATTTAGTCTTGATGGTCCTTCTCGATGGGCAGGGGGAACCACTCTTCCTGTCTAGGTTCGTGAGTTCAGACCAGGCACTTTTACAGTTATAAAGCAAAACTTATTACCTTATAGCACGGGACACAGACATTACAGGAAAGATTAATGCATGCCACAACTTAGTGTTTAATGTTTAGACTCATCTTTACAAATCTAACGCCTACCTTTGTACAATATTTGCTGCAAATATACAACCGTGGTTGCAACAATGATCTATACGGTCATAGGTTATGTCAGTAACGTCACAACGGGTGAGCTGGTCTGGTTTCCACCTATGAATTTGTAAATGCTCAGCTGAAACCTACAGCCTTGGCAAGAGCTGGCACCTGGTTTACCAGCATCATGCATGCATCAGCACTTCACATCTGTCCAGGATACGTGGAAGAGTATTGTAACCCATTGAAATCACAGGAGAATTTTAGGTAGAGAGAAGACACGAGCTGGAATGTGGACAGTCCACCAAGGCAAAGCATCATGGTATCTTTCACAACCATGAGTGACCCCGATGGGGACAGCATCTGCCCCCAATGCTATATTAGGTTCTCATTTCAACACTGAGCGTGAGAGTAGGGTGCCCTCTCAGCTGTGCTGCTCACAGCACCTGGGTTTTCCACTGAAGTCTCCTATTAAGGTGGGTAGCTGGACCCTCCTGTCTTATGAGATCTCTTGACAGCAGCACCCAAGTCTCAAAGCGAAGTGAGGACTGGTCACCTTCTGTTCCCTTTAATGCTATAGTGTTTTATGTCACAGGCATGCCTCTTGGTTCTTTCTCTGCCCTGCTGGTCAGACCATGGGCAGTCTAATCCTGTTGTCCAATTCTGAAAAGATAGCAGGAGAGTAGATGTCCAGCTGAGTGCTATGGTATGTCGAAGCAAGCTGAGCTCAGCAGGACAGGTCCATGTTTGGTGTGTAGGAAGCCAAAGGCAAGGGACATTGAGGGACTGACAATGCTGGTGCAGCCTCTAACCTCAGCGGATGGTTCTCAGAAATAGGATTGCAAAATGACAGGACAGTGTGGTGATCATTGCAAGACGCTGGCTGGCCTTGTGACATTATTTCCAGCTACCCAACTTCAGAGCCATGAGTAAGGCAGCGTCCGGTGGGGAGATGTACCAGTGGGTCAGCTCCCCGGGCCCAGTAGAAATATGCACCAATGTGATTGGTGCTTCCTCTTTAGTATCTTAGCAACATCTTGGCCATGGTCACTGTTGAATCCAACATTCAGCTCCTGACCCTGCAGTGCTGAAAAGGTTTCTACTGCTGCCTCTTAAACGCTTATCTGTTCACGTGGCCACAGCATCGCAGAGACACAGCTTGCATGTGTACTAAGCGTATGGGGTGAGGGGCTATTATTATTATTAGTGTAGCAA
This sequence comes from Natator depressus, assembly GCF_965152275.1. Lineage (NCBI taxonomy): Eukaryota > Metazoa > Chordata > Testudines > Cheloniidae > Natator > Natator depressus. The sequence continues at coordinate 6,999,600 of NC_134245.1, read as the reverse complement.
TTCTGAGAAGATACAAATGTGCTTCCAAACCACACGGCAAGCCCTGCGTATCTGCAGGGAGCAACTTCCTGCTCTGGCTCAGAGAAAAAACACTTCATGAATGAGAAGATGGAAGAGTCAAAGACGGAATAAGTAGGTTGTCCAGGCTTTCCCCAACTACTGTGTACTGCCTATTGAGTATCTAGGGAGGCAACATCACAAACCCTGACAATTAATTAGCGATACATTATTTATATTGTGGGAGAGCTTAGAGACCAGCACCCCATTGTGTAGGTCCTGTACATACACACAGTAAGAGACAGCTCCAGCCCAAAGAGCATACAATCTCAGACCAACGGAGGGTGGCCATATGATCATCCCCATTTCGCAGATGAGCCAGGAACTAGACCCTAGTCTATTGCCTTAACCTAACCTCCGGCAAGCCACAGGATCACTCCTCTGAAATAGCCATCGGTCTGGAAAGCTTGAGGGTGGGTGGCCACCAACCCTTCTCCTTTACAGTCCATTTATAGCTCTTGCAGAAGCTACAGGACCTTTCCGGTTCATTGAGCAAAATGCTGGAAGTTCCACATTCAAAGCAGGAGCAACCAGCGTTGCATTTTTAGCCAACCCAGCTAGAACACTTTAGAAAACGAGCAGTCTAAACCTTCAGCCCCCAGACAATATCTCTTACCACATATCTTCCTGAAAAGCCACAAATGTCGATAACCGTCTGTGCCGATAGTTCCCTCTTCCACTGTTCGCAGCTCACAAGGTGAGGTTAGCGCTCTGTTATTTCCTCACCCCGCTTTCTCATTCCGAGTCAGCTAATTTAGTGGCCCGAGCCAGCTCCCAGCAAAGTCAGAGGGGGTCTTCCCATTGACTGTAATGAGTTCAGCCCTCTGTGCAGCCATGTCTGTTCTTTTTTTCCTTTTCAGTAGAAGTCAGACTGTAGGACTGAGAGGTTCAGTTTGTATACCATTACCCATGATGCATCATGCTTGAGGTTTCTCTGAAGCCAATATTAGTGATATGGGGTATTTAATAAAAGACAGAGCTGGCTGAAGACTGAGAAAATGTTTGGCAAATCTTAGTTTCCATTCAGCTCAGCTGTAGGCAAATCCTTTAGTGATGGCAAATACACAATGCTTCGAAACCGGTCTGCATGATTCAGATGAATGAGTGTGCATTCACCCACTTGCAACTCAGACGGCCCGTTCTGCAGCTCGAATGCCAACATTATGAATAATGCGTGAGCTGCCATTTGTTCATTAGGGATGTTTTTGAGTTGTTTGCACATCCCAACCAGCTCTTAAAAGGAGAGGCAAAAATTCAGTAAGCAAAATCAGCAAAGAAAATTTGACCTGCTCTACTAGAGTGTTTTTATCTCAGACAAGAAGAAGCAATAGCGGGACTTGCCTCTCCCTTATTTACAGGGTAAGCTGGGCTCTCAGAGGGCTTCAAAGTCGAGTGAATGTATCTCCCCAGCCCTCTAATGGGGGCAGGTCAGCAGATATTATCCCCATTTTACAGATAGGGAAATTGAGGCAAAGAATGTTGACATTTTTCCAAAAGCAGGGAACAGAACCCAGGTCTTCTCACTACCAGTCATGCACTTAAGATATAAGACCATCCGTCTCCTTCGTAAGGAAAAAAGATCAAATAGCAAGTAAAACACAGCTTCCAACAAAATCGCTAACCCCAAGCATTTAAACAGTATGAGATTTTTTTAAAATGCTGCATTCTTTTTATTTGCCTCCCGGTTTTTGAGCCTTTTGCATTCATGTTTCTGAGCTTTTCTCCGTCACCACCAGGGCTCAACACTTACATTCTATGTAGTCTCATGTAGTAAGCCTTACTCCAGGAGCTGGGGCTTTAAGAAAATTCCTTAGTATCACAAGTCTCATGATACCAATCATGACAGCTGGTAACATGGTGCCAACGTCCTGCTAACTGTTGTGTGCCCAGCTCTTGGGTGTAAGTCCAATTTCACTGACACCAGTTTTATATTCTGTTGGCTCCTATTCTCATTCCGGATTTATACTGGAATTAGTGAAGTCAGAATCAGGCCCACTTTGTTTCTGGTAGCTGGCACCTTGCATTTGCTGCAGCTAGCTTTAGGCTGGAGCTTTACAGAGAACCAGCCATCTAGGACCCTTCCTCATGCTGAGTAGTCCCATTCTGCATACCGATTTCAGGTACCCCATGCAAAAGGCTGTATATTTAGAGTCAAAGTGGGCTCAGGGTGATGCACAGACCCTGGGCTGGATGTCTCTTGGTGAGAGTTAGGGGGCAGAATCAGGAGCCTTGCACAAGTGACATCTGCCTCCGCCTGACCCCAGGATCCTACCCCATTACACGGCTGCTTTTGCAGCGCAGGGCTTCTGCCATCGGGGCAGGAAGGGAGGTGCTCCATCTGAGTCTGCATCCCCTCTGATTACTTAATGCCCCTGAGATCCATCTGTACTCTGTTTGTGACTAAGCAGGAACTTTTATGTGCTATTGTTCTCCATCCAGCCCATTGAAGTAACTGAATAGCAGGCCTTGAGGTGGGTTCTAAATATACCACAAGGCTCGTTCCTAGCTGCAGCCTGGGGGAGATAAGGCTGTTTGTGCTGCCAGGGAGGAGGAGGAAGAGGCTGCGGGTTGGTGTCTCAGGATACAAGGATACAGAAAACGGCCCAGTTTGGCCTTGCGGAGCCTGTGGGGAGGAAGGATCTGCCTGGCCCTGGGAGATAGTGATGGGCTTGGGTGGGTTGTCAGATCTCAGGCTGATTAGAGGCTGGGCGTCTGTGGTGAATTTCTAAGAACAAAAAAGCTCCAAGGAGAGGGGAGTGCCAACGGTCTGGTGTTCCCATGCGAGAACGCACAGCCCACCATCTGCCTAATGTCTGTCTAGCTAATGCCGGCCTGTGCATGCAGCTGGTGCATCGGGGCCTTGTGACTACACTGAACCAAAGGGAGAGCCCAGCCCAGGCCGAGGGAGAGCCTGGCACAGGGGGGCCAGGCTCAGGGGCAGCAGGGGCCAGACAACCTTAAGCCTGGTCTCCACGAGCAAACCTCGGGCCTGCGGTAAACCTCCCCCACGCCCCACCAGGCTCAGAGGCCGGAGCCTTGGCAAGACACCTGAGCTGTCTGCTGCTCTCGGCAGAGCTCTGTGAGGCCCAATGCTGGGCCTGCTTTTTGCTAGCACGGATACGTCATCCGAGAGCAGCAACCCCCCCCCCCCCCCGACAACTCTAGGGCACAGCGAGGGGCGAGTCAGACCTGGGGAGCCGCGAGCTGGGGCACAGCCCAGTCCTAGGACAGCAGCCAGGCCTGTTATTAATCTGTATTCCCATAGTGCCTAGGAGTCAGGGCCCAGCACCTGTCGAGCAGCGAGGGAAGAGCCTAGCCCTAGAGAGCAGCAAGGGCGGGGGGAAGGAGAGCCCAACGCCAGCCAGCTGTGGACAGCAGCGATATGAGAAGAGCTCAGCAGCTGCCTGACAGCCTGAGAGAGCTGCTGGGGGATGACTCACCGTCCCACAAAATGTGGGACGGTTTTCTGTGTTTGCTGATGTCCCCTGGGTTCTGGGCTGAGGGCTGTCACCACCGCTGTGATGCTCAGCGCCTCTCCTCTGCTGTTCCACATGCCTGCCCTGGTCCCCTATTGCCCTGCACACCATGTCCTCCTTTGCAAAGGGGCTGTGAATCACTTCCATTCCCACCTGGGAGCCTTTTGGAGCCCTGTTGTGTTGGCATGAGCAATTGCACGAGGTGCAGGGTGATGCCCTAGCCTGCTGAGATGTGCGGCGGCACCATCTGGGACTCCCCTGGGTCAGAGGGATCCCAGCCCTGTTTCAGAGGCCTACACTCCAGCCAAGCAAGCAAAATCTTGGTGCCTCTGTCCCCTCTGAGCTTTCAGGCTCTCCCTGGTACGGAAGCCCAGAGCCACCCCACAAAAGCCCAGCACTATCTGTTCTTGGGGAGCCCTGCAGGTCAGCATCCAGGTGGCCTGAGAGGTGCTGCTGGGTGAGCAGCACCCTGTGGACCTGATTCGTCATTGCCCCGGGGGCCCCTTTGTGCCAAGGGGCTGCTGGGCAGGCCCAAGGACCCCCCTTGCACAGAGCCCCTCAAGGTTCACGGAGGTGTGGGCAGGGAGAGGGATGGTCAGGCCATTGCCATGCCTAGCATGTCTGCACCCATCCAAAGCCCCATGGAGCAGGGCCAAACCAGCCCCTGGACAGAGGAGGTGCAAGCACAGGATGGCTCTGCCCCGGGTATGGAACAGCCCCTGGAGAGAAACTGGGCTAGGAGAGAATGTATGACACAGAGGGCAAGAGAGCGGAAGCAGAGGAGAGCCAGCCAGTCCATTTCTTTGGAAAGCGGAGGTGGGATTTGCAAGCCCAGCCGCCAAGAGCCAGGCATTCAGGGGGCTGCCAATCCAGAGCTGTTCCCACAATGCCCAAGCCTTGTCACAGGGCAGCCTTGGCACCCCTACTGCTGGTGTCAGCAGCCTTTCAATTTCAGTACCTAGAGCCCCAGCCCAGCATGCATGGTAGAGAGTGCACCGCCCCCTCCGTGCAGAGATGTCATGCCCCATCTCCAGTAGGTATGAGGGGAACAAAGCGCAGCCCCCTGCATTGGCTCAGTGGGCCAAGACCCCTGCTGGGATCTGGCACCAAGCAGCTGCCGCAGTGACAAATGGCCCCGTGCAGAAGCAGGGAGTCTGCTTATTTCCTTGAGTGCGCGTCACAGGGGCCTGTATCTGCCTTCCCGGGGGTTTTACGTTTTGGCCATTGTTCAGAGCAAGAAACTCTGTTCTGGGTGTCGCGCTGCTTCTGGGCAGGGAGTGCAGCCCTCGCGGAGGGAAATACCAGCTGCCCCATGGGGAATTTAGCTTTCAGTCAAATATTCTGTAATTAACATTTGTAGATAAGTCAATAAAACCTCAACCGACCAATGACACATTTCCTAGGGGGTGGCAGGGGGCCAGGTGAACGCAGTGTTGGATGAAGCCAAACCCCCTGACAACCCCATCCAGGATTGGGATCCCGCTGCAAGGTATCCTGCTAGGACATAACTACATCAATACAGGCCAGCCGTGGACACACACCCCGGCAATGCACCATCAGCCTGTCCCAGCGCAACCGTCTGCTGGTCTCCAATCCAAAATGCAGAGATGGGCTTGACTGACCCACGCACGAGAGCTTGGATTGTCCTGCTGGTACACTGGCTTTAGTGTGAAGCAGGAGAAAGTCAGGCTCCACCTGCATGGGGACTGGAGGTCTCCTTGTGAAGAAAAAGGCCCTGAGGAACCAGAGAGAAGTGCCAACCTAGGGAGTGGAACACAGGGTGAGAGCCTCCTCTGAGAGCACCAAAGGTCTGGCTGCCCCTCCCTGCAGCACCTCTATTCCAGGATGACCAGTTCTGGCAGGATGCAGGCTGCCTCCGAAAACACCGTGGTGTATCCTTCCCCATCTGTCTTGTGACTATGGGCCTGCGTGGGAAAAGCTCCCCAGGGAAAGCAAAGCAACACAAATCCACCGCTGTCTTGCCACTGCCCTGGAACAAGATCCATTTCCCACCCAGTCCCATGTGGTGGTTTTTCAGTCATCCGGCAGAGGTGAGCGGAGTCCAGGTGGCAGAAGAGAAGGGTTTGGAGACGGCATGAAGGACTCAGTCTGTGCTCACAGGGCAAAGAGTGCGAACCTGGAGCACCCCTGTAAGTAGTTACTTAAATAAGGAATGAATGTAGTTTAAAAAGAAAGGAGCCCTCTCTGGATATGAGCGAGCATGAAGTACACGAAACAAGGAAAAGCTAAAGGTCAACGCCTGTGTCCCCGGTGAATCAGATTTGATTGGTGCCTCAAAAAAGGAGAGGAGACTGGGGTGGCAAAGGCACCCTCAGGGGAAATGCACCCCGTTCCCAGGGACTGAAAGCCACCTGTGCTTCCCACAGAGAATCTCCACTTGGGGCAGCACCAGAGCTCAGCATGCATATTCTCCAGGTTTTATTTATTATACAGAGCTGAGGGCTGCCCTGTGCTCTTCAGCCTGGCACCGACCGGCAGGGGAGCCCAGCCCTGCCCTTTGCTCATCATTCTGGCAGGGAGCGAGGGCTAGGAGCTGCCAAGCAGGGGCTAATGTCAGGCCCTGCCTTCAAGCAGCTTTGTCCTGGAGCACAGCTTGGCAGTGCCTTGTGTACCCTCTGCCCCCCTCCAACAAACAACCCCATCCTGACCATTCTGGAGTCAGCCCAGTGGGCTTCGGAGGGGATCACCCGGATCTCTGCTGACATACGGGGCCTCGAGGGGCGGGGAAGAGAAGCTGTGAAATGGACGGGTCTCTGAGCCACAGCTCATTGTTGGGGCATTGCACTGCAGAACAACATCGCACCCACCACAGGGTGTGCTTCAGAGCCAGCCTCCCCATGCTTCACACCCAGGCCACAACGCCAGCAAGGACCAGAAATCACCAGTTTGCTGAGGCCTGGGATGTGGCTACAAACTACAACACTCCCAGCCCTGCTGCAGAGCTTGAACTGCTTGAGTCCAAACCACATAGACATACAAAGCACCAGCCATGCACTAAGGGCCACTTGTGGTTACCTCCCCGCAGCTGGGGCCCTGCCCATCCTTAGTTACACCTCACAGCCCTCACTAATTACCATCTGTAGCAAACTGTGTAATCTGCACCTTCAAGAGGAGGAAAGAGAGGACAATGAGTCCCATAACTGCTCTGCGTAGTCACCAACCACCCCCTTCACAAAGCCAAGCGCCGGAGCCTGGAAGTCCTGGATCGACCAGGAAACCAAATCTCCTGGATACCACTGCCAGGGCTGAGCATATCGTGACAGCACTCCTGTAACACCGCCACAGCACCTCCTGCTGGTTACCTTGGGAATTAGCTCATCCCAGCCTCGGAGCTCCTCCTGCTGGCCAGTGTTTCCCTACCGGTACCTGCTTCCTTTCCTTCTCCACCACCGTAGTTCAGGTCCCGCATCCCGCCCGGCCCGCGATGCCCCTTCTCTTGGGTACTCCCCTGCAGCAGTGCCCCCACACTCAGGGTCCTCCCCTCCCTGGGGAACCCCTATCCCCTAAGACCACCTCATCTCAGTGACCCACTGCCAGTCTTCATCTAGCCCCTTCCCTCAGGGGCAAACTGCGGTCTGAAGTGGTCACTCATCATCAGCCAGGGGGTTGGACCTGCTGCCTCTTCCTCCCCTGGCTGCTTCCCCACAGCCCGAGGACCTCCTCCAGCCCTGACAGCAAGGCCTCTGCCTGGGGGCTTGCCAGGCTGGAGCTTCCCCAGCTCCTCCTGCGCTTCCCCAGCACTGTGCTGGCTAAAGTATCTTTTTCTCCTTCAGACAGCCAGGTCCATCTCCCTCCGCAACTGGAGAGAGAGAGACTGCCTGCCTTCTGGCCCTGCAGCCCTTTTATAGGGCCCAGCCTTTTCTGATTGGCTCTCCGTCCCAGCCCTCTCCAAGGGCTGACTTTAAACTCTTTCAGGGCTGGAGCGGGGTGACTGTCCTGCTACAGCTCCCCACTCCTGGATAACATCATGCATCTCTGGCTATAGCTGATTCCCTTGCAAAGAATCATAGATATGAAGATTCCAGAGTAGCAGCCGTGTTAGTCTGTATTCGCAAAAAGAAAAGGAGGACTTGTGGCACCTTAGAGACTAACCAATTTATTTGAGCATAAGCTTTCATGAGCTACAGCTCACTTCATATGAAGGGCAGGCAGGGACCTTGAGTGGTTCTCAAGTTCAGCTCCCTGCACTGAGGCAGAACCAAGTCGTGAGGTCTTGCAACACACAGCTTTATGGGAAAGCAATGTCAGCACAGCCCGGGTTCAAGAGAGGGTGGGAAACCGCAGCCCCCACTCTGGCTTCTTTTCCCAACATGGCTTCATTCGGTGAGCAGCACAAGTGCCTCAGAAACAGGCCAGGATGAAGCTGATACAGGGTGCACCAGCGTGTGGAGAAAGGGGAAATGGTGACCGTGCATCCAGGCTGTATCCCTCCCCAGCTTCAGGGTGTGCTGCCTGACACCTGGGCGCTGCAGTGACCCCTGAGAGGGCAGCGTGTGAGGGCTCCTGGCTCGATGCATTTCCTGAGAGCAGAAACAGCGGCGAGGAAAATACCTGGGGCAGCGAATGGCGCGCCGGGGAGACCTGCAGTCAGGTCTAGAACTCGCCAGGCTCCTAGCAAGAAATCAGCTCTGGGGCTGGAGACCAGAGAAGAGGAACGAAACAGACAAGAGGCTGGGGCCCTGACAGCCAGCTGCGCCACGCCAAGGGCCACGTAAGGGGTGGTTTTCAAAAGCCCACAGACTTGGCCTGACTCTGCTCCCGCTGAAGCCAATGGTCAGACTCCCATTGACTCCAGAAACAACTCTAAGAGAAAGGGTGAGGGTGGTGTTGAATCTTTAGCAAAATCTTCCTTTCTCCCAAACGTTAATTAGTCATTAGAATTAAATAGGCCTCAACAACTACAAAGCATTTTAAACTGCCTAACTACAACTTCTGGCCCCTTAACTTTCAGCCTCTTGTGTCATCATTTTACTAGTTTTCCAGCCACCATAGGCCACGTCTACTGTCATAACCATACAGCTAAGGGTAACCTAGAATTCCTCCTTACCTGTAAGGAGTTAAGAAGCTCAGATAACCTGGTTGGCACCTGACCAAAAGGACCAATGGGGAAAGAAGATACTTTCAAATCTGGGGGAAGGCTTTGTTTGTGCTCTTTGTTTTGTGTTCTCTGGGGAAGCAGAGAAGCATCAGGTCAGAAAACTCCTTCTAAAATCATGCTAAAATGAATCTCAATATTGCAAAAAGAGTAAGTAAATAAAGCAAGGTGCGTTAGATTATCTTTTGTTTTTAGCTTGTGAATTTTCCCTGTGCTAAGAGGGAGGTTTATCCCTGTTTTTTGTAACTTTAAAGTTTTGCTTAGAGGGGAATCCTCTGTGTTTTGAATCTGATTACCCTGTAAAGTTACCTTCCATCCTGATTTTACAGAGGTGCTTCTTTTACTTTTTTTTCTTTATTATAAAGTTCTGTTTTTAAGAATCTGATTGGGGTTTTTAGTGTCCTAAGAACCCAAAGGTCTGGTCTGTGTTCATCTGGTTTACCTATTTGGTTGGTAGATTATTCTCAAGCCTCCCCAGGAAAGGGGGTGAAGGGGTTTGGGGGTATATTTTAGGGAAACAGGAACTCCAAGTGGTCCTTTTCCTGAATCTTTGTCTAACTCACTTGGTGGTGGCAGCAGTACCCATCCAAGGACAAGGAAGGATTTGTGCCTTGGGGAAGTTTTAACCGAAGCTGGTAGAAATAAGCTTAGGGGGTCTTTCACGCGGGTCCCCACATCTGTACCCTAGAGTTCACAGTGGGAAGGGAACCCTGACATCTACCCTGGGGGAAATTTTGCACTTTTCCCTCGTTGCTAGAACCAGTCTGTCTGCACTAGATGTTAGCAATTTTGGGAGTCCTAGTGTAAATGACCACCCAGGAGACAGGATGAAAGACTGTGGGTATGTCTACATAGCAAAGAAAAACTCGCAGCTGGCCCGTGCCAGCCAACTCGGGATTGCGGGGCTCCGACTGCAGGACTGTGTCACTGCTGTGTAGATTTCTAGGCTCGAGCTGGAGCCTGAGCTATGGGATCCTCCCACCCTGCAGGGTCCTGGAGCCAGGGCTCCAGCAAAGAAACAGCCCCCCAGCCTGAGCCCCGCAAGCCTGAGTCTGCTGGCCCAGCCCAGCTGGGGGGGTTTCACTGCTGTGTAGGCCTACCCGGACAGGCAAACATATATCACCCAGGGAGGGAGAGGGAAATTGAGAGAGAGAAGATAGAGGGATGGGCTGATTATTAGGTGAGAGGGCTGGATCGGGTCCGGAGATGTAGAGTCGATGGAAAGGAGTGAAGACTGGGCGTAGGCTGGAAGGGAGGATGTGAGAGAAGAGGAGGACAGAGAAGATTGACAAAGGGGGACGCAGAAAGAAGGAGGGAATGTGAGAGGAATGGAGAGAAGGAAATGGGCTTAATTCAGAGTGGAACAGAGCCTCCCCCAGGAGGCGGGCAGGCCAGCATTCCCTCATCAGACGCTACTTCAGAGCAGCTGTCAGGCCCTGTTGTCTCATTCCCTGGCCTGTCTGCCAGCTCCTTGGCTCACATGGTGCCAGACAGCATTGGGCAAAGCGAAGCTCACGCTGCGAGCCAGAGTTTCCGAAGAGCAGCTGCGCAGGGGCTCCAGTCACTTTGCTCTGCCGTGCTGATCAATACCCTAGTTTGTGGTGTGGTTAGACAATGAAACTGCTCTAAAAATGAACACGCAGGGCCGTGCAGCCTGGAGGTGGGACTGTGGCTGCTGCAGGTGGAGGTAGCATACAGGCAGGAAGCACCCACTCTGGCCTTCAAGCTAAGAGTGCTGGCCCATTGATGTAGCTGGGCTGGTGTAAGGAGGCATGTGGCACTGTTGGCACCTCCTGCTCGCATCTGAAGCTGTGAAGACCACTCCTCCTAGCACTGCATACTACCATCCCCTGGCGCGCTGTTTGCATAGCAGCTGTGACAGATAGGGCTCATAAACTAAGCTTGATCTGTGTTTGCATTGGAAACCTCCAGCCTCAGTTCTCACAGTGGGTTCTTCTGATCTTATTCAAATTGGGAACAGAACCACGAGCTGTGCAGTTGGCCACGCTAGCAAAAACAGGGGCTGCTGAGCTGTCTGTCCCTGAAGCTGAAGTCACTAAGGGATGGCCAAGAGCATGTCTCATGACTTCCCCTACTTGGAGTTTTCTCTCTGGCCTAACCAACCTCTGTTCCTCTTCCCTTTATTCCCCCTTATCGTTATGCTGGATCCATGCTAACACACTGCAGCCACAGCACAATTGACTCAGACAGAAACCAGTACCTGAGCGCTGGGGTTAAAACCCAAAGACTCAGTTCCCATGAGCGCAGGCAGCTCTCACACTTGGAGTAACAGCAGGTCCGTGCTGCCTGCCAGAGGGCTGCCGGGCTCTGTGCAGAGCAGAGCGCATAGGGGCTGGCGATCGTAGGGGCTGGCGATCGTAGGGGCTGGCTATCGGGCTTTGGAAAGCTAGCGGCTGCATCCCACACTCAGAGAATCCGCCGAGGTTTAAAATCCTGACTCAAGGGAGGTTTTTCCGTTGATTTCACTGACGCCAGGATTTCATCCAGAGAGTCTGATTCTGATTTCACTTTCAGGGGCTTTCCCCCAGTTTAATTTAGCTGATCCCAAGGGAGTTTTTACTGATTTACACCTGTGTATGCAAGATCAGAATCACCCCCAGACGTTGTAACGGCAATAAAGAAAAATACACATATGGTCTTGCCCCAGAGTTTTATACTAGTTCTGCAGCTGCACCTGGAAAGGTGTAACCATGGAAGTGTGGGCTGGTATCCTGGGAAAGGAGCAGGTAACAAAGACACCCCAACTTTCCCATGCAGGCAGGAGGGGGGCAAGGAATGAGCTGACATTTGAGGGGTGGGGGTGGGGAGAGTTTTGACCAGACTATTCAATTCTGGAAGCAGAAAATGGAATGTGGCGAGAGAGATTGTGCAGACAAGCTAGTACTGTGGGCAGGCCCTGTCTCTGTACATGCAAGTACAGTACCTGGCACAGCAGGGCCCGGATTCCTGAGTGGGGCTGTTAGGACTACGGCAATATAAATAATGAACAAAAGCTGTCACTTCCTTTGAGGGGGCCACGAACCCCGGCCCACACACCCAGCTGAGTTGGTGTGTTGTATGTTTCTCCTCTGGCGTCCTGCTTCTCACTGTTCTCTTTCTCTCTCCCCCCGCACTCACCCCCTTGTGGGTGACACACCCACAGCGTTGCATATTTCAGTGTGTTAGAACGTAAATGAGCTGGTGTTGGCTGGTTTTATTATCTGAGAGCAGTAGCGTGGGAAAGGCTGATATGCAAGTGCAAAGAACTCGCTCTGAAATCCTCCAGCACTGGAGAAGCAGTAGAGTGGAGGAAGAAATCACAACCCTCGAAAGGGCCAACAGACTCCCTCTGCACTCACAAGTGATTGGTCAGCTAGTCCTGCTGGAAAGTTTGGTTAGTTGCTTTAGTTGCTGTGAAGGTGCTGGGTTGACAACCCTTGAGACTGGAGTCCTCCCTTGTAGCCACAGAACAGGTACAAGGAGGGCAGTAGTGAGCTTCCCTCTTGCTCTCCCACCAGTCTCCATGGCTTCGCTGCTGAGAGAGCCTCCACGGGAACACCGCTTATGGGAGAATGGGAATCACCGCACTGGATCAGATCAGTGATTCAACAAGGAACCTAAGAGCAGACCAGTGGAGAAGCCAGTCCAATACCCTGTCTCTGGGTATGTCTGTCCTGCAATAGGAGGTGTGAATGCAGCTCCTACAGACAGACTCTCATACGCACGCTAGCATGGCTAAAAACAGCAATGGAGATGCAGCAGCGTGGGCCGTACAAGCACACCGGGGACCCTGGTTTCCTACTCACGTTGCTGAAACCCACGGTTCTAGTCTTCCGTTTTTAGCCATGATAGCGTGCATGTATCTGCTGGAGCTGCCATCGCTGCTTCGATTTCATGGTAGACTTCTCCTCTGACAACGGCCAGTCCCACTTACTTCAGAGAAAGGTGCCAAAAACCCGCTATTAGAAAACTGTGGACTAACCTGCCGAGAGGGGCAGTTACTGTCAGTTGTAGCGCTGGGTTTTGGGGTGGGGACACCTGTCCTTTAAGAGCTGGATCCAGACCAGTAGCTCTTTTTGCACATGTCCCTGAACAGCTGTCAGAACATTCTGTTCTTTCCTTGTGCTTGATTTCACCTCGTTATAATTTCAGCAGCGCCGCGAATCAAAACGGGAGGAAGGAAAATTAGGAGCGAGCCAGGAATCGGATGTAATGCTGTAAAATGGTTATAGAAAAACAGCTGGGGCAGATATGCTGGCTGTAGAAGTAGGGGTTGAACTAGAGCAGGGTTTCTCACCCTGTGAGGCACGACCCAAGATTGGGTCGCTAGGATGTATCAAAAGTTTGTGGGGCTGGCTGGGCTCAATTCCCCACTCTGGACATAGTGACCTGGTGCATGGGGTCTTGGTGCCACTCCAGTTTGCCCCAGCCACCCCTCCATCATGACGACACTGGGACAGCTGGGCCAAATTGGAGTGAGTGGTGCTGCAACCCCAGCCACCAGGTCACAACTCCACTTACACAATTATGGCCCCGCCAGGCCAAACCTGAGCAGCACTGCGACCCCAGAGGTCACAACACCCAGAGCGGGGAGCTGAGCCCAGGCAGCCCTGGGGGCCAAGAGCTGGGTGGGAGTGGCTGGTGTCACATTCTCTGATAAATGCTTGCACTCCAGTGTACCCCCAGCCTGCAGGACCTCCCAATGTACCACTCCCCCACAGCCAAACCACCCCTCCTGGTCCCCAGCTGTTCTCCCACCACATCCCAGCCCCTTCTGCCCCGGATGCAGGGGAGGAAGAGGACACTGAGTCACGACAGGCCATCAAGGTTTACAGATGGGTCCTGAACCCAAGAAGGTTGAGAACCACTGAGCTAGAGTATGGATATTGCAACATGATCATTTGTTTCTACTGCTACTATAAATCCTAGGACGGACATGAGGGAAGGTTACACGTGATGGGCCCCCTGCCTGCTGGGCTTGCATGGGCAGACAGCGGACGCTGACCCATGTGCACACTGAATTCTCAAGATTCCTAGAGGTTAAATCCAGAAGGGACCATTACATCAGCTAGTCTGACTTCCTGTCTAGCACAGGTCAGATAATTTCTCTGAGCTACCCCTGTATCAAGTCCAGCAACTTGTGATTGGTTAAGCACATCTTCCAGAAAGGCAGCTAGTCCGGACTTGAAAACATCAAGAAATGGCAAATTCACCACTTCCATTGGTGGTTTATTCCAGTGGTTAGTCACCCTCACTGTAGAGACATGCACTTTACTTCTGATTTGAATTAGTTTGGCTTTAACCTCCAGGCAGCCATTGGTTCTTGCTCTGCCTTTCTCTGCTAGCTAAGAGAGCCCTTTGTTACTCAGTATATTCTCTTCATGAAGGTACTTAGACACCGTAATTGAGTCACCTCTCAGTCTTCTTGTTGAGAAGATGACTAGACTGGACTCCAAGCCTCTCTTAGGCATTTTCTCCAGCGCTCTCTTTTTTGTGACCCCTCCACTTTTTTCCAATATCCTGTTTAAAATGTTGCCCCCAGAACTGTACACAGTATTCCAGTATCTACCTCACCTCTTGTTCATATACCCAAGGCCTGCATTAGCCCCTATAGCCACAGCATTGCACCAGGAGCTCATGTCAGTACAGTTCCATAGGTGTGGCCTCTATGCTTTGTTCCCAGATGCAGGACCTTGCATGTGGTTGCATAAAGTGCATTTTGTTTGAATTGGCCCAGCCTACCAAGCAATCTAGATTGCTACGTATGACTGCCCTGTTCTCATAATTTTTTTTAACCACTTCACCAATTTTTCCATCATCTGCAAATTTTAATCAGCAGTGATTTTATATTTATTTCCAGGTCATTGATAAGATGGGATTAAGCCAAAAACATGATACTGAAGATCCGGCCTGTATTTATTCTCTCTATGGAAAGCTAACAGCGATAACCTCACCCTTGTCTCACAAAGACAAATTCCATGGTACTGATTCTTCTCTTCCTAACACCAGTGTAGATGAGGACTAACTCCACTGAAACGTATGGTGTTACCAGTTTTACTTCGGCGTCTCCATTGACTTCAGAAGAGTTACGCCTCACGTACGCTGGTCCGGGAAGAATCAGGTCCCATGACTTCCGTTTAGTTCAGAGGGATTGATGGGCTCAGCATTGAGATACCTAGACCATCTAATCTCTAGTACCCTGATTTTCATTTGCACTCAGATCTTCTCTCTACTAAAAAGGGTCACGTTTGAACTCATAAGACATACTGGCAAAAGGCTCGTTCTGTCCGTATAGCTTATCCCAGTTCCCCAGGTGAAATAAGCAAGAAGAATTTTTTGCTGGTATAGCTGCACTTTTTCTAGTGCTTTTGCTGGCATAAAAAAACCCCCACACCACTGCGCAAGGTTATTACAAGCAGAATATTCTCCTGTAGACCAGGCCTCAGCCCCTTTACCCCACTCTCGTCGTTTAATGGGTCCTTAAAGTTGGTGTTGGTGTAGATGTAACGTGACTGCCAGGGTGGTGTATAAATGAGAATCAAGCCCTTGGTCACCGATTCGCAATGCAGCCCAGGTCAGTCGGGGTCAGCAGTTGTTACCAGCTGGTGTCCACTTGGTGGCCAATGTGAAATGAATTGGGCAGCCCTGGCGCAGTTCCAGTGGGTTTGCTACCGGACTGGCAGACTTTTCAGAAGAGATGACAAGGGTTGACTGGACGCTGCGGACCACGCTACCCCCCTTGCCCGTGGGGTAGTCCTGGTGATTCAGCAACGAGGCACCTGTTCTGCAATAAACTGAGGACTAGACCCCCCCCCCCCCGGGGCTCTCAGTCCAGCACTTCCTATTAGCACTAACAAACGGAGCATTGTCTAAGTGCAGCAGAAATATTCCCTCGCTCTCCGTGTCCTCTGCATCGGCCGTGCTGGTGGTGATGCACCGAGTCTCTCACTTTTTCCTCCCTTGATACAGTTGGTGTCGCTGAACCCAAAGTGGCTGATCACATATGGCCAGCTCCTCAGCTGGGGTAAATCAGCATAGTTCCACTGCTTTCAGCAGTGCTCCGACTTACAGCAGCAGAGGGGTGTCATGGGTCATTCCCAAAGGCTGTAAAGAGAGAAAATAAAACCCAAGAGAAAATAAATCTAAATGTGACTGGACATCACACTGGCTTCTGTTTGGTTTTGTTACTATTAACTCTGTTTAAAATAGGGGAATTCAAGAGTCTTACAGTGCTGGAGCACCTCTCATGGCATTGTCATCATACGCTATCCCAGAGCAGCCCCTTCTGCTGCGGTCACCCATTTTGTGTGGGAGGGTACTTGACCGTCCAGCCAGGTCCCTCTGGAGCTTCACCCTTTCTGGTTCATCAGTGTCCTAAATAATGCCCTTCACCCGTACTAAGACGCAGGCAGCAAACCAAGAAATCTGGGGTCTTACTTCAGTTCCAGTCTCTTCACCAAGTAACCTCAAACAAAACCACCACCAGCTTGCTCCTGCTGCTACGGGTTTGAGATTCCACGATCTATTCCGATTCCCCTTTGTCCTCCACCCTATTGTCAGGGCACCAACCCACAGGGCCATTTCTCCCGTGTCGTGTCTCACTCCCTAGGAACCCACCGCAGATGCTAATCTTGGCTCCTTCAGCTTGTTCCTCTCTTCTTTCCCTTATGTCTGGATACTTCTTCAGCCTCTCCGTGCAGGAGAAAATTTCCACCCTCTGTCTCCCCTGGGCCTTCTCCTCAGGAGAAGAGGATGCAGAATCATCACCTTCTACGGCTCTGAACTCCTTCCTGTATAGAAACCATCCAGCTCCTTCCCAGCTGGGTCTGATCCTGAATTGAGCCTGACACACCCTCCAGGTGCAACTAGGTGGGCTAATTAGGATCTCTGGCTCCCCTTAACCCTTTGTGAGCCTATGTGGGGTTTATACACCCCAACGCTGGGCAATATTTTAAATGAAACAGGCAGAGGAATTTTGTTTAATAGTTATTTTAAAAGCTCCCTGCTTTGGATTCCTGGGAGGGAATGGGAGAGCAGCGAATCACAGGGCTAATCCAGCCTCCAAGGATCAGCATCTCTTTCATTTCCCTCCCTCTATGAAACTGTTCCACTGGCCCCATAAAATTTCACTTGGCTATAGCAACCCATCACTCCCCCAGTGCAGTGGTGGGCAACCTGTGGACCGCACTGCTTCCCGCAGCGCCCGTTGGCCGGGAATGGTGAACCATGGCCACTGGGAGCTGTGGGCGGCCGTGCCTGCGGACAGTCGATGTAAACAAACTGTCTTGCGGCCCGCCAGCAGATTACCCTGATGGGCCACGGGTTGCTCACCACTGCCCGAGTGGCAGATGACAATAGAACAGTTGTGTCTAGCCTTCTTGCATGGATAGAGCTACCATTTTTTCTTCTCTCTGGTACTCACAGGAACACAATTCCTGGCATTTGCAGGTGTCCCACACCTAGTGCAGGTGCTCAACTCAGCCCATGCTGATGCAGAAAGAACTGCAGGCTTTTCAGTCTGTTCCAGGCCCTGAGCTGTGAAAAATTCCTGCAGTTCTCTAGACAAACTCACTCTGCCATTGTGTGCTTCTGTCCCTCAGGGTCAAAGTCTATCACTGAGGAACATCAAGAGCTGGGAAAGCCGCCCACGATGGATTGCCTCCTTCTGGCTCTGCTTCTCCTGTTGCAAGGTAATATGCTCCCTGGTTATTTCCTCACCTCTACACTGGTCTATATGGCTTACAACAGCCGAGGTGGCAGGGATGTAGCATTATCAACCTTCTCCCCACCGCCAGTGCCAGGATAGTACCCGTTAGGAGGAAGCAGTCGTGCCAGTATGGATGGAGTGAGGAGGGGGCAGGAGGTACAGAGCGACTTTCCCTGTAATTAAGTTTCCTGAAAGACAGAGAGACCGTCATTCCAAGATGGAATTCCCCTCTCCTTCCAGGACAGGCTAGAGGCATGTAGATGAATTAGGGCAGGAACAAGACTGGATGGACATGGAGAATGCGTTATTATCGTCTATGTTCCTCTTGTCTGATCAGCTCACCCGGGTGAAGTTAGAGTCCATTCAGAGGAAGGATGGGCCGGGCCTGAGCCTCAGGAGAGCTGGGTTCACAAGCTTGCTCTGCAAACACCTCCCTGGGTGACCATGGGCAGTCACTTAGTCTCTCTGGGCCTCACTTCCCCATCCATACCATGGGGATAACAGGCCTGCCCTGCCTCACAGGGGAGTGTGTGGCTGAAGACATGAAAGACTGGGAGGCACTCAGACTCTATGTTAATGGGTTCTTACATGGCTCCCAAGATTTTCAGAGGAGGAGCTCTCTCTGTCTCTTGTAGACATGCAGCACCTATCACAATGGAGCCCCTGAGCCCTCCTGTGATCCATGTAATAAATAGTAGACAGCTGTGTTGTGTGGGGTCACCAAGGAGATGAGTAACCTGGGGAACTCCTGGCGTATGGAGCCCCTCAGGCTGAGCTACACCTTACCGGGCGGGTTTTGTGTAACGCAGGGGTCAACGGAAGCAGCCGCCATGCCGAAGATTTCCGATTCTGTGGCGAAAGAAGGCAAACGAAGAAAAGCCGTATCATTTATCAGATGCGGCCAGAGAACATCATCACCATCGAGAACAGCGCTGAGACGCTGAAAATAGCTGCGCCGTTCCCAAAGCTTGACAACTACACGTTACCAGACAACTTGGGAAGCTACCGCTTCTGCCTCTACTGGTACCAGAGGGACAGGACTTTCAACCTCACGTACGGCAGAAACAACTACACGCTGAGTGCCGAGGCCAACCCTTCCTTCAACTTTTCAAACCCAAGCGCACCGCAGAATAAAAGTGGGGTCCCTGTGCTTTCCAACGTGTCCTACGCCTACGGCAAAGGCCTGCGGAACACCTCCCTCGGCAGCGCTGCTGTTTACTTCTTCTCCGTCCGTGGTACAGTTGAATCAACACGTTAAATGGGTTAGAGAGCTTGCAGCGGGACCACCGCAGCCTCTGAGCATGTTCAGTCTTGGAAGCTAAGCGGGGCTGGCTCTGTCTGCCCACCCGTGGATGGGAAGGTTCTGGGGAAACCGCTGAGGCACCATTAGGAGGTAGAGCAGGGCAGCTGGCTTCTCCACCAGTCGCTAATTCCATCGTTTTTCAAAAACGGCCACTAGTTTTGGGTTCCTCATTTTTTGGGCAGCCACATGCAGCGCTCTGGGGCCGATTTCCCCACGGTGTCGAAATCCCACCTCTCCCACTGACGAGAACCGGAGTTGTGGGTTCTCAGCACCTCTGGAAATCCAGCCCAAAGTTTCTCTGCGTAAGCGCGCAAAATAAGTGACCACTTTTGAAGAAGTAGCTGCAAAGGTCCTGCATTTCACCGGATAATCCCTCATCTAGTCACAATGTCCCACCTTTAATGGTCATTTGTGCTGCCTTCAGCAGTGCCGGGGTCCTCAGGTCACAGCTGTATGGGGGGCCTTATAGGGATCCATCATGACACCAGCAACACTCCATCCTTTAGAACATCTGCACGGTTGGAGACCACGGAGATCAAGATGGAGCTCTGGGTGCTAGGACCTGCAGTGTCCATGGCTGCACATGGGTACTGGAGTGGCCTCCGCTGCATTCTGGTTAGAGACATGTAGAGTAAGAGGCGGGAGAGCAGGAGCGTGCATGCTCGAGATTGCACCTTGAGGTTCTCGGCCTGTGCAGATAGGAATGACATGAGTTTGCACCTATGCTGGAGCTGCTGTAACCTAATGGCCTGCCAGACAATGGGGCAAAGCTATTGTCAAAGTATCCATTACCTGCTATTACCCTCAGCTAGCCCATTCCTTACAATTTGGTGCAGCCAGTTGGCTGTTCAGGAGCCCTCTGCAAACTTCAGCAAGCCCATCTCCTGTGCAGCTGAAGTCCAGAGGAATGAGACAGGCAAGAAATGCACCACCATGGGCTGTCTCCCCTCTCATGAGTCCTGGTGGATGCAAGAGGCTTAGGGATCACCTCATGTGAATTCTTCCTTTTGCATGGCTAGCCCCTGCGACTCGGCTCAAAAGGCCAGGTTTGTAAAGGTATTTAGGCACCAGAAGATGCCGAGAGGGGCTTTTGAGAATCCGCTGAGGTGCTTAATAACTTTGAAAGTCTGGCCCCAAATGCCTTAAGCCGTACCCGTGCTCTGCTTGGCCATTCAGACCTACCCAGGCATAGCCATTGCAAACACCCCGCGTCTGGCTTGCCACTCACTCATTCTGATGTAAATCAGGAGTGGCTCCATTGAATTCAGACCAGTCCTCATCAGACCCATGATTGCCAATCAATTAATAATGCAGTCGCCTAAGAACACAGTATAAAGCACTCGCTGCCGGGGGGAGGGATGCTACAGAAACCAGCATTGTCCCCTCTTCACAGAATTAATCACCACATTCTCTTTTCTTTCCACATCGACTGCTGAAGACATCAGCAAGGTGCATGAGATTGAAGAACAATTAAGGAATTTATCAAACTTCATGAAGAATCCCAATAAACCCACTGGAAGACGGACCAGTGCCAGAGCACCATATGAGTGAGTACAGTATACAAACTATGTCCATCTCCTCCTCTCCCAGATCAGGCGCTTGCCATCACTGTCTGTACAGCCTCACATACCCGAGGATCCATCTGTGGGGAGCTATGGTTTTCGGGAGAGGTAGGTCAGATGTAAGGCCTCTCAACCGCAGCAGTGGGTCCTCAAAACTCTCCTTCTGTCACTTGCTGATGGTACAGCCCCTGCTTTGAGGCTCTCTTCCCTCCTACCCTCTCTAGATCCATGCTCTGTTCCTTCTTCCCCAAAAGGAAACTTCTGCATTTGGAATTGGTCCTGGGACAGGTGGTGTTTGAAGGGGAGAGCGAGACTTTTGGGACGAGTACAGTGCGTGCAACTGTTTTGAAGATAGGACCCAGCAAAGCCTCTCAGGATCTGCCCTTCATGTCTGAATTGGAGGTGAGTGCAGGTGTGCCAGGGGTCCAGGCTCTTTTTCCCCATAGTCACAAAGTCATGACAATAGAGTTCAAGGCCAGAAGGGACCACCAGATCATCTAGTCTGACCTCCTGTACAGTATAGGCCACCAACACCCACGCACTAAACCCAACAACTGGAACAAGACCCAAGTATTACAGCCTAAAGGAGACTAGCCTATTGTGTGCGACAGGCAGAGAACAGCAGGGACCGAGGTGCACGAATGCCTGGGGACAGTGGGGAAATGATGAAGAGAGAGACCCTCAAATGATCCTGGCAAGCGACCTGCGCCCCATGCTGCAGAGGAAGGTGAAAAACTCTCCAGGTCACTGCCCATCTGAGCTGGGGGACAGTTCCTCCTCAAAGCCCCGTATGGCAGCGATCAGTTAGACCCTGAGCATGTGAGCAAGAACCAGCCAACCCAGCACCCAAGAGAGAGGACGCTCAGGATCACCTCAGCTCACCGGCCACCCCCATTCAATGTCCCACCTCCATCCCTGAGGCTTCAGAGGAAGGAGACAAAAAAAAAAATGACCTGGTGGCAAGGGGAACCTTCCCTCCCTGATGCCTGCCACTGACCAGCTGAAGCCCTGAAGCATGAGGGCTTCAGCTTTATTTTACATAAGAACAGACAGTACAGGTTCCATGCCAGCCATCCCTTCCCCCAGATCCAGGGGGTGTCTGTTCCCTACGGGTCTCTTACCTGAAAGTCATGCCCTGCTTCTGGGCTTCCCACAGGAGTCGATCTGCTGCTTGCAGCTCTTCCTGATGGCTCAATACCCAGCTGGCCTGTCTGCTGGCTTCTGTAATCGCCTCATCCCGAGCTGATCAGTCACAGGCTGGGTCCTGCTCCTCTTAATGGCCCAGCCCTCCGGTGACAGATTGAAATGAGCTGCAGGGCCTAGAGCAGGGACCCCAGACCAACCGGCGCGTTTGCAGAACCTCTTGATGCACTTGGCATGTTTCCAGGTTGTGCCTTGTTCTCCGTGGAATCTTTCCAGGTCATGGTCCTGGGTTGGTCTTTGCAGCATTACGGTTTGCAACGTAGAGGGGACCTGACTCCTTCCCATAACCAGGGTAACCTGGGACGTGTCTGGTTACAGCGTGTAGTTAAAGGGATGCCCTCACCCCGAACAAATCAGACTTCTGTTCTTTGTACCGATTGCAAGGGAAATCTCCTTGTCGCTCTGGTTTCACTTTCTTACCTTGGCGCCTTAGTCAGCACTTGGTGGAGTCCCAGGCTCTGACTAGTCGCACTTCCCGTCTCCTGAGGGTGATCAGAGGAGCCCCCTGCCCTCACTCCCCAGGAGAGCTCGCTGGCAGGCTCGCGCCCTTGCGAGGGCAGCCAGGAGGGAACCTCCTTTCCTTGAGACTCCTGCATGGGGAGCCTGGCTCCGCCCTGCTGGCATGAGGCTGGGGAACAGCGGGAGGCGGGGTAGGCAGAGGACCCCGCCTTTCGAGCCCAGGGAGGAGCGTCGAGGGGGTGAGGCTTCATCTCAGTGCTGCTGCTGAAGAGAGGGAGCAGCCAACCCGGCAAAACTACTGGAATAGAAACGTTCTTAACTCGAGTTGCTGGCGTCCCTTTAATACCCAGCCCGGTGCCGTCCACACTAGAAACCAGAGCAGTGATGCATATGGGTTCCTGGCCTGGGCTAGACGGCAGTCGGATCCTCAGCTGGGGTAAATCAGCCTAGCTCTGTTGATGCCGATTTACCCCAGTGGATGTTCTGTTGCGTGTGTAGCCAGAGCCCGAGGCTTTCCCTAGCGTCCTCCCCGAACTCGCCGCATCCTCCGGCCACTCTTCAAGGGCTCTGCTGGGCTTTGTTTTGCAGGTGGGCAGAGAGGTCCATGGGTTTGCAGTGAATCTGCCGAGGATCCTCTTTGCACAGGCGAAGGGCAGGAAGAAGAACACTGAGAGTCGAGTGCTCCTGATGGATATCAACAGCCAGGCCCTTTTCCAGGTAACGACCGGCTCAGGGATGGGAATGAATTTGGTGCGCGGGTGTAGTAAGCGAGGGGCTAATAGTGCTGGGCAGCGCTGGGCCAAGTTTGGTTGGGAGCAGCTGCTATGAATGCTGAGGATATGTGCTGCCCACAACTCTGCCAGGGCCGCTTGAGAGCATCCCCGCTGCCGGTCCTGCCCTGCTCCCTCGGTCTGCCAAACATCGTGAAACCTGGCCTGCCGTGCAACCTCCCGCTCAGCCAAGTTTGGGCTGGCACCCAGCTCTGACCCCCGACCCACAGCACCCCCTGCTATGCCAGCCTGGCCCCCTGCCCATGCCCCTTCCCCCCCGACTCACAGCACCCCCTGCTATGCCAGCCCTGCCAATGCCCCTTCCCCCCGACCCACAGCACCCGCTGCTTTGCCAGCCCTGCCAATGCCCCTCCCCCCCCGACTCACAGCACCCCCTGCTATGCCAGCCCTGACCCCATGCCCAGCCCTGCCAATCCCCCTCCACCCCAACTCACAGCACCCCCTGCTATGCCAGCCCTGCCAGTGCCCCTCTCCCCGACTCTCAGCACCCCCTGCTCTCCCAGCCCAGAGGCTCCCCTGAGCTGATGCTGCCTATCTGAACTGTACCCAGCGGCCCAATGTCCTGTGTGAACAGATTGAGTAGGATGAGACCCCAGAGGTTATTTTTGCTATGTGCCTTTAGCCAAGCTCCCATTTCCAGAGGAGCCAGGCCGGCGTACTCACAGTCCCCTCCCCACCCCCACCCCCCACTGGGAAACGCTGCGGACCCATCATAGACACGCACTGGGACAGTGCTAGGAGGGTCCCAAAATTCAGGTTCCTGCCAAAGCTCTGCCCGTTGTGATCTCCCTTTGTGCCTAGCGACTGCAGCTCAAACCAGTCCCTGGCTGGGCTCCGGAAGAAATGCCCCCCGCCCCCGGCAGGGTATTGTACAGCTAGGGGCAGTATGGAAGGTGGCACCTTCCCCTGAAGTATCGGACTGCAGCTCCTCTCAGCATCAAGACACCGGAGCAGCTGGACCATTGGCGGTTGTGATCTGGCCTTTGCCACGGTACATAGGAGGCCACCTGGTGCCCTGATGCCCTCCCGCAGAGGACTGTGACAGCGACAAGGCACAACCTGAGGAAAGGCTGCGCCGGCTCCTGTCACTTGTGTGCGCAGACCCTCTTTGGGTTTGTATTGTCTGCTGAGGAAGGAGACAAGGAAGCTCTCTGGCTCGGAGATCTCCAGGGGTTTTATAGCAGCGTGGTGTCCGGCAGCTGTCACTCTCCCATGCTGGCATCACGGTCTTTCCATCTCTTTCAGGACCAGAACGGCAGCAGGGTGCTCGGTGAAAAGGTGATTGGCATCACCGTGGGGAACACCCCCATATCAGGCCTCCCCCAGGATGTGGTCCTCAAATTCTTTCATGACCAGCTACCGGTAGGTGTGAGAAACAGCCTCATTCAAATCAGTCTGTCCAGACCGGGGAGGAGGGGGCGGAAGCTGGGACTTCCGCCAGCTCAGCTTCTGCCTCGTCTCTGTCGACCCATCCTCTCTAGGGGATGCCCTTCCAAAAAACGTAACTCAGGACAACTAGCCACTTCCAGGCGATCACCTCCAGAGAGACGACACAACCGGTGTCCTTGATCTTTCCCTGTTGCTGGGAGCAGCCTCCCTGTTGAAAAAAGGAGGTGACACCCTGGAGTGCTGGGGAGAGGATGATCTTTGTTTCCTGGCTCCAGTCACGTGACAAGGGACAGAGTTTCTTTTCTCCTCCTGCCCCATCTTTCCCTTGTTCTGCCCCTCAGCCAAACTTGCCTGCCCCGTGAATAACCCAGAGAGGCTCCTGCATCACCACCCATGTTCTTGTCCTTTCAGAGGAACGTGACTCCACGGTGCGTGTTCTGGGACGTGGACTCCAGCCGTGAGTATCTCAGAGAGAGCAGGCTGTTTTGCAGGGCCCTGGGTCTCCCCCAGGTCACTTACACCTGTGCAGTGGGGGAGTGCAGTGCTACCCTCCCGATTTGACAGCACCTTTATGCTGGCTTTGCACAGGTGTGAGGACTCAAGGTGCGGGGTAGGTGGGAACCAGACCCCTAGGCTAGCTGCCCAAGGAAGGGACTGAGCATCAGTCACTTTACAACCTGACACATGGGACTGGATTGTCCTTGATATTTTAACTCTTGTAGAGACAAACTCTTGGCCACGTCCAACTCCCACTGGAGTGGATGAAAAGACTCCCGTTTACGATGGACCATGGCCCAGCGCATGGTCAGTGGCTGGATGCACATTCATCCCTTTTCCGTCAGTGGAAGCTGATCAGTTTTCACTCTGTCCTTCTCCAATCTGTGTCACTCATCCCAGCTCCCTGTGACTTCTCCTTTTCAGCCTCAACGGGGCTTGCTTTGACTGCCTCCCCTCATCTGTAAATCCTGCCATTCCTCTAATGCCAGGGATACAGCCCCTAGATCTCTGTGCATGGCTAGATCTCAGGCGGTTCCCCCACGGATATCCCAAAGAATCTGTCCCAGGCCCTGCTCCCCACGCAGATATGGGTGGGGGTGATTTCGGGTGCTAGGAGTCCCCAGTATAGCAGTGCTGCCATGTGGTCTGTAAGGAAGTCACTGGGCCCCATTGCAAAGCACTCTCTCATTCTCTCACCTGCTTGCAGACACTGTGGGTCAAAGACTTTCTGTGAACATTGACTTGGGCTGAGTGTGTGAAACCTCCCACCCGCAACAGGAAACTCTGCTTTTCTCTTTGCAGATGGCCACGGCAGCTGGAAAAGTGATGGCTGTGAAACAGAGACGGGTAATAACCAGACGGTCTGCCGTTGCAACCACCTCACCTATTTTGCTGTGCTGATGGTGGGTACCAGCTCCCACTCGAGCTCTCTGCATCCTCACTGCATGGTCTCTGTGGTGATGGGTAAAGCTCTCAGCTCTTGCCCAGCGTGGCCCTAACACCTCCCCTGTCCTCTCCATTCTCAGATGTCCTCTCCGGGGATAGATTACATCCACAAGAAGTACCTGACGATTATCACCTACATTGGCTGCATTATCTCAGCTGTGGCTTCCCTCTTCACCATCATCTTCTTCTGCTGCTCCAGGTACAGTACTATGGTTCGGGGCAGGGGATTAGCTAGCAGCCTGTAACTCGTGCTCATGCTGACCAGTTTGCTACCCCATGCAGGCAGCATCCCCCTCGGCTGCCATTACACACAGATTGGCCAAGGTTTTTCTAAAGGGACTTGTGATTCTGAGGGTCCACCATGAGACACCTGAAAGGGGCCTGATATTCAGGAAGTGCTGAGCACCCCGCCCCCCACCTAGAAACCAGACCCCTTTATAAGGTCTCCAGATGGGCCCCCAGAACTACCTGTCATTTTTAATAATCTTGACCGCCATCTTGGTCTTTAGCACTAATGCAGCGAGCGTGGGCATGCACAGATCTTTAGCAGTGTGTTAACAAGGGGCTGACGCAGACTACAAGAGGCTTCCTTTGAGAAATTAGGCTGTATGCAATGGCCAAACCTGTCGCCTACACACATGGTTCAAAGGCCAGATGAGATGTAGCTTCCCAGTGGAACAAGGGGACCAGGATCGCTCACCTATTGCAGTTACCGGTGGCTCAGTAAGTTCACCCATCTCAGCCATCAGCTGGCTATGGCCATGTGGAATAGGCACTGGGCTCACGATCTCCTGTTGTTAAGACAAAGATCTCCTGTGTGTCTCCGGTTAGTGTGAGCTGCTTGAATCAAAGCACTGGGACCCCATCGTGGGCTTTTGTGGGTGCTGGGTCTGGGACTCCCAGACACGATCAGGAGTGAAATCTCTTCCTCTCCCTTTCCCAGGAGGAAGCACAGAGACGGCACCGTAAACATCTACATTCACATGAACCTGCTGGGGGCCATCTTCCTGCTGGATGTGAGCTTCCTCATCACTGAGCACTTGGCCTCCATCGGCAGCGAGGCAGCCTGCAAAGCCGGTGGCATGTTCCTGCACCTATCTCTGCTGTGCTGCCTGACCTGGATGGGCATTGAGGGCTACAATCTCTACAGGCTGGTGGTGGAGGTCTTCAACACCTACGTGGAGCACTTCATTCTCAAGCTCTGCGCGGTGGGCTGGGGTGAGTACGAAAGGAGGCCCAGATGGCCCTGAGAACTCCAGGCCTCTGCGCCCCTAGAAGGCTTTCTTCTCTCAAGGATAAGAGGATGATTTGCTCACCGCCCATAAGTACCGACACGTGGAAGAGATTTCTGAGGGCAGAGGCTGTTTAATCTAGCAGGCAAAGGCATAAGACAAACCAATGTCTGGAAACTAAAGCTAGAGAAATTCAGGCTAGAGATCAGTCCCCTCACTGTTCAGAATTGTGCCTAACGCATTGGCGGCAATGGTATCTCCATCACTAAGGCTTTTAAGTCAAGACTGGCTGTCTCCATAAAAAATACACGGTCACTCAAACACCAGCTATGGGTAGGAGGCACTGGGTGAACTTCTCTGGCCAGTGCTGTGCAGCAGGTCACACTTGATGATCACAAAAAGAACAGGAGGACTTGTGGCACCTTAGAGACTAACAAATTTATTAGAGCATAAGCTTTCGTGAGCTACAGCTCACTTCATTGGATGCATAGAATGGAACATATAGTAAGAGATTTTAATTACACACACACACACACACACACACACAGTGACAAAGCTCTGTCCTTGCCTCCGTGGGTCCCGCGTTTCCTGGCGGATTTCACTAGCCTCAGAGGCTCACTGTGACCCTCCACGTAACCCTTCTTTCCTCTAGAGACAAGGGTCACAGTCTACTGAGCCATTTTCATCATAAGCCAGCAAGGGAGGTGAGGAGAAGTTATCCTTCCTTGCACAGTCTCTGTTGTCTCCCAGTCTTAGTGATTAATCAGGGGGCAAAGGTTGGGGGGGGGGGGGAAAGAGCCCGGACCCACCCTCTACTCCGGGCTCCAGCCCAGGGACCCTAATAGTATCAGCTATGGTAGCTGACCTTTTAGAAACATGACATGTACAATTCCCTGGGCTACTTCCCCCACAGCCGCCCTCACTTCCTCAAGCTCCACTTCACCCTTACCTCAGGGCCTCCTTCCTTGTGCCTGATATGGTGTGTACTGCTCAGTCTCTCCAACAGCGCAACTTCCTCCCACAGCTCCTGACATGCACACTCCCCTGACTGACTGGGAGGCTTTTAACTAGTTTCAGCTAGCCCCTGATTGGCTTCAGGTGTCCCAATCAACCTAGCATTCTCCCTGCCTTCTGGAGAGTTCTTAATTGGCCCCAGGTGTCTTAATTGACCTGGAGCAGCTCAGGGATTTGTTTAGCTTGGAGCTAATATATCTATCTCCCACTACTTTTCTATAGCCATCTAGCCTTGTCCCGTCACAACACACATACAGATAAGTTGGAAGTTACCATACAAACTGTGAGAGGCTAATTAGTTAAGATGAGCTATTATCAGCAGGAGAAAAAAACTTTTGTAGTGATAATCAAGATGGCCCATTTAGACAGTTGACAAGAAGGTGTGAGGATACTTAACATGGGGAAATAGATTCAATATGTGTAATGACCCAGCAACTCCCAGTCTCTCTTCACACTCAAGTTAACGGTATCTAGTTTGCATATTAATTAATTCAAGCTCAGCAGTTTCTCACTGGAGTCTGTTTTTGAAGCTTTTCTGTTGCAAAATTGCCACCCTAGATACCATTAACTTGGATTTGAATCGAGACTGGGAGTTCCATTCTATGCATCCGATGAAGTGAGCTGTAGCTCACGAAAGCTTATGCTCAGATAAATTTGTTGGTCTCTAAGGTGCCACAAGTCCTCCTGTTCCTTTTGCAGATACAGACTAACACGGCTGCTGCTCTGAAACCTGTCATAGATGATCACAGTGGTCCCTTCTGGCCTCAACACCAATGAACCTATGAGCAGTGTGGACATGAGGACCCAAAGCTGTACCCAACCATCCCTGTTCAATGCACTGTCCTCAGTCCACCGCTAGGGTGACAAAGGGTATGGGAGAACAACATGGTCAATTCCTTAGGAGTAGAAAGGATGAGCTCCTTTTTCAGGGACCTGCAAAGAGAGGAATTGGGGCTAGGGAAACTACCTAATGCTGTTCTCTGCATCCAGGGCTTCCCATCTTTATCGTGGGTGTGATCTTCCTGGCGGATCAGACAAATTATGGACCATTCCACATTGAAGTATTTGAATCCCTTGAGAAATCCACCAATGCAACCATGTGAGTAATTGGAATGGCGTCACCATGTTCCTGGTTACACCATGGCTAGCAGTGCCTCCTCCCATGAGTCAGTTTCACACGGCGTGGACCCTGGAGCATACCAACAGATTACATCCCCTCTGCTGGGGTTTTCCTGAAACCTTTTCTTCCTCCCGCCTCTCAGTCCATCCAGATCCCCAGCTGGCATAAATCAGCAAAGCTCTCGTGACTTCAGTGGAGCTGTGCAGCTTTACATCAGCTGGGAGACCGGCCTCCATGTTTAACTCTGGGCTGGAGGCCGAATGTGCCAGTGGGTCCCCCCGAGCTCTCCGATCAGACCTTCAGCCCCTTTTTACCTAGAGGATTACGGACCTGAACTATCTGCCTTTCTTCTCCCTCCAGATGCTGGATCACAGCCCCCCTGATCCATAACATAGTCAACCTGGGCATCTTCAACCTGGTGTTCCTCTTCAACATGGTGATGCTGGGAGCCATGGTGTGGGAGATCCGCAGGCAGAGGAAGAGAGGCCACAAGCTTAAGCACACCCTGGTGCTCCTGGGGCTGAGCCTCGTGCTGGGCATCCCCTGGGCACTGGCGTTCTTCTCCTTTTCCTCGGGATCGTTCCAGCTCGTCGTCGTCTACCTCTTCACCATCATCAACACTTTGCAAGGTGAGCACGCAGGGCCGGGCGCACTCTCCCCATCTCGCCCTCTCCCGGCGACGTGCCGTCACCCCGGGCGAGTTTCGGGGGTAAATGGCGCAGGCGTCTGGAGTCTCTCTGAGGAGCAGCTGATGAGGCTCTGACACAACCCTGTGCCCTATTCCTCACCATGGGGGAGAGGCTCCCCTCCGTACTAGAGCGTGCCTCGCTGTGTGTAGGGATCTCTCCTGCAGGGCCCTGGGATTTTCTGTGCGATAGCACCCAGTGGCCACACGAGGGTGCCACCAGCTAAGGCTCGAGACAGTGCTCTGCTACGTTGGTACAGTGATGGATCCGAGACCCCGTTAGCTCAGTTCATCTGCCGTATAGTTAAAGGACAGGAGTGATGGGATGCTCAGGCAGGGGGCCAGCCTCCCCCTGCAGTCAGGTGACCCATTGTCCTGCTCTCTGCATTGCCCCTGCCCAGTGAGCGCTCACCCATTTCTCCCTTCTCTCGCAGGCTTCCTCATCTTCCTCTGGTACTGGACAATGGTGCTGCAGGTCAGAAAGTTGAATTCCTACCCCTCACCAAAAAGCTCTGACAGCACCATGTTGCCGTTCAGCACCAGCCGCAACAGCGCAGACTGAATCTCCTGCTTTCTCTGGTCACAGCTGGGACGGTCTCTGCCCTGTGAGTCAAGAACCAGGCGTCACACTCCCAGAGGGGAGGTGGAGGCATCGCATTTGTCTGGTGCTTCTGCTTTGCTACACGTGGCCATGTATAATCACAAGAAATGTAGAGAAATTCACACACGTACACCCAGACACTCTGAACCGGGAGCTGCCGGCATGGAGTCTGTTGTTCGCTAAGACCACGGCAGCAGCTCGGTTTCTCTCTGCACATTCCCTTCTGGATCTCTCGGGTCCAGCCCTGCCTGGTTCCCAGCTGCATTAAACACCAGTCTTGTAGCACATGCATACCCCTGGGCTCCCAGGTAGATCACCCCTTCAGTATAAACGTCACTGGAAAAGACAGAGTGTTATAAGCCAGCAAGGGCTGCAGCCTTCTCTGATGGGGGATCACGGACCTAGTCTGTTTCACGCTCCTGTTACATCTCTATCCACATCACAGCCTAGAGGAAGAGCAGGGAAGAGCCTGGTATCCACCTCTCCCAGGGCGTCAGTCACATCAGGCAGCTGCCAAGTGAAACTACAAGGGCAGAGGAGAGATTGGGCAACGGTAAAGGTTTCATTTTCTTCAGAATGCAGGACAGGCCCATGAGCATCTCTGGCGGGTCCAGACTGGATCAGGCAAAGAGCTCGCCTTCCTCTGTAGCATGGGGCATGGGTCACTTGCTGGAGGAGTCTCTGCTCCTTGAAGTCTTTAAACCATGATTTGAGGACTTCAATAGTTCAGACATAGGTGAGAGGTTTATCGCAGGAGTGGGTGGGTGAGATTCTGTGGCCTGCGTTGTGCAGGAGGTCAGACTAGATGATCATAATGGTCCCTTCTGACCTTTGTATCTGTGTATCCAGGCAAACACTGTGGAGTAGGCATGTGTGGGTTATGTGCATCTTAGGTAACAAGGCCTGGGGGTGCTGTCACCCCTCCTGCCCAATGTGTGTGGCGTGCTTCTGGGGGAGAGTTTGCTAGGGCTCGGTTCTCCTCTCACACTGATGCAATTAATGGGCTTTCAGGGTAAGGGGCCCAACTCTGACCCCAAGTCAATGGGGTTGGGCATCTCAACCCAGCTGTGCTGTAGGAAATCTCCCGCACTGTCTGTAGGTCACAATGCAGGGTCACTTCCCCAAGGAGTTTGCCTGGTGGAGGTGGGTGGCCATGGATGGATTTTTGCACACGCACCTTGAACTTGATGGAAAAGTGCATTTTTTGCCAGCCTAACATAGGAATCAATAATCTGTCTAAATGCTGAGAGAGCCCTTGCGCCCGAAATAAAATATTACATGGCGAATGTGTCTAGTTTTCAATGGTGTCAAATCTGATTTCTGCGTATTACAGCATTCCCACTCCACTGCAGTCTGTCACTGGGACTTTATTCTCTACTTGATCCCTGTTGTATTTTTAGGGAGAGATTTTCAACGGTGCACATGGCAGGTAGGCACTGAAAGGCAATGGGAATTAGGACCCAAGTTGTCAAAGAGATTTAGGCACCTCACTCCCAAAGATTTCCATGGGGCACCTTTTGAGGAGCAAGGCCTGTGTAATCCCATCTTGCACAAGAGAACTGCCACGGACTCTTACAGTTCCCGCAGTGTGTCATGGTACCAGTGGGCTCCTTTTTCCTGAAGAGCTCGGCGTGCTTTCCAGCCCTTGAACTAGGCTTCACAACACTCCTGGGAGACACGTTTGCACAAGAAGCTGGGGAAACTCAGGGGTTAAGCAAGTTGTCTATGTGGTAACAGAGCTTCCCAGCCCATGTCTTGGCCACAAGGCCAGACTTCCTCCCAAGAGCCAGAGCCTCCTCTCAGTCACCTTTACACAACACTTGGAGAGTCATCACTGGCCCGACTGTAAATGCCAGGTATAAAGTACTGAGATCACCACAACGAACATGCTTCAGCATGGAAAAGGCCAAGGGCTTCTCATTGAAAAAGAGGAGCAACCCACAGTGGAAGAAAACGCACTCCGGGGTGACAGGATGCGTTATAAACATTTGTATTGCCACTTCTTTGGAGAGAGTTGCTCACGAGCCATCCCCATGAGTGGTCCTAGCTACGTAGCAATAAAGACGTGTCTGCCCTCCCTGCCCAGACATCTGTAGGAGGAAGGATGCGTAACGGGTGTATCTGGCCTATGCTTGGGCTCTTTTCATTCAATTCAATAAATTATGCGGGTCACCCCAGGCAAGTGCCAGTATGACCCTTAGGCCCCAGTCTGTGGCATCACAAACAGCAGCAAAAAGTCACGTCCAAAAAAGTTTTTACATGATTTTGCATCTGCCTCCCACTGGAGAGCCTCATTGTGCACATTCCCATGCATAGGCCACTGTGCAGACGAAAGACAAACACGTGCATGCGTGTTTGTTAATAGCCAGGGCCTATTGGGGACGTGCAGAAGGCTGCCACCCCAGAAGAAATGATACATTACATTGCAGAGAGGTCTTGTGGCCGAGCGTCTAGTGTGCTGGGACTCGGAGCGCTGCTGCTAAATGGCCTTAGGCAAGGCACCTCTGTACCTCAGTTTCCCCAGCTGTAACAGGGGGACAATGATGCTGACCTCCTTTGCGATCCATGGCTGAAAAGTGCGAGGTAAAATTGTGGTGTTCGTGTGTGAGAAATTGAGAGCGATCGTGCCATTATGCACATACACACAGGGGCAGAGTTAAGGTGATCCCTGCAGGTCTGCCGTTACCATTTCCCAGCATTTACGTGCTGAGCCCTGAAACTGTCGCGTTCTCTTCATATTCTTTCTGGTGAGCATTTAGCAAAGGCTCCACTGCGAACACTCCCCCAGAAACGTGGCGGGGAGTGGTGCTTCGCTGTTACCATCATTTCCTTCCTGCGCCAGTCTCCCAGGTACCACCTCAGCTCATGCCTGAGGCTCATTAGTGGGATTCCCATGCCAGGCCCGGTACCAAGTGATTACGTCAATTAATTTATTAGCTTCACACACAACTGGCTTAGGAGGCTGAATTACAGCCCTGTGATTAAATGTGGAAAAACTGAACTCAGTAAAAATGTGTGGGTCATGCACAAGCCAATTATTAGTCTATATTGGTCTCACTGTGGTGCCTATGGCTCGTTATGGGCTCGCTGTGCTAGATGCTGTACAAACGCCAAATCGGGGTTCCTGCCCCACAGAGCTTACCCTCGAAGCTGAAGGTTGCATGCCCAGCTGCCTTGACTCACTTATTTCACCCAGGATCGTGTTGCTTTGGCTGGCGTGGAATGAGCCCCAGCAGGTGCCAGCCCATTGTCCCATAGCTGCCCGGGCTCTGGCCGTGCTCACCGGAGCGTCTCCGGTACCGCGAGGCACCATCGCCGAGATGACACCCAGGGAGCACAGCTCTTGTGCAGGTGTCATTTTTTCCCCCATTGCTACCTTTGTTTAGGGTCCTGGGTGCCCAGAACCGTCGTGCTTGCTCCCACAAGGGGGCAGTTGTACCCCTGCACTCATGGGGTAATGGCACGTGCAAAA
This sequence comes from Natator depressus, assembly GCF_965152275.1. Taxonomy (NCBI): domain Eukaryota; kingdom Metazoa; phylum Chordata; order Testudines; family Cheloniidae; genus Natator; species Natator depressus. The sequence continues at coordinate 6,965,970 of NC_134245.1, read as the reverse complement.
GGAGGGTAAGATGAGCAGCTCCTACATCTGCTTTACATTGGCAGGCGTTCCGACCGATGGCGAATGACACAGTACAGAATCCTGGAACCGCAACAAACTCAGACACAAGAACACCAGCACCACCACCACACACACACGCAAACAGGAAGAGCGGTCTATGCAACCCCCTCCCGAACCTGGCTCGGGGTGCTAGCGAGAGCTCTGTGGCGCAAGCGTTCTTGAGCAAGGAGGCAGAAATACTCCAGCTGACAGTGTTGTTATGAAGGCGGGGGGCCATGGGCCGTCAAATAAATACGGAGGGGCTTTCTCCCGGAGGGAAACGTATGTATCCAAGCAACATGGAGAAGAGACAACGCAGCAAGTTTCGAACTAGGTGGGAAAAATTCGTTTAGCCTAAAAAGGGTTGTTTCATTCGTGGCGGTGGGCCAAATGATTGGCATGCCAGTGTGTGCGTGGAATCTCTGAATGATCAAATGCCCCCCCCCCGCACTGTAGAGAACTGCACCCCCCCCCCACCAGATCACCCCCTTCCAGCACAGTGCGGGGCAGAAGACTCAGTTTCCTTAGCTACTTGTCTGCTGCTCCCTCCATTCTCCAACATTTTTCTGGGGGGCAGCAACTTAGGCTCCCAGCTTAGTCACCTACAGATCTACCCCTTCCAGGCCCTTGGGTCAAAGCAAGTCTTAAGCAACATACCCATAAACACTTCCCTTTCCTCTCGGGAGATCTGCTAGGGACCCACCCCTGGACTTATCACCTTTATCTTTCACAGGGTGCAACCTACGCCCTTGCTTTCTTCGCCTGTCCCCTTGCAACTGAGCTGGGCTCTTCTTTTCCAGTCGCTCCCTGGAATCCTGTTTCCAGCCCCAGGTGTCTTCCTTTGGGCGAGCTGGGCCTTCGATAGCCCATTAACCCATTCCTGGCTTGCACAGAAGCTTGTAGGCCCCATTATCCTAGGTCCCTTGAATCTTGTTAGCAGCCTAAGCACTGAACCATATTTCCTCTCTCAAATCTGGCCTCATGTTTATTCCTAACCCCTCCCTGATGCTCCAGGGATGGGAAAGGGCAAATAGACTCCAGTCCCCAGAGTTGATTTGCCCATGCTGCTCAAGGAATGGAAACCCACCGAGCCCACTGAGAGCTTTCCCTGCTTTTAATTCTGAATCCACGTTCCGTGGCCCATGAGTGGTCAGCAAGACCAAGTCGCTTTGCTCAGCTCTCAAGGGGTTCTGGCCCTGACATCATTACACTGTGGTGTGGAGGAGCTGGGAACTTGGGACTGACGGTACATGCGGTGTTGCCAACTCTCATGCTGTTACGGCAAGTCTCAATCTATTTGAGGTTGTTCTTAAAGCCCCAGCTCCTGGGGTCATGTGATTAGGGGAGACTCTCTGCTTTCCATTTTTATTTTTGTAAAAGTTCCTTCCTCATGCTCGGGGTTGGGGGGAAGAGCTTGTAAACGTGCCCCCTGATGACTGGGACACCAAAACGCATAGGAAAGGAACCTTGCATTTATTTTTCTTCGAGTTTCCTGAGTTTGAAGCCAACCTTATGATTCGGGGGAACTGACCTCTTGATGTCTGACGGCCTGGAGTTGGTAATCCTGCTTTTGCGAAGGGCTGTTGGAAAGGTACTTACATTTGGGGCTCACATATGGTCCTTCCAGCTTTCCAGCAAGAAGCCACAAGCTCTGGCCAGAAAATGTTGAGCCCATCACTTTCCTGGGCCGGGGGGCATAGGGACATCATAGAGGTGACAGCATCTGGGTGCTTGATGGGCTGGAATGCAAGGGGCGCATCTTCCCCAGGCGCTTCTAGCCCTCCGATGCACTGAGCAGCATTGACCTTGGACCCGAGGCAGAGGGCACGTTTTTTGCCAGACAGAAGAGGGGAGATTTAGGGGCTCAGATGAGATTGTGGCCCCCGTGACAACAGGAGAGGAACCCTCAGAACCACCCCGAGACGGGTCAGGACTCAAGAAAGGCGGCCCCCAGCTCTGAGCTTTGAGGCGAGCGACCTGTCACTCATCAGCCAGGAACCCTCTATCAGCGAGTTTGCTCTGTAAAGGAGCAGGAAGGATTGTGACGTTTTCAGATAGGAAATGACACTTCCATTGCCTAATTTAAACCTCAGAGCACAGGGCTGGTGACAGAGCCAGAGAGAGAGAGGAAGCAGGACGGTGCAGAGAACCCTGTGGATAGAAAGAGAAACTTACACAGGAAAGGAGAATGGTGAATCTGCTGCACAGCATGAAATACTCCTTCTTGGTGACAACCCTGAGCCTCCTGCCACTGCTGGGTGAGTAGAGGAGAAGATGCTAGTGGGGGGAAGCCAACCATTGTGTGTGTGTGTCACCTGCAGATGCTTTGGGTGCTTTCCTATGCTTTGGCCTAGTGGATCTGGGGCTTTGAGAAAGAAAAGGGAAAAGTGCCCCCACCCTTAACAGGCTGTTTAACCACGGGACTGCAGTGCTGGTTTAACCAGTGGGACAGACACTTCCATTTGAAAGGGGCAGGGATAGCTCAGTGGTTTGAGCATTGGCCTGCTAAACCCAGGGTTGTGAGTTCAATCCTTGAGGGGGCCATTTAGGGATCTGGGGCAAAAATTGGGGATGGGTCCTGCTTTGAGCAGGGGGTTGGACTCTAGATGACCCCCTGAGGTCCCTTCCAACCCTGAGATTCTATGAAAGGCCAAAGTGATCAGCTGAGAGCTAGGAATGGCAAGAGAGATGGTTTCCCCTAAGCTTTTGCACTAGATGTTGCATTGCAGCCCGGTGGGGGGGGCCTGCCCTCTGATCACGTGACCAAGTTTGGCTTTTTGGCTGACTGCAACGCCAGTCCCCTGGTGTCTGACGGGGAGCGGCTGGTAGGGTGATTTTTGTGCTCCCTGCATTGTCGTGGATAGGGCAGGTTGGGAACCAACTTCATGAGCATTCACCCAATCCAGTGGAAAGGGGTCGCCTGCTGCCGCCGGCTGTATGCTGAGTATACTGGCTACAGCCCGGGAGGCCAGATCTGCTTTATTGCCGAATGATGCGGGGTGTCTAGAACACCTCTGCTAGGCCCTGGAACATCACACATTAGCCAGAGCTGGGGGAATCCTGCCAGAAGTATCTATGCAAATATGCTCCAAAGATAATCTGAGCATTTGCTGTGGGCCGAGCCAGCACCCACTGCAGTCACTGGGTGTCTTTGCAGGGACTCCAAATGGGGCAGGATCAAGCAAACACTCACGCAACATTCAAGCCTGACCTGAACATGAAAATCTGTTAACCCTTGGAGCCCGGATTACCAGCCCAACGAATGCAATGTACTAATGTATCTTTTATGTGTATCGTTCTCTCTCGACATAGCTAGACTCACAGAAATGTGGGGCTGGAAGGGCCCTGGAGAGCTCCAGCCCCCTGCTAATCTTCTGAGATTTCTTAGCTAGAAAAACCACTGTTTGATGCAGTTGTATTGAAACAGAGCCCTGGATTGAAAGGCACTAGAAATAACTGGCTAGCCCATGAGCTGCTACATCGCTTCAGACCAGCTGAGGATCTGGCCCTATGTCAGTAGCATGCCTGTGCTAGGTATGAGGGACAGAGATCTGCGATACGGATTATTAGCTATTCCGTGTAATAGCGTCCTGTGTATCGTTAGGGTGCTGGCACACTGGGAGCTGTAGGTCTGGCCGGGGTTTTGCTATTGGCATCTGTGCCATGCTGAAGATGTGCGTGAACTCAATGTGGGCGAGGCGATTCAGTCACAATCTGCATGTGATTGGCTCGGGGCCCTGCATGTGGCTGAGGCAAAGGAGTGATATTAAAGGACCCTCCACTGATGGTCTTGCCTCTCCTAGTCCTTCCTGTTTCCTTCCCTACAGGTTCTTGACATTCTTGCCCTACGCGCCCTGCTCCAGGGGCTCTAAGCCAACAGGAGGGAACCGGTGGAGGGAGGGAGAGAGGTGGGGAAAGAAACGAAGGCGAGGAGGAGAGATAGGACAAGACAGACTGAGGCTGGCTCCAGTGTCGCGGGAGCGAGGAAGCGCTGAGTGATTCAATGGCTCTTCCACTGGGTCTCATGCATTGTGGTGATGATCTTTTCCCTCCTCTGATGCCACTCACTGACCCTGGTGGTTTTGTCCATTTCCTTTTTGTTCCAGACTGCGTCAGAGGTCAAGACAAGTGCCAGGGTGAGTCCCCTCCTCTGCTGAACCGGGCCGCGTGCCTGGGGCTGGGCCGCAGGTGCAGATCCATGTTAGGCTTGCTAAGGATGAATCCCAGGGGACCTCCCTCTGCCTCTGCTTTCCATTTTCCTTCCTCCTCCGATGCGAGAGTGCCTTAAACAGCCACCCAACCCAGACCTCCTCCCCAATCCTGCACCCTCAGCTCCCATGACCCAACGAGCCAACCACCTCCTGTCTCTGCGATGCCACGAGGCACTGCCAGGGCTGGGCTGATGAGGGAGAGTAACCACAGCCCGAAGGCAGAGTGGAGCTACCCCTGTTCAGACAGACTCCACTACATCCTGTGGGAGACAGGGCCACAGCCTCGTAGAGTGGTCTGAGGAAGGAGCCCCCTTAGGAGGCCCTCAGTCAATCCGGGCTGTGCTACTAGATCTGCTGTGTGACGTGGGCAAGTCACTTCACTTCCGTTTCTCCGTTTCCCCATCTGCCAATGGTGATGAGACTAGTGACCCACCTACCTCTCCCGGGTGCTATAGGATTAATTATCCAATGTCTGCACAGGGCTAGGAAGGTAGAAAACTAAGTACTGTCAGGAAAGCTCTCCTTCATATTCAGCCCACGTTGCTATTGTCTCACTTTCACCCATTACTCCTGGTTATACCCCCTTAGCCCACCCGAACAGCCGCTTAGCCCATCCTGGGCTCTGTTCCATCGGCTCACCCCAGATGTTCCTAAAAGCCTGGGAGATGCTTTAAGTGCCTAGCTGTAGGCTGCTCCCACAGGTTTATTGGTAGAACCACATCCCATTCAGGGATTTACGTCCAGGGAATTCAATCTGATCATTAACCAGGCCACTGCCACCAAACCTCCCTGGTGTGACTCCATGAAGTGCTGCCCTCCCCGTGGGGGCTGACTTTCAGGTTCGTTTGGATCTGGATGTTTGGTTTAGACCCATCTCTGGCTAGACTCGCATGCACCATGGTCCGCCTTCATTTGCAAGAGCCCGAAAGCGGCTCTATACGAGGTCTCATGCTGAGCTGATTCTCTCTCTCCCTTGCCAAGTCACAATGCAATTAGATTGGTCCCATGGGACCAAGGCAAAAAGGATGAGAGGCCAGATCGCAGGCTAGGAGTGAGGAAAGTCTGCTTGAAGTACGAGGAGATGCTGTTGCTGCAGGCAGAAGGTGAGGTGAGGAAACCAGTTTCCAAACCTGAGCTCCCCCTGGCAGCAAAAGTAGATCCCAGGGGAGGGCAGAGACAGTGCGTCTTGTGTTGCTCTCAAGAGCCTCTCCTTCCACCTGGCCAGCCATGGGGCTCTGCTGCTGTTCTGGCAGGCTCCCGAGCGAGCTGGATGCAGCCCTCCTCGAGAGCTGGCATGGGTGCCAAGGGGCGGAATCAAGAGGCAAATGGACGTCAGGATCCCCGTGGGAGGGAGAGAGACCGAAAGGAAGTCGGTGCAACTCCTTTGACATCAGGGGCGTTGCAGGTGTTTGTGCCAGGGTGAATCCAGCTCAGAGCATCTGGGCAGGTCAATCCAACACAGAGGGCAGGCTCTGATCTACTGTCAGATTTCTCCGGCCATGCAATGAAAGCTCGGCAAAGGGCTGCCAAGGCTTACAGATCGCATCCCGGCACAGCTAACCAGCCTCCCGCTGCTCCCCTGTGAGGTGCCCAGCTGCAGTCCCTCTGAGCCCCTGAAATAGCTTTGGGGGGGCCTCGTGGTTCTTCTCTAGCCCATTAATTTCAGGTAGTCACAGCCTCCTGGACACTGTTACTCACTTTCCTTTGTTCTTGGTAACCCTGGGTTTCCAAATTGCTCCCCGCACGTTCCCTGACAGCCAGAGGGTGAGCGGGATATGGGGTGACCTGAGAACACCCCCGCTGCTGTGTTTGCCTCCCTCAGCTTTGCAGAAAGAACCCAGGGGGGACTCTTACCCCAGCTGCTGTGACATCAGCCTGATCGAAGGAGATTTACCAGTACAGCTGGAGTCAGCCAGGAAAATCATGAGCATCCCCGCCTCGTGTGAGGAGCTGCTGCAGGAGAACAACACCTTCTGCAGCTGTGTGAGGGACAAGATCCACAGGTACGAGGGCGCACACGGGAGTGGGAAGGAGAGTGTCACCCGGGCAGGGCTCTGTTGGAGAAGGTCCCTCATGGCTAAGGGAGACGGACATGCCAGTGCTACAGCAGCCAACCCAGGATTCCCCCACGTCCTGGCCCAGAAGGGAGGAACCTGGCCCAGAGGTCCCCCTCATTCCACCCCAGCAGGAAAGGGCTCATCCTCTGGACAGAGGGGGTCTATGCCAGAGTTTCCCCCAGCCCACTCCAGGACAGAGGGGTCTGTCAGTCCCAGAGTTTGCCTTGTGCTGAGGTGAAGAGTTCATTACCTCCCACCCTGGGAAGGGTTATTCCCATAGTCCACACCAGCTGGGCTCTTTTCTGGCTCTCTTCCCTGCTCCCCATTAGCTTAAATATGCCTAGGAAGCACTTCCCTTGCGTCAGCTTCCTGGGGACAGGACACTTAGTACATGGTGGCCATTTCCTGCCTGGCAGGAACAGCTGAACCCCCCCCCATTCACCAGTTCTCAGCATGTCCCTCCTCCTGTTGCAGCTTCTGGCCTGACTTCGAGGAGTACCTCACCGGGAACGATGTGAATGAGAGCATCATAGACATAACAGGGGCAAAGGCGCGGGTCCAGAACGTGAGGACCTCCATCGCCCACGATCTCGTCTTCACACTCACGCCGAATGAGGTAGCAAACACCTTCCTTCCAAAATGGCAGCATCTTCTCCTTCTGAGCAGGGGTGAAATAAATCATTGGGCCTCTAGCTTCTCAGACAGACACCTCAGGGCCTGGGTGATAGCATGGGATGGCTGCACTACCAGAGTGCTGAAGGCAACTGCCGTGTGGCATTAACCCCTGCTAGTGCACTGCTTCTTCAGAGCTCATGATTCCAGCTGCACTAGAGCTATGAAGAAAAAAACCTCTTGAAAACACCACTAGAGAAGGTGGGGGATGCTGGCAGCTGTATCTTGCTATCTGTAGCTCTCACATTCACCACAATGGTTGGTGTGGGCCAAGTTAGTCGAGCAAACGTAGGGCACCAAGGTCCTCCTTATCTGCAAGAACTTCCTTCTTCTCACAGAGGTTACGCCCAGCTTGTGTGGCAACAGCTAGGCTGCAATGTTTTCTAGCGGCTGGAGTGGAGAACTGAGCATCAGGACTCCTGGGTTCTAGGCCCAGATCTGCCACAGATGCTCTGAGTGACTTAGGATCAGTCACTTCCTGTTTCTGTCTTTTGTTTCCCCATCTCTGTAGTGGGTAGAATAATATCCACCTCACAGGGGCTTCATTAATGTTTGTAAAGTGTTTGTGGATCCTGAGATGGAAGGTGTAACAATGCTGCACTTGGTGGGACACTTCTGAGAGTATCAATTCAGGACAAATTGCTTAAATCAGGGCAATTACAGCCCAAGGCTGGGGTTCCTTTGCACACCAAGGCCAGCCAAACAGAGAAGACTTCAGTTTTACCCCACTGGCTAACCACAAGTCACACAAGCAATTCCCTTAGACACTCCAGTTTCCCAGGTTTCAGAGTAGCAGCCGTGTTAGTCTGTATCCGCAAAAAAGAACAGAAGTACTTGTGGCACCTTAGAGACTAACAAATTTATTTGAGCATAAGCTTTCGTGCATCCGATGAAGTGAGCTGTAGCTCACAAAAGCTTATGCTCAAATAAATTTGTTAGTCTCTAAGGTGCCACAAGTCCTCCTTTTCTTTTTCCAGTTTCCCAGTATCACCACCAGTGCCACTCATTATGGGGATGACTGGTTATGAAAACCAATACCCCAGTAAAAGAAAAAAGGTTCTCCTCATCCCAAAAGACCAAGCCCCAGACCCAGGTCAATATACAAATTAGATCTTACCCACAAATCACGCTGTTGCCAATCCTTTAGAATCTAAAATCTAAAGGTTTATTCATAAAAGGAAAAAGATAGAGATGAGAGCTAGAATTGGTTAAATGGAATCAATGACATACAGTCATGGCAAAGTTCTTGGTTCAGGCTTGTAGCAGTGATGGAATAAACTGCAGGTTCAAATCAAGTCTCTGGAGAACATCCACAGCTGGGATGGGTCATTCAGTCCTTTGGTCAGAGCTTCAGTTTGTAGCAAAGTCCTTCCAGAAGTAAGGAGCAGGACTGCAGACAAGATGGAAATGAGGCAGCTGCCTTTTATAGTCTCTTCCAGGTGTAAGAACACCTCTTTGTTCTTACTGTGGAAAATTACAGCAAAATGGAGTTTGGAGTCACATGGGCAAGTCACATGTCCATGCATGACTCCATTCTTTACAGGTGGCAGCCGTTGCTCACCTGCTATCTTGAACATCCCCAGGAAGACTTCTTATGTGGATTGGAGTCTTCCAAGGTTTATTATCAGTTAAGTGTTTCTTGATTGGGCACTTAACTTGAAAATTCCTTTCTCAAGAAGCTGACCAAATGCTTTACTAAGGCTGCCTCAGAATCAAAACACACTGATATACAAGTACATAGCCAATATTCATAACTTCAACTACAAAAATGATACGCACATTCAGACAGCATAATTATAATTAGCAAATCATAACCTTTCCATAGACACCTCACACGCCACCCTTTGTACAATATTTGCTGCAAATATATAACAGTGGTTGCAACAATGATATATGTGGTCATAGGTTATGTCAGTAACGTTACAGAAGGTGCTCTAGAAGAACAAGGCATTGTTAGCAAATAATAATCAACTATTAATGGTCCATGGCGTAGGTCCCCAAGGAGCTAGACACAAGTGTGAAGAGGAACGTGAGCAACATAAAACTCCCCAGGGGACTATTTCAGTCCATTCACAACGAGACAGACTACGTCAAAGTGGCAGTGTTGGTGCTCGACGTTGGACAAGTGGGCCTGTTTAAGGTAAGTGTTGCTGTAACAGTTAGAGCAGAGGTTCAGCTGATCTCTTAGCCATCCTGCCTCTGGCCCTGATCAATCCCTGATTCTCCAGAGGAAGGCGAACGCCCCCATCACGCATCTCACTGACCAGGCGGTGTTGAATAGGGAGTGGTCGGCTATGGCGGGGATCAGATTATGCCTGGCAGCACGAGGGTACATTCTCCTTATGAAGTAGACACTGACCCATGACAGCCACTACTTGATTCCACAGCTGATGCAGAGAGGTATAAAGGCCAGGTGACTGAATTAACTCCTTTGTGGCCATACAGAGTCTTATAGGACCCATGGCAGCGCAAGGGCTGCATTGCGATGCTGCACCCGTCGGTGGGGCAGCAGCAGGGAAACAAGCCTAGGACTGCTGGCTCTAAAGGCATGAACCTCGACTACCTGAGCTAAAGGATCCAGCCCTGTTAGACAAGGGGGCTCATCAACCACTGAGTCTCCACTAGAGAGAGACAGAGCTCTGCGCTAAGTGGGTACGGGTTCTACTACCCTTGCGAGCTTGAGGTCCTCAAGCGTACAGACTAACTGTGGCCATGGAACTATGCCAATGTCCCGCAGGACCCTGACCAGACAGGCACCATGCTAGACAACGTCATGGTCAGTGTGAAAGTGGGAGGCAGGCAAATCACCGGACTCAATGACTGTGTAGAACTCACCTTCTCCCACGGACTACTGCCCCAGGTAAGCCAGCATTCCCCTCCCCTCTCCTCCTCACCGAGGGAGGCCACCCTGCTCGCTAACCCACTCTGTCTTTGCAGAACGTGGCCCGTCAGTGCGTCTTCTGGGACACCAAGAAAGGTATGTGAGGCGGAGGGCCTCGGCAGGACTGAGAATAAACACTAGCTTCACCCAGGGAGTGCAGGCAGCCCCTGGCACAGCCCAAGAGAGGCTCGAGACGAGAGCAGGAAAAGTCTTGCAGAGACAAGCCACGCGTCCAGAAAGGACTGCACCTCGGGCCTACCGGGGTGGGACTAGATCCGCGGGACCCTGCCGCCCTGCCAACCCCTCTGTGCTGAGAGCTAGGAGCAGTGGGGCAGGGCCAGTCTGCCTCTTCACCTCGGTGGAGCGCCTGCGCCCTCCAGCGCCGAGGCCTTGTCTGGAAGGCAACATGGACACCCCTGGGTGCCGGCGCTCACTCAGAATTGGTTGGGCTGCGGTTGCTTGACATGTTTGGCTTTTTGTGTGTTTTAACTGCAATTGCTCACAAATTTGAAGTGCCCAGTCCGGGGTCCGTTCCTGTTGAACGGCGTGGGGGCAGGCCCTCAGGCAGGCAGGAACCACGAGAGCCAATGTATTGTTAGAATAATCCCCAGAGAGGCCTCTGGTGAGCAGAGCTCAGAAGTTCCCTGTAGCCAGGTGGGCGATAGAGGAACCTGCACAGAAATACCAGCCCGGGTACATGTATCTGATGGGCCTCTCCCCTCATCATCTCTGCCTCAAGATGTATTTCACATTTAATAACTTAATGTCCAGGCTCTGGCTGTGCCAGAGGCGGTCACATGGTATATGTCCTTTGTTCTCATAGGCTAGACAGACACCAACCTATGTATGTATATGTCCCCCATCAGTATCGCATCTGAGCCTATACCATGGTCTTTGCAAGCCATGACAGATGAGGCCTTCATCCCACCCCACGTCCTTTCCTTCACCATCCCCTCCCCAAACTGGAGGCTTTACTCGGTCTCCAGGGCACTCGCTTTGAGGTCTCCAGGGCACTTGCAGGGCCATTCAGCTTCCGTTTCTCATTGGTGGCTGTGCGTAGCGAGGATTGAGGATGTGCTTGGTTTCCACTCCGTGGTTTCTCCGTGTGACTTTTGCAGGCAGGCACGGAGGATGGAACACATCTGGCTGCCTCACTGAACTCAGAGACAGGGGGACCATGTGCTGCTGTGATCACCTGACCTTCTTCACCCTCTTAATGGTATCACGTATCGTCTGTACCTACTGCTTTTACATTGGCTTCTGCTGCCTGCTCCATCCTGAGCTCCAGAGGCCAGGTCCAATCTGCGCTGGAGCTGTTCCATATATGAACTGGCATGATGGCTGTACGTTTACACCTCATCTGAGGCCTGTAGAAAGTCAGCCCAGCTCCAGTGACAAAGCTGGGCTCCACCTCTCCAAGCCCCTGGTCTCTAATCAGCAACAAACCCAACCCAACACCTTCAGTGGCTGGATGGCGGAGGGGGATGTTCTCCAGCTAAGCATCTGGCCTGCAATACCAAGGCAGAGAGACTTAAATTCTCGCCTCCCAGTTTGAGGTGCTGCCCAGTCTTTACTGTCCATTGCAACCATAGATAATCCCCGCTCCTTCTTCGCCCATCTTTACAGGACATGGCAGGAGTGACTGGTCTGCTCAGAACCACATCTCTCCTTTTGTGCTGCACTTAGCTCTCTCACGCTCCACTCCCCTTCTCTTCACCCAGGGGCGTTCCAAGCTGGACCTGCAGCAGCAGCCCTCCCTTTAATCCCCACCCCAACCCTGCCCAGAAGGTCAGCGTTGCCGTCCCAGCGGCTCCAGCAGGCTGTTAAGCTGCCTGTGTTCTCGCGTCCTCTGCTGACCGCTGTCGCACCGGCCCGCGCCTGTGGTAACCCAGCACCTGTGTGTGTATTTGACAGAATCCGTCCCTAGACAATGCCACAGCCCAGAAGTTATTTACTATCGCAGATGTCGGCTGTGGGATTTCTGTGGTCTTCTCAGCCCTCAACATCAGCCTGTACTTTGCTCTAAGGTAGGACACTTCCAGTTTCTCTCTCGGGCTCTCTCTGAATGTTCCTGGCATCCCCACCCTCCCTATACAGCCCTCCCGCTGGAGCCTGGAACTGGGCAAACGCAGAGTCTATGGGCCAAGCTCAGCCCTAGTGTAAACTGGTGCAGTTCCAGTGACTTCACTGGTTGTACCATCTGCGTACACCAGGGCTGAGACTGGCCCCAAATCCCCCCCGAGTCAAGGGGAAGGGAAGCAAGAACCGTCCATGGTCCGGCGTTCCTGAGGCATCCCTCGCGCCGCAGTCACCCCGTTGCAAGGGGCAGCCTCTGAGTGTCTCATTTTCTGCCAGTCACTTGGATTGCGGTAGGGCCCAGAGACCAGGGACTAGGGTGCTGTCGTGTTGGTCTCCATGCACACAAATACCAACAACAAAAGAGTCTCTGCCCCAAAGGGCTTCCAGTCTCCTCCCCTCTCATCCTCTCTTCCCCCAGCCGGGTCCTTTGTTTTCCCCTGGGTCGTGCCACGTCTCTCTCTGCTCTGTGTTTCATTAGGAAGTTCCAGCGTTAACGTCTCTCTCTCTCTCTCTCTCTCCATGGTGGGAGAAATTAAATCAACAACCCACATTCATGGGCCTATCTCACCCCCAGTGAAGGATGAGAGTAACCGCTCCTTGATTTCCTAAGAGGCAGCGGGGAATGGGAGCTCTGAGAGCAGCGATGCTCTCTGATGGGTGTCAGTCTTTTCCTGAGCTGTCTTGGGTCTTCATTGAGCCTCATTTCGCTTTCAGGTTCGCTTACAAAATATTCAAGTCCAATGACACGGCCAAGATCCACGTGAACCTTACGAGCAGCCTGCTCCTCCTGAACCTGGCCTACCTGCTGAACAGACGGATCTTCAGCCTGGGCCATACAGGGCTATGCAAGGGCATCGGAGGCTTCACCCACTACTCCCTGCTCTGCTGTTTCACCTGGATGGCCATTGAGGCCTTTCAGCTCTACCTGTTGGTCATCAAAGTCACCAACATCTACATGCGGCACTACATGGCGAAGCTGTCCCTCGTCGGCTGGGGTAGGCTGCATCTCCCCCAGCTTGCTAGGGGCTGGATTGTCAGGCTCAACGGTGGGCTCCCTAGCCATGGCGAGCTTAGGGCCAGCTCTTAAAAGGACACAGCCAACCTGTTTGGGACCAAAGTCTTACCTCCCTTAGTAAGAAGGTTAGATCCTCTGGATTTTAAATATCTACCTTTATCAGAGATCAATCCCCCCCACCCTTGGGGTGGGGCACAGCAGCGGTTCACAAGGCACAGCAACACTGCTGGGAGTATAGGAGAAGGAGACCAGAGCCCACCCAGCCTAAGTCTCCAAATGATATCACAGCCCCGCAAAATGGCTTCTTAAAACAGTTTGTGTCCACTGAGATTTGCCTGTTGTCTCAGACCACGTCTGGACCTGGGCGTAGATGGACAAGAGGTCAGAGCGTTTAGAAACAGAAAGAAAAAATAGCCACCCATCTCCCCCTTCCTCGGGCATTCACGGACCCCTCCCTTTGCTTTTTCAGGCTTCCCTGCTCTCGTGGTCACCATCACTGGCAGCATGAACAGCTATGGAAAATACACCATTATGGATATGGCCAACCGGACCACCGTCACCCTGTAAGTTGCACCCTCGCTCCTGGCTCTCGGTGGTGTGGATTAGCTGGGTCTCGGCTTGGGCAAAGCAAGCCCGCTCCTGTTCCTTTGCTGCCTTAGAAAGGAAACTGGACCCATCTTTTCTTTGCTCCTCAGCTTCGCCCTCTGTTCAAGGTTAAGCACTAAAAGCTTGCTGCAGCGGTGTTAATGAGCCCACCCCGTTCACTGCAGGGCGGCCCTTGCATAGCTCCAGAGGCGGCAGGTAGAAGAGGCCAGGGGAAGCTAAGCCTCCCCAGACAGCCAGCCCACCGCCTTTGGAGCGCACCGCTGTTGAAAGGGTGGGTGCCCCAGCTGTAGCCTGGCCTGTGCTCCATCCCAAGGCCCCGCTCCCACTCGTGCTCTTCCCCCACGGCTTCGCCTCTTCCCGTCCCAGCTCTGCCCGCATGGGGGCCTCGCAGGACGGGGTGAAGAGGCACGCACAAGCAGTGAGTGGGCAGCCAGGGAGTAGCGGGTGGGGGGGCTTCGGGGAGGGGGCTTAGCAGGGCCAGGGGTGGAGCATGGGTGGGGCTTCAGGAAGCGGCAGCTGAGCAGGGGTGGGCTTCAGGGTGGGGCCACAGTCCAGGCACGTGCAGCCTCCCCTCATGGAGGACTCACGCACTCCCCCTGCATAGCGCTACGCCCAGACTGTGCCCCAGCCGTGACATGGGGACACCACCCGCTGTAGAAGTGAAAGGGGAAGACTCAGGACCCAGTTGTGCCTTCCTTGGGCAGCCGAGGCTCCCACGGACCTCAGCGGGGAATTGGGGAAAACAAGGAAAGCAGGATCTGGCCTTCAGCATCCGTGCTCCAGCCTGCTCCTGGCAGGATCATATGGCCTAGGGATGGGAGTGGAGGCCATTCCTAGAGCTTGGCCGCTCCAGCCCACGGGAAGCCTGTGTTTAAAAGGGCTGCTTGCCCTATCCCGGTACACACCACTGCCACGTGTCTTTGGGCTTCGCTGGCTGCTGCAGCGCTCGCTGGAGTTCCCGAGATGAGAGAGGGGGAAGAACGTCACTGCCCAACATCACAGACCAGGGGCGCGCTAGCACCGGGGCATTCCCGACCACAGACCCTGTCAACCTTCTACCCGCACCCCCCTTCTGAAAGCACCCGGCCCTGCCTTCTAGGAGGGACTCTATGAAGAGGGGTCCCCATGCTGGGAGAGCCACGTGCACCGATCCATACAGGAGCAATTTCTTGGTGTGCGGCCCCATTCCATTGCCTGCCACCCACCCCAGCTCTGACAACTTAGACCTGCCGTCCAGGCTCACTGTGTTGTCCCTTGCAGGTGCTGGATAGACTCCGCTCACTTGGTGGTCCATTACGTCACCAACTGCAGCTACTTCGGCCTGATCCTCCTCTTCAACACCCTGGTCCTCGTGGTCGTAGCCTGGAAGCTGTTCAGCCTGCAGCACGTCACAGCGGGGAAGGAGGAGAAAATACAGGCCTGGAAGGGGGGCCTCACAGTGCTAGGCCTCTCCTGCCTGCTGGGAGGCACCTGGGGGCTGGCCTTCTTCACCTACGGCGCCATGTCCGTGCCTGCAGCGTACCTCTTCACAGTACTGAACTCTCTCCAAGGTCAGGGCACAGCTCCCAGCTAAAGCACAAGGCCAGGCGGCACGGCATACCAAAGGTGCCCAGGCATTGCCGAGCGGCTACGCTGGCAACTCGCCCCAGGCTGGAGGGCCGCAGCTGCGGCTCAGGGTGGACCAGATCGCAGCTGCCCTCCCCTTTAATAGAGAGATGTGACCCCCTAGCGCTGTAGGTCCCAAAGAACAGTGCTACATCCTGAACCGAACGGAAAGCCATTCAGACCTCTCGTAGCTAGAGCAGTGCATGCTGGGACCTCTCTGCAGGCCACACTTCCCCGCTGAAGAGGAAGGCAGTTCTGGGGGGCCAGGCCCAACTGCAGCATTCTGCGGAGCACAGAGCTAAAGAGCTGCCTGCCCCCGGAGCGAGGGATGTAGCTCTCAGGGGGTGGGAGGGATGGCACGCAGGTGGCTACCACCCCACCTGCACTCTCCCCCTGCAAGAGTTTACTCTTCGGAATCCCCCCTTTAGCGAGGGCTGGACCATTAACAGCGGCTCGGCTAGGGCAAGTGAGTTTAGGAGCTTCCTTCAGCTTCACCTCGGAAGTCCATGGGCTTGCTGAGGCAGCAGGAGACGGGACATTCCCCCTGGAATGGTGTATAAGCCAATCTCCGCTTTCACCTGTGTGTACTAAGAGCTCATGAGGCTAGGTTCAAACTTGTGCTGGTAAAGGTCCCTGGGCCATTAGCCATAGCATTCGCCAGCAGGACAGATTCCAACGTTTCCACCCTGACCGAGGCCTTTCTATCTCCACAGGTCTCTTCATATTCATCTGGTTCGCTGTTCTCTACTATCCAAAGAAAGGAGCAACCACATCCTCTTCCAGCAGCGGCAAGAATGGGAAAGTCACCACCGCTTCCCACAGCTAACTGTAGGCCCAGCTTCTCTTCCAGGCAGAGTGGGGCTAGTTCAGAGGAATTTGCCCAGTCCACATAGCTTCCTCAATGAACGGAGAGGGATGGGCAGGGCGCTAGCAAGGTGGAGAGCCGTGCTTAGGCATGCTTGGCAAGCACAATCATGCAGTAGATGAGCCCCTTTCTGTGCTCCTTCCCATGGTGGGGTGGGGGAGAGGAGTTTTGTCTAGCAGTCACTTCCAGTTCCCTGCTCTAAGTGGCCTGTGTTCTGTGCCTTGTTCTGAACCTGATGCACTGCATGAGGATCAGAATAATACCTTCCTTACAGATGGATGAACCGTGGCACAGAGGAGTCAAGTTATTTGCCCAAGGCTACCAGCTATGGCTCAGTTTACCCCACTGTGAAATTGATTTGCCATAAGAGAAACTCTTCACAGAAGCCAACCTCTCTGTCTGATTAAGGGGCCTTGGTTACCTGAAGACAGAGCCTAGAGCACCTGGCATCTCACCTACTTCAGCTAGAGCACTTCAGCTAATGTCCCTGCAGATCATCACAGCTTTCTTGTGGGCTCACAACTGCCCCTTACTCAGTTAGGTCAAGATCTGCAAAGGTATTTAAGCACTTTACTCCCATTGGATTTTTCTTCTAAGGAGCTCCCTCTTGAGAGAGAGAAGAGGAATGAGATCTGAATGGAGACTTCTAGGCATAAGCTTGATGGATTCAAGCTCTATAGTTTTGCCCTTTTAGTTAAGGCGGAAGAGGACCAGGGGTTAGGAATTGAGCCAGCAGGAAAATCTTTAAGTGCAGCAGGACAGGGGTGAACCCTGATAGTCACTACAGGTTCATGGATGGAGTTTAACTGAGCTACAGCACAATCAGATAAGAGGATTCTGTCCCCCCTTTTGCAGGTGTCTCTCTTGCTATATATTAATGGGGAATAAGTTGGCTCCTGGGAACAATTCCCAGTTAGCACATTCCAATAAATACAGATAGGTAAAAGGGTGCACACATCTCTCAGAGCTGCAGAGGCTTGATGGGCTGACTTATTTCTCTCTCCCTCCTCATTCCCTGGAGTTGAAAAAGCAGCTCTTCCATTTATCAGTGGGAACTCCATTATGCACTAGGCCATTCCATCAAAATTCCTGTACCCATTTCTAATCCATGGCACTGCACATGTACAGCTGAGGACTTTTGAATAAATAAGTGAATTAATATACCCTGCATATTGAGATTATTCCCTCCTGACACCACTGGGAATCTCCAGGGTGTGACACTGAGCACACAATCAGAAGTCTGGGGGCAGCAGATCTCTCTCCATATTCTCTGCTTACTCCTTTCCTTTGGGTACAGAGTTGCCCGATCTGCACCTCTCCTGAAAAAGGGCATGGTTTGAAGCATGAACCGATTTCACTGCAATGGCTGCTTTTACAAACAGGCTCAAGACACCTCATTCACCACTTATGTACAGAATAGCCTCCTAAATGGCATTAACAGTCCCTGAAATACTTAGGGGTAGCAAGAACTGTTATTGAGTAATTCTAGGTAAAGTAATGCAAGAGGTTTTTATACTTAGTGTATAGTCATACACAGGCCAGAGCTCACAGTTCCTGTAGGGGAGGCTCTGCACTTGTGCTAATTTGGCTATGCAAATGAGCAATTACTACAATTTCCATGCAGAATTATGGAACTGCACCCAGTTACAAAGAGTCTGTTCTCCCTTAAGCAGACATGAGTCATTACATTGCTCCAAACAGCCACATGCCTCTTTCTGAGGGTTCCTAGGGTAATCACTTACAGGTGTATAGTTCAATAGATTTGTGCCCACTGTGCCCAAACTTGCAGATTTCACTAAAGTCACCCAAACCTCTGCGTTCACGGTGAAGCATTCAACCTGCTAGAAAGCTTGCTCCAGGCAAAGGTTTGGCTTGAATCGCAACACCTCCAACTACGTAAAGATCATGGGATGCATCACTGCTGGTGTTTAAAAGAGTCCAAGTCTCTTGGGTATGGCATGTATCAATGAGCCCCACTGCATGGAGAAATCACCTGCGGTGCATTCAGATGGATAGCCAGATAGATACTGGCGGCAAGAGGTTATGGGCAAGAACAGGCTGGCTGGGAGAGGAAGCAGATGTTAAAGCATTGACCAGCTGGAGGATTTAGACAGGTCAGGAAGTTCTAAAGTTTTGGTTCCCACAGCAACAGCCCCATCATTCTTCCCGTAAGTGTTTCCATTCAGGAAGTGCCTTGGGGAACCAACACTTGCAGCTCGCTGTTTCAGTGGTTAACCAGCATAGCGCATCACCATCCCCTTTAAAACCGGTTTCAGAGTAGCAGCCGTGTAAGTCTGTATTTGCAAAAAGAACAGGAGGACTTGTGGCACCTTAGAGACTAACCAATTTATTTGAGCATAAGCTTTCGTGAGCTACAGCTCACTTCATCGGATGCATTCCCTTTAAAACCAACACTCTTGGGGACAGCAGGGGGAAGGATTGTCAGAGGCACAAAGTAGTGTTAAGCACCCAGCCCAGTGGTTGGAATGGGCTCGAGCACCTCACTGCCCTTTGCAAGTCTCCCCTAATATCCTGTTTGCTGGCTGACGGCTCCAGCCCATCACCACCTTTGTTTCCATAGAGTGGTTAAGCTTTGTAAATCCAGCACAGCACTTGCTCATAGGGGCTTAGATGTTGTGGGATATACTGGGAAATTCTGCTCCGTGTCAGCAGCTATAGGCACAAGAGAACATAAGCAGCCAAGAGACTCAAGTGGTTGAACCATTTGAGCATTATACCAGCTTCCCTCCTCTAAACAAGCAGCCTGTTCTTCCAGAGAAGTTTGTTTAAAGAAGTAGACAGACGCCCTCTTTGCAAGTGGCAGGTTTATTTAGAAATTATGCTCTCTTGATATCACTCATTTCTTCATGGCTTTAGCGATAGCAACCAGAACAAAGAGGCTGGCTATGATCAGCGTTACCAGGGCACCAGGAATCCACAGGTGTGGCCCTAAAAAAGAAAGCAGTTACAAGGAAGAACCAGAATTGTATTCCTCAGTAGAGAGCCTGCCACTGCAGTAGGCCTGGGAAGGTGGGGTCACTTCGTGATATGCAAGAGCCATGATGGCTACTGATCTCCACACCAGTGAGTAGGACACACTGCACTACAGCAAAGACACACTTGGCCCATAAGGCCTGTGTACTTCTAGGCTGTCTCTGAATTAGGGCTTATTTTTAGCCATTTGAGTTTTATGTAGATGGCCCCCAAAATTGGGAGTTTTTCAAGGCACTTTGTACACGCACACAAGATCAGAAACCTTTGGTCCGGAACCCACCAGGGTAAGCCCCCTGGCAGGCCAGGCCAGTTTGTTTACCTGCTGTGTCCACAGGTTTGGCCGATCGTGGCTCACACTGGCCGTGGTTTAACGTCCCAGGCCAATGGGGGCTGCGGGAAGTGGCATGGGCTGAGGGATGTGCTGGCCTCTGCTTCCTGCAGCCCCCATTGGCCTGGAGCAGTGAACCGCGGCCAGTGCGATCAGCCAAACCTGCGGACACGGCAGGTAAACAAACCGTCCCAGCGCTGCCAGGGGGCTTACTCTGGCGGGCTGCGGGCCAAAGGTTGCCGATCCCAGATATACACAATACTTATTACACTCATACCATAGTGAGTCATCTCCTTGTAATGTTCGCCAGTGCACACTAATGTAGGACAGCTTCAAATGTTACAGCACACTTGGGAACCTTGGTGTGCATCGGCAGGATCTACACAGACCAATTCATGCACAACACAGTGTGCTTTAGAAGTCACATTCCTGTAGTCCGCATTACTGCTCCGTGTAGACAAGCTCTCTAGGTACAAATCACCATTTCCAGCATTTTATTGAATAAACACCGATTTTGTTTTTTGGATCTGGATGTTTTATTGGCATTTGTCAGTTAACACCAAAAATCTGAAGCCCTGATCTTAACCAGTCCCTCACTCATAACATTTAGGGCCAGATTCTCCAGAGAGCCCAGCACCCACCAATTTGCAAAAGCACTCAGCATGTGGAGCACCAAGCTCTCAAAAAGCCTGGCCCTTAATCACTGGATTCTACAGGCTTCCTGCCATCAGCTCCTCTCCAAGCCATTCCCTGGTCTTCCAAATGACTCTGTGCCATGGCAGATGTCTGGTCTAGGAAGAGGCAGATTCGGTGGGGCAGACTAGGCTCTATACACATTCTACATCTTGAGACTTCTAGTCACTGCAGAACACAACATAGGAGCGTTGAGATGCGACAGGCTGAAAGACCCCAAACTGCCATATTGCAGGGGAGAGATCTTAACAGCCTCCTTTAACGGGGCTATATGTAACAGGGGGCAATTGTGATTGGACTGTTCCTACTCAACTGGCTTTGTACAGGTAACCAGGAGGGACATACATACCCCAAAGGTCCTGCAGTTTTGTCCCCGACTCAGCACTCCGTGCTCCAGAAAGGGGAGAGGCGAGGAGATGGATGGGTCCATAAGAGACAATCTTCTTGTAGTCCTCCTCAAGTGCCCTCTTGCTTTTCGTCTTCCTGGGACATTGCTGTGAGCGGAACAGAGAGAAGAAAGCTAGGACATGGGGGCAGGATGGGACTCTTGCTTTTTTCCCTCCCGTGCCATATAGGAAGAGCCCGTCCTCTGGAGATCAAGCCCAACTTACTGGCAGTGAAAAGCCTCCACTTGCATGGTCCCAGGAACCTTCTACTAGCTACAGGAGATGTTTTCAGTTCATTTATCCAGCAGCCAGGCAGACCAATGAACTGGATGGAACCAGCTATCATTAAAGGGGAGGTTAAAGTAAAAGCCCTCCATAACGTAATCTTGGAGCTCTGAGGGAAAGGAGAAGAGGCTCTCCATCACTGGGCAGCTGCCTCTTAAGAGGCAGCACTGTCATGCTCTGTTCTTTCTGGAAGCAAGGAGAGTCAGAGAGCTGCTGAAAGAACTGGGGCAAATCTGAGGCCCAGCACAGATTGTCAGCTCTTTTGGGGCAGGGCCAGTCTCTTTGGTATATGTTTGTACCCTGCCTAGCACGGTGGGGTCCTGGCTTGTGACTAGAGCTGCTAGCATTGTAGTAATGCAGATAGACAGACAGAGATAAGGGCCCTTAATGGGGCCCCATATGGTCATGCTGCAGGAGTGCTCTCCTGTGCAGGTCCCACTATCTGATTTACAGGCCCCACAAGGGAGGCAAGTCTTAAAGAAAACGGGTCCAATGGATCCTTATTGTTAAGTGACAATTCCACAGGGAGAGGCCTGTAGCCAACGGTTAGCTGAATCCAGGGTAGGGTCAGAGCAGAGCCCTCTGCCGCAGCTAAGGCAGCTCAGAGGAGAAGGGTTTCCAACAAGTCCCGCTCGCAGTGAGAGGGGCAGAGGGGACCTCACCTTTGCACAGGGCTCAGGGCCATCGGGGAGGCACAGGCGGACTCGGCAGTGCAGGAACACCTCCGAGTAGTTGACAAATTGGAACATCTGGAAGCTGAACTTTGCCATGGTGCTATTTCCGATATCATTGATGTACATCACGGTCTCATCACGGGGACACCTGTGGGGAGGGGGGATCCAAGAGCCAAGTCAGCCTGGGGAGTTTTACACCACGAGGTGCCAGCAGTCCCAGTGTAGCGCATGGTCTTTCAGTGGAGAAGGCTTTGCCCTTGAGATGTCTGGCTTTATGCAGTTGGGGTCAAATGTAGCTGCCAGATGCAGTCTCAGGTAGAGGTAGAGGTAGGGGATTTTTAGGGAGGAAGGATGCCAGCATGAACGGAAAATGGCTTTGGACAAAAATGCAGATTGGTTTTCAATTCAAAAATGTTAGCCCCCGTTTCTCCCCTCCCCCCCCCCATTTTCTTCCCCTTCCCCATCCCCTGGAAGGATCAAGGGGAACGAGAAACAGTCATGCTTCCACTTCTCCCCCCGGAAGAATTTCTTTTTAAATTTGAAACCACGAAGAGTTTCTGGTTTTCACAATGCTGAGTTCTGACCAGTTGTGACCTCTGGATTAATTCCTTATCTGAACTCTGCAGGGAAGCCACTTCCCCTTTCCAGATGCATGATGAGCAGGAAGCAACGAAGGTGATGTTTCTTTCAGAGCAGTACTTGCCTGCATCTGTGTGCATCTCTCTGGGGAAGGGTGCTCCTTGTTCTACCTGGGAGTTTCATTGCCAAGTCACTCCCTGCCCATAGATGGGGGAGGAAAGAAACAGTCTAAGCCCAGTCCTACCTTACAGCAGCAAGGAAAGATTCTCTTCCTCCCAACCGCAAAGGAGGTGATAATGCCTATATAGATCAGTAGATCTCAAAGCACTTTACAAAGCAGGTCAGGGAAAAGAATATTACTTTACAGTGGGGAAACTGAGGCAGAGAGGGGTAGTGACTTGCCAAGGTCACTGGCAGAGCTGGGAATCGAATCCAGGTCTCTTAAGTCCCAGTCCAGTGCTCTGGCCACGCTGCCTCTGATGAAAGGCTGGTGCATCAGGATGCTTGTGCCTTGTGGTTATGCATCATCATGGCATTGTGGGGCTCTCCACTGTTCTATTAGTGGGTTTGCATGCCCACAGCTCAAACTGCTTTAATTGGGTCACAGTTCCCTGTATCCAACTTCAGTCCATGTCCCTTGCAGGCCTGTGCCCCAGAGTTTTAACTAGTCTTGCTAGACCATGTGCTGGCTCACAAGCTCCATGGGACAGTAACATGCACCCCCGTCATTGACTCCCTCAGAGAAACGTAGGGCTGGAAGGGACCTTAAAAAAAGATTACCCAGGCCAGCCCCTGGCACTGAGACAGGACCAAGTAAACAGAGACCACCCCCGACAGGTGTTTGTCCAGCCTGTTCTAAAAACCTCCAGTGATGGAGATTCCACCACCTCCCTAGGTAACCCATTCCCCTGCTTCACTGTCCTTAGCCATGCAAGAGAACTCAGCAATGGGCTTATTTATATTCCTGATGCTATGTGGAGAGGAAGCTCCATTCCAGAATCCGGTCAGGTCATGACTGTGACCAGAAGCGCATCCTTTTCAGGAGTCTTGATTTCCCCCATCCTCCTTTGGGACACTAAGTTACATCTCAGAGTAACACAGGCTAGAAGGTCTTCCGGGTTCAGGCTGCCTTTTGACATGCTGTTCTACGAACAACTGTGCAGAGAGTTACCAAGAAAGCAACCAGCTTTGCAGTGGTGTTTGTACAGCACCTGCCACAACAGACTCTGGGTCCATGACGGGTCAAAGGGCTCAATTACTACCATGATACAAACAAGTGGAGTGCCCCAGGGGTCGTTCCTGGGGCTGGTTTTGTTCAATATCTTCATAAATGATCTGGATTGCACCCTCAGAAAATTTGCGGATGATACTAAACTAGGAGGAGTGGTAGATACGCTGGAGGGCAGGGATAGGATACAGAGGGACCTAGACAAATTGGAGGATTGGGCCAGAAGAAATCTGATGAGGTTCAATAAGGATAAGTGCAGGGTCCTGCACTTAGGACGGAAGAACCCAATGCACCGCTACAGACTAGGGACCGAATGGCTAGGCAGCAGTTCTGCGGAAAAGGACCTAGGGGTGACAGTGGACGAGAAGCTGGATATGAGTCAGCAGTGTGCCCTTGTTGCCAAGAAGGCCAATGGCATTTTGGAATGTATAAGTAGGGGCATAGTGAGCAGATCGAGGGACGTGATCGTTCCCCTCTATTCGACATTGGTGAGGCCTCATCTGGAGTACTGTGTCCAGTTTTGGGCCCCACACTACAAGAAGGATGTGGATAAATTGGAGAGAGTCCAGCGAAGGGCAACAAAAATGATTAGGGGTCTGGAACACATTACTTATGAGGAGAGGCTGAGGGAACTGGGATTGTTTAGTCTGCAGAAGAGAAGAATGAGGGGGGATTTGATAGCTACTTTCAACTACCTGAGAGGTGGTTCCAGAGAGGATGGTTCTAGACTATTCTCAGTGGTAGAAGAGGACAGGACAAGGAGTAATGGTCTCAAGTTGCAGTGGGGGAGGTTTAGGTTGGATATTGGTGAAAAAGTTTTTCACCAAGAGGGTGGTGAAACACTGGAATGTGTTACCTAGGGAGGTGGTAGAATCTCCTTCCTTAGAAGTTTTTAAGGTCAGGCTTGACAAAGCCCTGGCTGGGATGATTTAATTGGGGATTGGTCCTGCTTTGAGCAGGGGGTTGGACTAGATGACCTCCTGAGGTCCCTTCCAACCCTGATATTCTATGATTCTATGAAGGAAGTCACTTAGGATTGCACAACGCAGCTTTAAAACAAGACAGGTTGCGTTTAATGCATGAATGCCAGAGTGCACTAGAGTAGTGGCCAGCTGTCCCAGGTTCTGGGATGGGGGAAAGATCGAGGGAGCGAGCACTTTCTCCCACAGATATGAAAGATGGGACATGCTCAGGAGATAAGCCGGCTTCTCTTGCAGGGCCTTCTCCCCAGAATCATTCTGGGATCTGAGCATCTCAAGAGGAGGAGTGACCGTAATCTAAAGATGAAGTGTGGGAGGAAGAGGTGAGTTTTGCACTTCGCTCCGCATGCCACATGGTTAGTGGTCATTTTCATTTTCTCTGCTAGGCAATTACAAAGTCTTGACATGGCTCCTGTGGTCGTAGCCAGCCAGTGAAGACTTGACATCTTGTCGCTCTGGTGGAGCGGTCACGGCAACCTGGACCAGGACTCCTCCCCTCCCGGAATTACCTAGCATCAGGGCTAGTAAAGCACATGGCTTTTCCCCATGGTGAGGAGCCTGGGGAGAGCTCAAAACCGCTGCTCTTACCCCTTCACGATGAGCTGGTGCTGCACGTCATGGCTGGGGTCTGCCGACGGGGTGGCCCAACAGTCCTCGAGGCTCAGCAGGAAGTACCGCACCTGGCTCTGCCCTTCCAGCTGCAGCAGGATGTAGAGGAACTCCGACAGGGGGAGGGCTGGGGGCTGCTGCCGGTAGGGCTGCAGGTAAGCGGAGGTCTCATACAAGGCCATGGTCACATTGAACTCCCCCTCTTTGACCACGAACTTCACCAGCCTAGGAGGAGATCAGGGAGACCAGGCCCAGAGTTAGAAAAAGGCAGGATGGAGGCAGCCACCAAGCATCCAGTTGCTGGCGCGTGCAGACAGATCCCCATGTGCCACCAGCTCCTGCTCACAGGGAAGCCTGTGTTGCTCTCCTTACAGCCAGGGCCCCATTGCCAACCCTTAGCAACACTCATGCACAGTTTGCTACCTGCCCAGATACACCTGGTGTGAGAACAGAAAGAGCAGCCCTTCTGCACAAGGGACCCCTGGAGAGAGCAGCTCCCATCCAGCCTGCCCCACTGGGGTATCGAACAGCGGCATCTGAGAAGAATGCACCCAAGACGTCTCCATCTGCAGTCTCCCAAGAGGGTCTCTCCCTGACACACACCAAGTGGCAGGGAGTCTGATGGGGGTCACCGTCCTGCCCCCCACCCTCCCCCCAGCTCACTTGGTGAACTGCAAGCTAGTTTATTGGCAGTGGAGGGGCAGATAGAAAGGCAGGAATCGGATGTCACATCTCGACGAACATCTCAGTTGCCTGCAACATGTGCTACTGAAAGCACAGGCCGCTTCAGGCAAGCTGCCCAGTGCAGCAGGGGGCAGGAAGGCGGCTTCCAGCCAGTCGAAGTCAGGCATTTAGGGCCACTTCTGTACGAAGTGAGGGCACAGGATCTTGATGTGACACACACAGCTCTCAAAGCTCACCAGCACCTCCTGGTGTAGCCTGGCAGATCTTCATCTTATCGACATGAGCTATTTTTACAGCTGTTTACACCCTTTAATGGCTTGTAAATATGAGACCTATAAATATAATGGCTTGTAAATATGAGCCACACACCCACTGCTCCTATCGGCTTCAGCTGGAATTGTGGGGCGTTCAGCACCACCGGGGATCAGGCCTTAATCATCCAACTTCACCAGTGAAATTCGGCCACCTGAGGGCGGCAGCCAACAAGCATTTAGTATAGGAGGGAAATGCCTGTCCAGAGGAGAGGGGAAGACAAGCAACTCACGTGTCGATGGCAGTAAGGGAGAAGGGCAGCTGGACCACCCGCTCGTAGGAGTAGATGCAGGAGAAGTGCACTCGCACAAGGCTGCTTCTGGAGATCACGCCCGTAGCCTCCATGTCTGACTCCATCACGTTGGCGTAAGACACGTGTGACCTGTTTTGCTGACATGGGCCAGAAAGAGTATTTAAGACATGTCTTCATGCCAGGAACATGTCTCTCTCTCTGCACTCAGTCTGGCTCACCCCATCCTGCCTGCAGCAAGGTGGTCAGGAACCCAGTTAGAGCTAGCAGTAGGTCAGGTACTGTAGGTAGCCCAACAGCTAGAAGGCACTGCCTGTTCCTTGAGACTTCCACCCAAAGCCCACAGCCATCAGCTTGTGTGCACAAACAGGCCTCTTGTTCCAGGGTCCAGCTGGAAGCACCCATTGATTTCAGCTGGAGTTTTTGGGTGCTCATCCGAAGAGGCAGATCTCAAGTTCAGCCTTTAATTTTTGTGTGCCTCTCGAGATCTGGCCCAGAACAAGTCATCTGTTCCCCAATAAGGGAGATCTCTGTATTAAGACAGCACTGTATGTAGTAGATTGGTAGTGGCATGTCTGTACTGCACTAGATATGGCTAAGCACGTAGCACCAAAACAGATCTATATATTGCACACAGACCTTCAGCTAATCCACACCCCATGTGTGGCAGGGTACAGAACCCAGGACCTTGGACTCCAGAAAGAGCCTCCTATATCTTGAGATAGAGGAAGATCTCCATTAGCTGGCAAAAGGAAGGCTCTTCTTCTGCAGTCCTGCCACCAGAATGGGACACAGTCCTGCTATGGGACAGAAAGTTGGCAGCAATCACAATAATTGGGGCCTAGCAGGCCTACTTTAATCATTAACCTAACTGATGACTAGTGGGGAAAGGTTGATGAATAGTCAATGGATTTGTTATATGAAACTGTTTAAGAGAAGATGTGAGAGGGAGACAAAGTTGGATTTAGTTTAAACAGAAAGCATCTGCTGATACCATTCAAGGACCATTCAGATTAATGACTAGTAAAGAGGAGTAGAGGATTGGAAATTAACCAAAATTGGTGTGTTGGAAATTAGACTTAACTGGTGGACAAAATTATGAGGGTGCGGGGAGGGGGGTGGTTTTGGTCTGGTCTAAAGCAGGAAAGGGACTATCATGTCCAATTCAGAATTGAATAGAATTAACTCTTTCTTCCCCACCAAGGACTGTTCGGCTCAATAAGAGGCTTTAAGCCATGTTCAGTCTCCAAAAAGGGACTTTGTGCAAGACAATTTCCATTAATGCTCTTTAACTGGTTTTGATTCTTTTCCTCTTGTATATTTCAATCAATAAAAAGTTCTAATCTTTGGCATTTGCAGAGCTGTTGTAGCCATGTTGGTCTCAGGATATTAGAGACACAAGGTGGGTGTGGTAATACCTTCTATTGGAAGAAGTTCTCTTGGTGAGAGAAGCTTTTGACCTATGCAGGTCTGAAGAAAATCTCTGTATAAACTTGAAAGCTTGTCACTCTCACCAGCAGATTTTGGTCCAATAAAAGTCTCTTTAATAACCTGTGACATGAATTTTATAGCATGTTTGCCATGATGCTAAGCATGCTAAGCGGAGGACTCTGCATACCAATTCCCAGACCTCAGTTGATGCTATTGACTGTTAGATTGTGACTGGGTTATGTTAACTGCGTTAGCCCATTTATTCCATCTTAATACATACGATAGCTGCTGGAAAGACAGTTATTCTCAGCTGGGAAATAGAAACGCAGGACTCCCATACTCTGCTGAAGTAGCCAAGCACTGCCCCCTCAAACCGCAATCAACAACTCAGTGGAGGCCAGAAAGAATCATTGACTATGTTAGATGGTGTACATTAGCCACCTTACCAGTTCTCCTGAGAAGACTTCCATTTAGAGCTAGGACTTGGGTACTAATGCTACAAGGCAGAGATAAAACAGGAAGAGCAGAAATAACTAGAACCCCTTCACCACTGTGTCTTGTCTCAGAATGGCTTCCCCTCCCAAGATCTAATCAGATACACCCCACCTTACCTGAATCACTGACCCACACAGGGTATGGTTCTCGCCAGTGAGACTGGCTGCAAAGAAGATTGCTCCATCTTCCTCCTTTTCGGAGACCTTGCAAGCACCATTCTTCAAGTGGACCCGTGCCAAGGGGATTTTCAACACTTCGAACGCTTCCTTTCTCACCATCATCTTCATGTGATCTTCCTCACACTGCAGTTTCAGCACCACATCTGGGGAAAAAGCGATCTGCAATAGCCATAAGGAAGAGGCCTGAAGGAGCCCTATGTGAGCTATGGTGTGACCCAGCACTGGTATACTGAGAGTGTCCTTCACTTCACTGCTGATTTTCAGAGCCCTGCAAAGGATGCTGGGTGGAGGAGATTGAGAACCCACATGAATCCAGTGGGAGCTTGTCTCTCTCTAGTGGTTAGACACCAAGATGTTTCCAAGTCTACTGCTCAGCCTCCAAGCTGAGGGATGTGGCCTTTTAACTCAGGACAGCAGAGGGCTCCCACTTTTAGATCCAGAGGTGCTACATTTAATCCTCGTGACTGATGTCTGTGCAGTCATTACCCTACAGCACTATCACCCTGGGAAGCCAGATGAGGCTGAAGTGCTTCTGCTTCAGACCTTAGTCTAAAGCAACATTTTTTGGTCACTTTCCTCAAGGGACACTTGACTTTGCTATGCCAGAGTCCATTAGTGACCAAGGAAAGCTATGGGATGCTACTAGACAGTGGTTCTTGTGCTTCCTCCTATCGCAAGGCCCCTGGAATTACAGAGATAGTCTCAGAGGCATTGCAGTCTCCCCATCCCACAGCAGAAGTGTCCATTGCATGAAACATGAGGACGGGTTTGAGATGAAAGGAAAATTAACTCTAATGCAGTGCTACAGGCTGGAGCTGCTTAGTTACAAGAAGGGAGGAGAGGAGGGACAGTAGTTTCCTTTCCTTAAGTGCAGGGCTTCACATTTCTTAAGGCCAGATCTCCTCTGTGACTGTCACCATTCATGAGTCTGATCACAACTGAAGTGACTCCAGAGAGTAATTCCCAACAGAGAGTAGCCGAGCAAAGGGCGAGCAAATCCTTTCAGTTTGCCCAGTTTTGTTCACCGAAAAAGCCTTGGACTGGGCCATAGCCAGCAGGAGCTATCCTAGCTTGACTGATAGGGGTTTTATCTCTACAACCAGAGCAGCTCCATGCACCCCTTGCAAGTGCTGGGCCATCTCTGATCCACAGAGCAGGGTAGCGTGGGAAGGGTTAGAGACCCCACCCTCCCTCCCCATGTCCAGACACCCACTGCTCCCCTGAAAAGGAAGGTGTCCACCCACCCCACTCATTGTGCAAGCGTACACACAAGTCACATCACAGGCCCGCACCTTTTCGCATGAGAAATCAGCGGACTCCCACGCCGTTCCCATGAAATGGTTCCTAGTTCAGCAAATCTTTTCCTCATATCAGCTTAGAAAGGCGCTCACCAGAGTGCAAAAGGGAAAGTCCCCCCCTCATACTTGTCCGAGTGGCTTGAGTAGTGCTCACTACTGCTAGAATTGACCCGCGCACCCCACCCATGCCCAGCATTGCCCCAGTCCTACCTTGACAGAATGTCCCAGTGAAACCAGCCTTGCAGGTGCAGTTTGGCTTCTCCTCAACTACCTGGCAGACTCCCTGGTGCTTACACGGGTTCGGAAAGCAGGATCTCGGGCTTCTCTTGGGACGGAGGGCAGCCTCTTCCATTCGGCGACGGGGCTTCTTCAGATCAGCTACAGCAGAGGGATGTGTGAATGTTTAAGTGCATCGTGAATAACTGGCTATAGTGGAGCAAGCTAAAGGCAAGCTGCCTAATGTACTCAGTGCTTTTTTTGCCTCTGTCTTCACGAACAAGGTCAGCTCCCAGACTACTCCACTGGGCAGCACAGCATGGGGAGGAGGTGACCAGCCCTCTGTGGAGAAAGAAGTGGTTCGGGACTATTTAGAAAAGCTGGACGAGCGCAAGTCTGTGGGGCTGGATGCGCTGCATCCGAGAGTGCTAAAGGAGTTGCGGATGTGATTGCAGAGCCATTGGCCATTATCTTTGAAAACTCATGGCCATCGGGGGAAGTCCTGGACAACTGGAAAAAGGCTAATGTAGTGCCCATCTTTAAAAAAGGGAAGGAGGAGGATCCTGGGAACTACAGGCCAGTCAGCCTCACCTCAGTCCCTGGAAAAATCATGGAGCAGGTCCTCAAGGAATCAATTCTGAAGCACTTAGAGGAGAGGAAAGTGATCAGGAACAGTCAGCATGGATTCACCAAGGGCAAGTCATGCCTGACTAATCTAATTGCCTTCTATGATGAGATAACTGGCTCTGTGGATGAGGGGAAAGCAGTGGACGTGTTGTTCCTTGACTTTAACAAAGCTTTTGACATGGTCTCCCACAGTATTCTTGCCAGCAAGTTAAAGAAGTATGGGCTGAATGAATGGACTATAAGGTGGATAGAAAGTTGGCTAGATTGTCGGGCTAAAAGGGTAGTGATCAATGGCTCCATGTCTAGTTGGCAGCCGGTATCAAGTGGAGTGCCCCAAGGGTCGGTCCTCGGGCCGGTTTTGTTCAATATCTTCATAAATGATCTGGAGGATGGTGTGGATTGTACCCGCAGCAAGTTTGCAGATGACACTAAACTGGGAGGAGAGGTAGATACGCTGGAGGGTAGGGATAGGATACAGAGGGACCTAGACAAATTGGAGGATTGGGCCAAAAGAAATCTGATGAGGTTCAACAAGGACAAGTGCAGAGTCCTGCACTTAGGACGGAAGAATCCCATGCACCGCTACAGACTAGGGACCGAATGGCTCGGCAGCTGTTCTGCAGAAAAGCACCTAGGGGTTACAGTGGACGAGAAGCTGGATATGAGTCAGTGTGCCCTTGTTGCCAAGAAGGCCAATGGCATTTTGGGATGTATAAGTAGGGGCATAGCGAGCAGATCGAGGGACGTGATCGTTCCCCTCTATTCAACACTGGTGAGGCCTCATCTGGAGTATTGTGTCCAGTTTTGGGCCCCACACTACAAGAAGGATGTGAAAAAATTGGAAAACGTCCAGTGGAGGGCAACAAAAATGATTAGGGGACTGGAACACATGACTTATGAGGAGAGGCTGAGGGAACTGGGATTGTTTAGTCTGCGGAAGAGAAGAATGAGGGGGGATTTGATAGCTGCTTTCAACTACCTGAAAGGGGGTTCCAAAGAGGATGGATCTAGACTGTTCTCAGTGGTAGCAGATGACAGAACAAGGAGTAATGGTCTCAAGTTGCAGTAGGGGAGGTTTAGGTTGGATATTAGGAAAAACTTGCACTAGGAGGGTGGTGAAACACTGGAATGTGTTACCTAGGGAGGTGGTGGAATCTCCTTCCTTAGAAGTTTTTAAGGTCAGGCTTGACAAAGCCCTGTCTGGGATGATTTAGTTGGGGACTGGTCCTGCTTTGAGCAGGGGGTTGGACTAGATGACCTCCTGATGTCCCTTCGAACCCTGATATTCTATGATTCTAAAGTTAGCCTGTCACTAAATCTGAGTCCATGCTCTGCTCAGCCATGAGGGAAACCCTTGTTTAACCACAGGACAAGTTGCTCTTATTTAAAGTCACTGCTTAGTTCCCAAGAGAAGCTTTACATTAATGGCTGAACTGCTTTGGGACACTACATCTGAAAGACGATGCCTTTTCAGTGCCTACCAAGAGGGAATGTTCAAGGGTCTGCACTTCCCCTTGTTAGAATTGAGGTCATTAGCATCCAAATCTCAGTGTGGGGAGTGGCTGCTCTCAACTGTTACAAGAGATGCAGAACCTTCATCTCTGGCTTGGCAGGTAAAAAGCTTCCTGCTGACAAGAAGGCGGAAAGATCCCACTTCTGGCCCCAAAGCTTTAGCATCCTTAGCTGGGTTTTGTTTTTGTTTTTTGGTGTTCTTCCACCCACCCCCCTCAGCCACCCAAATTCCTTCTGCTCTTGGGAGAAGTGACCAGTGCTAATCCTACTCTGGATAAGTAGCTTGAGCACATCCTCAGATACAGATCAGGATTTCACCCTTCTTGTCTTCACTATTAATCCTCATCCCACAGGCCAGTAAAAGAGAGACTCACTATTGTAGCTCTCACCGCCAGGCAGCCAGAGAGCCGAGAGCAGCAGCAGGCACATCACAGTCACTTCCTGAAAAGCAAACGGACTCCAGCTTATTTTGATTTCTAACATGCTCATCAGTAGCCTCTGGAAACATATACAGCCATTTAAAAGTCTTCTGATAGCAGCAGAATGTGCTGAGATGTTTAACCTATCTAGAAGGCAGAGACAATATGGACTTTAAAGTTCACCCACTCAGAATACTCCTCTTTTTGCAGCAAGCATTGCTTTCCTGGGTTTTTGAAGGAGTCTGTTACCCTGACCATCAGTGCTACTAACTCTAATTTGGTATCTCCTGGTCTCCTCTGTACCCAGATGTGTCTTCTATTGTTATTTTGCCAATCACCAAAGACCTGAAGGGTCTGAGTAGCAAAACCTTATTCATCTGCCATCCTACAACAGGCAGGACAGGATTTTGTCCTGCATTAAAGCATCTTAGCCAATAGGGCTACTTCACTGGGCTTGAGGTATCAGAGTCCCCAACTTAGAGGATATGCAGACAAAAATAAACCCAGACAAGTGACTATGGGCCAGTAGTAACAGCTAAGCACTTGCAGTGAAATCACACAGTAGAGGCACCTGTGCAAACAGAAGAGGAAGGAAAGAGTTGTTCCTCCTCAGGGAGTTCACTTTCCACTTCAGAGGAGTTATAAATAAAGTGGTCAATTACAAGAGGAACAGCATCTTCCCACGGATCCTTTACACAGCTAGAGTAAGAGTGTGGCTTTGAAGGGAATGTACATTTACATCACAAACAAACAGATAAAGGACAAGGAGTCAAGGCCGCCTTCCGCTCCCCAGATCTTACACTCCCAGCTATCTATTGTAACAGTTTGACACAGAAGGAGCCATCTCATTGGCAAGCTTGCTAGGAGGCAGTGTGGGCTAGTGGATAGGGCTCCAGTCGGATTCCATTGCCCTGCCCTTTGGGCAGTCATTAACACCAGGGACAATGCAGGTATACGTAGTCCCCATCCTGACTCAGGAACATTTTACACCTGTTTTGCCCTCGTGTTGTTAATGACGGCACAAGGCTAAAAATCTGGAGAAGTAGGTTCTACGGTTATCTCTGCCACTGACTTAGGAGGAGACTTTGGACAAGTCACTTGACTTCTGTGCCTCGCTTTCCCCATCTGGGAAATGGGGAATGATTACTAGAGCGCTAGGAGATCTATGGATGGCATACAGTCTAGAAACGCTGTTGTTAGTACATGACTCCTACAGCACTGAGGCAGGCCAACCTCTGGAGAGGCTAAAAGAGCTAGCAGTAAACAGCTGCACTTCTTGGAGCTGGTTCCCACACTGCCTTGCACCTTGTGTAGCCATTTATACCTCAGCAAAGTAGGTATCAAATGCTACAGTGCTGGTGTGATAGCATTTTGCACTCACTTTGCCTTAAAGTTAATGGACTTGACAAGGAGCAGGAGACTGAGGAATCAGGACCTTTTATCTGAAGGGAGAACATGGCTACACAATAAGACATTTCAGAAGCCCTAGCAATTGCTTTCAGGAGATAAGAGAAAGACAGCCCTGCACTCTTGTAAGTTACAACCAGGAAGAGAAATCCACAACTTCAGCAATCACAAACAGACCCCTGCAGTCCCTGTTTAAAGTTGAGATTTCATGCGCTTTTCTCTACTCACCATTGCCAGACCTGCATAACCTTGCTCGCTCACCCACCCACAGCTGTCCTCATTTCCCTTTGCCTTGCTGTGCTCTTTATATCATCTTTCAACAGCTGATTCTCCCCCACCCCTCACACTTCCCCAGTGATTGTATCAGTGCCAATTTAGCATCCTGTAATTACTGCAGTGGTGGAAAGGACTCACTAAACACCAACCTTCCTATTAGGCCGCTCATCATAAGCACTGACACAACTCATGGCTCTGGTGGCTCACTAATGAAGAGAAGATTTTTTGCATTCCTCCCTCCCCTCCCTCGCACACATCCTTTTTAGTCAGACTAGTTACTTTCTGATGTGGCTGCTCTTTACAGAACAATAAGACTATGAAGACCCCACACAGACACAGTTGGATTGCAAACCATATTGACTACCTGTGCCCATACATGCCTGCTACACACAGCTTCCGTTATCGTTCTAGGCCTCATGGGTGTGATGAAAAGCTTGAACACCTGACGTGAGCAAACCTTAAAGGTTCAGAAAACAGAAAGCAAAGAAAAAGAGCCCAACATGTATTACTATAAAAAACGCGATTTTTTTTTTTTTTTTTTTTTTAGCCAGTCTCATGGTTTTTGCACTCAGGGATCCTGTGTGTAACTGCCATCACCTTGGGCACTGTAAGGAACTGAACACTGAGCTCCAGTAGCTAAAAGCATGAAACTCTACAGCCGGAGTTAAAGGACCAAGACCCTTGTCCTGCAGGGCAAACACCCTCATCTTTAACTTTAAGCATGTGAGATATCACACTGACTTCAACAGGACTGCTCCTGTGAGTAAAGTTAAGAATCTGCATAAGCATTTGCTAGAGTTGGGGGCCTTACATTTTTCAAAAAAGAATCCAAGTTTTTGCCACGTTAATATTAACAGAAATGTTTTTCATACATTTTCATAGAGCCATAGATTCCAAGGCCAGAAGGGACCACTGTGACCATCTAGTCTGACCTCCTGTATAGCACAGGCCAGAGAACTTCCCCCAAATAATTCTTAGAAAAACATCCGGTCCTGATTTAAAAATAGTCAGTGATGGAGAATCCACCACAAACCTTGGTAAATTGCTCCAATGGTTAATTACTCTCACTGTTAAAAAATGACTCCTTATTTCTATCCTGAATTTGTCTAGCCATTGGATCATGTTAGACCTTTCTCTGCTAGACTGAAGAGCCTATTATTAAATATTTGTTCCCCATATAGGTACTTACAAACTGTGAACAACTCACCTCTTAACCTTCTCTTTGTTAAACTAGATTGAACTTCTTGGTCTATCACTGTAAGGCAAGTTTTCTGTTCCTTTAATCATTCTCATGGCTTGTCTCTGAACCCTCTCCAATAAATCTGATTTATTCATATTAAAATATCAGGGCAAACAGATGTTAGTTTGGCTTGAAACCCAAATCCAAATACTGCAGGATGTTGCCGGTGCAGGAAGGAATCCTGACAGTAAAACTGACTAGAGGCAAAGAGTGAAATTGACTGGACTAATTTCTCAATCCAAGTGAAATGCAAAAGGTGAACAAATGCATCCGTAATAGAAAAGAAAATGTTAGGGCCCTAATTTTCAAAGGCTGGGTTTAGCACAGCCTCAGTCAGTGCAAATTGGCGGGACCTTTGAAAATGTGCGCCTAGATTTTAAAAGAGCTTTCCATTTTCAAAACCTCCACAAGTTACACAGAAAGGAAACTGGTCGTGCTTAAAGAACAGGAGGACTTGTGGCACCTTAGAGACTAACACATTTATTAGAGCATAAGCTTTCATGAGCTACAGCTCACTTCATCGGATGGGGAGCATAAGCTTTCGTGAGCTACAGCTCACTTCATCGGATGCATGCAGTGGGAAATACAGTGGGGGGATTTTATATACACAGAGAACATGAAACAATGGGTGTTACCATACACACTGTAAGCAGAGTGATCGGGTAAGGTGAGCTATTACCAGCAGGAGAGTTAGTCTATGGTGCCACAAGTCCTCCTTTTCTTTTTGCGGATACAGACTAACACGGCTGCTACTCTGAAACTGGTTGTGCTTAAACTGCCAGTCCCAGCCTTATTCTCTGCCCAAGAAACTACAGCTCCCAGAAGCCTCAGGCTGCGGGAGGC
Organism: Natator depressus; assembly: GCF_965152275.1. NCBI lineage: Eukaryota > Metazoa > Chordata > Testudines > Cheloniidae > Natator > Natator depressus. Next base: position 6,929,995 of record NC_134245.1, on the reverse strand, counting down.
GGTTGCCATGGCGAGGGAGCCCAACAGGGCTGGGAGAGCGCAGGAGAAGCTGGTGAGGCTCCTGGCTGCAGAGGGGTGGGTGGGTGGGGGCTGCGAGGCACTGGGGTTCTCTCAGCGGCCGTTGCTCTGCAGTTACACCCGGGGGCACTGAGGGATGGAGACCAGCTGTGCGCCTGTGTGAGTGAGGAGGTATATGTCTGAGTGCAGGCAAGGGCAGACCCAGGGCTGGGGAGGGGGGATGCACTATGGGGCAGCGCAGGGGACGCCCGGGGAAGGGGCATCCCAGTGACGGGAGCAGGGGCATGCCCGGGAGTAAGGAAACGCCTGAGGGCGTGGGCCAGGCAGGGCATGGAAAAGTAGGGCCTAGACCAAGGGGCAGGGAATCAGTCGAAGGCAGGGGAGGAGAGGACCCGGGAGCTTTGGGAAAGCAAAAGGAGGAGGATGCTGACACACTGGGACAAACTCCTGCCTGGCGTGAGGCTCCAGTGGAGCTGTTAGACTTGGGAGGGCTGAATTTTGGGTTGGGGGGTCTGTCCGTCGGAGGGAAGCAAAACCAGAAAAGCCCAGCGCTCCTGTTGCACTGCCCTTGGCAGAGCCGGGGTCTGCGTGGGGCCCAGTGAGGTGCCGGGGGCTGCTCCCACCCAGACCACATGTGTCTTGGGGGGAGCGCGTGTTGAGAACAGAAAACCAGGCCATTTTTCAGACTGTGCCGCCAGGGGAGGGAGGGGTGGACTGGAGGGGGGACGTGAAGAAGGGAGGGGCTGGAGGCTGGGCACTGCAGGAGCATTTGGGAAATGGAAAGGGGTCAGACTGGGGTTGCTCCTGATGAGTGGGAGGTTGGGCTCCTTCCGTCCCTCGGTGGCCGCTGCAGAAGACCTCACGCAGCCAGGCTTTAAAAGCAGAAGAAACAATGTTAAACATTTGCACTGGGCAGTGATTAAAGGAGATGGGAAGAGGAGCGGGAGCTGTGGGGAGCCCCCCTTAGCCACACCAGGGAGAGGAGGGGAGCCCTGTGCTCTCCACTAAGTTCTGTGTTTAACCCCTGGTGCAGCGCCTTGCACAATAAGGTCTTAATCCCCGACGGAGGCCCTTCGGTGCTGCATCAGTGCAACTAATCAATAAACATACGAAGAGGAAAGCTGGGGCAGGGTGGGGAACAGGGGGAAAAGGAGAGTTTCACACACACAGCGGGAGAGTTTGACAAATCTTAGTAAGTAACCAGAGACATACAGCCATGCGGTTGTCAGCAGGACGTGATGGGACGAGTTGGTTTGCTCGGGCTGGATACTCCCCTCTGGCTGGCTGGCTGAATGTAGTCCAAAGCCCAGGGCAGGGAGAGCTCCAGTGAATGGTCTAGCTAGTGTCCAACATGAAATCACTCCTTCCTCTTGTGGGCATTTCTGTCTTATTTCAGTAAATCTCCTCCTCCTGCTGTCTTCGTTCGACATGCCATTCCCGCTGCCAACCAAAACAACGCCAGATAGAGAGAGTGCTTGCGTTTCCATTTTCATGCCTTATCTCCCCAAGCCCCAAAACACACGTTGGGATCAGTGTGAGCTTAAAAAACAAAACAAAACAAAAAACAGGCCTTGGAGATACTTCTGCTGCTCTGCTATTAATTTAGATTTATTTACACCCCGCCCCACAGCACGCTCGGCGCCCTCAACACAGACGTTTCCAACTGAAGGACAGCACATCTGAAATGGCTGAGAGGAAATACTTTTCCACCAGTGCACAGCTAGTTTGTGGAACTCCATGCCACAAGACAGCACCAAGGCCAATTGTTTAGCAGGATTCAAAAAAAAAAGAGTGGACATTTATATGGATAGTGGGACCCTCCAGAGTTGTCGTAGTAAGGATTAAAATGACTAGGTGTTTTGGAAGGGATCTAAACCTTCATGCTTCATGGCACCAACCAAGTTCTAACTCAAGGAGGTCAGGAAGAAATTCCCCAAAGGGCAGGTGATTCCATAACTGCTTACTGCTGGCCATTGCTGGAGATGGGATACCAGACTAGATGGATCATGGGTCAGTTCTGCAGTTCCTGTGTTTCTAATCCATCAAAGAAGCAGCAGCCCTTCTGCTTCCCCACTCCCCCAGCCACATCTCACACTAATCGTAGTCAGCAGACCCAATATGGATTAAAATCATGCCCTAAACCACATTTTGCCCTAAGAAGGAATCCCACCCCCAGCCAACTCTGCTTTCCTCATTCCAATTGAATCTGTAGGCAGACAATAAAAATGTTTCTCTATTGCCATTTCTTACCCTTTTAAAATAACCCATGTGATGCTTCTCTCCCAGCAGCCCATGAGGGAGCAGGATGGAGGTCCTGAGAGAGAATGGGGAACACGAGGAAGAAGAAAAGAAAGTCCTTGTGATTAGTAATGAACTCCAAGACTTGGAAGAGAAGCTGTCAAGGATCAAAGTCCATATCCCAAATGTTGTACCGTAAGTAGGAATGTGTGTGTGAGAGAGAGAGAGAAAGGCAGACAGATAGACAAGAATACATGACAGACTGCATTTCTGAAACAGCTAAGATGAGATCTATTCTCACCAATGCACAGCTAGTTTGTGGAACTCCATGCCACAAGACAGCACCAAGGCCAATTGCTCAGCATGATTTTAAAAAAAAGTACATTTATATGGATAATGGGAATCTCCAGAGTTATCAGAGTAAGGACTATAAAAAACCAGGTGTTTTGGAAGGGAGCTAAACCCTCAGGCTTCATGGCACAAGCCACGCTCTAACTGGCTCTCTAAATTGCATTTTTCATGTGTTCCCCATTGGATCAGCTTTACGGAGATCATAGGAAGATACTTACAGGCCCACTGGGCTGTGCAGCTCACTTGCCATCACTGGGAACAGCTTAGTCATGTTTCATGCCCTCCTGTTTTGAATTGTGCGCTTTCAAAGTTATTTAATTTGCACCAATTCTGCTGGGAAATAATAGAAGAGAGACCCTAGTGTTTCTTCAGACAGGATTAACCCATCTGAATCTCACTATTTCATTATCTGTCTCTGTTTGTCTCCTCCCACCGCATGAAGTGAATTTGACTGGAATTCCATTGACACCTCCCAGTTACCAGCCTCCTACAAGACGAATTCTGCCAAGGAGCAGATGCTGCTTCAACTAGCTGACAATTTCCATCGACAGTATGCGCATCTCTGCCCAGATCGCCAGCCACTCTTTCTCCACCCATTAAATGAGTGTGGAGTGGAGGTAAAGGAACATCTGGAGACAGCTGGGGACAATCTGGGTTTGCTTTCCTTTGATAGCATATGATATGGACTATGTGCAATTCTGCACAGTCACATCTTTCTTTCTTTCTTTCTTTCTTTCTTTCTTTCTTTCTTTCTTTCTTTCTTTCTTTCTTTCTTTCTATGTTGATTATCTTTTTATTCGTTTGCATGTATTTTTTACTGTAAACATATTTTAGCAGTAGAATTGTCCAAGGGCCAGTCCCATGTGCTCCCCTGCAATAGACGCAACCAGTGCTGAAAACCCACCAATTGTACATTCAGTGCCCAAGTATGCACCGAGCACCCCAGTTATACACCCATCCTACCAGCTGTAGTTCCACCATACCAACCGCACACTTGACACAGCAGTTATACACACCGCCTGTATACCCATCGCACTGACTGTACACTCAGCATACAGTACATTTGGGGAACAGAAAAAAGAAGTGACTCAAACTAAAAGAAATACCTGAGTCTAAGAGATCAACTCTGAAGACCCCACAATCTACTCAGCACTCGAGCGAGGTCTGAGGCACAAAGTTTAGATCCAGATTTGGACCTTAGGCTGAACCTCTCCAGATGTTGGGTGTTGAAATATGGGGTCCTGTCTGGGCCATTGTGGAGACAGGCCTGAGCTGCAGAGCTAGCATCCAGTTCTGCAGCTCAGCTTGGGCAGATCCAGTGTTCAGAATTTTTACTGACAACATGCCAGGCGCAACCTGTGAAAGCTGGAAACATCCAAGCCTCCTATGCCCCGCAGCTGCCAGATGTGTAGCAATAGATGTGAGGCTTCCCTGAAATTAGAAGGTAGCAGGGAAGGGCCCAATCCTGCAATGGGCATCTTGAACTAACTCCCATTGACTGCCCTGGGAGCTGGGTGTGCTCAGTCCTCCCGTGGTCGGGTGCTGCAGCGCTCTGTCCTAGTTGCGGTAACCCCGGTGCTGAAGGCTTCATGGCTAGGTCTAGCCCCTTGCTGTAGTCCAGCCAAGAAGTGACAAAGGCGGGAGACAGACAGAGACATATTTCAGAAGCTGTAGTGAGATGGCTTCTCTGCCCACTGTATTTCCCATCTCAGAAAGAGTCAGTAATAGAGCAAGAAGGTTGATCAAACGCTTGCTATATTTTAGAGAGGAGTTGGCCACTAGCTCTGGCCAGCTGGCCCCGGAGTCCCTCCCTGTCACCTGCTCTGCATGCCGCTTTCTGATGGCTTCCCCACCGCGTATCTGCTAACCGACACCCTCTTGCTGCAGAAATTTGTGAGCACCACAGTGCGCCCGACCCTGCAGCCTTACCCGGAGCTGTACAATTGGGATGGCTGTGCCCAGTTCGTCTCTGACTATCTCACCATGGAGCCCCTCTCATCCCCCATCACGCCGGTAAGACGTGGCACTTCCTTTGAGTCTTCCAGTTGCCCCCCTTGGCACATTGGGAGTCCCACATCATTAACAGTAATGGGTTTCTCATCAGGGTATCACACCGGTTATGGGTCTATGAAGAGTCTTGCCCTTTGACCCCCCCCAGGAACTCCCTCCCCAAGAGGGCCTGTTAAGAACCCTTTCTCCCTCCTACTCAGGCAAATCTCCCATTGACTTCAGTGAGCCTTGTCATGTGCATTATTTGGGCATACGACCATGTTACAGGCATGATCATTTCCCATCTGCTGAGTGGAGACTCTGGGCTTCCCAAACTAATGTGCACAGTGCACACAAGCCTCCATCTAGCCTACTGGGCCTGATCCTGGTCTTACCCCCAGCCATGTAAAACCAGAGTAGCTCCATTGAAGTGGGCGTGTACAACGGAGATCAGCTGGTGGCTCATTGCATGCTAAAGTATCAGGCTTCCCTTCCAAGGACTGGGAGGCTGCTCGCCTTGGAGAGGAGTAGCATATACAGGGACAGAAGCTGGTAGGTCTTGGTGACCTGTTATGAGGCACTTGATGGGATGTTCTCAGCTCCACAGGAGACTTTGAGGTGCCCTGACAGAGGCTTCCAGAGCGAAGAGAGGACTGGTAACATGGTTAGAGATGATGGATCAGATCCTTAGCTGGTGGGGATCAGTGTAGCACCACGGATTGCAATGGAGCCACGCTGATTTATACTTGCTGAAGAGCGGCTTTAAGTTGTTCAAATTGGTGTGGGATTCAAAAATCAAATCCGGACACTTCTCTAGCTCCTTGCACTGACAGATCTCATAGAAAGCATCATTATCTCCATTTAATGCATGGGGAAACCGAGGCACATACGAGTGAAGTGACTTGACCAAGGTTACGCAGCAAGTGTCAAAGCTGGGATTAGACTCCAGGTCTCCTGGCTGCCAGCCTTCTACTCCATCCATTAGCCCACATGGCTTCCTAGCAAAGGAATCTACAAAGGAGAGAATTCTGGGGAAACAGTGAACTCGGGCAGAGTTATTTCACGTGCAGGGACGATAGATACAGGGAATACGCTAACAGGGAAAGCATGTGAACCAGAGGGCTCCGTTCTCTCCTCAGCTATTTACATGCGAGTCCCATTATAGTTCTGCAGTGCTTGGCCCAGAGAATCTCAGTGTGTCTGAGAGCCTGTGCTTTGTTTCTGGAGAAGGAGGGGATTCAAGGGTGGAGGTAAAGAGACCAAGATGATGGGAATAAGACTTTAAGCAAGGAAACGTGTTTGCTCTTTAAAGCCCAGTTACCTTCCCTCCCCGACCACAATCCTGAAGTACCAAAGGGGGAATTGCTTTGGCTTCAGCGTGCTACTGTGCTCCCTGCTGATCGGTGCGGGCTACGATGCCTACTGTGTGAACGGTTATGCCACCCGGGAGATTTGCATGATGGACGAGACCAGGGAGGTGTGCCCACTGCTGGAGAAGTCAAAGAAGGTGAGGAGCCCAGCTCACTGGTTCAGGCGAGTCAGCCACAATGCGGTGAGATGGGCCAGGCATGCTGAATGTGACTGGCCTCCCATAGGTCTGTGACTGCCTTCTGTTTAACACGCTCTGGTTCCAAATGGGGTCTCCAGTGTAAATGGTCTGAACCAAAGGCAGTGTCCATGTAACTGGTCTTCTCTACGCCTGGGTGATCTGCTGAGTTCTTTTCCATGTCACTCTTCCACTGAAGAAGCCTGTTTGGGCTCTCAGAGTTTACTGAACCCCAGATCCACGAAGTACTAACCCACAGAATGTTAAGGGAGCTGAGCACCAAGGGGTGTCTGTGATCTGCCTGTCCAGTGGGCTCTGTTAGATCCCTATTGGGTTAAATAAGGCTCCATAGCCCTCTGCTCTTGTGGTTGCAGGTCCTGAAAGAGCCCGTGAAGGAGAAGGCCAAGAAGTACGCAGTCAAGCCCCCACGGGACCTGCGCAGCAAGTTTGAGCTCCAGCAGGTGTCCAAGAAGGAAGCCGATATTAAAGCTGCACAGAAGAAGAAGCAGAAGGAGGAAGAGGAAAAGGTCATGGTGAGTAAATGTTCATGTGTCTCCATCTTACTCCGAAGTCTCAGCAGCAAGATCCCTGACACAGCTAGTGACCGACTCATCAAGTTGCTAGCCACCTCACATCATTGGTCTGTGAGATACCCTCAGCCTCCACTGTCTTCAGTGGGCCGGCAAGTCACTGTGTTTGTCAGCGAGCATTTAGCCTGGGGAAAGACAGCATGAGGTAGCCCTGTAATATGTGTCAATATACAATCCCTTACATCTCTAAGATTTTCAGATGTTAAGTTAATCTTCACAACCCCCTCCAAGACAGATGAGTAATATTAGCCCCGGTGTGTGAATGGGGAAACTGAGGCACGGTGCCATTGGGCCCTAGATTTTCAAAAATTATCCACTGATTTTTTGAGATGATGAACACCTGCAGTTTCCATTGACATCTACTGGAAGTAATAGTGGAGGCTCAGAGCCACTGGAAATCAGGCCCTAAACATCTCAAGTTGGACAACCCAAAACCAAGGCAGGCAAAAATGGTGGCTGCTTTTGAAAATTTGACCCTAAGCCGCTTGCAAAGGGGCACACGCAGAGTGGCAGAACGGGGAACAAAAGCCAGGGGCTAGATCCTCAGCTGGTGTAAATTAGCCTAGCTCCATTGACTTCCGGGAAGCTTTCCTGATTTTCATCCGTTGAGGATCTGGGTTGGAGGAGTCCCTGATTCCCAGGCTCACACTCTGTCCCTGGCTCAGTGCCACCTCACTGACGCTAGCACCGTGACTCACCTAGTGCCTTCGGCCTGCTGTAGAGACGAGGCCCGGCAAGGGCCACAGCTCATCAGAGAGCAGGTTGTCCACACAGACATATGCTGTATAAACAGACAAGCTGCTTAAAGGAATGAACTGGTTACTGGCCAGCTTTGGTTTTCTTTTTTTTCTTTTTTTGGTACCCATAACAGTAAATAATGGCCTGGCATTTAGCAAGTTGATTAACTGGGAAGAATTCCAGCTGATATAAAGAGGGGATGTGGCCAGAACTTCTGGTTCCATTGCTCGTTCTTTCTGTGACCCACTGAGTGACCTTGGGTACACACTATTTCCCCGCTTGGTGCCTCAATTTCCCTACTATAGAACGGGGCTAATGATACTTACCTACTTCACAGCTGGGGCCGTGAGGTTTCATTAATCAGTGCGGCACCTGGAGAGCCATGGCAGAACAGTACCAGAGAATGACCAAGCACAATTGTTGTTGTGTTGGATTATACCTTCTGATCATTACTCTGTACTGCAGGAAGCAGAAAAGCCAACACCGGACCCTTTGTACGGGTTACGTGTCCACGCCTGGGTTCTGGTGTTGTCGGGGAAGCGGGAGGTGCCGGAGAGCTTCTTCATTGATCCCTTCACAGCACACAGCTACAGCACCTCCGACGACCATTTCCTCGGTATCGAAAGCATCTGGAACCACAAGGACTACTGGGTCAACATGCAGGATTGCTGGAATGGCTGCAAGGTAACTCTCCCGTTTGAATGGTTCCTGCCCGGCGGGAGAGCGAGCAGTTGGATTCGGTGGCATGGGGAAAATGGAGACCCATGTGGCTGCCCACCTTTCACTTGCCATCCCTCCCCCTTAGCCTGCTTACACTGGCTTTAGGACCAGCAGTCAGAGCAGCTGCCCTCCACGCCAGCGTCTGAGCCAGGGTGTAAGCCTGGGCCCAGTTCAGCTATGCTCTTTGATCACTTTACGTTGCTGTAGCCGGTGGGATGTGCCTGCAAAGCCACTATTGCTGCCCATCCCCTGGGAATATCCCCAGCCAGCAAAGCTGGCTGCGTGCCCCCTCCCTCAACAAGGGCCCCGTACAGGGGGGATTCCAGGGGCACGTCAGGGATAGACTGATTGGAAGGAGACGTGGCAAAGGTGTTTCTACACCCTCGCTATTCCCCAGCTGCAGCAAAGCTGTGGGGCCACGACAGCCAGTGCATAAGTTAGAGCAGCCCTTGGGAATACTCCAGTTGACACCAGGAACCCCAAGCTGCTTCCACTCAGTCCCTGCACCGGTGCAATGTTGAACTGCATCCAGGGCCTTTAGTGAAGAGGTGCAGCCCTTGGGCTTCTGACAAGCTGCCAAAGTGGCCACGGACAATACCAGGAGGAGGATGTTGGATAGGGAGGTACTCTGCAACTGTGGGGCCTATTTCTGTTCCTCCCTGGTCTCATGCGTCTGAGCAGAGTTCCACTGGACGGAGTCCGCTTGCTCCCTAGACAGCTTTGAGGGGTCACAGGCACGAACTCGTGCCCCCCCCACCTCTGGCCCCACCCCAGCTCCGCCTCTCCCTGCCCCTATTGGATCCCTCCCCAAATCCCTGCCCCGGCCCCGCCTCTTCCCCCAAGAGCACTGCATTCCCCCTCCTCCCCCCTCCCTCCCAGGCTTGCCGCGCGGAACAGCTGTTTCGCGGCGCAAGCGCTGGGGGGGGGGGGGGAGAGCAGGACCCAGGGGCGCGCTCAGGGGTGGAGGCGGAGCAGAGCGGAGGCAGAGGTGAGGTGGCGGGGAGCTTCCGGTGGGTGCAGAGCACCCACCAATTTTTCCCTGTGGGTGCTCCAGCCCCGGAGCACCCATGGAGTCGGCGCCTCTGTCTGGGGTTCTCTGCTCAGTGTCCCCCTCTGGATCCTTAGTTTTGAACCTATGACTCCCACTCCCAAACCTGTTATTCCTTAGTTGTCCCCCGTCTTCACTCGAGTCCCGGGTCCAGTGGCTCCTCCCCAAAGGAATTCAATAAGTCCCTCACTAAGGATGGATTTAATGCCCCACTAAAATCCTTAGAACACCACATGGTACCGACAGGTTCTGAATGTCTGCTGCTGAGCGGGAGAAGCATGCAGCTGAGTGCTCCGTGGCAGGTCATATGTCTCTTGGTATTAGCATCATAAGCTGAAGACACCTTTGTGGCCAACCCTGGTTCTTCTGTCCTGCTTAGGATCTCACCTTTGACCTCGGGGACCCAGTGCGGTGGGAGTTCATGCTGCTGGGGACCGACAAGCCCCTTCTGTTGCTCCCAGAGGAGGAAGAAGAGGAGTTAGCTGATGAGGATTTGGATGATTTCGTAAGTTTCCTATGTTTCTAGGAGCACTTCTTGATAGAGGGGAGTGATGTTGTAGTGAACTGGACTTACGCCTATGTGTGCCTTTGCCCTCTGCTGGATAGAATCAGAGGTGCTTCACTGCCTCAATCCTATAGGGCTAGTAGACGTTCTCCTTCAGCTCAAGGGATGCGTTTTTTGGAGCAGGAGGATCTGAATTCAAGCACTGCTGTTACTGTGTAATTCCCTGTGACCATGATTTGCAGCACAGTGGCATCCTAAGTGGTCACCGATCTGCTACGGGACAGCGCCTGCCAAGCTTTGATTGCTGGGAGACTTGATGGACGGGACCCAGGTTCAAGGCCCGCGTGCCCCGAAGGGCACAAGCCTGCCCAGGATAAAACTGCTTTTTAAAAATCAAATTCAAATGTATAACTTTTCAGGACCCCTTCTACCTGCTTCTCCTCTCCCTGGGGATGGTGGAACATGGCAATGGGGGGCCTGGAAATAACGCATGTGCTCTTATACCATTCACAAAAGAAAATACTGTGTGTTGAGAGGAACAACATCTTAGTATGAAGGACACAGTGTGATAGTGTAGGGATGACATCAACACAGTCTCTCCCTTTATCTAATCGGTTTACACCATGCCCATCACCATGGTCTGTGAGTGCCTTTCTCAGATTATACGAAATAAACAAGCAAGTCATTGGTTCTAACGAGCACTGCCATATTCAATCAGACCTGAGCTTCTCCACGGTCAGCATGATCTTAAACCCAAAGCAAGTGGAGTCCTTTAGGCCATGGCTGGGCTCTGCTCGTGGCAATGTGTGAGGGACTTCTGGATGGAGTGAACATAACAGAGTTCCTTTAAATGGAACATACATGCAGTTCCAGTGGAAAAATCCAAGAGCAATTAGTTCTGAAGCATAAAATAGCACCCACTCTGCAAAATTATAGGGTCAGAAATGTCCCACCAGCTCTGAGATTTTATTGACTAAACAACCTGTATGATTTTTAGTGTGAGCTTTTGGATGCAAATACTCACATGCATAAATATCTTGTGTGTCTCTTGGAACTAGGACTGTATAAACCATACTTTGCTGCATGACTGTATCCTCAGCAGTGTGTATAACTCAAATAAACCGTCCCTTACCGTACGGCTGCATCACCTGGGAATGTGTATAACCTGCACAAACCACAGGCTAATATAACAAGTATTTCCAGAGACAAATGTGCTTCCTGCCATGGCAGGAGAGTACTGCCAGCTCCACTCAGGGCATTGGCCACCTCATGGAAACCCCTGCTCTGTCTTGATAGGATAAGGAGGAGGAGGAGAAGGGTTTTGACATGCCACCATCCTGGGTGGACCTGATTCAAATATCTCGGAAAGGTATTTGTTCTTCCTTTACCATGTTTTATATTTTTCTGATGGCAATAGATACAATTTTGTGTATTGCAATGAACCTTTATTGTAACATACTAGACAAAGTCAAGCAATGAAATAGCAATAAATCAAGATACACAATAATTAGGATATCCATTATTATTTACAGGTTTCAGAGTAGCAGCCGTGTTAGTCTGTATTCGCAAAAAGAAAAGGAGTACTTATGGCACCTTAGAGACAAATAAATTTGTTAGTCTCTAAGGTGCCACAAATACTCCTTTTCATTATTATTTAATTACACAGCTGTGTTTTGTGCCCATGGATTCTCCCAGAACCTACCATCTCATCCTAAATTGGGAACCTCTGCCCCCACTATGGACATAGGACCTGTTTTCTTCCTTAGCCTGCTGGCTGGGTGAATTCTGCCTGTGAGGATCTCTTTCCTGGCATTACCCATGTTCATTGCAATTGATGCATTATCGTGTATGTGCTATAGCAGTACAAAGTGTTATTAATCATTATATGTGTCTAGTGGTTAAAGCCCAGGTTTGGGAGCAAGGGGATCTAGGTTCTATTCCTAGTTTTACCATTGACTCACTGTGTGACTTCAGGCAAGTCCCTTAACTTTTCTGTGCCTCAGTTTCCCTAAAATAGAATTAATAGCCTACTTCACAGGAGTGTTTTGAAGCTTAATTCTTTCATGTATTTTGCGATCCTTGGACAGGGGATGCTATAAGAGGAAAACCTCTTATATTTAGTAAGAACTTTATTCAAAAGCAGCCCCTAGGTAAATGATTTGTAAATGGGAAATTCAGGAGGTAATTCAGAAGGTACTGCCCATAATCTAACCAGTCATAGAGAAGTGAAAGGTTCCTCATCCCATTGCTAATCCCCTCTGGCATCCACACCCCCAGGGCTGTGTCTTTCTTTTCTAATTTAATTTAATTATCACTAGTAGAAGATACACGGAGGTTAAAGGACAATACCAATCCATTGCAGTATGTCATGACTATGCAAATTAAAGACCCGATCCAGCTCCCAGAGACAGTTGGATCAGGCCCAGTCCTGTGAGCTCCTATGTGCTCTCAACATTCACTGAAGTCAGCAGAGGGGGCTAAGCACCCCACCAGATTGGCTCCCCCTCCTCCCCTCTGAAAGTGCATCACCTTCCTGCAGCCACGGAGAGTATCAGGAACAATGTTCCCTCTGCCCAGTAAGGATGTTAATACATTCTCAGGCAGCTGAATGTGACAAAGGAACAAATCATTCCTCTTGCATCCTTTATTTCCCCCATGTGAATTCCTTTTAGTGTTGGCAGCAGGTGCTAAACACAAGCAACTCTGCTCCTGTGTTCTCAGCTCTTGTGGCTAAATCCTTCTCCTTGCCATCTGCAGAATTTGAGACCCGCTGTCCCCAAGGGAAGAAGGTGATCCAGTACAAGAGCGCAAAGCTGGAGAAATGGGCACCCTACCTGAACAGCAATGGGCTGGTCAAACGCCTCACCGTCTATGAGGACCCGGAATGTAAGGGGAGATGAATGATCAGCACGAGTCCACTGAGACGATACACAATGGGGTGGGGTGCAATGGAGGGGGAAAGAATAGGATAGAGAGGTGCCATTGTATCTCCCATCCCTTCTCCCCCTCCTTTCACACTTCTTGCTTCTCCTCTTCCGCTCCCGCAACCCCTTCTTCACGCTGTCCTGTTCGCTCCCCTACAAACCCTAAAGCTTCCAGCATGGCTGGGGACTCTTACTGGAGCCTATAAATCTATCCTAAGCTGTAACTGCAATGCTGGTCGGTATCACTGATCCCTTTCGTACCTCTGGGTCTGATTCAGAGCTACTCTCAAGGGCTTTGTCAGGTTTGGGAAGCACCATGGGTCACAAGTAGTGCAGTCACCGTGCTGTTTGATGGCGTGATCCATCCAGGCCCGGAGCAGTTTGGCCTGATCCAACAAAGCACTTAAGCATGTGCGTTGCTTAAAGCATGTTAGTAATCCTTTCCACTTCCCTGCTTGACATTAAGCACTTGCTTAACTGCTTTGCAGGACTGGGCAAGAGCGCTCAGCGCCTCTCAGGATCAAGTCCTGAATTGTGAGCAGGAGTTGCCTATAGTTTTCTCCTGTTGAGAAACAGCGGTATAGTGCTAACTGATCACCCCATCTTCCATTGATGTGAAGGGGACTCACGCAGCTCAATCGCTGTGAAAATGAAGGGGACAGTGTGTGCTATGCTTAACTAAAGACCTTTTTTTATTTCTAAGTCATGTCTATCAGCAGTTGGTCCAGGAAGTAGGGTGTAAGCCCCTAACTGGACAAACGACCTCCTTTCCCCAGCATTCTCCTTTAGCACAAGTCGCCTAATTTTCTCTCCCCTACCTCCTGTGTTACCATCACCAGGGAATGTCTGAAGTCTAGGATTTTCAAGGGGCCACATGGTTGTGCCATGGGGTTTTTCTCGTTCTAGGTGTCAGAGTGCTGGAGGTGAAGGGCTGGTTCGAAAATAGAGAGGACATGATGAACATGAGACAACTGAATAAAAAAACAGAGGTGACAACGGAGTACTTCAGCCCAGGACACATCCAAGGCCTCAAAGGTACACAAGCTCAGCCCCATCCGGAGCTGTGTACTCTCTGCGACCCAGTGACAGTTCCTCCTAGGTTTGGCCAAAAGGCCAATCATGGGACTATAAACTACTGGACACAGTCACCTGGTTCAGCAACAAAAGAAATCCTCCACCAAGCAAGGTTCAAGGCTTCATTCTAGAGCCTTTGTAAGCACTAGTTACCATGCAAGAAACTGAAGAGGTGAAATTCACAACTTGCAACCCAGGAGAAGGGGTGCTAAGCTGTGCACCTTCCCAGTCCTGGGGTATCCTGGGTCTGGAGAGGTCCCCAATGTAACTTAGACAGACCTGGGGGCCTAAGATATAGCAGCCTCCTCCAGTTCTCCTATGGGCCACAGTGCTACCTGAAATCTCTATAGCATTGTATGCGGCAATCTCACCTCTGACATGCCCCTCCCGCCCCCAGCACATACTTACATCGAGGAGTGTGAAGGGGTGCTCAGAAGGCAGCCTGGGTTGTCCTCTGCAGCTCCAAACTGGGGAGAATCCTTCCCCAGGCAGAACTGAGCTCCTTTATGCTGCTCCAGCCTTTTTACCTGGCATAAAGGGATCAGAGCAGGGACAAAGATCTCACCCAAGAAGGTTTTAACAGAAATAACTCTCCCCTCGCAGTCAGAGCTGATCCCAGAGCCCCCCCAGCACAGTGTTATGTAGGGATGTAAAATGTTAACTGGTTAACTCATAAGCATTAGTTTTACCGGTTAACATGCCTTAACCATTAACCTCTGGGCCTGCCGGCTGGCCCCAACAACCCCGTGCCGGCCAGCCTGCCGACCCCAATGGCCTCGCGCCAGCTGGAGCAGCCCGAGCCACGCCGCTCTACCGGAGCAGTGCTGCCCGGCCAGAGTGACCCCAGCCACCCCACCCAGCTGGAGCAGCCCCAGCCACGCCGTCTGGATCGGCCCCAGCTGGTTAAGCATTTAAATGAAATACATTTAATTGTTTAAACTAGGGCTGTCAAGCAATTTAAAAAAATCAATTGCGATTAATTGCACAATTAATCGCACTGGTAAACAATCATAGAATACCATTTATTTAAATATTTTGGATGTTTTCTACTTTTTCAAATATATTGATTTCAATTACAACACAGAATACAAAGTGTACAGTGCTCACTTTGTATTAATTTTTTATTACAAGTATTTGCACTGTAAAAAAAAGAAATAATATTTTTTCAATTCACCTAATACAAGTACTGTAGTGCACTCTCTTTATCATGAAAGTTGAACTTACAAATGCAGAATTATGTACAAAAAAAACTGCATTCAAAAATAAAACAATGTAAAATTTTAGAGCCACTTAGTCCTACTTTTTGATCAAGCCAATCACTCAAACAAGTTTGTTTACATTTGCAGGGGATAATGCTGCCTGCTTCTGTTTACAGTGTCACCTGAAATGAGAACAGGCATTCTCATGGCACTGTTGTAGCTGGGGTTGCAAGATATTTACATGCCAGATGTGCTAAAGATACATATGTCCCTTCATGCTTCACCCACCATTCCAGAGGACATGCATCTATGCTGATGATGGGTTCTGCTTGATAACAGTGCAAAGTGGTGCAGACTGACACATGTTCATTTTCATTATCTGAGTCAGATGCCACCAGCAGAAGGTTGATTTTCTTTTTTGGTGGTTCTGGTTCTGTAGTTTCCACATCTGAGTGTTGCTCTTTTAAGACTTCGGAAAGCATGCGCCACACCTCGTCCCTCTCAGGTTTTGGAAGGCACTTCAGATTCTTAAACCTTGGGTTGAGTGCTGTAGCTATCTTTAGAAATCTCACATTGGTACCTTCTTTGTGTTTTGTCAAATCTGCAGTGAAAGTGCTCTAAAATGAACAACATGTGCTGGGTCATCATCTGAGACTTCTAGAACATGAAATATAGGGCAGAATGTGGGTAAAACAGAGCAGGAGATGTACAATTCTCCCCTAAGGAGTTCAGTCACAAATTTAATTAATGCATTATTGTTTTAACAAGCGTCATCAGCATGGAGTCATGTCCTCTGGAATGGTGGCCAGAGCATGAAGGGGCATACGAAGGTTTAGCATATCTGGCACGTAAATACCTTGCAATACTGTCTACAAAAGTCCCATGCGAATGACTGTTCTCACTTTCTGATGACACTGTAAATAAGAAGCGGGCAGCATTATCTCCTGTAAATGTAAACAAACTTGTTTGTCTTAGCAATTGGCTGAACAAGAAGTAGGACTGATTGATCTTGTAGGCTCTAAAGTTTTACATTGGGTTGGTGTTTTTTTGAGTGCAGTTATTTAACAAAAAAAATTTTACATTTGTAAGTTGCACTTTCATGACAAGGAGATTGCACAGCAGTACTTGTATGAGGTGAATGGAAAAATACTATTTCTTTTATCATTTTTATAGTGCAAATATTTGTAATCAAAAATAATATACACTTTGATTTCAATTACAACACAGGATACAATATATGAAAATTTAGAAAAACATCCAAAATATTTAATAAATTTCAATTGGTATTTTATTGTTTAACAGTGCAATTAAAACTGCAATTAATTGTGATTAATTTTTTTGAGTTAATTGCATGAGTTAACTGTGATTAATCGACAGCCCTAGTTTAAATAATTAACTTTTTAAATGGTATTTACATCTCTAGTGTTACGTGGGCTCAGCATGGGCTACAACCCAGCTCTCTCAGAACTAGAGTGTGGGTTCATAATAGAGTTTCCTATGTTTCCAATGAATGCTTGGCTGGAAGTTTATTTAATGTTTGCAAAGAGCTCTTAAGTCTTTTTGGATAAAAGGTCCTGTAAACATGCCAAGTGTTATTACAGCTTTACAAAACCAATGAAAATTTATCAGCTCATGCGCAAGCTTTACTCCTCCACCTCTCACTACGGGATCAATTGTGGCTTTGCCACAAGCCCCATGTGGGACAGTTTTGCATTGTTGCCCTGCCCTGGGGGCAGATCAGGAACCAGATTGTTACTCAGGGCTTGTTTAAATGTGGAAGTTATACCAATATAAACCAAGGGGTGAATTTAAACCAAGATAGCTATTCTGATGGAACTCCCTATGTGGACACACATTCCAGTATAAGAATAGCTTCCCCCCACCCCAGTTTACTTTATGTTGGTTTGGAAGGGGTTTTAGCTAGCCTGAAAACAGTGACATGGGAGTTATACCCATCTAACTATTGGTTTAACTATACCAGCATAATTATACTGGTTTAACTGGTAGAACTATCCTATTTAGACAAGTCTCAAAGTCACAATTTGCCTCCTAGTTTTCCCCTGCTCTGGGACAGACATACCCTGTATCAGCCATAAACCTAGTGCAGCATGTACCTCCAAGGCAGCCGCACACATGGAGGCCTCCACGGGTAAAATCAAGGCTCCACCTACTCCCAGCCCAGATGCGTGGGAGGATGCAGTGGCCCTGTGGATGCTGCTGTCCTTCAATGCTGCTTTCCACAGCATGCTGGTGCAGAAAAGTATAGAGCGCTTCACATTCTCTTACTCTCCTGTACAGGTGCATGGGACATTCAGGCTGTATGGTGGCTGGTGGGGCAATCACAAAGCAAATCTTGTCACGAGAGATGCTACTTGCTCACGCCTAGTAATATTTTGCAAGTCTGTATTCATCATCGCTGTCATTCTTACAGTTTAAGATTTACACAGCACCTCTGGCTTTCCTAGCGCACAGCTACAAGACGATGGAGCCGGAGACTGAGCGCACCATGGAGTTTTACAGCGAGACGCGAGTAGATGGCCTTCAGAAACGGGTTGAAAATGCCAAAGAGATGACGGAATACTTTGAAGGGCGGTCAGATTTCCTGCACTACCGGCACACAGTGTTTGGCAGAAGAACAAAAAGAGCACAGATGGTCCTCATTAATACTGAATTGAACGCCCGGCCCATAGTGGTACAAGAAGAGGGAAATATTGGGCATTACCAATATTAGAGCTGTACCGAACATACCGTTTTGGGTGAAGGTTCAGATTCATTTTCACTTGGCATAGCCAAGGCAAAACTCCAAACGAGAGAAGTGAGCCTTGCATATGGGCTAGTCTGACCCAGAAACCCCACCATGTGACCAATTGTCATGAGCAACTCCAATTGACCAATTCCATTGAGCAACCAAAATGATACTAAGTCTTTGAAAATTTGTGCCAGACAAAAGATTTAGCTATGAGTTTGGACAAAAAATGTTCACAAGGACCCCAAAATACTCCACTGGTCTTGTTTCCATGTTCAAGCCCCACACTAGCCAGGTTTGGGGTTTCATTATGAAATGTGTCTATAGCTCTGCATAATAAGACCAGCACTCTGATTTGCACCATGTCAGTAGCAGGGAGTCATAGAAGCCCTAATTCAGGAAAGCATCCCAATTCATTGAAGGATATTAAGCATGTACTTAAAGTTAAGCATGTGTTTCAGTGCTTTCTTGAATTAGAGCCATAATAATGACCCTCTCCAAAATAGCTGGTACTGCTTATCACAATAAGACCTCGAAACCAGCCTTTGCTGCTAGGACCATGGTCCTGCCTTGTTTCCCTGGGGCAGAGAGCTTGTAAGACGGAGATGCATGAGATCTGTATCTGGGGTGTCCGCTCCAGTGCACCCTCTCCCTCACTTGGCATTCCATGACCTAGTCCTTCCATCCTCTGCTGAAGTCAGCTCTTTCAGTTGGGTGAACCCTGTGCTCCCCATACTGAGCCTCCATCTCCCTGCCGGTCCCCAAAACCAAATCTGATAATGGGGGAGGGGGCACACCCACATCTGACCCCCTGAAGCATGGATCACACGTCCCACCTCTTAATATAGGGCCAGAGCATGGCTGGTTCTTGGACAGGTGCTCAAAGGGGGAGGTTGCATCCTTTCCCCCCCTGCATGTGGGGAGCTCTGGGAGGCACTGGGTCTCTCCAAGGCATAATGCCTCACGGAGTGGATGGTGCAACTCTGGTCTTGTGCTAGAGGGATATAATCTGCTCCAATAAGCAGCAACTCTGCTTGTTGCACCAAGCAGCTCTGACTCTGCTCCTTCTCCGTCACACTGTAGTCACAAGCAAGAACAGTAGGACCCTGATCCTAGCATTGAGTGATAGCATCACAGTCCTAGTCTGAACATAGTTCCTTCTTCCAAATCTTTATCATGTTATAGAGAGACCTTGGATTTGGAGTGGGGCCCAATTTTCACCTGAGATCTCTGTCTCCCACCTGTTTCATCCAAATCCCCACAAACCTTGTCATTTTTCTAGGCCATATGTTCGATTCTGACTGGTTTATCTCTCTTTTCCCAACCCTCCCTAGCAAATCAAGGAGCAGTTCCATAGGAACCCAGAAAAGCCAGCTGATGAAGATGTAGCAGAGCGCATCTTTATGATCTTGGAGGGGCGGATTATGCTGACGTATCATTGCAAGGACGATTACATCACTGCCTCAAAGAAGGAGTTCATCAAATGGAAGGATGTGGATAATAAGGGAAACAAGGTCATCATGACCTCAGACATGTGCATCAGCTATCAGGTACGGAGAGAGTATGACAATGATTTGGAGTTTTTTAGCTCAAAAGGACACAAAGAGAAGCTGGAAGACTAACTGAGATTTGGGGAGACCCAATTTCTGTAGTTCTGAGGCTCAAAGCTGGCAGCTCATGAAAGGAAAGCTGAAATCTCTCTGCATTTCTCTCTCAGGGGAGCGATTAAAGCAGGGGACAAGAAGTCAGGAATACCCACCTGGGTTCTCTCTCCATTTCTGCCATGGACTTGCTATGTGATGTTGCCATCTGTCCTAAACTCTCCCATCCATTAGTTTGCCCAAGTTCAGGGTTTTTTCTGCAATCTGAATGCTTTTTAAAAAGGTTGTAATTTTTTGTCGCGTTGAAAAGAGCACGCAGACTGTAAGTGTGACCTCAAGTGTGCAGAAGACTGTTTCTAGCCACACAGCAGCAGCAGCAAAGAGGTGAACAATACACTTTCTGGCTCAGTGAAGTGTTAGATTCAAAACCTAGATAGGGCTAAATTAACTGTTAACCATGGGCCAGATTCTCAGATGGTGTAAATCAGTATGGCTCTATTGAAGTCAGTGGAACTATGCCAATTTATACCAGCTGAGGATCTGGTCCCACGTGTCTGGAAGACTCCTGCCATCCCACACTGGCGTTTTTGTTTTTAGGTGGGGTCTTCTGTGAAAAACAAGAAGCTGCTCCATCTGTACGAAATGATGCTGAAGCTAATGGAAGAAGAAAAGCAGTTGAGGCATCAAGTCTGGGAGTCTGAAACAGAGGTGATGGGGGAAATCTGCTTGCTAATGTCAAAGTCTGATAGGAGTCTGGTGCCAGGTTCAACTTACCATCTCTTCATGTTATGCCATATGTTCAAATATTATCTAGTAACTAAACAGTGATCAAAGTTCTAATGACACAATGCTGGTCCACACCCTAGAATATACAAATCATGACTTGCCTTTGTTCTGTGGAAATCATTCTTTGGAATGTTTATGAAGAATCATCCTCAGTTCTTGTTCTACATTCTAGGGGAAGGGGATAATCTAAGAGCAAGAATCTGCACAGAAAGGGTACATACTGGGATATATAGCCGCGCATCTACCATTTGCCTGCTGACCACAGCAGGGAAGAAGAGAGAGCCCAAGAAGTTGGATTGATTAAAATCTAGTTACTAGGCACTTCTAAGGTACCCATGGCCATACTATCTAGGTGCCTATCACTGTGTTATCTGTAGGGAAGAATTACCTTAAAATAGATGGATTGCAATGAGTAACACATTGCAACTGTGTGTAGCAAAATCCATTCCCATGGCACTGATTGGAGAGGACTGACTGAGCACAGCCATTCCAGCATGTGAAGAGAAGGCCACTGAATCTGAAGGTGAGAAAGCTGCTGTGATGAAAGCCCTATAGCAGTTGGTTAGGGAATGAAGAGGATTGTGGAGCCAGCCTGGTGGCAAAGTAGAGGGCCACCAAAATACTAGGGTAAGGTCCAGGGGTTATGGATCTATAATTCCATTAGTGGGTTTTGGACACCCATCTTTCACTCCCACGGTTCATAATGTCATCAGAATACCTCATTGAAACTACAGCCCTATTGTTCACATTTTACACATTGTTTATATATAACACAACCAGATTTTTTTCTTAGGATTGCAGTGGTATTACCATATTTTTTAGAACAAAGGAAATAGGAGAGGACGAAAGAGTGAGGGAGAACAGGAGAGGCAGTAAGTCTAGAGGTTAGACTGGAAATCAAGATATCTGGATTCTAATACCAGCTCCTCCAATGAGGTGCTGTGTATCCTTGAACAAGTCACTTAAGACCCTAGTGCCTCAGTTTCCATATCTTTAAAATATGGGGCTTTTTTAATTAAATATTTGTAAAGGGGCTTGAGACCCTTGGATAATAGGTGCTGTGAAAATGCAAGGTATTAACAATAATTATTAAGATAAAATGGATTGTAGAAGTACATATTGCAGAACAGTGAAGGGTATAACCTGGTTTCCAGCAGATGACTTTTTGGACTCTTTCAGTCTTGACACATCAGCAGGCAAGCCTATGGTTATATTGGTGAGATATAATATGCCAAAGCTAACATTATGACAGGTTTCAGAGTAGCAGCCATGTTAGTCTGTATCCGCAAAAAGAAAAGGAGGACTTGTGGCACCTTAGAGACTAACAAATTTATTTGAGCATAAGCTTTCGTGAGCTACGTACATCAGATGCATTCGATGAAGTGAGCTGTAGCTCACAAAAGCTTATGCTCAGATAAATTTGTTAGTCTCTAAGGTGCCACAAGTCCTCCTTTTCTTAAAGCTAACATTGCAATTTTTAGAGCCAATGGGGAGTTTGGACTCCAAAAGAGTGAATAGATTTGATAATTCTATCAAAGAGTCTGTAGAAAATCGTAGACAACATAAAGTTCTTGTTATTAGTAGTCTGAGAAAATTATTTTCTTTTGGTCACACTGATATATCCTCAGCATTGAATACATACGTGCTGCTCCCTAGCTAATAGTATACAAGCTCATACTACAGTCCTTGCACAAAGACCCTTGCATATGTTCTTTTAAGCAGACAAACCAAGTGGAGGGCTTCATACTTTGAGGAAATGTCAGGGGGTCTTTCATTTTCTGATTTCACTGAAGGTGCTAGAAATTCTCAAGATCCGGGAGGAAGAAGCAGCAGCCAGCAAACTGACAGTTTCCATGTATGATACAGAGAGGAATGAAAAGAGCAGACAACAGCGAGAGACAATGGTAGGCAACGGTGTCTAATAACAAACTAACACAATTTTTCATCCCACCTTCTACCTCTTGTATTAAAGGCAGGCTTTAGTAAGAACCATGGGATAAACCTACTCTGTTTGAGTGGATCAGCAAGATCCGGTTCAAGTTTTTTTAGCAGGATTGGATTCAGAGTTCATTACCAGTGGACAAAAAAATCCAGCTCAAATTCTTTCCTTCTCAGGGGCTATCTCCAGAGCCCATTCTTATACCATTAAAACTCCCTGGGTGAGATCCTTGGCTGGTGTAAATCGGCATACCTCCATTGACTTCAATAGAGCTAAAACAATTTATATTAGTTGACAGTCTAGCTCCTTGTGCCTATGACTTTCTGGAAGAATCATGTCCCAAAAAACCAACAACTTTATTTTGTGTAATAAAATAAATAAAATAATTAATAATGATAAAACTAATTGTAGTTGGAGCTGGGTGAGGAGTTTGATAATTGTATCCAAATCTGTTCCATAGCCAGGGTTCATTTTGTTGGGGAAAATATCAACATCTTCCCTGAGTATCAGGTTTGGAATAGATGGTTCCACCATTCTTAGTCCTGTTTATAACAACAATATTGATTTTGGCCCAGGATATCTCTTGAGGAATTAATACCCATATGAGTTTTCTGGACAAAAGTAAGGATATTCCAGTCTAGCTATGTGAGGTTGTTACGTGGCTTGCTTACAAATTCCAGTTCTCTACAAGACGTTTCTTTGGTATGGATTTTGTATTGGGCAAAACTGTAATAATAAATTCCAAGAACAATACTGTAGGTGCTCTCCTGGTGAGAAAGGTAATAAAAAGAGATACTAGATTTTAAGTGTCAAGCACCTATGGACTGAACAGAAAATTGAGACAAGCAGTCCAGAAGCAAACATTTGTCAGCCAGTTCAACCAGGTGAACATCGCTCAGAAAGGTTTCAAATGCAACACATCCCTCCACCCTGAGCCACTTCAAACCCAGAATGACAGTGTACCTTGTGGGGCCCTTCTCACACCAGAGGAGATGACATTTCATGTATGGGACAAGCTTTGTATTCTAGGAGAATGGGGAGAGTTGTTAAAAAGCACAGCCAAAAACTAGGAAACAGAATAATAATCAGATTGGGGCTTTATGTGGGAAATGGTTGGTACAAGAAACAGCTGGTGAAAAGCAAGCACCTCTGGTCAAATCTTGGTGAGTTATGTCATGTCCCTGGCAGTGGGGGCACAGCTAGTCTGTCCTTTGCTATGGTAGTGCCCTATACAGGGATGTTTGGGGCATAATTCTTCTCACCCTTACCCTCCAGGAGCGTCTGATGCTAGAAGAGAGACAGCGACAAGTGGAGCAGGACCTAGATTACCTGGCACCCTTCCTGATTCAAATGGGAAGCACAGAGAAGATGTCCAAGTGGCAAGCCCTACGCCTCAAGGAAGATTGCCTGAATGATTTCAAGCACCATCTCATTGACAAGGCCAACCTCATCCAAGCTCGCTTTGAGAAGGTACTCACCCACTTTCTCTTTGTCCACTCCTTTGGCTTGGTCTCCTTTGCTTTGGGACTGGGAAACATGTGGGGTTCTCTCTTAATTTTATAGCAAGTGAAAAAGCAACACTCCTCCAACATCTCTGTCTAGGAGGAGGCAGTATATATGCCCTCATGTTTCTCTGTCTTTACCCAAGGAGACCAAAGGGCAGAATAGCCCTAGGACAAAATTCAGTAGATTTGTTCCAGCTTATATCAGAGCAGAATTTGACCCCCAATGTCTCCTATCTCCAAGGAGGCAGCGCTTCTACGTTTCTCTCTCCTTCCCTTGCTTTCCATATTTTGCTTACTTTTTCTATGTCCTAATCTCATTTATTGCTTCTGACTTATTACATTTCTTCTTCTTTGTTCTTTTTTCTTTCCTTTGGTTCCTTTAATCTTGATACGCTACTTCTGTATCTCTCTCTCTCTAATACCCTGATTGTTCCTTCTTCCCATCAGGAGACACAGGAGTTGCAGAAGAAACAACAGTGGTACCAGCAAAACCAGCTCTCTATGACCTTGGAGGATGAGGATGCCTACCTAACCTACTGCTCTGATGCCATGTTCCGTATCCGCATTCTGGAGATACGGCTTAATAGGTAATAATAAGTATTTAATGAATGTGTGGCAGTCTGACAGGAGTGATTTAAGGGAGATCTACAGATGGAGATTCACTGGGGCTTTGCATTTCAATTGTTTGATAATTTCATAATCTGAAAATATTCCACTTAATATCAATATCATCTAATACAATGCAGCTTCTTCCTCTGATTTCATCCTTATTTTAGGCACAAAGAGATGGCGCCACAGAAATACATAGAACTGGAAGAGAAATTGTGCAAGGATCCTCGCCTGACTGAGTATCTCAAATTTAATGTCTGATATAGTCCCTGTTCCCTCACAACAGTCATGGGAATCGGTGCAGAAACCTGCACAGAGTTGGCTGAGCTAACCGTACAAGCTACTGGAGAGAAATGTGGCATCTTTTTCCTACTTGTGTTCAATGAACCATTTGTGGTCTGATTGATCAAATTTCCCCCAGGGCCCCTCTGCAGCTTTCTCCAGGAGCTGCTGGGATCTCAACTGTAGTGTAGAGGATATAATAGCAGAAGTACTTTCATTTCCACACATTTCATTTATCCCTTTTTTTTTCATTAAATGTTTTCCTAGTGAGTCTTATGTCCTGTTTTATTATTATTTCATACTTGTATATCTGCCTTCTTCTTGTTACCTTGCTGTTTTAAGGCCCACCTACACTACAATTACAATTGAGTCAAAGGGCTTGGTTAGAATAGAATACAGTTGTCTTTATGGTTCAGTTCTGCAGTCTAAATGAGCCCTCATCTTTAGCCTCTTACTTTATAAGTTGCTATGGTCAAGGTTACATGTTGGACACTAGAGTTTTTTCCTATGTCATTTGCTTCACATGATTGCTGATATTTAGAGATATATTAAGCTTCTATCTCTCACCAACAAAAGTTGGTTCCATAAAAGATATTACCTCAACCACCTGGTCTCTCTGATTTTGAGAGAGTGCATTATTTAAAGAGTTGACTCTTCTGAAATCCAGTAATTTCTGGATGTGCAGGGAACTACTGTTCCGACTATATAACTGAGACCACCAGTGAAATCTTTTAACTATATACTTGCTGGTTTTCCACAAATATAAAAATTCAGTGACCATCATTAGAATTACTCATTAATTACAAAAGGCAGTAAGGTGTAGAACAGCTGTCATTTGATAGAATTTGCCAGAAATCCCATAGTCCCAAAAATTTTTAAAGAAAAATATCAACCATTTTCTTTACTGTCACTACAAAACATCTTTTTTAGAAAAATATAATTAGAGAGGAAAAGGCATCTTTATTTTTCTCTCTCACTCTCCCCAGTTACAGCTCACAAATGTTGGTAGATACGAGGAAATGTCAGGAGTAAACCAAAGAGTGCATTTCTAATCAAGGGAACTTTAGGTAATAAAGTGTTTTGGGAAACACAGTACTTTGAAATCCATAGATGGAAAACACTACATAAATGCTAAGTATTATTCTTGTATGCAGTGTTGTTGTAGCCATGTTGGTCCCAGGATACTAGAGAGGCAAGGTGGGTGAGCTAACATCTTTCCTTGGACCATCTTCTGGTGGTGGGAGAGACAAGCTTTTGAGTTTATACAGAGCTCTTCTTCATCCAAAGAGCGTTAGGCATTTTACAGATAAGTATGAAGACAATCCTAACTCACAATCCTCAAAAGATTACCTATAATTATCCCCTCTAACTAGGCTGTCACAAGTCCAATCATGCACTCCCTCTTGAGCATTTTCTTTGGGCTGAGGTGAGGGTTGTCTGGGGCCATCCAAGGTCTTTCTGTTTCAACATATGACTTGGGCTCTGAAATAAGGAGTCTCCTCCTGCCCCAGCTCATTTACTCTGATCTTGGCTGGTCCATCCATTTCCTTCCTCCTGCCCAGAACTTTCTGTTTGCCTCTCTGAGCCTCACCATGAGTCCTTTTATAACCTCCTGCTTTGTCACCTCTGTCTTTTTGTTCTGTTTGGTGAATTTCCAGTCCCTTCACTCCCCACTGCCTTCAAACAAGAAGAGTACATATCTTCTCCCAGCACTAGCAAACCCACTGTCCCAAGGAACTTCATCAACCTTAATAGGTGGTCACAGAAATCTAATGACCCACTATTGAACCTGGTTTGGGAGGTACATGCTGAAAGGCTTGTAAGCAATCATGGATATACACAGACAAAGTTCAGAGTAGCAGCCGTGTTAGTCTGTATTCGCAAAAAGAAAAGGAGTACTTGTGGCACCTTAGAGACTAACCAATTTATTTGAGCATGAGCTTTCGTGAGCATCCGATGAAGTGAGCTGTAGTTATTATTAGTTATAATAAATTGGTTAGTCTCTAAGGTACCACAAGTACTCCTTTTCTTTTCACAGACAAAGTGGTATTCATGATACAGCAATTTTGAAAGTAACAACTTTATAATAACTTCATGGGAATTCGTGTTGCAGATAGTTCACCAAATCACACAGGTAGATACTGATTACAATCTGCGGAAGTCAGAAACACATTCTGCTATGAAATATTAGAATACCCCAACGTGGGGCATTGGAAGGGGAGAAAAGGAGGACTTGTGGCACCTTAGAGACTAACCAATTTATTTGAGCATAATAAGCTCAAAGCTTATGCTCAAATAAATTGGTTAGTCTCTAAGGTGCCACAAGTCCTCCTTTTCTTTTTGCAAATACAGACTAACACGGCTGTTACCCTGAAACCTGGAAGGGGAGAGGGGATTTACTCCTTGCTCTGAAGCACACAGCTTAGGCCAGAGAACAGACGGCCCATCTGTTACTGGGCTGCTGCCCACCACAAACATTGTAGCATTATTAGGGGGCTGTTCGCAGATGCACTGGGACAGGACAGGTCACTGAAACGTGGCCATTTTCTCTTGCTACGGAATATTTCCTCAAGATGTAACCATAATTTTATTCCTGATAGATTTTAAGGCCAGAAAGGGCCAGTAAATCACCCAGTCTGACTGCCTGTATATAACAGACCATTAAATTTCACCCAGTTGCCCCCGTACTGAGGCCAATAACTTGTCTCTGGCTAACACAGATCTTCCAGAAAGGCTCCCAGGCCGGCTGTGAAGACACGAGGAGACGGAGAGTCCGCGACCTCCGCCGGGGGTTTGTCCCAGAGGTTGTATCACCCTCCCCGCAACGATTTGTGCCTCATTTCTTACTTCCAGGGGGCTGGCATCAGCCCCCGGCCCGTTCTCCCGCTAGCCTCGCTCCGCCCTTCGCGGCGCCGCCTCACGCTGCCAGCCCAGCCTGCCCCCCTCGCAGGACGCTGCCCCCCCGCCCCGGGCTCTCAACGACCCCACCTCCGCGCCAGTCGCCCCAGGGGCAGACTCCAGAGCGCGGCAGGGGCCGCTACCCCAGCCTCGCCCCGGGGGAGGGGCAATGAGCGGGCACGGGAGGGTCACCGGGGCTCAGGGCCCTCCCCTCGGAACAGTCAGGATAAGCCCTGTCCAACCTGCCTGCCCGAAGCCAATATGGCGGCGACACGGCTACACCATCCCACGGGGGCTCTCTCTCTCTCTCCTTCTCTATTGGTTACCTAGTAGGGGCTCAGCCAGCAAGACCCGCTGGGAGTGGCCAGGAATTCCGCGGTTGCTAAGGCGACCAACCAATCTGTCATTGGTAGAGCTCATCCTTGTGGGCGGGCTTTGACCCCACTTCGTGTTCGGTGATTGGTCAGTGTGCCCGGAGAGGCGGGGCGAGAAACCCCAGCGGCGGCGGCTGGGCGGCAGAAGAACGGCAGGGATAATGGACTGCTCTGATTGGTGGGACTGCCGCGGAGCGGGTGGGCCCGGATGCAGGCGGCGCGTGCGATTCGGCGGAGGCCGCGTGGGGGCGGGGCCAGGCCCGAGGTTTGTTGTGAGGGTGAGGGCCCGGTTGTCAGGCAGGGGCCAATCAGGGTGGGGGATGGGAGCAGGTGGGGGGGTCGGGGCTGGAAGGCGGAGCGGAGCGCGGAGCCGCTGCAGGTAGGAGGGGGCGGGAATGGAGTCGGGTCCGTTTTGCACGCCGGCTGCGGCGGGGGGGCTGAGAGGGTCCAATTCCCCTCCCCCCCCCCGGGCTCGCAGGCCCCACGGTGGGGGGTGGGGCGCGGTTCTGCTTCGGGCCCCGGTGCCACTCATGGGGGTGGGGGGCCCAGAGCGTGCTGGGCGGGGGGGACCCTCCTCCCCTCCCCCGGCCGGGGGCCCGGTGTGGGGGCAGGGGGGGACCCTCCTTCGCCCCTCCCCCAGGCCGCCGGGCGGGGACGCCTCCCCCGGGTGGGCTGCCGGGGAGCTGTTGGGGCTGGAATGTGTTCACGTGCCGGTTCCCGCGGCCGGAAGGAGGAGGAGGGGGAGGGAGCCCGGCTGTG
This sequence comes from Natator depressus, assembly GCF_965152275.1. Taxonomy (NCBI): domain Eukaryota; kingdom Metazoa; phylum Chordata; order Testudines; family Cheloniidae; genus Natator; species Natator depressus. Next base: position 6,901,556 of record NC_134245.1, on the reverse strand, counting down.
GGACCCCTCGGCGCGGAGCTGTTGGGGGAAGCTGGAAAAGTGGCTCCTCCCCCCGTGCGGGGCGTGGGGGCTGCTGGCGTGGAGGGGCTGGCGCGGGGGGTCACCCCGAGGAGGGAGCCGAGCCGAGCCGCACTCCCGTGCGCCCTGGGTCGCGTGGCTGCGGGGCGTCTTATGAACCTGCTCGCCTCTGAGTCTCGCCAGAGAGGGGTGGGCAGGGGGTAGATACCCGTGTGTGGATGCGGCTCTGCCGCACGGATCGTATGTTAGCAATGACCAGGAAAAGCTGCCACCTTCATTCAGTTTCTGTACGGAGCCTGAGTGACAACTCAAGAGTTTAAAACTCACTGGCTTAACAGCAGTGGCTTCCGCATAAAGGTGGAGTAGAACCTGATTCAGTATGTCTGGGGAAACTTTTGGGTGACCTATTAAGATAAGTGGTCGCCTAGTAAGCTTTTTCCCTTGTGCTAGTTACACTGACTTGTAAACATCTTCAGGACCTAGCCATTGAACTATTCTAATTATTTTAATTGTAATAATTAGTGTATTAATAACCCCTGATTAGCCCTGTGATAATCTTATTGAATTGAGCCTTGTTTTGCTTTTGTTGTTGAAAGCTGGGAGATGGGAAGTGGTCATATAGGCAACCAGTCCATACTCTTTAGCTTACACTAGAAGAGCAGGATTTGATGACCTTCCTCACTAATAATAATTAAATAAATATTCATTATTTGTATTGCCATAGCACCTAGGAGCCCTAGTCATTGACCAGGACTCTATTGTGCTAGGTGCTGTTACAAGCAGAATAAATAGATGAATATTACAACTATACACTGAACTTTGCACCTGCTGTACTGACTGAGTGGTATCACAGGACAATGCCATAAATGTTAAGATTCTTTCTTTTTTTCTCTTCTCCAGGCAAACAGCTCAGTGATATGGATCAAGACTAAGTCAGAACTCAAGATCTGGCCTATTGATTGGAGGAAACTGGCCACTGTTCTGGATACAATAGAATAAGAATTTTGAAAGGAATTGCATTAGCCTAAATGTGTCTGAACAGATCAAACAGCAGAAACTGAGGCCTGGGGGGTTGAGCCCCACACAATTCAGCAAAGTGAACCTTTGTTGGGAGGAAAGGGGGCACTTTTTCAGTGGCCATCAGAAAAGAACTGAATAAGGAAATGGCAACTTCTGTTGCCACCAAGACAGCTTGGAAGCTGCGTGAGTGTCTTTCATAGTGTTCTCTTGTCCTTCATTAGATTTCTCTATTTGAAAATGGGGGAAGGGGAAGAGAGAGGCCTCTTGCTCTATTTTGTGGTATGAATGAAATTTCCTCAGGGAACTACCCCCTCCCTTTCTAATGTGACAATAGAGCACTCTTTTAAAATTCAGGGGTCTGTTTGTGGATGGAGGGCAGAGAGAGAATTGTGGAAGGGCATAGGGCATCCTCTGAACATCCAGCCAGAGTGACTTAAGGACATAGCTAGAGATTGATCTAGGGGATATGTTCCTTTGGGATTTGCAACGATGATGATAGGGCATCCTCCTTTCTGTCTTCAATTCCTGTTGTCTGAGGTTTTTTTGGTCATTAAATCTCTCTTTTTCTCTAAATTTCAGGTCTGTAACAACCTGTTAATTCTCTAATATAATATAAGAACAGCTGGTGAACAGGTTGGAACGCTTATAAAGCCAAGCCTGCCTTGGAGTGTTCCACTTGTTTAATGTCAATATTCTTTTTGGATTGCTCTCTGTTGCTGCCTCTACCATCGCTATAGGTACAGTAGGTTCTTGGATCGCTGCAGGAAGGGTGCTGGGATCATTACAAGATCTTTATGTCCTCTTCTCTTCATTATGTCTCTGGCTTCACCATAAAAGGTTCACGAGAGGGAGTAAACTTCTATTTTTAATTCATCTTTTCTCCAAAGAAAAAGAGTGGCAAAGCAGCTCCTAAGTGTCAAAAAGAGAAACACAGAAAAATGCTTCTCCTGCAGATGTTGCAAATTTTTTGTGAGATGTCAGAAGATCAATAGAACAAGTAGGAAGTAGTTGATTATCCACAAATGTGCATTCCAGGCTGAGTATTTGAGGCCCAGAACTGGATTAGTGAGAATGTTGCCCATCTGGGTTGCTGTATGTTTAATAGAACTATATTAATAGAGTTAACTGGTGTATACGATCAAAGGCTGTATAGCACTATATACCTGGCATCAGTTGGTTCTTCTGTTCATAGTTTCACAATCAGAAAAAATGTTTTTCTTACTCTCCCTGTCACCGCCGCGCCCCTCCCCCCCCCTCGCTGAAGTTCACAGATTATGGGAAAAGACAGCACTTGGTCCGTTTCAAATCTCCATCCCATTTCATTCGGCAACCGTGCCTGTGCTGTTGATCTTTAATATCACTATTTCCTACTTCATTTTAGCTCTGCCTTCAGAGTAGTAATCATTCAAGTGCTAGGAAAGAGGTGTAGCCAGGATAATTAGGGCCTTAAAGGTTGCTGAGCCAATGTGTAGTAGCTAATGAGAGAGCATTTTATGAAAGGGTTTGTGGGCTTAGGGAAATCAGCACTTCAGAGAGAGAGGGTTCTGCTACCAGTTTTTGAATGTTGGCATAAAATTATAATCTGGCATTTATTCAGGGGGTTGAATGCTTCAGCAATGACTCTTAAAAATTGTAAAAAACTATTAATAAAAGATAAAGGGAGGCTATGCAAATGTTCGCATTTCACAACAACATTCAGCACTTGCACCACCCAATCTTAAATAGTCACTATTCGTCCCTTAATACCAAAGGAGGATTTATGTAACTAGTGTTGTATGTGCCTTTGAATTTCATGTGTTGACACATGCTCTGGTTTAGTATTGTCATTTAGTAGAATATTGGTCTTTCATTAAACTGCAAGTACATCCTCAGCAAATGTCCCTTTCTCATTTAATTAATAACCTAATTACAACTGAAACATGAAAGATGTTTCTCTAGCTTATGTGAAAGTTACGTGGTTTCGCTTTCTGTAACGTGCTTTGAGATCATCAGATCAAAGAGTATGCAATTGTTCCTGCCCTCTGAAGTCTTGGAATATTAGTGTCACTTATTAAAAGTGAGCTGCTTCACACCCAATTATCAGAACGAAGGCTGAATTGTTTATTAGCTAGCATTTTTACAAATGTTTCGTAACCATTTCATAAACAAATCTAGCTGCCTTTAAAAGACAAGAACTTTTTAGCTGTAATATTAAAGAATTGGTAAATGCATTTGGCAAAAACTTAACAATTTGGGTGCATTTTAAAGTGCCCTTTAATGTAAAACAAATGCAGATCTGGCTGTTTATAGTGGGACGTCTCCAGAGTCCACCAGGGTCCTGGGGCTATCTTCTCCCCCAGCCTTTATGAAAAGCTACTTTTAAAAAAAAAACAAAAACACCTTTTTAATTCTACTTCCTTATTCAACCCCTCTAAAGCATATCTATGTCCATCCCTCCAATAGGGACATCTTTTGTCACTGCCCCCAAACTAACTGTATTGCTCTGCTTCACCTACGTTACATGCTGAGAATATAGGCAAAGGCTCTGCCAAAATTCAAGTAGAAGGGAGCTCCGCCCATCCCAGGTGCCAAGTCTTAATTTCTCGGCAAGGTAGCTTGTGCAACTGCAAACCTGCAAGTTTGGCTCAGATAGGACAGTGTGAACTTCTGCTACTGTCCAGAACAATATTAGGGAGCCTTTCTCTAAATGATCGGTAGCTGCTTTGTACCATGCCAACTTCTGAGACCCTTCATCTGGCCAGGAGAGTTCACACAGGTACAGATGATGAACTAGCTTCCGTAAGGAGTGTGCTGGAACCAAGCAAATTCTCCTTTTAAAAGCTACTGAGTCACTATTAGTAAGATAAGATGGTCACTGTGAACCACACTGAGACTAGAGTGGGATGATGAAGGTTGATTGGCATATGTCACCAAGCATAGCAGATAGGGCCAAGAGGGGCTAGTGCAAACAAGATAAGTAAGTAGCGGGGCTTCTTATCTGAACTCTAGGTTACTGCAGTTTGCCCAGTGGAAACTGGGAAGTCTTTCTGTAGAAGGTGGATTACTAGTCTTTCAGGAGAGGAATTGTGTATCGTACAAATACTTGTTGTGACTGTTTGTTTGCTTTGTCTTGTGCAGAAGAGATCACAGCTCACAGCAGCAATGTGTCCTCGCTGGTTCTGGGCAAAAGTTCAGGTCGGCTGCTGGCAACTGGCGGAGAGGACTGTCGGGTCAATATATGGTCTGTTAACAAGCCCAACTGCATCATAGTAAGAGTTGGCTGTTTTTTTTTTTAATTTGCTTGTGGGTAGGTTGTGGGAGGAGGCAATTGGTCTGCATAGCCAGAGCCAGAGAGAGTCTGGCAATGTCATAAATCCCCAGCTAGGTTTTACCAACCCCTCTCGTCTGCTTTGGAGTGCTACAAAGCTATATTGGGACACAAACACAGTAAGGTAGCTTTGGTGGACTAATGTTGTCCAGCAGCCCCACACAATTTGAAAGTGGCTTTGTCCCTTCAGTTCACATGACTCTGAACCAGCTATACCTCTCTTCCCATGCCCTGCTAAGGCCCAACTGTGTGACGGTGGCCTTTAAAGATGACAGGGGTCTAAAATGAGTGACATTTTGTGTCCCCATAGTTTTCTCATTCACCCCCAAATTAAACTTGTAATTCTTAATTCTTTCATCCCTCTCCATTGTAGGCATTTCTTCTTTTTCCTTTACTCACCTTTTCTTCTTTACGCTTGTCCCCTCCTCCTCCAGTCTTCTCTCCAAAATGTTACCTATTCTATTGTTCCTCTCCATCTGTCACTCTTCTTTTCTCCTTTCTCTTGATTTTCCACTTCATCTCCTTTACCCCATCTTCTCTCTCTCCCCCCAGTCTAGCACTGGCTTGACTCAAAAAGGTTTTAAAAGGTACATTTGCACTGGTTCCTTCCTCATCCTCCCACTGAAGACAGGCCAGGGCAGGTAATGGAGTCTCCCACTGAATACTTGAAGATCTTCATGACATGGGGGGTTTGGAGAGAGCAGCCCTCCTGCCCCTGCACAGTTCTTGGTTTTGTGTCTCACTGAACATGAGAGGGCAGACATCACTTCTCTCTGTAGAGCAGCTGAGTTGTGGCTGTGGGGTTGGGGGAAAAGATATCATTAGCTCATAGCACATCAATACTGCTGAGTGCAGGGTGACCAGAGTCTTGTTTCCAGTGAAGAAGGAACAAAATCCTAGTTAGTAACTGACAGGAACTGTCTTTCAAAACAAGGGCAATCCAGCATGTCTGGCTACCTTTAACATCAGTCGTAGTATTTGCTCAGACAATACATATTGAGCTTGCTGTTGTTTGCAGCATGCAACTATTACAGGGTTGCAAACTATCAAAGGCTTAGTTTTAGGATAGGCTTGTCTTACAGATTAATATTCAGGGTGGTGAGATTTGCACCCTGGAATTGGGGCACATCCTAGGCCAGGATGCACTCTCAGTTGCATCATATCTACGGCTGACCAGCATTTGCCTCTGCATAAAACTGTGTCAGGATATTGTGCTGATTTGGCCATAAGCTGGGCAGGGAGAAACTGTGTGCAGCATGTTCAAATGCACTATAATAAGAGTAAAGCTACCACAATAATATGAAATGATGATGAGTACATGCCAATTATAAAGGCAGCTAGCATTTATCTGTGCTGCATCCTGCTTTGATGTTTGATTTGGTTGTAGGGGACACTTGGTGTGGTAGGAGAGTTGAGTTGAGAAAGATAGAAGGAGAAAATTTTCACTTCATTTCACACACACAAACACCCATTCATTTGAACTGGCATCTCTCAGGAAATGTGAAGAGGACTAAGTAGATACAAGAAATCTCTATCCCTTATTGGCAGTGCTGTTTCCTTCCCATAGGCTTTTGCAATGTCTCTGGAGGATCTGCATGGTGATGTCAGAGCAGTGTGAAACCAGGGCACTGGTTTCAGTTTAGTCAGCAGGGGCATAAGATTCAGCATCTCTTCACCCCCCTCCCCCCCCATTGAGGGCAGAGAGAACTGCAGCTCTAGATTTGGACTGTTGTGATGTCACCATCCAGGCTTCTGCACATTTGCCTGGGTTTTCCAGGGAAGAGAGAGAAGTCAGGACCTAGTATTTCTAGTGTTGTTGTTTTAAAAACAAAACAACAGACGGGTTTTATTTGATGGGGGCAGGGGAATCGCTGTGATTTTACTGCTTTATGGTGTATAGAGATGTTCTCAATGGGATTTTTGTTTGCTTTGAAGTACTTTTTTTTTTTTTTTGAAGTGCTTTAGTACTTGATTTTCTAGGACCCCCAGTACCCTTGGGGAGAGGGGAGGCAATTGACTTACAGCTTTGTGACCCCTGATTTGAGTCCGAGTTCTCTGTTGCACACAAAACGTTAACAGTTACAATATTATAGAAAAGCAATCCCAAGCAAAAACTGCAGAAAGATTCAGGTCGGTTTTAACTTGTCACTCCCTAGTGTTACCTTAATAAATGTGAAGGGTGGAGAGAGCTGGATTGAATTATTCAAGGGAGCCATTCTAAGGACAAATAAAGGAAGAGTTTGGATTTGGAATAATAAGCATCGCTTAATGGTACTAAAATACCTATAACAGCACATATTAACTAACTATTATGCACATATTAATTTGATTATTGGAACAACTCCTTATTTTTGTGAAAAGAAAAGGAGTACTTGTGGCACCTTAGAGACTAACCAATTTATTTGAGCATGAGCTTTCGTGAGCATCCGATGAAGTGAGCTGTAGCTCACGAAAGCTCATGCTCAAATAAATTGGTTAGTCTCTGAGGTGCCACAAGTACTCCTTTTCTTTTTGCGAATACAGACTAACACGGCTGTTACTCTGAAACCTGTCTTATTTTTGTGTTATGTGTTTTATGGCATGGGAATTTTAACTAAATGGTTACTTATTGCACAATATCTATACAGTCAAGTTAGTAAGCACTTTGAGATCCTAGAGGATGAAAGGCACTGTGTACATGGCAGTAGCTGTTGCATCAAGCTAATGCTGCAGTACTGTTGTAGCACTGTTGGTGTGGCAGCCAACGCTGGCTAGTAACATGTACTTCTTTGCTTGTGAGAAGGCTTTCGGATAGTCCTGCTTATGCTGTAAGGACAGCTGTGGTTTTGTATGACAGTCATCTGACTCATTTACAACAAACCTGGTGTAGTTGTGTCTATACAGCATATTTTTCGCTGCATATGCATGTGCTGACCTAATTTGTACATCCACACCTACTGCTTGACTACCCGTGTTTGTATCGGCACGTTCTGAGAAAATCTGGGCAACTATCTCATAGTGCCTCAGCAAGAGATACAGTGCTCGGGGGATATGCACGCAGAGTGACACCAGCAGTACTTGGCAGGGCCTGAGGGAGGCAGTGCATCTTAGAATGTTATACCACACTGAGAGCTGCCAGGAGGGAGGACCAGCCAAATTGGCTGTGCGGTTAGGAGGTCCTGCCTGTTGCAAAACAGCATGCCAGACCAGTTACAGGATAATACCATGTGCCCGCATAGGACTTTTCAGAGTTGCACCTCCAGTCTGCTGACTGCTACTGTTGACTTTCCTTGCAGAGTTTGACAGGCCATACAACACCAGTGGAGAGTGTGAGGATCAATACAAATGAAGAGCTCATTGTTGCAGGATCCCAATCGGGATCCATTCGAGTATGGGATCTGGAAGCTGCCAAAAGTAGGTTTCCATTCTCCTTTGCGTCTTCCATTTAAGTCAGCAGTGTGTGAGCACAGCAGGGTGGTACAAACTTTTGGGAAATCCCTATACCACATATCCCCATTGACTTGGAGAGGTCCTGACTAGGAAGGTCAAAAATCTGGATAGGCCCTTATCGACTGATAGTGTTTCCTTCAGCTCAAAACCAGTATTGTTAGAATGCTTTGGGGTGTTCTACTGAAGCTGCATAATGCACGTATACATTTGAACAGTTATAAATGTACACATGGGGTTTGTGTGAATGTACATAGTCTCATGTTGAGCCTGACTTAAGAGGCTGAATGTTTAGGAATTTGGCCTGTGCATTTCTGTCATGTTCATGTGCAAGTCGTCATTGTAGGACACCTGCCAGGAATCTGCAGTAGATGAAACATGGTGCATTATTAGAGCATTGATGGTGGAAGTCATGCTCTTGAGTCTAGTTAATTGAGGGCGCATTTTATAGATACAAAGTTAATATAATAGCCATTGAAGTGTCACTTAAACGTCTCAGCCAAGAAATACATTTTTCCTGTTTCCCCTCTATGTATCTTCTTGTGGCTTGCATTAATGTTTGCTAACTGCATTACCGTGTAAAGCAGGGTCCCTGGAACAGTCCATTTAGTGCAGTTTCTTTGTTTAGCGGAAGTCGACTCAAAAGCATTTCTATGAAGTGATGTACATGTCAGAATTCAGAGGAACTGCACCTGCATTCCTCTGCCCTTGGTGGACCATGGAGCCCACTCTAGGCTCCCAGCTCCTCAGCTGTCACTTCTCTTGGGCAAAGACCCATGTGTTTCTCCCCTTCTGACTGAGGTTTTTCCGGGCTGTACAGTTCCCTGCCTATACTGTGATATGCCCAGCAAACCAGACTACCTAAGCAGGCGAGTGTTACTGTTTTGCTATTTTGCCGAAGGCTATGAACAGCTCTAATTACTAGCAGTTATAAGTTATCAGCCCTTTCTAGACCAGCACATTTATTCTTAAGATGAAAGCATTAGAGAAAACGTATTAAAAACAAGAAAAGAACCTACACACATGCTAATAGGTGCCAGACATCACCCCCAACTCCAGCCAGGGCTCTGGGAGGAGTAAGTCCTTCAAACCCCACCAAGGAGTGGTTCTGTGTTTAAACAGCCTTAGTTCAAAACTAGCACACCCGTGAATAAATCAGTCTTTCCTTTATACAGCTTGAGCCTTTGATCTTGAGACTCCTGGAACGGATAATCAGCAGACAATGGTCCCCTCCTCGGCACCACTTCAAAAGGCTGGGTGTTTGCATAAACAGAGATGGGGAATTTGTATTCAACTCCACAGGCAAACTGTTTGTCCCAAAAGTCCATTCTTCTCTGGCACATCATTTAGTACAGTCCAAGGGTGGCCAAACTACAGCTTGCGAACCACATTCTGCTCTTTTACAGTTAATGTGTGTCTCACTGAGCCTCTCACGCCCCCTCATTCTCTGCCTACCAAAGTGGGAGAGGGAGCGTGGGGCTTCTGCTCTGTGGTGGGGCTAGGGGCTTCTGCTAGAGACGACTGGTGCCTGCTGAGAGTGGGGGGGCAGAATTTAAAGGTTTGCCCCCCAACAGCTTGAGTCAGGCGTCCCCTCCCTGCAGCTCCCACGTGTAAGCTCCTTGTGACGAAGCAGTAGCAAACAGCGGGGAGCTGCCTGGAGGGGCTGCTGCTTTAGTTCCACGGGAAGAGGCAGTAGCAAAAGTAGTGGCTCTCCCTGCTGCTGCTGCTCCCCACAGCCACAGCTCCCAGCTTGACAGCTCCAGCAGCTGCTGTGCAGGGAGGGGGCCCGGCAGCACCATGTGACTGAGTGGGGTCAGCAAATCCTGGCAAAAATGGGGGGGAGCACATGACTCCACATGTCCCCCTCCAAACATCACCTGCCGGGGCTCGGGGCTTCAGCTGCCACAGGGCGGGCCTGCTGGGGCTCGGGGCTGCAGCAGCCATGGGGCAGAAGCCCCAAGCCCTGGCAGGTGCACCCCAGCTCTCGAACGTCTGAAGATTGTTGTATGTGACTCAGAGGGCCAGTAAGTTTCGCCACCCCGGTATAGTCCTCTGAAGTTCATAACACTTCCTAGGGTTCACATTCCATGTCTCACCTAGATAGAGATTACGTGCAGTCCCAGCCCGCAGTAATACATCAACCATTTATTTAATATGATGCACCCCAGACATCCTTAAACTTGATTCAGTAAGGTCTCCAAAAGATATTGCAGAAAAATACCATATCTGTCACAGTACATAGATGAATAAGCTGTGCACAGACTGTCCAGTATACAATATCAGTGTGTATTTAATGGTAAGTGGCAGCATGGTTGGACTTGTGGATTGTCTGTGGGAAAATTAGCACTGACTAATAGGGTTTTTCCTCCCTCTCTGTGCTACTACTTTCTTTCCAGTTCTTCGTACATTAATGGGTCACAAGGCAAATATCTGCAGCCTTGATTTCCATCCTTTTGGAAGCTTTGTGGCTTCGGGGTCCCTGGATACTAACATCAAGGTAAGGCCAGTCTTTTCTGGAAGTACCCTCTTCATCCCCTGTGCATGTGTGTCGGAGTACCATGATTGTTTTGACAGCAAAAAAGATTGTCCTGTTGGAGGTTTGTAAAGTATCAGTTGCATGTGTGTAAGGAGGTGTGTTCATAGATGCTTGTGAAATTCCTGCTTGTATTCTTATAGCTGAAATTTATCCTAATAATAGGAGTCTGGTTCATCTCTTAGGGTTTATGGTTTATTTCTCAAGCCTCTTGGTGTTAGATGCCAAATTAAATCTGGTGTAAGCAAGTGTGATTACATTGAAATCAATGGAGCTACACCTGCTTATAGCAGGTCTGCATTTGGCCCTAAGAATTTAGCTTTCATGGTATGAAATGTCTTGCCAGCCGTCTCTCTTCTGAACACTTCAAGTTGCAACTTGACTCCAGGCCATTCCTACATGGGCAGGGGGAGGGAGGGGTAAAGAAATATACTTTGCATGGGCTTGTGTTTTAGCAGCCCCTTTAGCTGCTGGGCACCTGTCCCATAGCCATTCTACAGTACTTATGGGCTCTGTAGTAGGGAGACCTGTCATTCTGTTATGACTTTCAGGGTCCTTCATAACTGTGGTTCTAAGCATGTTTTTTGTTGCTCTTTCCTGTAGCTCTGGGATGTAAGAAGAAAAGGCTGTGTCTTCCGGTACAAGGTAAGGTGTGCTTCACTATCATTTGGGGGAGGGGAGAGGAGATTCTCTCTGACTTATGCAGGAATCAAGATGGGATCACCTAGAATTAATTTATTAATCCCTTGGTATTGGAAATTGGACTGATGTGACCTATGAAGTCCATGCAATGATAATGAATGGCCTGACCACTTGTACAGAGCCTGATTGAATCGAGAGGCTGCAAGAAATGGTTAGCATAAGAGTAAATGTACTATGTGTTGTCAGTGTCAATGGTGCTTACAGAGCATCCCATGAGTGAGTGTGCAGTGGAGTGATGCATTGCCCTTGTGCTGGAGACATGAATTGTTCGTGTTCTGCAGGGTGTGACCGGGGTCCCAGGGAGCTACACTGGAGTTACTCAATTAGGGTGAACTGCAAAGAATGGGGCAAACAATCCCCAAAGCTGGTGGATATTCCAATACTTATGTTTATCAAACCAGCACAAAACAGCTTCTATAATACCTTACTGGTTACTCAAAAGCCAATAACACAGTTCCCTTAAAGCCACCCAGCCTTAGGCCTCCACCCAGACACCCAAGTCAAATATGATGAGGATTACTGAAAATCTTATTCATCATATAAGAAAGTTCTACTAATCCCAAAGGATTGGACACACTGCCTCCCAGGGTAATGAATACTCCAGATCTTACCCAAAGACACACTGCAGGCAATTTTTATGAACTAAACTAAAATTTATTTAAAAAAAAAAAAAGAGAAAGAGAGTATTGGTTAAAAGATCAGTATACATACAGACATGAGTACAGTTCTGCGATCAGATTCATAGTAGAGATGGTGAGTTTTGTAGATGCAAAGAGTTCTTTCAGAATTAGTTCATAGGTTATAGTCCAATATCCATATTCAGGGGGAATCCAGATTAGGACTGGAGATCTCAGCCTTTTGGCTTAAGCTGCCCCTGCATGAAGCATCAAGCAGATCTGAGATAAAAAGTTTCAGGACCCCAGGCATTCTTATACAGTTCCAGGTCTTCCTTGACAGCTCAGAGTCCTTAGGCAAACAATAGGCAATCGTGGATACTTTGAAATAGATCTGTTTCCTAAGCATCTCCGGTAATTAGCTATACGGATTAACATAAGGCAATTGCCTGTTTTTTCCACCATTGGCGGGTGATTCGCTATACATTTCAAAGAGAGATGAATACAGTGATATTACTATGTTTATAGTTCATTTTAATGTTAAGATGTCCTTTTAATCTCTGAATCAATAGCTATAGTGATAGACAGGAACTGTCTGTTTATCTGGCTAACATCTGACAGGATATAAGTACACACATACGATTAGTATCACCTCCAGTTCTCTAACAATACAGGTTGCGTTTCAAAGTTCTAGCCTATCTAACATGGGATGGCCATAATTACCATTCGCATACTTTTCTAACACGTCTCTAAAGGTTGCATCTGGGTCATTTATCCTTCAGGATGCTTAACCCTTTCTGGCCATGCGTCACACTTTGTATAAGTTTTGTTGCAGTTATATAACAGATGTAGCAACAATGATTTGTATGGTCGTATTCTAATTAGATAACATCACACAGGGACCTTCCATGTGAGCTTTGCCACCATACTGTGGAGTCTTTCAAACTGTAATAAACATTACTTGATTTCATTTTGTTACAAGCACAGAATAAAATGGAAAGAGGAAGCTAGGATTTCCTCCTAAGGGCACAATGAAGGTGCAAACCCATTGCAAGCTGTATGTGGTTGTATTTTTTTTAGGGTCACACACAAGCAGTTAGGTGTCTCCGATTTAGTCCTGATGGGAAGTGGTTAGCGTCCGCTGCAGATGATCACACTGTAAAGGTATGGTGTTCATTATCAAGAGTGTGGCAAGAGCCGTTCCTCCTTGTGGCATGTGGAAGGGCAGGGGTACTGTTCTTTAATTTGTGTTGCCAGTTCTCTCCCCCACCTACTCCAGCTCACTTCGCAGTGATGCGAGCCCCTTAGCTTCATAGGGTAAGTCTCTGAGCAGGGACCCCATTGTCCAACAGTGCAAAACAGCCAGAAATGAGATGTGGCTAAGTGAAATATAATTCCTTACTGTCCAACACACAAGACAGTGTCCTGCCTCTAAAGGTTGAGGGTACATTGACTGCCAGGTGAGGTGAACCTGAGGCTGAAAATGAAAGCTCGGCCAGTTGGATGGCTAAGCATGTGCACTTTCCAAAGAGCTGTCTGGGACACAACTCGCCGAATGCAGAGAGAATTCAGCAAAGTATCTGTTCTAGCAGCAATTCTTCAATTTCTTCTGCTGTGGTATGGAGGGCTCTGGGCAAGAAGCTGGCTTCATTTTCAACCTCCGTTCAGATGAGCGGGTCAGTCATTGCACCCAAGATTTATAAGTGAAGACCAGATGATGTGAAAAGTTAAACCCTACAGGTAAAATAACATATAGCACATCATGACTTAAAAAACCTCTTATTTTAGCTACTGAAACCCCCTCTAGCGCCACTGTATATTCTTGCCAGTCTTCAGCAATGATAGAGGTTCTTTGACAAATCTCCAAATAAAAACAAAACTGGAAATAACCCTCAGTCTGATTAGAACTCTCATGGCCCTGGTCATTACCTGCCAGAGGCAGGCTTGTGGGCTAGCTAGCAGATTTCCAGTGGAGAACAATCCAGGGTAGACACATCCTCTCTAGAGCCTGATTGTTCTTTCCTTCTTCCAGCTGTGGGATCTGGCGGCTGGGAAGATAATGTTCGAGTTTACAGGACATACAGGCCCAGTAAACGTTGTTGAATTTCATCCCAATGAATACCTCTTGGCCTCCGGCAGCGCTGACAGGTACATGCAGGGAAAGAAAAAGCAAGATGTTTATTCATCTGCTCTTGTATTGGTCTCCACCCTCCTGGGAGCATTGCTGTTCATGTAGGGGGCGAGACATTCCCACCACTGGAGGAGCTGGACAGTTGCACTGCAGATTGCAAATGTGGTATGATGCCATGCAGATCCTACCATGTTCTCCCAAAATCTAGTCGCAACTTCTGTCGCACTAGGAATCAACGAGCTAGACTTGAGTCGAACACTAATGCAGCCACAGCAGGCAGCCTTTCCCCACTGAGTCATCCATGGCTTTGGGTCAGTGCTAGATACCTATGGAGCCAATAAGCATCTCCTTTTGCATCTGTGGCTGGATCCAAATTCTGCTCTAGCGTTATTACCTACTGTTGGGGGGGTCATCGTTAGCACACAGCAATAAACTGCAGTAGAAAATACTGTCACATACTATTATAACGGTCTGGGTCTCTGGCTTTCTAGAATTATAGTTATTCTTTCCTTTCATTCTTTGTGCTTACAGGACAGTCAGATTCTGGGACTTGGAGAAGTTTCAAGTGGTGAGCTGCATTGAAGAAGAGGCCACACCTGTCAGGTACATTATACTTGTACCATAGTGAGTTCGGTAGCGACCTAGCATATGGGTTCAGCCTGGTTAAAAGGCCGAGTTCTCATTAATGGGACACTTTGCTAAGGAAAGTTCATACTGCTGAAGTTGAAGCTCTAGGGCACTTATGGCACTTGTCCCTGGTGTTCTGGTGAAGTAGGATGTTCAGCCCTGGTCTCCTTCAAAGACTATCTGAGTTAGTAAAGTCTTGGATAAATGTTGGTCTCTTTCCTTTTCCAGGTGTGTTCTTTTCAACCCAGATGGCTGCTGCTTGTATAGTGGCTACCAGGATTCACTACGTGTGTATGGCTGGGAGCCTGAGCGCTGCTTTGATGTGGTCTTGGTGACCTGGGGAAAAGTGGCTGACTTATCTATCTGCAACAACCAGCTGGTGAGTTCCCCTTCGTGAATTGGAGAGAAGTCTGAGAAATACCAAATAAATATTCCCTGGGCTGCTCACTGGGCCTCTGACTTCTACAGACTGGCCGTGTTAGGCTGTCACAGCTCATAGTTGGCCATGGTCAGTCTTAATGCTGGTACTGTGCTCCTCAGCAGGTCTCAGAATGACGGATAAACATGGGGCAGCATCGTTTTCTCCTCGGATCATTGCTTGTGTAGTTCCATGCGCTGCTCCCTCTTACCCCGCTCCACGTCTGTCTGGCTTCCTGAGGAACAAATGGGTGGTAGTTGGGGCTCTAGTCCCTTTTGCACCCTGGAGCTTGGCTATTTGATACCATGAGCATGTGGCCCAATGGAGAGTACTAGCTAGAAAGGTTTGAGCCCCAGTGCCAAGAGCACGACTGTATGCAGACAACTATCATGAAGAAAACCCTTAGCAGTAGTGGCCTTTCTATTCCATCTAACGGGTAGGACGAGAATAAGAAGGTGAGGTGACATGACAAGCTTTAAGTCTTAGTGAAGTACTGACAGAGCCATGGATTGGATCTAGGTTTCCTAAGTTCCACTCTCATTCACGAGCCCCTCTGCCAAGCTGCTTCTCTTTTTCATTAGTGCAGCCGTTTGGCATACACTCATAGTGCCCTTTTTCTGCTTGCTTTAACCAATGTCTGATCTGTTAATTGATGCCGTTTGACACATTCTCAGTAACTTTCCCTGGTAGATTCTTCCATACCTTGCTGACGCTCCCAGCTGCTAAAGGCCCTTCTGGTCGCTATTTTGGGATAACACCACAGAGAAGCCATTCAAAACAAGTTATGTAACTGATTTAAAGGAGAAGAAACCCTAAGTCCAGCCCATGGGACCTCAGCTTAGAGGGGCTAACATTATACTGGACTCCTAACAACTTGCCTTACTCTTGCTCTTGGCAGATAGGGGTTTCCGTCTCGCAGAGTACAGTCTCCTCGTTCGTTGTGGACCTCAGCAGAGTCACAAAGTCTGGTTCTGGTCTTCATGGACCGATCAAAGATGATAGGCCTCTGGCTCAGCCCACACCCACAGGGTCCTCCCTTCGACGCATCTATGACAGGCCATCAACTACCTGTAGCAAGCCCCAAAGGTAAGAAAGAATCTGATGGGGGTGTGTGCTTCACAATTCCAAATGCTTTATTGGAAGGAGTGGAGAACTTAGTGCTCTTTCTCTCTAACATACCCTGCCAGTCTGCTCCTGACTGGGACTCTCTTATTGGCAGAGTGAAGCACAACTCAGAGAGCGAGAGGCGCAGTCCCAGCAGTGAAGATGACCGGGATGAAAAGGAATCAAAGGCTGAGATCCAGAATCCAGAGGATTACAAGGAGATCTTCCAGCCCAAGAATTCCATCAGTCAGTACCAGACTCTGTTCTGCTTTCCGGGTGGTAGCAAGGATTAGGGTTTGGGGGCTTCAGAATTAATCAGTTCCAGGAGGAAGGACTGATCTTTGGCTAATTGGCACAGCCTGTGACTATTTGGAGTTCAGAAAACCTCTATTTAAAATTCTTTAAAACGGAACTCTGAACCAAGGGCTACATTGGCAACTTACTAGAAGGCTGTATCTAACTAGCATATGGGGAAGCAAACCGCAGCCTCTCATTTGTAATATAGAGGTATGGCCCAGAAGCCAACCGTTCCATCTTGAGCGGGATGCCTTTCTGGTCAGATCAAGACGGAGCACTGGATTGTTAGATATCTCTTTTCACTTAGAATTATGGCAGTAGGCACCATACTGCACAAACCCCATAGTTTCCAAGGGTTCCCATTTAAGGTGGGTGGTTAAGTGTCTGCTCCAAAGCCCAGCTATGACCATGTAGAGGGCTAAATGGTTACAATGATCTAAGCTGTCTAAGGTGGTGGTGGTAGTAGTACTTATATTAACTTCCTTACTGGTGTAATTAATAATCCCTTATCTTTTTATACGTCTTTCTGCTTCACTAATCTAATTGATTTGTGAACATGTTGCCTGACTCTGCACTTCGCTCCTTTTGAATTATGGGAACGTATTGGTCTGTTTTGCTCCTCACAGCCACAGTGGCTACAAACCTTCAGCTGAAACCCAACAATAACAACATTTAAACTCTAGAGGAGATAAGCCAGTCTTCGATGTCAGTAACTGTCCTAATCTGCTTAGTTGTTGTGAGTTACACCAGTCCCAAGGCTGCTCTGTGCTAATCTGTGGCCTTGGCTTTCTTTTTTCCCCCTTCTTGTAGCTCGAACTCCACCACCAAAGAGTGAGCCCTTCCCAGCCCCCCCCGAGGATGGTGAGTTGGGACTGTCCACCTGAATGCTGGGTGAGGGTGGGATGGGAATCGGGGGGGCAGGTGGCTGTTTCAACAGGATGCTCCTTGTCCAGAGAGACACATGACTTGTACTCAGACACTTGAATTACATAGAACCTCTGCTGAAAGCTTCTCCTGAAAGGGATAGAGTGTGACTTTTCCCTCTTCCCCTTCCTTCCTTCACTCCAGAGCCTGTCATCATAAAGGAAGCAGCAAAGCCCAGCCAAGTCGTGGACATTCAGACCCCACTGTCAAACCAAGAAAACGTATGTACCGTGTGAGCCATTAGGATCTTTCAACACCCCCATTCCCAATGAGTTCCAAGCACTGGAGATTCTGGAATGTTGCTAATCATGCCAGTCCCTCCAGTGCACGTGAGTGGAGACCAGAAAGGGAGAAAACTGATCTGGGCAGGGCCAGGGGTAGAGCTTGAAGCCAGATTTCCAGTTTGGGTTCATTTACAAGCAGATTTTGACTCTGCTACTTTTAATTCTGTTTCCAGATTTCTAGTCTTGTCTCTGTTGGCGCCTCAAAGCCCCAGTGTGCATTGAAGAGAAACAGCTGTCAGATTTCACGGGATTCTTAGACCGTGGCTTCTTTGTATCTGAAGATTAACTGAGCCCCACAGGATGGGGCCTCTCCATTCACATTCAGGCGGCCCTAATGCCTTTCAGTGGAGTATCTCCATGCTCTTCACAATCGTTAATTAAGCCTCACAACGTGCCTCGGAGAGTGTCTCTCTCTCCTCCCCCCCGCCTGCCATGCCAGCAAACTTTAGATTGCTCCAGAAGGAAGTGGGTGAGGGAGAGGGTGTGAGACCTGGGGCAGAGTATTGCTGCTGTAACTTCTATTTCACTTTCTCCTGCAGCCTGGCCTGGTTCAGAGGCCACCAATAGCCTCCTCAACCCCTGTGACTAGAGCAGAGCCATCAGTGATTCCTGCAGCCAGGAATGCGCCCATTGGGCTGAAGGCCTCTGACTTTCTGCCAGTAAGTAACTAGCTTGCTCTAAAGCAGGAGAGTTAAGCAGCTGGTTTGGGAGCAAGGGGTAGCAGTGCCGTAGGCCTGGATTGGTTGTGCTCAGTTATGAGGTAGTATTGGTGCCATCTCTGACCACACATCCTGCAGGATTTTCTTATGTTCAGCCTTGGCTTAGACCACTAAAAAAAGAACACAGAGGGGACAAACCCTGTGAGACAGAGTTGGGATGTGGGGCACCCCTGCAATAGGGCTCTTCATACTGAAAAATAATCACTGCTTCATGGGAGATTCCATAAGCCTGTGTTTCAGATCATTGAATGTGGCCTCAGAGGAACACCACAGGTCTCGCCCTCCCTCTGCTCACGCCTTATCAGTCAAGGGACCCTCCCACCCCTAACTACTGACAAGCTCTTGGTTGGTTGCGATTGCCCAGGACCCCATGGTGCTAGCTGCTGTACAAACACAGAACAAAAAGTCCCTGCCCCAAAGAGTTTACAGTCCAAATGGGAGACAAGTGACAATGGACGGATCCTGAGACACGGGAGCGCAAGGAAACAGTGAGACAATACAGGTCAGCATGATAGGCAGTGAGCCAGCACACAAGCTGCCTAACATCGGTCAAGTTTTTTTTATAGGTATTGCGGCAAGTGTCAGTTTGTCTCTAAATTATTTCACTTTCACCTTTGTCTCCCAAATCAGGGATTGCTCCTAGAATTTCCCAAGGGAAAAGTCCTTCCCAAGCCAAGGCACTCTTCTGATACCAAACTAGGAACATGATCAGATGAAAGGGAGCTTCCAGCTTGGCTTAGACAGAAGTCTAGTTAAGCCTCTAATTAAATCCACAGAGCGGTTTGGTGTGTGTTGGGTTTTTTAACTCGGGTTGGTTGAAAATGTTGTGATTGAAATTTTTTTTATTGGAAATGGGGTTTGTCTCAAAACTTTTTTTTTTTTTCCCTTCCTTTCCAGCATTTTGTAACTGTTTTCTAAGGCTTGTGAGTTGGGAAACAGCCAAAGGGGTGAGGGGGGAATCCACCCACTGTTAATTAGTAAAAAGGCATGAAAGATAGGTTTACCACCTTCTCTTCCTTTTTTTCCAGTGCAGGGAAGAGGGTGGGAGAAACACACTGAAAATTAAAACAAACATTTTTCTGTTTGAAAGAAACAAACTGAAATATTTGAATATGAAACAGAATAAACAAATTTTAATTAAAAATGTTCACTTTGGACTTTCCTATGGGAAATCAATGTTCTCCAGCTGAAAAATGTCAATAGACTTTTTTCTTGTGAAAAATTCCACCAGAAAGAATCTCATTTCTCTCCCAGGTCTAGTTTTCACTAGCTGTGTTCAGTTTGTGCTTAAAACTTGCTGAGAACAAAAGTCCAGACTTGGAGAATATGAATTCTTTACCATGTCCTTATGCTGCCAGAAAGGTCAGACTCAATTACACAGAGATTCATTCTTGGATAGCCCATATTCCTACTGCCAAGGGAAGCAGGATTAGACCTAGGAAGGCTCCTCTTTATCCACTTCCCACAGTCTCAGACCACAGCATCTTGTTCTGCTGTCACCAATCAGTTGATGTTTTCTCTGTACCTCAGGCTGTGAAAAACCAAAGCCAATGCGAGATAGTGGACGAGGAAGCCATGTCCCAGATCCGTAAGGGCCATGAGACTATGTGTGTGGTGCTCACCAGCCGCCACAAGAACCTGGACACTGTGCGAGCGATGTGGAGCACTGGTGACATAAAGGCAAGGAAGTGGGATTTACTGGCATTTAGGGACAGGTCAGACTTACTCTGTGGGGTGGAGATAGGACAGCAATTGGACAGCCCATCTTAGCTTGCGCAGAACTGGCTCTGAACCCCCGATTACAGGAAGATATGATATCCAAGCATCGGTTCCTACTATTGCACCTTGGTGTGCTGTTTCATTCTTTTTATATGATTCAAAAGAAATGTGGAATGAACTGTAGTGTGGCTGCAATTGGAACTAGAGTAGCTGTGAGCTTCTCTGTTTCCTACATAGGGACCCTTGTGTGAATCAGTGGGTGTGTTGCTAAGTGTTAGGGTGGCTAGTGGCAGCATGCTCTTCTCTACTCTATTACCATGTCCCTGTGCCTGGTATTTAGAAAGTGATTCTCATAATGATTACATGGGGTCTGTTAGTGTAAGCCTCACACTAACTTTTCTCTACCTCCTCTCCCCTTGTCTCAGACATCTGTGGACTCTGCTGTGGCTATCAATGATCTCTCTGTCATAGTGGACCTACTGAACATTGTCAACCAGAAGGCGTGAGTATTTGCAGCTGTTGCATCTGTGTAAGGATGTGTCCAGTAGGTACTTTCTACGCTCTGTGGTTGCTTTATCTGATATTGACTAGACATATCCTAACATCCACTCATCTCCTATATTGGGCATATGGCCACCAGTGTAAGAGCAAATGCATTTTAGTCACATCTTTGAGCCTGCAACACTAGTGATCAGGTCTTTGGCACTAGTTCTTGCAGTGCCTTCATTGTTAGCAGTTAATGTCTCATCAGGAAAATGAAAGTCTTGTAGAAGAACTTCAGCCAGTTCTTCAGGAATCCAACCAGAAATGACCAGAGCTGCTATTATGCCACTTTCCATCACAAGGTGGAGTGAGTGAACTCAGTCAGCAAAGCTCAGGCTGAACTGGCTGAGTCTTTTGGGTCTGCATGCATTATTTGTGTTGAATGAGAGAGCCCCCTGAGGCTTGTCTCCATTTCTCCTGGAGTGTGTTCTTTTCTTTCCAGGTCTCTCTGGAAACTGGATCTGTGTACTATAATTCTGCCTCAGATAGAGAAGCTCCTTCAAAGCAAATATGAAAGGTGAGGTGTTCAGGAAGCTACCTCCCTGGGGGACAAGCAGGTGGATAGTGGCATTCTTAGATGAGTTTCACTGGGTATTACACAGCTGATCAGTAAAGAAAATACCAGAAAACCATGTAGGATACAGTTCTGCATAGATACATCATCTGGAAGAGAGAGGTGCAGTGGCCAAAGGTCAGGAGGAGCACAGGGAAACCAAGAAACGTGGAGGATAGGGTTTGCTTGGGGTGGGAGTTGTTACCCACTACAAGAGGGACATTGAGAGCAGCAGATTGTTCTAGAGATTTTGAATTGAAGGTAGCTATGGCAGAGCCAGGGAAGAGGTTGAGGCAGAATAGTTGGGCTTTAAACAATGGCTGGACCAAAGATTTTTTTGGAATACTCCACCTGGAATTTATAACCACGGTTGGGAGAGGAGATAGTCAAAGGAATGAATTGGAGTTGAGCATGTAGGACACTGGTTGAAATGTTTAGTCACAGAACAGGAGCACTTGGATAGGTAGGCGGGGAACCAAGGAAGCAAGTTGCTCCAGATGGACCTGGACCTGGTCATGAGGCAGCCTCTGGATCATTTTGAAGATCCTGTGTACTTCATAGACGCACAGTAAAGAAATGCAGGATGTTCCTCAAGGAACGACTTCCGGCTTTTACTCTTCAACCATGAGTATTAGTGGGTTTTATGGAGATTGAGTCCTGAGGCAGAACGTTTCTGTGCTTGAACAGGTTGCTGAGCAAGGGTCAAATGTCAGAGTCTCTGAGGGTGTGGGCGTAGTTTGCTTCATCATTTGTCTGCTGTTTAGGCCCAGCTTTTGCTTTCCTTTCTCCTTCCTCTTATTAGCCCTTCTTCCCCAGGAGGGTCTTTTATGCAGGCTGGGGAGGTTTGTTTGAGGACACCAACCTCAGGACACTAAGTTGGTGAGTGAGCTGTAAGACACGTTCAGCCAGGTGGTGTAAATATGGGAGTGAAAGTCAAGTGACATCTGACCCTCTGTGTCTTTGTGTCAGTTATGTACAGACTGGCTGCACCTCCTTAAAGCTGATTCTCCAGAGATTCCTGCCACTGATCACCGACATTCTTGCTGCACCACCGTCTGTTGGGGTGGACATCACAAGAGAAGAGAGGTAAGGCACCCTAGCCGCTGCCACGCCGCCTCCTGCCATACGAGCCCTCTCCTGATGTCATGGCATCACGCTGATTTTTCCTTTGGACAGTTAGAGGCTGGATGGATGCCCTCCCAGCCCCATCAGTCTTGCTCATGGAGTTAGAGGGGTTGCTGCAAAGCTATGCAGGGTATTTCTCCCCCTTCATGGGTAGCACCTGGCGTTAGGCGGTGAAGGACCATGCCTGAGAAGCAAATTCAGGCACTTGGGCTACTACTTTCTTCCCCCAACATGCACAGTGCCCCACTGCTCCGGGAGTGCATGTGAATACCAAACAGCCACTGTCCTTTAAGGCTGTATTCCTTAAGTGACCGCCCACAACTGGCTTCAGCCTGAAATTGGGTTTGCAAGATTCCTCATTTAAAGTGCAGTTTTTCTTTGAAAAGTGGCTCTGTTGAAATGGCACCTCCTTACATCGCAAACTGGCTCCCTTCGGGGCGGGGAAACAAGTAGAAAAAGAGCTGTTGGCTCATAGCATCGATAGAATTCCAAACATCTACCCGCACAAACCCATTGATATTTCCATCTCTTCGAGCCACAGAGAGGCAGGCGTTCTTCCTCCTCCCCGTCACATATTCCCAGGAACCCCAGGGAGTGCTTGCTGCAGATTCATGCCCTGTCCATCTTCTTTCTTTGCAGGCTCCATAAGTGCAAACTTTGTTACAAGCAGCTGAAGAATATCAGCAATATCATAAAGAACAAGTCTGGACTGAGTGGCCGCCATGGCAGTGCCTTCCGTGAGCTTCACCTCCTCATGGCTGTCTTTGAGTGACAGCTGCCTCCGCCTCCACACGTGCAAACACACAGGTTCAATTAGTTCCATCTGTCTCACGCCGTGTCCATCCCTGTTCCCCAGAACACAGCAGGGAACCGAAGTCCCCGCTGGCTACCTGCCCCACCTCTGGTGCCTTAGGAGCTGGATTGAAAACCTGATTTGGAGGTGTCTGTCCTGCATGTGGGAGGGGCCTGGCTGGATGAAGACTGCAGCAGAGCTAACACCTTTCTCTGGTTCTTATGTGGAGCTAACTTAAGTTCAGCTCTCCATAGAACTTTTACCCAGCTCTTTCTCTGCTAGACCTCCTCCCTGGGGTGGGGCTCAGAATCAGCCATCACTCTGCTGTCTCCCACTCCCATGCTCATCGTCAGCCCGCTTGTTACCTGACTACTCCAGCCACGGAGAGGCTGTGGATCAGACCAGCTGGAACACTTGAGTCTGGAACTGGAGGCCTGCTCTGTTTTTCCCTTCACAGTCAGATGAGTGATGGAATCCCTTTTCCAGGAGCTTCCCTCTGCTTGGGTATTGCCAGAGCAGCACTGCGGAAGAGCTGGTTCTGGGCAGAGTGCCCCTTTCCTAGAGCGTGGACATGGCTAGTGCTTTTCTACTGGCATCTGGGACTAGCCCCTTCCTTGGTGAACTTTTTCAGAGGATTTGAGTCAGGATATCGCACAGCACTAGTCCTGCTGGTGTCACACCTGAAGTCTCAAGGCCCTGTTTCCAGTGGAGGCTGTCTTGCGGTCTGCCTGATAGCGGGGGTGCTTAAGATCCCTGTTAGTGGCTCTTGGCTGTGTAGCTTTAGTTATGTTAAAATCTAACTAGGAGTAGGTGGGGATGGGGCCTACATGATCTGTTTGTAAATGGAACTTAGCCAGGACTTGCCCTATGTGTTTGCCTTTGGGGAGGGTTTTGAGCTGGGAGTGTGTGGGTGGGTGAGAGGCAGATGGACACAGACCAACCTCTTTTTGCTACACCCATTGGACTCTTAGAGATTTTTCAATAAATGACTGTCAGAACCTTTGTCCATTCTTGCTTCTTTCCTGTAGGGAAGGAGGCTCCTGTGCTGAGGGCTCCCTCCTCACCATTAATACGCTGGAGCCTGCTGTTCAGGAAACTAACTTATAATGAATTTTATTAAAAATGTATAACTTATTTGGAAAATCGTGTTAAACGTTTGAGTCTCTAAACACCCAAAGCCCTGCCCTGCCCTCTGTCCTGCTGGGAATGTTGTGGTGAAAGCAGGGCTCAGCTTACTAATGTTTACAGTGGGAACCATACTGCGGTCTCGTCTCCTCCTGTCCGGTGCTGCTGAACCGTGTCAGTTTGCATGTCACGGCCAAGGCGCAGCCCCTGAATTCGGAGAGGGCACCAGCAAGCGCCTAGTTCAGATTTTATAGGACATCTTCACTCCGCTGTCTTATTCCATCCTAGAAGCTTTAAAAGAAATCTCCATTCACAGCTTGTCCTTGAATGGACCAGTTCCCACGTCTGACGTGGCTCTCCTTCTTTCCTGTGGCACAGTTAAGGTCCCACCTTTAGGGTTTTGATGAGGAACTTTGTCTGAATGTTCCCTTGGGTTGCAGGCGGGGTGTATGATGTACAAGAACCAGAACCCAAACCTGGTTAACGCGCTCACTGCCCAAGCCAAATCCAATGGAACCAGCGTCAAGTAACCCAAGCCTTTCCAGTGCTGTGTCTTGACAACATAAGGGCTGGGGACAAAAGTGAAACCCATCAGTGTTTTATCCTTTGTCTTCCCCGTTTGCTGCTGAGCCTGAAGAGGGCCATAACTCTTACCTTTTGCTGGAGGTAACCTGTTCAGTGTGTTGTGCCGACGTGTATACAGCCGTGGAGAGTGGGTGAGCTGTGCTTGAACACTTACCAGTTACCTGCCCTGAAGAATTTAGTCTAATGCCCCAATGCTGCAAACATGGGAGCAGACAGTACAGTCAATGGGACTCCATGGGTGAGTAAAGCATGGCAGCTGCAGGCCCCAGTGGTGCGCTCTAGGGCAAAATGAAGGGCTTGGTTGACAGAGGCGAATCCAAGCGTATGAGCAGTCTGGAAGAAAGCACAGAGCAAGGAGGGAGTGAAGAGGACCCAGGGCTCAGACCAGGAGCAAAGCTTGCGTGTAACAAGGAGCAGAGGACATGACTTGAGGACTCAGTGCTCTAATCCTGCATGATGCTTATGACGGAGCAGCAGGCGTTTGTCATTCAGGATGGCTGTGCAGTGCAGAGTGCTGTGTGGGAAGCTTGCACAGCCACTGCCTGGAGCCAGTGGTTCAATTCCTTGCTTCCTTAAGCATGGCCTCCACACAAAGTCTTTAAAGGTTACCTATTAACTGGCATCCTGCTTGCTTGCCTGCTGGTGAAACCTGCTCCATCATGGTCACAGGTAGAGAGGTTCTCTAGCCATAAAAGCACTCTAAGGGTGTATGGCCATGAAAGTGCTCTGATCCCCACCTGTCAATGCGATCTTAAATTCATCCCCCTCTGGTCTGTCTTGCGCATTTACTGGGCCCTACAAGAATGGTCTGAGCAGTTCTCCAGTGCCTCAGTGTGAATAGCAATGGGGAAAGAGGTGTCAATGATGGCTCAACCTCTGGAGTCATAGAGCAAGACCCTTCCTGCTGTGGTGGTGGCTGTGGAAATCAGATCACGACCCCTGAGGAAAAGGAGAGGAGGGCTGAGGGTGAAATCTGTCCTGACATTTCGGAGAGTATGGAGAGAGACCCAAGAGCTGTGAAGGGACTTGTGAAACACTGGCTGTCAGCCTCCCTTTGTGGTTGCTGTTACCTGCTGCTTTGTGCTCTATTCCAGGCTGTTTTATGAAGCTACACCCATGTCTGGGTTTTGTTGAAATGAGTGATGCAGCTGTCTGAGCATTTTTCAAGTTAGAAACGGGTGTACTTGAGAAATAAGGACAGAAGGAAAAGAGGACTTGTGGCACCTTAGAGACTAACTGATTTATTTGAGCATAAGCTTTCGTGAGCTACAGCTCACTTCATCGGATGCATACTGTGGAAACATCCGATGAAGTGAGCTGTAGCTCACGAAAGCTTATGCTCAAATAAATCAGTTAGTCTCTAAGGTGCCACAAGTCCTCTTTTTTTCTTTTTGCGAATACAGACTAACACGGCTGCTACTCTGAAAGGACAGAAGGGAGAAGAATTGTGTAATACTGCACACACTTCAGTGCGCGCCTAAGGCAGAATGGCATGCAGGTAAGGATTGCCCAATACTCACTAGACAGAGAGCTTCTTGTCATGTGTCAACTTTGTAAGTAAGCAGTGATCCATGCTTGGGTGAGGATTACCCTGGCACTCTGTGTAGATCGGTTGCAACTGTGGTAAAAGGCCAAAAGTTGCAGGTTTATCATCAGAACACCTGAAAAAGGCCAGGATACTTGGTGAAGGATGGAGGAAATGTGATGAAAATAACTTGAGCTGGAGGAAAACTGCCTTTCTCAGAATCAGCTGTTCCTGCATCAGAAATGGCGCACTTGGTTGTTTTTCTCTCTGCCTGACTATTTCTTTCACAAAACAGCCAGTAATGCAAATAGTCATTCTGCAGCTGTGCCCATGTCAGCATGGAGCAGCTGGACTGATGTGGAGAGAGGTGGTTTCTCTCCTAGTGAATGTGGTGGGGGGAACAGTTGAGTTAGAACATCTTTTTTTGTTTGTTTTGTTTTTGTTTTGTTAAATACATTGGAGCTCTGTAAACACAATTATATGTTAAACTTCTAACACTGGCCTCTTCAGCTGTGAAGAGACAATGTGGTTCTATGGGTTGGGTGCAGCCTCCTCAGGCTAAGTGATTTGCGCCCTGAGACCACTCATCAGCTGCTTTCCGTAATTCTTTGGAGAGCTCTGCCAGCCTGAAGGAACTAACCTCTGCTGGGGTTGTTTCCGAGGAGCATGGAGCAAATGCCCAGTTGCTTGGTTGAGTTTGTGACTCTTCTGTGATGCAGTAAGTAGGTGCTTGCTGGGAAGTCCTGGCTCCACTTGTGAGCATGGTGGCTCATGCCTCAGACTGTGGTAGCAGATGTTTTTCATGGTTGAGTGCGTAGAGGTTTAGTCTGCTGCTTAAAATAAATATCTTGGCCAAATACTAGCTTTCTGACATGCTGGAACGCCCCTTGGTGTTAGCCTATAATTGGCTCTTCGGGGTTTTGCCCATGCTTTATCCTTTAATCTTCGATCATTTAGTAGTCTAGGAACTGATCCATCGTGGTTAGTCCTGGAGTGCATTGTCTCTCTCTGTCAGGCTGTCTCTTGGAGCTGTTAGTTTGGAGGCTGCTGATTAATGATTTGTCCCCCAGCTCTAGGTGTTTTGCAAGTGTTTCCCTATAAACAGGTGAAATAAAAAATAGTGTGTCTGGTAAATGAAATTCATCTGTGGTTAAATCTGAATCCGCTGCTGTCTCCAGCACCCCACTGCCTAGTTCCAGCTCAGCAGTTGTGTGAACTCCAGAAGTGAGGGGAAGAGCAAAGAATAAATGTAGGGAATCTACTGTCTACTACTCTTTCTCCCTTACCATTCCTGGCCACTGCTTGATGGGGAGGGAGACTGTTGTAGAGCAGAGGTATGAGGCTGAGCAGCCTCAGGTCAGGAACTGCGGAGGCATGGGAGAGCAGAGTGAGATGTGGAGCCAGAGTTCCCGTTTGCTCTGTACGGGAAGTGGTACACAACTGTTCTAACAAATCTGGGACAGAGGGGAGTCAGGTATGTAGCTGGAATGGGGTGTTAGCTGAGGAAAGAGACTGATCATTGCCAAACCCTGAATCTCACACAAACTAAGCAGCCTTAGTTAAGGAGCCGGAGATGCTATGGCCTAGCCCCATCTCATCCTTGCCCAAGTCCTCCTTCCCCACATAGCAGCTGACCTAGGCAACTGCAATGCCGTTCTTTCCATCCACCTCCTGCAAGTCTTTTCCTGACTCTGTACCTGCATCAGGTGCTGCCCTTCAGTTTCCTCCCCACTTACATGCTTGTGCACAGAAGCCAGTGTGAAGCTGCAACCCTCTCCTTGTCCTAATTTACTCCTGAGGGCATGTTGTGCCAAAAAAATAGAAATTCTGCACACATTTTAAAATTCTGCAAAATTCTGCACTCTTTTTTTGTCAAATAAATGCGGAGACTCTAGCATGACAGTAGGGAACACAGACCCCTAGCTGCCTAGAGGTGGGGGGAGATCATGGTGAAGATTCCCCCCACCCAGGGCATGAACTCAGTGGTGAGGCTGCACCCAACCCTGACAGCGCAAGGACTGGGCCTGCCCCAAAAACACCCCAGGGCCCTGCCCTCTGTGTGGGCAAGGCAGGATCCAAGTGTGGAGGGGCTTAGTGTGTGGGGTTCCAGGTGTGGGTTGAGGGTTCTGTGGGGGGCAATCTGGGCGTGGGCAGCTCAGTGGGGGATCCAGGTGCAGGGAAGATCTGGATGCACAGGGGCTTGTGGGGGGGTGGGGGGGGTTGGGTGCAATGGTAATGGAACTCTGCAGGGGAGTCTAGGTGAAGGTGGTTGGGGCTTAGTGGGGCAGGGTCTGGGTATGGGGGGGATAGCACTTGGCAGGGGGGTTGGGGTGGGTGGGGCTCAAAGGGGGGTCTAGATGCTGGGGGAGTGGGGCTCATCTTGGGGGTGGTTCTGAGTGCAGGGGAATGAGGCTCAACAGGAGCGCCTGGGTATGAGGGGTCTGGATGCGTGGGCGTTGGGCAGATGGGGGAGCAGCTCCCTGTACAGGGATCCCTCCCCATGCAGCTGAGGAGCAATGGGTGAAGGAAACAGGGGGAGGGGGAGTTTGCAGAGCTGCCTGCAGCCAGGGGAGAAATCTGGGGGTGAGTCTGACCTGGCCCTGGATGTCATGCAGGGGAAGAGGCAGTCCTGTCCTCCCCAGCCCAGCTGGGACTAGCAGCTGAGCCCGGTGCAGGGTGGGCGCCGCCAGTCAGCTCTTCCCCAGTCCCATCTCCTGCCCCACAGTGATTTACCTCTCTCTGCTGGCTGCCCTGGACACCCAAAACTTACTGCTGGGGAGGGTCACATGACTGCTCTTGTGGCTTCCCTTTGCTTCCCCCTCAGAAAGTCATTTTTCTGCAGGGAATCCAAGAAATGTGTGGGGGACATAAATTCTGCGCATGTGCAGTGGTGCAGAATTCCCACAGGGGTACTAATTGTGGGGAGGATGACACGTGCTGCTTAAGGTTCGGTTAGAAGCGGAGACCTACATCCTCCCTCTATTTTCTGACTCCCTGCAGTGAGCAGGCATGTAATCCTTTTCAGGCCAACTGCACTAGCACCGAGGAGGCAACAAGCTAGGCTAGATTCCCTTCCAGGAACCATCCCTACAGTACACTGTCAGCTGTGGCCTCTCTCCCTCCCACCGATAAATAGAAAAGAGAATAATTCTACCCTGCCCCAAAAATGACAAGTTCAAGGTCTGTGATGGTAAAAGCTCCTATGTTTTTGTATGTTTCTCAGGCAGCGGCCTGCAGAAGACAAGCTGCACCTCAGATTGTAACAAACAGCAGCAAAAAGAGAGATTAAATAGGTGCTTTAGGATAAAGCATGAAAAGATTGATCAAAGCAACAC
Source organism: Natator depressus (assembly GCF_965152275.1). Classification (NCBI taxonomy): domain Eukaryota; kingdom Metazoa; phylum Chordata; order Testudines; family Cheloniidae; genus Natator; species Natator depressus. The sequence continues at coordinate 6,872,129 of NC_134245.1, read as the reverse complement.
ATTTTGCAAGTGGCAGTAAAATGGGAGAGGAAAGAATTTTAAGCTGTTGCAGCAGCCAGCAGGAGAGAGATCATAAACTAGCAGCAGGCAAACCAATAGCGTGAAAGCAGTTGCTTTATACAATTTATTTAAAATAAGTTTTGTTACAAAACAGGATCTTTTTATTAAAATACATAAAAACATCTAATCTTACAAAAGGCTGGGTTTTTTAAATAGAATCCTCAGCGCAAGAACAAGCTTAGAAAGAGCCAAGGTGGAATCAAGTATTTGTAATACAGGGAAGATTGACAAATGCAGCCTGTCCTCTGTAACGCAGGCCAGCACACCATGTTGGCTGTATTTGGGCAGCTGCTCTAAACAACAGCTCTTGAACTCCATCCACCCCACCCCCAAAGGTTAGACAACATCCACACTTAACTATATAAACCAACGTTTTTTGCTTGTTTCTTTTCAGAGACTGTAAGAGAGGATATAAATATTTCAGACACTTCCATGAACGAACACACTGACCTGTTTAGAAAGAGAGAAGACGGTTTTTAAATAGCTTTACAATTAGCTTTATTTGAAGCTTTTTTAAACATTCGATCGCTGCTCAGCAGCAGCCTTACTACACTGGCACATTAACGGGTGCTTTTTGCACAGCCCTGTATGTCAAGTCCTGCATGCAATGTGGGGGGTGGGGGTAGTGGTGAGAAGCAGAGGGATGGTAAGAAAGGGTTCTGGCTCCAATGTTCTGCCTCACACATACAGCGGGGCCTGATCTTGCTTTCAATAGTAGCAGGATTCCAGTCTTTGCTGGCCTATGCAAGCGTCAAAATAAATAGTAGATGCCCTGGTCACATATGGGAGACTTTGGCGCATATGTTTCTGCAGGAGTAGGGCTCAGGGAGACAGACAGATCCAGGAAAGGATTGATTCAGTTTTCTAAACCCAGTGTTAAGATCCCCTTGGTCTTTGGCAAGCAAGACAGCTGCACTATTCAGTTACCACCTGGCTGCTCCAGCTTCCTGCAGAGCAGTACCAAGTTATATCTGCTAGATAGCTGGAAGCCTGGGTCACTGCTACAAGGAAAACACCAGTTTAAAGGCAGTAGTTGCTTTTCTCAGCTCTAACCTTAACCTCGCTACCCCTCTCCTGCCAGATGGATAAAGGTTTGAAAGTCACTTAAAGAGCTTCATTTGCCTCTAGAGTTGGATCCAAGGAACTCTGGCTGGCTATGAGGAATCCTTGGTTTAAGGCAGACAGTTCAGCTGGTTTTAGTGGTGGCTGGCTGCTGCTTTTATACGCAGAGGGTGCAGGACTCGTCATGGCAGAGTGCCTGCTCCTGCTAAGGGACAAACAGCAGGGAAGGGCTAGAACATTTCTTCCTCAACATTTACCGTAATGACCAGCAAACTTGCTTTCCTATGTGGCTATCCTCACCCTCTGCAGCTATAATCAACTAAGGAGATGATTGGTGGAGGGGGAGGACTGCTTGAGAAACAGCAATGGGGGATCAGAAGAAGGTACTGCTTGTATTTTTAGGAAAAGTGGGTGAAGAGGACAGTCCCCATCTGTGGTTTGCAGATGTGAAAATGAGTGGAAGACTGCTTCAAAGTGAATGGATTGTGAGCTTTAGCCAAGCAAATTATGGCCCTTCTGGATCCCCAAATGCTGTTTAAATCCAAGAATAAGAGGCACACACCGTCCCCTCTGAAATTCACCCTTCCCCTCTCTCTGCGTTGTGTGTCGGGCAGCAGAATACAATGAAATAGCATGTGTGCAAGTATGTCGGTGTGAAGTTTGAACCAGGGCCAATGAGGACGTCCCTGCCGTAAATTACCTCTAGGTTGTCCTCGACCAGCTGACACCTACACAAGCTTTACCCCAGCTATCTATGAGGAGATGAAGACAGTGGCATGAAAGTCCGTGATCTTCCCTTCCACAGCTCTCACTGGCAGCAGCCGGACAGCCATGAATAGATCCGAACAGACGCAGCCCGGGTCGTTGCACAGAGGAAAGCACAGACACGGTTGGTTGGTTGGTAGGTTTTAAACCAACAGCTTGGTGATACTCTTTATTCATTTACAAATAAAGCCAGGGGCAGTGAGATGGGAGAGGCCCCCGGCAGCTCTACTCTCCCTTCAAATCCACTAAAAACCTCCATATGGCAAATAAAAGTGTACATGCATAAGTGCCACAGGTAGGCAGGTAAAAGCCCCTGGGCTCAGGTCCACCAGAATCCAGCTCCAGGGGCATCCATTGCCAGCAATGGGGTCCGTAGTGTGCACTGCCAAGCTTGGTGCCCCTATCTGGTGACACGAGTCTCCAGGTGGGACTTTATTTCTGCAGGAGTCTTGGTTCAGAGATGGAGGAAGGAGAACCGGCACCTGACAACCTGGTTTCACATCTGCAGTGGAGCAACCTGTTGTCCATGCTTCCAAGAGCTTCTGCCTCTGCTCGGGAGCCTGGAGAGAACTGTGTTCACCTTTGGCTCTTGGATCCCACAGAGTCCTGCTTGCTCCTGAATGTGTGACAGGGCACAGTAGTGTGCACTGTCAATCCAGTGGGAGAGGTGTGGGGGAGGAGGAGAGTCTCTTTCCGTTTTCGGATCTCTTGAAACGCAGGGGTTCTCCTTCACAGCATGAGCTCATTGGGGCTGGAGCAGATCCTGTTTCCCAGCTGAGTGTGTCCATCACACAGGGACTGGCCTCAGCTTTCCTACAAGGAAAGAAAAGAGCATCAATACTATGGCAAAGGGGAGAACGCATAATTCCTGCCCCAAACACCAATGTAGAGACAGTGCTTCTAGGGTGTGAGGGCTTCTCCCTGCTACCACCAAAGGAAGGCCCCAGCTGTAACCCTGGCACATGGATTGCCAAAGAAAAAGCGCCCTGCATTAGAGACTGCAAACCACCTCACACCGTTTCTGAGACACAAGCCCCGCTTTGCCAGTTATTGAGCAGACTTGACCTTCCTCCTTAAGCGTTTACTGAAGTAGAGACCTTCACCGCTTACAGAAAGGCTTAAACCCGACTGCCCTCCATACCTGCACATGCTCACCTGGAGGCCAGGACTTCCCCTAATTTCAGGCTGAAATCAAAGTGAACAACACAGTTTCATTGGAGACGAGGTTACACATGTTCCCGCCCCCTGCAACGAAGCCTCCCCCTCCCCCACTTTTTCTCTCAGTGCTACGAGGAGGAGGGGAAGTTGGGCGTAGGATTTAAAGCAGTGCACAAAGGGGATCGATTGAGGCTGGTTATGTAGCACCACCCTCTCTTTGTGCCCCCTTCAGGAAGGGCTGCTAAGGGTGGTTTTTGCTGTGCTGCCTTGTCAAACTATGTGGCCATTACTGGTCCTTAAACGAGAGGCGATGACGACAGCATGAGCTTGTGGTCTGCAATGAAAACCTCTTCCCTTGGTCAGCACCGGCTCCCCACCACATGGATGCTGGAGCAGAAGCAGAGCAGGTGGGATTAAGATCTCAGACCAGGCAGCATCACCACTGGGTCCTCTTCCCAAGAAGGGAGGTGGAAGAGATTTAACTGGGAATGTTCCAGATCTTTTGTGTTTAGTTAATGAACTTATTCCAGGCGAATGAGCCGTTAGTTGTCTGCTGCACTAGCCCCAGTTGTTACCAACCCTCTTTTCTATAGTCATGTCTATTCTGGAATTTATCTGGGGAACTGTCCTGTGAAGACCCTCAAAAGGCAACATTAATAGAGCACAACACATCAGAGCACGTGGACACCTCAGTTCCTAGGATCGCTCTTCGCACACTGGGACTGGATGTATCAGAAAAGAGCCGTTTGTCACAGTTCTGGGCAACTGCCTTGTATTTTCCCTTAGGGCCCCAGCAAGGGCATTAGGATTCCAGCTCCCTTTCTTGGGTGGAGACCCACGTCTCTCCCTTCTATCTGGGGTATTTCCAGGCTGCGCAGTTCTCTGCCTTCAGTGTGGTATTCCCACCAGCAGAGACAGGCTGCCCCAGTACAGCCGCTTGCTTTCTCTGCAGAGATGGTTAACAGTGTTTACCATACAGCTCTTTCTAAGCAAGCCAATTTTATTCTTAAGGTAAAAGCACCACACAGAAAACATATTAAAAACAACAAAAGAACCTACACACATGCTAAATAGCTTACCGGAGGTCACCCCAACCCTAATATGGGCTCTGGCAGGAGCAGTCCTTCAACCTGCGGCCCCCCCCCACACACACACAATGGTTTTCCTTGTTGTTTCAAGTTCATCACAGCTTCAGCTGAGAACAAGCACACGGTCTTATAGGGCCACAGTAGACCCAGCCCTTCCAACCCGTCCCTCAGGGCTGGGGCCCTCTGTGGACCAGGGGTCCTGCCCATTTGCTGGAAGAAGGCCCTGAGCCAGTTTAAAACCATGCTATTTATCCAAAAATCCCTTCTTTGTCTGTGGGTCTCTGGAGAATCCAATCTGAAATCCAAGGAGGGTGGCTTCAAAGAGTGGATAACCAGAGCAATTACATTAGTCTGTCTTAATTCCCTAAGGTTTGTCCAGGATATAATCAGTCTGTCACACCATTATCCACTCATATGAGCCTCCTAACTTCTCCCTATTAGGGGCTTGTGAATTTTCTCTACAGCCTATGTGCCACTGGATAAAGCAGCTTGCCTCAGTGAGATCTAAGGGCTCTGTCTGATGCTGCAGAGCCAATGCCCACACATTTATGGTAAGACAAGCCCTCTGGGTCAGCCTTTTGTGCAAACAATGCGTTCAGAAGAAGTTCTCTTCTTGCTGGGAGGGACTCAGAAACCATAGCTGGGTGGGGCAGAGGGGGTGGGGATTCATACAGTTTGGACAGAGGGTGAAGAGTCTGGAGTTTGTTATTCACAGTCCACATGTGTCAAGAAGCATTACTGAAAATAGGGAAGCACCGAGAGGCTGAAGGAGACCTCTCCACTGCACCTACCTGAGGTCTGGAGCTTCCTCCGGAATGAGCCTGCTCGTCTTAAAGGGGTCCCGGAGCTAGGAGAAGAATGTGTTCGAATGGAGGGCTGTGCTGCCCCTGCTGAATCATTCTAGAGAGAGCGAGAGCCCGGGATCAGACGGCAAAGACAAGCTACACTGTCTGCACCATTAAGGATTTTTAAAGACAAATCACCACACTGGGCCAGCCTAGTAAATCTGCCACATGAAGAATGCAGGCCGCGCCGGATGGGACCACTACTGCTCGAGGCAGTCAGAAAAGGGGCCGTTGTATTCTGAGCAGGCTGGTAGATTCTGGAAGGGCCCTCAGGGGGAGTTCCAAACTTCAGGCCCTGGGGCTGGTGAGAGAGGGAGAAAGACTGTCCCAGGGTGGAGGAGGTTGTGTATGTCACCGAGAAACAGAACGTGAACAGCGCCCCAACAGAACAATCTAACGCAAGGCAATGGAAGAGTGCAACGGGGTTGGTTAGTTACCTCTAAGTGCTCCTGACTAGACCAGGACCCTAGTTCTGCTCTCCGGGATACAGGGCCCAGTTCCACGGAGCGAACCCTCTCAGCAAACTTTAGGGAACAGAGAGTCTCACTTGTGTTCTTCTCCACTGGAGAGACCTGGAGCCAGACAGAAATACACAGCATTCACTGCCTTGAACTCTCCCGGCCTCCCTCCCAACATTCCCGTACTGCTCACAGCGGGCAGCCGTCGATCCCTGGTAACAGGAGGGGGGCAGGACTGGAAGAGCCGTGTTCACTATCAGACAGCAGTTACAGTGAGGCTGGATAGAATCTAAGTTCCAGCTCTCCATCACAGCAAGAGTATTTCAGAGCTGCTAAGAGCCTACGATTAATAAAAATCATTTCCCATTATAGCACTGTACATGTAACTAACACACTTTTGTTTGTAGGAGAGCTGAAATAAGCTACAGCAGCTGGTAACCGCTCAGTGGCTCTTCCATAAGGGAACAGTGGAGACACAGGCATTCTAGTGATTTATTGGTGAAATTCCTGGTGGGGAGGGGGCACACAAGCTGCAGGGAGGTTTAAAAAAAACACCCCAGGCCACCATGAACAAATAGAGGTGAGCAGAGAGAGACTATTAAGAATCTGATAATGCCAACCACAGAATAATACAGAGGAGAGGGGGAAACCCACCCCAAAAAGCCACATGTTCCCTGGCCTGGCCTGGCTGTTAGAGAACATTTAGAGCCATAGTTCAGTATGAGATTTCTCAGACTTCCATATACAAGTAGATCTCTGTGACCCACCCAGTACTAGAATCTGTGAATGGATTTACCGGCTTTCCTCCCTCTCATGCACAACAGAGCTCTCTTTGAGTAGAGCTATTAGAGAGAGACAATAGAAAAGGATGAGTTTTGCGGGTTCTATTTCAAGATCAAGTCTTTTCCTCACACCAGTGCCCCCAAGCATAGTGTAAACAGACAAGTAGGCAGGGCTGACTGAATCTCATTGGATGCCCCGACTTCTTGGCTCTGATGCTGGTGGAGTGCCGTGATGGACAACTGTGCTCCTCCTCTGTGACTGAGGGCATGTCTCTACTTTGAGCGGGAGGTGTCATTTCCAGCTCGAATAGATGTGTGTGCACTAGCTTTGATCCCACTACCACGCTAAAAATAGAAGGGTAGCTGCAGCCGTGCAGGTAGCAGGCTGGGCTGACTACCTAAGTCCATCCCTACGGACCTCAGTCGGATTGTAGTTAGGGTGGCCAGCCCTCTCACTGGTTGCACTGTCGCGGCTATGCTCTATTTTTAGCGCACTGGCTCAAACAAAGCTAGTGCGGGTACATCTCCCCAAGCTAGAAATAACATCTCCAGCTCAAAGTGTCCATTCGCTGTTGTAAGAGGAGGCTTTCAGCTAGACCTGAGTATCCCCTTCCACTGCACTGGAACCTTTCCCTTTCAGTCCGTGACATGTCCCAAATGGCAAGCTACTCTGCAGTGCAGGGAAAGGGGAGAGGAATGCCATACATTTACACAACACGTATTGTATTCCTCATGCTTCATCACCAGCACAGACCCGACCAAGTGCAGATATTCCACAGCGGCACTGGGAGAACTCAAGAAGAGAGGCTGATGTTGGAGAGGGAGACTGTAATACGTTATGGCCTGCAGCACTTTCATGTTGTGACAGGAGCATGGTTTGAAGTGGGAAGTAAAGGCATGTAGGGAAGCCCAGGTGTCTGCAGCAAACGTCGACAAAGAAGGGCACACGGACGCACCCCCCCACAGAGTCGGAAGACTGCAGTGAATCTATGCCAGTTTACACCAGTGGAAGAGCTAATCCTAGTGGGTGTGTAGGAAGATTTTCCAGAGGAGGGTGCCACTCCTCACAGTGGTAACATTGAGGGTGTTCCCAAAAAGCAGAAGGGCAGTGACTGATTCCTGAGTCTGGTCAAAGGCAGCTATATAAATACATGTTGTGTATTGCCCCAATCAAGCCGAACAAACAGAATGAAGCGGCTTAAATAAATGCCCAGCGAACGTATAAGCCAGTTAGAGGATCACATTAAAATTGTATAGTATAGTATCAGTTGTTGCACTGCAAACTTATTCTTAGAAGTGTGGTTTCTACTCTAAAAAATGACTGTAAAAATGGCACCTCCTTATTCATCTATTCCCCATGGGGCATTCAGGGTCAGCCTTGCTCACTTTAGTAACTAAAACAAGTTTTTACTGTTCTTTACGCCTATGCAGAAGCCAACACAGCTATGAGAGAGGAAGCCAAATTCTATTCCTTCTTATGCATTAGGGACAAACCTGCCAAGTAGATTCCAGGCAGTGACACCTGTGCAAACTCACAGACAGCAACAGGACTGCACAGGTCTCACTGAAGGCAAAATCTGAAGCCAAGGGGGTTGCTCAGGTGTCACCAAGCCATAATTTGGCCTGCAGGGCCTTTATTACTGGTGATGAGATGGAAGAAATCCAACTTGACTCTCAAGTTGCTGGCTGTTACGAAAAAGCCCATCTTTTCACTTATAAACAGCACCATTGATTAAAATTAGAGACACTCCATGTAGAACCCCACAGTGCCACTTTCAGAGGAGAGCCACACCTTAAGTGAAGCCTTATTGTATCTACCGATCCAAACTTGAGACCACAAGCTTTCTTATGTCCATTCCTCAGACCTGTTAAGAACCCACTGAGGTTCTGGACCATGAGGTTCTGGACTTCTCTTGGTTTTTTGACAGTTTAAAGTTTCCTGATTCAGTCAACCATCTCTCCTTACCTCATCTGCCCAGTCGGCCCCAGAACCTACCTGCACCATCATGAGGGTTTTGCTATCTCCGCTGAGGGAGTCTTGGAGTAGGTAGGTCAGTTTGGAGTTGCGGAATGGCACGTGGCCCTGGCGGGCGCGCAGAGCATAAATCACATCTCCTAGTGCTGACAGCGACTTGTTGATGTACTGGGCCTCCCGGAGCCTGCTTCCCTCTGCACCAGACCTGCCTACCCGTTCAGATCCAGCCAAGTCCACCAGGTTCAGCTTCCCTATGACCAGCCAAAACACAAATACACACACAAACTTAATAATCCTATGCAGTTACCTGCTTGGCCCATGTGGAAGTGCTAGCCACAGTGGGGCCTGCCTAGCAATTAATGAACATCCCCATCCTCTCCAGTTAGGAACTAGACACACTAAACTTTATATTGGTATGGAGAATTATGAGTAAAGAGTCCCACAGATCAACCTGCAGCTTGGATTTTCATTACATTTAGAGTTGATGAAAGAGGGCCAATAGATGGGACTGTACAAGCTGAGCCGGCCTTTGAGGGTTGCCTACGCTTGATACAGAATCACTGCACAATTGTGCAATGCATGGGGGTAAAAATTCCTTCTTGATCTTGTAGCAATCAGCTGATGTCCCGAAGCATGAAATCTGAGCACCTTATCTTAGCATGTATAACTACAGATGTTCTCGAGTAGCCAGCCGCTTTTTCAATCCGGCTACACAACTCAGTCCTGACCAGCAACACCCTGAGCATTCTGCTCCCAAACACTGACTCCCAGTAATTGTGTGGACTTCTGTGTCAGAGACAAGCATCCCCTAGGGAGTAGGCCAGTGGCACCCAGTTCTTTTTTCACTTGTTACCCACTTCAGCAGTTGAACCCAAATCTCTAGGCCTGTGTCATCCAAGCACGGGTGTGATCACCAGTCTCACCCTCCACCTCCTAGGAGACACTAACCTGTGGTTCTAAGTCCTGTGCTGTAGTCGAGTCCTCTTACTGTGACGATGAGGAGGGCGTGAGACCGTGAGCTGTGCTCATTGAGGCTGGTGTACTCAGTCACTCTGTTTGAGTGCCCAAATTCAAATACCTGGGAGAGAGGCAGAAAGCCGTGAGCCTTTAGATTTCATTGTGTTCTCTGGCCAGCAGCTTCAGCTATCCCGTCTACATTTACCACTTTCTTAAATGACGACATGGTGGGCAGGTCTTTGGCAGATCTTCCTTGCTGACGCTCAGCACCACTGGCTACCCCATTTTCTGAGCAGAATGTGGATGAACGGCAGCCCTTTCTTGCTTGCAGATGCTCATAACCCCAGGCAAATATTAACCCTATTCCTTCCGCAATGAAATCATCAACGACTGACCTTAATTGCTCACGAAAGATATTGGATTGACAGTAGCACTAAATTTGCCCATAGAATAGGTATGGTATGAGCAGTCAGTGCTAGTTTCCCATCACACATCTCTGGCCAGTGCATCTCTCTCCTTTTCTGGTGGGAGTACTTCTCGAGGACAAGGCCCACTCTTTTCAGAGTCTGCCAGCAAGGGTGCAAACCCAGTGGGTGGGTGGGTGTCTGGGGGGGGGGTCGCGGGGTGATATAGTTGGGATATGGACACAGAAGTGGACTGAGGCCTGACAGTTCATTTCACACAAGGCACTGTCCAGCCCTTCGACCTGTGGGAGAAATGTTTGGTATCCCACTAACGCCCTGAGAGCCATCTAGGCCCCAAAATCTTATTTTTAAATTATTGGTGGCTCACACAAAGGGTTATTGACCTCCGAACTGGTCTCATCATGTGGCATTTGTCACATTATATTCAGGGCCCTATTCCAGTCTCCCTTCCCTGCTCCTCACAAACACACCCAGTTCGGAGGGGTAATTACTTTAGACCTCCATTTCATAGAATCATAGAAGATGAGGGTTGGAAGAGACCTCAGGAGGTCATCTAGTCCAACCCCCTGCTCAAAGCAGGACCAACCCCAACTAAATGTATCTTCATTCTTTACAAATCTGTCACCTGCTCCCTGTTTTTGTGAAGTGCTGACTCGTGAAATTGAAATTACAGCACATCTTAGGCATGTGAAGAAACACAGCTCACATTACAAGCTGCTTTCTGGGTCGATTCTGTTGGGTGCCTCGTTTTCAGTCTGACTCCTACAAGAGGCAAATATCACACGTGTCAGTCTATCACACATGTGAGTCTAGGAGGGTTTGGATCTGTGCCCACTGCCTTCATCTTATGCAGAGCCGTCCCATCCATAGGACAGACCGGGGCAACCGCCCCAGGTCCCACGCTTCGGGGGGCCCCGTGCTTCAGGACGCAGGGTCCAGGGCAGCCTGGGGAGTTAGCGGGGGGCCTGGTGCCGGCAGCAGCAAGCAACCCAGCTCCAGCCCACCCTACTCCGTGGGAAGAGGTGGGGAGGGGCAGGAGAGGGAAGAGGCAGGGCGCGGGATTGGGGGAAGGGGTGGAGTGGGGGCGGGAAGGGGGTGGGGCAGGAGCGGGAAGAGGTGGGGCCTGGGACTGGGGGAAGGGGTGGAGTGGGGGCAGGGCCTGGGCCAGAGCGAGTGGGGGGGTTGTCCCAGGCCCCACACCCCCTAGGGACGGCCCTGATCTTATGTGTGGAGAGATGAGGCATTTGCATCCTCTTGTCCCTGTGCTGCGACCACTGCTCCAGCAGCTGGTCTGTTCATAAGAGAAGAACTTGAGTAAGTCTCTCTAATGCACAGGGCAGTTAACCCCATCCCAGTAGGTGATCCCCCAGCTGGTTCACCCCATCTACTAGGTACCATCGCTGCCCTTCCCCTCCTGGTTTCTCCATCTCTCAGGATGTTTTTACCTTGTTAATATCCTCCACACTTCGCACCTGGAACTCAGTCAGTCCTGGTACATACAGCTGCCCGCTGCCATCTGGGCACAGTTTGATGTCCAGCTTCTCCTGAGGCTCCTTCCCAAGCAAGTCCCTGTAAAGACGGGTAAGGTGACCCTCCCCTCAGACTCGTGTCATTTTCTGTCCCCTACACTAGCCACTTACAAAGGTGAAAGGTATGAGGCCTTTCAGCCTGACCACCCCTGAACTAATGTCCCCACCTAGGAAACTACAGCCCGTGGCAGGCCAGGCTCCCATGCTCTGCTCTGCTCTGCCAGTGGTCTGGTTTATGACCTAGACAGGACAAGCTTTTTCCAGCCGTTGGAAGCCAAGATCTCTCCTCAAGCATGCTTACCCCAACTCTTGCCCACAAAACCTTTTCATTGGCTTTGGGTGAACAAGGACAGACTAAATACTAGCGACACCAGCTATACGATTTTCAGAGGAATCATTTCCCACTGGATGCTTCCTCATCTATTTATAGTCTCAGCTCTTCTATTTTCTGTGTGAGTGTTATTTGTCTGTCAGGAATGTAACACAACCCATCCGTATAGCGCCCCAAACAGATCCACATTCAGAAGTTCCAGTCCCCTGTTTCCACCTGATCTGACTCATGCCTGGTTTGCAGCTTTTATTATCTCAACAACTGACAGTCTCCGTCTCAGGTTCAACCTACCCAGCTGCTGTATAATTAAGTCATTTTTCCAGTGTCTTTGCTGCCACACTTCTATGCTCCATTCCCACCCCCAACCCTACTCCTGAAGGAGACAAGAAGAAGAATTCACTGGAGGAAAATGCTTCTCATTCTTTGAGACCGTAGCTCACAATTTCCAAACGTAACAACCAAAGTGCCAAAGGCACAAAACACAGGCAGAGAATGTTAATGTAAAAGAGCTTCCAATTAAAGCTTGTTGGGGTTTCCACATCCATTAGCGGAAAATAAGGAGGCAGAGAGCGAAAGCATGAAGGGGAAAAATACAGTCTGATTGCTGGCTGATGTTTTAACAGGTGTTGGCATGAGCGAGAGGCCATAGAAACAGAAGGCATTCTAGGAACCCAAGGCTTGGAAAGAATTCCAGGCAGGAGTTCTGAAAGCCCTGTGTGCTGAGAAAAATCCCCGAGCCCGCTAAAGCTAGGGGACTGGAGCACACATCAAAAACAGAATGTACAGCCCAGGATCAGTGTGGTAGTTTAAGATTTTGGAGACACCATATGCTTCTCAATTACCTGTACATGGGAGAGAAGAGACCGTACACTAGACAAGTTGGAGGAGGAGAGATATATGAAGCGAACCTGCTTTTTCAGCCATTAAGAATTTCCCAGCCTAAGCACTACAAGTAAACTCCCTGGTAAACACAATGAAAATAGGTTTCAGAGTAGCAGCCGTGTTAGTCTGTATCCGCAAAAAGAACAGGAGGACTTGTGGCACCTTAGAGACTAACACATTTAGTTGAGCATGAGCTTTCGTGAGCTACAGCTCACTTCATCAGATGCATGCAGTGGAAAATACAGTGGGGAGATTTTATATACACAGAGAACATGAAACAATGGGTGTTACCATACACACTGTAACCAGAGTGATCAGGTAAGGTGAGCTATTACCAGCAGGAGAGAAAAAACCTTTTGTAGCGATAATCAAGGTGGGCCATTCCAGCAGTTGACAAGAACATGTGAGGAACAGCGTGTGTGTGTGTGGGGGAAATAAACAAAAAAAACTTCAAAAACAGACTCCAATGAGAGACTGCTGAATTGGAATTAATTTGCAAACTGGACACCATTAACTTAGGCTTGAATAGAGACTGGGAGTGGATGGGTCACTACACAAAGTAAAACTATTTCCCCATGTTTATTCCCCACCCACCCACCCCCCACTGTTCCTCAGACAGTCTTGTCAACTGCTGGAAATGGCCCACCTTGATTATCACTACAAAAGGTCCCCCCCCGCTCTCCTGCTGGTAATAGCTCACCTTACCTGATCACTCTGGTTACAGTGTGTATGGCAACACCCATTGTTTCAAGTTCTCTATGTATATTAATCTCCCCACTGTATTTTCCACTGAATGCATCCGATGAAGTGAGCTGTAGCTCACGGAAGCTTATGCTCAAATACATTGGTTAGTCTCTAAGGTGCCACAAGTCCTCCTGTTCTTCTTACACCCACAATAGACAGCCTGGTTCAGAGTTCAGGTGTGTCATTTATGCCCAGCCCTGCCCACGTGCAGTGCGGAGCCACCTTGCCCTGGAGGAGCACCAGGACAGATTGCCCTTGCCTTTGCAGGGTGACTCAGGGCACACACTCCATGTCACCCATTAAGGGACACGGACATCCCACACTCAAGCTTTCCTACAGACTCCCACCCCTCCCAGGCTCCCTTCCTGTTACCTGAGCGCCTCGTTGTAAATCTCCGCCACACTGACAGTGATAGTGTAGCCCCAGTCAGACGCTTTCCTCTGCACCTCGGAGAAGAGCAGCTGGAGAGCTCGCTGGTTGATTCCTGGGTTTTCAGGAGTTCCCTGATGATCACGAAAAAAATCTCACATGTGACATCAATGGAGAGAAAGGTGTGACAGAGTGACTGACACAAGACTCACCACTGAGCCCATACGGTGTGCAGTTGTGAGGACACCGGTAGGATATTACACCACGACAAAGCTTGGAACAGGCATCCATGATTCACTGTGGAATCACCAAGATCCACCTCCCACGCTCATGGAAGAGAAGGGGAACAGCCAGAAGGTTGCAAAACAACCAGGTTCCAACCTTCTTCTTCAGACTGTTCTGCTGTGGGCATTGTGAGGTTTGTTACCAACTTGGAAGATGCACAGTCAGGGCTGCTGTGCATGGTTAATCAGGGACCATCATTCTTGGTCACCGTGACAAAGGGGGAATTTACACACATTTACCCATGACCATATCCGTTACATACAGTGATCTAGGGATCAAGCTACCCTCACCCTTCCTCAAGAAATGGCGACACTGAGCCGTAGAATACAGGAAGCAAAGCAAGAAGACACACTGAAAGGGAAGATGGAGGGAGATAGAGAGAGAAAAGGCGAGAAGGGGAAATTTACCTCCATTGTATATGTCTTGCCTGCACCTGTCTGTCCATAGGCAAATATACAGACATTGTAGCCATCAATACAGGATGTGATCAGGGCCTGAACTTCCTGGAATACCTGCCAATGGGAAAGAAATAAAAATGAGCAATATCTGACACCCCGGCATAACCACTCCCCCTGCTGCGCCTCTCATACAGATTACACTTGGGATTGAGTGACTGTGCTGGAATCTCTCGTTTCTGCATTAATTTATTGCATATCATTGGGTGAGCAGAGATACAGCTCTCAAGTCTACTCGAGTTCTACTCTGCCTGCTTATTGCTCCTTTGGAGGAAAGAGTTGCTTTACCTTCTCTTCTCCATCCTTCCCCTACAAAATCAGGGACCTGTGAGTGATCTGAGACCTTATGAAATAATTATGTGTATACTCATGTTGACACACACCTTTCTCTTGAGGTGGAAGTCCATGCTAATGTATCGGTACAGACACATGTGAATATACTTACATCTTGCTGTGTTGCCTGTGGGGAGAAGACCTTGTCCAGTTCAAATGACACCTGCTTCCCCTTGTGCATCAGGTGCAAGATAGCATCGTCGTCAGGGTCAAAGGTCACCGAGTTGGCTGCTTCAGGCCCTTCCCCATCCTCTTTAGTTATTGGCCGGACTCGGCCAAACACACGGATATTTCCTTTACAAGACAAAAATACAGACTAAAACACAGAGACAAGCTCTCGATCAACCTTCCCACCAATTATCTCTTATCAAAGGGCATCAGACAGCGAAGATGCTTAACACAATCCACTTCACTGCTCGCATTCTCTTCTGCAACTCCAGATCCCAAAGGTGGAGATTTAGAGTAACATGCTCCAAGACCACAAGGCAGATCATGCGAACTTCCCACAGGACAGACGTTTTGCTAGAGCCCCGCACAGAATATGTGACGCGTGCGTGGGTGGAGTCACAAGACACTGTTGTCTGCAGCAGGCCACGAATCATGTCCCTAGTAGAACACAGTGAAACCACGGTGATCTGGAGACAGACCACAATAGGTTACTGTGCGAAAGAAATGCTGAAGCTTTTGTAATTGCCCTTATGGGTAGGGCCCCCAGAACCAACGATCCCAGCCTCACGCCTGAACAAATGTCTAACTTCAGTCCAATCACAAAGCTTGAAGTGGGAAGTCTCTGCCCTACAGCTGCATTAATGTCACCCACCAAAAAGATCTGCCCTACATCACTGTCTAAATAATATCTCACACACACACACCTTTCAGCCGCACCAGTTCGTTGTGACATTTTTTCCGGAGTTGCAGCTCCCGGCGGTATTTCCTGAGTAGCTCCCGATTTGTGCTGTTCACCTCCTCAATGGCTTGTCCAATCTGAAGAGGAGGAGACACGAATTATGAGAGGGGAAAAAATCGAAGTATGGCGAACCCCCACCACAGCATGCTACCCACACATACACACACACACACACACCCCTCTCTTTCACACACACACGCACACACACTTCTCTTTCACAGTGCAGGAACTAGAAAAGGAATCTAACAAGGGAAACATGGGGGATGTTCCCGTGGCAGAGAATCAAAGAGCATCTGTCTCCTTCATGCTCACTGTGCAAATCTAATTGTGGCAGAATCAAAGCGACAGCGTTAGGTCCTGCTCTACTGCAGAGCAAGGATTCTCCTGCCATGCTCACCTCTGCCTTGGCATTCCGCAGAGCTTCCTGCAGTAGCAGGGGGAAGTCTCGGACCTGCCGTTTCAGGCTGTTGTAATCATTGGTAAGGGTTCGGAGTGCTGGCTGTAGTGTGAGAAGGTTTTTCCGGACCCCTGCAAACAAACATAAGACAATTGATAATCCTCACATTAAGATCCCACCTTGAAGGTGATAAAGCCCTTCTCCTGTTTGGAGCCTTCACTTGGAAGTGTAGGTCTGAACTCAAACCACCAACAGAGCAGATGGCAGAGATGTGGGGAGGATTCACTAACACTGCTGGGCATTTCTAAATCCAAGTGTGGCTTTCCTCTCGTAACTCCAAAGGAAGTCCTGGTGCAAATGAGAATGTGTAGCATCACCTGGAAAGCTACATTCCCCAGTACCTGTACCACCCACCCTCGTCAGGTTGTTTTGGGACTTGCTTCCCCTGTTCCTCACCTGCCAGGTTCTCATGCACAGCTTTCATTTCTACTTGAGCTCGTGCAAATGCCTCTTCAATGGCCCGGTTCTTGTCATCTTCCATGTTCTGCATCTCCTCCAGCATCTGTCCATGTGTCTGCTCCAGTTCAGACTCATACATCATAATCTAGGAAGGGACCCAAACTGGAGTTATTACTCTGTGACAAAAAACAGCATCACAAAGGCCAAGCCCAGCAGGACTGACTCACTCACCCATCCACCCAATATTTCATGCCAACTCTTATCAGAGTTTGTTAAAATTCTTTTACTTGTACCATGGGGCTAGGTGAGTAAGTCAGAAACAGTCAATCAAAAAGGGCCATTGAACAAGGAGTAATGTGACCAATGGAACGTCTTCAAGTTGTTCCCATATACGTTCCCTGTGTGACCCAGGGACCTGAGCTCTGAGGTTGGAGGCAGTTTGCTATGTTCCTTTGTAGCTGTTTTTCTCTCCTTTTCCACCCACGCATTGTATATTTTCCCCTTCTCTATGCAGTACTGATTACCTGGGCTCTGAGCTGGGCTGCAGTCTTCTCAGACTTCTGTAGTTGCTGTTCCATCTCCTTTAGCACCTGTCTCTGCATCCCCACTTGCTCCTGCAAGTACTGATTCCGTGACTGGGTCTCACATAGAGCCTGCTTTGTCTTGGATGACTCCACTTCCACCGTTTTGATGATATACTACAAAAAAATTCCCAACACAAGCACTTGAGAAACTCCCCACTATCAGGCCTGGGACAGACACGGGCTTGGCCGAATCAAAGGCATTCCCCACTGAATTTTCAAGGAAGTTTATCCACAAGGACCAGATGAAACCGGCAAGTCCTTTGGAGCTCAGTGCAGGTCTGCATAACCACCATTACAGATTTACCATAACTTTAAACAGGTAGTGGCATCTTTAGCGCACAAAGCTGGGACTCTTATTTATATGACAGATTTCACCTACCCTAAGCACTTTGTACGCTGCCAGGATTCTGTATAAGCTACAGACAAACAACAAACAGTATTCTGCCTGCAAGCTCCTCCTAGATTCTCTGAGTCAAGGGCCAGCCCATTTTATACCCCTTTTGATATCAAGGGGTTAATAGGGGAGAAAGCCGGGCAGAGTTTGGCCCTTTCTCTCTAAGGAAAATGTAAAGGCATGCATTCTGCGTGGATTTATAACAGCAAATGGGCAGAACGATCAATAGGAATCGCCCTGCATAAATGATTTGTTCCATCTCACCTTTATCTGCTGGGGTTGGGCTTTCAAGCTAGCTATAGTCTCCTGACTGTCCCGCAGCCTCCTGCTGAGTCGCTCCTCCTCCTCAGCCTTCTCTGCAAGGGAGTCCTTCAAGCGCAGCTCTACCTCTGCCAGGCGATTGGTCTTCTGCTGCACTTCCAAGTCCAGCTCCGACAGCCTCCCTTTCACCTCCTCCACCTCCAGCTGCAGCTGGGCCAACCTTTCTTGCAGCCTCGCATTCTCCTGCAAACCAGGTTGGGAGAGGGGGGAGAGGAAGCCAAGTTTCATGTGATCAGCAGGCAGCAAGCACATGATACATAATGAACAGCTCTGTCTGCACTCCCCACCCTCGGGACTTCGCTACCTGGATGTGTTCGCAGTCAATGCATTTCACATGCTGCTTCTTCAGCTTCTGCAGCTCCGCCTCACATGACTTCATGTCTTGCTTTAGGTGCTCGTTCTCTGCAATGAGCAGATCCCGGTGCTTTTCCAAGTCAGTGCCACCCTGAAAAGGGCAGAAGAGGGGACAGAGTGTTTTTTAACCCAATATTTTACTTTCAGTCACTGGGTCAAATTCTGCACTCTCCCTACACCCATGCAATGCATTTGACTTCAGTGGAGTTGCACCAATAAAAGAAAGAACAGGATTTGGCACAGTATCTTTAATAATAATTAAGGATTCTACATTTTTCACACACTATACACATATGAAGAAAAGGAGGACTTGTGGGACCTTAGAGACTAACAATGCTCAAATAAATTGGTTAGTCTCTAAGGTGCCACAAGTCCTCCTTTTCTTTTTGCAAATACAGACTAACACCGCTGCTACTCTGAAACCTGTACACATATGGTACTCCCGAAATGCAGCCATCTCTGGGGTGAAGGGCAGAATGCAGCCAGTGAATACCACAATAATAGTGGCATGGGAAATTTTGTCCAAGGACACCAGCAGCAAACTCCTGCTATGGAGAAGAGTGCCAGGGCCTCTGTTTTAAGGCTGCATTGGACAAACTCCCATGTAACTTAATGGACTTCAATTTATCTACCTCAGGTTGGCCCAAATCCATCTGGGTCAAACCTATGGTTCTGGGAGTATTTCATTCATCACCCTTAGGCGTCTAAACAATCCCCATCTGCACTGAGATTTCTTTCTTTTCTCTCCCTGTTTTACTGTCTCATATGTAAAATACTAAGGACCAACAACAACCAACAACTTCAACCAAGAATGTAACCATTTCCTCAGGGGAAAAACACATGTAATACAGATACAAAAAACAGATAAGTTTCCAAAGGCTCACCAACTCAGAATGGAGTCTGTTCACTTCCTGAGCTTGATCCAGGAGTTTCCCCTTCAGATTTTCAACCTGTCAACACAGGCACAAGTTGACTAGGCTGGTCCCCTTTTTATTTTGACCACAAACACCTCCTCCCAACACACACCAGCTCAAATTACACACAGCTTCACTTGAAGCTGCAATGCTCCGGCACAAAAATAAGGGGCTTTAAGGCCCAAAGGGAAAAATCATGAATTTCCTACAAGCCACAGAGCCAGACCGATAGACTGGGTAGTTACGAGTTGCGGAACCCCCCACCCCAGAGAAAGCAATGTCAAAGACTACCAAGCTGGCCCTGAGAAGACAACGAACCATACCAGCAATCCCCAAATTACATGGGGTGCTATTCATCAAACAAGCAACGCACTCTCTTTATTTCTGCTAATATGACTGTAGAATACCATGTAGGCAGCTTTTCTGGAGAGAACTGGGTACACAGCAGCCCTGGC
The DNA here is from genome assembly GCF_965152275.1 of Natator depressus. Taxonomy (NCBI): domain Eukaryota; kingdom Metazoa; phylum Chordata; order Testudines; family Cheloniidae; genus Natator; species Natator depressus. The sequence goes on along the minus strand of NC_134245.1, from coordinate 6,852,841 downwards.
TAACTGTGAGCTGCCACTGAAAACATCAACAGAAAGTGGGAACATAAAAAGATTCAAGCTGGAAAGGAAATAGACTTATTTGGTCCCTTACTCCACACCTGCGATCAGCGCAGATACCTGGCAGTATTTTCTCCAATCCAGTTTTAGTTCCAAATAATGGGCCCCCCACCACTGCCCTGGAGCAAATCATTCCTCAGAGTGAGACCACACTGTTAGGACTATTTCCTGATATTCAGCAAAAGTTTTCTTTGCTCAGTTTCATCCCATTTCCTCTGATAATTGCTTGCACATTTGAGTGCTACCCACACCAAATACTCATTTTTTGCCTCAATGCACGTTTGAGGATTAAAAATAAAAAAAGATTTTTTTTTCAGGTAACCTCCTCTACCACATGAGCATTTTGACAGCTTGTCCTCCATTCTTTCACCAACTCTTGGGAGAAACTTTAATGGGTAAAAAATGTTGTTTCTTATTGGAGAAATCTTCCACCCCAGCTGTGCTCAGAGATCAAATCGTCCCCTCCTCGCCAGGGGTCTTTGCTTTCCTGTATCATAAAAACGACCATACTGAGTCAGATCAAAGGTCCGTCTAGCCCAGTGTCCTGTCTTCCAACAGTGGCCAATGCCAGGTGCCCCAGAGGGAATGAACAGAACAGGGAATCATCAAGTGATCCATCCCCTGTCTCCCATTCCCAGCTTCTGGCACTTTTTGCTTTTTCTTCTAGGAAGATGTCTATTACTTTTTTTTTCTCGCAGTGGCTTTTAAATTCCTTTTATATGGCGAGGTTCATGAAGGAGAATCCTCCTAAACAGACGTCAAAGAATATTTTTTTCCGCGTACAGCACTCCGTTCTCCTTCCATGTGTGTAAGGGATATCCGCTCCAGGGATACAGTAGATCGAAGTCTGTAGGCAGTGCTTAATTTGTCCCAGGGCTTGCTAGGACTGAGCCCCAGCACCTGGCAGCTTGGCAGTCCATAGCCCCGGCACCTCTGGGCTTGCTGCATCTGTTACGAATGTAAAAAAAATCACTCGAGCTGCAGCAACTCTTTCAGATTAAGCCCTGACTGGACGGTACTAGTGTACCCATCTTCATACCGATGAACAAGAGAAGTGAGGGATTTTGGCAAAACGTACGGGATTTCTGCAGAGCTCTCACTTAGTTCTCTGCTCTACCTGGTCCTATTCTTCTATCGGTGTCAGACAAGGAAATCCACTGGAAAAAATGACTAACCTGAACCGCTGCAGTGCAATCTCAGAGACGTCACACCAGCTACACCACAGGAGCCCATTATTTTGACTTTACAGCACCCCCATTGTGTGCTGTGGCTTCACTAAAGACAAAATACAGCGTCCTCGCCCCCAAAGCACTTACATGGTACGGTCTCAATCCTGCAATGAGAGCCACACAGGCAGACCCCCGCACCTGTGCTGAGCCCCACTGACTCCAGTGGGGCTTCACACAGGTACAGTTGTCTATCTGCCTGAAGCAACCTGCAGGATAATAGGCTAAATTTGACCAGAACAGGGTGATAAACGGTAAGGGGGACTTTTGCAGATGATTACACCATGCACATCATGTTTACCCTCAGGACAGCTGCAAGGGTATTTCAATATTTCAAGAGACTGTCTGATGGGCAGCCTTTCTGGTCAACATTTAATGCTTCCTGTTGCCAGCCAAGAGAGCTGGGCTCTGTCTCATGGTCAGAGCTCTCAATCTCACAGGATGGCAGGAGTGGGAGGGTTATGGCAGCAATGCAGACACACGAATGGAACCTGAGTTACTCTAAGGTAGCGAGGGGATGCCTGACAAACTCCCAGAGGATTATGATAAAGCCAGGACAAAACCTGTGTTTCAACAGCATCGGCCAGAGTGCTGGAGCAGCCACAAAAGGTGAGCTAAACCCTCTGACGTTGGCAAAGCAGGTGCCAGCTCATGCCGGGCCTCCAGGTCTCAACTGAGCACTGACAAATACTTAGCTGGAATGAGGGTATGTCCACACTACAAGATTATATTGACCTAAGTTACATTGCCATAGCACCACCACCGTATTTACATCACTTTTGCATGTCCACACGACTCTCCTTGTGTGGGCAGTGCGCATCCCCACCAGGAGCGCTTGCACTGATTTAACCGTAAGTGTGGAGCACTGTGGGGACAGCTTCTGAAAGCCAGCAACGGTCGATGTAAGCAACGCAGGGTCTACACTGATACTGTGTCGACCTAAGTGCTACGCCTCTTGTGGAGGCAGAGTTATTAAATTGGTGTCCCGGGTGAGTTACGTCGGCGGGAGCAAAATTTTACACTAGACTCTTACAGAGTTAGGTGGACATAAGCTGCCTAACTCTGTAACACAGAGCAGGGCTCAGACTGGCTCACCTCTGTGTTCATAGAATCACAGAATCTCAGAGTTGGAAGGGACCTCAGGAGGTCATCTAGTCCAACCCCCTGCTCAAAGCAGGACCAGTCCCCAACTAAATCATCCCAGCCAGGGCTTTCTCAAGCCTGACCTTAAAAATTTCAAAGGAAGGAGATTCCACCACCTCCCTGGTAACACATTCCAGTGCTTCACAACCTCCTAGTGAAAAAGTTTTTCCTAATATCCAACCTAAACATCCCCTACTGCAACTTGAGACCATTGCTCCTTGTTCTGTCATCATCTGCTACCACTGAGAACAGTCTAGATCCATCCTCTTTGGAACCCCCTTTCAGGTAGTTGAAAGCAGCTATCAAATCCCCCCTCATTCTTCTCTTCTGCAGACTAAACAATCCCAGTTCCCTCAGCCTCTCCTCATAACTCATGTGTTCCAGTCCCCTAATCATTTTTGTTGACCTCCACTGGACGTTTTCCAATTTTTCCACATCCTTCTTGTAGTGTGGGGCCCAAAACTGGACACAGTACTCCAGATGAGGCCTCACCAATGTCGAATAGGGGGGAACGATCACATCCCTCGATCTGCTGGCAATGCCCCTACTTATACAGCCCAAAATGCCATTGGCTTTCTTGGCAACAAGGGCACACTGTTGACTCATATCCAGCTTCTCATCCACTGTAACCCCTAGGTCCTTTTCTGCAGAATTGCTGCCTAGCCATTCGGTCCATAGTCTGTAGAGGTGCATGGGATTCTTCCGTCCTAAGTGCACTTGTCCTTGTTGAACCTCATCAGATTTCTTTTGGCCCAATCCTCTAATTTGTCTAGGGCCCTCTGTATCCTATCCCTACCCTCCAGCGTATCTACCTCTCCTCCCAGTTTAGTGTCATCTGCAAACTTGCTGAGGGTACAATCCATGCCATCCTCCAGATCATTAATGAAGGTATTGAACAAAACCGGCCCCAGGACCGACCCTTGGGGCACTCCACTTGATACCGGCTGCCAACTAGACATGGAGCCATTGATCACTACCCGTTGAGCCCGACAATCTAGCCAGCTTTCTGTCCACCTTATAGTCCATTCATCCAGCCCATACTTCTTTAACTTGCTGGCAAGAATACTGTGGGAGACAGTGTCAAAAGCTTTGCTAAAGTCAAGGAATAACAAGTCCACCGCTTTCCCCTCATCCACAGAGCCAGTTATCTCATCATAGAAGGTAATTAGATTAGTCAGGCATGACTTGCCCTTGGTGAATCCATGCTGACTGTTCCTGATCACTTTCCTCGCCTTTAAGTGCTTCAGAATTGATTCCTTGAGGACCTGCTCCATGATTTTTCCAGGGACTGAGGTGAGGCTGACTGGCCTGTAGTTCCCAGGATCCTCCTCCTTCCCTTTTTTAAAGATGGGCATTACATTAGCCTTTTTCCAGTCATCCGGGACCTCCCCCGATCACCATGAGTTTTCAAAGATAATGGCCAATGGCTCTGCAATCACATCCGCCAACTCCTTTCGCACTCTCAGATGCAGCGCATCTGGCCCCATGGACTTGTGCTCGTCCAGCTTTTCTAAATAATCCCGAACCACTTTTTTCTCCACAGAGGGCTGGTCACCTCCTCCCCATGCTGTGCTGCCCAGTACAGTAGTCTGGGAGCTGACCTTGTTCGTGAAGGCAGAGGCAAAAAAAACATTAGCTTTTTCCACATCCTCTGTCACTAGGTTGCCTCCCTCATTCAGTAAGGGGCCCACACTTTCCTTGACTTTCTTCTTGTTGCTAACATACCTGAAGAAACCCTTCTTCTTACTCTTAACATCTCTTGCTAGCTGCAGCTCCAGGTGTGATTTGGCCTTCCTGATTTCACTCCTGCATGCCCGAGCAATATTTTTTTACTCTTCCCTGGTCATTTGTCCAAGCTTCCACTTCTTGTAAGCTTCTTTTTTGTGTTTAAGATCAGCAAGGATTTCACTGTTAAGCCAAGCTGGTCGCCTGCCATATTTACTATTCTTTCTACACATCGGGATGGTTTGTCCCTGTAACCTCAATAAGGATTCTTTAAAATACAGCCAGCTCTCCTGGACTCCTTTCCCTCTCATGTTATTCTCCCAGGGGATCCTGCCCATCAGTTCCCTGAGGTTGTCAAAGTCTGCTTTTCTGAAGTCCAGGGTCCGTATTCTGCTGCTCTCCTTTCTTCCCTGTGTCAGGATCCTGAACTCGACCATCTCATGGTCACTGCCTCCCAGGTTCCCATCCACTTTTGCTTCCCCTACTAATTCTTCCCAGTTTGTGAGCAGCAGATCAAGAAGAGCTCTGCCCCTAGTTGGTTCCTCCAGCACTTGCACCAGGAAATTGGCCCCTACACTTTCCAAAAACTTCCTGGATTGTCTGTGCACCGCTGTATTGCTCTCCCAGCAGATATTAGGGTGATTGAAGTCTCCCATGAGAACCAGGGCCTGCGATCTAGTAACTTCTGTTAGTTGCCAGAAGAAAGCCTCGTCCACTTCATCCCCCTGGTCCGGTGGTCTATAGCAGACTCCCACCACGACATCACCCTTGTTGCTCACACTTCTAAACTTAATCCAGAGACACTCAGATTTTTCTGCAGTTTCATACTTGAGCTCTGAGCAGTCATACTGCTCCCTAACATACAATGCAACTCCCCCACCTTTTCTGCCCTGCCTGTCCTTCCTGAACAGTTTATATCCGTCCATGACAGTACTCCAGTCATGTGAGTTATCCCACCAAGTCTCTGTTATTCCAATCACATCATAATTCCTTGACTGTGCCAGGACTTCCAGTTCTCCCTGCTTGTTTCCCAGGCTTCTTGCATTTGTGTATAGGCACCTGAGATAACTCGCTGATCATCCCTCTTTCTCAAGTATGAGGCAGGAGCCCTCCCCTCTCACGCGCTCCTTCTCATGCTTCCTCCCGGTATCCCACATCCCCACTTACCTCAGGGCTTTGGTCTCCTTCCCCCGGTGAACCTAGTTTAAAGCCCTACTCACTAGGTTAGCCAGCCTGAAGATGCTCTTCCCTCTCTTCATTAGGTGGAGCCCATCTCTGCCTAGCACTCCTCCTTCTTGGAACACCATCACATGGTCAAAGAATCCAAAGCCTTCTCTCCGACACCACCTGCGTAGCAATTCATTGACTTCCACGATTCGACAGTCTCTACCCGGGCCTTTTCCTTCCACAGGGAGGATGGACGCGAAGACCACTTGCGCCTCAAACTCCTTTATCCTTCTTCCCAGAGCCACGTTGTGTGCAGTGATCTGCTCAAGGTCATTCTTGGCAGTATCATTGGTGCCCATGTGGAGAAGCAGGAAGGGGTAGTGATCCGAGGGCTTGATGAGTCTCCGCAGTCTCTCCGTCACATCATGAATCCTAGCTCCTGGCAAGCAGCAGACTTCTTGGTTTTCCCAGTCGGGGCGGCAGATAGATGACTCAGTCCCCCTGAGGAGAGAGTCCCCAACCACCACCACCCACCTCCTCCTCTTGGGAGCAGTGGTCGTGGAACCCCCATCCCTAGGACAGTGCATCTCATGCCTTCCAATCACCGGAGTCTCCTTCTGTTCCCTTCCCTCAGATGTATCATCTAGTCCGCTCTCCGCATTAGTACCTGATTAGTGTTAGTATTGTTAAAACAAGTATTCGAGTTCTAAAAATGGGCTTAGTGTCTAGACTTTATTGAATGCTTGTAAACTGCTTTGTGCATTAATCTTCATTATAACATCTGTACACCATATTGTAAGGTAATATTTGAGCATTTGCATTGTAAACCTCTGTAGCTGTGTCAGTCACCAGATTGGCAAGAGACATTAGTTAGTGTGTAATGCTGGCCTACAACACAAGGTGTCATGTCCTGTCCCACAGAGAAGGCCCATCAACACTAGAAGAACTATTGTGGAACATCAAAGAAGATAAAAGACTTTGTTGATTGCTCCCCCCACCCCCACCCCGCCAGCCCCCTGGAAGAGGAGACATGCAAGTGAATTCCTCCCATCAGCAAAAACAACGAGGAGTCCTTGTGACACCTTAGTGACTAACAAATTTATCTGAACATAATGCCCAAATAAATTTGTTAGTCTCTAAGATGCCACAAGGACACCTCGTTGTTTTTGCTGATACAGACTAACATGGCTACCACTCTGAATCCTCCCATCAGGTGAGCTGGTAGCTCAAACATCCCTACAAAGGAGAAACTATAACTCTATTCTGCTTAGACTCTAGAGGGCAAGATTTATAGGCATAAGCATGCGGTCCCCCGGCTGCTTAATGTAGGCTAGCCCTAAGGTACATATAGAGCTTGCTTATTATACAAACTTCTATTACCTTCAGAGTGTGTGTACATTTACCTGCTTTAACCTTGTAAATAACTCTTTTGTTTCCTTTTCCTAGTTAATAAATCTTTAGATAGTTTGACAGGACTGGCTACAAGCTTTATCTTTAGTGCGAGATCTAAGGTGCAACTGACCTGGTATACATGACTGGTCCTTTGGGTCTAGGAGTAACCGGACTACTGTCTCAGAGTAGCAGCCGTGTTAGTCTGTATCCGCAAAAAGAACAGGAGTACTTGTGGCACCTTAGAGACTAACAAATTTATCTGAGCATAAGCTTTCGTGAGCTACAGCTCACTTCAGTCTCTAAGGTGCCACAAGTACTCCTTTTCTTTTTGCGGACTACTGTTGTGAGTTTTGGTGTAGGGCACCATCTAGCACAAAAGCTAGCTTGCCTAGGTTGAGTACCCAAGGGAACCATCTGTGACTCCACGGTTAGGCTGTTATGTTGCCTGAGAAGTTTACACTTAATAGGTGAAATCTAAGTATAGAACTCATTGCCAATTTGGTGTTTGTGACCTGCTTCTCAACAGTCTGCCCTGGGGTTGGTACCCACACTCTTGAGCCACTCCAGGACAGCTTGACAACCTTCCCCTCTCTCCCCTGCACCACACACACACACACACACACACACTTCAGACTTCTCCTAAGTTTACATTCTGGCTCTCAGACCCACCTCTTTGACTGGTGTAGAAGCAGGGTCTTTAGACACAAAGATCTGGTGGTGTGCACTTCTCCATATAAAGACCCCAATTCTATTTTCCCCCATCTTAGTGCTCAATGCAGAATGAAGATTGGGGTGGCCAAAAGTGGTCCCATAGTAGCTGAAGAGCGCTCTGCCCCCTGGCTTTAGTCAGAGCTATCTCAAGGGGTCTCTAACAAATTTTTTGCTTCTCATGCCTCCCTATGAGAGCAGACAGAGCAGCGTGCACTCAAACCACATCCCTTCCCTCTCCCTGGGATAACTGTTACCGACCCTGGACACATACCCTAAAACAGGAGCTAAGAGGTGGGTCTATGGAGCTTTTACATCAGCTTGAAAGTCCCTTGTGCTGGGAGTGGATCCCACCAGAGAACTGAACCCAAACAGTCTTTCCACAATGGAGTTACTATAGGTGGTCTGACTCCCCGTGACCATTAATACCAGTTTTTATTTTTTAGCTTATAATAAAGGATCTCAATTTTTTCCTATAGAGTGAACCATTTCTTAACAGAAAGAGACTCTCATTAGTGCTTCCCCTCCACCTGTGATCATGGAACATCCCTGTGGCAGCCACAGCAGGCAAGTACAAGGGAAAGAAATGTTAGCAGACTATTCACATACTTCAGCTTCTTTTAATAGCATTTAACAACTGGAAACAAAGAGAAGGAGCTATTACCATGTGACCACCCAGCTCTCTGCAGCCCCTCAGTGATCTGTGGACCACAGTTTGGAACTGTTTCAGAGTAGCAGCCGTGTTAGTCTGTATTCGCAAAAAGAAAAGGAGTAAAATAAATTTGTTAGTCTCTAAGGTGCCACAAGTCCTCCTTTTCAGTTTGGAACTGCTGACTTAAAACAAATACATGTTTACATTATGCTACAATTAATTAAGCTCACTTTAAGTTACACCCATCTAATGAGATGAAGTTAGAATGAGTACTTAAATACATGGTATTACCATATTCTGAGATTCATAGATTCATAGATATTTAGGTCAGAAGGGACCATTATGATCATCTAGTCTGACCTCCTGCACAACGCAGGCCACAGAATTTCACCCACCACTCCCGCAAAAAACCTCTCACCTATGTCTGAGCTATTGAAGTCCTCAAATCATGGTTTAAAGACTTCAAGGAGCAGAGAATCCTCCAGCAAGTGACCCGTGCCCCATGCTACAGAGGAAGGCGAAAAACCTCCAGGGCCTCTTCCAATCTGCCCTGGAGGAAAATTCCTTCCCGACCCCAAATATGGTGATCAGCTAAACCCTGAGCATATGGGCAAGATTCATCAGCCAGATACTACAGAGAATTCTTTCCTGGGTAACTCAGATCCCACCCCACACTTGCTGTTCCATTTAAAAAAGTACACTGAGAAGTCATACATTGCCTAACAATTAGGCTTTTATAAAGACAAACTTCGACAAAACCGAAGACCAATAGAATTAGGAGTTTGTTTTTAAACAAGAGAGGCCCCAGATACGGCAGCACTGTGCAAGTGCATGAGAACAAGGAAGTGAAGAAAAAAGTTAAAAAAGTTGCGACTGACTGAGCTGTTTTCATTGTCCAATCTGAGAGAAATGCAAAGAACAGATCTAATGGATTAAAAATCACTAAGAATAATTAATCTTTTAAATATCCATACCTTAGATTTTAATCATTTTACTTCCCTTTAACATTGAAATTTTACACTATTTCAAAGCAACAACAACAGCATCTCTCTAAAAAGAGTGAAAACCTATGGACACTTACAATAGTTGGTCCTTACAGTGGGGACACAAAAAACAAGTAAAAATCTATCAAAAGCAAGTCTGCATTACACATAGCCATCTATCCGGGAATGGATTTATACACTTCATACCATTCCAACGTTAGCCAGTCAGTCACCTAGGTCAGTCTTGAAATGTCTTTAGAATTAATAGTATTTGCAGACAAGCATTCACCTGTGATACAAATGCCACTCAGAATAAGTGATTATCAGTACATTTAACATCAGCGTTTGTTTAACCCTAAATTCATTAGCAGAAAACTCACAGTGTTAAATTAGAAAATACCAGCTCATCTCTCTTCCTCAGCTGAAGTTAAAGACAACCACAGGAGACACTGATTCACTTCTCCTGCAGTGGAGACCCACCCCTTCCTGCAAAAATAGGTGGAGCCTGGTTGCTTGCCTGGTTAGACCTCACTGGTTGTATCTGCAGCCTGGCCACAATTGCTAGAAATGACACCCACTGGTTTTCTTAGCTAGGTCTGGCACGTAGGTGTGGCCTTTGTATCTCTTAGCCTTTAAACAGGTTCCAGAGTAGCAGCCGTGTTAGTCTGCATTCGCAAAAAGAAAAGGAGGTCTTGTTTCCTTTTCCTAGTTAATAAATCTTTAGATAGTTTGACAGGACTGGCTACAAGCTTTATCTTTAGTGCGAGATCTAAAGTGCAACTGACCTGGTATACATGACTGGTCCTTTGGGTCTGGGAGTAACCGGACTACTGTCTCAGAGTAGCAGCCGTGTTAATCTGCTACTCTGGAGGACTTGTGGCACCTTAGAGACTAACACATTTATTTGAACACAAGCTTTCGTGAGCTACAGCATCCGATGAAGTGAGCTGTAGCTCACAAAAGCTTATGCTCAAATAAATGTGTTAGTCTCTAAGGTGCCACAAGTCCTCCTTTTCTTTTAGCCTTTAAAGTCTCTTTAAAGAAATGGGACATATTAATTTATCCTTCTCCTTTGTCCACATGCTAACTAGATGTTTTTCCCTAGCAGAGATTTGCCTCCTGTATACAATGCCTCTCTCTCTCTCTCTCTGTCAGCTGGTATAGGGCCAGATTCTGCTTTAACTTATGCACACTGGTGTCATACAGAGTAACCCAACTGAACTCAATACAATTATTCGGTCATGTTTAGATCTGTGTAATTAAGAGCAGAATCAGACCATAGTTACATCTAGAGTTATAAACCAACCCCCCTTCCCACTGTAGTCCCACTTTCTCACAAATAAATGCTATTTTTTTTGTATCGGCGGTGGTTACCAGTGTCGCACAATCTTGCTACACTTTGACAAACAACCAGGTAATGACTTTAAAACATCGGTTGTTTTTTCTTAGAAACTAAAGAATGTCTTTGTACTTCATGCACCACCCTTTTCCCCGCATCCACCCACCCACATACCTATTCTCTTATCAGTTTTCTCCTTCTCAGCTGGAAAACTGATTTTTAAATGTGTTTTTTACTTCCTGCCTTTTGAATGACACTAGAATTAACTTGCTTATTTCATACCACAAACCTATCGTGCTGGGCCCTTTGTGCACTAGTATAATGGACAATCACAGCATAGCTCTGAGAGTAGGTTTGCTAGGCAGCAATATTTGGTGCTTAACAAGCTCTTTTCATCAAAGGATTTATAAGCACTTCATGAGATTATTGAAATGCCACAAAACTGATTCAGCGGAAGATTAGACAGGGAACCTGAAGCATGCAGCTGCTTAGTGACTTGTTCAAAATCAGAAAAAGCCAAAGGCAGACCTGTGAACAGAACTCAAAGTCCTCATTCCTAGAGTCCTGCCCTAACCACTAGACCAGCAGTTTTCAAACTTTCTGAGCTCAGCCCCCGCTTTGAGTTACAATTTTTGATTGCGTCCCCCCCGCCCCCCGCAACCCAGACCAAAAAAAGAGGTGGAGGTGGCACCTGCCACACCAGGCTGAAGTCCAAGCTGCCTGGCATCACCGCTCCCCCCAACATTCCTCCATGACTCCTGCACTAGACCTGTGAGTTGACTGCTGCTACGCAGAGCCAACAGAGGGAGCACAACACATTGTGTATCTAGGTCTTGCAAAATATCTGCTTTAAAATATGTGCTTCTTAGCAACAAAATAACTGGCTCTGTGGATGAGGGGAAAGCGGTGGACATGTTATTCCTTGACTTTAGCAAAGCTTTTGACACCGTCTCCCACAGTATTCTTGCCAGCAAGTTAAAGAAGTGTGGGCTGGATGAATGGACTATAAGGTGGATAGAAAGCTGGCTAGATTGTCGGGCTCAACGGGTAGTGATCAATGGCTCCATGTCTAGTTGGCAGCCGGTATCAAGTGGAATGCCGAAAGGGTCGGTCCTAGGGCCGGTTTTGTTCAATATCTTCATTAATGATCTGGAGGATGGCGTGGATTGTACCCTCAGCAAGTTTGCAGATGACGCTAAACTGGGAGGAGTGGTAGATACGCTGGAGGGTAGGGATAGGATACAGAGGGCCCTAGACAAATTAGAGGATTGGGCCAAAAGAAATCTGATGAGGTTCAACAAGGACAAGTGCAGAGTCCTGCACTTTGGACGGAAGAATCCCATGCACCTCTACAGACTAGGGACCGAATGGCTAGGCAGCAGTTCTGCAGAAAAGGACCTAGAGGTTACAGTGGACGAGAAGCTGGATATGAGTCAACAGTGTGCCCTTGTTGCCAAGAAGGCCAATGGCATTTTGGGCTGTATAAGTAGGGGCATTGCCAGCAGATCAAGGGACGTGATCGTTCCCTTCTATTCGACATTGGTGAGGCCTCATCTGGAGTACTGTGTCCAGTTTTGGGCCCCACGCTACAAGAAGGATGTGAAAAAATTGAAAAACGTCCAGTGGAGGGCAACAAAAATGATTAGGGGACTGGAACACATGAGTTATGAGGAGAGGCTGAGGGAACTGGGATTGTTTAGTCTGCAGAAGAGAAGAATGAGGGGGGATTTGATAGCTGCTTTCAACTACCTGAAAGGGGGTTCCAAAGAGGATGGATCTAGACTGTTCTCAATGGTAGCAGATGACAGAACAAGGAGCAATGGTCTCAAGTTGCAGTGGGGGAGGTTTAGGTTGGATATTAGGAAAAACTTTTTCACTAGGAGGATGCTGAAGCACTGGAATGCGTTACCTAGGGAGGTGGTGGAATCTCCTTCCTTAGAGGTTTTTAAGGTCAGCCTTGACGAAGCCCTGGCTGGGATGATTTAGTTGGGGATCGGTCCTGCCTTGAGCAGGGGGTTGGACTAGATGACCAGGTCCCTTCCAACCCTGAGATTCTATGATTCTATTCTATGATTCTGTTATTCTATAAGAGGAATTAGATCAGATATTGAGTGTGAGAGCACTTGGAACATAGCAATTTACTCGTAAGTTACAATGTTGGCCTAAACACCTTGGTTGAGATCCTCAAAGGTATTTAGGCACTTAACTGCCTTTGAAATCAATGGAAGCTAGGAACCTAATACCTTTTGGGATCTGGACCCTGAAAAATGTCTCGGTTCACTCCCAGAGTTCTTCCTCCCCCATCTTGTGCAGTACCTGATCTTGCAGCTGGACAGACACAGCAAGTTCTTCATTCTGCCGTGCAGAAAGCTTCTCCTGCAGTGCCAGCAGCTCTTCCTGAAGCTGCAGCTTCTCCTCCTGCAGCTGGGCCATAGACTCCACCATCTTCTGGATCATAGGAAACTGACGTGCTCCTGACAAGCTGGAGCATTTCCCACTGAAGAATCTTCCGCCTGCAACAAGAAGAGTGTTAGCATTACATTTACAAAGCAGCAGGTAGGTGTGAATGTATGGAGGCTGGCGGACAGACGCACACCAGGAGAGGCCAGTAAGTGTGGACTAAAAGTAGGGCCCACTAACTGACTAAAGTGGAGCAGGAGATGTGAAGACAAAAAGAAAAGGACCATAACAGCAGTGAAAACCCCAGATTCCTTCCTGAGCAGCCTGGGCTAAACATGCTGTAGATGTAGAGGACCATTTCATGACTCCAGTAACCACCCGCTGCTCCAATCAATGATCTGAGGGAAAGAACCCGCAGTGAAGCTCGGGGCAGTTCTGCCAGCCCCCAGAAGGAGCTGCAGGGATGCTCCAGATACAGAAGATGAATCATTTGATTGGAAGTTTTTCCTGAAATAAGTGCGTACACCTTTGAACAGTAATTTGTTTGAGAGTTCCGTGCACACTGACAGACCCAAAACAAGGCTGTGACTCTGTCAGCACGTACGCATGTGCCTAACTACTGATGTGAGCAGTCTCACTGACCGTAGCAGGACTACAGAGTACCCCCAGAGTAAAGTCGCACGCATGCTTAAGTGCCTGTAGGATCAGGGCTGAAGAAAGTGTCGCAGGAGGCATTTGAGATAAATCCTGACAATTCAATACCTTCAAATATTTTTTTAATTGTCTTTAAAAGAAGTTCAGTTCGTCATAGATGGAAAATGGTGGCCACTGAGCCAATGGAAGCATTTGGGGAACAGTGCTCCATGCCCAGAGACGCAAGCGCACGTGTGAGAGAAACAACAGTGTGTGACCGCAATGACACAGACGTCACATCTCCACAGTCACAACCCCCCAGGAAACTGCCTGTTGGCGTTTGGCTGGTGGAAAGTACACTGTGAGCACACAAGCATGTGATGTTCATAAATACCCCACTGCTTCTGAGCCCCGGGCTGAGGAGTTCATCACCTGCTGACTTCCACATTCCTGGCTCCACGAGCAAGAAAGAAAACACACAGACAGAGCCCGTGATTTCATTTAACACGTAAAAAAAAATGCTTTGGGGCAAACTGAGGAAAATAACCCAATACACCCTTCACAATGGGCAATAGTTCTACCAAGAAGGGGGGCTGAGCCAAGGGGACTACGAGGCATTTCACTCTTGGCTGTGGCCAGCAAGTGAAGGAGAGCACCAGCCACAATCCAAAGCATGATACAAAAGGCTATCTAGTGAAGAGGATAATACTGAGAGGTAGTAAAGCAATCTCCTTCCTCCATGCCACATGCCGTAATCTCCTAATGGTGCTCCACGGTCACATCTCACTCATCTTCCCCACTCAGCTCCTATTTGTAACAATCTGGCCCTACAAAACAGTAAGGGCAGGTCTGGTCTGCAGCTCCTATCGACATGTCTAAGTACTTACATGGCCCTCATAATGGTAGTATCTAAGCACCTCAGAGTCGTCGGTGGATCTTATCCTCACAACACCACTATGAGGCAGACAAGTACTATCCCCCTTTTTAACTTTACAGATAGATTCAATAACTTGCCCAAAGTCACATACGATGTCTGTGGCTGAGCCAGGACTCAAACGCATCTCTCATAAAGGCCTTGTCCAGTGACCTACCCACTAGTCCACCCTGCCTTTGCAAGGCCCTTATTTCTACCCTACTCTCAAGTCCCTCAGGTAATGTCAGGCTTTACTATTCATATTTTTTAATTCAGAAGAACAAAAAAAAAAAAAATCGCACAAACTCCTACATTCAGATGCCTTGATCAAAAACCAGTGGCAGGTGAGGGAGGGGCTGACAGTGGCTGCAATTCACAGTGGACAAACAACCTGGAAAAGTGAGGAGTTGTGGGAGGAAAGTGCCCTGCTATTTTCTCACTGCGCTGCCTTCATGGTAAGAGAACTGATGCCATAAGAGACTCAGCAGTGAGGAAACAAAAGGCACCTCACAGCTCCTCAGGCTTTGTTGTTTTAACTGAAATTAATTATGAAGGGAGCATTATTTTTTGGAAGCAGGTTGTGGGTGGCTTTATATGGTTTACATTATATTTGGGCTTGTATTTTTGATTGGAGAAAGGCTGCAGATATCCCCTATTATATAGACATATATGTTCATCGAGACCTAGCTGTGCATACATTGTAGCTCTTGTAACTAACCCTTAGAGTACTTGCTAATTCCCAGGTGAAAGTAAAGGGACTGGCTAGTTCCCAGGGTGACACTACAAGGAGGCGCTATGGTGGTGAGGAGGGAGAATCTGTGGCCATAAGAAAGAGAGATTGGGTCAGGATTCCAGCCTGCCATGAGCCTAATACTACCCTGCCCTGCCTCTCACCTGGTTTAAATAAGCACTACTGGAAATGACACAGTTCTGTGGCTTTAAGGGCAAATAATGGGGCTAGTAATTGTCTGGCTAACTGCAAGCAGCTGAAGTTGCTTGCTTTATGAAAAGCGTATTTATCAGAAGAAGCTGCTTTTGCTGCAAGACTAAATTTTGTTCCCCTGTAAACATTTGGTAGCTCGGTCTCTTTTTAAGACACGTTTGGACCACATGGAAGTGTTTAATATACCAGCTGTGGGCCTTTGACGTGTTCGTCCCTGTCTAGAGAAGTTATGGGATAATGGTGTGAGCAAAGGGCTGAAAAGCAGGTATTGAGTTCTAATCCTAGCTCCGTCACTGATTTGGTGTGTGACCATGGCCAGTTCGAAGACATAACAAGATCCAATGGCTGAATTCAAACTAGAAATAAGATGCATGCCAAGGGTTGTGGTGGATTCTCCATCACTGGAAATTGTTTAATCTAGATTGGACGTTTTTCTAAAAGGTATATTCTAGTTCAAACGGGAACTAATTTTGGAAAGTGCTATGGACACAGGCGGTCAGAGCGGATGATCAGCCTGATCCCTTTTGGCCTTGTAGTCTATGAATAGGGCCAATATTTTCACAAGTGACCACTGATTCTGGGTGGCATTTTGCCTTAATTTTTGGGTGCTTGAGACACCTTGAGAGTGACTCAAGTTGGGGGTCCAAAAGCAGTGTGCACTTTTGTTGGCTTTTAACCTCTCTTAGTACCTGAGTTTCTCTGTATGTAAAAGAGGGATAATGTCCACCAGATGGGATAACATCCACCAGATGTTAAGAAAAGAACCTGTAAAGTGATATATAAAAGCAAAGTGTTGTTCCTTTTGGAGCATTCGCACCTCAAAAGTGCTATCCTAGGTTTAAAGGAGATGTCAGGGCACGTATGAAACCACTGTGTATCTGTGTGTATTATCCATTTTAATCCTGTGCTGGGACACTGAATCCTTCTGCTAGGGAATTTAAACCATTCCATTTAAAACCATGGCAATTGTACCCAACTTAATTCAAACAAAGCATGGCATTTTTCTATGCTTTGAACATGTTCCCCTTTGGTACAGGGTATATCATCTGTTCCAACATGTTATTCTCCAGAAACCATTCTTGGGAAACCGGAGGCTTGGAAAGGCAGGTCTGCCAATGGAGCAGGCTGGCCTACATTATATAACTTACCACACAGACTTACTGGTTGGGAAGCTAATTACACAGCAGTATTCTATGTATGCTAGAGTTCAAAGCTAGGCAGACACTTCATACTGTGAGTTACACACACAGCTACCTCTGCCAGACAGACTTCCATGCTTGTTCTGAAAAACTTTTAAAGTGGACATCAGTGACTTCCACAAAGGCTGCAGCAAATGTGCACAGTACCCAAGTATTCACAAAACATGTTGATTATATACGGGGCAGATCAGACCATAGGATTTATATGGGGCATTTAACACTGAAATTGTTTAGAAGGTGCTGAGGTAGCCAGCCGTTGATGTGCAAAGCGTACAAATGAAATCTCCTGTTATTTCAACACTTTCTGGCTTCTCAGCTTTTTTTTAGCTCGGGCCCTACCAAAGTCACAGCCATGAAAAACGCATCACGGACCGTGAAATCTGGTCTCCTGCCGCAAAATCTGGTCTTTTGTGTGCTTTTACCCTATACCATACAGATTTCACGGGGGAGACCAGTGTTTCTCAAATTGGGGATCCTGACCCCAAAGGGAGTTGCGGGGGGGGCACAAGATTATTTTAGGGGGGTCGCAGTATTGCCACCCTTACTTCTGTGCTGCCTTCACAGCTGGGAGGCTGGAGAAGGGCGGCTGTTGGCCGGGCGCCCAGCTCGGAAGGCAGCGCCCCGCAAGCGGCAGGGCAGAAGTCAGGGTGGCAATACCAGACCACGCCATCCTGACGTCTATGCTGCTCCTGGCGGGGGCTCTGCCTTCCGAGCTGGGCTCCCGGCCAGCAGCTGCCGCTCTCCAGCTGCCCAGCTCTGAAGGCAGCACCCCCACCAGCAGCAGTGCAGAAGTAAGGGTAGCCGTACCGCAAACCCCTCCTCCCCCCTACAACTCCTTTTTGGGTCAGGACCCCTACAGTTACAACGCCGTGAAATTTCAGATTCAAATAGCTGAAATCATGAAATTTTACGATGTTTAAAATCCTATGACCGTGAAATTGACCAAAATGGACGTGAATTTGGTAGGGCTCTATTTATAGCTGACTGTGTAGTGTCTTGAGCCTCTCTATTCGGCATCTTGCCAACCATTTGCCAGAGAATGGGGAGCGTATAAAGCAGGAAAGCCTGCTTCACCTACGAGCAAAGCCGGTAAAAAGCTCAAGGAGCATTAGCAGATGGAGGGATCAGCAAAGTTCAGAGGAGCCTTTTGCCTTGGGTGGGCCCAGCTAGAAAAGCAGCTAAAGGCTTAGCGAAGCGGCAGGGGGAGCAGGGGCAGCAGAGGAGGAAATAACTCAGCAGCAGCAGGGGGGTTCAGAGAAGGGGGTACCACGGACTTGGGAAGATAAATTCTAGGTCTAACTCATTGTATACTTACTCCGGCTACGTCATTTTCACATGCTAGTTCCCCTGCCTGAGAAGAAAGTTGCAGTTCATGCATCTGCCTACTCTTTGCATCATTGTTTGTCTCTTGGAACCTGACATCTCCAGCTGGCAGGCCTTCCCCCTTTCTTAAGCTCCTTCCTGTTTCTGTCACTGAGACGCCTCTTCTGTGTAACATGCTTGGTGCTCTCACGCACACGCTCTGTCCTGAGGCCCGCTCAGGGCGGAGAGAGACGTCTCCCACAGATAACCCAGTAAGTTCTAAACCAGAGTACAGCAGGGAGTGGCTCACTCTGGTGTGTCTGGGCAAGCCCAGGTAATGAGTTTCTGATGGAGAAAATAAATAATAGGAATCAAAATCCAACTTCCAGCACAGTTTCTGCGTAGCTTCTTCCTCACCAGGGACACGAGGCCTGAATCTGTACAATAGGAATAACCCCCAGAAGTCAATGGAGTTAAACTGGCGTGAGTGGATAAGAATCAGACCTGCCATTTCTCTCAGAAAGGTGAATATGCTTCCATGCACCTTTAGTGAAAAGCTCTTCCTTCACCTCCTTTTCCCTGCCAACAGACTCCAAGCCTGAGGAGACACTTACATTCGCTGGACTCTTGTACAAGTGATGTTGCCTCTGGAAGGATGGGAAGCGGGACAAAAGGAGCAATAAGGACTCCATTTCTGCCAAATCCACATTGTCCACTTTGGAAGTTAACCAGGGAGAGGGATAAAAAAGCTCCGAATAACTATCAAGAGTAGACCAGTCTCTTGAACACATTACAGTGGACACTGTCCTCAGCAGTTGCAGGACAGCAAAGACGAGGTCCCACATTTGAGCTGTCAGTTTAACTGCATAAGAAGAGCATCTGGGCAAGAAGCAGCTTTCAAAGCAAGAAGTATAATCTTCTGAAATGCCATTTATCTCCTCTAGTGGGCAGGGGGCTGAAGACAAAACCAGAACATTTAAACAAGACCCAAGAGCACAGGGACACGCGCCGGCACTACTAGACGAAACGGACACAGAACAGGATAAAAACTCAGGCCGAGGGGATGCAAGAGAGCAGGGATGAAGAGGAAAGGAGGCAGCAATGCACTCGGAGGGAATAGGTGGTTATAACTGTGCTGTGATAACATTTCCTTAAAAGACAAGAAATAAACAAGATCATTCTGCTTCAGATCAAAGGTTAGATTCATCTGTCAGTGACCCAGATCAGCTCATTTTTGTTACCTGCCTGCAAACACCTGGTTTGCATTTGATCCCTCTTGAGTCAAACTCATTCCCTAATGAGTAATCAGTTTCTATTTATATAAAAGAATCATTGCATTAGCTGTGAGCTGAGGAAATTCACTTACCCCCTAGCTCATTTCACTAGGAAGCAGTTTCTTTCTGATTGTGTTGCCTTAAGACAGAGATAGGCATAAGAATTAATGGCCATCAATTTTCATGCCTCCCCCTTTACCTGTTTTCTCAACGTTCATGCTGCAGGCTTCCTGGCCCTGTGCTCCAGCGTCCCAGTTGTGAGCAGACCCCGGTCTCTTCTCTATGCCCAGCTTCTGGGTCCTACACTGAGTCTGTGGCTGATGATGCGTCTCTTCGTTCTTCACCTGACTCTTGTCCTTGCACAACTTGTCCTGCAAGGCCTGCATTCAAAACACAACCATTTTCCCTTTAAAGGGCATTGTAACTCAAGAGGGCACAAACCCTCCCTAGACTTCTCATCACAGACTGAGCAAGATTTTGACTGAGTGAGATTTTGAAAGGTCACCCTGTGCCCCAGGGTATTGAAATCATTACAGGTACCTCAGTATCACACAGTATTTCAAGATATATTTCTGCTGTCTTCACATCTTCTTTGCTTCCCTGCACCACTCTGATTTGGTCAACTCCCCACCTGCTAAAACCAAACTCCTTCCATTGCCGTTCCAACCTAATCAAACTCCAGCCTGTGCCATCCCACTAAAGCCATCGGTGCCCTCTTCCACAGTGACCTCCTATGTTCTTCCACACTTTCCCTCCAGCTTTCAGCTCTCATCAACCTCAGGTTTCCAAAAGGTCAGTCACAAGGCAAAAGACAAGAAGCAGCATACACATGGTCTCAAATACAAATTACAGACTGGAAATCAGCATCTCTCATCGCGGGCATTTTTCAAAGTTCTGAAAACTATTTTGGAGAGAAAGGAACAAGGAGAAGACAGGCAGGGGACAGAAAATTAGATGGCAATGTAAGAAAAAAGTGACACTCAATTACAGTGACTGAGGCGGATCCATTCATCGCATAGCAGGTGATTTCCTGATTGCAATCAGGCGAGCCAAGCCAAGGTTGATGGGGAAAAGGAGGAGGGGGAAAAAATCCATTTCAGCAGGAAAGAAACCAGACAGAGTGAATCAGAAACCAGCGACAGAAAAGATGCATTAAGTCCTTTAGTCCATGTAGCCCCAGACATGGTTCCGTGCAGGGATTATTCCTCTCACTACATTTGCTGGTGTTTTGTCCAGTCTAGTTTCAGATCACCCAAGCAATGAGGCTTCCACCACGTTCCTCAGGAGACGTCACCAGAGCTTTACAGATTTCAGTGTCAGGAAGTTTTCATTGACATTCAATCTCGATTTTCCTTTCCTTAATTTCATCCCATTCCTCCTAGTTACACCCCCATCCTTGAACCACCTTAAACAAGTCCTCACCCTCCTTAATATTTGAATCCCATTGGTAGATAGTCATGTCCCTTCCTACCTTTGTTGTGGTTTAGCCAAAATGCACATGTTTAGTTTAGTCTGTCCTTTAATATATACAAATGTAACCTTTAATCTAGCCTCATAAATCAATGCCTCTCACTTCTAAATCACATTTACTATTCTCTGTATTCTTTCCAATTTGTCAGCACCTATCTGGTAGAGAGGGACCCAGCCCTGTACACAGTATTCCAGTTGGCATAGTCATTCTACAGACTGTCAATTCTGCGTTCCATGACATGTTGTTTCTGAATTCACGCTGGCTTTTTCTGCTGCTATATCACACTGTAAGCTCATTTCCATGGGCCATTTAACTACAATGAGCCACTGTTCAGAGGCACGGATTTGGAGCAAGCCTAACTTCTAACAGTGTTACCCAAGTATGGCAGATCTGGAAGGATGGAGAGAGATAAGGGGATTATAGTAATTTATGTAACAATTATTCAGTACCCTGAAAAAAAAAATCTACATTCTTCTCCATTCCAGGAGCAAGCCTTCTCCTTTCTGCTACCCTAGGAAAGATTACACTGCTTCTGGTGCTGTGCCAGGACTACGGCCTGCAGACAGGACTGTGAAGCTGTCTCTACAGGGACAATTATAGGGATTTCTCCGCTGTAGCTCTAATGCCAGTACACCTCTGCTGGCACTAGCATGGAGGGGGCATGAGTGTAGGCCGGGCTCTAGCATTTTCACCCTCGTGTCGTCTAAAAGCAAGTGGAGATGACAGAGTGGTAACAGCACTCTCTCCTTTGCTGTCACCAGTGGAATTGTTCTGGGGCTGGAGCAATGTTGGAAGGTTTTCTGGAAACGGTCAGTGTGGACAAGGTTTTGGTGTAATCTGTTCACTGACTGAGACTTGAGAATTTTCCCCCACCCCGTTCAGAAGCTACTTTTATGAGTTACACTGTATCTATAATGTTCTGAAATAGGCAAGTTTTACTGGTAAAACTTTGTAGCGTAGACCAGGCTTAAGATCAGAAAGCCCTGTACAATAGGTGAGCAGCGCCCCACGAATAAGTCCCTGCCCTGAAGAGCATAAACCTGAAAGGCATGAGTGAGTACAATACTCAACACAAAATGGTGAATGGTTATTACAACTGGAACGTTTCTGAATTTAACTTCAAGATGAGGGAGAGCAATTCTCAGACTGCAGCCAGAAAACAATACGTTGCATTTCTATAGTGCCTGTCATCCCGCATTCTGGAAGCACTTTACAAAAGGTAATTCGTGAAGCTATACTACGCTCCTGTGAAACACATAGGTATTGTCTCCATTGTATAGAGACATGGATTAAGTGGATAGCCTTCCAAGGGAAGCAGTGGGGGCAAAAGATCTATCTGGCTTTAAGATTAAACTCAATAAGTTTATGGAGGAGATGGTATGATGGGATAACATGGTTTTGGTAATTAAATATTCATGGTAAATAGGCCCAATGGCCTGTGATGGGATATTAGATGGGGTGAGATCTGAGTTACCCAGGAAAGAATTTTCTGTAGTATCTGGCTGGTGAATCTTGCCCATATGCTCAGGGTGTAGCTGATCGACATATTTGGAGTCGGGAAGGAATTTTCCTCCAGGGCAGATTGGAAGAGGCCCTGGAGGTTTTTCGCCTTCCTCTGTAGCATGGGGCATGGGTCACTTGCTGGAGGATTCTCTGCTCCTTGAAGTCTTTAAACCATGATTTGAGGACTTCAATAGCTCAGACATAGGTGAGAGGTTTTTCGCAGGAGTGGGTGGGTGAGATTCTGTGGCCTGCGTTGTGCAGGAGGTCAGACTAGATGATCATAATGGTCCCTTCTGACCTAAATATCTATGAATCTAAGTGACTTGCCCAAAGTCCAGCAATGAACGAGTGACAGAAATGGAAACAGAACCCAGGAGTCCTGACTCTCAATCCTTTGTTCTAACCCCTCCATATGAAATTACTACCATCATCTCCCCCACCCATGACCCATCTAATCAGTAGTTAGTAAACACTATTGCACAATCCTAGATTTGGGATAAGGTGTATGCAAAGCATGGGCTGGTTTTTTTGTTTGCTTGTTTGTTTGTTTTGTCTTCTTCCTCCCTTGAATGATTATTATATAGCTCAAAAGTGACACCAAAAATGTTATTCTTAACAGTTCCACTAAATCTTTACCACTTCCTCAGTGGATTTGGTTTCCTGACACTTTCCAGACAACTGAGATATATTTTCCCAACACCCTTTCCATCTCCACCCAGGGAATAAAGCATTACAACAAAGTGCCTTTACACAGCAGAATAAATTGTATTTTGAAGAGAGACAAGCTAGCTTTAAAAATCTGGCACCTAAATCTAAGAAAAGGAGTACTAGTGGCACCTTAGAGACTAACCAATTTATTTGAGAATAAGTCTCTAAGGTGCCACAAGTACTCCTTTTCTTTTTGCGAATACAGACTAACACGGCTGCTACTCTAAATCTAAGAGTGATTTTTTTTTTTAATTAGCTAGCAGTTGCTCCATAGTCTGAGTTCCTGCCTTATTCCTTAGAGGATTTTCTGCTGTGAGAGTGGTGGTCGTACTAAGTTCAATCAGCTGTGAGTTTCACAATGAGTACACTTATCATATTCCCCCCAAAATGCATCCTCCTGGGAAACACTGAGATCCCTACTGCTGATTTTTGGTTTGGGATCCTCTACTGATGATGACCCTGATCCTGGGCTGTGGCTAAGATGAGTTCAGTGCAGCCCTATATCTAGGGAGCACAAAGATGACTGTAAGCAACCTTTATGCCTTCCAGATTTTGGAACTACAGGGGATTGATTCAGCCCTTGACACAAGTTAGAGCAGCCTAGAGGCTGCTGTGACTAACATCCTGCCTGCAACAGTCCCCACAGGACCACCCAACAGATCATAATAGCCCGAATGCAGAGCATTCCAGCCTCCTGCCTTCCCCAACACAACCCTTCTCTTCCCGAGACATGTCCCTGACATGTCCAGGCACCAGAAGTTGTGATGGGGCCTGGTGTACTGTCATTACACCAGCCTAATGTCACCAGGAAATCCTTTGTACACCTCAGGTAGTCCCCAGTGGTCAAGCTATTTTTTGGCTCCTTTACACTGCAGGCAGATGACTTCTAGATGCCAATATAACACTTAGTTGATAACCCACTCCCTTTCCCATAAAGACACAGCTGAAAAGACACACAGTTCAAGCAGGAAACCACCGAGAAGGGGATCAGGAGTTCCTTACCTGCACAGTCAGGTAGAGGCCTTGTGGACTTGCAGCACTGCACCAGTTCACACTGAGGGTTTTATGTTGGATCAATGCAGGCACCACAGACGTCTGGACAGACGAGTCCTCTTCACCGTCTCTGAGGAGTGAATCTTGTCCACTCCCTTGAACAGAACAAAAAATAATGTTAAATAAATCAGCCCAGCAGAAACTGACTACAAACAGCTTGTCTAGCAGAGAGTGAGGAGGGATCCTTTTAGATTGATTCAGTCTTGTGTATGCCTCCTGTTCTCATTCAGCAAGCCTATCTCCTCCTCCCCTCCGCCCACCCCCCAAGTTCTGTTCCAGGCCATCCATCATCATGCTAGTAACTAAAGCTGGTATTCAAGCCCCCTCCCTTCTCTGGCTCACAGCCAAGGTCATTAACAACTACAGTCACGCTTTCGATTCCTGCTGCCCAAAATACTTCAGGTCAATGAAGAAACCATGAGCTTTGTATGGAATCTCAGCCACAGGGCTGAGGGATAGCTCAGTGGTTTGAGCATTGGCCTGCTAAACCCAGGGTTGTGAGTTCAACCCTTGAGGGGGCCATTTAGGGATCTGGGGCAAAAATTGGGGATTGGTCCTGCTTTGAGCAGGGGGTTGGACTAGATGACCGCCTGAGGTCCCTTCAAAGCCTGATAATCTATGATACTAGAGAGAGAAGGGGTCGGCGAAGGAAAGAAGGAAAAGGTGTAAGCAAAGCTACAGTCTGCCTACCTGAGTGAGCTGAGACTGGTCAAACTCATTTCACATATGACAACAACTTCCTCTTTGTATGTCATTTGGAAAATGTAAAGCGTCATACAAGAACAAAGTATTATTACAACTTGGGCAATGTTGATTAGCAAAATGAGCCCTTTAGGGCAAATATGATCTGTTGGCAAATGAACATAAGTTACAGGAATCCAAACTGTAGGAATCTATTCATGTATCTTTATGAAGAACCCTGTAAACAATCCAAACAGACTCTGAAGAATTATGCAAACTTCACCTCTCAATCTACAATGTTGTCAGACGCCTGAACTTTTTCTGTACTGTCAAAACTCCCACACAAGGGGATTGGGAATCAGGATTCCTGGGTTCTCCTCCCACCTTTGCCACTCACTTATTTTGTGACATCAGTATCCACGATCTTATCCCCTATCTAATTGCCTGACCAGGTCTGCATCACAAAACCTGTCTAACTGACACTGCAGGACTAGTGAGCTAACACCTCCGCCCCTCTGAAAGTGTTCTTCCTTACGGAACCAGAACCAAGAAGGAAAAATCTAGAGGCGAAGTAGCCACTCTGTTCTTTTCTGGGTCCAACAGCAGAAAAAGCTCACTTGAGAAAATGGATCATCTCCCAGCTCTCTCAATGCTCAGCCAAAAATCAACCCCTGGATGGAGAGCAGCAGGGCTAAAGCTGAACCCTGACAGGACCACTGAAGTGATGATGGCAGGAAGTGGCAAGCACTTTGCAGAACTTGCCTCCTCTCTCATCCCCTGCTCTCAAGAGTGTCTGTTACCAGGAGGCTATGGGTTGATATGGTTGTGGATTCCTCAATGCTACTGGATACTCAAATAGCCATGGTGGCAAAAAACACTCACTTTCTTCTGTGATGAGCAGGAGATTGTGTTCCTTCCTCCCAGACACAGCCCTGACTACAGTGACCCACACTCTGGTGACCTCCAGGCTTGATCATTGCAACTCATTACATATAGGAATGACGCTCCACGGGTGCAAAACACAGCAACCCCTCCGCTTAGCAGTGCAGGTCATCATGACCGTATAAAATCACTCAGCTCTCTGCAGTGGCTCCTCAAGGTCTCTTTCCTGATATTCAAAGCCCTGTATAAGAGTGGCCCAATCCATCTGAGACATCATTTCTCCTTCAGTGACCATAACTTCTTATGGCATCTACGTCCCACTAGTGTAATGAATATACAGACCACAGAGGGAGGCTTGAAAGGGTGGAAAAGAGAACTTTCACGGGAGCTGGGCCTAAACCAGGGAACCCAGCCCTGAAAGAAATAAGAAAGACTACAGGTCTCTCCACGTCCAGAACTAAATGCAAAAATGAAAAGAGAACTTTCACGGGAGCTGGGCCTAAACCAGGGAACCCTGCCCTGAAAGAAATAAGAAAGACTACAGGTCTCTCCATGTCCAGAACTAAATGCAAAAATGAACTCTTCCATTTAGCTTTCCCATGATCAGTTCATCTCTCTCATACACAAACACACCAAAAAACGACTATAAATAAATCAAGCTATTTCTCCTACAGGCTGGAAAGGGACAGAGAGAGATTGTTATTGCTGTTTCTGTTCTTAAATAATTGGGAAGTATTCAGATACTATGGTGAAGACGGCTGTATACGTACAAGATAGATATATAATCTTGCTGTGCTTGTCACTTTGCCTCCCTATGCCTCTGTTTCCCCATCTTTAAAATAGGAATAAAAACCTTTCAAAATCACGTGTAGTTCCTTAAATAAAAAGTATTACATACGTGCAATTAATGTACATTATTATTCCCCCACCAGGAAGGACACCATCTGATGCTAATCACACAGTACACTGGCTTTTAGTGTCTCACTCCCCACCAGTCTCTCCACCCAGTAACAAAGGAATGTTACTAGCTCAGTGGGAAAAGGGTAGGGGGGGAAATGAAAACACAACTTCAGACCCCTGCTGCTGCAGACCAGGCCAGCCTCTCAGACACACACGTCTGTGGTCCGTAGTTAGAAATCAGAGAAGAGGAAACAATACTTAGACAAATTGCTGCCAAAGTTTAAGAACTTAAATGTGTCAGAGTGAACAACAAATCCATTTGTTTTTGATTTCCTACCCAAAATATCTAGTCCTTTTGCTAAAACCTGGCTTTAACATTTAGCCCCAGACTCAGAGTGACCCTGAAGCCTGCAAACAGACAGCGCGTGTTGTGTATAACTGCATAGAAGCAGCAGCATATTTCAACAAGCGGGTTTTGGTTCTTTTAGCTACTTTTTGAAAAGACATCAGCCCCTGAAAAAGAAAGAACGTTAAACTAAACTCACCTATTTGGTTTACGTGCTTTAGAGAGAGAGAGAGAACAAACTCTCCCGAGGAGCTGAAATGAAGGACGAACAGAATCCACGTGTTTTTCTTCCATGCAGATCACAGATCATTTATTTTCTTTTACATGTTAAAATTTAACTTTTGTCCCAAGGCTTCTGACTAGAAAGCAGGAGAGGAGCCTTTCACCTTCCACCACAGCAGCAGCACTGAAATACCTGCCTGCTAAGCCCTGGAGTTACCTAACAGCTTTTGTCTGGTTTGGAATTGCTTCCCCCGAAACCATTTTAGTCTCATCTCTGGCATCTAAAAAGAAATGTCAAAAATGTGGGCTCGCTGGTTTTCTAGCCTCTCCTGGCTGTGGTGTGAGAAAGGGCGTGAGCAAGAGTGGGCTGGGCCTGGAATGGGATGAGCCATCACTTAATACTCACTGTCAAGAGGGAGGTCCTTTTTCCACAGGTCTTTCAATGAGGGAATAGGTCCCAGATCCCAGGTCTTGTGAGATGTAATCATGGCATAGGGTTCCAAAGCAGATCGACACCTCAGGGCCTGGGAATAAACACAAGCAAAGATATTCCAGCTGCAGGAAATTAGCAGTCCAGGATGAGATACTGTAGCAAGCCATGCAAGTAGCAATGTCCCCAACTTGATTCCTACTCCCACACAGATCTGGAACGATTCAGATTTGAATACTGGGAATTTGTCCACATGAGAAATGCTGACCTATACAAAGTAGATGTTACACACACTGTATCTGTAATTAACTTAATAATTCCTGTTTGCAATGTTATTGTAGCTGTTTTTCTTCCTTTTTCATGTTGTGATATTTCCATTCTAAGTGCCAAAATTCCATAGCTTCCATAATTGTTTGCAATGTTGTTTACCCACATTGTTTTGGTTAATAATTCCTGTATCATTTCCAGCTTCTTCCACTACAACGTTTGATTTTATAACTTTTACAATTGTAAGTTTTTCAGGGTAGGAATCATGTCGTCCTATGAGTCTGTAGATAACCTAGTACAATAGCC
The DNA here is from genome assembly GCF_965152275.1 of Natator depressus. NCBI lineage: Eukaryota > Metazoa > Chordata > Testudines > Cheloniidae > Natator > Natator depressus. Next base: position 6,825,016 of record NC_134245.1, on the reverse strand, counting down.
AGTAAATAAGCCCCAGTCTCTTACCTGTTCTCCTGTGCATCACGCTCTTATTGCATCACACTCTTATCGCACTGCTGTGATCTTGATTGGGGCCTTCAAAAGTGCTACCACCATACAATGAATAGCAAAGATATTCAGGGTCTTTGTTCAGTTGTTGACCCTGATTCTCATCTTGCACCAGTGTTTCCACCAGTGGACTTCAGTGGAATTACTTGATTTAAACCTTCATAACTTAGATTAGAATGAGACCTAGTGCATCCCACAATCAGGCCTCCACAGGATGAGAACCATAGACCACAGAGGCTGGAAGCAGACTGGAGAAGAGAGAGACTCCTATCCAAGCTGCTTTACAAAGTGGCATGTGCCACCTGGATGCCCAGGCCTTCCATCTCCACTGCACCTCACTCATCTGGAAAGAGACTCCCTCATTTGGGATTAAACTGAGAGGAAGTCTTCAAATCCTCTGTCTCACGAGGAAGGATTTGGCTATGTTTGTTTCAATTAGACTTCTAAACTATCACTCATAACGTTACAAAACTGCTCTCATTCATATTGTTGTGGTTCAATGACCCTGTGTCTCAATAATCCCATTGGGTCATCTGGAGAGGAAGGATGAACCTAACACGGGTTCAAGCACATGCAGCTGAGTTAGTGAAGTAGTCAGAAAGCACTGATTTGGGGACTGACTCTAAACTCAAAGCCATAATGAAGGGGAGAAAAGAAAACTGAAAACAACCAGAAAAGCCCTGTGGCTTGGCACCCAAGCAGTGGCACGAAGAAAGGCGTCATTAGGAGGCATCATTAGGATCACTCTGTGATCTAGGATTGTTTCGGTCAGTGTGCTCAAACTCAGAACCGGATACATGAGCCTTACCATCTCACATACACACACAGAGCTTCTGGTCAGAAATCTATGAAGCAGGAGAGACCCCATTAAAAGAAGTGTAGTTATGCAGGGAAAGCCAGTGCCATACAGGAACAGAGAAATAGAGAATAGCCCATGATCAGAAACTAGAGGTGAAGAG